>NC_139148.1:2964532-4204532 GCF_964270905.1 Leucopleurus acutus
ATAGGAAGCATGTAACGTACGACCTGTGACAAGTCGATCCAAACAACAGATGATGCTGTTTGCTACTGGGCTGTGGATCTGGTGGTCTTTCGTTCTTTTGAATTTGATACCTTGTAAGGCTACTTAAAAATACATATTAAAAAACTCATCCGGGTTTCCGTGGTGGCGCAGTGGTTGCGAGTCCGCCTGCCGATGCAGGGGACACGGGTTGGTGCCCCGGTCCGGGAGGATCCCACATGCCGCGGAGCTGCTGGGCGCGTGAGCCATGGCCGCTGAGCCTGCGCGTCCGGAGCCTGTGCTCCGCAAAAAAAAAAAAAAATCAGCCATCACGGAAGTCACATACTGGTAAGTAATGCTTTGGAAGGCCATCATCTTAAACTTGATGTTTGCTGGTAAAACGGTAACAGTAATACAAACTGGGTTAAGGATTTCTAGAGTAATGAAAGAAAATGTATTCATTTAACTAAAATGTGTGTAGAAATGATACAGGCTTTGGAAAGAAAACGGCTGGATTTTTTTTCTATGTCTGCCATACTTAACGGCTTCATATCTTCTGCTCCAAAAACATGTATAACATAGACACTTTGGTTGCAAAGCATCTCTAAATTTAATTCCTGTGCTAACATTGTCTAATATTATGATTTTTAAAGAAAAAGCCATTTTGAGAATAATAAAAGGGATGGTTGGAAAATATTATCAGGACTTTGACACACAGATAAGCCTAAAATTATCATTCAGTTTAGCTGTCAAAAAACATCTCAGTTATTTGGACCCGTGAATGGGCTGCCATTCACAGGTCCTCAGTGATCTGTGCTTTCCTGAATTCTACAGATTTTTACAAGCATAATAATAACTATTATTTTTATCATTATTATTTTATTATTTACAATTTAATTATTTATTTAATTAAATATTTAAATAAAATTAAAATTTTAAATTTAAATAAATTATTTAAAATTAATTTAAATAAAAAATTTTAATAAAATAAAAATTTAAAATTATTTAAAAATTAAAATAAATTATTTAATTATTTATTATTATACAAGCATTATTATTATTTTTACAAGCATAATTATTATATATATTATTATTATATTACTGAATTTCTTCCTTTTAATCAACCTCCTCTCTCAATTCTCTTCATTCCATTGACTTTTCTATTTGTACTGACTATTTATAGATCATGCTTTTACAAATCTTGGAATTGAAAAACCCATTTTCTTGGGGCCAATATGCTCACTGATTTTCACTTGCCAGATTCTCCGCTATGAACGTCGACTCAGCCAGATAAAACACTGGCTTGAGAGAACCTTGATCAACTGCCTGGCTTGAACTTAGCCAACTACTTGGAAGATACGCCTCTGTTTTCAGAATTCTTCCCACCTTTCTGACAGCTAAGCAGAAAGAAAGTCAAAGTTCACCTTAAGCTAGAAAAACCTCAACAGACTGTCCCAGAAAAAATAGGTATATTCTCATACAATAAACAGTTCTTCTACATGAGCATCTAGTGATCAGTAGAATTTAACTCGTGGAAATAAAGTCATCCCGCATTAGAAAAAGATGGTAGAGAAAATAAGGGAAGAGAGGAAGATATGATATGTCTGTGTATACACACCCAGGCAGACCTCAGTTTTTTCTGTACTTCACAGATACCGCAGTTTTTACAAATTGATGGTTTGTGACAACCTTGTGTGCAGCAAGTCTACTGGGGTCATTTTTCCAATAGCATTTGCTCATTTCATGTCTCTGTGTCACATTTTGGTAATCAACACAGGAATTTGCGGGGGCAGCACAATTCAGCCCATTACAGCTGTCAAAAGTCCCGATGACACCAAGTATGATTACAAAAGAAAGTAAAATTTATTTTCATTACCTAAATTACAACGATATTATTCCTTGATATCTGATGCTCAAAACCCAGGTGCTAAAACTGCACCAATCACACCTTGGAGTTGTGCAAAGAGCCACATCCCTGGCACACAGCACACCTGACCGTCTTCTCTCTGCGGCTCCCGCGGGTCCATCTCAGCAGCGGGGAAGCCCGAGGTTCTCACGGGCAGATTCTCACTCTTTAGGACCCTTATCATTCTACAGCTTCCTGTGAGCAGGGTAGGCACAAAAGCAGATGTCCTGCAAAGCTCAGAGCCTGGACAGCAAAAAGGTTTACACCTTACTCGCCTCACGTTGAGGTCAGAGAGAAGAGGGCTCAGTCTCACCTGGGCTGCAGGGACCGGGATGCCAGAAGTTTATGGTTTCACCCATCCCTGAGGCCTTCCGTGTCCGCACACTGGATCCAAAGGACAAGCCCAAGACCGGAGGACAGAGTCCACTCCCTCCACAGAAAGTAAAGCTCTTGACTAGGACGCGATCGTCACTCCCATGGTTGAGTTATGTTCTATGCCACAGGTAACCTTAAGAGACCAAGCTTATTTCATGGGTGTGATCCAGTCTCATGAACACACCTCTTACTCAAATATGAAAAGATGAGGGGAAAAAGGGGGATTTATGTTTGCACATTTTGAAACAGAGAAAGTAGAGAAACTAAAGAACGCACGGAATGAGGTATACGTATCTCACATCGTAAGTGATGATGCCGCACTTTGATTATGACAAATTAAGACAAAGACCCCCCCATGATCA
Organism: Leucopleurus acutus; assembly: GCF_964270905.1. Taxonomy (NCBI): domain Eukaryota; kingdom Metazoa; phylum Chordata; class Mammalia; order Artiodactyla; family Delphinidae; genus Leucopleurus; species Leucopleurus acutus. Next base: position 2,967,173 of record NC_139148.1, read on the forward strand.
CTTCCACACACAGCCACGCCAGGAACATGATCCAGACCACAAAATGCAGAACTGCCCCCTCTTGTGACGGATTCGGGGGCTGCTTCTTTACCAATGACAGAGGTAGCCTTTCCTGTCCTCCTCGGAGATGAGAATTATTGACATACTCTATTATAGAAGTATCTCCACATTCCAACAATGTCCAATGCAGATAAACCTTCAGTCCTTTAGATGGTCCCCAAATACCCACCAGCATCCAAGTCCTAGGACAGCTAATTGTAACAACTTCTTACTGAGACAGCCCATGGCCCCCATGGTTTGCAGTCTCCCTTGCTGCAATGTGTAAAAACGCCCACTTGCCCAACGACAAGTATGTTCCTCATGACTTTCTGTCATGTGCCCAAAGACCCCATTCTTTTCAAAAAGGGTAAGTATTTTAGACATTTGCCTTTAACAAATCACTTCATATCAATATCCGACAGACCACACTGTTCTTCAACAACAACGCAATTGAGTTAAAAAAACACAAGTATGACTACAAAATAAACATCCATGTCAATTAGAAAATATATGTAAAAAGTAAGCCATTCTTCAAACCAAAAGCTTTGTGGGCAGAATCCCTGTATATAGTTCACTGGAATGTACTTAAGTTGATAAGTTTTTGGAAGACAGATAAATTGGTTGATTACTAAAATTTATATCTGTAACACTTACATTAAACAAGCACTGAAAGCTGACCATTATAAAAGATGATTACGAAAGAAAATCCTGTGCAGCATCAATTCCTTTCCAGCATGATTCAGATATTGATCATCATAAACGTGGCTTTAACTGATTCCTTAGACAGCAAACTCCACATTTTCTTGCCACTTGTGTTAATACCAAGACATCCTTTCACTAGACACACACCTTCGCTTTTTACACATACAAGGCAAATAAAGAGAATTAATGAAAAAAATGGCGGTGGGGACCCCAATGGTATGCCATGAACAAAATTCACGGACCGTGTTTTGTTGAAACCCACCCTTGTGATATGCTTTTCAGAGGCAATTCAGACGGGTCTTACCAGCGACCGAATGTACGATCCTGCTAGACAGACTTCCCTCAGCTTTTATAATCCGCTGATGATGTCTCAGAATTGAATACTCCCCACCCGGTTATGTATTAATCACACAGAATTGGTTCTACAGCTAACAGTTTTCTTCTACAGAAGCTGTGGAGAAACACAGCATCACAATATTCTATGTTCTCTTGTTGCAGTGTTTTTGTCTTGGATAGAAATGTGGTCCCAGAGTGTTTCCCCGTAGGTGAGGTCTCTTTCATCGACAATAAACTCACCCGTGAAGCCTGCGAGGAGGGTTTGGATAACAGATGGCTGGGAGCCCAGTTCCATCCTTGGTGCAGTGCAGAGATCTGTCCGCTGTCAGTGGTCTAAGGAGACCCCTGCGGAAGAGAGAACAGGCTTGTAGCAGCAGGACGCACCAGCGGAAAGCAGCAAGAGAGAGAGAAGTTTGTCAAATGATGACCGATTATTCTGAAGAAAGGATTATTACATCAACTGTCCATTTTTTTGACATTTCTATGGAATGTCAGTGTCGGGTGCAGACTTTTTCAGTAAAGACACTCGGCATAAAACTCCACATCAAATGGATTTCATTTTCCAATTCGCAATTTTTTTTTTTTCTCCCAATACCAAGGCCAACTCATTAGTTGACTGAGCCCTTAAGTGTGACGAATAATGTCTGTTTTGCGGAACTGTACTTCAGGCAATGCCTAACACCACGTGGCTCAGACAGAAAGGCAGACTCTTACAAAGGGCACACGGGGAATCTTCTGGAGGTGAGGCTCACCCCTGAGACCTGGAAACTGGATGAACACATTGAAGCCACGCCACATAGTTGAACAGGGCACCTTCAAGGTGAGTCTCTAACGTTTGTTTATTATTGATTTTTGCCTGAGCAGGATATAAAAATGTCCTTCTGAAAACTGTGCTAACACACCTTCAAATGGCAAAACATCTTACCCACTTGGTCCCGTCTATTGAGAGACAGAGGCTCTTGGATGGAACGAGTAGACCTGCGTTCCGTGCGACTCGGGGGATATTCTAAGTTCTTACTCCACTTCCCAACCTACGAGGGCTGGTTTTCCCCTTTCGATTTGCTCTGAATCATTCACAAGGTAATTTATCATTTCAAGGCTAAAATGTCACCCAAACTATTATCTTTGTAACCTAACGGATGTCTGTATTCCTTTGCTATTGCTGCATAATGAACTCCACAGGTAGCAGCCTAAACTCACATTCATTATCTCACAGTGTCCGTGGGATAGGAGTCCAGGGCTGGGCTGGGTCCTCTGCTCACACGTATTAAAGCCAGCTGTTGGCCTGGCTGCATTCTCATCTAGAGGTTTTGGGTATTTAATTCCTTGTGGTTGTAGGACTGAGGTCCTGTCATGTGTCAGCTGCTGGCTGAGGGAGGCTCAGCATCTAGAAGCCACCTCTTCCAAGTGTACATCACAGGTGTTTCCTGTCTTCCCTGAGCCCTGCAGGAGTGTACCTGCTTTCATTCCCTGATTAGGCCAGGCCCACCCACAATAACTCCTCTTTGGATTAACTCAAAGCCAGCTAGTTAGTAGCCTAATCACAGGAAATAAATCCCATCCTATCCACAGTCCCACTAACACTCAAGGGGATTGAATCATACAGGGTGTGTACCAATATGAGGCACGATTCTTTTTTTTTTTTTTGTAATGTTTATTTATTTATCTTCGTTGCAGTGCGCGGGCTTCTCTCTAGCTGTGGCGCATGGGCTCCAGAGCGCATGGGCTCTGTAGTTCCTGGCACGTGTGCTCTCTAGCTGTGGCACGCAGGCTTAGTTGGCCCGCGGCATGTGAGATCTTAGATCCCTGACCAGAGATCAAACCGGCGTCGTCCCCCTGCATTGCAAGACGGATTCTCAACCACTGGACCACCAGGGAAGTCCCGAGAGGCAGAATTCTTGTTGGACATCTTTTTTTTTCTTGTTGGACATCTTATAACCCTCCTTGCCATAACATACTCAGAGTTTATAATAAATACTGTTTGTTTCCTTGCAGTTTTTATTGTGATATAGTGTCTGCATGCAAAAGAGTGAAAATTCCTCCTTTCCACAATTAGTGGCAACCCCATCTCTGCCATATAACCAGCATCAATATACTCATGTATCTTATGGTATCTTGGACCTATCTTGCAACAATGGGATGCTGTGCTAATGAGTATAGCTTTACAATACTTTTTTTTTTTTACTATCCATTGGGCATGTCTCCCTATCTTGTTCAGTGTTTATTCATTCCAGAAGAGATAATTAACCATTTCTAGAGCTCATGCTTTCTTATCTACTGTGCTTATTTATTTTGGCACTTGCCAGGAAACTTCCACTTTATGCTATGCTAATATCTTGGTGCACCAGAATTAGGAGTGTTTTCCTATGAAACCAATTATTTTGACCTGTCCCTTGTCTTTCTCTTTAAAGCCTTAATACACTGACTCACTAGAATATCGGTGGTCATGTTCACCCAGTCAACAAACTATCTCAAAACCGAAGTCAGTATCTGTGCCCCTTCTGCCTTTCCCGGTCTTTTTTTTTTTTTTTTCCCTGAGCACTCCCAACTTTCTTGTCAGCTCCTGGATGTGTCTAAGACAATTTTGATGTATATTTTACTTGTTTACAATCACATCAACTCAGAGATCTGGTCAACCTCAAGTGTAGGAAACCAAAGTCTCAAAAGGCTTTCATTCTGTAATGTCCCAAATATTTGTATCTTGATTGCCAGCAATAGTGTTTTTCTTAAGGTATCTTTATGGAATGAGGTTCTCCGGGGAGAACGAAACCCTGAAGAAAAGTCTATTGGGATATATGTCTATGTATAGCTGATTCACTTTGTTATACAGCAGAAACTAACCCACCATTGTAAAGCAATTATACTCCAAGAAAGATGTTAAAAAAAAATAAAATTTAATTTAAAAAAAGAGACTAAGGTCAAAGAAGATGGGTTAAAACATAGAAAGTGGAATGACAGTACTAGAATAGGTGGGTTACATATGCAAGTGGGTTGAACTGTGTCCCCCCGAAAGATACACTGAAGTCCCAACTCCCCGTCCTGCACAGTCTGAGCTGATTTGGAAATACGGTCTTTGAAGATGTTATTACATAGGTAAGATGAGGTCACCCTGGAGGAGGTGCCTCTGCTCTTTTTATAAGATAGGAGAAAGACATGTGGAGATACAGTCACAGAGCAGAAGCCACATGAAGACAGCGGCAGAAATCGGAGTGATGGGGCCACAAGCCCAGGGGTATCCAGGGGCCACCAGAAGCCGGAAGAGGCGGGAAGGACCCTCCCCTGGAATCTCTAGAAGGAGTGAGGCCTGCTGACACCTTGATTTTTGGACTCCTAGGTTTCAGAACTGGGAGACAAATTTCTGTTGTTCTGGATCCCAGGGCTTGTAGTATTTGGTTAAGAGCAGCCCTGGGGAACTAACGTACCCAGAGGTACCTAGCCGCAATCCAAGTGACTTTGTATCTTGAGGTGCACAGACAGCTGAAGCACAGCTTCCCCTTCCAGGTGCTCAGCAAACATGAGGTCCGGGCATCCTCCTGTTGCTGCTACCTTGAATCACGGCTGCCCCTGGGGATGTCTTGAGCCACAGAATGTGGCTTTGGGCTGCTGTGAGTACTCTGGGAGGATGCCAAACGTGGCCCTGACATTTGTACTTTGCCCGTCTTGGAACGCAATCGTGACCTCGTGGGGAGGCTCACGCTCCAGGATTTATGGATGAAACAGCCCAAGAAGAGGCAGGTTCTGCCACTCCAGCACCTCAGTGGAGGCCAGCCAGGGCTGAACATCTCTCTGAATGTGAGCTTGTGAGTGAGACCAGCCTAGATCAGCAGAGAAACCAGCAAGGAACATGCATTCTCATGAGAACCAGGAAAACGTCATGGTACTAGGACACCGCAGCTTGAGGGCGGTCTGTAATGCGGTGAGAGGTAAGGGGCACCGCCTCGATTCCCTTCAACTTGGGCGGCAGTGATTGAAGAATCATCCTTTTCAATACTGGAAAACTGTTCTGTAGAAATCTGCTCATTTTTTTTTTTAAAGGTCTTTTTCTGGTTCCTCACTGTCTTTATAAAACCCTTTCTCTTTTTGTCATTTTTTCCCCTCTCCTCTCCTTTCCAAACGTTTCTGTTCTTCCCTTCCCTCTGTCCTTTCTTCCTTCCCCCTGTCCTTCCTTCCTCCCTCCCCCGCTTCCATTTTTAAACTCTTATCTAAGAGTTTTTTACATAAGAGTTTAAAAATGGAAGCATCAGGCATGACCACCATCAACACCTGTAAGTGGAGTTTTAACCAATCTACCTGCAGAGACCAACGCTGGGATTCGCCACACTCAAGAATAACCAGACAGGAAAACTAAGCAGTATCAGGTAGAAAGCTAAGAATTCCTAAGAGGAAGCTGGGAAAAGCAACCTCTAACCTCACTAGGTCAGCCTGAAAGACAGATATGTGTTACTAGGAGCTCATGTTCTTTTATTTTATTTTATTTTATTTTTGGTTGCATTGGGTCTTTGCTGCTGCGCATGGGCTTTCTCTAGTTGTGGCTTTGGGCTGCTGTGAGTGCTCTGGGTGGATACTTTATGTGGCCTCGACGTTTGCACTCTGCCCCTCTTGGAACCAATCATGACCTTGGAACCAGCCATGATCAATCATGACCTTTCTCTAGTTGCGGTGAGCAGGGGCTACTCTTTGTTGCGGTGCTTGGGCTTCTCATTGTGGTGGCTTCTCTTGTTGCACAGCATGGGCTCTAGGCCCGTGGGCTCAGCAGTTGTGGCCCATGGGCTCTAGAGTGCACGGGCTCAGTAGTTGTGGCTCATGGACTATAGAGCCCAGGCTCAGTAGTTGTGACGCACGGGTTTAGTTATTCCGCGGCATGTGGGATCTTCCCGGACCAGGGCTCGAACCCGTGTCCCCTGCATGGCCAGGCGGATTCTTTTTTTTTTTTTTTTAACATCGTTATTGGAGTATAATTCCTTTACAATGGTGTGTTAGTTTCTGCTTTATAACAAAGTGAACCAGTTATACGTATACATATGTTCCCATATCTCTTCCCTGTTGCGTCTCCGTCCCTCCCACCCTCCCTATCCCACCCCTCTAGGTGGTCACAAACCACCTAGCTGATCTCCCTGGGCAGGCAGATTCTTAACTGCTGTGCCACCAGGAAAGTCTCAGGAGCTCATGTTCTTTAACTGAGCTCTTAACAGCAACCAAGTCCTGACAAAATCAACTAGGATTTTGTGCTGCAACGTGCTTCACGGGAATTTATTTTGTCATGACGCATCTACATGCTTTTGCCTCTGTGTTTGTTTTATAATTTTCAAAATATTTGGGGAGCATCTGTATAATCATCTCTAGCTGAATCCATTTGGGGTTCCAAAATCCCTTAAAATATGTTTTTAACTCCATCACAAGCTGTGTCATCTTTCTATACTATTCACAGATGATAGAGCTTCTTGATCCAACTTGATTTTAGTGTTAAAATAGCTTGATTTTTTTTACTTTAAAATTCACATGATTTTTACGTCACTTCCATAAGGAGAATGGTAGAATTAACTTTTTTTTTTCCTTGAGAGAAATTCCCAACCTTTGAGTGTCTCAGTTTTCATGGACATCTCACCCACCACGTACAGATGTTTGTTTTATTTTTTCTTCTGGATTTTTTTTTGCTCCTACAGTAAATATTTCTTCTTTAGAGCTTCCACTGGAAAGGACCGAAAATAATATAGGACCCACTCGCGCACACAACCATCTAATTGTACTACATGTCAATAATCTGACATTATGCTTCAGATGATTATATATTTGTGTATAAATCTACATATATAAATATATGATCAATGGCTATTGATCAGAAACAGAGCCATTCTCAGCCACTCCCCCCCCATTTCCTTTCTGTTATTCTCCAGAAATAATCACCATTCTGAATTTTATGTACATCTCGCTCATGCTTAATTCTATCCAGGATAAGCTGGATTTATTTATTTCAAAACAAAATTTGGAGATCTCTAAAAAATAAAGACTACCAGGGCTTCCCTGGTGGCGCAGTGGTTGAGAGTCTGCCTGCCGATGCAGGGGACACGGGTTCGTGCCCCGGTCCGGGAAGATCCCACATGCCGTGGAGCGGCTGGGCCCGTGAGCCATGGCCACTGAGCCTGCGTGTCCGGAGCCTGTGCTCCGCAACGGGAGAGGCCGCAGCAGTGAGAGGCCCGCATACCGCAAAGAAATAAAAAAATAAAAAATAAAAAAAAATAAAGACTACCTTCAGTATATGTTATCTGGTGGCCTTTTAACCTCATACTATAGTACTGCATTTGAAAATGTGTGACTGACTTTCTTTAAATCTAAAGGTACAGACAACAAGGGTGAAATGGGCTGTCCTTTTTCATACCTCAAGGCAATCCTATTTGAAAAAAAATGTGGAAATCTTAGGCATGAAATTAAAGTTTGATTACATTTTATAATTTTGGAAAATGGCTTAGGCATGAAATTAAAGTTTGGCTACATTTTATAATTTTGAAAATAGAGAAATTGAGATTTTTTTTTTCTTATTTTAAGAATAATTGTTCCTCTTCAATTAGCAGCAATGCATTGCATTTAGTCTTTTAGGAGCCTATGTGTACCTGAAGTTTTAATGAAAGTTTGTGAGAAACCACAGTAAGTATCGTCTGAGGGCAAGTTTCATTCTAATTCTGCCTGTGCAGAGAGGCTTGTTTTAAGTAAGACGATGGATGATAGGACTTCGAATTCTAAGTGAGTTTAAAAGTCTTATATACATATAATGTATCTCCAGCAGTAACACAGCCAAAATCAATTTGGGGATGAAGGTCAGTAAAATGCAGCAGAAAACTGAAATGAAAATATGTTGAAGGGATTTTAAGATACTAATGGAAATGGTATTCTATTAAAGGGAGCTGCTTAACTATAAACAGAACAAAGCGAAGGGGAATCTGATTAGCTGTTTCTTAATTAAATATTTACTTTGCTTAGCAATTTCATCTTATTTTTACACAGCTGCTGAGTGTGTCTGTCAGAAGAGAATTGGTTAGCTGTTAAGACGCTTTCTGACGACACACAGGATACAGCGCCTGACTCAAAAAAAGACGGGGCGTTGAGAAATTATCTCACTGTGAACATCTCCCATCCCTGAATGCTCACTTTTCATTAATACATTAAACAGTGGCAGGGTCCACTGTGAATCCTGGCTTGCTGGCGAGTTACCAATTACGAAAAGGAACTTCCGCTAAAACAGTTTCATGTTTAAGTAGCTAATATGATATTTGCGGGAAGGAGAGGCTGAGGGCCCATTCCTGTTGTTCATCTCTCAGAACACAAAAGAAAGCAAAAGTGGACTGTACTATCACACATTTATTGAAAAATTACGTTTTACTTTGAGAGTGAGTCTGGCTGTTCAGGATGTCTATCTATGAACTAAGCTGAATCAGGCAGTGATTTCTGACTAGGCAAAAAATAAATGGCCATTAAAAACTATCAATCATTATCATCACCATCACCCTCAACATAATCATCATCATGGAATCATCATCTCTATCACCCTCATCATCACCATCATCAACATCACCACCGTCATCACCACCAGCATCATCACCATCATGATCATCATCATCATCACCACTATCATCACCACCATCACCATCATCACCACCACCATCATCACCATCATGATCACCACCATCATCACCATAATCATCACCATCATCATCACTACCACCACCATCATCATCACCACCATCATCACCATCATCTCCATCAGCACCATCACCATTGTCACCACCACCACCACCATCACCATCATGATCATCACCACCATCATCACCATAATCATCACCATCAACATCATCACCACCATCACCATCATCACCACCATCATCATCATCACCATCAACATCACCACCACCATCATCATAATCATCACCATCACCACCTTCAGCAGCAGCAGCAGGACCATCATCATCGTCACCACCATCATCATCATCACCATCATCATCTCCATCACGCTCATTACCATCATCATCATCATGATGGCATCATCATCTCCATCACCCCACCATCAACATCGTTAAAATCACCATCACCACCACCATCAACTTCACAGTGTGTTCTTACAACAATCTCTAGGTATATTGCTTATTTTTCACCAATTAGTGTGTCTTCTTCATCAGGGTGGAAACCAAGTTTGTCTTTTTTATCTCCCTATGCCTATCTCCAACAATGTATCTGGTCTAAAAAAGACGTCAGGTCAAATTACATGTAGATGGATAGACTGATTAATACTTTGTTGGTGGTGGTGATGAAGGAATCATGTAGATCATTACGAAGACATATAAACCTTATACTCCATTTGAACTGCATCCACTAGAGGCATGGACTTCTAGCTTACAACAAGCTTGCTTCATGACTGGCTGGCAATCAGGTGTTGATATACCAACACTTATCAGACATATATTGAGGTTACTCATGTTTCTGAATTTGGTAAGTATCCAACAGCCTCTTACGTTGAACTTAGCACCTCTAATTAATAGATCATCTGGAGCCTCAGAGATTCTTGGTGAAAACAATTTATAAATAGGATGAGATCATTCACTCACTTCTTAAAAACCGTTGAGCATTCACTCTTCTGCACCAAAGGCATGTGAATTCTAGAATAAAATAAATTCTAGAATAAGAATAAAAAAGATGGCCCAGGTAATAACACAAGGAAGTATCCATGCATTCCTTGATTTAATCATTCCAGAAGTAATTATTTTTCTTCTAAGCAGCCACTGAGCTGGGCCCTGGATGCTTAAATGTTAAGTAAATATGGACCTGATCCCTCATCCTGGATGGGAGACAAACATGTAACAAGATACTCAAGACAGAGTAAGAATTATACAGAGTGATCAAACTATGCTCTGAGGAAATATGCAATCCTATGTAGCCCGGCAGGATTAGGAGATGGTCAGAAGAGGAACAGGTGAGCTGTGTCTTAACTGATTTATGAGATTCTTCTAGGTGAAGAGGGTGAACAGCGTTTGCTTTTATATGGAGTGGGGTCAGCCTCAGCAAAGCCACAGAGAGTAAGTGTACACTTTAAGTACAGCCGTATGAACCCTGTGGGAAGTGGAAAGGCAATAGGCTGGCGCTGTGGGCTTAGTGTCCAGGAGGCTATTAGGAGAGGTAAGTAGGGGCTTAGATCATGAAGGGTCTTGCACCAGTGTAGGCATTCAGCTTCTCCTTAGAGATGGCAAATAGCTACCGATGTATTTTAAGAAGAAAAGCGACAGGGTCAGATAGATAATTCAGATGCCTCTGAGGTTATGCACGTTTTATTGGTCTGATTGAAACATTTTTTTGAGACCTTGGAAAAATGCCGATTGGCCTCAAAACTGTCTGAGATCAAAAGGAACATGACGGGGCTTCCCTGGTGATGCAGTGGTTGAGAATCTGCCTGCTAATGCAGGGGACACGGGTTCAAGCCCTGGTCTGGGAAGATCCCACATGCCGCGGAGCAACTACGCCCGTGAGCCATGGCCGCTGAGCCTGCTTATCCGCAGCCTGTGGTCCACAACGGGAGAGGCCACAGCAGTGAGAGGCCCACGCACCGCGATGAAGAGTGGCCCCCGCTCGCCGCAACTAGAGAAAGCCCTCGCACAGAAACGAAGACTCAACACAGCAAAAATAAATAAAGTAAAAAAAAATAAAAAGGAGCATGACATTCTGAAATGGATGTTTTTCCATCTTTATAACAAATCTTTTTTTTTTTTTTTTTCTTTTGCGGTACACGGGCCTCTCACTGTTGTGGCCTCTCCCGTTGCGGACCACAGGCTCCGGACGCGCAGGCTCAGCGGCCATGGCTCACGGGCCCAGCCGCTCCGTGGCATGTGGGATCTTCCCAGACCGGGGTACGAACCCGTGTCCCCTGCATCGGCAGGCGGACTCTCAGCCACTGCACCACCAGGGAAGCCCTTTTTTTTTTTTTTTTAATTCAGCATCAAATACCTCTTTTGTCTTCATTTTATCCCTGAACTTCTGTTTCACCCTGTTTCTGAACGATTAACTAAAATTAAAAGAATCCTAATAACACCCAAACTTTAACAGTGTTCTTTGAGTCTGTGTCCAATTTTTCTCACTTTCAGTTGCTGCGCTGAAACAACTGGAACTCATCTCGCCGCTGACTTGTCTCTGACTTTGTAAAAGAATCCCAAGGACTGTGAAGTGCTCTTTTCATGATATTTTGATAAAACTCCGAATCTGCTACTACAGCAGGGCACTGGCTGGTACTTAATACAATAGGCATAATGATTGCCCTATACAAAGAGATACCATTCATTTCCTCATTTTACAGCAAATCCTTATACTACGTAATGTGTAAATATATAGGATGTATTTACATAGCCCCGGCATTTATTCTTCAGTGGGCAAAAGAGAACAATTATACAGTGAGGACTACTTCTGGCAAGGTAGGAAAGTATGAGTATAAATGGTCCTACAAGTGTTTAAGGCTGAGAAACATCACTGTTGTTGATGCAGAAAGCAAAAGGTGTCCATTGACAGAGTGGTGAGAGCAACTCTGTGTCTTCCCATCCTTCTTCTGGATAGAAGAGTTAACTGTAGAAAATGACACTCACTCTCCACTGCCTTTCTGTTACCCTGGAAGAAATCTCCTTCCTCTTATCATACGTCATTCCTTACTTACTGATTTATTCCTTATTGATTCTTTCCCTGCAATGTGAATTCTTCCTTCCTATGGTGAAATCCGCAGAAAAATGTCAAGTTTCTGTCACTCTGTGGGCAGGCAGGCCAAGAGTATGACTCATTATTGAAAATAAACTCCAACTATGCAGCAGAAGCTACCGCCATCCCAGGGATGCAGTCCTTATCAGAGAAGCTTGCAGTGTGGGCTGCGCTTCTACAATCAAACTAACACCGTACTAGTCCACGCTGCTGACATGCGCTTACGTGGATGTGACTGTCTGCAACTGAGCACCCCCACGTGTGGAGCATCCCTGAGAATGATACGTGGGGGAAAAGCATATAATTGACGTGGGTAGGGGGTGTCATGAAAAAAAAATAACTTTAAAGAAGTAACGTTTCGTTTAAGACTTGAAGGATGAACGAGAGGGATTCAGGCAAAGACTGAGGCAACCCATATTTGAGGAAGAAAATAGGACCTGGTGGGTCAGAAACTTGGAGGATGGGGAGGCCTGAGTAGCTGGGGAAGGAAGAGATGAGCTGAGGTGATTGGATTTAGTCCTGAGTTCACTGTGAAGAGATGCACAGTTCTACAGAGTAGAGCAACATAATCACATAGACACTTTTCAAAGAAATACACTGCTCAAGTTCTGTAAAACACAGATTAGACAACCACCAATCTGTTCTCTGTATCTGTGAGTCTGGGTTTTGTTTGTGTAGATTCCACACATAAGTGAGATCATACAGTATTTGTCTTTCTCTGTCTGACTTATCTCACTAAGCATAATGCCCTCAAAGTCCATCCATGTTGTCACAAATGGCAAGATAGCCTTCTTTTTTTATGCCTGAATAATATTCCAATGTGTGCACGTATATGTGTGTCTGTGTGTTATAAGTGTGTCTGTGTGTGTGTATATATATATATATGTGTATATATATATAATCTCCCACATATATACATCTGTATATCACATATATATGCATGTACTTTATATATATAATCACATTTTCTTTATCCATTCATCTTGAGGCAAGGTGGGGCGGTGAGCAAAACAGGTGAATAAAAAGGTACAAACTTCCAATTATGAAACAAATAAGTCCTGGGAATGGAATGCATAGCATAGTGACTATAGCTAATAACACTGTGTTTTTAAATATTTATTTATTTTATTTTATTTATTTGGCTGTGCTGGGTCTTACTTGCGGCAGGCATGCGGGATCTAGTTCCCTGACCAGGGATCGAACCCAGGCCCCCTGCATAGGGAGTGTGCAGTCTTAACCACTGGGCCACCAGGGAAGTCCCTAACACTGTGTTTTTATATTTCAAAGTTCCTGAGAGTAGATCTCAAACTTTCTCATCACCAGAATAAAAAAATTATAACTAGACTTACTGTGGTGATCATTTCACAATATGCACCAATATCCCATCATTATGTTGCACATACACTAATATAATATGTTAATTATATCTCCATTTTGTAAAAGAAAAATCAGGAGGAGCTCTGAAAACACCAAACAGACAACGCACATCCAGACCCCTGGAGATGACACAGACCGGAAATCTGCAACATTTTCTTTTCCAGAAAAGCCAAATAAAAAGTAACTATTTTAGGTTTTGTGGGCCATATGGTTTCTGTCAACAAGTCTCAACACTGGAGCTGTCGCGTGAAAGCTACCGGAGACGTGTAGACAATACAGACACGGATGGTCACGGCTGTGTGCCTAGAGAACGATCTACAGATACACGCAGCTGTCCGGGTAGGGATTCTGAGCTGTAGTTTGCCGATCCCTCACCTAGATGATGGTGGAGGTCTGGGAGCTGGAGGGATAGAGTTTGAAGGTGAAACTAGCAGGAAGTGATTATATCTACTTCCAGCTCTTGGGTGGAGTCTTGACAAATGGAACCCAACTGGGGGTGATTCTGCCCGTAGCGAGATTTGTCAAAGTAGAGAGAGACTCTGGGTCCTCACAGCTCGGTTGGCAGTGCTCTCATGGGAGAAGACCAGGGGTGTTGCTCCACAACCTACAATGCCCAGGACAGCCCCCCATCGGGGTTACCTAGTCCACAACGTGAATAGTGCTGAGATGGGGAAACGGTGCTTGAGACCAATGGGTTACCAAGTGGACTCGTTCTGTGAGAAACATTGAAAAGGAGAGTTCGAGGGGAGAAGAAAAACTGAGATCGTTTCAGAAGCTGGAAGGGAGCTCCCTGGCGGTCCAGTGATTAGGACTCCCTGCTTTCACTGCCGTGGCCTGGGTTTAATCCCTGGTTGGGGAACGAAGATCCCGCAAGCCATGCAGGGCTGCCACAAAATAAAACAATAAGAAGCTTGAAGGAAATGGATAGAGGACACATTATAAGTGAACTTAAAAATGCAATTCTAAAAAAAGAACACAAGATACTTGATATAATTTCCTCTATTCCTTAAAATCGCCTTGTGAGATCATGTCCTAATGGTGAGAATCTGGACACAGAAAAGATAAGCATTCTGCCTTGTCGTGTTAAGACCAGACAAATTCAATCTTGTGGAATAAATCTGATGACACAGAGAAAGGACCTGATACAGGATAAACCACCCATTTCCCTGCTGTAGGAGGGGAATTTCACAAGACGGACACGCTTCCACGTAAGCTGTCCTTGCTCTGCTAAACGGGATACAACAATAAAATGAAAAGCCATCTATCACCTCACATGGATCTGTCCAATCCCACATCGATAAACTCCCTAACGTGGCTCTTAATTATGCCCGGACAATGGCTTAGTTGTTTCCTGCAAGCAAATGTCTCCCAGCATGTTCGTTTTAAATGTTTACAATACAAGCAAATGCGATTTAATTGTACTTTGTGTCATATTCTACTTTGTTTTGATGCAACAAGGGATCTTATAATCTGAGAATGGATTGTGTCTTGGGGAAAGTTTGGCCAATACTTGTGTACATAACGTGCTTTTACTGTTTGTTACTGGTGGTGGTGGACAGAGTGACGGTGTGTGTATTTCAGAGGAGGTGGCAGGGTGAATACACTAATCGGTAAAACTTTGAAGAAAAAATAATAATGACATATTTCTGTACCCCAAAATATCATTGTTAGCAACATCTGTGAGGTTTAAAACTTAACTGCTGAAGTATCTGGAAATGTTCATGGAAATTCTAGAAAGCTGGGGGTGTTTTAGAATCAGTTCAGACATTTCGTAGAAAAAAAATATGGCCAAACAATATACGAAAAATTTACTATCTTCAACATGAGGAATAGAAAATAAAAACTACAGTAAAACATATGTTTCCGCCAACAGACTGGAAAGAAATCAAACTGCCCCATGAAAGCAGGTGTTTGTGAGGACATGAAGAGTGGCGTCAAAACACCTTCGGGGTATACTGACTGTAAAGTGTATTTCCTGGGACCCAGCACTTCCACTCCGAAGCGTAATACCCAGGACCAGATTCTTAAAAACTTCAGTAGGAGTTCTGGAAAAGAATCCTCAAATCAGCATGCATTCAAAAACTAATTTTTTAGGAAAATAAAACAAGGAAGATGTCCAAACACAAGAGGACAGAAAAGGCTTGTTCTCTTCCTATTTTGGAATGTTATATGTTGGTGACGTTCGCTTCATCGCTATTACATGAGAGTGCATTTGTAAGCATAATGCTGAGTAAGAAACGCAGTTGGCGTAAGTTTCTACACAGTTAAGGCGAATGTATACAAACCCATAGCGAACCTAAGAATATAGTGTTTAAGGATATATACATATACCCGAGAGCAAAGAGACAGTCAGCAAAAATCCATCACCTTAATAGGCAACAAAGGGATATGTTTCTAGAGGTGCCCTAAAATACTGATCAGAGTCTGAGGCTCCATTTTGATTTTAGATATAACATGGTTCATGTTTACTAGTTTTTATGCATGTTATATATGTCATATATAATTTTACATGTGTGAATACTTCAAAAATGTTTGGTAGTCATCACATGGATTTTGTCACTTACAGTTAGATGGCTACTGCCTTCACTTATTCAGCATCTCGACTTCCAGCAAAACTACTTGAGTTTCCTTTTGATACACGCTCCATCTTTTTTTTTTTTTTTGGAATTGAAGTGTGGTTGCTTTACAGTGTTGTGTTAGTTTCTGGTGTACAGTGAAGTGATTACATATCTTCCATGTATATATAGGTGTGTGTGTGTGTGTGTGTATATATATATATATATATATGTATTATTCTTTTTTCAGATTCTTTTCCATTATAGGTTATTATAAGATGTTGAGTATAGTTCCCTGTGCTATACAGTACGTCCTTGTTGGTTATCTATTTTATATACAGTACTGTGTATATGTTAATGCCAAACTCCTAATTTATCCCTCCCCCCTCCTTCCCCTTTGGTAACCATAAGATTGTTATCTATGTCTGTGAGTCTATTTCTGTTTTGTACATAGATTCATTTGTACTATTTTTTAGATTCCACATATAAGAGATATCATATGGTATTTGTCTTTCTCTGTCTGACTTACTTTACTTAGTATGGTCCATTCATGTTGCTGCAAATGGCATTACTTCATTCTCTTTCATGGCTGAGTATTATTCCATTGTATATATGTACCACATCTTCTTTATCCATCCGTCGATGGACATTTAGGTTGCTTCCCTGTCTTTGCTATTGTGAACAGTGCTGCTGTGAACATGGGGGTTCAGTCTCAGTATCTGACCTTTATTGTAGAGTGATCCTACTTAAGAGATCTTGGGGCTGTCCATATCCCATGGAAGCACCACCACATTCCATCCCATCACTAACAAGTTTAGAGGTGAAGGTGGTCCAAATTAATCCAAGAGCGAATCCTAAGCATTTTACTGAGAAAATGGAGAAAGAAAATCTACAGCCACTGGATCTGCTTCTCTGTGAGCTCCTTCTGAACAATTTGTCTCCACTCCCCAGGAAAGGACCCGATGATTCATGAAGATGATACAAATGAAAGCAGAGTGGCAACTTGAAAGATTCTTGTCCATTTTAATGGATAACCAGCATTGTTCTTGAAATTTCTAACTTTCTAACATTCTCCCATTTTTAAAATGTTTTTCTTCACTAGAGTTTAGTTTTTCATACCTACATGAAAAATAGCCTTGACTTATACTGAATATTATGTTAAACTTAACGGCTCCACAGCAACGCAATGTTTAATATCTTGACACTGGATCAATATTATTCAACTGAAGCAATAAGATATTTTAAACACTTTACCTGCTCCATATGGCTTATTCCATAATTGATGAAATTTTTCAAAACCAGTAGAAAGAATTTTAAATATATCCTGCTGTTGGCATGTTTGATAATTCATGCTTGTACTAAAGTAAAAAAAAAAAAAATTTTTTTCCCTCTGGAATGCCACATACACTCAGAAGATTCCTTTTAGTGATGATAGGAAATAATCCATGAGGGTGTGAGTTTCAGGATCATTAATTCACATCCTGGTGGCACAGAGGATGTTGACACATGTCATAACAGCAGTGCCAGACCTCTGTGTAGGTCAGGTTTGCTAACTGATTAAACAGTGGCAGAATTCAGGCATAACATGGGTCCTGTGAATGGCAATAGGAAACTGCTCAAAGACCATAAATGTGTGATCAAATTGGGAAAGTTCATGTAGGCGAATGAAAGAGAATTAAATAAAAAGATTGAGAAGACATAAAGTTGAATTTAGACATCACATTATAAACATTCTTTTCCATATTTTTTTAAAAAGGAAGATTGTTAAGGGTTTATCATAGTGACCATATATCGAAGTGATTGATATGATAGTGGTACGTATAGTAATTGTGGCCACTTAAATTACTGATAAGCAAACAGTCATGCCTTCCCACCTGTACTAGTCAGTTTTCCAGAGAAACAGAACCAATAATACGTGTTTATGTAGATAGATAGATACATAGGTAGAGAGATAGATAGATTTATTATGAGCCATTGGCTCATCTGATGATGTAGGATGGCAAAATCTGTAGGGTGGTCCAGTGGGCTTGACACCCAAAGGCCAATGGTGCAGATGACGTCCAAAGGCCATCTGCTGGACAATTCCCTCCTGCTTGGGGAGGCCCATCTTTTTGTTCTATGCAGGCCTTCAGCTGATTACACAGGGCCCACCCACATTATGTAGGGCAATCTGCTTTTCTTAAAGTACATCAGTATAGATGTCAATCTCAATGCAAGACACCCTGCAAGTGGACACATATAATTAACCTTCATGGAACCTCAAAATAAAACCTGCTGTTGGACATAGAGATTAGACTTGTGGTTGCCAAGGAGTCAGGGAGGAAAGTGATGGACTGGGAGTTTGGGTTTAGCAGATGCAGACTATTGTATGTAGAATGGATAAACAATAAGGTCCTACTTGTATAGAACAGGGAGCTATAATCAACATCCTATGACAAACCATAATGGAAAAAGAATGTACATGTATACATATATACGTGTTATGGAATCACTTTGCTGTACAGCAGAAATTAACACAATATTGTAAATCAACTATACTTAAATTTTTAAAATTATAAAAAATAATTTAAAAATTAAACAATTAAAAAATAGCAATGTTAAAAAAAAAAAAAAAAAACCTGCTGCTGAGGTGTATACTCTCTCATCCCATTAATGCCTGACATGGTCATATGTCTTGTCTTGGCCAACCAGACTACGCAGAGGGTCAGTGTGACAGTTTCTCTTAATAACCTAAAGATTCAATGTAACCCCAATAAAAAATCAGCAGTTTATGGGCAGAAGCCGGCAAGCTGATTTTAAATGTTATTTGTAAAGTCAAAGGACCTAGAATATTCAAAGACACTTGAAAGAAAAAAACAAATGCAGAACTTACACCCAGTGGCCTCCAGAACTACTACAGATCAGCAGATGACAAGCAATGTGGTATCAGCATTAAAGACCGCCCACTCACTAGATCAATAGAACAGATTACAGAACTCAGAAATAGAACTCTATACCCATTTGGCTTTTGTCTAAGGCACCAGAGTAATCCACTGAAGGTAGGGTGGGTTTACGAATGATGCTGGAATAACTAGTTATCTTTACGGAATTAATGAACCTTAACCCCTGCCTCCCACTGCAAACAAAAGTTTTTAAAAATTAATTTGAGGTGTATTATAGACCTAAACATAAAAGATAAAACAAAGGAGATTACCTCCATGCATTGGGAAAAAGCACATATCACAGGTCACAGAGAACAATAACCATATAAGAAAAAGATGAACAATTTAGACTTCATCAAACTTAAAAAAAAATCTGATCATCAAAAGTCATCATAAAGAAAATAAGTAGGTGGTCCCCAGAGAGCCTGGGATAAATTTATATATTATGCTGTATGCCATGTGCCATGAATTATACTTTAAATATTATATGCTATAAATTATATATGCATTAAATACATTATATACTGTATGTACAGCTCAAGATTGCTTAGAGAGATGAATATAGTTAGATATGAAATAGATACACTGACAGATGATACATACATGGATACATAGGTAGATAGATGATATACAGATAAATAGATACAGATCTAGCTAGACAGAAGATAGGTTTACGGATGGATACACAGATGACAGATACAAAGATTCATAGATAGATACATAGATAGATGTTAGTATATAGACAGACAAATGACAGATAGATGCAAAGACAGACAGACATGTGATTTGAAAAAGCGAAGTAAAAATGTTAGTGGTTTAAACCAGGTGGAGTATATAGGTATTTACTGTAGAAATATTTCAATTTGCTGCATGCTTTACATTTTTCAGAATGAAATATCAGGGTAGAATAACCCGTTTGAGCACATGCTGCCAGGTAACAGCAAAGGAGTAGATTTCCTAACACGTTTTCATCATCCAGCTTAATTTTGATACCAAACCCATCAAAGGCCAGCATTAAAAAGGAAAATTACAGGCCACAATTTTCCAATACCATGATTGATAAAATTCCATGCAAAACATTGTCTAGAAAATATACCATAATATGGAATTCTAATTTAGGTTATCATTCATTATCAATCAAAATAATTCACCACTTTAGTTTAATAGAGGTAAAAAATCATCATTGAAAATTCTGTATCAATCCCTGATAAATAATGCTATCATATTTCTAGTCTGCTTTATATGAATTGATAAATAGTACATATTTTTTAAATACCTATAACAAAGCTCCTAATTATTCGGGAAATATTGGAAACTTTCTCTTTGAATAAGGAACAAGATAGGCATGCAAAACGTATTCTATTCAGCACTGTTCTAGAGATTATTTCCTGGGTGATTAGGCAAGGAAGAAATCTGTGACATAAACTAGAACTCCAAAAGCAGCTAGGGATATAGTAATGTAATTAATACGTGAGTTTACCAGCAGCGTTAGGCTCAAAGTCAACGCACGCACAATTTACTGGATTTTTACGTAAGAGAAATAAAAGGGAAAAAAATGGAAAGAAAATACCATTTACCACGGCATGACTGTAATAATTACCTATAACAAATGTAAACAGAATACATTGGAAGAAGTCCTCACAAAAGCAAATTAAAACAATCATAAGAGAAAATAAGAAAGGCCTAAATGAATGAAGGTTCCTAAACTTTTTAATGGTTAAAAGAATCAATATTGTACAGGTTTTATGGGGAGGGGGAAGGGTGAGCTGTGACAGGGCGAGAGAGAGTCACGGGCATATACACACTAACAAACGTAGTAAGGTAGATAGCTAGTGGGAAGCAGCCGCATGGCACAGGGATATTGGCTCGGTGCTTTGTGACAGCCTGGAGGGGTGGGATAGGGAGGGTGGGAGGGAGGGAGACGCAAGAGGGAAGACATATGGGAACATATGTTTATGTATGACTGATTCACTTTGTTATAAAGCAGAAACTAACACACCATTGTAAAGCAATTATACCCCAATAAAGATGTTAAAAATATATA
Source organism: Leucopleurus acutus (assembly GCF_964270905.1). Taxonomy (NCBI): domain Eukaryota; kingdom Metazoa; phylum Chordata; class Mammalia; order Artiodactyla; family Delphinidae; genus Leucopleurus; species Leucopleurus acutus. The sequence continues at coordinate 2,987,866 of NC_139148.1, forward strand.
TATATATTGTACAGGTTTGAATTTCCCACCAACTGATCTATCCCTATGGCCAACCATCCAACAGGTTATTAGGGAATCTGGTCAACTAAATCTACAATTTATATTTAACTGCAATTAACAAAGACTAGCGAGACTTTGTCTTGAAGAGGAGAACTCGGGGAGTACGGTGGTGTTTTCTACACCAAGAACAAATTCTCTGAATCCAAAGGTGACCCCCAGCTGTAACACAGACCCCGCAGGCGATGGGCTCAGTCTCACAGCAATGCCCCCGTTTCTGATACCAGGTGTGAGTCTCTGGGGCCACCTGTACTTTGGATCAACTAGATATAAATTTGAGGGTATCCACAACCCCTACTCAGGCACACCACCCTCCCAGCATTTCCTTGGGTTCACCCACTTCAGGTTCTCCAAATCCTATTATCTATGGGATTTTATGGAGGTTGCGTTACATAGGTATAAATGATCACGTCGTTAGTCGTTGGTCATAGAAATCAATCTCAGGTCTCTCCTCTGTGGAAGTCAGAAGGGAAAGCTCAAAGTTGCAACCCTCACATCTCCCGGGTGGCCTTTATGGCAACCGGCCCTCATCCCGAAGCCATCCTGGGCCCCTCTAGCCATCACTCGTTAGCATAAACTCATTAGCATAAACTCAGGTGTCCTTGGAAGGGGCTTGCCATGAATTACAAGGAAACTCTTATCCCTCAGGAAATTCCAAGGGTTTTAGGAGTTCCCTGCAGGAGTGTTAGCTGTCTTATTGGGCATAAAGAGATACTAAATTGTCATTAAAACAGTATGCAAAAATCAGAAAATAAACCAAGGGAACAGAATGGGGAGGTCAGAAATAGACGCATTTTACACGAATAAATGATTGCTCAACAATGGAAACGCTACGAATGAGAAATGTAAAACCATAAAGCACCTAGAATGTCACTATTCAGTAAGACACCCAGTGGCCACAGATGCCAATTCAAATGCAACTAACCAAATTAGAGCTGAAATTCAGTTTCTCAGTGAGATAAGCCCCATCTGTGTGCTCAGAGCCAGCACTGGACGGCAACAATCAGAACACTTCCATCATCTCAGAAAGGGGAAGTGAGCAGTGCAGGGCGGATCTACAAAATAACATCATGGAATATTTTTAGGAGCTCACCGTAAAGTGAGATTTTAAAGCAAGATACACAAGGCCTAACTATTAGAAAGATGTTGGTAAATCAAGGACATTATGTTTCCGAAGCGCTCCGCATCCAGTGTGAACACAGGGGTAGGAAGCACGGCCGTGCCATCAGGTAAGGACGTTGCAACATACGCAACCGCCAAGAGCTTCCACATACCACCTCGGAACCAAGAAGGAAAAAGACACAGGAATCGGAAAAATGTCAAAGAGCTCATCAAGAGCCTCACAGACAAGAACACCGTATTCGAATAACCAATACACATACGAAATGGTAGCCAGTTCACTGTGCCCAAGAAAATACACGTTGTAACACCCATGATGTACATCAAAAGACCCTCCGGCTAAAGAAAAACAGTTTGACAATACCGAGTGCTGTCGGCGACACGGGGGAAGAAGAAACTTCCAAAGACTGATGGTGAAAAGTCAACTGGTACCCAACTTCGAAAAACATTCTTGCATTATCTCATATATCTATGTACCAGAGACTCCATCCGTGGGTGCAGACCCAGTTGAAATGCGGGAATGATTTCTACACTCTATCCATTGCACGTTTCTTATTTTTCATATCCTCCACCTGGATATGATCCAAAGGTCCACCCCCGCGGCTAGCAATAGCCATAACGCTCAGGATACTGTTATTTTTGGAGGGAATGGAAGAGTTGATGTTTGTGAAGCCAGGGGTGCAGTTGAGGTCTTATTTCTTTACTTAGGTGCCCACTCTGTAAGATACCGTTGAGGTCCACATTTGTGTTTTATGCACTTTTGGAGCCTATGTTATATTTCACAGTAAAAATTCACTTAAAAGACAAGATAAGGATTGATTGTGTTACCAGGCAAGGACTTGTGTGCCCACGGTGCAGAACGCCAAACTCTGACAGCAGGGGTTTACAGCAAAGGAAGGGTTTATCTGCAGGGTGTCAAATAAGGCTCAAAAGACCCTAACTCCTTGAGGCTTTCAGGGAAGGAAGGGTTTTGAAAGGCAGTATTTGGGGTGAGGGTTTCACAGGGCATGACTTTCTTTCGCCTGGTTGGTGGTGAGGTAACAGGGTGATGTTTTGGGAATTTTAATCATCAACCTTCTGGTTCCAACCAGCCTGGGGTCTCCATGCTGGTGGTCAGCACGTGGTCACCATCCTCCACCGGGGTAGGGGTCTCAGTTTCTGCAGAAGTACTCAGAGATACGCATCAGATTATTATCTCTAACCCTTGAGGAGGAACTAGGAGAGCTGTGACTCTGTAATTCTAATCATTAACTGCTCGAGTCTGCGCTTTGGAACACGGGGAAGGCCTAGGACAGAAAGCCTTTCTGTTTTCTATAAACAAGAAAACAGGGAACACGGAGGGGGTTTTTGTACGAGGGAGGCTCCCTGCAGGGTCCTGCTTGGTTCAATTCCCCCTGTTCTTCGCTAGTTCTCAATCCCGAGTGGAACAAGGATAGGTCAAGAAAGGGAACAGAGTATTGGATAGAGAGGTTAATCATAAACTTGGGAAGGGAACTCAGTGCTCGGGGGACTCGGTTTCACTTCTTTCTGTAACCCAGAGTGTAAATGTTTCCACATTATGTTCACCTCTAGATTGTGACTGCGAAACACAAAGATCACAGAAGCACTGGGGATGGATGTGAACATTAATTCTGGACTGTAAAGCACAGATTTGCAACTAGAAATTCCCAATCATTTTCTTGCATCCCTTACTCTCCTACAAAAAAAATTCACACCTAATTACCCCACCTCCCCCCCTCTTTTTTTCTGTTTTTCCAAATATTAGTGATAAAAGTTCTGAATTGAAAGTCCGTGTTTTGAGTTCCACATGGCAATGAAAAACTTCTTGTCATAAGACCTTGGACACATTTCTAGACATTGGTGGGGATCAGTTTTCTCATCTTTAAAACATGGTTAAATAAAATAATCTCTAAGACATAATTTTCCATCTTTAAACTGTTATGCTTTCAATTAAATATATGTGGCTGCCATTGTGTTTAAAGAGAAAAAAACAAGATGCCAGTATTCCCTGGATATTTATTTATAAGCATATTTATATTTTCAAGCAATTGCCACAAATCAAGGACATTATGTCCAAGCATCAAGCTTTAAAATTGAATCTTGCCCCACCACCCTGCCCTGCCAGTTCTCATTGTAGCAATGACTTGTACTGTACTGATTGGAATGATTAGTCCAGCATTCAGAGAAAGAGTAAAAATATTATCTAGCTGGACCACAGAGAGGGGTTGCGTCTGATAGGAGAAAACAAGATGAGTGATGTTATCTATTTGAAGATACACATTGAGGAGCTTCTGTTAAGCTGCTGTCCTGTCCTGAGACACGCACTGTTTTTGCATTTTAAACAGACCCGTCCTCCTTACAAAGTAAGTGAAATGCAACTACTGTGACCCTGTTTGTGGGGTTTCAGAAGCTAATTAAAAAGGAGCCTAAAGATATTTCCTAAACACTCCGAGTACGCCCATCTGGCTTGAGGATGTTTCTAGGAGGGTTATTCATCCACTGTCTCCCTAAGTGAGGAAAATGCATTGTCGGTTCTCCATGGAGGGCTTTTGCTAATTAAAATGCTGATTCCACCAGAGATGGCAGCTCCGTATTTTCTGCTTAAAGTAATATCTGGTGAGCCAGCTACACTTGACAGTACTAAGTTATTCAATAAGAGGAAATTCTCTAGGAAGCTGGGGTGAACCAAAGGGAACAGTTCCATTAACTGAGAGTTAATCTTCTCAGCCCTTTAATAAATCTGAAACAAGATCACCATGCAGAAAGCAAACGGGACACGGAGATGAGTCAGGGGAGGTCGGCTGGAATTTCTCTGGAAGGTTTGACAAGAGGATGCAGACACCCAGCTTTGGGTTTCCCAGGACTCGGGTTCCCTTGAGAATGGTTGGATACCCCAAGTGTTACTCCTTCTGCCGTATCTATATGTTTGTATCAAAATTATATTGCCACATAAAAGAACAAAGTTCTGCTAGATGCTAAAACATAGATGGACCTTGAAAACATGATGCTAGATGCAAAAAGGGTCACAGAGTGTACGATTCCACTTACAGAAGATGTCCAGAACAGGTAAATTCTTAGAGGCTGAAAGCTGAGTAGTGGCTCCAGGGGTGGGGGAAGGAAGGTAGGGGGTCTAGTGCTAATAGGTACAGGGTCTCATTTTGGGGTAATGAAGAAGTTCTAGGACTAGACAGAGGGGATGTTTGCACAATATGCTGAATGCACTAGATGCCAATGCCTTGTACTCTTTCAAATGGTTAACATGGTAAAATCGATATCGTGTGTATGATGTCACAATTAAAACATATATATTTGTGTGTATAGATATGATGGATGGATGGATAGACAGATATGATGGATGGATAGGTGGGTAGATAGATAGGTAGGTAGACAGATAGATCCATATGCGAAAATAAAAAGGTCTCCAAGTGGATGGCAAAAGTGAACACTGGATGATATTTAATTTTAAAAATGCAGAAGGCGTTTCCAGTGGGATTCCAACATGAAAGACGGGCATGCTTCTTTCACGCTGTCAATATTCTCACTGTCCAAAATTACGCTCTCGTCCTCAGCGCAGGACTTGCACGGCAAGGGTAGATTCAACTTTTCGCAAATCAGTGAAACAATATGTTTAAGACCAAACTCCTGACTCTTCCTTTGACGTCTACGCCTCCCAGCTGGCTCCGAATCAATAAAGCTAACATACGCTCCACGCTGGTTTCACTTCTCACTAAATCCACAGGGTTTCGAACACTGCCCAGCACTGAGTAGGAAGTCAATACCTAATTGGTATTGGATGAGTGGGTGGGTTTAGTTCTAAATCATCTATATTTTATGAATATTACTCTTCCCTCAATCACTAAATAAGGAAGAAGACAGCAGTATGTCGGCTTGGCAATATTGCAGGCGATGTTTTATTGATGATTCCCAACCTGGAAAACGTGTTAATCCGAAGTACAAGAAACAGGGGATTTAACTTACTCTTTCTGTTGTTAAAATTCATGTACCTGACAATCATCTTCTGATTTCCAAGTACTTTAAATGTATTTTCCTCTTACACCGGCATTGTTTTTTTAATCAGAATTTAAAAAACTGAAATAACGCAGACATGATGTTAATAGATAATAATACCACAGGGTGGATGAGATTTTCTGTCCACAGGACCACACATCATCTACTTCCTTGCTCTGCCATCAGATGTTTTTCTCCCCAACCGTCCTGAGGCCACAGCACTGTTCTGACTTTCCTTTAACCACATGAGCTCTTTCTTGGTTTCTCTAACGCCCTCTGGCACCCACAGAAACGTCCCCGAAGTCCAAAGGAGAGCAGATCAGCTCGACAGCCTGGGATCTGTGACAACGCGGGGCGTATCCTGTTAAATGGGAGAGATCTCGCAGGCAGTTCAGAGGTGGGTGTTCGCCCAATTATTAGAAATAGGACCCATACAGAAAGCTTCTCCAGGTATTCAGAGCCTAGAACCGTAGTTCTTTGGGCAGGTTTTGTGGAAATCATCTCTGCATCCTTTGATCGCGTTAACAAGATTATGCGCCGTGGAAATATACAGGACAGGACGTTACTTTGCGTGCTGCTGAATTGGTCTCATTTCCCTCCATCTTTCCAGGCATAAACTCATTCTACCGTATCTCTGTCATGTGCTTTTCACCTGTTCACCTTTCACAGGAAGACTCTGCGACCATTTTAAGGCAATTCTGCTTTCAGCGCCATTTTCTAGCAATTTATTCAAGATGGGTACATACGGTGACTAAGGGCCTGGAACTGTTTTGACCCTCACCGAGACTGGTCAGAACAACTGTTTTAAAAGGACGTTCTATCTTTTTTGGTTTGTTTGTTTTTTGAAAGATGCATTTGGAGCAATTCATGATTCATAGGTTGCTTTAAGGCCACTTCTACAGATAGCACCCTTCCTGAAATTGCATGAGTGAATATAGGATATTCATCTATGGGGTCAAGTCCCCGCCATGTCTGCAAAACTTGTCTGATTCAAGCCAGGGAAGTTTTAAGCAAGGGACGGACTGTGGAAGTTTGAGTATCCTGAGTTACACTATCACCCTTTTCTCTGGGAGGGAACACGGTATAATCGTCAACGATTATAGAGTATTTGAATTTCCAAAATAGAAAAACCTAACAGAAACAACAGAGCATGGAAACATTTGGTGTTTGAAGGTAGCAGAGCAGATAGAACAGAAATAAAACAAAAATGAAGAAAAAAATAATCTTGTTATCATCAAGCTTCTCTCTTTTCCTAAATTATTTTCAGTGAAGGAACAATCTCCCTGCTCGTTTTTCCCCAAGCTAAGGGAAAACAAACTGGGTGGCACATAATCCCAGTCAAACGTTCACCTTTATCTACCAAGCAGGATCGTATTTAAAATGCGGAAGAGGCACCAGGATTCAAATTAGCTTTGAAGGGTTATCAGGAAACTCAGCATTAGTTTCCTTAGCATCTTAGTGGTAGAGGAAGAACTGTTACTTCCAATAGAATTTATACTTGCAACCTGGGTAGAATTTGCTCGTAGTCTGTCTTGAAAGAAAGGTTTTCCAAGGAAAAGCCTTTAAAAGAAAACAAAACATCATTTTCCCTGAATTTACACCGTTAAATGTCTTCTTCCTTGAAAATTCAATGTGTAGAAGAATAATTTGAAACATTATTTGTATTCATATGTAAAATGGGGTTTAATTAGTTTCTGGACTCAGAGAGAGCAATATATATACACTGCATGTGTGTGTGTGTGTGTATATATACATATATATATATGTATATATATACACCCTGTATATATATCTGTACACACACTATATATATAGAATGTATATATACATATACACACACATTGTATATATACACTGTGTGTATATGTATAATATATATGTATATACAGTGTATATATATATATGTATAATCAGTATACATACTCTATACAATCTGTATATATACAAAATCTCTTCTTTTTTTTTTTTCCACTTACATGTATGTCTGGGAGGATATGTGAAAGTCATGAGGGAAAAGGGACAGTTCTTCGAACAGAACTCTTCTGTATCCTCAAAATGGCTAGCATACCTAGGCCCTGACCACTAACATATCAGAACAGACCTCACAATCCTTGGGTCAACCACAACTGACCCTGAAGGTTTCCAAAATGTTAAATGATTATATGTGATATTTCATTCTTTTAGTTTAAGAAATCTTGACCCTAAAGTACCCCCTTGTATTAGTCAGATGAGTCAGGGTTCCACAGAGAAAGAGAATCAGTAGGAGAAAACTGCATATCTATGTCTGTCTATGTATCTATCTATCCAGTTATTGATCTATTCATTTATGTATGTATGTATATATCTATCTCTATATATATGTATCTATCCATTTATCTATGTATGTATGTATGTATGTATCTGTCTATATATCTATGTATCTATTTATCTATGTATCCATTTATGTATATATGTATATATCTATGTATATATGTATCTATCCATTTATCTATGTATGCATGTATGTATGTATCTGTCTATATATCTATGTATCTATCTATTTATCTATGTATCCATTTATCTATTCATTTATGTGTGTATCTATGTATCTATCTATCTACATCTGTCTCTGTCTCTACATATCCTATGGAACTGACTCATGATTTTGGAGGCTGACAAGCGTCAAAATCTGTGGTTGGCAAGCTATAGACCCAGGAGACCTGATGGTGTATTTGCAGTCCAAGTTCAAGTGCAAAGGCAGGAAAGGATTGAAAACCAGTTCAAAGAGAGTCAGGCAGAGAGAATGAATCCACCCTTGCCCTTTTTGTTCTGTTCAGGCTCTCTGTGAACTGGGTCATGCCCAGCCACATTAAGTAGGGTAATCATGGGCTTGACTCAAATGTGAATCTCTTCCAGAAACACTCTCACTAATACACCCAGAAAGAATGTTTAAACCAACACCTGGGCAACCCCATGGCCCAGTCAACTTGACACAGGAGATAAGCCATCACGCCCCCAAATGAAAACAGATGTCGTTTGTCCACTCCCACCACACTCAATGGCTAGCTGGGATCTCCAAAGGTGGTTGTCTGTGGGAGTCTGGCACCATCCTGCGGAGGAGTGCTGTACCTATCCCATCATCTCAAGCTGATGCACGGAGACTGGAAGTGACTGTTATTAAGCAACCATGATGTGGAAAGAGCAAAGAAAACATCCATGAAGACACAACGCCTTCTCAAGTCCTTTAGGGGCACGACACGGAAGAAATTATTCTGCACTGTTTTACCTAAGATGATAAATTTGAGTGCCTAGGGATAAAAGAATGTGGTCTTCTCTTTGAGGACAGCATTAACAAACATTGATCCAATTCCAACAATCAAATTAACTTTTTTCAGCTGTGAATGTGCTGAGACCCCCCCCCCCCCCCCAGTTCAAGGCTAATTCAGAAATAGCTAGTCCGTACGACTATTATTTCCAAGAGCTGGCCTTCTTACAAACACTCATCATCCTTAAGGGGGATCACATGTACTTGGCAAACGATCTTTGTTTATGCTGCAAGAATGAGTTTAAAGAAATGGCATTTTTCACTCTGATCCTGAAGACCTTGGAGAAAGACTTTAGAATATTAGGTAAGAACAGGTGCTTACATGTCAGCAGTCGGTACTTAGTCTATTACGGCCTCAATCCACTTAGCTACAAACCCTATGCAGACTGTGGAGGATATACGTTGGAGAATGACCATCGACTTACAAAAAAGATGAGGTTAACAAACAAAAGATGAAAAATACATAACACCATTTTTCTATCTTCCCTACTCATTCTACATATTAACATGACCTTTTTGGTGACCGATCATAGCTAATCTTCCTCACGCCTCAATATGTAAATAAAAGTGTGTTTCCAAGAACATAATTTTACATCTGCAGTTCCTGTCATAAATGGCAACAAAGTTTAGCTGCAATGAACACTTCTAAAATGGCCACATTTGGCAGAAATCATAAAATAGTCCATTTGCCTTAACTTTTTAAAAATAAAATTGACAGTATAATTATTGGATACAGGAATTCTCTTAATGGAATTTCTTTTAAACCAATTAAAGGAAAAAGAATCTCGTGATAAGAACAATATCAATTACTCATCCATTAATTTAACGTCACTGTGAATTCCAAAGACTTTCTTGGATAGCTTCTATGGGTCATAATTATGTGACAACCTAAAAAGCCCATGTGAGATCGTCCTATAACTTGCATCTGGGAGGGATGTCCAAGTAATTCTATGTCTGGCTTTGGACACAGAACCTCCACTCATTCTTTTTGTGGCCCAATATTTGGATTATTATGTTTCTGAAAGAGATTTATCATGCTTCTCTATAAACACAACCTGATTATACATTATATATAGGTATATATATATACACACATATGCTTATAAATATACTGTATATACTATAAAGATTTTATATAGAGATTATATTTATATCATATAGAGATTATACAGATTTTATATGTAAACAGATTATATATACGTGTATACAGTATGTACACTGATTATACATATTATATATTCAGTGTATATATATATACACGTATATATATACACTGTGCATATATGTATATACACATTATACATATATACATATTATATACATATTATCGATATACACGATGTGTGTGTATATATATTATATACATACAATAAGGTATCTTTGTAATTTCTCAAAATATTAACAGCTATGTTAAGATGGTCTATCCTTACTGGTGTACAGAGGTTTGACTCAAATTTCACATTCTTTGCACCTATATCTGATAGCGAACCTGTTACAAGCAATACATTTTCTTATGACCCATCATAAGCATCCTTCTCTTTCCCACGGTTCAGCTCAGTTGCCTGAACATCTTCTCTGATCTGCATTCTAGGGGTCGCTGCTTATTTTGAATTTAAAGGTAACATATCCTCTGTAGTTTCCAGAAGACCCTGGCTTATTTTATAGTTAAGTGTGTGCAGCTCTCGCTAATAAGACGTCATTGGCTCCCAGGGGCACTTCACCCTGCATCTTGAAACACAAGTGTGTGGACAGGTAAATATATATTTTTATTATGGTTCAACTGTTTGACCACTCGCACCTTGAAAATGAGTTTGCTATGTTGATTTCCTAAGACTTATCCTAGTTTTTAGGTTTTTTTTTTTAAGTACCTGCATTCCAATATTATTCTCTACATTATATCATCATTTTCTAATGATTAAAGGATCCCTAGTTTACCCTGTGCATCCTGTATTCCATGAATATATCATGAAGGTTGTTTTACTATAATTACACAAAAATACAGTCAAAGTAATATAAATTATAATATTGATGTGGATTACAAATGTTAAGATTGTCTACAATTGTCAAAATTCAAAAAACAAATTCCAGAAGTTTGACAGATGGAATTTCTGAATTTATAAATACGCTCTTTCATAGCAAACACTAATTCACATACATAACATTTAAAATGTAAATACCTAGTTCATGGAAAAGTAGCATCTGAGGGCCAGCAATTTCAGTTTCATGTCTGGCCCTGACATTAGCTAGCTGCTTCACCCTTAATAAGCCATTTAATTCTGAAGCTATAAAATGAAGGAATGATAGGAAAAAAATTTTTTTTGATTTATTCTATTTTGTTTGTTTTGTTTTCTGTTTCTAGTGAATCTGGAATATAGGCATTACTACATCTTGAGACAGAATCTTATACTACTAAGCAGGTCCAACTGTTGGGAAGTTCTACTTTCAAGGCAGCAGGTGAATTGGTTAGAGTGAGCAGATCTGGCTTCAAAATCTGGTCTCCCCATTTCTGACCTATGTATTCCTTCAACAAATATTTAATCACATCAGGTCTATGTTTCTTCATCTGTAAAATTAGGATACAAATTTCTACCTGTTAGTTGATACATGGTAGGAAATTTATTCCCCATACTTAAGGTTATGTGATGAACATATATATTTGTGTTTTTCACATAAAATAACACCTATGACCAATTTTTCCTAATTTACCTTGAGCTGCTATAAAAACAACCCTATTCCATTTTACTGATCTCTTCATTTGGGAAGAAGCAAAATATACAATATGTAACATAACTCAAAAAATGATGAGCTACGGTGACTGGCTTCAAATTGTACCTTATGTGTGGTCATTTTGTGATGAATCTCAGGAAAGAGAGGAGAGGCATATAATTTAGGAAGCAGAGATTATGTGGTAGGTAAACTGCAGGAACTCATCCGAAAGCAAATTTAATGGTATAATTTTATAGTGATATTGACAATGTCATTTAGACATCACTTCAATGAAAGTCATTTTGTTCAAAGAGGCTTCCTAAATAGAAAAAAGAAAAGAAAAGAAAAGAAAAGAAAGAAACTAGAAAAGCTTTCTAAAAAGCACACTCTTTGTTTGTATTTCAGTTATTGGATGTTTCAGGGTAGAGTTCACATTTTCCCTTTCCTGGTAGGCAATTAATCTCTAGTTGCTTCATTTCAATCTCTGAACTCATCTGTGTTCATTCTCTAGCATCTACTTCTTAAATCTTTTGGTACCTGCAGTTCTTCAAGTGGAGATCTTTAAAAGCAAAGCATGTCTAGAGTCAGAACTCACTGAACACAAATGTTCATCTCTGACAGGATAAAACGTTTAAACTTTTAGAACTGTGTATGTACAAGCGTATATACACACATGCATGCATAGCTACATACGTACATGTATGTGTATGCATGTGTGTATATGTGTTTGGACACCTACACATATGTAAATGTGGATTTATCCTGTTGTTTACAGATTTATGAATTTGTTATAAGAGCATCATACTCTGTTCTCTCTTAGGAATATTTTTTAATCGATACACATGCTTACTCATGGGCATTCATGTTTGCAAGCAGGCAAGTAGTTACGATGATTTATGTTCAAGGCTCTATAATATTCCATGACGTGAGTATAATATACTCTTTATATCTATCTTTTTTCCAGTGTGCCTTTCTGGGTTTTGTACCACTTTGCAAGGCTGCTAAAAACATTTTTGTGTTACTCTCCTGGTACACATGACCAGAAGTTTCTCATGCATGTGTAGCTGGGTCCTAAACATGACACCTGGATTCATCATGAACAGAAGAATGCAATGGAATGACATTTTCGAAGTGAAGAAAGTTATATTTTCTGGAACCAGTAAACATATCTTTCAAAAAATGAACGTTGACACAAAGCAGCTCTCATGTAAAGGCTGATGGAATTTCTCACGAGCAGAATACTAAGAAGGATTCTTCTTAATAATTATAATGGACACGGAAAAGCAGCAGGATATGAAAAACCAGCAAAGGGCTAATATATTCATATATGTCAATAAATATCAACCACAAAACAATAACTCTGGTTGTCCTTGGACTTCAAATTTTATTTAAACCAAAAAGTGGAGGGAAGTAGTAACCCAAAGAAAGAGGGTATGTGGGTAAATATGTTTGTAGCTTCTAAGGTTTTAGCTGCATTGGGGAATTAGTAATATTGTAACATTTTATATTAGAATGTTATAAGTCTCAGTTGTGTGTTACCTTCTTTGCATTCATTCTAGACCATTAAAATCCATAAAATGTTAAAAGAAGGAACAAATAAAATAATAAAACAGTGTCAATCGATCTCACATATGTTAAGAAAGAGGAAATAAAACAACATGCAATAGATGGGCCAAATAGGGGAGGAAAAAAATATATATATATTTGTATTATTGTAGAGGGAAAAAAAATTAGCATTTACATAAAATGTAAATGAAGTAACAACTCCAAACAACATATCAAGCTTGTCAACTTGGATGAAAAAGAACAACAAACAATCACAACAGTAACAACAACAAATATATTATACGGACTACAAGTTGTACATTATGTATGATACTGACTGAAACATGAGGACAGAGGAAGTTTGAAAACAAAAGGGTGGAAAGATATACCATTAAATCCATAACCACAAGCTGGTATGTAATAGGAAATTAAAGTCATTCCATATTTGCATATTTGCACCCACTAATACAGCTTCAAAATACATGCCTAGTGAATATTAAAACAAATTTCAAAAGTTGCAAATGTACAATCCATTCAGAGAAGACACATGAAGCGCTCAGAGTTATGCTGGTGCATAGGAAACACTTAACACATGATCAGTATGTTCGTTTTGGTAACTAGGCTTCCCTTCTGAGAGGGGACAGACCCCCTGCGTAATGGCTCCATTACGTAAGAGGCTAGACCTATGAATCAGAGACGTGAAATGATTTAGAAGAAACACACACACAAACACCAATGAAACAAAACACAAACGACTTTTGAAGAGATAGAACAGTTCTGGGAGAGACTTCACAATACACAAGATGCACATGGCAATATGACAGGACATATTACATCCTGAATTCTCTCTCTCCCCCTGTCAGTATTTAAGCTGGGTTGACCCCATTGAAAGTTAACTCTTTCATAGGGGGAACACATGGACACCTGCTTGGATGGCCTGACATGCTAGATCTCTATGCTACTACAAGTTTATTTTTAAAGACTGGATATTTTTAGAGTAGTTTTAGGTCCACAGCAAATTTGAGGAAAAGGTACAGAGTTCCCATGTATCCCCTGTCCCGCACACACGCACAGCCTCCCCTATTATCCACATTCCCCTCCAGATGATACATTCTTTATGAGCGATGAACCTCCATGGACACATCATCATCACCCAAAGTCCATAGTCGACATTAGGGTTCACTCTTGGTGTTGTACTTTCCATGGGTTTGGACAATGTATCCATCATTATGGTGTCATACAGAGGAGTTTAACTGCCCGAAATTCCCTCTCCTCCATCCATTCATCCATCCCTCCCTCCCCGCTGACCACTGGTCATTTTACTGTCTCCATAGTTTTCCCTTTTCCAGGATGTCACAGAATTGGATTCATAGAGTATTGAGCCTTTTCAGGTTGACTTTTTCCCATTACAATTATTTTTTACATGAAAAAAAAATGTGACAAAATTTACCTGCTGGAAGTAGTTCGATCATTTATATATCCTCACCTGATTCAACATTACTTAATGTCTCGTCACCTGGATATCTGGAGTTGGAGACAGCAGGGAATTTACATAACAGAGCTAAAATAAATATTCATCCTTCATTACCAAGCACTAGAATTTAATGAAATTGCAGGACAGTGTGAGAGAGAGAGAGACGAGGCCATTGAATGTGAATAACGGATTACATTCTTGCAATGAAAACATGAATGAGGTAAAGAAGAATTTAAAAAATGTTTAAATAATTGTAGGTAATTTTATTTTGCGATTTTATTTAGTCTTCTTTATGATACTAGGAGGGGTAATGGTGGTCCCCTATTGCCTATGAGCTTGTTGGAGCTTAGAAAATGTTACCATGGAATTTACACCCAATTCTGTCTGCTTTTATGAAAGACGTCTTTGTGTGGATTTGTCAGTTAGCCCCTGTAAAGTATATGGAAAAGGTCCTTATGTTCAAGAGTATTTTTCTGTAGAGAGAAAATCTGGAGATTTTTTTACCCTCCACCATAAACATGAATATTTAGTTGTCTATCACAAATTACAAATTCTGCTTTATGGAAGGGGATCCAGTAGCAGGGAATACTGAATTGGCTTAATTTTAAAATAGTTTAACCACTAAAACATCAAAACCTAATAGGACTTTGAAAAGATACATGCACCCCAATGTTCATAGCAGCATTATCTACAATAGTCAAGACACGAAAACAACCTAAATGTCCACTGACAGATGAATGGATAAAGAAGATGTGGTACATATATACAATGGAATACTACTCAGCCATAAAAAATGAAATAATGTCATTTGCAGCAACATGGATGACTTAGAAATTGTCATACTAAGTGAAGTAAGTCAGACAGTGAAAGACAAATATTATGTGATATCGCTCATAGGTGGAATGTACAAAAACGATGCAAATGAGCTAATTTACAAAACACAAACAGACTCACAGACACAGAGAACAAACTTATGGTTAGCAAAGGGGAAGGGGAGAGGAATAAACTAGAATTTTGGAATTAACAGATACACACTACTGTATATAAAATAACTAACTAATAAGGACCTATTGGATAGCACAGGGAACTATACTCAATATCTTGTAATAACCTATAATAGAAGAAAATGTAAAAAAAAGAATATACAGGGCTTCCATGGTGGCGCAGTGGTTGAGAGTCCGCCTGCCGATGCAGGGGACACGGGTTCGTGCCCCGGTCTGGGAGGATTCCACATGTGCCGCGGAGCGGCTGGGCCCGTGAGCCATGGCCGCTGAGCCTGCGCGTCCGGAGCCTGTGCTCCACAATGGGAGAGGCCGCAACAGTGAGAGGCCCGTGTACCGCCAAAAAAAAAAAAAAAATAAAGAATATACAGATATGTATAACTGTATCACTTTGCTGTACACCTGAAACTAACACAACATTGTAAATCAACTATATTTCAATAAAAATATCTGAAAAGGAAAAGAAACAAACAAAAAATGACAGGACTTTAAAGACTTACTAAACGTGAGGCCCTAATATTTTTCAGGAACTCTATAACCTTTGACGCATTAAGTCAAAATAAGTCATTTTGATCAATCTTCTATAAGAGAACGTTAGCATTAGAATCTCCCACTGTGAAACGTGGTTATATTTCACTCTATTTCTATGTTATAAAAAAGTCACAGGGAAATAGTAACCCTGTTGTACAGCTCCACTGGCCTCTCTGTGTGGCATGGAATCTTTTCTGGACCTTCAATCTGTTCTTAAACTTTATATCTGTATGCTGGCGCAGTGTTGGAAGTCTGCGTTGAACATATGCCAAACCATCCTATTACCATTCTCTGTGATACGCCACACTACCTGTGCATGCATATGTGCCATTATCCAAGCCAAATTAGTTTGACATAAATAGAAGAACTCTAGAAATCTACCTTCCATGCTAATACCTATTGCTGGCTTCACAGTATCTGCCAGAGATTATATATGGAGACACAGAAACTGTAACTTTGCTGTTTAATGCTTCAATGTTTATATAGATGTCTATTTTCTTATTAAAAAAAAACAGGTAGTTCTACTATTGTCTCATAAAAATATTAAAACACTTATAGTCTTATTTTTATTATTGTGAACTCAAACCAAGATTTTTCTAATTCCAACACCTTAAATCCTTGGTTTATTCCCTTAAGAAATCTTCAGTTCTAATAGCTTCCTTTATGGGGCATTGGTAGTTAGGGTAGAGCTAATCACGGTCGTCTTCATTTTTTATTTTAGGGAAATAAAAGAAAAGAAAACAAAAGGAAAATCCTCCTGTGTCCTAAGCTGGACATGAGAATGAGGAAAACGGTCTCTCTTCCAGCTTCCCTTGCAGCTGTGTGGGTAGTGTCTGGATGGTAAGAGGGAAGGGAGAGGGATGCCACAAGCTCCAGGGATGCCACTGAACGGAT
Source organism: Leucopleurus acutus (assembly GCF_964270905.1). Lineage (NCBI taxonomy): Eukaryota > Metazoa > Chordata > Mammalia > Artiodactyla > Delphinidae > Leucopleurus > Leucopleurus acutus. The sequence goes on from NC_139148.1 coordinate 3,004,505, forward strand.
GAGTGTGCAATGTACGGGCCAACTCCTTTCTGGCAGGAATAAAGGAAGGTAGGGAGCATGAAGGTCCAATCAAAGCTCAGGGGCAGGGCTTCCCTGGTGGCGCAGCGGTTGAGAGTCCGCCTGCCGATGCAGGGGACGCGGGTTCGTGCCCCGGTCCGGGAAGATCCCACATGCCGCGGGGCGGCTGGGCCCGTGAGCCGTGGCCGCTGAGCCTGCACGTCTGGAGCCTGTGCTCCGCAGCGGGAGGGGCCACATCAGTGAGAGGCCCGCGTACCGCAAAAAAAAAAAAGTTCAGGGGCAGGCAGAGCCACAATACAGAAGGAGCCTGGGTTCCAGCACCATGGATCTCCTGCATCAGTGTGGAAACCTTGTTAATGAATAAAAGTCCTCTTATCTTACTCAACTTATTGTGCTCCTGGTGATTATTCAATCAGCAAAACCTGTTCCTAAATCAGTGCTTCTCAAACTTTCCCCTCCCCCTCATCTTGGCACATTATAGCCAAGAATGCTACTTCTCCAAATGTACGAGCCTGTTGATATCCAGAAGCTTATAGGCTGGAGGCAATGGCTCCTCCATACCCTGACTTGTCATTACACAGGCGAAAACGATAAATAACCAATAACAAAGAGGATAAACAATCCCTAATATGCAACAAACAGCATTTCGGAAGCTGTGTTCCATGAACAGGATAGCTATTAGAAACTCTACACCGAATAATTGTGTACACTTAATTAGCTAATCGCAAGATAGGAAAAATAATCAGGATCCAACTAAGAATAAATTTTGTTTTGGAATAATAGAAAAACACTGAATGACTTAGACCAAGAGACTATGATGTGATAAAAGAAAATTTAGGGATATAAAAGTAACAATAGTGTGTGGACATATTAGAGGTCAGAAAGAGGTCTGCTGTGGTAGAGCAGATAAGATTTTACTGTCTAGATTTGAGTAAATATAAGAACAAAAAGACAGATTTGAAAGATATAATAAAAAATTCTGATTAGTAGATTGTAGAAAAATATTAACAAGTTTAAATTTTTCTAATTTTATTCATGAATTAGTAGGAACATGAAAATAAACAAAGGGAGTAGCTTTTTTTAGATGATGACTTCATTTATGAGCAAAATTTTGAGGTGATTTCAGAATTTTAGGTTAGCCTTACCTACAATGTAAATGGAAAAAGAAGTGCTCAAAGAAAAGATGAATAGCAAGATGTGTATTTGCAGAGAATAGAGAGTGAAAAACACTGGGGCGCACTGAACATTAGGACCGTCACGTATTTTTTTTCCTTACACTCAACTGTTACAATTAACAGAAGCTTCAGAGAGAAAGCTGTACTTGAGCTAGTCCACTGAGAATTAGATAGATGATAGATGATAGATAGATAGATAAAAGCTAGATAAATAGATATATAGATAGGTAGCTAGCTAGCTAGCTAGCTAAACAGATAGCTAGATGGATGGATAGAAGGATGGATGGATGGATGAATAGATAGATAATAGCTAGCTAGCTAGCTAGCTAGAAGGATGGATGGACAGATAATAGCTAGCTAGCTAGATAATAGACAGATAGATAGATAGATAGTAGCTACCTAGCTAGATACATAAATAGATGAGATAGATGATAGATAGATTGATGACATAGACAAGTGATAAGCAGATAAAATACAGGACACTCCATCTGCAGTGTTATTTGTCCATGTACCTATTCACAGGAAAGTATGAAAGAAAATCCAATGCAACATTAGCGATGGCTAAACTCTATGTCCTGTGTCATTTGTGAACTTTTTGCTTATGTTATACGCTCCTACGTTTCTCAAGTTTTCTACACTGAGCACCTATTATTTGGGGCTGACAAATAGATAAAATATTTTTCTTTTTGTTTTTGTTTTTTTTTTTTGTGGTACAGGGGCCTCTCACGGTTGCGGCCTCTCCCGTTGCGGAGCACAGGCTCCGGACGCGCAGGCTCAGCGGCCATGGCTCACGGGCCCAGCCGCTCCGCGGCATGTGGGATCTTCCCGGACCGGGGCACGAACCCGCGTCCCCTGCATCGGCAGGCGGACTCTCAACCACTGCGCCACCAGGGTAGCCCCGATAAAATATTTTTAAAGGAACTTTTCTTCCAACCATCTTTCCTCTTTCTAACAATGAAATTCAGCCTTATACAGCCTTGAGTTGTAAGTTGTTTCTAATGACAACGAGGGAATTATAATTCTTTGGTAAAAAGTGGCGACTGTCTATGCCAGCTACATTGATTTCCTATGTGGGAAACATAATGCTCATTGGTTTTTCTAGTCAAGCATTTCCAAATATCATTAACCAACTAACTTTATTTAAAGATTTATCATATTAAGTATGACATTTCATTGGTGTCAAGTTAATATTATTTTTTCAAGGCAGAATCTCCAGTGGGCCTTTTTAAAGAATTATCCATCTTAGTGCATTGTTCATGAGATCACATTTTTTAAGAAGCTTCTTTTTTTTCTACATGTATAACTTCCTTTTACTACTTGCAATCAACCAAAAATATACATTAAAAGATATAATTTTTTCTGGAACAGGTCATATTTCTGATGCCCTTAACTGAAGCAACCTGCAAGAGTAAAGAACACTCTTGGGGCTTCCCTGGTGGCACAGTGGTTGAGAATCTGCCTGCTAATGCAGGGGACACGGGTTCGAGCCCTGGTCTGGGAGGATCCCACATGCCGCGGAGCAATGAGGCCCGTGAGCCACAACTACTGAGTCTGCGCGTCTGGAGCCTGTGCTCCGCAAAAAGAGAGGCCCGCACACCGCGATGAAGAGGGGCCCCCGCTTGCCACAACTAGAGAAAGCCCTCGCACAGAAACGAAGACCCAACACAGCAAAAATAAATAAATTAATTAATAAACTCCTACCCCCAACATCTTCTTTTTAAAAAAAAAAAAGAACACTCTTACCAGGGCAGCTTGGATTTGAAGGGATACATATGTTATTTTGCTATTTATAGAAGAAAGAATTTTCTCTTAGCACAATAGGTAAACGAATATTTTCTTGTGTAAATTGTGTGACCTTTCCCTAACACCTGGGATTTAGTTCTATGAATCTGAAAAGCCTAGAAGAACAACTGAAGAAACATGAATAACTAATAAGAACCTGCTGTATAAAAAAATAAAATATTCAAAAAATTTTAAAAAAGAGTGCTATAAGTGTTGAGTCCTGAAAATAATACGGTTGAAAAATAATATATTACTATAATTACTATAAATTACATATTTGCTTTGACTTTGTAATAAACCTGAAACCTAACACTCCAAAAAAATCAAATCAGGAAGTCCTACTTTGCATTCTTTTCACATATTATCCTATATTATTTTATAAATCTATATAAAACATATATAATTTATATATATTTATACAATTTGTACAAGTACATATACAAATGTATATATATATACATTCAGTTGTAAAATGGTATGAAGACATGTAATTTATATGTACATATAAATTATATACTATATACAGTACTTATACAATTTGTATACATATATAAATTTAAATAAATTTAATATAAAATATAAATTGAGTATCAAGTGCATTGTGATTCATTATTAAGAGTTCAAAAAATTTTTTTAATTTTTATTGTAATATAGTTGATTTACAATGCTGTGTTAGATTCAGGTGTACTCAGAATGTTTTTTTGTTTTTTTTTTTTGCAGTACGCAGGCCTCTAACTGTTGTGGCCTCTCCCGTTGCAGGCTCCGGATGCGTGGGCCCAGCGGCCATGGCTCACGGGCCCAGACGCTCCGCGGCATGTGGGATCTTCCCGGACTGGGATTCGAACCCACGTTCCCTGCACTGGCAGGCAGATTCTTAACCACTGCGCCACCAAGGAAGCCCCTCAGAATGTTTTTAATATGTATTTTTTACTGTACTCTAGGGGAGCAAATATTGCCACCCCCAAATGTCTCCTCGGCATGCGGATTATTGTGAACTGAAAATAATCAAGGCCCCCCCAAAATCAGGAAGAATGTGTCACCTTCCCCTAACTGCCTGAGGAATGGAGACAGAGGACCTGCCCCAGGAAGGGAGCCGTCACCCTAGATAACTGTACTGTGAACTGGGCGTGTAGGTGGGGAGGAACCCAGCAAGGTCTGCCTGTCACAGTCCCTCCCTGTGTCCCCCTGTCTCTGCAGGCCCAGCAAACACTTGTTTACAAACACTTGCTTCTCCGTCTCCATGGGAACAGCCTTCTTCCCCTTTGAGGTCCCAAATCACTATCCCAACAGGCTCTTCTGTCTTAACTGAAGATGGTATTTAAGGGGAGGGGTTCAGTCATCTTGGTGAGTGACTCAGTTTTCCCGGGTCTCTCCCATGTGTACATGTGATTAAACGTTGTGTGATTTTCTCCTGTTCATCTGTCTCATGTCCATTTCATTCTTAGACCAGCCAGAAGAGCCTGGAAAGGTAGAGGGAAATTTCTTCTACCCTGACAGTACCTAGTAATAACTTTAGGACATCCCTGCAACAAACCAAGTGACAGGGATCTTAGGATGTTTTTAGATAAAGGGAGGATAAATCACACAAAAATGAAGGAAGCAACGTGGAAACCCATTCATGCCGGAATAGAATACTGAAAAGTTTATTAACGTTAAAACGTAAAGCTATCAAAGCGAACGCAGCTTATTTTATGTCTAAAATGATAACGTTTAAATGGTGACCTTGATCACATTCTGGTTTGCCAAGGGGACAGACAGGCATTAAGCTCAAAGAGTTCAAAGCGTAAGGTGATAATCCTGCAGTCAATGTGTCTTAGGCTAAGCACCACAATATTCCGAAGAATGAGCTCTAATGGAGGGTGAAATTGTTTCCTGGGGGCAGTGGGCTAAGACGCCCAAGTAAGGCCATTTAAAACAACGGGAACAAGCCCTGGAGAGAACGAGGGGTGAATGACCACTTACGGACAGAAGCGGCAGTTCTGTTCTCTAAATGCCTTGATTAACAAGTCCCAAGCTTTGGGCTATGAAACTGCAGCACACAGACAGAGCAGAGGAGAGATGCCTGGTAACTTCCTTGAACTCATTACTGACCGGGGTATTATTCACATCGTCTGAGTCAGAACTATATTCTGAAGCACTATCATCTTCTGAGACACTAGTATATATGGCACTCGGACCATCAGAGAAAGTATCTACCTAAAATTCACCGAAAGATCCTTCTTCACTCAGGATTTCGCGAGGCGTCAGTTTTGAAAATTGTACGTTTATGATAGACACAAGGTTGGAACAAAAACCTAACGGAGCAAAATGTGAATGATAACGACAGTCATACATTGTATAATGAACCCTTGATCAACGTTAAGCTCTAGCAACTTCGCACGGTGATGTTAACTGTATCCCTCTCTGAAAACGTACTGATACATAACGTTCGGGTAACGAAGGGCATATTAATACATCTCCGGTCAATAAAGAGATGGAAATATTTGAGATGGAAAGACAACATACAAAAAAGATCCATTTTCTTCTTTTCCCCAGCTTTACTGAGGTATAAAGGACAAATAAAAATTGTGTATATTTTACAGGGCACAAGCGGATGTTTTCACAGACGTATACGCGTGAAATGACCATCACAGTCAAGCTAATTAAAGCATCTGTCTCCTCACGTGGAAAGGAAATTCCACACGTCCACTTTCTCATCCACAATGGCTGGTGAGATTTACTGGCTGCAATTATCACTCTTGAGTATTTTAATATCTGGATTTCTGCCATGCATGGGTTTTTATCATCTTAGCCACAAAGTGGAATCTTATGTTCCCATCCATCCAGTTGGGCTATGGGAACAACTACTTCTCTACTGTCAAGACTTTCATTACATCGTACATGATGTTTCTTAGACTTCTATATCTTTTAGCTTTCTGAATATTCATTTTAATGAAAAATGGAGATCTCTCTGTATATAACCTAGTATACATCTACAGTATAAAGTTGTAAAGTCGTACTCATTACTATAATATTTATCAAACACTTGTTAGGTTTGCCATGCCGAAGTAATTTATCTATATTGTTACGTATCTCTCATTACACACCTCTGAGGACAGCAATTGGTTTCTCTATGTCCTGACAGAAGAAAAGAGGTGATGGAGTAATCTAACCACATCACGCAAAATCATCAGGACTGGGGGTGCAACGTTCACAGGCAGAGAATAGCTGGAGATGATATTCTGAATTTAGTACCATCAGTTAGTTGGTAGAAATTCCTGTTGAGAATTGTACCATCTGGACTGTAGATACAGTCTGGAAACCAAGGCATAGTGACTGACAGTGATTCTTGGAAAGAGACCCTGATAACTTAAATATTTCAAGTGTGACAATCTGTGCCATTCGATGAGAGGATTATCCTTCCAGCAGTTCAAGTGGGAAAAAACCTTACTACAAGCTCTTTCGCTAAAGAAGAAATTCTACTCCACTCTGTCAACGCGTAATTTGAAAAAAAAAAAAAAAAATACCGGAGAGCAGTCTTGGTTTAAAATTTAGTCCTTGTCATTTTCTAATGAGTACATCTCTGGTTTCGGATCATTTAATTTGTGATGCCCAGGTTCATTTCAGTTATAACCTACAACACACTAATAATGATATTTGCCATTTCCATTTCTTGACTTTAAGATAATTATTTATGCTAACACAGCATGCACTGAGTTACTTGCTTTATTCCGTCATTTTCTTCTAATAAGTATCTTATGACGGCGGTTCTAACATGTCATATTTTACAGGTAAAGTAAACAAAGGCTCGAGCCAAAAGGTTTCATAGAAAGAGCATGGATTTAAACCTATTTGAGATACACTATTTCCTCTGAATTCAATACATAATTTATACAGCCTCTTCTCCGATATAAAGCAAGGAGATGACTGATGTTGAAACACAGAAGCAAATGCGATGCATGGGTGAGAGGAAACTGTAACTAATGGAATCTAAAGAACCAAAGAGTTCAGTGAAAGAAGTAATAAGTGAACTAGGTTCAATGAAGAAAGTAATAAACATATAGAGATACACTATAATAATAAAATAGAGCTATACACACATAATTAGGAAGTAAAGACAGTGCTGGTCATTTATTGAAATAAATGTCATGGCCCACAGTGTTCAGGTGGATGGTGTAAAATTCTAACGATGAACCCATCAGCGAGCCTAAGAAATTATTTCACTGAGCTAATTTCACTTATATTTGTAAAAAGTGACCAAGGAAGAATGGCTACTTCTGAATTTTCAATCACTCCTACGAATTTTTATGTCCCTATTTATTATTAATGCACTTACTGTGTATGTATATCACATTGAAATAAAAATGCATACCCCACAAATTATCTAAAATTACATTAGATACCTTCACACTGACAACACCCCAAATTAATGCCGATTTCTTCCTTCCTGGGACAAGCTATCGTTGTCTAACTTTCCCAGAAATATCTTATAGCAATCAGTTGTCTCTTTAGGAATTCTTCATTGATTTAAAAAAAAAAAAATTTGTTCCTTCTTTACTTTTCCCCTCTTAAACAAAAAAGGATACCTTATTATTATAAAGACAAATGGCTCAATTCTCAGAGCAATAAATGAATTCAGAAAATACACTTGGGTTAATTATTCTAAATTAGAGAACTTTTTTTCTTTTGAAGATGAAGTAGAAAAAATTATTTTGACAGAAAGAGAGACATGTCATCGTGTCAGCCTCTGGCTAAAGTTTTAAGAACTGAACATTTTTATATCTTTAATCCAGATAAGAAAGTAAAAAGAGAATGATCTAAATATCAAAGGATTTAGGCTGACAATCATGACTTTGAATATTTCTAGTAATAATCAACAGAATGCAGAATTGGCTCTTACACTATTAACTGTTATCAGCAGTATATATTTTGACAGCAATTAGACCCTGTTCCCCTGCCCTACACTGTGGGACAGGAAAGTTAGATATTATACAAATTCACAATGCAATTATCTACGTGTCCTTGGTTTTTATCTAAAAAATACTACTTTAAACTTTGTACTTCTTTACTGGAATACTGACAGCCCTGTAACTGGCACTTGCATTGTCGCTCTGTTTTTCTGCGTTGTATATTATTAAGTTAATGTGATTCCTATTTATTTTTGTCTATTGTTCAGAAGGTACGTCAGATCACAAAATTCAAACAATTTTTCCTTTTAATGATCTAAAAAGAACTCAATTTAAATAGACATTTCCATTTATCATCCCCAACTTAAATGGGAAATGCATTACTTTCATGAATTTAAATATCTTCACAGTATATACGGAAACAATCCTAGCCAAAGCAGTATTTGATTTCTGACTCCAAAAAGTAAACAGCATTACGCACTGGACCTAGATAATGACAGTATCACTAACATTTCACGGTATGTAAAATTCGATCCATTTAATTTTGACGGGAAATTAACATAGGCTTTTCAACACAGTTTCAGTTATAAAGTGCTCTTTTTTTTTCTGTTTCAATTTAATGATTGTTTTTAAGATACAGAACCTGTCATTGGAAATATGTGCAGTCGACAGCCTAAAATAATGTCGGAATTTCAATTAAGATAAAGCCATCACATTCAAGAACAGGGAACTATCACACAGTTTACTGAAAGCTAGGAGTCAAGTTAAAGGGATGTGAACTGCAGTAGGTTAGAAAACATTGAAGATGCAAGATAACACATCTTTTAAAATGGAAAATTTTTACCTAATGTACTTGTTGGCTAATTTTCTGACCTCTCCCACTGAAATACAATCTCCAAGAATGAAGGGAACTCGTAGTACTTATTTCTGTGATCCCCGTTGCTAAGAGAGTGGGTGATGTACTCAAGGCTCCGTAAACAATTCTAAGGTGAATGACTAAATTGTTAAAATTACAATGCAATTTACAAAATAGAAATTCCAGTAAGGAATTAACCACCCGGAAAATGAGGGAGCTTTTGTTAGGGCATGGTACAGAAAGCAGCATTTTCTAAAAGCCTACCCTAAGACAGAAGTGATTTAACAGATGCCCAAATCTAACTATGGCTGAAGCAGAATGAAGAGGGTCACCGGGGATGTTTTGGTGGTGAAGAGAGAAAGGGGCAACTTTCAAATATGCAAGACAGTGTTATTAACTATAGTCACCATGCTGCACATTAGATCCCCAGGACTTAAACCTGGAAGGTTGTGCCTTTTGACCCCCTTCACTCATTCTGACTACCCCTCACCCCCTACCTTTACCAACTGCCCATCTGTTGTCTGTTTCTATAAGCTTATTTTTTTTAGACTCCACATATAAGAGAGATAAGAGTGTTTGTCTTTCTCTTTCTGACTTATTTCACTAAGCATAATACCCTCCAAGTCCATCCCCGTTGCTGCAAATGGCATTATCTCAGTCTTTTTCATGGCTGAGTACTATTCCATTGTGTATATGCACCACAACTTCTTTATCCATTCGTCTGTCGATGGGCATTTAGGGTGCTTCCATGACCTGGCTATTGTAAATAGTGCTGTAATGAACATTGGGGTACATGTGTCTTTTTGAATTACAGTTTTCTCAGGGTATAAGCCCAGGAGTGGGATTGCTGGGTCATATGGTAGTTCTAGTTTCAATCTTTTGAGAAACTTCCATACTGTTCTCCTTAGTGGCTGCACCAATTTACATTCCCACCAACAGTGCAAGAGGGTTCCCTTTTCTCCACACCCTCTCCAGCATTTATTGTTTGTAGATTTTTTGATGATGGCCATTCTGACAGGTGTGAGGTGATATCCCATTGTGGTTTTGATTTGCATTTCTTACCATTTTCCTCTAAGTCAATTCCTAAGTTGCTGTTTGGTTTATCATCCACTCTTGATATCTTCTGCCTTTCACAAAGTAAATTTCTAAACAAATAACCATTGGTGACTTTTCTTTTTCCTCCTCTGAAATTAACAGAATGAAAAGAAAACAGTAAAAGAGAGCTCCAACAGTGGCGTGAAATGGTACCTCTGATTGACATGAAGCCCACCCTCCCTGGGGAAACAGCTGTCCATCACTGACAGACTGGAAGTTGGTGACACACACCTAACCTCCTGGTTCCCCCAGCTGGGGTCATTGTGAGCCACACCTACACTGGATACAAGATTTCCACCGAGAGAGGAGCTCTCCATTTCCCCCAAGTGGTAAAGGACAAGAAAAACGGGCCATTATTGGCTTCACTCGTCCTCCAAGTGGGGTTTTCTGGGGTGATCTATCAAAGTCCTTGTGAAACTGATGCCTGGACTCAGGATAGTTTTCTGGGACAAGCAAAATAAGACCTTTTCAAAAGACGGTTGCTTTTTTATATTTGTATTGGCAAAAACCAATACCTCGCTTTCATTGAAGCATGGCTTTGTAGGAATAATAATATATCCCACAATATATAGGATTTTATTTTATGGAACATATAAAACTATATATATATATGACTCATTCATATAAGCAGCAAAAATATTGTTTGACATTCTTTATGATTCATCAACATTTTAGTTGCTAAAATGGGAAATATTGGTTTCTACCTTTGGGGAGACACATTCAGTAAAATAATCCTACTTTTAAAACAGAAATACATGAACAAGTAGATACTTGCAATGTCAGCACACAAATATTCATGAGGAAATAAGTTACCCAATCATGGGAGGATGGCAGTGTTTTCTCAGGGCTACAAACAACTTCTTACAGAATTTTCCTTAAAATATTTTTAGTTTTGTATTAAGAGGACAGAGTGCTGGGAAAAAATAACATGTGTGGCCTGGTTGTTTGCATTTGTCAAGTCCTGATATAGATAGATAGATAGATAGATAGATAGATAGATAGATAGATAGATAGATAGATAGATATAGATTTTTTTTACATTGATAAATGCATACATATGATATTGTCATTAAAACATCAAAATAGAATATAGCTTAGCCGCAAATATTTGAGAAATGTTATTTACAGATGACACGTCAGCCTCTTCAGAATGACCGAGGTTTCCCTAGACTACAGAGCAAAAGTACAGGCACTTGGCTTTAAAGAGGAAGATGCAAATAAGAGACCAGCTTTTGATGTGAAGCAAAATTTGAATATTAAACAGAAGATGATTTTTTTCGAACTGGTAAGGTCTAGTGTGTACATATTCTGCATTTCAGAAAACTATTTTAATTTCTCTGCATTTAAAAAAATATAATGCAAAAAGTAGGTAAATTTTAAAGTCAGATGTGATAGATGGATTAATTGTATCATGAAATAATCTTCTGGGAATGTATTTAGGAAAGCAAGCTTCCCCAGGACATTCAGAATAAGATTAAAATGTTCCAAAATACATCTTACGTGAGCACGCTTACACTCATGTAGAAGTTCTGTGTCAATCGTACCAGTTTTGCTGTCCGTTTAAACTACTACTTTTTTTGTTTTGTTTTGTTTTTTACACCTAAAGCCATTTCTTTTTAATTGAAGTATAGTTGCTACACAATATTATATAACTCACAGGTGTAGAATACAGTGATTCAATGTTTTTTACAAGTTATACTGCATTTATAGTTGTTATAAAGTATTGGCTACATTCCCCGTGTTGTACAATATATCTTTGTAGCTTATTTTATACATAATAGTTTGTACCTCTAATGCCCTATCCCTGTCTTGCCCCTCCCCCCCTTCCCACTGGTAACCATGAGTTTGTTTTCTGTATCTGTGAGTTGGCTTCTTTTTTGTTACATTCACTAGTTTTGTTGTATTTTTTAGATTCCACATATAAGTGATATATAGTATATGTCTTTTTCTGTCTGCCTTATTTTATTTAGCATAATGCCCTCCAAGTCCATCCATGTTGCTGTAAATGGCAAAATTTTGTTCTTTTTTTACAGCTGAGTAGTATTCCATTGTGTATATACCAGATCCTCTTAAAGCAATCACCTGCTGATGGGCACTTAGGTTGCTCCCATGTCCTGGCTATTGTAAACAGTGCTGCTATGAACATAGGGGTGCATGACTCTTTTCTAATTAGTGTTAAATACTAGTTTAACTGCTCTGTCACAAATGTATGGCCATTTATTTACTTAGCTAAGATGCTTCGATTGCTTTGATTTGCTTCGTTTTCAAAAACTTCCCTTTCTAATGATGCTAAATAATGCTTTTCGTCACAATTTTTCATTAGTAGCTTACTGCTGCTTGACAGCATAAGCATAGATACATACAGTCATGGAGTGTATTTTTCAGCAGTTTCCTTGAAATAAGACACAACACAAATTAATATTTCAATTACATCTCAGAGCGCTTATTACTCCATTGATATTGTTTAATGTATCGCTGGGTTTAGTAACCATGTTTCCTGAGGCAAAGTGATTTCCACGCATGAGGATGCTGTTTTCATTTAGCGGTCATTAAGCAGTTACCCAGCTTAAGAAATAAGTAAGTAAAATAAAATAAATTTAAAAAGAAACTAACCAGCTTAGGCAGCAAGTTTTTATCTAATAATCCTTGGGATAAATTAATACATTCATGGGAGCCGATGTCATCCTTTTTACTTTAAAAATTATTCGAAATTTAGATTTCCTTTTCCTCAATGAGCGGTTCTCAAAATACAGTCTCTGGGCCAACAAGGTCAGCATCACCGGGACACTCGTTTGAAATGCAAATTGTTGGGCACCGCCTTAGACCAACTGGCGTTGTTAACTGAGTAGACCATAGAACAGGTCCACCTACTTCAATGAAATTCAGAAAGACTAAGAAGGTTTGAGATCATACACGGTATCTCTGACGTTATCCTAGGGCTTTGCTGCTGCAGGTTAAGTTGCACTGATTTGACGTTTGTCTCATTAGACACGTAAACACAGGTAATAACCATCGGGATCCTGACACAGCAGAGCAGATCACCCTGCAGCTGTGTCCACGAGCAACCAGCAGTGCATATCACGGGCTTTTACCTTTTGGATAGATTTATATCCCAGGTGATACAAGCATCAGGAATGTTCCGGGAATCAACTCAATAGCAATGCAAAGGACAATGTGGGAACAGAGGTAATTATTTCAGAATGGCAATGCTTCTCAGTTTTGAGAAGCAGCTGCTTTGCTGTTCTTCTCTCAGAAGCACCCATGCATAACCCATAACTGTGGTGCTGCAGGGCTTCCCACGTGAAAAGTGTCTCTTCCTTAAATCTGCATGGCCAAGTGGAGTACCTGCTGTTACTAGTGGGCTCTGTCCAGCTGGCAGACTTTAGCAGGGCTGCTACTGGAAGGCAAGTAGGGTTCAAGGAAATCCGACGCATGCTGGTAACAGATATTAAATTCCCATGCCTGCACCTAGTGGAATGGGGTATTTTAACTCTCAATACCCTTAGTTGATGGTGTTGTTCTTTTGTCAATATCTGGCTTCCAGATATTGATGTCACTATGGTCTGAATGTTTGTCTCCCCCGAAAATCCGTGTATTGAAACTCAACCCCAAGGAGATGGTACTGGGAGATGGGGTTTTTGGGAGGTGATGAGGTCACAAGGGTGGAGCCCCCATGAATGGAGTTAGTGCCCTTAGAATAGAGATCCCAGAGAGCTCCCTCACCCCTTCCACATGTAAGAATACAGCAAGAACCAGGAAGCGAGCCCTCAACAGACGCTCCATCTGCTGGTGCCTTGACCTTGGATGTCCAGCCTCCAGGACTGTGAGAGAGAAATGTCCATTGTTTAAGGTGCCCAGTCTGTGGGACCTTGTTATGGCACCTCCGACAGACTAAGATAGTAAGATCCTCAGCAACTCTGAACTCTGAGGAATTTGTCCCAGTGTCCCCCACCATGGGGAATGCCCTTTGCCCTCTGGCTCACCTTTCTATATCAGGGTGAAACCACAGTGACATTCCAAACCCTGAACACGTCAACGGTTCCAGTCTCTATGCACACCAAGTTGGGGGCTGGAACAGAACTTGTATTCTACGCATACGTGGTGATGGTCTTTCACTCAAAAGGCAAACACCACTGGGTGTGCCCTGTCCTTAAAGGTTAGTATAAACAAGAATACCCACTTCAGGGATTCCTGTCGTGTATTTCCTGTAATTGCTGAGCAGGGCTGCAACTCTCTGTGGTCCCTCACCCGTTTCTCACATCCGGATACATCTCCTTGGCCGTCGAGAGAGCTGGTTCTGCTGCTTTGGATTTCAGGCATATTTTACAAACCTTTTACTTTATTTGCACAGAAAACCAGTTTTCTCAAAAGGGTGTAGCTGAGGATTTGCGAGTGAATTTCTTACACAAGAAATTGGTGTATTTTACATGTTCTCACCCCAAACATTATTCTGGCCATTTTGATGTGAGGTGAGAAAAGACACAGGATAAGCTGCATATGTTTAAAAAAGTAATGTATATGTTTCTTCAATATAGGTCTAATAAGTGAAATTGTATACGGCAGATATTTACATTAATAAATTAGCAGCCAGAATATTTAAATATCAAAAGTACACTAATAAATTTTGAAGTAAATCATCCCACCTGTTGACCAGAATTACCTTTTCATTGAAATCACACTGTGGTTTTTGTTAAAGCACTGATTCTCCACAGACCCCCTTAATGTCGTATGTTTAATTTTTTTTACAGTGCATACTTACATATACTTCATGTTTTTATTTGTATGCATGAAATGTCATACGAAACATATTCATTTTTACATACAGATTCACAGACACTTCCAGTGTTACATGAAAATTCCAAATGACCCTTATGTTTATAATATTTCAGAAAACTATGTTAATGGAAAATCTCTTGCATAAATTATCTTGCTTTTCGCGAAATCTTTATGAAAATAATTCCAAATGAAACTGGAGCTCAAAGATATATTGCAGACCTGATGTTATCATCATGCATTCGCCCTGATTTCCAAGCAGCGTTTTGTAAATGGGTTCCATCCAAAATGTTATTATTTTAAGCATGTTCACTGTTCTCGCTGCATCTGAGTTTGAGACCCAGAAAATTACACGCCTTTCACTAGGGATTTGGAGATTTGAAAATGTTTACATCAGAACCAAAAGTACACAGGGGGAAAATTACCAAAATCACTACCAATCAAAATACAATAATTGAGACAAGACGCCAGTGGGTTGAAAACTGCTGCCTTTCTCTTCTCCTTTCTTCTGATTCACTCTTTCCAACAGGAACACCTACCCAAACGCACATCTCTCTCCTCTTCTGATGCTTTCAAGCTGTCCAGAATCGAAGCTGAAACCTCGGGCTCCGGTGGGACTAGCCTGTGTCAGGCAGCCCTATTCCTCGAAAATTGCCTTCCAGTTCTGAACATGGAGGAGGTCCAGTCACCACACAAGCTTCTGGCTTCCCAAGAAGCAAGAGGGTCCAGATCTGAAGTGCAGAGGGGAACCCTGGGCAATGGCAGACGGGGACAGGACCCACCTGGGCAGGTGGGTATGCCCTCCTTTCTCCTAACTGGAGACTTGATGGGATATGGATTTGGGGGTGGCTGGAAATACCTGTCTTCTTCCAGAGATGGCCACATGTCCTAATCCCTGGAACCACATGCATGTGTTACCATACATGACGGGTGGATTAAGGCTTCTGAGGTGGGGGGATTATCTCAGATTCTACAGGAGGGTCCAATGGAACCCCAAGGGATTTATAAGGGAAAGAGGGGGGCAGAGATTGGAGGGATGCATCTGCTGCCTGCAAGAGGGCACGAAGCCAAGGAATCTGGGCAGCCTGCCCAAGAAGGAATACCAAACTGAGACAGATGCTCCTCTAGGACCTTATGGAGGGATGCAGCCCTTCTGACACCTTCATTCCGGCCTGGTGACACACGTCGTGGAGTCTGACCTCCAGAACTGTAAGGTACTAAGTCTGCATTGTCTTAAGCAACTAAGCGTGGGGCGATCTGTTACAGCAGCCACGGGAAACTCACACGGGGCCCACCTATAGGTGTTGAATAAAGGAACCCGCATGAGTCAGTTTGTCAATCGAGGCCTTCAGACGAACGTCTGCTCTCCTGGAACCCGCAGTCTTATCCGGGAGCGTGGGCAGCCCCTGAGCATGCATCTCCACCGCGTTGTATAACCTGGGAGTCATCAGACAGCCTCCAGGTACAGCTGCTGGGGCAAGCATCAGTCTTGGTTTAAGAAGTCACGTTGATTTTGTGCTCGTTGTTGTTTTGGATGGAGGGTGATTTCCCTTCATCTTTACAGGCATTTTGGAGAGGAACTGGAGACACGTGTCAGAAACGGTAAGAAGGCTTTCCTCTCAGTGAGGAAGAGGTGAGAGGTAGGCAGACTTCCTACCCAGAGGGATGATAAGTACCTGTACCTTGATGGTTAGAGGTCTTCTCTGGGGCTGCTCGGCCCTCTGGGTGTGTGCTGTCCACGCGGTCACTGGTTGCAGCTGAAAGAGGGCACAGATGCAGGTTTTCTCCTCGGTTTTATAGGGTCAGCACATCTGCAGAGCCATGTGCTGTCGCCTCAAGGCTTTTTGTGAAGCAACGACCCAAAAGGCACCGTGCAGCTTTGCATTTCCTGGGTGCCCTTCTTCCCAGGCCTTGTGTGCTTCTTGCTGACCACCACCCCCAGGGCTTTTGCCCCTAAAATGCGTCAGCACTTCGATCCGTGTCTTGGGCTCTTCTTGCTTGAAATATTGAACTAAAACAAGGATGAGGCACCTGCAATAAACGCTGTACTTTCTTTCGCCACTTCCCGGGGTCAGTAGATTGGCTTTACTGCACCTCTGGACCCGAGTGGACCCAAGTATGGTTCGGTAACACTGGCATCGCAGTGTTCTTCTATTTAAGATTCAGGGCTGCCGTCTGACGAAATAATCTATGTGTTCAGAATTTAGGAAGTAGTTAAAGTTGTTGTTATGCCCTAATTACTGTACAGCCCTTTGGACCTTGTTTGATCTGTCACGAGCTATTGAAAAACAGAATTACGTCATGGTTTGTCTCTATCCAATGAACACACCAAAAACGAAAAGGCAGACCCAGGTAGAATTAGAACATAAGCAGAACAGGAATTTGGTCGTGGATGCCCTAGAACAGTCAGCATTTCCATTAATGCTGGGATATTCTACCTATAACAGAACGTAAGGGGTTATGTCCATGTATGACTTTACTTGGAAGTGATCACAGCAGCGTACGATTTGAGGGCCAAAAGGGGGTTGTTAGAACACATCCCAACCTCAACAAGAGCCAAGCAAACTAAAGACTGAGGATGTGAACTGCTTGCTTGTGGTCACGGGGCAGCATGAGATCAAGGATGAATGTCTCGGGCTCTTTGCTTTTCCTATACTACGCTGTTCCTGTCCTTTACCTACCACGGGATAAACGTCTTAGTGAGCAAATGATGCTGCTTCCCCCAAATTACTCCTTTCTGTTTCTTCTCAGAAACGAGCACTTTTTCCTCCATCCATAAATATGCTTCTCATGCATAGAGACCTGAGTTTTCTCAATTCTAAAATAATAACACCTTCGCCTACAATAGTATAATCTCCTTTTGGTTAATAAAGCATAATAAATCGTGCAAGCATATTAAACTGCTGGAGTGAAGTATTACGATTTCCTTTAATTCTAGGAATTGAGTCCATACTGATTGCATACGTGAGTACAGTTATGACATGTGGACAGACGCAGTACAGCTGTTCTCTGCCGGAATCGTCCCATTCTGTTTATCCTTTAAAACCTAATTTATACAGCTCCCTTAGAGCCTAAATTACTCAGTGGAATATGTGAAATGGGATTAACTATAAATTAGGTAGTCCTCCAGAATTGGGGGACATTAGATGGACACAGTGCAATGCTAAGAAAATGGTATCTTAACCCTTTTCTCTGACTGTCAACTTCTACTAAATTTGCTATAGCATGTAACCATTATTGGATTAGATGCTATATTTTGCAATTAGTTCTGTTATTGTGGTAAATTTGTATGACCTCTAATTGCAAATGAGTGATTCAAAGTTTCCTATTGATTAGACAATTAAAAATAATTAACGATGGATATTCAGAGCATTATAGAGCTTATCTGCATTATGGAAAGCAGATGCTTCTTCTAGGCTAATATTTTCCTTTATCAAACTGTTATTAAATTCGGTACTCATGACCATTTGAATAATGGTTATGGAGTGATGGTAAGAATTTATGAAAGTCGTTAACATGGGGGTTTGTATTCCCAAGAGGAACACAAGCAGCTGGACACCTGGTGAGCTGCTTCCGTCCATACACCGAGATGCACACGTTTGTTATCTACAGCGTGGACCATGACTGCTGGTCGTGAACCAATAATCACTGGTTGAATCATTTTTGCATCATTAACCACTGTTAGGAGACGAAGCACCGTATGTTGTACCCGCCAGGTGCACTAGCAGGATACAAATACAACACCGACAGGACGTGCTGAGAACAACTTTTTCGTAATTACTTAGAAACAGACAGAAGCTACACCTTGAAAGACGACCCGGGTCTTATTCACAACTCTCATGAGACACTTACTGTATATATGTGAGCCTCACATTCTTTATCCGAGAGGATGCAAGCTGGTTTGTGGATTTATAGGTTTCGAAGATTTTCACACAGACCACGTCATCTGATTCCCCCACACACATGCACACAGTACAGATTACCAATATGACCTATTTAAAAAAACACACTAACTCATTGAAAATATAAATATGCATACATAACTATTAAATTGAGATAAACTCTCTTTTCACAAGTAATATTTAATTTTCACTTTGGGAAATATACATATAGATAGATGTAGTAGAAGATGTACATGATTCACCTAAAAGAAAGGTATAGGTATAAAGGTTATACACTTATCTCTCAAGTAAAACTTTTGCTTTTATATATAGAATGCAGGAACAAGAGCTTACTGTAGAGCACAGAGAACTATATTCAATACCCTGTGATAAAACATAATGGAAAATAATAGTAAAAAAGAATATGTGTGTGTGTCTACATATGCAAATAAAACTGAGTCACTTTCTGTACAGCAGAAATTAACACAACATTGCAAATCAACTCTACTTCAATAAAACAGTCTATGACAAAGTTTTCTCTGCATGAATTAATTTGTGCACAGAGGAAGTTAAGAGGAAAGTCACTATCGAAATCTTGTTGTATATGATAAATTTTCTTTTTACCTTGCCAATTTCTTTATCTTACTTTCAGACTGGAGGTTTCACTTGAATTTTCTCTGCATTGCCTGAGCCAGTTTTTTCTTCACGCCTTTTACTCTACAAAAATTATGTCAGCCTCAGAGGTTTGGTCATTGTTCAAAACTCTGCACCCAGCTTTTAAAATATTCACTTTACTTAAACAGCTGGGCCTAAATCTCGAAAAGAAACCTATGAAGAAATTAAGCTTTGACATAACACCTTTTCTTTATCCATTCACCTTTGGGGTTGCTTCCAGCTCTTGGATATTGTAAATAATGGTGCAACGAACACAGGTGTGCAAATACATCTTCAAGATCTTGCTTGAATTCTTTTGCATATATACCCGTAGGTGGGATTGCTGAGTCATATGATAACACAATTTTTAATTTTTCGAGGAAATTCCATACAATTTTCCACAGAAACTGCACCATTTTACATTCCCAGCAACAGTGCACAAGTATTCCAATTTTGCACCCTTGCCAACATTTGCTATTTTCTGCTTCTTTTGTTTTTGATTATGTTGTGTTTCTAGTAGGCATCCTGATTGGTGTCAGGTGATATCTCATGAGAGATGTACATTTCTCTAATGATTAGTAATAGTAAGCATCTTTTCTCATGCTTATTGGTCACTGTCTTTTGGGGTGAAATGTCTGTTTAAGCCCTTCTGCACGTTTTTAATCAATTTACTTGTTTTATTGTTGTTGAGATGTAGAAGTTCCTTATATATTCTTTTTTTATTTTTTTTAAATTTTATTTATTTTTTTTAAATTTAAAAATATTTTTAAAAAATATGTTCTTAATTATCACCCCTTATCAGATCTACGAGTTGCAATGATTCTCCCATTTCACAGGTGGCCTTTTCATTCCTGATTGTTTCTTGTGATGTGCTAATGTTTTGTTGTAGTCCCACCTGTCTATTTTTCCTTTTGTTGCCTTTGGTTTTGGTGTCCTATCCAAGAAATTATGTGGCCTTAAAAAGGAAGGAAACCCTGTCAGCTGCTAAAACAAGAATGAACTTCGAGGACGTCATGCTGAACAAAATAAGCCAGGGACAAAAGGACACACACTGTAGGACTCCACTTGTATGAAGTATCTAAATAGTTAAAATCATAGACACAGAAAGTAGAAAAGTGTACACCAAGGGCTGGGAGGATGGAGCACGGGAAGCTGGTATTGAATGGCTACAGAGGTTCAGTGTTGCAAGATGAGAAAGTCCCAGAGATCTGTTGAACAACAATATGACTATACTTAACACAATGAACTGTACACTTAAAAATGGCTAGGGTGGTATACTTATTGGGTTTTTTTAACCATAATACAAAAAGAAATTAAGCTTTAGAAAAAAATTAAAAACAAAGCACACGAAGAAAACTTTGGAAATAGAGTGTGCTCCCTTTCTGCATTCCTGCTGGATGCAGAGACCTTAAAATCAGAGGGGGTTAACCATCACACATAAAATACAAAGGATACAGATCATCGTAAGGGGACCATTTTGAAGGCATTCCTATGAAATATGATATCGAGGCACTTTTAAGGCAGTTACACTACCCTATTATGGCTTATGAAGATTGCCAAAGCAATAGTTAGAACATCAGAGAACAAAATGTTCAATGAAATCACTTTCTTTATGAATAGCCTAGCTCCGTCTATTAGAGAAAAACGTGAAGAACTGAGTGGCTTATACGGCAGTTACGATAGTCCCATTGTTCTATTAAAGAGCAATCATTTGATATTAGGTTGGCTATTAACAGATATTAATTTGTGCTTTTAGATTACTAGTGACTGAGATAATTCATCATTAAAATAATTCACTCTCATGAGAGTGTTAATTGATGTACAGATTTCATCGTCCCACTTTTTTAAAAATTGAAGTATAGTTGATTAACAATGTTGTGCTAGTTTCAGGTCTACAGCAAAGTGATTCAGTGATCATATATATATATTGTATATATGCAGATATATAATATATATATATTCTTTTTCAGATTCTTTTCCCTGGTAGGCTATTACAAAATATTGAGTAGAGTTCCCTGTGCTATACAGTAGGTCCTTGTTGTTCATCTATTTTATATGTAATACTGTATATCTCTTAATCTCAAACTCCTAATTTATCCCTCCCCCCCCCCCGCCCGCTTTCCCCTTTGGTAACCATTAAGTTTGTTTTCTATGTCTGTGGGTCTATTTCTGTTTTGTAAATAAGTTCTTTTGTATCATTTTTTTTTTAGATTCCATATATAAGCTATATCGTGTTATTTGTCTTTCTCTTTCTGACTTACTTCACTTAGTATAATAATCTCTAGGTCCAGATATGGGAACATATGTATATGTATAACTGATTCACTTTGTTATAAAGCAGAAACTAACACACCATTGTAAAGCAATTATACTCCAATAAAGATGTAAAAAAAATATATAATAATAATCTCTAGGTCCATCCACGTGCTGCAAATGGCATTATTTTATCCTTTTTTATGGCTAATATTCCACTGTATATATGTACCACATCTTCCTCACCCATTCATCTGTCGATGGACATTTAGGTTGCTTCCGTGAATTGGCTATTGTAAATAGTGTGGCTATGAACAACAGGGTGCATGGATCTTTTCAAAGTCGAGTTTCCTCTTGATATGTGCCCAGGAGTGGAATATGACGTCCCACTTCTTTTAAAATCTTTTAAATGCCTTCAATCTTAAGGCTACTATTCTATGACAGACTTATTCTGTAATAGAGATAGAAATAAGCAAACATACATATGCACAAATGTGTGTTGGGTGAGTGTGTGCGCTGAAGGTGTGAGTTACACAATTAGACACATTTCCGCAGTGACTCATTGTACTTTATACCCTTTAAATAATCACCATCGTGTATGTTATAAGAATTTACAAGACACAGAGACATATTTATTGAATCTTCAAACACCTGTGATACATAAACCCACACTGTGCTCTTTATCAAATGCCAACATTCCATGTCTGAGTAGTGGATATAGAATCAGGAGAAATGAAGTCAGGAAGAACACTGAAAAATAAAATAAAACACGTATGTGTTTGCTCTTATTTGGTGCTAGGTTAAGACATATCTCTGAAGATTATAGGAGCCGGTGACCCCAAAATTAACGGTAGGTGCATGAAGAGGCATCTCAGTATTGACTAAATTTCATAATTGTACGCAATCATTTGATGGGATGCTAATCTCTCACATTTTTAAAGTGCAGATTTTTGTGCAGTTCCTAAAACTAAGGTGATGTTTGAGATTTCTTTGTCCACTTTAAAATTTTAAAGCACAATTCTGAAGTTGGTTATCTCCATTTAACCAAGAGGAAGTTTGATCCAGATGAACTAATTGAGTCGGTTTATGAAAATCACTGAGTGGTATAGCCAGAATTGCAGCCATGCCATTTTTGCTAAATGCTATCCAAACTCCAGAAGTCAAGTAGGTTAGTTATAGCTCATAAAGTGTCCTTGATGGTTGAAGACAATCCCCCAGAACTGCCCTCTCTGAGGAAAGAACGAAATGACTCAAGGTGGTAGAGTGTCGAACAGCTCAATTTTTACACATGGAAAAGAAACGTAACAGAAATTGAGGCATTCTTGAATAGTCTAGACTCTTCAAAAAACAATGGAATAGATTAGCAATGAATTTAATGAACCAAATCCGGTTTGTTCTTTCTTTTCTTTAATATACTACTTGCTATGAATGGGGTCCATCGACAGACCTTGAAATGTCAATATAAAAATCACAGGTGGAAAATAGGACTTAACAGTTTTCTTTAACACCTTTGAATTTTTGATGAATGATAAATTTTAAGGCTGCCTGAAAACATCTGTAAGTTCACATTTGTAATGCCTATAGAAGACATGGCTAACTAGGGTTTCAGAAGCTGATTTCTAAAAAGTGTCCCCAGTAAATGTCTGAGGTTCCAGCCACAAGGAGCATTCTGAAAGCCTAAGATGGTCTTCAGTCAAGGATGAGGGCTGTGGGTTGGCAACAGCACCAGACTGGATATTTTCCCTTTTTCAGAACACACAGGTTCACTCTATTATGAATTCCATAGAGACATCCAGTAAAATGAGAACCACGTGAAGGATTACGGACATATACCTTCATTACTCAAATTCTCTGCAACTTCCTCCTGGGATATAAAGTAATTCTGATATTCAGGTTAATTCATAACGTTGCTGAATGTGAAAACTGAATGTCAACATTCCACTTGGAATCTCCCTTTATTAAACTCATATTGTATGTCAGGCTCTCGATTGAATATTTCTACACAATTGGTCTAAATCGATTTGCACAGCCATTTTTGGAGCAAGTGCTATGATGTCTGATATGCTGACAGGAAGACTAAAAGACTGAAAGATCCCAGAACGTATCCCATTATACACACCTAGAAGGTTTTAAGGCTGGTTGTCAATACAGGTTCAAAGAATTCCATGGTAGAGCGTTCTCTTTCGACGACGCCGTATTCAAACCAAGTTTTAGCCGTAACGTTCTGAACAGCCTAAGTTCCTTAATCATTTCCAAATTCCCACCTACTCTTGTCGTGTTCGTTCTTGCTTCTGCTGCTGTTGGTCTGCTGCATTTGGACTCCTCTCTTCGGATAAAAACCCTACCAGGAGCCATGACGCATCCCCGTTTCAGACTCTGTCAATATTAACTGTCGTCTTTACGGTCACACTGAAGATTGCACGGTGTTCTTCCCAGCAGTTGCCAAAGAAGGCATCCTTTCATATCCTGTAAATGGTCTCCGAGGTTGTTTCTCCAACAGAAATAGAGAATTTTCTCTTTTTCCATCGAAGACACTGAAGAGTGCATTACAAATGTTCACATATTTTGCAAAAATTCAGGCTGGAAGATTTGAATATTATGATGGTCTTGGAAATAATCAAATTGCCAGAGGCATTGGCACATTGAATGCTGCAAGGTGATTTGGCCCTCTTTGATAAAAACAACAACAACAAAAACCCATAAAAACTTTTTATCAGTCAACCCTCTCAGAGGAAGACGTCTCTACGTAGAGTCATGAGGAAAGCAAAGCACTTGAAGTAGTTCTGTCCGCTGTCTGGTCTGATTCCTTACTCTGGAACCGTGCATTATTTCTTTGATCTGTAGATAAATACCAGCAGCCTCTGTACTGTTGAAAGTAATTTCTTTTAGCTTTATTCATTTATTTCTCAAGCAGTGATTATGTAGAATCTCTGGCATGTTCACTGTCAGCTATAAATCTGGTATTCTGAGTTCGGTGGATTCAAGGCATTCTTTGGTATTTCACACACAACGGGAACCCTTTTTAGTGCATCTTGAAAACACCAAAACGGTAGTCTTAGGTCAGAAATTGCAGTCTTTCAATACAAATAACAATCACCAAAAAACCTGTGGATTCCACCTACTAAAAATGTAATCTAAATGTGGATTAATATCTCTGCTGAGAAGTGACGGTTTTCCTATTAGCTCTATGGACAGTGACATAATCGATTAGAATAAATTTGGTTTCCTTCCAGATTGATTTAGGAGAAGACTATGCTCGTTTTCTACTTTGCATGTTTCAAGATATAATTATAAAGTTCTCTGTATGATTTTAGGAAGGAAAATGACAAACCTCAAATATTTCATTCTGTCTTTAAGAACATCAATCTGTGAGTCTTTGAATTTATGTTCAACTGCTTCCCCAAAGGGATATGTGAGTTACACTGAAACTCAGTGTTCAGCATGTTTCCTGCACAGTTTATTCACAGCCTGACCAACGAATGATCAATGTTGAATGAATTTTACATATGAAATATGCATTTGCAGAAAATAAAGATATAACCAAAACCCCCGTCTTTCTCCTAATTCGCTCCCGAGGCTGTGCGTGGATTCTGAGGCAAGAGCTACAGAGCCACAAAGAAACCAAGAACGTAAACAAAGGATGTACTGAATCAAGTCTGCACCCCATGGCTTAAGGAAGCAAAGGAAGATGAAGCTGTGTCCCAGAAAGCTCTGGTTGGAAGACGAGACCAACTGCTTTCCACTGAGATAGAGTAAAAAGAACACACAGATTGATCCTTTAAAGACATGATTCAAAATGTGCAGGGGGTTGTGTTTAGTGAATGTTATTTTTCAACACAATACTGTAAATAAAAAGTATCCCTAGAGGGAAGTGAATAGGAAAATGGATGTCACAGCAAACTAAAAAATTCTGGGGGATTGAATGCAAGGATTATCCTATACCACCAGAAAAAATATATATAATTAACAACAACAGCATTTAAGGAGTTTCAGCCCTAAAGTTATTTTCTGAGCTAATTTAAACTACTATAATTAAAAATATTCCGGGCTTCCCTGGTGGCACAGTGGTTGAGAGTCCGCCTGCCGATGCAGGGGACGCGGGTTCGTGCCCCGGTCCGGGAAGATCCCACATGACGCAGAGCGGCTGGGCCCGTGAGCCATGGCCGCTGAGCCTGCGCGTCCGGAGCCTGCGTTCCGCAACGGGAGAGGCCGCAACAAGTGAGAGGCCCGCGTACCGCAAAAAAAAAAAATTCTGATTTTAAACATCACTGAATTAATTGAAAGGAATTCCATTGATGACACCTGATTTATTGGACTGGACCATCAAATATGAACGTATCTCAATAAAGAGAGAATGAAAAAGTGGAGAATGATACATCTCACTCAATGGATAAGGCTACAGTCTTTGAATGAGTTTTCCAACTGCCAAAAGAGAATTCTTGAAAGAAGAACTATATACCTCAAGAGAAATTATAATAATGGACAGACTTGAGTGCCCAAAACTGACTCAGTGAACATTTAGGAATTAGCAGCACATTTAGAAAGGAAGTTAATAATTATAAAAGTAATTTTATTGATGGAAAAGAGAGTAGGGGCTGATAATTTTACAGAAATTCCAACTACATGTAATAAATAGTTGGATGATTTTTGTAAACAGTATTTGAAAATGTACTTGCAGAGGGGAGCAGTCTTATTATCATGGGATAGAACATAATGGGAGAACTTACAAATTGGCAAAGTGGGGGGGGTATGGAACGAATAGTAACTGAATCAGAGCAACAAAACAGAAGAGGAGAACTTCTGATTAAATATGGCAGATTTTTTCACAAGCAAAAGTCCAAAAAAGCTAAAATTACAGTGAAGGAATCAGTAAAGGCATCAAACCACATGGGCAAAGGATATTGTCTATAACATCAGATAAAAATATGACGAAAAATTTCCAAGCATGGTATGACTTAAGAAATCATGCCTTTCCCAGAAATGAAAGACAGTCTGTCCAGGAAAAAAAAAAAAAAAGTTTTAAATCCTCAGCATAGTAAATAAACTCATACCAATATATCGTGATTCATTCTGAGGGCAAAGCAAGATTATTAAAGCTAGCAGGGGGAAAAATGGTTGACATAAAAGGATTGTACAGCCCAACATCACTGTGCCTTGCACGAACATCACAGAAAGTCAGAGAGAAAAGAGTTCACATTTCTGAGGACTTTCACTCCAAACTCGAAATTTCTACCTGCCTTGAATGATACTAAATACAATAGCTGATCAGGGTGTGGTTAATTTAAGAATCTAGTAAATATACCTTCAGGTTGAAACAGTAATTATAATACTAGGAATCAATCTAAGATCAATACTCTTTATCGTCTCAAAAGAAAGGATCTTGGCACAAAGATTTAAAGTTGGTTACATTTCCTGAAAAGGGTTCCCATACTCAACAGAAAAAAAAAAAAAAAGGCTAAATTTAAAAGTGCATCCAAATAACAGGTTCTCGAGTCATTGGTTCTTTTCTGTGGTCATTTCTTGCAAAACGATTAGCTAAATTACTAATTACCATATCAGTAATTCATTATTAATATATGAAGAAGACACGATTCAAGTGCTTTTTAGATTTGATGCTGTGTGTTTATTACACAGCACGTAATATGATTTGAATTAATTTAATTGTGGAAATTGTTTCCATAATATATCTCTAGCACAACAACCTCTAAAGAATGTCTGAGAGAGAAACGACTGGTCGTGGGAACTCATGGTAATAACATTTTTATATGCATGTACAAACAGCTGGAAGAATGAGTTTACGATCCAATTCACAGTAGGGTTCCAGTTTATAAATTCATGTAATATCTACATATTTGTGTTGAACAAAGAAACACGAATCTTCCTTGCACCATCATGCTCAATTAAATGCAGATTACATCTTGTTTGTGGTTATGAAGAAGTCAAAAATATTCCCTCCAGTAAAATAAATGTGGCAAAAGTCACGTAAAGCGAACTCATCCACATGCCTCACTTGGAGATTCCTTAAAAAGAACAATTACCATCTCAAAGCTCATTTACAACACTGGTGTTCTAGGTAACTTATGCAAAGT
This sequence comes from Leucopleurus acutus, assembly GCF_964270905.1. Lineage (NCBI taxonomy): Eukaryota > Metazoa > Chordata > Mammalia > Artiodactyla > Delphinidae > Leucopleurus > Leucopleurus acutus. The sequence goes on from NC_139148.1 coordinate 3,031,967, forward strand.
CTTTTCTATTTTCTTGCCTCCACTGAAGTACAATGCTTTAGCTTTTTCTAAGATATGGTTCTGTTATTACATTATTTTTTTCCAATGTGGAATATTAAAATTCTCGAACACAACAGGAAAGCTGGAAGAACAGTACAGTGAAGCACATTTAACATCTGCAGAGAAGGACATTTTTCTTCAGTACATTTATGACATCGCTATCGATGAATTCATGCCTCTTTCTGTTCTTATATATATATATTTCTAAATATGTATTTAGAAATACATCAATGATTTAAAAAATCAATTATTATATTATCAATATTTGTTTATGGGTACACAATTCTGAGTGTACCTGTCTATGGGTCAGGTACAAAGGTGTACACCTGTTGAATTAAACAAAGGTGTATACCTGTATAATTAAACTTCTGTCAAGATGCAGAATTCACCCTCACTCAGTTCCTTCACGGAATTCCCAATCAATTCACATCCCCACCCAGCTGGACAATAGCGTTCTGACTTTTTAAACCACAGGATTATTTTGCTTTTTCTCAACGTTCATATAAATGGTAAAATAAGAGTTTGGGTTTTGCTCTCTTGTTTCTTCCTTTCAGTACCTTTTTTTTTTTTTTAATTCATCCATGTGATTTTGTGTATCGGTAGTCCGTATCTTTTTATTACTAAGTAGTAGTCCATCGTATAAATATACCACCTTTTCTTTTTTTTTTTTCACTCATCTCCCTATCTGTGAACACCTGGAATATTGAGCTATTATGAATAAACCTCCTATGAGCATTCTTGGACAAATATTTGGTGGATATATTTTCATCTTTTCTTATGCAAATATTTAGGAGTAGGGCTGATTGGTCTTAGGGTATGTATGTTTATAGAATTATAGGAAACCGCCAATTTCTATCATTAAAATGTAAAAATTACTTTGTAACTTAATGTGTTTATGTTACTTTATTATTGTACACAGGATTCTTTCAAGTTATATGTTGCACAATTTCTTGTTACTTTTTAAATTATTTTTTATTTTTTAATAGAATTTTAATCTTGTTACGTTTTTAATATCCACAATCCTCTTTGTCTTTTACTAGGAAATTCATTGTGACAGCTTGCTGGTTACTTCACAACTTGGATAAATTTTAATTAACTTTCTGTTTTGTTTACACACTTTCATCCTGTTTTATTTCATGAGACATAATTTTATACACAAGCCAGTTTAATGCTTTGTACATCAGGGGACATATCAAGTTCATTTTGTTATTGAAAAAGGATATTAAGCTTTCTAATTTACTACAGACAGCCTCACTTGCATTTTGTTCTGTGATATCCTCTACGGAACTACCTTAGTCTTGACAACGCTTTAATGTAACAATATTTGGAAGTATTCATCCTAGAGCTCCTGCATTGATTCTCCCACATTGAAGGTAAAGCTTCTCCAAGACACAATTCTGGAATGTTCTCAGCCTGCAGACCAGGACTTTTATAAAGTGTGTGTGTGTGTAAGACAGAAAGAGCCAGATTCCCATTTGAGGGAGTGGTGATGGCTTTCTGACGTTAGAAAGTTTCTCTTACACATCCTTATGTTTCCAAGGCTTTGCACACTGCCTGGCTGGTTTGATAATTATCTCTAAAAACCATATGCTAGTGTGACATACCTACGCCTTCAAATCAGTGTCTTCTTGAAAGACCAAGTGAAGGTGGCATCACCGTCATTCTTCATCATCGTTCAAGAAGCATGGAGAAGCCTACTCTCCCCCCTTCGCCCTCCCCTACCTCCTCTGTTCTCTTGTCCTCTTCCGTGTGGAGGACAGTGTTTAGCACGTGATTTTGCAGCTTCTCCCGTCATTGCATGGAAGCCTGGAGATCTGACCCTTCGACAACATTCTCTGCATCCTTAAAGACAGGAACTGTTGGGGTTTTATGTAGGATGAATCCAGGATACATGAGCGTCCAGCTGAGGACCATGGAGCAAGGACCTCTTGATGAGATCAAGTCCTGGGTGGCTGTCTGGATGGGCTGACCCTACAACTGCAGGCGATCACTCGACACCTGAGAAGACCCCATGTCCATGTCGACATATGACAGGCGGTTCCTTCCCCGAAGTGAGGCTGTCTTTCCCTGATCAGCACGGTCCTTTGTGAAGACACGTGTCCCAGATGTGGAATGAGGCGATGTTGGGAGCTGCGCTGATTCTCTGCACGGTGTCTGCTGCTTGCCCTTTAACTCACCAGACACTTGGCGTGTCAGTGTTTGGCCGTCATAGGACCCAAGAAGACTGCTGTTCCACTCAAGTGGGTCTGACACCACAGCAGCAAGTTCTAAAACCATTAATCAATACTACAGATTTTATAATGTGCGGGAGCTATGGATAAGAAAAAAGTACAGAATACGTGAAAGGCATTGAAGTCTTATCAGCATGGGTCCCAGGTCATTAAGGTAGCAAAAGATTATTTTTTTAAATGGAAGTATAAAATGGTTCATTTTTCCTGTGCTTACTTTTAGGTATATGGATTTTAAAAAGCAATGATAAATGGCAAAGCCCGCCACCTCCAGAAGGATGTGCGGTCTACGATTCAATGACCAAGCTGCAGACGTCTGCCCTCTGTGGCCCTCTGGTTCTGAGGCTGGCAGAGCCGCTGAATATCCCGCACATCCCTGGAACCTGGGACCCTTCCCCCAGAAGATGCTCAAATGCACACAATGTCCACAGAGTTAAGTTGCACGCGGACACCCGTCTCTCCTGCTCTCAACCCTCCAAGACTCAGAACTTTTCGGCTTCCTTACAACAGAGCCAGATACAAGACACTTTGGCAAAAAAGGAAACACTTGCTGAAAATTTCGTGGGGCGATGGAATTGAGACTGCAGATTGCATTTCCCCATGCGATTCTTTCTAAAACATGCCTGATGTCCTCGTTTATTTCCAAAGGAACTTTCTGTTTCCATATTTCTTCCTCTTTCTCCTCAACACTACCCTGCTCAGCCCCCCTTCCTGACTCAGTGTTTCTGCTAAAGCAGTCAGCTCCCACCTGTGCTGTAAGCAAGTTATAAAGTATCTGTTGAAATCAGTACAGATGTCTTTTTTGGTGGAGATTTTATGACACGTACTCAAACTATCACCTACAAATACATCGCCTGTACATTTTGGGTTTTACAGATCTGAAAGGAACTGCTGGACCAGCTATTTACGAACCTTTGGGAAATTTTATGATATCAACTCTGGTTAAATGACTAAAGATGCAGTGATGCTGCTTCTATGCCATCTCACGCTGAGGTGTGCAAACAGCAGACGCACGCACTCCCTCGAATTTCACTAAGAGTTTGGAGACTTCCCCGTGTTTGCTTCTATACTCCAGGGCAAGAGAAAATTTGAATAAAAATACTTAATGGTGAGGACCAAAGGGTCCATGGCGATGTCTTTTATTCTCTCAAGCTTTCAAGTTAAAGATGAGAGTGATGGAGAATTTTAGAAAGAGCATAGTTTCAGGAGGCCATGAGGTATGTAGTCAGAATCCACACCATCGGCTTTTCTGTAGCAACTAAATAAACAAAGAGTATGTGTATGTTTATCAATATGGTAAATAGTATTAATATATGTATTCCTTACTTCTCATTGTATTTCATGGAAAATGATGTTAAATATCACGTGATACTGAGTTTAATTTTTCCATTGTGATATTTAAAGGAACAAAAATATTTTTCCTCCGAGGTCTCCCTTTATAACCCATTACTTAGAATTAGAAGGTAGTTCCCACCCCTTACCCCTCCCCCCCGCAAAAAATTCCCATCTCTACAATCTGGCTTGATCTTGCTGAACTTGAGTTATACTTGGAAATCGAAATATTGCCACATGTTTTCTCTTTAATAACATAGTTTTCAAGGGGTTTGTTGTAGAACTGAAGGTAAAACAGAAATTCTGGAAAGATATATGAGTCTAACCCATGCTACCTTTATGAAACCGTTTGACACTCAGCAATTGAAGTTCAGAATTGGGGCTCCTGGAGGATAATCGGAGAGGCCTGAAAGGCTGGAGGATGGATTGGGCTTTTTTTTTTTTTTTTTGCGGGCCTCTCCCTGCTGCGGCCTCTCCCGTTGCGGAGCACAGGCTCGGGACGCGCAGGCTCAGCGGCCACGGCTCACGGGCCCAGCCGCTCCGCGGCACGTGGAAACTTCCCGGACCCGCGTCCCCTGCATCGGCAGGCGGACTCTCAACCACTGCGCCACCAGGGAAGCCCTGGATTGGGCTTTTTATACTTGTTAGGAAGGTTTATGTTCAAATTCTGTTCTTTAGGTAGTACACACTGAAAGTGGGTATGATGTGTGGGAAAATGTGGAAACACATGAGACGGAGGAGGAGTTATTGCCAAAATTATAACAATCAACAAAGACGGCTGTTAAACTGTATCTAGTGACTAAACTGGAGAACATTATGAGAGCACAATGCAGAGCTTACGTTTTAGCCAGTGGCGTATCTACTGCAAATGGTTCGACAGAAATGCCCACCTTGTTTCAACTGGTCTGCATTAGATCACCTCCACGTACACAAACCAGGGACTGGGCTTGAACTATATCCCCCCAAAAGTCACGCATTTAAGCTCTAAGCCCCAGGACCTCAAATGTGGCTGGATTTGGACCTGGGGTCTTTAAAGAGGGGATGAAGGTAAAATGAGGTCATTAGGGTGGGTCCTGATCCCATAGGACGGGTGGGTGTCCTTGTAAGAAGACGAGGTAAGGACACAGACACACACAGAGAGATGACCCCGGGAGGACACAGGGAGGAGACGGCCATCTACACACCCAGGAGAGAGGCCTCAGGAAGAACCAGCCCTGCCCACACCTGGATCTCAGATTCCAGCCTCCGGGACTGGGGGAGACAAATGTTTGCTGTTTAAGTGCCCCCCAGTCTGGGGCACTTTGTTACGGCATCTGGGCAAACTCATGCAGCCGGTTTCTAACTTCCATTATTACTTCATTACCAGCTTTCACAGACATTGGTCTACCGTTGATGGCTCCCTGTGAAATCAGTTTAGTGAAATGTACTGAAGGAAAACACACAAAGAGAACAGAGCCACGTCCACAAAAACTCTGAGGAACACACATCGCCACCCTCCCATGTCTGCTTAGCTCTGTGGATTTCTTTCAAGCGTTCAGCTGACCCACACTTTCTTTCTTTGGATTTAATTAACTTAGCACAGCAGTGATCAACAGATAAACCATGAGACGGTAGCTCAGGGATGGGTGTGTGTTTCTGTTATGTGTGCTCAAGTCACATGGACAATTTTTACTTCTGCAGGGCACACCGAGGAGATTTCTGTGGCTATACACCAGTTTTCTTCCTACAGTCAAACCACACAGAACATGTGAACCTGGCCAAGTGCTGAGTCAGAGAGGCGGGGCCGTTGTTGTTTATTGGGTTGGCCAAGATGTTCGTTCGGGTGTTTCCATAACATCTTATGCCATAATAATACCTAGGGATAAAATTTTCAGTAGGGAATGCATGACCCAGCCCTCTCCCTGTCGAACATTTTGGCCAACCCAAATTTAACACTCACAACTCAGATTATAAGAACGTTAAATTCTTTTCCATGATTTAACTCCTGAAACTCCAGATTTCAAAAACTGTTTCTATTCTTAGTGGAGAAAAGTTAATATTAATAAAAGATTATCAGAAACTCTAGGTTATAAAAAACAGCCTTTGAACCCTTCCAAATGGGTGAATAACCTGACTTTTTTTTTTTTAATGTCACCCTCCACGTCTAATTACATGCCATGTCACAATTCTTAGCTTCAGGAAAAGGTTGAGAAAATGTTTTTCATAAAGAATGTCTAAGGATATGCAGATTGACTTCCTTTGCCCTATAGCATCACCACTGCAGTAGCAAACTCATAAGCTTCCCACCTTGTTGTTTCTTTAGTGATAACCTGAGAGTTGTACTGAAAAAGGATGTGATGGAATACAGACATATTGTATTTTTTTGTCCTATTTACTCATTTAGTCTTTTTTTTTCCCTTTTCTCTCTTCATCTTCCCAAATTTATTGTAAATGCTTCCCTTCTATCATCAGCGGAACGTGGAAATAAGGGTGTGAGTGGAAGAAACCAATTGGCCAACTAAGAGTACGTTTCCTCTGTGTCCATATATTGAATAGTTGATGAATTCACGTAGCTGCATAAGTTAATTTGTGTTGCCTTTGCCACAGTATCTAGGGATATCATTTTCAGTAGGGAATGCATGACCCAGCCCTCTCCCTGTAGCAGCTCTGTGTTAATCCAAGCGTGGTCTGCAGTTCAGCAGATGAATGAACCTGGGGAAGTTTAGAAGTTAAACTGTATGGACCCCACCCTGGACCTTTTGAATCAGAAGCTTTTGCAAGAATCTGTGTGTTAACGAGCTTTCCATAGCATTCCTGACAACCACTGTTCTAGTGGGTTATCTACAAAATGAGAGGGTATATACAACGCAAGAGTGGCCCTCATCAAAAAGTCTACGAACAATAAATGCTGGAGAGGGTGTGGAGACAAGGGAGCCTCCTACACTGCTGGTGGGAATGTAAGTTGGTGCAGCCATTATGGAGAACAGTAATGGAAGTTCCTCAAAAAACTAAAAATAGAGCTACCATATAATCCAGAAATCCCACTCCTGGGCATATATCGGGTTGGCGAAAAGGCTCGTTCAGGTTTTTCTGTAACATCTCCTAGAAAAACCCGAATGAACCTTTTGGCCAACCCATTATCTGCAGAAAACCGTAATTCAAAAAGCTACATGCACCCCTATGTTCATAGCAGCTCTATTTACAGTAGCCAAGACGTGGAAGCAATCTAAGTGTCCATCGACAGAGGAATGGATAAAGAAGATGTGGTACATATATACAATGGAATACTACTCAGCCATAAAAAAGAATGAAATAATGCCATTTGTAGCAACATGGATGGACCTAGAGATGATCATACTAAGTGAAGTAAGTCAGAAAGAGAAAGACAAATACCATATGATGTCACTTATATGTGGAATCTAACAAAAATTAAGGAAATGAACTTATTTATAAAACAGAAACAGACTCACAGACATAGAAAACAAACTTATGGTTACCAAAGGGGAAGGGGGCGTGGATAAATTAGGAATTTGGGAGTAACATATACATACTACTATATATAAAATAGATAACCAACAAGGACCCTGTATAGCACAGGGAACTCTACTCAATATTTTGTAATAACCTATATGGGGAAATAATATGAAAAAAATAGATACATATATATGTATCAAGGAGTTACTTTGCTGTACCCCTGAAACACATTATAAATCAATGATACTTCAATTTAAAAAAAGTTTAAAAAAAAACCCATAATGCCTGGCATGCAGCAGACGCTCAATAAATATTTTACTAATATCCAGAAAAATATACTGTAGATACGAGAAGGAAAATCTTAAACAGACTTGGCAAGGCTCTCCCCAGAAAGGTCCATCAAATTTGAGAGCAAACTCATTGGTTAGATATTAACCAGGGGAGGGAGGGAAAGTATCGTAAGAAGGCTGCCAAGTTGGAGTTAAAGTCGCTGGTTTGGCCGCACCATCCTACAAACACTACACATTTTCACTTCAGCTGTATTTGATAAGTGAGTTCAAATTGCTCACCCTCTACCTTAATAAAATATAGACAGCGCATATGGCATGGGACGTCACTACGGAGACGGTACAAAAGTGCTCACCCGCGTACTCTTCCTAGTGAAAGGTGAAAGCTAAGAGAGAGGAAGTTGCAGGGATGTCGCCTGGCTTCCTGCCTCACTGTAGGCATAAACGTAACTCAACAGCTTCCACAGTTTGACAGAAATCATACGATGGAAACAGTGGGAGATGAAACAGAACCGCTTACACGTTCAGAAAGAACACTCAAGGTTAAAACCCGTGAACACCAGGCGTGCTCCTAAATCCCCGTGCACCCATGGAGCATTAATTTGTGCAGGAAGATGGCAGGACATCTTTGAATTTATTCACTAGTGTGTCTGAAAGGGTAGCAAGTTTGGAAAATAGAGGAAGAAGCACTATCTGGAAAAAGTCAAAACAGGAACTGCAACATTTGGATGTAGAAAGGATAGCTGGATTCAAATATTAAAACACTTGTAACCAGGAGACCTTTACTGACAATTTCTCATGTAGAAAACATGACTCCGAGCTTACTATAAATATCTGCAGGGATAATCTAGCTAAATGTACTCATCGGCGTGCATATTTAATTCTTTGTCAATAAACTGTAACGTTTTAAGGACTGTGGCATGTCCTTGGAGTAATGCCATGCGTTTTCTTTTCATGTACTTTAGTATACGAATGGGTGGCTATACGGACGCATCCTTAAAAGCCACGAGGCTGAGCTTCCGCAATGGCTTACGTGATCACCAGCAATCACTAGGTAAACATCCGCTCACTGGGGAGAACATGACCATCTGACACACAGATAAGTTAAGGGATCTTAAGAAATCCATGCGTATGTTCTACATAGAGACTTTCCTATTTGGGATAAGAATTTAAGATGTATTTTTATAAAGACTTATTCAAAAGTCCATGGGTGATTTGAGCCTTGGCCAAGTTCTGCCAAAAAAGAAGCCTGACGTCTACTTTATGGTAACATTCCTTATTATTGGCTTGGCCGAAAAGTTCACTCTGGTTTTTCCATAACATCTTATGGAGAAACCCGAACGAACTTTTCGGCCAACCTGATACCTAGGCATTCAACCAGTGGAGACTCCTTGCCAATACAAGGACACGCTATCGAGTGAGTTGCTAACAATGAAAACGGAAAATAAAAATAAAATAAAAACCACCACCTGTGTTGAAAGGATGACCTAGTAAACAACGTCGGGTGCACTATTTCTCACATGGATATGTTAATGTCATAATTAAGCGGAAGGACCCTACCAGCTCTGCACAAGGACTGTTTCATTCACTTGCAGATTTCTGTAACTGACAGGCACTGGTGTGTGCAGATAATGAAATGCTAAGTCCGGGACATTACTTTCATGCTCAGCTGCTTTTGGTTCCTGAAATAAACACTATCTCATGGGATCCATCAGGTTTATTCCCCTTCTGGATGAAGCCTAGCTGCATTGTACTGAAAGCAGCCGTGGAGATCATTTTATTTTCTAGGAAAATGAGGCATTTAAAAAAAAAGGACTTGCCCAAGGTCATCGAGTTCGCCTCCCCGGAGTCCAAACATTCTGTATGCTACTTTAGACATGAGGCTTGTTTAAATAAAAGACTTTTAAGACCTTTTTCCCCTTTTCGAGCATGATTGTAAAAATCAAGGACAACTTATTTATCATTCCAAGAATTAGTTGGAAAACAATAAAAGACAGTTTACTTTCAAGGTTCCATTCTTGCTGGCCTATTTAGGGGAAGAGAACCTATTTCTTACATTTATGTGCTATAAACATTTTTTTTTAAATGATACACGTGTTGAAAAGAATCGGCAGATGGTTGTGTTTTGTTATGGGACACTGTTAAAATTCATTCAATGAAACGATGATAGGTACCCAATGCATAATAAAGATTATTTAAGTGTACGACTTAAAAAAAAAAGAACATTTTTTTTAAATGAAATCTACAGGGTAGAGTTTATGTTAGGATGAAGTAGCTTAAGCAAGTCCAAGAGAAGGGAATCATTATGTAAAATCCCAAATGACTGAGCATTACAAGAATCACTCAGTTCCTAACACACTGCTTAGTATTTGCAATGCACTGGATAGTGTAACAGGTGAGGCAAATGCCTGTTTTAACTTTAAAATCCTACAATCTTATCGATTAAAACAAGATTGTGCAGAGGTTGAGAAAATAGAAAAATGAAAATCCCAAGGCATGGGATTTTGAGTTCTTGCAATGACTAAGACGATATTATTGTTGTTAATTATAATTATACTCACTTACAAATATAGTTGGTTCTCAATAAATACTTGCTAAATACCTGAATGGATCAATGAATGAATGAACTGCTGGTGGATGTGTTCAATTCCCAACTGTGCATCTCCGCCTTCTAAGGAAATCGGGTGAGGGACATTTCTGCTGAGCCACATGCTGAAAACATTGTAAGAATTAAACATCCTGAGAACATCTGTTATCATTAATTACGTGAAGTGCTCATGTCTTTTTCAACACCAGAAACTAGAAAAAAGTATTACAGGGAAATGTATAATTCCAAGCAAGGCAGAGTATGAACACAGTACGTGTAAAAGTAACCCAGTGGCTAAAGAAGTGGCAATTCAATTCCAATTCTGGCTTCCATCTGTAATTGCCTTATAATTGTCTTAAATTTGAATTTTATTATTTTCATATATATCTCTAGAGATTTATATATATATATAAAATAAAATTAAAATATAATACTAATTTATAACATATAAATACATAACATAAATAAAAATATTATATGTATGTGTATATATTCCTCTCTCCTCCCTTAGGAAATAGTTGCAGGTTTGGGTTTGTTTTTTTTTTTTTGAGATATATTTGACATACAAATATACATACAAATGAGATAAATTTGACGTACACTGTGTAAGTCGAAGCTGTGTAACATATTGATCTGATACACTTATATTGCAAGATGATCTCCATTGTAGTGACAGCTAATACCTCTATCACGTTACATAATTACCATTTCTTCCAGTGTTGGGAACAATTATATTCTTTTGGCTTTTAATGCAGTTCACCTTGGTTAGAAATGAAACATTGACTGAAGTCCTGTTTCTGAGAATAACTGATGTAGTCCAATCGTGTGATCCCTGAAGAGCAGATAATGCAACAAAGTTTAACTCTGAGCATCTTGATACATTATGAAATTATATCTAATTCGCTGCTGCACACTAAACTTTATATGTGATCTCATCAACTGAAAATCATCTTTCAAAGCAGAAGTCTTGATTCTTTTCCTCACCTTTCCACAAAGTGTCCTTTTCGCTAGGTTTTCCTGCTTTAGTGAAAACTGTATCATCCGGTTGATTGATAAAAACTAACTGAATCTGTCGTACATTACTCATGTATCACCACATCCGGGATGTGCCAATCATCCTAATTTCCACAGAGCTGCCAGAAAGCACGTTTTAAAATATAAATCTTAGCAGATACCCCCCTATTTCAAACGCAGACTGTCTTTTCATTACACTTGAGAACTCCAACCCCTTATCTGGCCTTATTCACCCTGAAATGGGGGTGATGGTGTACTTCTCATATCCTCTTCCTTACCACGTGTGGTCTGCTCTCCTGGATTTTCACTCCTTGAAGTTACCATGGATCCCACCTCAAAGCCCCCCCAACCCCATTTTCCAAATCTGTTTTCTTCGCCTGTTAGCCTCCTTACTAGGACTTTGCATGGCTGCCCCTACTCCTCCTTTGAGCTCAGCTCAGATGTCTCATTTTCAGACCCTGGAACCTCGCTGACCATCTTATGCATTCTGTGAGCCGTCTCCTCAATTACACTTATCAGACATGCCTGCTTTATTTCTTCGCAGCACTGTCTGTAGTTTCTCTGGTTGGCTCATGGTGTGTTAGCTTTCCATCCCCCACACAGGAATGTAAAATTCACAAGGTGGTGTCTAGTCTTGGGTTTACCTTCACTTCCGTATCACCAGCCTCTAAACTGACTTAGCACACACCAACCACGATAGGTAGGTGCTTGTTTGGGGCTGAATGGTATCTCCCCCCAAATTCGTATGTTGAAATCTTAACCTCGAGGACCTCAGAATGTGACTGTACTTGCAGATGGGGTCTTTATAGAGGGAATGAAGGCAAAATGAGGTCATTAGGGTAGGTCCCAATCCCATAGGACTGGTGTCCTTATAAGAAGAGGAGATCAGGACACAGACACACACAGACGGACGACCCTGGGAGAACACAGGGAGGACACAGCTGTCTACAGGCCCAGGAGAGAGGTCTCAGAAAGAACCAGCCCTGCCCACACTTGATCTCAGACTTCCAGCCTCCAGGACTGGGACAAATAAATTTGGTTTTTTAGGTGCCCAGTCTGTGGTATTTTGTTATGATGGCCAGAGCAAACTCATCCAGTACGCCCCAAATATTGAACCATGTTCATCAAATACTCTTTCTATGTAAAGAAAATAGAATTTTATTTCTGGGAATGATGACACTGTTTTCAAAGCTGGCCCCTTGTTTTGTTTAACTTTGTCATACGATCATCCCATATGACATCATTTTAATCTGGAAATAATTTAAATGAACATTCGCAAGAAAACAGCTCTTGGGAAATTGTCTGTGACCCCAGAACGTCACAGCCCAGAATGCTGACTCAGTGTATGACAGGGCCACCTGCGCAGAAGAACCAGTTGCATTAATAAAAGCATGCACCATCTGACTTAGAGAAGAGGTCTACTTTGCTGATTTTAATAGATGCTAACATCAAAAAGCACTTTTGTGTTAAGCTCTAATAGGATGGAAGCTTGCACATGGAAAACTGTGTCTGTGAGTCACACCAACTCCTAGCGTTTGGTCACTGCTGATGGAACACTCGACTGTTCTGAGAGAAAAGTCGGTGACAAAAGAGCTCATTTTTTAATCAGCTGGTGCTGCGGAGAGGCGTGATCGCTAATGTCGGGACTGGGGACGCAGAAGCAGCGCCGTGTGAAGTGAGGCAGGCCAGCGAGGTTTTCCAAGCTGACGAACTCAACTTCCAGGAGAATTCTCTGAGTGGCGTATTTGCAAGATACGTTTTTATACAATCTACATGTGATGATTAGTCTATGGTATGTGACTGTAATTTAAATGTAACTCACTGACTGCGATTTGGTAGGCAAAGCAATGGAAATGCATCCGAAGACACGGAATTAAGCACTACATTCTCCCCTTCATATCTGGATGACATAGGGTGAATCATTGCACTTCTCTATTAATTTAGTTTTCCATAAGTGTTGAATGGGACAAAACTGGACTAATTTTAAGGTTGCTTACTGTTCTGCAGTTTTATGACTTTAAGTTCCCGACTGGCCCATCTCAATAGAGAGAGGTACCTGTCTCACAGGTGAAAAAACTAGAACTGAAGGGACATTTCAAAATACCATGCCAATGGAAGCGAATTCAATGTCCATTGACAGACGAATGGATAAAGATGTGGTACATATATGCAATGGAATATTACTCAGCCATAAAAAAGAATGAAGTAATGTCATTTGCAGCACCATGCATGCAACTAGAGATGATCATACTAAGGAAAATAAGTCAGACAAACAAATATCATATGATATCACTCATAAGTAAAATACAACAGAAATGAACACATCTATGAAACAGAAACAGCCTCACAGATATGGAGAACAGACCTGTGGTTGTGCAAGGGGAAAGGGTTGGGGGAGGGGTATATTGGGAGTTTGGGATTAGCAGATGCAAACTGTTATATAGAGAATGGATAAACAACAAGGTCCTACTATATAGCACAGGGAACTATATTCAATATCCTGTGATAAACCATAATGGAAAAGAATATGAAAAAGAATGTGTGTGTGTGTGTGTGTGTGTGTATCTGAATCACTTTGCTGGACAGCAGAAATTAACACCACACTGTAAATCAACTATACTTCAATAAAATAAATAAATAATCACGCCAGGGCTTCCCTGGTGGCGCAGTGGTTGAGAGTCCGCCTGCCGATGCAGGGGACACGGGTTCGTGCCCCGGTCCGGGAAGATCCCACGTGCCGCGGAGCGGCTGGGCCCGTGAGCCATGGCCGCTGAGCCTGTGCGTCCGGAGCCTGTGCTCCGCAACGGGAGAGGCCACACAGTGAGAGGCCCGCGTACCGCAAAAGAAAAAAAAAAAAATGATGTCAAGTTGCATAGCAGAACTGTGAAGTTAAGTAAGATTTGCCCTCCTTTTATAAGTGAACTCTTTCATTCGGTGCTCTTTTGGCTGATGAGGTGTAGTATATGATGATATGGTGATGAGGATTACTATAATGATGATGATGGTAGTGCTGGTGGTGGTGAGGGTGTTTATGACTATATAGCTGTCAGGTATTTCGTTAGGTCCGTACTTTTCCAACTTGAGAACATGCAAGAATTGCCCAAGCATTTTTTTGTTTGTTTGTTTGCGGTACGCGGGCCTCTCACTGTTGCGGCCTCTCCCGTTGCGGAGCACAGGCTCCGGACGCGCAGGCTCAGCGGCCATGGCTCACGGGCCCAGCCGCTCCGCGGCATGTGGGATCTTCCCGGACCGGGGCGCGAACCCGCGTCCCCTGCATCGGCAGGAGTACTCTCAACCACTGCGCCACCAGCGAAGCCCCTGCCCAAGCTTTTAAAGGAGCAAATCATGGGCTTTCCTTCTACAGATTATGAATCCGCAGATCTGTGAAGCCCAGAAATCTCTCAGTCATTATGGTGGATATAGTATACAGCACCTACATAGAGAAACATTCCAGAGAATGTACCCTAGTATCTCTTAACGATTGATATTTAATGGAAAACACAAACTACAGCATCTCCAGGGATGTCCATAGACTTTTACACTGACTACTTTTTATCTGAAGGGACGCACTGGTTTTCGACTGAACTGAACACAATTCACACCTACTGTTTCCCCTATAGAAGACATCCTTCCTCACTACTTGCTAAATATCAAATCTCAGGACTTAGGAGTCTGTTCTCTCTAAATGCCCTCTCTTCATCCTGTCCACAATGAGCTCAGAGGGATACTTTTGAATTATGATGGTTTCACTCACTAGCAGATAAAACCCACCAGAATTATTGGACCAAGAACACAGTATGGAGGACGGAACTTTGGGAAATCCAGTCTCAAACATAAAGTGTTTTTTCTTCCGATGCCTATGATCCAGCATCCAGAATCCAGCACTTAGTGATCATGGTTTCAACTCACAGGTCAGGAAAGAGAAAGACAGCGTAGCATGACGTCAGAGGTACTTATTGGTTAGTTCTGTGAGCAGCGTCCATCCATGGGTCACTGGAAACTCACAGGTCAGGAAAGAGAAAGAGCGTAGCGTGATGTCAGAGGTACTTATTGGTTAGTTCTGTGAGCAGCGTCCATCCACGGGTCACTGGATAGAACCCGATCACGTGCCATCCCGAACTGTAAGACAGGATGACAGATGTGATTTCTCCGTGTGTCTAGAAGGTAGAAGGAATGGGTGTGGAGGGATGCTGGAGGGGGACTGATGTGAAATGTGCATTACAAGCTTTCTAAGTAGCCCAACATGACTGGAGCCTAATACATGTGTAGACACAGAGGATGACAAGACGACGAAATACGTGAAAGGGAAAAATCACAGAGCCCCTTGTACGTAACGGCAAGGAGTTTGACTTGTATTCTATAAGCAAAGTATCAGGGAATAATACGTGTCTTAAGATTAAGGTCTGATTTTCCTGAGATGATCCTCAAAACCTTTTCACTAAGGTGCTGGGAAACTCTTAAGTGTGCAGAAGTGGATTTCCTGAAGAGACTTGTAATATGGTACAGCCTGGACCCTGCATACGTTTTTATAAGCCTTTCAAGAATTAGCAGATCTCCTAACAAGTGAAAGAAAATCCCAAGGTATTTATCCAAAAGGATTGAAATCAGGATACTGAAGAGATATTTGCACAGCCATGTTCACTGCAGCATTATTCACAAGAGCCAAGTTGTGGAAACCACCTAAGTGTCCACCAAGAGATGAAAAGGAAAATTTGCTAGATCCATACAATGGAGTACCATTCTGCCTTTAAAAGCAAGGCAAGTCTGCAGTATGGGACATGCAGGAACCTCGAGGACACCGTGCCAAGAGACATAAAACGAGTCACAGAAACAAAAACACTGCACGATCCCAGTTACATGTGGAATCTAAGACAGTCAAATCCATGGGCTCAGACTGTTCTGAGCTGCCTGGGGCTGGGAGGAGGTGGAAATGGGGAGTTTGGAATCAAAGGGCACAGAGTTTCAGGTAAGCAAGGTGAGTTCTAGCTCTGCTGTCCAACAGCGTACCTTGAGTCAACAGTACTGTCCACTTAAATTTTTGTTAAGAGGACAGAGCTCGCGTGAAGTGTTCTTACCCCAACAGAATAAGAGTTTTTAAAAAAGAAAGAAAATCCCAAGAACCCCAAACAATGTGAAACCGAAACAACCAATGAAAAGCAAATCCTATGAGTTGAAACCGAAACGTAGGCTGTGGGCAAGGTCAGATTTTTTTGTTTGTTTGTTTGTTTGGTGTGTGTGTGTGTGTGTGTGTGTGTGTGTGTGTGTGTGTACAATTAAATACGAACACTGTGGAAGGAACTTGGAGATTCAGGCCGGGGCCCATCAAACAAGATGGGTGAGCAGGACCCGGGAGCCCTCTAGCAGGCAGCATTCTTGGCAGGAGCTAAACTGGTCTTAGGTCAATATTTATCTTGGCTTCCAGCAAAAGCCAAAGCAAATATCTCTGGAAGAAAGCAATTCCCACTGAGGGCACTGATGCTGCAATTATGTTGAATCAAAGATGAGATCACAAAATAAATAACCAAAATCCAAGAGGAGAAGCCTCTCTGAGTGACAAAAGGAGAGGATTCGGGAACGCAAAGCCATACTATAATTGGGATTATCATACAAAGAATATAAAAGCCAGGTCTGGAACGTTTAAAAGCATTCAGAGGATAAGGAAAAATCTGAGGGTGTGAGTATCACTTCTGAAAGCAATCGGTGTCACGTCAAAAAGAACAATACTGACGTTTTAGAAAATCTTTGAATTTAAAAGTCCAAAAGATGGATAACAATCAATTTATCCATAGCTTAAGGGAACGAATATGAAAATAGAAAAGGACTGAAAAGACGCAGTTCGGGGATATAATTATGAGAAAAATACATAGGACGTAGAGAATGTCAAGATCCGACACACATCTAATCAGTCCCAACAGAAGAGAATACGCAAATTAGGAAATGGGCAGCACTCAAAGATGTAATAGCTAAGGATTTTCCAGAACTGGAGAAAAACATGGACCCACAAAAATGGAAAGGAAACCCCAAAAAGCAGTAGATAGACTCATCACAGTGAGACAGAACAGCAAAAGGGAAGATCTAAGAAGACCAAGAACAAAGGCATATTTCAGTTAGACTCAGGGCAACTTACAAAAGCAACAACTCCACCGGATTCTACCTTTGCCTTTGGGCCATTTAGAGCTATTGCCCCGCGGCGCACAGAGGTTTCAGAGGATCCCTAATCATGAATCCTAAGAAAACAACTTGTGTGGGTTTTGTTTGGTTTTTGCTTGTTCTGTTTTACAGGGAGAGCGCCACTTGTGACACAGTCTTGATCTTGCAGGACTGATGATTTTCACTACTTGCTTTTTTCTTTGTTTTCGTTTCTTTTCTCTCAGCAACGAATCTCCAAGGTGTATCTCTCTCTCCCCTAATTCCTTCCCCCAAGGACCCTCCCCCCACTAAATCATAGTCAATATCTATAATTACTTGCGTTTTACTGTAAACACGCAATTGAACAAAAAATAGATAACTGTGGCATCAGAGAACAATAACAAAAGAAGTATAAAGTACCTTGACTATTTCTATGAGTACTGATACACATTTTTTTTTTTTTTTTGCGGTACGCAGGCCTCTCACTCTTGTGGCCTCTCCCGTTGCGGAGCACAGGCTCCAGACGTGCAGACCCAGCAGCCATGGCTCACGGGCCCAGTCGCTCCGCGGCATGTGGGATCCTCCCGGACCGGGGCACGAACCCGTGTCCCCTGCATCGGCAGGCGGACTCTCAACCACTGCGCCACCAGGGAAGCCCTGATACACATTTTTTTAATGGAGAAAATTCTCACATGTAAAGTAGGACATTCATTTAATTGGTTAATGAAATGATTCGGGATGAGAGAGAATTCTCTGGGTCTGCGATGTTTCATGCTATCTGGAGGGATTTTCATCTTATGATTTTTTTCTGGGGGTGCCACTAATTGTCAAGGAGAATTTACTCGTAGGGACCCTGACCACACCTTTGAGAAGAAGGGGATGTATCGGAGTTCCTGACAGCAGCCTCGGTGGAGTCAGAAGACACGATTCCGAGATGTAGGAGCCCATTCGTGTGCAAGAGGCATAGGTGTCAGATGAGGAAACAGCTAATGAGAGACGGGAGGTTACGAAAGAGGAACTAGAAAGTGCAGTCGGCAATGCTGAGCTGGGTCCCCAGTGTTCCCCCAGGGTCCCCTCATCCTAATCCTTTGTTTCTAATTCCCAAGGGATGTCAAGCAACACAGGTGTCATTGACAGTCATTCCCAGGTCCATTTCTAGCCCAGATGTGACAACACTGAGGCTCTGTCCCAGCTGTGCTTTCAGTCTTAGAATTGGGCAGAAAAGTAAAACCTAAACAAATGAACAGTTCTATTCAAAGTATAAACATGTATTAGGAGGTCGGGATTGACACAGACACACTACTGTATATAAAATAGACAACTAACAAGGACCTACTGTAGTGCACAGGGAACTCTACTCAATATACTGTGATAACCTATAAGAGAAAAGAATCCAAAAAAGTTATGTGTATATAACTGAATCACTGCGCTGTATACCTGAAATTAACATGACATTGAAAATTAACTGTACTTCAATAAAATATATATTATTTAAATGACACACCACAGTTTTACAATATTTAGTGGTGAAGAATGAAATAAATGATATTGAGGGAAAAAGAAAACAGTCGATACAGAATTGAAGCTATTTGAGATTATCCTTACTTCTATTATTTTGTCTATTACATAATTTCCTGCAGATAAACAGAAATGATACATTCTGCATTGCCTTCTGTTTCTGTTTTTACTTTACTTAATCACTAGCTTCCTAAAGAGAACACACCATATTTCAAGATATAAATATGGGTGGAAAATAAGAAATGCAAAGTGTCACCCTGACACCAAATATTTTATTGCATTGGCACTTAAAAAAAAAAACAAACTACAGTGAATGTCCACATTATATATGCTTTAAAGCAAACCAAAACATTTATCTTGGTGCCAGTAATGCTCTGGAACCCAGATCCCGGAGCCACATCTAAACCAGGGTATCTGTGTTCCATGAAAGTTCATATTATATTCAGTGGTTACATTTTAAATAAGAACAGTAATAAGAAAGACATTGTTAAATTGTTTCTGAAGATTTAGGAGAAACATGGATAGCAGATAGTGCAAATAGAATAAAATAATATAAAGCCAGGTATACTTTAAATATTTGCTACGCAGTCCAAGCTTTCTGTTGGTTCTGCACTAGATGGCAATGTGTTTTCCTTTAGATAAGGTGGGGTGATTCTTTCAAATTAGTAACCTGCCTCTTCTGCTGCTCGGTATTAAAAATAGGTCAGTAATGACCCTCTTTTACAGATAATTCTTTATCACTGAAAATAGCTCTTCTGATTCCAGGCTTTCCATGTTCAGATGAACATGGAAACGTGTTCATTTCCACGTTCAGATGCTTTAAAAAGTGACTGTAAAGAGACACTGTTCTACACGCAGTGAGTTAGGCTTCATTAGAATCGTGCACGTCACAGAACGTCTGCGGACGCCTTTATTCATCTAATTATAATATTACATGGAAGAAAGGAGTGTGTGTGTGCGCGTGTGTGTGTGTGAGCGCACATGCGCGCAAATAGGTAATGATGTCCTTTATTTGAAGGATGCTGTTCTTTATTTTATTGAAGTATAGTTGATTCACAATGTTAATTTCTGCTCTGCAGCAAAGTGATTCAGTTATACACATATATACATGGTCTTTTTGCATTCTTTTCCATATGGTTTATCACAGGATATTGAATATAATTTCTTGTGCTATACAGTAGGTCCTTGTTGATTATCTATTTTACATATATTAGTGTGTATATTTTAATCCCAAACTCCCAGTCCATCCCTCCCCCAGCCCCCTCCCCGATGGCAACCACAAGTCTGTTCTCTATGTCTGTGAGTCTCTTCCTGCTTTGTAGATAAGTTCATTTGGGTCGTATTTTATATTCCACATATAAATGATATCATATGATATTTGTCTTTCTCTGACTTCACTTAGTATGATAACCTCTAGGTCCATCCATGTTTCTGCAAATGGCATTATTTCATTCTTTTTCATGGTTGAGTAGTGAAAAATGCTGTTCTTTTTTTTTTTTTTTTGGTTGCCTTGGCTCTTCGTTGCTGCGTGCGGGCTTTCTCTAGTTGTGGCAAGTGGGGGCTACTCTTTGTTGCGGTGCGCGGGCGTCTCATGGCAGTGGCTTCTCTTGTTGCTGAGCATGGGCTCTAGGCACATGGACTTCAGTAGTTGTGGCTCGTGGGTTCTAGAGCACAGGCTCAGTCGTTGTGGTTCGTGGGTTCTAGAGTGCAGGCTCAGTAGTTGTGGCGCATGGGCTCAGTAGTTGTGGCTCACGGGCTCTAGAGCGCAGGCTCAGTAGTTTTGGCTCGTGGGTTCTAGAGCGCAGGCTCAGTAGTTGTGGCTCGCAGGCTCTAGAGCACAGGCTCAGTAGTTGTGGCTCATGGGTTCTAGAGCACCGGCTCAGTAGTTGTGGTGCATGGGCTCAGTAGTTGTGGCTTGTGGGTTCTAGAGCACAGTCTCAGTAGTTGTGACATATGGGCTTAGTTGCTCCACAGCTTGTGGGACCTTCTCGGACCAGGGTTTGAACCCATGCCCCCTGCATTGGCAGGTGGATTCTTAACCACTGCGCCACCAGGGAAGCCCAAGAATGCTATTATTATACATGGATTGTACTGTCCTGCAGAGTGACCACAATAGGAATAGATATTGCTGGGGTGCAGGCAGGCCACCCCAAAATGTGCCTCCCTGGCATACTGATTATTTTGAATTAAAGTTACTTAAGAAACAGCCGATGCAGGAGGGACATTCTGACCCTCCTCTCGGTCTCCCTGAAGCAGGAAATAAATCCCCCCCGTGAAAGGTTCCCTCTCTGCCTCTGGACACAGAAGGACATCCTTACGGCCAGAGACAGGGAGTTCAGGCTGAGAAGCCTGTTCTTTCTTTAACTGACTGCCTCAAGCCCGAACTCTGATTAGATTCTTCATTAACTAAACACCGGTGTTCCTTTGTCCTGTTAATTCCTCACAAATGTATTGTTCCTTTGTGTAAAAAGTATAAAAGCCACCTGCTTTGGCCACTTCTTAGGTCCTATTTCTAGGAGACCTCTGTGCACACAAATTAAAATGTGTTTCTTTTTCTCCTGTTCATCTGTCTTGTGTTAATTTTATTATTAGTCCAGCCACAAGGACTCAAGAGGGGTAGAAGGGGAAATCTCCCCCTCCCCTACAATATTATAAGAGATTAAAGGTAACAGACAACCATTTTCCTCAAGTTGTCTATAAACACGTCTCATCACATGATATTGACAGTCAGAGTCATTTATTCAGCACAACAAATATGTATAAAAGCGCTCTGTTCTGAAACAGCAAATATTTGCCTAAGAAATTCTAAGACTTAATGGTCATACACATAAAGTATTTAATTTCATCTATGCTCCTGACACATGGTTTAGGACCTTATTATACTTAATGGAATGTGGGTTTTTTTCTAACTGAAATTATATTCATAAAAAGAAAATCATTGTTTCATTTCAATTCTATTCTATTTGGCATTACTGTGTTGCAGTCAAGTAGAATTTCTGAAAGCGAAAGGATATAAAAATCATCTTAAGGCAAAAGCAAGTGAGAAAAGTAAATGAAAGGTCTTCTCATAGATACTAACAATTTTATCACATAAATGCCTTAGGCACTTTGTTTTATTGGTCACAGAAAAGCAAGTGTTCACACTCTACACACACACACACAGTCACACATGAAGGTATCGGTTTCATTTACAAATGTAAACATCTTGTTCTTTCTGTGTCTGAAGGCTCAAGTCTCACGATGTAATCCACACCTCATTTCCTGTTCACGAACCGGGCTGTTACAGACCCCTGAGGACGGATGCCATGGCAGATGCCCCGGGTTGTATCTGTGGCCGGGGGTCTCCCAGACAGCCCTGAAGCCGCTCAGGTTCACCCTCTGGGCTTCAGCTGTGACCACCCCTCTGTCATCACCGACTGTGACAGCTCATAGCTTTGTGATGTGTGGCCACTGGGCTGCTGGTCATTTTACCCTAATCAGGAGTTCCCACCTGGGCTGACACAAGCCTCACTTAACTGTGATCATGGATTCTGCTGGGGGAGAAATTTGGAAAAGATGCAGTCAGGTGGCTTGTCTCTGCAATGGCTACATAAACAGGTCAAGGATAGAACAGCAGAGGCTGGAGAGTCTACGTACAAGATGTGAGTCTATGTACTTGGATGCCCAGCACCTGGAGTGGGCTAACTCAACCAGCACTTAGTCAACAGGGTTGACCAGAACACCAAGATGTGCTTTACCATGTACCTCGGGCTTCTCATGGAATGGAGGCTGGCTACCAAAGATGCAGCATCCCATAAACGTGTGGTCCTCACAGCCAGGCGGAAGCTGCCAGGGTCTTATATGGCTACACAGCATGACTTCTGCCCTACATGATGGATCCAGAAAAACACAGCCATCCCTGAGTCAAGAGGAGGGGACCTGGAACCCTCATATTTGATATGGTGGGTGGCAAAGAATTTGTGGGCACTCTTTAAAGTTGCCACACACAGCTACACCCACTGGATTGCCCCTCCATGGTTTGCTATCACAGTAAATCAAAGTACGGGTCAGCACTGCTGTAAAAAAAAAGATTTCCAAATTTCACAGCACTTCTCAAGGATCTTGAGGAATTCAAGAAAGAACTGTGAAAATCCATGGGAATTCTGGAGCACAGGTATTATCGATTACTCCAGGATGGCCAACCTCAGGTTTCCTGTTATCCAGTCCCTTGGAATCATAGGTGGTTCAGCAATTATACGCAAGAAAGCAGATAACAGACCGTGAAATGTGGTAGGTTTTGTCTTTAAGAGGAAGTAAAATGAGAATAACCATTGGCTCATTCAACACAAGTGCTTACTGTTAACCCTGAAGATGCATACTTCTTAAAGGAACATTTAGGGACATCTCTAAAGACGGGACTTTTTGAAATGTCTACATTTCCAGGACTACACAGTGCTAAATGAGATTCTTAAGATTCTTCACTTTCAGAACACACTACATAGATTGTAGTACCTCTACGTAGATTCTTTATTTAAAATTTATTTCATTGAAGTATAGCTTATTTACAATGTTGTGTTCATTTCTGCTGTACAGCAAAGTGATTCAGTTATACATACATAGATTCTTTTTCACATTCTTTCCTGCTATGGTTTATCATAGGATACTGACTATAATTCCCTGTGCTCTACAGTAGGACTTTGTTGTTTATCCATCCTATATGTAATAGTTTGCATCTACTAATCCCAAACTCCCAATCCATCCCTCCTCCAACTCCCTCCCCCTTGGCAACCACAAGTCTGTTTCTGTTTTACAGATAAGGTTCATTTGTGTCATATTTTAGATTCCACATATAAGTGATATCATATGGTATTTGTCTTTCTCTTTCTGACTTACTACACTTACTATGATCATCTCTAGGTCCATCCATGTTGCTGCAAATGGCATTATTTCATTCTTTTTTATGGCTGAGTAATATTCTACTGTATATATGGACCACATCTTCTTTATCCATCCCTCTGTTGATGGACACTTAGGTTGTTTCCATGTCTTAGCTGTTATGAGTAGTGCTGCTATGAACACTGCGGTGCATGTATCTTTTTGGATTAGAGTTTTGTCTTTATATATGCCCAGGAGTGCATCCCACATTTTAAATAGGTTGGGTTTTTAATACTTTTGTACTTTCTTCTATGACCCATGGACCAAGCAGACCTATTTTTCTTAAATTGCCAAGTAGTCAAGGACTTCCAAGGTAATTGCTTTCATTGATTTTAACTTAATTCTGTTTGATCAAAGAATATACTTGATAGAACTCCAGTCTTTGAAAATGTGTTATGGTTTATTTTATGGCCCAGAGTATGGCCGATCCTTCTGGGTGTTTCATGCACACCTGAGGAGAGGATGTGTTCTACACTTGGTGGGGGGGGGGGTGAATGTTCTGCAGAGGTCAGTTATTTCAAAGTGTTTGAGGGGGCAGCTCACATCACCTTTACTCTTAGCGGTATTCTACTTGTTACACCACTTACTGAGAGGGCAGGGTCGAACTCTGAATCTGTAACTGCAGATTTAACTATTTTCAACTTTAGATCTCTCAGAATGGTGTTGCCTCTATTTTGAATCTCTGTTACTTGTGTATACACATCTGTAATACGTTTATATTTTCCTGATGATTTAACCCTTATTGTTAGGAAATGTCCTTTCTTTTTTTAAAAATTTTATTTATTTATTTGGTTGCATCAGGTCTTAGTTGCGGCTCCCGGGCTCCTTAGTTGCAGCATGGGAACTCTTAGTTGTGGCATGCATGAGGGATCTAGTTCCGTGACCAGGGATCAAACCCAGGCCCCCTGCATTGGGAGCATGGAGTCTTATCCACTGCACCACCAGGGAAGTCCCAGCCTCACTTATTTAAAGTTTAAGTAAGTGATCATGGTCATGTAATATTGAAGATGGCTGTGGACACTTATTTCTCAGCATCTTCCTCATGATAGATCCAAAGTGACAAGAGTTACTTCTGAATGAGTTTCAGAAAAAATGGGCAGGATGAAGATTGGGTACATTGTGACACGACCCTTCTCGGTGACACACAACATCATTGCTAAGATTCCTGATAAACCTACAGGAGCAGGGTCCTTGCAGGAACCAGCCAAGGAGGTTTTCTGTACGAAGATGGTCCCGTGACACAGCAGTAGGCTTGTGTGTGGGCACCGGGAAGGTGGAGAGAAGCTTGGGGACAGAGCTGAGGACCTCTTAGAAACCACAGCTTGAGAGTGGACACATTACATGCCGTCCTTCTGCAAATGTCTACTGGGCATTTTTATAAACATTGGTATAAAGTATTGAGGAAGCTTAGAAGACCCTTCCTTCTCCTGGGGAGCTTCCCATTCGTCTGGGAAAAGCAGGCAAACAAGTAAATACATGGCTATTAGGTCAGATGTCGATGAGTCGTGGTGCGTAAAATAAAACGGAGAGAACAGCTGCGACAGACTACAGGTTTGAAGGAGGATGCCTTAACATAATCGAAGGAACATTGCGCCACACAGAAAGAAGGGCAAGGGCAGACACCTTGGGATGACCATGCTTCTGCCACTGGAAGATTAAGTGTGTGTCCCGGGTGGAGGGCTACTGAGCCTGTGAGGTCATGGAGGGTCTGGGGACCGGGTCAGCTGTGACCTTACAAGATTTACATGGACTTTGGGGGAGAAGGTTTCCCTGGGAAGACTTTGGAATTTTCTAGCTGGTGGCTAACATCACAATATTTGTACCTCTTCAGTGGTCACGATGCTTGCTTTGTTTGCAATAATTTTGCACAGCAAACAAGTTGAAACAGAAGTGCTTTGAAAACAATTCAAAAGTCTAGAAAAGATCAGGGTTGGAGTCTTTGCAATTTAGCCTGTGCCAAAGCTGTTCATCAATACTTTATGCAGGGGCTTCCCTGGTGGTGCAGTGGTTGAGAGTCCGCCTGCCGACGGAGGGGACACGGGTTCGTGCCCCGGTCCGGGAAGATCCCACATGCCGCGGAGCAGCTGGGCCCATGAGCCATGGCCGCTGACCCTGCGCATCTGGAGCCTGTGCCCTGCAGCGGGAGACGCCACAACAGTGAGAGGCCCGCGTACAGGAAAAAAAAAAAAAAACTTTATGGAGAAGGCAGGGGAAAAATTATTTAGTCTATTTTGCACAAATTTTTGAAACCTCTGAAATATTTATTTTAAAAATAACAGGTGATTTTTTTATTTCTTTCTCCCTTGCAGAAAAATAAACAACACTGTTCAACCAACTGCTCCCTCCTTGGAAACAACTGTCTTGGCCACTTACCATCTCTTACTTAAAGTATATTATAAACAGAAAGCCAACATGACATTTCTTTTTAATATCTTTATTGGGGTATAATTGCTTTACAATGGTGTGTTAGTTTCTGCTGTATAACAAAGTGAATCAGTTATACATATACATATGTTCCCATATCTCTTCCCTCTTGCGTCTTCCTCCCTCCCACCCTCCCACCCTCCCTATCCCACCCCTCTAGGTGGTGTCAAAGCACGAGCTGATCTCCCTGTGCTATGCGGCTGCTTCCCACTAGCTACCTATTTTACATTTGGTAGTGTATGTATGTCCATGCCTCTCTCTCACTTCGTCACAGCTTACCCTTCTCCCTCCCCGTGTCCTCAAGTCCATTCTCTATGTCTGCGTCTTTATTTCTGTCCTGCCCTTAGGTTCTTCAGAACCATTTTTTTTTTTAATTTAGATTCCATATATATGTGTTAGGATACAGTATTTGTTTTTCTCTTTCTGACTTACTTCACTCTGTATGACAGACTCTAGGTCCATCCACCTCACTACAAATAACTGAATTTCTTTTTTTTATGACTGAGTAATATTCCATTGTATATATGTGCCACATCTTCTTTATCCATTCATCTGTTGATGGACACTTAGGTTGCTTCCATGTCCCGGCTACTGTAAAGAGAGCTGCAATGAACATTTTGGTACATGACTCTTTTTGAATTATGGTTTTCTCAGGGTATATGCCCAGTAGTGGGATTGCTGGCTCATATGGTAGTTCTATTTTTAGTTTTCTAAGGAACCTCCATACTGTTCTCCATAGTGGCTGTATCAATTTACATTACCACCAACAGTGCAAGAGGGTTCCCTTTTCTCCACACCCTCTCCAGCATTTATTGTTTCTAGATTTTTTGATGATGGCCATTCTGACTGCTGTGAGGTGATATCTCATTGTAGTTTTGATTTGCATTTCTCTAATGATTAGTGATGTTGAGCATCCTTTCATGTGTTTGTTGGCAGTCTGTATACCTTCTTTGGAGAAATGTCTACTCAGGTCTTCTGCCCATTTTTGGATTGGGTTGTTTGTTTTTTTGATATTGAGCTGCATGAGCTGCTTGTAAATTTTGGAGATTAATCCTTTGTCAGTTGCTTCATTTGCAAATATTTTCTCCCATGCTGAGGGTTGTCTTTTCATCTTGTTTAAGGTTTCCTTTGCTGTGCAAAAGCTTTTAAGTTTCATTAGATCCCATTTGTTAATTTTTGGTTTTATTTCCATTTCTCTAGGAGGTGGGTCAAAAAGGATCTTGATGTGGTTAATGTCATAGAGTGTTCTGCCTATGTTTTCCTCTAAGACTTTTATAGTGTCTGGCCTTACATTTAGGTCTTTAATCCTTAACCTTTAATTTTGACTCAACTTACCACTGGAACTTATTTATCTTTTACATATAGATCCTTAGTCCATAAATGATAAGAACTGCTATTATACAAAGAAACTGAACATAGTCCCTGCTTCCTGGTATTCAATTTTTAAAATATTCATGATTTGGGGCTTCCCTGGTGGCGCAATGGTTGGGGGTCCACCTGCCGATGCAGGGGACACGGGTTCGTGCCCCGGTCCAGGAGGATCCCACATGCTGAGGAGCGGCTGGGCCCGTGAGCCATGGCCGCTGAGCCTGCGCGTCCGGAGCCTGTGCTCCGCAACGGGAGAGGCCACAGCAGTGAGAGGCCTGCGTACCGCAGGGAAAAAAAAAAAAAAATGCAACCTCACATACAAAGAAAGTGGAAAATAGAATGTGGAAATAGAAAGTGGAAAACTTCTCAAGGAAAGAGGATTTGGGAGGCTATTTGAATTACAATAAAAAGAGGGTTTTAATTTTTTTTTTTTTAAGGAATCAACAGTAAGCCCACACAAGCATTTGGTGTGTTTATAAAGAAGTCTTAAGCGGCTGAGGAAGATGTACTGAATGACGTTTGCAAAGCCAACTCTTTTGAAGAGAACATCTTGTCTTGGGAGTATGACTTCAAGCAGCTGCCTCTTACTGTGAATTCTCTGGTACTGGCATTTTAGGGAGGCTACTTCATTGAAGATGTTTCAATGAAGATGTTTCCTACAGATTACTGATATGATCTATAGGTTTCAGGGAAAACTTGAGAAATTATGAAGACTTAGCTTCACTGCCTTCCCTCTATTGAGTGTGACCCCAAAGATATGGACATGATTGCCCAGAAGAAGGGCTCTTATTTTCATGTACAGACACACAGGGATGGAAATGGTGGAAGCATTTCCTGATTGTGTGGAACTTTAATACTAAGACCTGCTGAGCCACCGCAAAACACACTCACGTGACCCTAACGCCCAAGACAAAAGGAGCAGTTCTACAGGTTTTTAAATTTCTTTTTCTCCTCATCAAATAGACTCAGCTCTAGTCTTGCCTTCAAAGATGGTTTCAATCCACACTTTTACATCCTGCTGTGTATGGAAGTTTGCTATTGAGTCAGCAGGCATGTGCCCAGAGAAGAAAAAACGTTACTCTAATGGGAAGAAGGGCAAGGAAATAGACCTCAATAGGTATTTAATGGATAAATGGAACATTTCACATTGAAGTGGGAAATTATGCACTCGATAGGTGCACAGGAGAAAAATCCTCGTGTAGGTTTGAAGCCAACAATCTCATCTCAGCCAACGCATTACTAGAGTCATTTGTTACACGTACAACTGGTCGACCCTTTAACCACCCTTCCTTCCCTACATTGTGTTGTCCTGCTGCCAGCTGCATTTACTTAGTTGATTTCCACTCAACCTCAGCTTAAATACCACCACCCATTATTCACTCATTACTCACCCTTGATGATTCTGCAGTACCCCTTTATAACACTTTGCACGGTTTTCACGGTGGCAATCTACACTGTGGATTGCTGTGAAGATGGCAAGTTCTCAGTCACCGTATTCTTCACTACATCCCTAAATGCTGCCCAGAGATGCAAGCTCTGGATGACAGTTGTTTACGATGGAAGTGACAGTCCAACAAACACCTCACCTAGCCTACCAGGCCTTTTTTCAAACTCACAGCAATACAGGAAAATCAGCGTCTTGCAATGTGATTTACTGTCCTGGAACTCCTGCACACAACTGGTGAAAATTAGATGTGCTTCCTTCAAACTTCCAAAAATCTGTCCTTCCCCACATTTACAGAGAGACGCGGGGTGTGTAGTTTCTCTGGTGTTTTTGTTTTGCTTTCCTCAACTGTAAGATGTGCATAGGGGAGACCCTCAAAGGGTGGATTAGTGTGAGCTTTCATACCAGTAAGGAGACATTTAAAATTTTCACTGTTTCTCTAGGCATGCAAAAATCCTCTGCTTGCTTCAACTTAAATTTTATACATAATACTTATAATCAACATGTTTATGTTTAATATGAAAGTATATTATGCATTATATAAAAGTATATATTATACTATTATATATTATAAAAGTATAGGTAATATATAATATATATTAAATATTTTATATATTTATATTAGAGATGTTTATTACGTATAATATATATGCGCTGTATGTGTCTCATATTCGTTCTGTCTCTCTGGAGAACCCTAATACAAGCTCCATGAGCAATTATTAAACTTTACGGATGCTTTTTAGATTTGCAAACAGTATTATGGGGTTTGAGAAACATGTATTTGCCATGTTTGACTGTTGCGCTCTCTTCTGAATCACTTATTTGTTATACTGTTGATACTTATTTATTTTGATTATTCCTCAATTAAAAAAGTGACTTTAGCACCTATTCCTCTCCAAATATGCCACGCTTCTCTCTCCTTCTCTTGCCAAGTTCTTCAAGAGAGGTGTCTAGACAAGAGTATCCCACCTCTCCTTTTCATGTCTCTCTGGAACGCACCTCAAAGCCAAGGGGAGGGTGGGGCTTATGGATGTCATACGGACAGGAGCCGACATGATGACTGACCGGGATGCACCCACATTTCAACCATCTCCACACCGTGAAGTACGACGGATCACGTCAAGTTCTGACCTAATGACATGCCACATGCCACCTCTGAGAAGGAACTTGCAATGTCATTGTGGGGTTCGGTGCAAACTCCTGTTTTTCCCTTTGCCCCGAGAATGGGCACTTCCCAAAGAAAGAGCTATTTCTCCTCTGGTGTCCTGGAATGAGGAAACATGGAGCAGAGCCTTCCACGAGCTGCCGCGTGCATGGCCGGGAGGCTGAAATAAACACTGACCCGTGTCGACTACCACTGACGCTGGGTGCTGCGGCCACCAGCCAAGCGGGCTGAGGAAGACGTCTGGTATGTTCTCACACATCACGTGTCCACACACAGACTCCACCACGTGCCCCGAAACGACCCAAGGTCCATCTTCTGAGTGTCAGAAGCCTGCAGGCAGACGTCTGCATCTCTGGCTGTTCCTCCTCTCTCCCGATCTGTGCTCAATCTGCAAGCACCTGACGGAGGCTCTATTTCAAAGTGTTTGCAGAAACCAAACATAAGTCATTACTAATACCAGGACCACCAGGAACAAATACCACCCTCTCATCCATTGTTCTGTTTTCCAACAAGACCCCTGAGTGGTCTCACCCGGCCCAGCCACCGTGAAGAAGTGAAATATACAATCTGATTAAAGTTAAGGTTACAGCATGACCTTTCTCCACTCAAAACTCACCAGGGGCTTTCTGTTTTGCTAAGGGTTAGAGACCACATTTCAAAAATGCTTCTGTGTCTCCACAATTCTCCTGTCTGTATGTGACTTGCGAGGTACAGAAGGAAGCCCTGAGAATTTATGACCAATTGTTATTTAAACAGCTTATACATCACCTCAGTATTTATGGTAATTTTATTTATGCCTTACCCCAAAGTAACACCTGTGTTGTCAAGCTCATCTGTAATGTAAGGATAATAAGGGCCCTTATTTCAGAGGGTGGCTAAAAGAATCCCAAGAGATATGCCAAAAACATTTAGATCAAAGCTTAATATATATCCTCCCAATAAAAGTTCAAAATATTTTCAAATTTCCAATTATTTTTTCTTGGATCCACCTTTTTTAAAATAATTCTTTCTAAATTCCAAATATATACGTACTTTCAAGTTCTCTTTTTACTTATGCTGCACTAAGTTCAATGTTAAATGCATAATAACCTGTATGATTTTACTGTTGTGTCATTTGTGAGACTCCCTCAAAGTTTCAGCAGATAGAAAATTTTGGTTTGCTTTTTTAAAGTTCAAGCATTCTCCCATTGTTCTGCGAAATGTTTTAGGCAGAATAATTAGTTAAACTTGATGAATCTTGTTTTCCAAATGTTTTATATCTTTTGTGATTGTTTATTGAAATGTTCTCTCAGTCCTGAAAGAAGTGTGCTGAACTCTCCCACTCTAATTTTGAAATCATAGTTCTGTCGATGTCTGCTCCGGTGATTTCAGGATTTAGTGTTCCTCATATGCTCTTTTAGGATTGTTACACCTTCCTGGTGTGTTTCATCTTTTACTCTTCTCCACTGCTCCTTTTTTCCCCCCTTTCTTGCATTTTTTGCTAATTCTGTCTGATGTTACTACAGCCATAAGAGCTTACTTAAACTTAGTGTTTGTTGGGTTTTTATTAATTTTATCCTGAATGTGCACACAAGGTGTCTTGGTTCGGAGGTGGATTTCCTGTGAAGAATCTCACAGGAAATAATAAGTGCATTCCTGGGGTTTGCCCCAGTCCTCGCCCGGGGGGGATGCAATGAGAAACAAGTCAGTTGTTCAAAGGAAAGAGCCTAACGCCCTGGCGGGCAGGAAAAATGAGTTTTCTTTGTGTGGACAAGTCAAAGGGGAAGCTGTCCTCTGAAGGAGTCCGCTCCTTCCCCCAGCCTTTGGAATGTAAAAGAAACCTCCCCAGGAGCCTGAGACACCTGCCTTTTTTATCCCTACCAATGGCCATAAGGTCATGGGATCATTCCTCCTTGAAGTGTAAATACCCCAAGTGAATACCAGTCTTCTAGGGGCCTTGGGGCTTAACCAAAAGATAAGTCTGAGTTCTAACCAGTTATCTTCGGGGGAGATAAGAGAAGTTTTATTATCCTGTTGGATCAGAACAAGTATTTCCTTCATTAGAGAAACAAATGGCTACACACCTAACCCTTATGGCACGTGAAAATGTTTCCAGGATAAGTGAAAGGTAACATTTCCTAATTTTATATCATATATACTTCAGTGTCCCACTGACTGAAGCTTTTTTGTTTTGTTTTGTTTTCTTTAAAGAAACACTGAAAAAGCCAGAAAAGTTTTCTTTCTCCAAAATGATTTTTTTAGGATTTTCATGGTATATTCCTTTCCAGTGTGTTTGCATCTTTATATCCAAGAAGTATATCTGGTAAAGAACATACATTGTACATTTTTCACAGAGTCTGATTCTCTTTGTATGTTATATGGAGATGACAGTAAATTTTAAATAAGTTTATTACTGTATATGTATGTGCAAACATAGATGACAGATAAATTTAGGTAAATTATATACTATAGTATAACATTTAATGGGATCTATCTACCTAGCTAGCTATTTGTCTATCTACATACAATTTCATTCTATCAATTTCAAGTTCTGTGTATTTCACCAAAATTAACAAAAGAAAAAAGGTATTAGACTTAGTAGTCACTCTCTCGGGAATCTTTTCACTCAAGCGACTGTATGACTTACTGTCTTCCACTCATCAGATCTCTGCCCAGGTGCCCTGTGTTGCTTCTATATAACCCTCATCAGTCTCCTACACGGTGGGTTTATTTCTGTGTTTCCTGTCTCCCCTCCCGGAACAGAAGCTCGGTGGATCTGTACCTGTGTGGGCCGCTGTTTTCTCTGCTGCAAGCCTAGAACAATGGCCTTCCCCCAGCCTGGGCTCAACAGAGACCTGCTGAACCCTCGGTATTGGCACCTGTGAAAATACCCACTTTCTGGACAGTATGCATGGGGGTAAGTGCCTACTCTGCTCTCTGCTGTACTTTTTGAAACTGGAGCACAGTTAATTTACAATGTTGCGTGAGCTTCGGGTGTAGAGCACAGTGATCCAGTTACATATATACATACTATACACTCTTCATACATACATTTTTAAAATTTTCACTGCAGCATAGTGGCTTTACAATGTTGTGTTAGTTTCTGCTGTACAGCAAAGTGAATCGGCTCTACGGATACCTATATCCCCTCTTTTTTGGATGTCCTTCCCATTTAGGTCACCACAGAGCACTGAGTAGAGTTCCCTGTGCTATACGGCAGGTTCTCATACATACATATTCTTTGTCAGATTCTTTTCCATTATAGGTTATTCCAAGACACTGAACATCTGCTGTACTTTTTAATAGTTATTTTTTAAAAATCTGAGACACCCATTCATTCCACAGACATTGAATTTGTCTCCTAACACAGTCACCAGATGGCTACAATTTAGAAAGGTTCATTAACTGCTGTCCTTGAGTGCAGGTAACCTGCTAGGCAGGATTTGAGAGGAAGCTCTCATACGTTTCCAGCACGATTTATTTGTGCTGAGAGTGGCTTTTTCCTCAAACGCGGGACTAGCTAATATGGAACTGTAACTCAGGGACGGGGAGGGGGAAGAAATTCCACAGTCTATGGACAGTAAACATGGTGACAAACAACGGAGCTCGGAGCCATGGCCCCACAAGAATGCCATACCCGCCACATGGCAAAATAAATACACACACCGAGACAAAAATAAAGAACAAACAGACACTATGCACGTTAAAAGCAGTACACGGATAATGGGGGAGACAGTGGTCCCTGCCCTTCCAGAGGGAAGCTGCCCCTCTGACGTTTGTACAAACTACGGGACTGTCTCCTCTAGTTGGGTCAATGCCTATTTTCATGATTGAAACGGGCCACACGCGTATCTTGAAGTTAGCACAGACACTGGAGGTGTGACCAGGGTTTGCATTTTTCCCCACCTGCATGGATGGATCTGTGGGATTCTGGATGGCCCGAGGGGCGCACAGGAGGCTTGGGGAGGAGAGATTCCTGGAGAGAAAACTGCGTGGCACGATGAAGACCCTTGCTCCTGCTATCCCCATTTGGAGACCTGAGTCCGGCCCTTCCTGAGCCTGAAAACTTCTCCCTAACAATGCTAAAGTTGAGACTAAAACACAATAATAGCAATAATAATAATAACTATTATTAGAATATGAAGCAACGAGTAGGGGCTGCTTTGGCTACACCAGCAAATGCCTGAGATCCCCTTGGAACGATACAGTGCACTGTGGAATCCACGTAATCAATTATCAGGGGGCATTTTTCTAGGACATGCATTCTCAGTGGTGGTAATACTGCCCCTAAAAGGGGCCCAAAAGGGATTCCTTGTGGGTTAAAAAGAATCACGTTCTTGTATCTACAAAGCCCAGACACAAACAGTGTATGTAACCAGACAGACAGTTACTTCTGCTATTAAGACTTCATGGAGGTGGGGCTGGCTGAAGAAGAAAGATCTCAAAAGGCTCCTTGGAAAAAGGGGGTGTGATGGCTGTTTTATGGATGTGGATGTGCGTGTGAGAGTGTGTGTGTGTGTGTGTGTGTGTGTGTGTGTGTGTGTCCCTTTTGGGGCTTTATATACGTGTATCCAAATTTATCTGCCCCAAAGCCTAGCCATCTCCTCTGACTCAGAATTACTCCATTACCTGGGTCCATATACACTTCTACTGAACATGTCTTCCACGATCTCTGTGTATTTATATTGTCTTTTAATTGGGTCCTCGTCCATTTCTACTCTGCTTGTAAAAGAGAAGGTGAGCCAGCCAATTACCAGCTGGACTGGAGTTCTTGCATTTGATAACACAGTGTAAGCTATTTCAGGAATATCTCCATTTCTTCCTTTACCACTGATTTGGATAGTCACACAAGCTTATAAATCCTGCTTTGTTCCGTAAAGTTAGATAATTTGTGCTGATGTGCAAAAGAGAAAGGAAGCTCCTGAGGGATGATGTCAGACAAAATTAAAAGAGAGGAACTAAAATTTCTGCAGAGAATTTTGCTTTCCCCTTTCAGGAGAATGGAAAACCCTTTACATCGCATCCAATAACCCAGAGAAGACCAGTGAGAACGGGCCATTCAAAGTTTATATGCGTAATATTCATCTTAATGATGAAAATGACAGAGCAGCCTTCAACTTTTTTGTCAAGTAGCAAAAATAACGTAGAAGGAAACCACATATAAATCCCGAAGCCTGAGGGAGGGTCTGGCTTGCATGTTTGCAGGGAATTATCGGGATTATATGTCGAAAAGCATGACTCCCTGAGTCATGGGGCTGAGAACGGCCTCTGGAGTTGTGGGATCAGGTCCGCTCTAGGCCTCCAGGGAATGTCCTGGAGCCTTTGCTTCGAGGGAGGAGTCCCAGAAGCTCCACTGGCATCAACTCATGACAGGAAAGAGGGACACAGCAGGGGGAAGAGGATCCTCCCCTCGACCCCGACAGTCCCACCCAGGGGCTTGAATCCTTCACGCGGAATTGGTGAGCGATGGTTCCCACTGTGCCCCAGAAGCTGTGGGCAGGTAGAGGACACGCAGTGCGCTCTGCCCTGAAAGGCTTACACACAGCGACGTTCGATCGTGACTAAGTTTATTAGAGCTGTCAGAGCCCCAAGTACTACCCATGGAATGCTGACTATACTGCAGGTGGTTTCCTAAGAACTCAAATGAGTAAGAGAAGATGAAGAAACACGCTTCTGACCTTCATTGGTGAAAGGAGAGTGAGGGATACAGATTCACATGCTAATAACAATACTGTACGTGAAATTCTACAATAATGTTATGGATGAGGTGGAAAGACGGCACCAGGAAGCTGGAGAGGGTGGGAACACGGGGAGTCTGAAACATTACATGAGGAATGTGACGCACACAGGATGCTTTGAAGGGGGACTGGGATTTCTAAACAAAGAGCTCGGAAGAGGGAGAAATACGGCCATCCTCAGAGGCACCCATTCATTTAAAAACCCAGGAAATAGCAAATAGCATCAGGGAGCTGGGATAGCATGTGTGGAGGTCTCTGTAAAAGCGGAGATTTAGAAAAGAAATATCAGACTTCGTTCTGAAGACTCTTATATGCCCAACGACTCTCAGTTTCAACTTCGCCACAACAGAAATGGGTATCTATTGAGTTATGCAGAAGCAGTCAAATTCCACTTCTTTCTGATTATGCTTCTCCTATGAACTCATGAAATATAAAAGAAACAAGGTTTGGATTCTCAAATTTAATTCTGAAGTTTCAGCTTCACCATATAGATCAATGGCAATGCCTTAAACTAAATAGGAGTATTTTAGGAATTGTAGATCTTGGTGTCTGTCTGTCTGCCTCTCTCTCACATCTAAATTTTACGTTACATTAGTAATAAATGTAAGCACATAATTTGATTATTTCACCCTCAAAAGAACAGTTATTCCCATGGTAACATTTAAGTTTAAGCAGAAGAATCCAAATGTAAAGAAATGAAGCAGGAGGAATTATTCCAATCAAAGAAATATAGGGTATCCAAAAGCATCAAAGAGTGCCAAGAGGTCTCTTGTCAATAGGATTAAAACATATATTTACGTTGTAGGTGTAAGTTATGTTAATCTTTATTATCTGTCATTTAAACCCAGATATGATGGCGTTCAGAAATACAGCTTAGTATTTCAAAAAACGGCAGTAAAAAGAAAGAGGGAAAGTGCAAAGAAGAAGTCTAGGAGGAAACAGAAGATTTGAAGGAAATATTTCTATCAGTATAAACACCAGGGCAAATTTACTGTCCAAAATAATGTTGAGAATAAAGGGTTGCATCCACCAGAGGGCAGAGAGCAGAAGCAAGAAGAACAACAATCCTGCAGCCTGTGGGATGAAAACCACATTCACAGAAAGAGAGACAAAATGAAAAGGCAGAGGACCATGTACCAGATCAAGGAACAAGATAAAACCCCAGAAAAACGACTAAATGAAGTGGAGATAGGCAACCTTCCAGAAAAAGAATTCAGAATAATGATAGTGAAGATGACCTGGCACCTTGGAAAAAGAATGGAAGCAAAGATCAAGAAGATGCAAGAAATTTTAACAAACACCTAGAAGAATTAAAGAACAAACAGAGATGAACAATACAATAACTGAAATGAAAAATACACTAGAAGGAATCAATAGTAGAATAACTGAGGCAGAAGAACGGATAAGTGACCTGCAAGACAGAAGGGTGGAATTCACTGCCACAGAACAGAATAAAGAAAAAGAATGAAAAGAAATGAAGACAGGCTAAGAGACCTCTGGGACAACATTACACACACCAACATTCGCATTATAGGGGTCCCAGAAGGAGAAGAAAGAGAGAAAGGACCCAAAAAAATATTTGAACAGATTATAGTCGAAAACTTCGCTAACATGGGAAAGGAAACAGCCACCCAAGTTCAGGAAGCACAGAGAGTCCCAGACAGGATAAATCCAAGGAGAAACACACCAAGACACATAGTAATCAAATTGACAAAAATTAAATCCAAAGAAAAATTATTAAAACCAACAAGGGAATAATGACAAATAACATACAAGGGAACTCCCATAAGGTTAACGGCTGATTTCTCAGCAAAAACTCTACAAGCCAGGAGGGAGTGGAACGATGTATTTACAGTGATGAAACGGAATAACCTATAACCAAGATTACTCTACCCGGCAAGGATCTCATTTGGATTTGATGGAGAAGTCAAAAGCTTTACAGACAAGCAAAAGCTAAGAGAGTTCAGCACCACCAAACCAGCTCTACAACAAATGCTAAAGGAACTTCTCTAAGTGGGAGACACAAGAGAAGAAAAGGACCTACAAAAACAAACCCAAAACAATTAAGAAAATGGTAATAGAAACATACATATTGATAATTACCTTAAACACGAAAGGATTAAATGCTCCAACCAAAAGATACAGGCTCACTGAATGGATACAAAACAAGACCCATATATGTGCTGTCTATAAGAGACCCACTTCAGACCTAGGGACACATACAGACTGAAAGTTAGGGGATGGAAAAAAGATATTCCAAGCAAATGGAAATCAAATGAAAGCTGGAGTAGCAATACTCATATTAGATAAAACAGACTTTAAAATAAAGAATGTTACAAGAGACAAGGAAGGATACTACATAATGATCAAGGGATCAATCCAAGAAGAAGATATAACAATTTTAAATATATATGCACCCAACATAGGAGCACCGCAATACATAAGGCAAATGCTAACAGCTATAAAAGAGGAAATCGACAGTAACACAATAATAGTCGGGGACTTTAACACCTCACTTACACAAATGGACAGATCATCCAGACAGAAAATTAATAAGGAAACACAAGCTTTAAATGACACAAGAGACCAGATAGATTTAATTGATATTTATAGGACATTCCACCCAAAAGCAGCAGATTATACTTTCTTCTCAAGCGCGCACAGAACATTCTCCAGGATAGATCACATCTTGGGTCACAAATCAAGACTTGGTAAATTTAATAAAACTGAAATCATATCAATCATCTTTTCCAACCACAACACTATGAGATCAGAAATAAATTACAGGGAAAAAAATGTTAAAAACACAAACACACGTAGGTTAAACAATACGGTACTAAATAACCAAGAGATCACTGAAGAAATCGAAAAGGAAATCAAAAAATACCTAGAGACAAATGACAATGAAAACACGACGATCCAAAACCTAGGGGATGCAGCAAAAGCAGTTCTAAGAGGGAAGTTTATAGCAACACAAGCCTACCTCAAGAAACAAGAAAAATCTCAAATAAATAATCTAACCTTACACCTAAAGGAACTAGAGAAAGAAGAAGAAACAAAACCCAAAGTTAGTAGACGGAAATAAATCATAAAGATCAGAGCAGAAATAAATGAAATAGAAACAAAGAAAACAACAGCAAAGATCAATAAAACTAAAAGCTGGTTCTTTGAGAAGATAAACAAAATTGGTAAACCTTCAGCCAGACGCATCAAGAAAAAGAGGGAGAGGACTCAAATCAATAAAATTAGAAACGAAAAAGGAGAAGTTACAGTGGACACCACAGAAATACAAAGCATCCTGAGAGACTACTACAAGCAACTCTATGCCAATAAGATGGACAACCTGGAAGAAATGGACCAATTCTTGGGAGGTACAGAGGTCCCTGATTGAGAACCAATATCCTACAAGCAGTTTTAGAAAACCTTCCCAGATCTGGTCAAACCAAAGCTGCTGGGTAGGAACAGAGACATCTACATAGGGAATCAGTACCCTACTGGATACTTAAAACAGGACAAGCTTTGGGAAGTGTTTTGGGAAGACTTTGTCGCTGAAAAGTATGGTTTGAGATGAGAACCAATGACATCTCCTGGGGTGTTTGTTAGAAATGCAGGGTTCCAGGCTCAATACTAAACATGCTCCATCAGAACCAGCAGCACCAATAAATTTCTTTGGGGGGGGGGGTCACTGAGCATGTTCCCATTTGAAATGCACTGTGTAGAGAATGTCACCAGGATCAGATCTCAGAAAGTGGGCTTGTGGTTAATTATATCAGGGTAGATTCTAAGTACATTGGAACCTTGGTCAGGAATCCTTGAGGGAACCAGGTGTTTTTAGGGGCGAGGTTCAAAAGCTTCCCTGCATTATTTAGATAGGAGTTGTGAAATCTAAGACGTGAAAACAATGATCATAGAGAAAACAGGAAAACAAGACAGAAATTTATAAACTGGAAAAAGGAGGCTTCACAGTTACAGAAACCTGGACAAATTTGAGAAGGAAATCCAATGTTCCTTGCAGTACTAGTTACAATAGCCACGACATGGAAGCAACCTAAATGCCCATCGACAGAGGAATGGATAAAGATGTGGTACAGGGACTTCCCTGGTAGTGCAGTGGTTAAGAAACTGCCTGCCAACGCAGGGAACATGGGTTCGAGCCCTGGTCTGGGAAGATCCCACATGCCACGGAGCAACTAAGCTCGGGCACCACAACTACTGAGCCTGTGCTCTAGAGCCCGCGTGCCACAACTACTGAGCCTGTGAGCCACAAATACTGAGCCCACGTGCCTCAACTACTGAAGCCCACGTGCCTAGAGCCCATGGTCCACAACAAGAGAAGCCACCGCAATGAGAAGCCCATGCACCGCAACAAAGGGTAGCTCCCATTCGCCGCAACTAGAGAAAGCCCACGCGCAGCAATGAAGACCCAACACAGCCCCCAAAAATAATAAGTTAAATTTTAAAAACATGTGGTACATATATACAATGGAATACTACTCAGCTATAAAAAAAGAATGAAATAATGTCATTTGCAGCAACATGGATGGACCTAGAGATTATCACACTAAGTGAAGTAAGTCAGAGAAAGACAAGTATTATATGATACCACTTATATGTTGAATCTAAAACAATAATACACATGAACTTATCTATGAAACAGAAACAGACTCACAGACATAGAGAACAGACCTGTGGTTCCCAAAGTGGGGGGTGGCGGCGGGGGTGGGGAGGAAAGGAAGGATGGGAGGCTGGGCTTAGCAGATGTAAGCTTTTATACATAGAATGGATGAACAACAAGGTCCTACTATATAGCACAGGGAACTATATTCAATACCCTGTGATAAACCATCATGGAAAAGAATATATTAAAAAAAGAATTTATATATATATATACAACCGAATCACTTTGCTGTACAGCAATAATTAACACAACACTGTAAATCAACTATACTTCAATTAAAAAAAGAAAAGAAAACCTCCTATTCTATAGCTTTCACAGTAGGAGATTAGATAGGAAAATGCAAACAGGAATATGTGAAAGAAAGAGAAAAAAATGATAGTGGAACCAAAAGAAAAGAGAAGACAAAGTAAAGAAAGATAATATTATTTAAGAAACAGTGATGTCCCTTCTGAGAATAAAGGCAAGTGGCCATTGAAGATGTAGGCTGAAGTCTCCTTTCAGCCAAGCTCTCCTCAAAGGTCAGACACCAAATGAAGAAGGATTCTGAGGCTCTGATGTGTCCCTGGAGTAGCAAATACTTGAGTCAGCCCTCCGGGTGTTTTCACTCAGCTGAATTGGAAATCATAAAAGTACCATTGTTTTTTCATTTCCATGGTAAGAACAAAACTAACAAAATATATCTCCATGTGATACGTTGCTAGGAAAGAAAATAACACACATGGAAATGTGAGAAAAAAACACAAAAAACAAAAGAACAAGCTCTTTGGCTGTTTCAATGTCCTTGAAAATAACCAGCTGTACAGAGATAGGAGGGCTGGACTCAATGAATAGACAGGTGTGTTGAAGATTAGATTGTTAAAAAGCTGTTTAGAATGTGGAGCAATGAAAATAAAGTGTTCATTATACTTTTCTTTGACAAGGTTGTTGAGCATTTACATGGTAAGTCCTTTAAGTAAAAAGGATGGAAGTGCCTGCTTTGGGGAGGAAGGAGGAGATAAATGCTTTGTGCTGATACGGTCATCACACCAGAGGAATAGGTGACTTGCCCGGGATCTCTTAGGAAATCTAAAAACTGAAGAAGTTTGTCTACTGTCACCAAAGGAAAATGCAATAGGAGTTATTCTAGGAAGACGGTTGTGATGGGTCCGTCTTTGGAACTGAAGTCTTACGTTCTTTGTAAAGGAAGTCATATGACAGTCACGTTCTGTCTTTAACACTGTCCAAAACACAAGTAAGGAATGCGGAAAAACAAGCCAAAACAAAACAAAACCTGCTCCTGGGAAACAGACAGGAATACATAGACAAATGGATTTCTGATAAAGATACAAAGGAGATTCAGTGGAAAAGAATAATCTTATGGACAAAAGTTGATGGAAAATTGGATATCCATATGCAAAAAACAAAACAAAACTTCAACCCATTCATTCATTGCCCCATGTTTTAGAACTAACATAGAGTGATTCACAGACCTATGTGTAAGACCTAAATCAAGGAAAGGTCTAAAAGTAAACATGGGTGAAAACTCTTGTCAGAAAACACTACACACAGATCGATTAGAAAATACAGCACGGCATGATTATTCAGTGAAAACAATACTTTCATGACGTTGAACATAAAGATATTTGCGTCTTTGAGGGATACCCTTGAGGGAAGTAGAAGAGAAACCACCTACTGGGAAAAAATATTTGCAAATCTTCTATGTGAAAAAGGACTTGTATCCAGAATATACTTATTTATTTAAATAAATTATTTATTTATTTAAATTTATTTATTTATTTAAATTTGTTTGTTTGTTTGTTTAGTTTGGGCTGCATTGGGTTTTCATTACTGTGCACGGGCTTTCTCTAGTTGTGGCAAGTGGGTGCTACTCTTCGTTGAGGTGCGCGGGCTTCTCATTGCGGTGGCTTCTCTTGCTGCAGAGCACAGGCTCTAGGCACTCGGGCTTCAGTAGCTGCGGCACATGGACTCAGTACTTGCGGCGCATGAGCTTCAGTAGCTGTGGCATGCAGGTTCAGTAGTTGTGGTGCATGGGCTTAGTTGCTCCATGGCATGTGGGATCTTCCTGGACCAGGGCTCAAACCCATGTCCCCTGCATTGGCAAGCAGATTCTTAACTACTGAGTCTCTATGGAAGTCCCCAGAATATATTTAAAACCTCCAAACTTCATTATAAAGAAACAAACAATCTGGGGCTTCCCTGGTGGTCCAGTGGTAAAGAATCTGCCTTCCAATGCAGGG
Organism: Leucopleurus acutus; assembly: GCF_964270905.1. Lineage (NCBI taxonomy): Eukaryota > Metazoa > Chordata > Mammalia > Artiodactyla > Delphinidae > Leucopleurus > Leucopleurus acutus. The sequence goes on from NC_139148.1 coordinate 3,074,501, forward strand.
GACGTGGGTTTGATCCCTGATCGGAGAACTAAGATCCCACATGCCATGGGGCAACAAAGCCTGCACACACGACAACTACTGAGCCCACATGCCCTGGAGCCCAAGGGCCACAACTAGTGAGAGAAAACCCACACGCCACAACTAGAGAGAAGCACATGTCCCACAAGGAAGAGCCACGCACCACAATGAAAAAGATCCCACATGCCTAAACAAAGATCCCATGAGCCGCAACTGAGACCTGACACGGCCAAAAAAATAAAAGAAAAAAAATACGAAATAAATAAAAATTAAGAAAACAGAAACAAACAGCCCGATCAGTAATGAACAAATGATGTGGAGAGACACTTACCAAAGAAAATATACAAATGGCAAGTAAACACATAAAAAGGTGTTCCACCTCTTTATTCAGGAAATGTAAATTAAAACTGTAACTGGATACCATTACATACTACTTATAATGTCTGAAATGACCACACCAAGTAGTGGCAAGGATTTGGAGCAACTGAAATTCTCATCTACTGCTGACAGGAGTGTAAAATTAGAAAGGCACTTTGATCCAGCAATTCTGCTCCTAAGTGTCTACCCAGGAGATAAGACAGCTGAGTTCCTTACAAAGATTTGTCCGTAAATATGCACCCATCACCATTTCAGTGGATAAAACTGGGGTATATCCATATAACACTATGCAGGAGTAAATGGAAATGCAGTCTACAAGAGCAATATAGATAATGATTAAAATAAATACGCTAAGTGAAAGACGCCAGAAATGCGCACACGTGCTCACACACACACACACACACACACACACGTTCAATTTTTTAAAAATTCTAAAGAATACCAACTGATCTATTGTGTCAGAAAACTGAGGAGTGGGTTCCCAAGACACGGTGGGGGATGGCAGAGAAGGGGCAGGAGAAAGGATGACCAAGGAGCCCAAGGATCATTTTGAACATGACATATATGTTATCATACTGACTGGGGAAAAGTTTACACAGCTATATTCATCCAAAGCTTATCAACTGTATGCTTGAAATATGTGAACATTTGTTCTATATCATTTATATCTCAGCAAAGATTTTAAAAACTCATCTTTCAGTTCAGTACAGAGTTCGTTTCAGTTACAGAGGTCTAGTTCAATTTCTATATTTTTATATCTCTAATCACAGTCCATCCATTTAATTTTTTATTATTAACATGATCATCAGAGGGCTGGTCTCATCCTAAGAGCAAACTGTCCAAATGAGTGTTATTTGGAGAGCGGTTGCCCATGGTTTCTTTAATCTAGTTTGCCTGATGTGTGGACAGTTCAGGAGGATGGTTGAAAGAACGTGGGTCTTAGTGTCAGGAGCTACACACACATAAGGCAAAAATCCCATAAATTGTAGTGAGATTAGGTTATACACTCAGGACAAAATGGAATCGTAGCGATGAATTTGGGAGGGATCCTTGAGTGGGGTAGGAGGTGAGAATCTGTTCTTGTTAGAAATATTTTGTTAAATTTAAACATAACGATATAAATATAAAGAAGATATAGTACACACACACACACACACACACACACACACAATGGAATACTATGCAGCCATCAAAAAGTTGAAATTTTGCCATTTGCAGCAACATGGATGGACTTGGAGGGTATTATGCTAAGTGAAATAAGTCAGACAAAGACAAATACTATATGATATCACTTATATGTGGAATCTAAAAAATACAACTAGTGAATATAAGAGAAAAGAAGCAGACTCACAGATATAGAGAGCAAACTAGTGGTTACCCGTGTGGAGTGGGAAGAGGGAAGGGGCAAAATAGTGGTAGGGGATTAAGAGGTACAAACCATTAGGTATAAAATAAGTGAGGTACAAGGATATATTGCACAACGTAGGGAATATAGCCAATATTTATTATAACTATAAGTGGAGTATAATCTATAAAAATTATGAATCACAAATTATGGTACACCTGTAACTTACATAATATTGTACAGCAACTATACTTCAAATAAAAAATAAAAAAATAAACACAGACTCCTGTGAGGAATGCCTTGATAGCCAATTCATGGTATAGATGCCACGTATTAAGCTTGTTAAACCAGTAAACAGGAATATCTTTAGTTTTAGAAAATAAGCTTCAACAGACCTCTTCGGTGTTAAAGAAATAATATAGGAGTTGGGCATATGTGTCTTGGACTGCTTATTCCATTTTGGAAACTCAGCATATAAAAGAAAATAAACCTTACCGTCCTTGAAATACTTCACAGGGACTGTGATTTCTCACTAAAGGCCAAATGTCTGGATCCACTTAGGCTTCTCTTAAAACTCATCTCTTTATAAAAACAACAGATTGCCAGAAAAGCTCAACGGCCAACCAGGATACTGTAAGATGATTCATACGTAACCAAGGTCTTATGATGAACAACTGTTCATCATGTGTTATGACAAGAGACGTATACTATAAAGAGTGGCACAAACTCACGTTCTCTCCAGCAACTGGGACACCCTCAGCTTCTCCAGAAGCAGGATTATGAGAACCAACAAGATGAAGATTCTGCTGCTGAGTCTTGTCTTTGGTCTGGTGTGTGCTGACCAGGAACCTCCATCTGAGGAAGCTCTCTCAAAGGTACCCAAAAGGAGCTGATCTGGGAGGAGGTCTTGGTTGTGCATGTGTGTGACAGACTCATGTTTACATGTCTGATCAGATTACATATATATATCCCTTGGTCCATGTATCTACATGAGGATAAAACAACCCTTCTGTCTTTCAGCTCTTTATATTTTTTTCATCTTATTTGTCTGCAAATAGCAAGAAAAAATGATATGCTATCATTTAGATAGCAATGAATTGGCATCATCTTTAATGGCATTGTTTTAGCTATTTCAAGAAACTCTGAATTCTATCCTTTATGCTTGAGTAGGAATTATTATTTCATTTCATATTATTCTGCAAGGTAGGGGGTAGAACCCTACTTTGCTCAATAAGATTGAATTTCTTTGTCTTCTGAGGTAAAGCAGAAGCAAAGATTATGCTGGGTACTGGTGAGAAAACAGTAAAGAGATTGACTAACATTTCTTATAGAAACTTTCCTTTTTAGATTACAGGAGAATGGCGCACCATTTACATAGCATCCGATGACGTAGACAAGACACGTGAAAATGGCCCATTAAGGGGTCATATCCATAGGACTGAATGCAGCAACAACTGCGAAACAACCTACATTACTTTTTATACCAAGTAAGTGGAATTTGCCTAAACGTAAAGCAACAAAACTATTGACTTTTCTTTTTTTTTCTACCAAATATTTTTTATTTTTATTTATTTTTGGATGGGAAGAAATATTTTTTTAACATCTTTATTGGATTATAATTGCTTCACAATGTTGTATTAGTTTCTGCTGTACAACAAAGTGAATCAGATGTATGTATACATATATCCCCATATCCCCTCCCTCTTGTGTCTCCCTCCCCCCCTCCCTATCCTACCCCTCTAGGTCGTCACAAAGCACCGAGCTGATCATGAGGTCCAAGCTCAAATTTGCAGTGAAAGGTCTCTGGATGATGTTGTCGAATGTGAGCCTGTCAATTCTATTCATAGAAGAGCATTTTTGGTTTGGTGTCATATCCTTAGAGCTCATCACAAACCCCCTCCCTGCACATCTGCCTGTAGCCTCTTCTTAGAGGCCATACTGGTTGAGCAGCTCGGTTGGAATTATGTCATTAATAATTCAGATGAAGACAGTAAGGAAAGACTTGTCCTGAATGCCTGAAAGTTATGGCAATAGCATTCCTATCCCTAGGATCTGTGTGTTTGATTCTTCAGGTTTTGCATATATTGGAAAGAGATTATATACAGTTGCTTTCATGGTATACTTCAGTGTGAAGGGTTATACACAGAAGATTATTCACCTGGCATCTCAGCGACAAGTTTCCATCAATAAATTAATACTTTCACGCAGTAAATGAACATTTATGGAATGTTTATTCTATTGGAGGCATTGTGTAAATGTGGGAATAAAAAATGACAAATTAAAAAATATGTCTCACCTTACAGTTCAAAACTGAATCAAGGTCACAGACATCCATGTGCAAAAAATAACAAAAAGACTCACTGATAAAGGTCATAGTGAAGTACTGATAAGTGAACGATTGTGCCAGTCATGGGAGTAGGAAACGGTTTGCACGGGGTGGTGTGTGTGGCATTTATTCACGGAACACTAAATGAAAGTTTAAACCAAGAATCAGAGAAACAGAAGAAGTGTGCAGAGAGGCATCGCGAATTCAGGGGACGTTGGATTTTCAGTGCGGTCACGTCCTATGTGTATGAAGTGGATTCCAGAACACCAACTGGAAACAAACCTCAGACTTTGTTCTGGAGAGTTTCCTATACCAAAAGTATTAATTTTATGTTTACTATGTGGGAAATCAGCACGGATGTAGGTTTTAAAAGAAGGGAATCGAGGAGTTCCAGGAAGATGGCGGAAGAGTAAGACGCGGAGATCACCTTCCTCTCCACAGATACACCAGAAATACATCTACGCGTGGAACAACTCCTACGGAGCACCTACTGAACGCTGGCAGAAGACCTCAGACCTCCCAAAAGGCAAGGAACCCCCCACGTACCTGGTTAGGGCAAAAGAAAAAACTAAACAGAGACAAAAGAATAGGGACGGGTCCTGCACCAGCGGGAGAGAGCTGTGAAGGAGGAAAAGTGTCCACACACTAGGAGCCCCTTCGCGGGTGGAGACTTCGGGAGGCGGAGTGGAGGAGCTTGGGAGCTGCGGAGGAGAGCACAGCAACAGGGGTGCGGAGGGCAAAGCGGAGAGATTCCAGCGCAGAGGATCGGGCCGACCGGCACTCACCAGCCGAGAGGTTTGTCTGCTCGCCCGCCGGGGCGGACGGGACTGGGAGCTGAGGCTCCGGCTTTTGTCGGAGCGCCGGGAGAGGACTGAGGTTGGCGGCGTGAACACAGCCTGCAGGGCGTTGGTGCGCCGCGGCTGGCCGGGAGAGAGTCTGGGGAGGGGTCTGGACCTGCCGAAGAGGCAAGAGACTTTTACGTCCCTCTTTGTTTCCTGGTGCACGAGGAGGGGGGATTGGGAACGCTGCTTCGGAGAGCTCCGGAGACGGGCGCGAGCCGCGGCTAAGAGTGCGGAGCCCAGAGACGGACATGGGACGCTAAGGCCGCTGCTGCCGCCGCCAGGAGGCCTGTGTGCGAGCGCAGGTCACTAGCCACACGCCCTTCCGGGGAGCCTGTGCAGCCCGCCGCTGCCGGGGTCCCGGGATCCGGGGACGGCTCCCCCGGGAGAGCGCACGGCGCGCCTCAGGCTGCAGCGTCACGCCGGCCTCTGTCGCTGCAGGCCCGTCCTGCACTCCGTTACCCTCCCTACCCCCCGGCCTGGGTGAGCCAGAGCCTCCGAATCAGCGGCTCCTTTAACCCCGTCCTGTCTGAGCAAAGAACAGATGCCCTCCGGCGACCTACACGCACAGGCGGGGCCAAATCCAAAGCTGAGCCCCTGGGAGCTGTGAGAACAAAGAAGAGAAAGGGAAATCTCTTCCAGCAGCCTCAGAAGCAGCGGATTAAAGCTCCACAATCAACTTGATATACCCTGCATCTGTGGAATACTTGAATAGACAACGAATCATCCCAAATTAAGGAGCCCTGTGGATGAAAGGCTCTTGGTGCTGCAGCCAGGACTCAGTGCTGTGCCTCTGAGGTGGGAGAGCCAACTTCAGGACACTGGTCCACAAGAGGCCTCCCAGCTGCACAGAATATCAAACAGCAAAAATCTCGGAGAGATCTCCATCTCAACGCCAGCACCCAGCTTCACTCAACGACCAGCAAGCTACAGTGCTGGACATCCTATGCCAAACAACTAGCAAGACAGGAACACAACCCCACCCATTAGCAGAGAGGCTGCCCAAAATCATAATAAGTCTACAGACACCCCAAAACACACCACCAGACGTGGACCTGCCCACCAGAAAGGCAAGATCCAGCCTCATACACCAGAACACAGGCACTAGTACCCTCCACCAGGAAGCCTACACAACCCACTGAACCAACCTTAGCCACTGGGGACAGACTCAAAAAACAACAGGAACTACGAACCTTCAGCCTGCAAAAAAAAAAAAAAAAAGGAGACCCCAAACACAGTAAGATAAGCAAAATGAGAAGACAGAAAAACACACAGCAGATGAAGGAGCAAGATAAAAACCCACCAGACCTAACAAATGAAGAGGAAATAGGCAGTCTACCTGAAAAAGAATTCAGAATAATGATAGTAAGGTTGATCCGAAATCTTGGAGATAGAATGGACAATAGAATGGACAAATTGCAAGAATCAGTTAACAAGGACCTAGAAGAACTAAAGATGAAACAAGCAACGATGAACAACACAATAAATGAAATTAAAAGTACTCTAGATGGGATCAATAGCAGAATAACTGAGGCAGAAGAACGGATAAGTGACCTGGAAGATAAAATAGTGGAAATAACTACTGCAGAGCAGAATAAAGAAAAAAGAATGAAAAGAACTGAGGACAGTCTCAGAGACCTCTGGGACAACATTAAACGCACCAACATTCGAATTATAGGGGTTCCAGAAGAAGAAGAGAAAAAGAAAGGGACTGAGAAAATATTTGAAGAGATTATAGTTGAAAACTTCCCTAATATGGGAAAGGAAATAGTTAATCAAGTCCAGGAAGCACAGAGAGTCCCATACAGGATAAATCCAAGGAGAAATACACCAAGACACATATTAATCAAACTGTCAAAAATTAAATACAAAGAAAACATATTAAAAGCAGCAAGGGAAAAACAACAAATAACACACAAGGGAATCCCCATAAGGTTAACAGCTGATCTTTCAGCAGAAACTCTGCAAGCCAGAAGGGAGTGGCAGGACATATTGAAAGTGTTGAAGGAGAAAAACCTGCAGCCAAGATTACTTTACCCAGCAAGGATCTCATTCAGATTTGATGGAGAAATTAAAACCTTTACAGACAAGCAAAAGCTGAGAGAGTTCAGCACCACCAAACCAGCTCTACAACAACTGCTAAAGGAACTTCTCTAGGCAAGAAACACAAAAGAAGGAAAGGACCTACAATAACAAACCCAAAACAATGAAGAAAATGGGAATAGGAACACACATATCGATAATTACCTTAAATGTAAATGGACTAAATGCTCCCACCAAAAGACACAGATTGGCTGAATGGATACAAAAACAAGACCCATATATTTGCTGTCTACAAGAGACCCACTTCAGACCTAGAGACACATACAGACTGAAAGTAAGGGGATGGAAAAAGGTATTTCATGCAAGTGGAAACCAAAAGAAAGCTGGAGTAGCAATTCTCATATCAGACAAAATAGACTTTAAAACAAAGACTATTAGAAGAGACAAAGAAGGACACTACATAATGATCAAGGGATCAATCCAAGAGGAAGATATAACAATTGTAAATATTTATGCACCCAACATAGGTGCACCTCAATACATAAGGCAAATACTGACAACCATAAAAGGGGAAATCGACAGTAACACATTCATAGTAGGGGACTTTAACACCCCACTTTCACCAATGGACAGATCATCCAAAATGAAAATAAATAAGGAAACACAAGCTTTAAATGATACATTAAACGAGATGGAGTTAATTGATATTTATAGGACATTCCATCCAAAAACAACAGAATACACATTTTTCTCAAGTGCTCATGGAACATTCTCCAGGATAGATCATATCTTGGGTCACAAATCAAGCCTTGGTAAATTTAAGAAAATTGAAATTGTATCAAGTATCTTTTCTGACCACAACGCCATGAGACTAGATATCAATTACAGGAAAAGATCTGTAAAAAATACAAACACATGGAGGCTAAACAATACACTACTTAATAATGAAGATATCACTGAAGAAATCAAAGAGGAAATCAAAAAATACCTAGAAACAAATGACAATGGAGACACAACGACCCAAAACCTGTGGGATGCAGCAAAAGCAGTTCTAAGGGGGAAGTTTATAGCAATACAAGCCCACCTTAAGAAGCAGGAAGCATCTCGAATAAACAACCTAACCTTGCACCTCAAGCAATTAGAGAAAGAAGAACAAAAAAACCCCAAAGCTAGCAGAAGGAAAGAAATCATAAAAATCAGATCAGAAATAAATGAAAAAGAAATGAAGGAAACAATAGCAAAGATAAATAAAACTAAAAGCTGGTTCTTTGAGAAGATAAACAAAATAGATAAACCACTAGCCAGACTCATCAAGAAAAAAAGGGAGAAGACCCAAATCAATAGAATTAGAAATGAAAAAGGAGAGGTAACAACTGACACTGCAGAAATAAAAGAGATCATGAGAGATTACTACAAGCAACTCTATGCCAATAAAATGGACAATCTGGAAGAAATGGACAAATTCTTAGAGAGGCATAACCTGCCAAGACTGAATCAGGAAGAAATAGAAAATATGAACAGACCAATCACAAGCACTGAAATTGAAACTGTGATTAAAAATCTTCCAACAAAGAAAAGCCCAGGACCAGATGGCTTCACAGGCGAATTCTATCAAACATTTAGAGAAGAGCTAACACCTATCCTTCTCAAACTCTTCCAAAATATAGCAGAGGGAGGAACACTCCCAAACTCCTTCTACGAGGCCACCATCACCTTGATACCAAAACCAGACAAGGATGTCACAAAGAAAGAAAACTACAGGCCAATATCACTGATGAACATAGATGCAAAAATCCTCAACAAAATACTAGCAAACAGAATCCAACAGCACATTAAAAAGATCATACACCATGATCAAGTGGGGTTTATTCCAGGAATGCAAGGATTCTTCAATATACGCAAATCTATCAATGTGATAAACCATATTAACAAACTGAAGGAGAAAAACCATATGATCATCTCAATAGATGCAGAGAAAGCTTTTGACAAAATTCAACACCCATTTATGATAAAAACCCTGCAGAAAGTAGGCATAGAGGGAACTTTCCTCAACATAATAAAGGCCATATATGACAAGCCCACAGCAAACATCATCCTCAATGGTGAAAAACTGAAAGCATTTCCACTAAGATCAGGAACAAGACAAGGTTGCCCACTCTCACCACTCTTATTCAACATAGTTTTGGAAGTTTTAGCCACAGCAATCAGAGAAGAAAAGGAAATAAAAGGAATCCAAATCGGAAAAGAAGAAGTAAAGCTGTCAGTGTTTGCAGATGACATGATCCTATACATAGAGAACCCTAAAGACGCTACCAGAAAACTACTAGAGCTAATCAATGAATTTGGTAAAGTGGCAGGATACAAAATTAATGCACAGAAATCTCTGGCATTCCTATATACTAATGATGAAAAATCTGAAAGTGAAATCAAGAAAACACTCCCATTTACCATTGCAACAAAAAGAATAAAATATCTAGGAATAAACCTACCTAAGGAGACAAAAGATCTGTATGCAGAAAATTATAAGACACTGATGAAAGAAATTAAAGATGATACCAACAGATGGAGAGATATACCATGTTCTTGGATTGGAAGAATCAACATTGTGAAAATGACTCTACTACCGAAAGCAATCTATAGATTCAATGCAATCCCTATCAAACTACCACTGGCATTTTTCACAGAACTAGAACAAAAAATTTTGCAATTTGTATGGAAACACAAAAGACCCCGAATAGCCAAAGCAATCTTGAGAACGAAAGAAGGAACTGGAGGAATCAGGCTCCCAGACTTCAGACTATACTACAAAGCTACAGTTATCAAGACGGTATGGTACTGGCACAAAAACAGAAAGATAGATCAATGGAACAGGATAGAAAGCCCAGAGATAAACCCACGCACATATGGTCACCTTATCTTTGACAAAGGAGGCAGAAATGTACAGTGGAGAAAGGACAGCCTATTCAATAAGTGGTGCTGGGAAAACTGGACAGCTACATGTAAAAGTATGAAATTAGATCACTCCCTAACACCGTACACAAAAATAAGCTCAAAATGGATTAAAGACCTAAATGTAAGGCCAGAAACTATCAAACTCTTAGAGGAAAACATAGGCAGAACACTCTATGACATAAATCACAGCAAGGTCCTTTTTGACCCACCTCCTAGAGAAATGGAAATAAAAAGAAGAGTAAACAAATGGGACCTAATGAAACTTAAAAGCTTTTGCGCAGCAAAGGAAACCATAAAGAAGACCAAAAGACAACCCTCAGAATGGGAGAAAATATTTGCAAATGAAGCAACTGACAAAGGATTGATCTCCAAAATTTATAAGCAGCTCATGCAGCTTAATAACAAAAAAACAAACAACCCAATCCAAAAATGGGCAGAAGACCTAAATAGACATTTCTCCAAAGAAGATATACAGAGTGCCAACAAACACATGAAAGAATGCTCAACATCACTAATCATGAGAGAAATGCAAATCAAAACTACAATGAGATATCATCTCACACCAGTCAGAATGGCCATCATCAAAAAATCTAGAAACAATAAATGCTGGAGAGGGTGTGGAGAAAAGGGAACCCTCTTACACTGTTGGTGGGAATGTAAATTGATACAGCCACTGTGGAGAACAGTATGGAGGTTCCTTAAAAAGCTACAAATAGAACTACCATATGACCCAGCAATCCCACTACTGGGCATATACCCTGAGAAAACCATAATTCAAAAAGAGTCATGTACCAAAATGTTCATTGCAGCTCTATTTACAATAGCCCAGAGATGGAAACAACCTAAGTGTCCATCATCGGATGAATGGATAAAGAAGATGTGGCACATATATACAATGGAATATTACTCAGCCATAAAAAGAGACGAAATTGAGCTATTTGTAATGAGGTGGATAGACCTAGAGTCTGTCATACAGAGTGAAGTAAGTCAGAAAGAGAGAGACAAATACCGTATGCTAACACATATATATGGAATTTAAAAAAAAAAAATGTCATGAAAAACCTAGGGGTGAAACAGGAATAAAGACACAGACTTACTAGAGAATGGACTTGAGGCTATGGGGAGGGGGAAGGGTAAACGGTGACAAAGCGATAAAGAGGCATGGACATATATACACTACCAAACGTAAGGTAGATAGCTAGTGGGAAGCAGCCGCATAGCACAGGGAGATCAGCTCGGTGCTTTGTGACCGCCTGGAGGGGTGGGATAGGGAGGGTGGGAGGGAGGGAGACGCAAGCGGGAAGAGATATGGGAATATATGTATATATGTAACTGATTCATTTTGTTGTGAAGCTGAAACTAACATACCATTGTAAAGCAATTATACTCCAATAAAGATGTTAAAAAAAAAATAAAAATAAAAAAAATAAAATAAAAAAAAAAAAAAAGAAGGGAATCATAAAATTCATTTTCTATGTATTAGTCCTCCAGGAACTCACATGGTAGGGACTGTACTCAGTAAAACAATTTTGGAAAATTTGAGCAATGGAAGAAGTAGATATCAGGGTGACTGAAAGCAACATTTTAAGAAAAATTTAGAGTATCAACAGTTTATTTTTCAAATTAAATGCTCAAGTTTGAATTTGTCCATCTGTAAAAATGGTGATGCCATTAAACCAAAGGACAGACTAACATATAAGGTGGAGAAAAACAACTGTGAAAAAGAATTAATAATAATAAACGTGCCTGTGAGGCATAAGTTTGAGATGTGGTTAATGAATTTATACACAGCTGATCTGTGCATGGCGTGTAAATATATATATTTCCATTTCTTTCTATGTCTGTGTGTGTCTATCTCTGTCTGTATGTCTATCATTCATTGATATTCTATTTGAAGCTTCTTACTTAAATAAGTACTACCTGAATTCACAGAGGTTGAACAACTTGCTTCAGGAGAGAGGTGACTTCAGAGTCTGTAGGAACACCAACATTTATGGCAGAGGGATAGACATGGTCTTTGGAATGGAGACAAAGGACAGAGTGGGACTGTTTAAAGGAATGGACCAGCAATCCTAAATGTGGGGCGTGGCTCTGTCCTCCCTCCCCGGATGGTACGTGGCCATGTCCGGAGATATTTCTGGTTTCACGTGGGAGCTGCTGGAATCTCCTGGGTAGACACCAGGGATACTGCTCCACACCCCACAGTGATCAAGACAGTCTCCCTTCCCCCAACAAAGAATTATCCTGCCAAAATGTCAATGGTGCTATGGGTGAGGAACCCTGTAATAGAACAAATAAAGCACCAAGTAGTGCAGCTCAATTAAATGAGCCTAAGATTAAAAACATCTATTTTTAGCAATTAAAGTGCATTGTAACTTTCGCAGTTCAAGTGTTGAGGAATGGATGGGGAATCAGAAACGTCTTCTCTGTTTGTTTCTAAGGATTAATGGGATATGCCAAGAACACACAGCAATGGGAACAGGAAGAGAAAAAGATATTTACGGAACAGACTGTGAATGCATGACCTTTTCAGATGGGTGCATCTTCTCAAAACCACAGAATGTGTTCAAATGTACAGTCTTAGCTCCATCCAAGACATCTAGACGTCTGGATCTGTAAACAATTTTTTCTACTAATTACAAATGCAACCCTGAAAAAGACATTTAATTTTCCAAGCATTCATTTTGTTACCCAACGTCAGGATAAGGTCCAAGTTTGGAATGTTGCTACTGACAGTATCTGAGAAAAAGTCCCAGAGCATTGATTTCATATGTTCCTCAGGCATGCAGTTTTTAAAGCTATTTAAAATTATACCATCTCTTTCAAAATTTTTTGTATCTTTTATTTGACCAACATGATCAAATATGCTCTAACTAAAAAAATTCTTAAATATTAAAAGTTCTGTATTAACATGTTTAAGAAGTATAACCTGACTAATTTAAATCCAAAAGATAAGTATGAGAATAGTTAAAATAACAGCAAAAATTTGAAACTAATTTTTACATAATTTAAAAGCAACGGGGGCATTGGGACAGACTTCTATCTCTATAGTTTAAAATAACTGGAAATGATTATCAAATATCAATACTGTAATATTAAGTGATCAAATGTCTACATATTTGGTTTTCCTGGAGAAAAATGTACAATGTAGCCTTCTAATCTTGGTCTGATGCGTATTTTTTCATTTTAAATGTGGATATGCAGCAACAGGATCTACTTAGGAATCATTACAGAGAATATATTTCCAACATTTTGCAATACCTTCATTTATACCTCTTTTATTACCTCTTATACTAGGAAATAACTGTGGTTATGTTATGCATAACTGTGTTACGCATTAACTTTTATTTTAATATGATTCATTTAAGTTTATAGAATTACTTTTTAATAATGGCTGTACTTGACAATTCGGTCACAAAATTCCTGAAAATGTAACACAATCATGTGTTCTTGTGTGAGAGGGCTGCAGTCCACCACCAATCATATATCTACAAATTCTGCAATAAGCAACTTTGCTATTGTGCACAGACTGTTCAGTTTCAAGGACTGGAAATCTTTACCATCTTCAGAAGAAGGGTTGTGGAAGAAGCTTGCCTACTTCAGTAGCTCTCATAACTCATTATTGACCAGGGGGTTTTTGCACAACCTAACGCCTGTGGCCAGCGATTTGTTATGTAAATAAATACTGAAACGTCTCCGGTCAATCACATTCGGGGTAACAAAAGGCATATTAATACATGTCTGGTCAAAAGTGCGTTAACTGGTTCTAACAACACACTATGAGAAATATCGGTGAGACAGAGATCATCGTTGAAGGAAAGACTGACCACAGCGTGTGAAAAATAAAGCATGTCAATTTGAAAATGAAAAAAGTTAACTGTATTGAGGTTTGAATTTTTTTTTCTATCACTGTCTCGGGTAGAAATCATTTCCAACTGATTATTGTATCAAAGAACATGCTGGTAATCTATGCTGAAAGCATCGATAAAAACAAGACCACACACCTGACTGAAGTAGTCGGTACATATTGTAGCTTATTCTATGCAAACTAAATATGTTCATATTATCTGTATTTTTATATTAAGGACAGAAGTGCATATATACCTTATTTTTTATTAAGTACGCTGGAGCAGAAAGGTGTTCACACATGGGAATTCAGACTTCATGCTGGATGACTCAGGGATGCTGAAAGGTTGTCTACTAAAAAAATGAAATGCATCCACCAGGGATTCTATCAAGTGGCTTCTTAAAATATGATACACACTTATTCTGGAGATCCAATAAAATATTCCAGGATGGTCCATGAGTTTCTTGCCAAATATCACACACTGGAGTAGCCAGGTCCTGACACCTAAGTGAGCCAAGATTTAAACTTTGCGTTCAGCAGAGTCACCAGTTTCCAGGCATCACTGCCTTCCTCTCAACCACAAATGCTTTATTTTTGTCACAATCGTTAAAATAATGGTTGAGACTTGAACCCAATATTCTGCAAATAACCACTGAATCACACTGAATCCTTCAGATGCAATGTTCTCAGTCAACTCAATCATTCCGCCCTCTGGCCAACCACACGGGGCCACTGATAGATCCCGTTCAGCCTTTCCGATATTATATCCTCACTGGAGGCGCATGGGGGTTGAAGCTTGTCTTGGACAATGACGAAGCGTGAGTTTTCTCCCCGATTAGCATGTGTGATGGGGTTAGTATGCTTTGCTGAAAAGTCCAAAGCATTTTTTTTCTCATTCACTTGATTAGGGTTCAGGAAAGCCAGGAAACAAATTCTAGAACGTAGACAAAACTCAAAAGGAACAGAGTGTGGAGGAATTCTGAGCTCTCAGGCCCTGCCATTATGTTCTCTGATGTACCTTTAGAGACTGTATCCAATGTGGGGCTTCTTTAGCTCACAGGTGAGTGGTCTGTAATTTTCTCAGTAGTTGTAAGAACAGGAAAGTGATAAAATGTTCAATATTTGGACACCACCACATGGTACCATCTGAAGACCTGATGTACCTCCCTTGAAAAATTACCTGGTGAGGAGCATGGCGGGGCTGGGGGATGCGGTGGTGGTGATGGTGAGATTTATTAGACAGTATTAGACAGTTATGACCCAGGTCATACTTTATAAACTGTGGAGGGTTCTAACGGACATCTCTTCTGCCTTATTTGCTATGGAATCCCGCCAAAGGAAGTAGTCTCAGTGAAGAAGAATTCAACAAGTTCGAGGAACTGACCAAGGACAAACGTGTCCCAACAGAAAACACAGAAGATGTCATTGCAACAGGTAAAGTCCCAGAGGCCAACGTGTGTCTGAGATGAAAACACACCACTGGGATACTCGATTCAAATTTCCTATTCTCACAGTTGCCTTTTATAAAGTCTGTTATGAAATGATCCTTTGAAATAGAGGAACTTCAATGATCATTTCCCCCCCTATTCATGCTCTTTCACAGACAACTGTCCTAACTAAGAACTAAGAACATCAGTTGGGTGGGTAGAAACATGATACATACACCTCCTGAGTTTTTTAGTAGGTTAAGGCTTTTCTCCTGGGGCTTACTGCTTTAAGAATGGGATACATACACAATGGAATACTACTCAGCCATAAAAAGAATGAAATCATGCCATTTGCAGCAACATGGATGGACGCAGACATTACCATACTAAGTGAAGTAAGTCATATAGAGAAAGGCAAATATCATGTGATATCACTTCTATGTGGAATCTAAAAAAAGAGCTCAAGTGAACTTATCTAGAAAACAGAAACAGACTCACAGACACCAAAAACAAACTTATGGTTACCAAAGGGAAAAGGGGGCGGGAGGGATAAATTAGGAGTTTGGGATTAACCGATACACACTACTATATATAAAATACATAAACAACAAGGACCTACTGTAGAGCACAGAGAACTCTACTCCATATCTTGTAATAACCTATAATGGACAAGAATCTAAAAAAGTATACATTTGTATTCATATATGTATCACTGAATCACTTTGCTGTACATCTGAAACCAATACAACATTGTAAATCAACTGTATTTCCATAAAAATTAATTTAAAAAAAAAGAATGGCGTAACAAAACAGTCCTTTTAACGAAACACCTTTGCAAGGTGGCAAAGGCCAGGACTTCGATAAGTGTTTGGATTTAAATATTCAAAAGAATCACACTGATCTAGACTCTACAGTGGGATGCTTTGAGGACAAAGGGGGGAAATTCTGCGAAGCACTAAACTGTGAGGTACAATTAACCTAGTGAATCCCAGTGTGAACGAATCATCTTGCAGCCACAACATGCTTTATAATTATAAATAAGATTTAGAGAAGCTGTGAGCATCTCAGACTTACACCGTATGTAACTTTCTCTGTCTTGGAGCCGTGAACACGTAACTTAGAAGCTCTCAGCATAAGACCCGATACAGGATCACTCACAACTAATTGCATCTGGTGGAAGCGTTCTCTCCAACCCCACACAGGCACATACATAGACGGAGCTCTGTGAAATGAGTCCTGTCGGAGAATGTTTCCCCTGTTTCCCCCAGCAATCGCTTGTATTTTTTTCTTTCATACTCTAGCCAATATCATATTAAACATAATCAGCTCAACCACATTTTTAATCTTTTTCATGTTTGTAGAAGACAACGACCTAAGGCTACAAGCAGCATTAGCGGCGCTAATGCATCAGAATTATCCATATTTAGATCAAAACAGCCTTTCCCTTCACATCATGATTTCTCCTTTCCCAGGAAGTCACGATCCTGGACTCACGGCTTTCCTTCTGTGAATCGCCTATGCCCTTGTTGATGTTACTGGATTCCTAAACGGTTAAATACGTCGATCAATATACCTATGAAGAAAGGGAGCGTACTCGCAATGCACAGAAAACTTGCACACAGCTCGGCAGAAAACCGAGTAAGCAAAGAACCAGGAGATAATTCTGTTGAGGATGTGTAGCGTAAATCCTGGAAGTGTCTTGGTGAGAAGAGAAAATACATCACAGATGCTGCTTTTATAATGTGATATAAATCTCCCACCAGATGAAGCTTGAGAGGCGGGACTGGTTAGTCAGACTACTTCAAAAAAGAGCCTGTGCTCTCCTCACTAGAACCAGAAAACACCTCAATGATTACGGGGTTGAGCTGCATTCGTGTGCTATGGGGATGTGCGTGTCCCTAAGGATTCGGCAGAAGAATATGACCGACACTGTAATTTAGAGGAAGCACCAGCTGATACCCTCTCACCACACCTCACGTGCTTGTAGCTCTTTCCCGAAATGAGAGAATTTCATTTTTCCTTAGAGTGTGATGATTAGTCATCAAAGACGAGACAGAAGCTAAAATCTGATGAGGTTAAGCCATAGGGAGAGCGTCTAGTTAAGATGCAAAGCAAAGCCCTTGCACATGTGATGCACAAAGCCCGATTATGATTAGATCATGATTAGTCCAATGCTCTACAGAACCCGTTATGATCAGGGGACCATAGTACCAGGATACCTACATACAGTCAGGGTCGCTTCTTAGGTAGACAGAATTCCCAGTGACCTACTAGCAATGAACAAAATGCTTAGCATGTAGGAGATCATCATTTTCTTAACCGAAATCCACCAATGGAGTTCCACCAATCCACCCGTGGGCTACACGAGCAGCTTCAGGTGACAAAAGCCCGAAGGCTGGTACAGGACTTCTGGAAGACTGAATGAGGAGCTCATAGAATTCTCTCCTCCAACAAGATAACTGTGAAACTCACAAAACTATGACCTTATCACAGACAACTATGTCAGGGTTCTGGAAACTAGTTAAGGGTGTACAACAAATACGAAAAATATTTACTCAAGAAAAAGTACTGAATGCTGGTTAAAAAGAACAGGGTCTGTGGTGTCTGACTCAGGGCTGCTACTGCCCCGCCTTCTCTCCAAAGACCAGCAGCCTTGCTGCTGATGGAGTGCGCTGACTGATTTGCAGCTGTGCATAAGAATCCTGTATCAGGGGTGTTTTCAAAATCAACAGCAATTGATTGGTGGGAAATGATGGGAAAAAGAGCCTCATGGCTCCCCCAAATGATCAGAGTGCTGGACCGGGCAAGAGACTAGGTGAAAAACGTTAAGGGAAATGGGAAGGATGAGACAGTCCTGGACCACCCTGGAAACCTCTGGCATGCTCCCGGGGATTTGGAAGGCTGTATGCACATGCAGGGCTGCAGCAGCGCCAGGAAAGACACAATAGGGCGTTGGTTACCTACTTGCCCAGCGCTCCCTGTGAACCGCGTGCACTTTGAACGCATGTTGCAACCCACACGCGGGTCTCCTAGGGCAAGATGTTTGTGCCTTGTTGACTCAAGTTGTTTAAAGAAAACGGAACAATCAGTGGTTGATGACTAAGCTAGGCTGACTCAGGGCTAACCCCTAAGAAGCCAGCCTTAAAAATAAAAACAAGAATTTAAAAGAAAGGGGTGGGGGGTGGGGGAACTCCCTGGTGGTCCAGTGGTTAGGACTCAGCGCCCTCAATGCTTTGGCCCGGGTTCAATCCCTGGTCGGGGAACGAAGATCCTGCAAGCCATCTGGCAGAGCCAAAAAGAGAAAACAAAAAGGAAAAGAAAAGAAAAGAAAACAAACTGAGCAGAGACATCAGTGGCTTCACACTGCAGGGAACAGAGACTCTATAAAACTATTACAGGCAGGTCACTAAACAAAAAACAAAGTTTCCTGAGCCCCTCATTCAAAAAAATAACAACAGTAAAACAAAAAACTGGAAGCAACGGAACTCCCAGAGAAAGTCAGAATTCAAATCTGTTACTCTATAATGATCTAAAATGTCCAATTTTTCAACAAAAACTCTATTAGATATAAAAACAAAGAGGCAAGGATAGCCCATAAATAGAAAATAATCTAATGGAAAGGCCCAGATATTGTCCTAGGAGAAAAATACTTAAAATCAGCTATTACTAATATTTTCAAATAAGAAAAAAAAAAAAGATTTTTAAATAATGAGTATAATGACAGTAACACACCTCCAAAAAAGGCTTCTGATAAAGAGATCAAACTTCCTTTTAAAAAAGAAAGAAACTGAAAATCTGGAGTTGAAAGTTATAAAATAAATGAAAAATTTACTAGCACGACTAAGCGGCAGATTTGACCTGAAAGAAGAATGAAATCAGTGAATCAGAAGCTAGGTCAGTAGTTATGATCATGCTGAGGAAGAATAAGAATAAAAAATGAGGAAAAATGTACAGAGCCTCACAGACTTATGGAATTCCATTAAGAATATCAGCATATATCTAATGGAGTCGCAGAAAGGAAAGAGAGAAAAAGCACAGATTTAATTAGAAAATGTATTGGGTGAACACTTCCCAAATTCAATGAGAAAACAAACAACAAAAAACTAATCTCTACTCCCCAACGCTCAAGAAACTCCAAGTAGAACAAATAGAAGGACATTCACATCTAGATACATCATAGGAAATTTTCCAAAAGCCAAAGATAAAGGGAACATCTTGAAATTAGCAAGAGAAAAATGACCCACCAAGTAAAGGAACCTCAAAATGACTGACAGCTTAGTGTTTATCAGATGTGATGGGGTCTAGAGAACAGTGGGATGGCATATTCAAAGTGCTAAAAGAGAGAAAAAAAGGCTACCCAGCAGAAACCCTGTATCCAACAGAACTATTCTTCAAACAAGGAGGCCAAATGAATGCCTTCAGAGATAAAGGCGTAGAGAATTGATGACTAGCATACTTACCTCAGAAGATAGACTAAAAGAAGTCTACAGCTGAGCATGGTAACTTTAGTGCTCATGAATAAATAAAGACATACAGACTAGTCATAAAGGTTTCTATATAGGCAAGTATAAGAGAGAGTGTAAGCATGTATTATACAGACCTGTATCCAGGAGGAAATTAGTGTCATGTGTTGAAATATGTCCCCTCCCAAATTTCCTATGTTGAAGCCCTAATGCCCAATACACCAGAATGTGACCATATTTGGAGATGCAGTCTTTAAAGAGGTCATTAGGTATAATGAGGCCATTGGATGGGTCCTACTCCAATCTGAGTGGTGTCCTTATAAGAGGAGGAAATTTGGATACACAAAGAGACACCAGGGATTCATGAGGACAGAGGAGAGGCCATGTAAGGACAGAGAGAGAAGGTCAAGCCAAAGAGAGACGCCTCGGAGGAAACCAGCCCTGCCAACACCTGGATCTTGGACTTAGAGCTTCCAGGACAGTGAGAAAATACTTTGTCATTTAAGTTGTCCAGTCTGTGGTAATTGTTATGGCAGCCCTAGCAAACTCATTCAATTTCTTATAATCATCTCAATACATAAAGAAAAAGTAACTGGCAAAATTTAATATATTAATCATAAAAATTATTGGGAAAGCTTCCCTGGTGGCGCAGTGGTTGAGAGTCCACCTGCCGATGCAGGGGACACGGGTTCATGCCCCAGTCCGGGAAGATCCCACATGCCGCGGAGCGGCTGGGCCCGTGAGCCATGGCCACTGAGCCTGCGCGTCTGGAGCCTGTGCTCCCCAACAGGAGAGGCCACAACAGTGAGAGACCCGCGTACCGCAAAAAAAAAAAAAAAAAAAAAAAATTCTCATAACTATAGATGCAAATACCCTCAGCATAATAATTACAAAAATTATATATCTGTGTGTATATATGTGTATTGATAGATAGATTTATACATCATGACCAAAGGGGAAGTATTTCAGGTATGCGAGGGTGATTAACATCCAAAATTCAATCAAAATAACCCAACACATCAGCAGGCAGAAGAAAATCATATAATCATATCACTGATGCAGGAAAAAAGGACTTGAAAAAAAGGAAAAATTCATGGAAAAAAACCCAGTAAACTATTAACAGAGGGGGAATTTTCAACTTGATAGTAAACATCTTTAAAATGTCTACCTCTAACATCATATTCAATATTGAGAAAGTGCATGATTCTAGCCTAAGATCAGGAACAGGGCAAGGGTGTCCTATTCAACATCGTGCTAGAAACCTACCTAGAACAATATAATAAATCAAGGAAATAAAATGTTTACAATTTGAAAAGAAAGAAAGAAAGCTGTCCCTGTGTGCAGACGACATCACTGTTTAACTAGAAAATCCCAAAGACCTGACAAAATATTTGTAGAACTAATGAAGGACTGCAGTCAGGTTGCAGGATATAAAATCAACATAAACAGCTCCCACGTGTGGGTGGGGTCAGCTAACTGAAGTCTGGAGTGGGAAATGTGAACCCAGCAGAACAAGCCACCATTCAGCTCATTACAAACGCTGTCATTTTACAGCAAGAATTAAGACAGTGTCTGCAACGTGAACATGTGGCTCTGCCCATGAACCAGAACCAGACGATGCGCTGTCTGGTGAGGCCCCCCTTTCTGGATCACAGACCTCTCCGCCTGTGTCCTCACATGGGGGAGGGGCTGGAGGCTCTCTGGGGGCTCATTTTAAGGGCACTAATCCCACTTATGGGGGGCACCCGCATGACTTCATCACCTCCCAAAGGCCCCCAAAAGCATCACACTGGACTTGAGGATCCGACATGAGGTTTGGGGGGACGCAGACATTCAGACCATAGCAGAATGACCCCAGTAACCCAGCTACAGGTTTTGTGCTGATGACAGGCCCGGGGCTCAGACCTCACTCAAGGGAGGAAGCGAGGTGAAGACTCTGATCAGTTATCGAGGGTGGTCTGATGTTGAGCCTGGGGAGCTGTCGTTCAACTGACTCAGCAGGAATCTTGCTAAAATCGAAAAATGAAAAGACAGACGCTGCAGCCCAGAGTCAGCGCCTGGAGCCCGACTAGAGTTTGATCCGGGAGAGACTGTGACCCTCCTCTGCTCCAGCCCACTTGTCACACTGGTACAGGCTGTCCCTTCTCCACAGTGCTGGGCGGGGGGGTGGGGTGGGGGGGCCCTCAGTGATCCTGGACACCCATTCCTGCCCCCAGAACTCCACAGGATCCCCTCGGGGGCGTGAGACAGGCAGACTTCGCAGAGATCTTGGGTTCACGTCTGTCACAATCACTGCATCACAATAACGCGAGTCACACAAATTGTTTGCCGTCCTCGTGCCTACAGAGGTTGCTGACACTATGCTTCAGTCTGTTATGGGTATAGACTGATGTCCAAACAATGTACACACCTTAATACTTTATTGCTAAAACTTGCGAACCAGCACCTGAACTTTCTGCAACTCAGAGTAGTGAGACCACTCATCACAGATCAAATAATGAAAGTCTGAAATATTCCCAGAATGACTACCAGGTGAGAAAGTAAGGCAATGCCGTGGGAAAATGGGCACCAGAATTGCTCGACGCGTCGATCTGTGAAAAATGCAGTATCTGCAAAGCACAATACCGAGGTCACCCTCAACAAGCACTGACCAGGGGGTGCGCGCCCACCTGCCCAGCAGTGAGCACCAGGTCAGGTCAGGTCCAGCCGTCCTGACCCTAGAGCTTGGGGGCACCCTCCTCCTCAGCTGTCCCGGGACACTGCAGAGAACCCTATGCTCTGGGAGGATGGGGTCTACATCTCTTCCTGGAAAAAAGAAAAATTGTTTCCCCAAAGGAGGCTTTCCTGGGGTGAGACCTCCCTGCCCCCGCCTTTCCACCTCTGGCTCGGGGGTCAGGAAACAAGGCGCCGGGATCGGCCAGGAGGTGACAACGCAGGGCCCTGGACAGAGTCTGAGTGTCAGATGTGTCACCTGCATTTTCATTAGGATTAAGAAAAACAGGCTCCTTTGCGTTCCCTGCTGGATCCTAACTTTACACCTCACTGGCACTGGTTTATTCTGATGTGATAACATCAGAGGCTGTACCTCAAGTATTTCAGCCCATTTTTCTTCCCGTTTACAAAATAAATCTAGTTGCAAAGTTGTACTATAACTGAAGGGTCTATATTCAGGTCCTTTTGCTCTGGAGCCTAAAGGGTTGTGTGGCCATGCAGTGTTAAGAAAAAGGAAGGAAGGGAGGAAGGGAGGGAGGGAGGGAGGAGGGGGAAAAAACAATCCTTTCCTTTCCTATAGATTCATGACTCAAAGTCCCCCACTTTTGGAAGGTGCAGCCTAAAGGGAATCACAAGAGGAAGGTGATTTAGCATCTCCCGTTCTAAAGGGGCTTTGCTTCCAAGTGGTCACAGCAATGAAATCTAAGGGTCCTCGCTGCGGTCACCAAAAACCTCAGTCCCCAGTAGCCTGTTCTTAACAACACAACCAGATATAAGGATCAGGGACAAATGAGACCAAAACAAGACCAAAAAGCAGAGCCTGGCCTCTCCCCCAGCCATGAGGACCTCAGCAGCTGAAACCTTTTCTCTCATCTCCAAAACCCCGCCCGCTGGGCCGCCAGCCACGACCTGCACAGAACTGCAAAACAATCTAGAGCCAGGTGCGTTGGTGTAACAAGATGACTCACCCGAAGGCGTCTTCCTACACAGACCCGAAAGCCGCTTCTTCCCTGGGAGACCAAGGCAAGCTCTGGCGATCGGTGGCCCGTGGAGGGATCCGGGGCCGGTGATGGAACCAAGGGACCCGCGGCCACTGCTGCTCACGCAGCAGCTCTCAGTGCCCCCCGGGGTCCACGACCCTCGGGCAAAGGTCCCTCTGGATTCCCTCTCGCTGGCTTCCCAATGGGTCACCAAACCAAGTTTGTTTGGCCCGACGCACAGCAAGCAGAGATGCTGCGCGTGGGAGCGAGGAGAGGGTCCCTTCCGGAGGCACCAGGCGAGGAGCGGGGAAGACAAGCGTCCAGTGCGCCTGCGGGAAGGCTGGCCCAGAGGTTGATGGGTCAGGACGACGCCGCGGCGTGGCGTGAGCGCGGGCGGCGCACGCAGGGCGGGCACACGTGACGGGGGTCAGGCGCGGGAAGGCCCTCCTGCGCAGGCGGGACGAGGCTCCAGGCCCCGCACATTCACGAGGCTCCGGCGGACATGCGCGCAGGCCCAGGGGCGGGGCCCTCGGTCCCATCCAGTCTCGCCCAACTAGACGCGGCTGAGACTAAAGAGTTCCCGGAAAGGGGCTCCTGCAAACTGCGCCCTGTTGAGGTTCCGTGACTTTGATTAAAGAAGGAGGTTTTTAAAGCCATAATAAATAAATACATAAAATAAAGACTTATTAGTCCGCAGTGTGGATGGACGGCATTTTGTTTATCCGTTCATCCTTTGATGGGCTTTGGGGTTGTTTTAACCTTTTAGATACTGTAACCGGTGCCGCTGTGAAGGGTCGTGTACAAGTACCTGTCTCAACACCTGTTTCAATTCCCTTGGATGTGTGCACAGGAGTGGGATTGGCTGCCGTGGGTCTGGAAGGGGGAAATTTCGAGAATGCTTAATGTGACTTTTCTGGGGGAGAATGACGAAATGCCTTGGAACTTGAGGGAGGTGATAGGTGTAGAACATTGTGAATGTACAAAAAGGCACTGAATTTTACACATTAAAGTGATTAAAATTATGAAAAATAAATCCTTAAACAAGGTGTTATGTCTGGTTGCTGCTCCTAAATTAGACAAAACTCTTTTTTTTTTTTGCGGTACACGGGCCTCTCACTGCTGTGGTCTCTCCCGCTGCGGAGCACAGGCTCCGGACGCGCAGGCTCAGCGGCCATGGCTCACGGGCTCAGCCGCTCCGCGGCATGTGGGGTCTTCCCGGACCAGGGCATGAACCCGTGTCCCCTGCATCGGCAGGCGGACTCTCAACCACTGCGCCACCAGGGAAGCCCAAAACTCTTCATTTTAATAGGGGTTTAAGATCTAGTATAATATCTAGGCCAAAGATGATCAACAAATCCTGCGGGAAATATTGGATGTATTTTCTATGCTCCAAACCATGGCATTGGTTTATGCTATTTATAGATGCTGTGTAACAGTGTAGGTATTTTATTTCGTGTACCAAGTTCACTGAGACTGGCTCTGAGAAGAGTTTGCCAATAGAGGCACTTGGAAAGACAGCTCATGTGTCCCTGCCTCAGGGTTTCTCCTTATAGAGCCTACAGGGTTCTGAAAAGGGAGGCTGCTCAGCTGTCAGGCCCTGCGGGTGAGGAGGTAAACCAGTTCAGCCACTTTGGCAAATTCCTTCCTTCTTCTGTTAAATATCTAAGTGCCTCTCTTAACTCAGCAGTTGCCCTCCTAGGTATTTACCCAAGATGATTCAAGCCACGCCCACAAACACACTTGTTCTTGAATGCCAGCTGCGGCCTCATCTGCAACAGCCCCAAACTGGAAATATCCCCAGATGCCCATCATATAGAGGATGGATCAAAAAGTGATGGTCTATTTGCATAATGGCGTTCTACTAAGCAATGAAATAGAGCAACCTACCCACAACTTCCTAAGACCCCTCGGAAAGAGAGTCTGTGCAGCAAAAGATGCCATGCGTTGCTATTAGAATACATGGAGCTGAGTCTCCCTTTTTAAATCCAAAATGTCAATTTCTGCCTTCTAATTTAGCAGAGTGTTGAGTTCATTTATTTATTTATTTATTTATTTTGCGGTACACAGGCCTCTCACTGCTGTGGCCTTTCCCTTTGCTGGTAACAGGCTCCGGACGCGCAGGCTCAGCGGCCGTGGCTCACGGGCCCAGCCGCTCCGCGGCATGTGGAATCTTCCCGGACCGGGACACGAACCCGCGTCCCCTGCATCGGCAGGCGGACGCTCAACCACTGCGCCAGCAGGGAAGCCCAAGTTCATTTATTTTTAATGAAGTTGATTGCATGGGTGGGTTTGAGTCTGGCCTGTTTCAGGTTTCTATTTGCCTGTTGATTCAGTTCTTCTGTCCCTTGGACTTCATTACCCTGTAGACACCAACCTCACCTGTATCAGGTTAGTCAAGTAATGTTTAAGGTTTTATTTTAATTTGTCTACTGTTGTTTATCTGTAGCTTTTAAAATGATGTTTGTGGTTGCAAATACATGTGTAATTTACCCAGTGTGTTCCCTTATTTCAAGAGACAATACCTGGCCAGACTTGCTGTGCTTTTCTTCATTCCTCAGTCACTTCAAAGAGTTGACTGTGTTTTGTTTACAGTTCTAATAGGTGGAATGAAACGTCTGATACAAGCTGAACTGTCATCGCCACTTGAAAGATTGATTTCCCTTTAAAAAGCATTCAACGAGGGTCACTGAGAGGGAAAACGAAGACACGGTCATTTCTATGAACTGAGAAATCAATGATGAAATTCAGCAGACATGTATGATTTTTTTAAACATGACTTTTAGCCAAGTAGTGATGGAAGAAACTTTCATTAACCTAATAAAGACTGTTGGCAACAAATGTATTTTTTTAAATCACTGAAAAAGGATGGGGCCATATGCTATACATATGTATTGGAAAGGAAGATGAACACCCACATTTCTGCCTGAGGACAGACTACCCGTCCTTTCCTGTTTAATCCACATACTTTCTTCTTCTTTATTTTTTGGTTCTTCGTGATGTGTTCATCCTTTGTATTCTTTATCTCCCTTAAACTATTTTATAATATAATTTTCTAGTTTCTTTTGTAAATAGACTACACGTCCCTTGAGGTGAGTATGGTACTGCAGAATTCTTTGCTTAATAAAGTATTTCTCAGATAGAACAAATATTTCAAAACACATTATTTTGTGCAAGAAAAACAAGAACATTTTCAGTCATTAATTGGGGCAGAATAGAATTTGTCTTCTGTGTCACCTGTCATCACCATTGCTGCTGTCTCCTCATTAATCATAGGGGGCTCCACCCCTGAATTCCCTTTTCTGAACCTATACCTATTGCCTGAACATCATTCTTTCAACTGCTCTGCTCTTAAAGTGGAAATCCGTAAAAACATTTTGAAATTTAGCATTCTGAACTATTTCATTGTTTGCTCCACATCAAATGCAAACTACTTTAAAAAATCCGGAGTTTCATTTAGGTGTCTATGTGCTATCTTATTCCCCAAATATATTTTGCCAGTAAAGTCTATGGGAACATGTGTCTCTTGTACTCTCCATAACTCTAAGCTCTCAGTGAATTTGTTTGCACCCAACGAAAATGACATCAAGAGCTGATGAAGGATAGGAGGCAAAAGGTCACAGGAGAAATGCAGCCAAAAACAACAACACTTACTAAAGACAATGAAGCTCTGCTGATTTAAGTAGATATTATTGGGTGGACAGATGCTGATTCATGTGTTAATTATACAACCCCTTTTCCCTTGGGGTATAAGGGTGATGGGAAGAGACACTATTCAAAGTATTTGCAATATAAATGGACTTCTTATTGAATGAAAGCAAAGTTTCTACAGTTGTTATTAAATATAATGATGACAGGGACTTCCCTGGTGGCACAGTGGTTCAGAATCCGCCTGCCAATGCAGGGGACATGGGTTCGAGCCCTGGTCCAGGAAGATCCCACATGCTGCGGAGCAACTAAGCCCATGCGCCACAACTACTGAGCCTGCGCTCTAGAGCCTGCGAGCCACAGCTACTGAAGCCCACGTGCCACAGCTACTGAAGCCCGTGGGCCTAGAGCCCGTGCTCCACCACAAGAGAAGCCACCGCAGTGAGAAGCCCATGCACCGTAATGAAGAGTAGCCCCCGCTCACTGCAGCTAGAGAAAGCCGGTGTGCAGAAACCAAGACCCGAGCCAGCCAAAAAGAAACAGATTAATTAATTAATTAAAAAAAAAATATATATATATATAGAATGATAGATACAATGGTTATAAGAAGTTTGACCAGTGAGACAGACCATTAAAATAGTTTTAAGAATTTTAAGTGAAACGGTTGCAGTTCGAATAATGGAAGCAACCTTAGGCACCAGGGAGGAAATATGAACCATTAAAAAAAAAGTTATCTTTAAAAATTATTTTCAAGGATCTTTCTCGAGTTGACAATATATCAAATCCTGGAGAAGACGTATCTACTGCAACTGGATTGAGCTTATATCAATGTGGATCAATGAACTCTCCCAGGTTACAGGGAGTTAAGAAGCTGTCAGGAAGGATTAGTCAAAGACTAAATGGTACTTCCTGTTTTAATAAGAAACAAGTGAATTAACATCTCCTCGCATAGTTACCGTGTATGCGCGCGTGCGTGTGTGTGTGTGTGTGTGTGTGTGTGAGATAAGAACACCTAATATCTACGCTCTAAGCAAATGACAAGTATATGTGCAGTACTATTAATGATAGTCACCGTGCTGTTCATTGCGTCTTTCTTTAAATCATAGAAGCTGTTCTGGTAATTATAACTTTAAACAAAACTAGGCATCATTTTAATTTATGTCAGTTAAAGCTTTGAAACTGAATATTTGCTTATGTTGAGGAGTCAGCAAGTCCCAGGCATTTCCTTAACGATTGTTTGTCAGAACCTGTCATGTTGTTTCATGTACTGTGTCTTGACAACATGGGAGCCTACAGAATGAGTGTTCATGCAAAGATGATGACAGTTCATACAACAGTCTTAAAAGGGCTCCACAGAAGTCTCTTTGTGATCTGGGGGTGGGGTGGGAGGGTCTCTCAGTCTTGGAAACAAAGGGTTGGTAAGAGAATGACCTTGGATCAGGGTCCAAGACTTAGCAAAAATAATGTCTTATTGTTTCAGATAGCCCATTGGGAAGATCAGTAGAAATATACGACACTGTAATTATCTATAAATGGATGAGTAATTCTATTTTCACACGTTTATGAACTGTGAACTGTTTATGCTTTTGACACCCATTTGTTGAAGGATAGTCTTTGCATGTCTCAGGAAATTCATATTATCTCCTTAAACATTTGTGCTGAAGAAATGTTTTCTGGTATGAGGCGAAGTGACCCATTTTGAAGTCAAGCTCCAGGAGACATTAGCCCTCTACAACAAATGAAAGGCATTTAATTACAAACTCTCCCCTTTAAACGTGTTCTGCTGTCTATTAGCAAATGTCTCCTTTTAGCTTCACTTTTTTTTTTTTTTTTAACCCCAGCCATTAACTGCTTGTCCAGTTGGAGAGCAGATGAGAGTCTGTCCAAATTCATTTGGCTGTCTCCTACAATTCAGGACCTTCTGTTAAGTGTTCTGTAGGTGGCCTACTTGGAAAGCACTTCGACAATGAAATTAATAAAAGCTCCAACTCTATCATTCTTAGAGCAGCCACACTGAATCAGACCCCTTCAATGACCAGAATAAAAGAAATGGACGGGCTCTTTTTTTGATAATTTATTAGCTCCAGGGTGAACAATTTCTTTCCAGGGCCCTAAGAAAGAGAAAACCAACCAACCAACCAACCAACCAAGAACTAAAAAGAGAATACCTAATATTTCAAATGTAAGCATTCTTGCTTTTTTTTTTCGTGGAATCTAATTTTTAGTTATGTCTTAGTGTAGAAGCCATTCAGACATTATCTTTAAAGATTATCAAAAACAGAAGGAAACAAACATGTGTTAAACAAACTTCACTGAAACATACAAAATTGGCTTTTATGAGTTCCCTTTGCCTCTCTCTTATTCTCTTTGTAAGTGAATGCTGTTTCTTATGGCAGCTTCAAGTGTGAAAAATCAAACTTGTCTTTTTAATTAAGTCTAAAATTTCCCTTTTCCTTCACTTTCTTTCTAAAATAAATCGAGACAAGAGGTGAGAAACATCAAGTCCATACTGAGTGAGTCAACTGCCAACTACAGAAGCCTAGTAAGTCTTTGTGCTAACTTTCAGCTGACTGGTACCTATTTGCAAATGTCATAATTTCCAGGAAAACATCATGGTCTACAAACCCCGCTTCCTGAAATGAAAAAGAAAGTATGAGGGAAGTTATTTTTGGATGACTGTTGGAAGATTTTCTGCTTAAACGATTGAGTTAATAGTCTCCTATTTAAATACTCATTTTTCTGATAATCTAAGTGAAATGTTGAGAACGTATGAGAATGGCTCTCTCCATCATCTGTGTGGCTGGTGACCACACGGAGGAAAATTAAAAGGAAAAAATGACGTGTGTCTGCAGATACGCAAAATATACAATGCGTACGTTCCTGTGTGGACATACATAGGTTATACACATAAGAATGTACATAAAACAACAACATACACAATGATATATATGACTACATACATATAAATGGGTGTCTGTACATATATACACATATATGTGTATATACACAAAGAAGCATACATACAACATACATGCACATATATATATCCCTGTCCAAAAGGATAAGAATTATAGAGTATATATAGTTTTTCATGAGTTTAAGGTACGCATGTAAAACAGATTTAACATTTAAGGGTTTTTCTGATAACGATTATTTAAACATGCGCCAAGATATTCTTTATTTATTACTTCTCTCTTCAGTCATTCAAGAAACATGTATTTACCAAATACTCTAAAAAAAAAATGCCGTTTTCAAGGACAGTACCACAAAAGTGTGGTTTCTATATAAATGTATAACAGTTCTTGCATGGAGTCATCTAATTTTAAAATAAATGTTAAAACCCTGGAATTAAAGAAAAATTAATATGTTAAATATGTCCGTAGTGAATTAAGACATACACTGCAATTCCAAATCCACAGAAAATTACTAAACTGAGCTTAGAGTGGGAAATGTCAAATTTTGGATTCACTTGAGAGTGGAGTGGCTTCAGATGTAACCATGAAGGGACATATTGGCTCCTGGTTAGTGCAGATGAGAGAAACCATGTTTGATAACTCTCCTGCATCCTAGTGTGTTTTCAAAGACGCTAGCAGCTGGTTAAGAAGCATAACCAGAATACATAAGAATTTGTTATCCTGTGATAAACCGTAATGGAAAAGAATAGGGAAAAGAATGTGTATATATATATATGTACAACTGAATCGCATTGCTGTACAGCAGAAATTAACACAACATTGTAAATTAACTCTATCTGAGTAAAATGAATTTTTAAAAAAGAATCTATTATAAGTAAGAAAAATCTGGTTACATAGCTTAAGCTAGAACGTAGCCCAAACATGAGATTTGCTGTCCAAGCAGACTTCCAAAGTTTTCACCAATTTGAAATCATAGAGCATAACGGCCGTTTTAATTTTTTCTTCTGGGAATTAAATGTGTCCAGTAATAGACTCTCGTGTATGAACTGAGAAAAAGCAGAGGGAAGAATGCTAGCAGGACCAGACATGAGGAGATGTTGTCACTAGGTCAAAGGGCAAGGGATGCAGTTTCCATGATGTTACTTATTTACATGCCATAAACGCTGCTAAAAGGTGACTAGAAGAACAGATACTATTAAAATTGTGTAGAGGGAGAGGGAAGGAAGGGTCACATATGCAAACAACATGTTCATTAACCACAGCAGGAAGGCATTACATTGTCCTTTTTGCTTTTAATGGTGATAAAACCGTATTAGTATTACTGAGACAAAGACCAGAAAAGCCGTGTGATTATGGAAACAATTCCATTTAGTTAGCCAGGAGGTTGGTGTAGAATGGACCTTTGTAAATAAATCTTTTACTTTACTGCTTTTAGCCATGCCCAAGTTTTTTTTTTTTCTTTTCTTTAAATCACCTTTACCAAAACTGAACTAATTGAGTTTTAAGAATTTTAGCAAAGAGAGGGAAAGGGAGAGAGAGAGGAACTCAAGACTGTCCAATGAATTGCTGTACTGCTTTATAAATAGTACCTTGTAAGTGACGGTGCAAAGGAAGTGACCAGAAAGGAACAGTTGGAACACAAAAATTGCAGTAAATTCTGATCCCAAAGACAGAGCACGGCCCCTATATCGTACTCTTGGCCAACCATGAATAATTAGATCATGTATCAAAAATTCTTAAAATCACATACAATAATGCAATAATCATGAATATGATTATGATTCATTTACTATAGTTAGGGAACGAAAGTGACCCAAGGATATGTGCGTATTGTATAAAAGAGTAAAACTGTGTATGGTTGGGTTTAAAATTTTAAATTGTTTGGATTTATCCATCAAGATCGATAATATAAATAAACACTGCTCTAGATGTTTTTCAGTTCCTAAAAAAAAGAAATCATGCTTTTGAATGCAAATATATTTTTCTTATTTCCTGGAAATAAAGCCACAACATTGGGTTGTAAACTTCTACCAATATTCCTCGTACGTATGAAATCGTTTCTTACTCCCAATTCTTGGTTTAAAGTTAAGAGAGCCTGTTTACAAAATGGCTAGAGACCATGCCTTATTTCCAGAGCACTAAAACAGAAGTCACTTTATATATCTTATGGGGAGTCCCTACTATAGCATCCATATCACATTTTAAATGGAATTTTCCCTTTCCTCTCTTATGCATTCCAAAATAATATATACCTTTTTGACATAAACATAAAACTCAGGCAATTACAAAGAAAAAAAAGACCCAACTATAACATTTACAACCACCTATAAAGACTTTGGTTATTTATCATCTCATTGCAGATACAGATTAGATAGATATGGACAGACATAGATGCCAACGTAGATGGCGATAGTGATAGATACCTCAATTAAGGTTTCTACAGATACAGATTTGATGATTACAGTTTTACTCATGGAAACACACGCAGTGTAGACACACACAAAGATAAGTTATGGTAAGAAATTTATCTAATGATGACTTCGTACGAAAGCGGTGTGGTAAAGACCTTATTGAAAAAATATGTGAATGGCAGTCTCTATGACCTTGAGAACTATAGTGGGTTTGAAAGTGGAAAAAACTGAAATTTGAGAGTCTATCAAGACCATCAGGGCTTCCCTGATGGCGCAGTGGTTGAGAGTCCGCCTGCCGATGCAGGGGACACGGGTTTGTGCCCCTGTCCGGGAAGATCCCACATGGCGCAGAGCGGCTGGGCCCGTGAGCTATGGTCGCTGAGACTGCACGTCTGGAGCCTGTGCTCCGCCACGGGAGAGGCCACAGCAGTGAGAGGCCCGCGTACCACACACACACACACAAAAAGACCATCAGTGAAACAGAGGATAAATGAAATCTTAATCAATATTGGTCTTGAATATATAACAAACCTATAAGCCATAAATACATAAAGTTATGAAGTAACATTTTTTCAGTAATCTTAACAGAAATAGATCAACTTAATATTAAACGACAAAAATGGTAGTATTCTAATCCAGCTTGAAGTTGCCCTTGAGGAAACCTTAGCTGCCCCTACAATAGACTCTACCACTTACAAAGAGGCAAGTTTCTGCTTATGCATATATATGCACACATTAAATATGGGTTGAATAATTTCAGAACATATCTTAACGTCATGCTCTTTAAAAATCTTGGGAGGAAAAAAAGAAAAAAAAAATCTTGGGAGGTAGTTTCTCGAGAAGAATTTGTCCTACAAAGCTCTGAGCACCTCGACTGATTGCTTGTGGCTTAAAAGATTCTTGAAAACCAAGTTGTTGCAACAAACCAAAATTAGATACTCAGTACCATTGTAATATTATTTGCTTCTCAGTGACCAAGAAGTGGAAATGATTTCGTGTTTGAGAATTAATGGGACACAGATGAAAACAAAACTTAACTCAAGGAGGTGAGTCCTTTCACGATTTAATGGTATTCTTAAAATACCCCTTTTAAAAAAGATATGCCTAAATTCATTAGAAGATTTTTTATTACCCTTTTCTAAATGTGAACATGACACATTTTCTCCAGCCCAACTACTCTAAACTTGAGACATGATACACAAGACAAAAGACAAAATTAGAGATTGGTTTCCTGACTTGGGTATGCAAAGAAGCTATTTATAGATTTAAAGCTAAAGTACATTTAGAAATGTGACTGCAAAATGTGGTTACATGTTATGTTTCTGTTCTTTCATGTTTAATTCTCTACTGTCCTGCCTATTCTTTAGGAAGAATCATCTTCTCGTTGACTCTACAAAATTTGTCACCTATGGCAGATGTAAAAATGAAAGATACTCATAATGAAAAGGAAAATAACTGTCCATTGACAGTTCTACGTGGGGAAGTAGATAGCCATGAAATTTATCTCTGAAAAAAGCATCAAGTATACACTGGTAATATTTATAGGGACATAAACTGTTACAGATGTCTCACTTTGATTACCTTCTTATCAGTATGCAAGCAGGGAGATGATTATGTTTGAAATTAGAAGATAAGGCATTTATATTTGCTATACCAAGATGATGAGGCCAATTTCAGTGATAGAAGTTCAGGTTAATCAGAGGAAGAAAGGAGGCATGTTTAGCAGTCTTCAATAAAAAGCTAAATTTATCCTCACAAAGCAAGTATAATGTGAGTGGTTTCCAGTACATCAATTATGTACGCTTATTCCAATTCAGGTCTTGATCAGTACAAATGAGATAAATTTCTGTTACACGTATTTGATTTTTTCCTTCGCGTTATGCTGCAAAATTGGTATGTATTCTTGGCTACCCCGTTGGCTAATTGTGGAATGTGGGCTGGATTCCGCATCCCCAAATAAGCTTTAACTCCTGAGCTGAAGGCCGCATGGATTTCATTTCCTGTTTGATGCCCTGTTATTTCAAGGAACAGGGTAAACAGTGACCTTTCTGCTCCTTGATCAGCGTTCCATTCTGCCTGGATCAAGAGGACAGGAGGGCTTCCCTGGTGGCGCAGAGCTTGGGAGTCCGCCTGCCGATGCAGGGAACGCGGGTTCGTGCCCAGGTCCGGGAGGATCCCACGTGCCGTGGAGCAGCTGGGCCCATGAGCCATGGCCGCTGGGCCTGCGCATCCGGAGCCTGTGCTCCGCAACGGGAGAGGCCACAACAGTGCGAGGCCCGCGTATTGTAAAAAAAAAAAGAGGACAGGAAACAGGGCTGCAGTGCCCATCTCTAGGGCAAGCAGGTGTGCACACAGTTGGGGAAGATGCTCCCTGGCAAGAGGTGAAGCATAGTCTCAGAAGGAGGCAGTACGTGTGTCCTGCAGCCACGTACGGAAGAGTTTTGCTGAGGACATGAGTGTGTTGGTCCTGTCACCTCTCTTGGGTTCTTACACACAAGGCGCTTTCATCTTCCACATGTGCACCCCTGTGTGATCCAACAAGGCAGGTCAGCCATTGACGAGCCGGTACACCGCGAGGAGTACAGAAAAGCCACAGTGCAAAGCTTTCCAAATGGGGCTCCACGGAACCTGGTCTCCGAAGGTACATGGTGGGGAAAAGATGCTGGGGAAACAACATTCCCTATCCCACCCATGAAGAGTCACACGGGGCAATGGATCTGGACGCTTGAGAGGAAATAACCATGTCTCATAGGTTCCCAGACCTAGTTAATCGCAAAACACTGATTTGTTTTTCTAGTTACACCTAGGAGCGCCTGAAAACATTTTGAGAAACATGGCTTTAATATATTAAATTTTCAAAACTTGGAGTCCCTCACTGAAAACAGTGAGACAATTACGTAAATAACTTGACATATGTATACAACATTGTTTTGTATAAAAATAGATGTATATACAATTATTCAATCTGTGTTAACCTATTCATAGCGCAGGGAACTCTACTCAATACTCTGTCGTAACCTATATGGGAAAAGAATCTAAAAAAGAGTGGGTATATGTATGTATAACTGATTCACTTTGCTGTGAAATGGCAGAAAGTAACACAACATTGTACGTCAACTACGTGCTAATAACAATTAATTTTAAAAAGTCTGTGTTTATTTTTAATAGCAATACGTTCCTATGCAAAATAAAGGCAGAACATCCATAACGGCTGACAGAGTTTATGTGTCTGAGACAGTGGACGTTATAAAATATAGATATTTTATCAGCCGCTTTCTAGCTATGTGGTGGGTAAATGGAGTGAAGCAGGAACACTGAACACAACATGTGTGCCATTTTAGAAATGCCTTCTCTTGATAATTGGAATGAAAATCTTTGAAGAGTAGACGGAGAGAGCAAAGATGAAATTGTTCGACTATGTTGTTAAAAGTGAATCAGAGGGACTTCCCTGCTGGTCCAGTGATTAAGACTCTGCGCTTCCGCTGCCAGGGGCGCAGGTTTGATCCCTGGTCGGGGAACTGAGATCCCGCATGCCGCACGGTGAGGCAAAAAAAAAAAAAAAAAGTGAAAAGTCAGTCAAATGCGATGCTTCTGTGCCTAAGACAGTAAGCTACTGTTTTATCACTAAAGACAGCACCCTCAGAGCAACGTTTCTTCTGTGTAGCCATTCCAGGAGCTCTGCACCCTTTCCTGAGCATCCTCTACATGCCTCCCCGCAGATGGTTTCTCACCACTGTAACCTGACGAAGACCCCGATCGAACCTTCAGCGTATTACAGGTAAACCAGTCACCACAGCTACTTGGCATTTCCAGATGGTTACAGGTTACACTGCACAAGCTAACCACCCGTTTTTATATTCCAGCAATCCGTCTCTGAGTGTTTTTATTATGTCAGAA
The DNA here is from genome assembly GCF_964270905.1 of Leucopleurus acutus. Lineage (NCBI taxonomy): Eukaryota > Metazoa > Chordata > Mammalia > Artiodactyla > Delphinidae > Leucopleurus > Leucopleurus acutus. The sequence continues at coordinate 3,110,699 of NC_139148.1, forward strand.
ATTATTTTTAGGAGATGGTTGAGTGGCCCGCATGTGAGGTCCGCATGGGTCACTGACTCATTCCTGAGTCCTTTACTCTGGCAAGAGATCACAGCTACGAGAAGTTGATGCCAGGGCGAGAGAACCCATATTAATTATCCTTCCTTAAGATCAATGGTTGTTTTGGGGTTTTTTTGCTGTTACATTTATTTACTTGTTTGTTTATTTATTTATTTATTTATTGTCTGTGTTGGGTCTTCGTAGCTGTGTGCAGGCTTTCTCTAGTTGCGGCGAGCGGGGGCTACTCTTCCTTGCAGTGCGCGGGCTTCTCATTGCGGTGGCTTCTCTTGTTGCGGAGCACGGACTCTAGGCGCACGGGCTTCTGTAGTTGTGGCACGTGGGCTCAGCATTGGTGGCTCACGGGCTCTAGAGTGCAGGCTTAGTAGTTGTGGCACACGGGCTTAGTTGCTCCACGGCATGTGGGATGTTCCCGGCCCAGGGCTCGAACCCCTGTCCCCTGCATTGGCAGGCGGATTCTTAAACACTGCGCCACCAGGGAAGTCCCAGATCAATAGTTTTTAGTTTATTAAGAAATGTAATCAGATTAAGGTAACCACTGACAAGCAATTCGTTCCAAACATTGAGTTTTCAGCATGTAGGAAGAACATAAGCCAGGGACATTTTTAATATTTAATGCAGCATATGTTCATGGTTCTTCAGTTCATAATGTTTATGCAGACACTTGCACATGTAAATCGAGTATTTGCATGTTTTTAAAAATGTATGCCTATTAGTGAAAGTGATTGGCTTGGTCCCCTATGTTTTCCTATGGCTGTTGGAATCATTCATCGAAATTTGTGAATTTAATCAATTGATATACTTTGTTTAGTGTCTACTCTATGCTTTGCATTAAGTAAAGGGGAGCAAGCTATGGCCATTTGGACTTAGTACATGGAAATATTAGCAAAAGGAGTTTTCCCAGTTTTACTGTAGGAATTTGTATTCCCAAACTTCAAATCTGTAGCTGGTGGATTCCAAAGGAAATGACCCTTTTCTCTCTCCCTCTCTCTCTTCCTCTCCCTCTGTCTCTCTCTCCTTTTTGTTTTTGTTTTGTTTTGTTTTGCATCTATTAGCTATTCATGTTACACAAACGTAAAGAGAAATGATCTTTTGATGTGCAGCATCTTCATTTCTTTCCGTTCTCCTTCACTTTTTTTGTTCCAACCTAGCTCGAAGGAAACACATGAAGTGGTATCAGGAGAAAATAAAAGAAAATTGAGGGAGCAGAGAGACATGGTGAAAAAATGGAGAATAGAAGCGAAGATACGTATTCCCTCTTTGCTATGGATTTTAGAGTTTGTGGATTTTAGAACTGCGTACTAAAGAGCTGTCTGAAATAGTAAACAGTATGCATTTCACTCCTTTATGGCTTGCTCCCAGCAGCACCTTTATCCTTCAAGGTTGCCTTGTCATCGGAGTTTGACAAGCACATGGGGAGACCACGTTGCCATCACAGAGGCTGGGAGGTGATGGAGCAGAAATCTCTCCGAGCTAAAGAGTGCCCTGATGTCAGAGTGTCGGAGATGTCGGTCATTCTCTTGACGGGAGAATGTGGGAGCTCTGATTTGGATGTGAATATATGTATTTTGTGAAAAGTAAACATTTTATAAATGTAAGAAACAAAGGGATCTGGAGAGATGATAGTGCAGGTTTATGTTCCTGGACCCCTACTTTTTGCAGAGGAACTCGATGACTAAAGAGAGAGAGAGAGAGACAGAGAGAGACACACACACAGGAGACAAAGAGTGAGTCAGTCGGTCTGTGGACGACAGCTTGATCCGTGCCCATGAGCTGCAGCCTGTGAGCTGAGTTTCTGTTTGTGAAAAGCTGTCTATGGTTTTTAGACTGAGGACGTCACCACATTCACCTGAGACACCTGCTTGTATACTACATTATAGTATATCTAAGATATATTTTATACATAGATAATATAAATGTATTGCAATTATTGTAACTGTATTACATTAATACATTATGTATTACCTATTTATATATCTTTACTGTTTCTGCTCATCTGATTGAACCCTGATGGATATATCCACCAATATTTCTCTCTATATCTATGCTGCATTTATTTATCAATACATATATGATTGATATAGTTATGTCCATTATATATACATCTCCCTATATATGCAGCATACACATAGAAAATACTAATACTAAAATATTAATCAATTGTGTGCAATAATGGAATAAGTTAACTAATAAATGTATAGCAATAAAATGTACCTGTTTTTTAAATAAGCTTATTCCAGTCTAAAATCTTATGAATGCATTATTATACAAGAAACTCTCTCCATTCATTTATTCTGACACTTTTTCATCAAGAACGAATGCCTGCTTAGTGTCTACAGCACTTTCAGAGACGTGACTACAGCTAAAATGAAGAAAAGATTGACAATGTCCTCCACCATCATAAATTTATTTATAAAGAGAACCACGACGAGACAATTATGAAAGACGCTGTAAGAACGTCAGAAAGACAAATTTAAGGAAGCACAATAGTTAGATCAATTGATTCCAACTGAGATCATTGAAAAACGCGACCATTTTCACTGGCAATCACAATCTAAATGTTAAGGGAGAAAAGTCATAAAGGATACTTAAAAGAGAATGCTATTAACTAACACTTGTTCTTTAAATGCCAAGTACCGTGGTCTATTTCTCGTGAATAGTTCACTCTTATAAAAGTCACTATGATTCTCACGTTTGCAGGTAATGTCATAAAAGCCTAAGAAATTCACATAGTAGATAGCAGAGCCGAAGGTCATCTATGATGGGTGAGATTTATCGCCCACGCTCCTACGTTCACTCGCCCAGTAATTATGTCTGATTGTCCACTTTGCATGACGCCATATTTTCCTGCTCCAAGGGTGTGTGTGGGGAGCATCTGAGTGCGGCCCCAAATGGTAAAGACTAGTGTGTTGAGATTTTGCAGCACCAGTAGATTTGGGACAAATCACAGAGATCCCTGCATTTCACCGCCCAAGCGATTTGACTGCACCTGATTCTCTAAGGGGCGTCAAGCTGCCCGGACTCCATGTTTTTGTCAAGTGGAGTCACTAAAATCTCCCTGTTACGTGAGCCTCTTCTAAGGTTAGAAGAGGACCATACTGAAGGAACAACCACACCATTATTCTAATGGATGGCTTTGTGGAGAAGTAGCGATTATCAAGTCTGATTTGAGAAGAATTAGAATACTAAGTACAATCACTGACACGGATAAAATACAGCAATATAATCTTAGGACAGCAGGTGAAAATGGATTTGAAGGTGAATTCCACAAAACCATCCAGGAAGAGATGATCACCATATTATATGCAATACATGCTGCAGACAGAGGAGTGTGTGTGCAATTTGCCAATGCGTTCATGAGCCTTCTGTAGGCTACAAAACGACAGAGTGTGACCAACCACCTCTTGTGAGGGAAAAGATTAGGAGGGGCAAGTTTTTTCTTAAAGAGTTTGTTTTCTCTAAGAAGATGCAGAAAAATAAGGTGGCTGTGAACATTAGAAATGGGCCTCTGAAACACGTTTCTTGTGTTCTGACATGGAATATAAGAGAGCATAATTATTTGCTGATGAGAAAAAAATATATACAGATGGGCTCATGATGAAAAAGAGATAAGAGGTCATCTTCATGGTGGAGAGCAGAGAAGCCTATCAGGGAAGAAGTCCACTACCAAGTGGATGTGGGAAGTTTTGATAGAAGTGGTACACGTGGTCCATTATAACAGGAAGGGGTAAAGTCTGAGTGAAGATTGACGGAACTGGGACCACGAGAGGTCCCTTCCAAAGAGTTTCATTTTCTGAGTGCGACACAAGGCGGTATCTTTAGGGACAGCACAGAGGGTAGAAAGGGTTTGAAGGGAGGGTAAGAGTATTCATCTCAGAATGAGCTTGTTCACTCAAAAAGTATCCATGGACATTTCCAAAGCATGCATTTGAGATCTGTGTTCCTGCCTTGGAGGTTAGATTCCCCTTCAATTGTGTGTGTTTTCTCTAGCGATGTTGACACATTCTGGGCAGGTCAAGGATTGGTTGAACGGCTGGCTGAACCAGAGATATGGTTTATTCAGGCCAGTCCTATAGAATAGGAAAGCCCTGCTCATGAGGGAGTGACTTTAATGGAGGACCTTCGATTTTAGGCTGAGTAAGAAGGCAAACATAAATGAGCTGAAAAGAGAGAACCATTTGTAACAGCAAAGGATAGAGGTATCGGTAATACGTGGAAACGGTAATACATGGAAACGCTGCACCAAGTGCAGGGGAGTCGAACATCAAAATTCAACTTAAGAGTTGAATGTTGGGCTTCTCTGGTGGCACAGTGGTTAAGAATCCACCTGCCAATGCAGGGGACAAGGGTTCAAGCCCTGGTCTGGGAAGATCCCACATGCTGTGGAGCAACTAAGCGCGTACGCCACAGCTACTGAGCCTGCGCTCTAGAGTCCATGAGCCACAACTACTGAGCCCGTGAGCCACAACTACTGAAGCCCACGTGCCTAGAGCCCGTGCTCTGCAACAAGAGAAGCCACCACAATGAGAAGCCCGTGCACCGCAACGAAGAGTAGCCCCTGCTCGTCGCAACTAGAGAAAGCCCGCACGCAGCAACGAAGACCCAACGCAGCCAAAAAAAAAAAAAAATTAATTAATTTTAAAAAAGAGCTGAATGGTGACCGTACTTGTGAGTTGCAGAGCATTTCTTTTTCCCTTGCTTCACACACAGTAACATTAATCCTCATTTTGGGGTCTACCATTGCCTTTATTTATTTTTTAAAAAATATTTATTTATTTTGCTTATTTTTTTTGGCTGTGTCGAGTGTTAGTTGTGGCACACGGTGTTTTCACTGAGGATCTTTTGTTCCGGCGTGCGGGCTGTTCGTTGCGGCGCACAGGCTTCTCTCCAGTTGTGGTGTGCGGGTTTTCTCTCTCTAGTTGTGACGGGCAGGCTCCAGGGCACGTGGACTCTGTAGTTTGCAGCACGCGGGCTCTCTCGTTGAGAGAGAGCTCTCTCTCGCGAGAGCTCAGTATTTGTGGCGCGAGGGCTTAGTTGCCCCGCGGCAGCACGTGAGATCTTAGTTCCCCGACCAGGGATCGAACCCACGTTCCCTGCATTGGGTTGCAGATTCTTTACCACTGGACCGCCAGGGAAGTCCCTTACCGTGGCCTTTAAATGCAATTTTGCACCTCTAGTTATTTACAGCTATTTTGTGGGAAGTGTAGAAGAGCAGGAGACAGTAAATATACATTTTGAATACGTTAATTTTCACTGTAAATCTTAATGTTCTTTCTACACAGAGGTGAAGGCAAGATGCTTTTTATTTGGTGTCATGTTTGCAGTGGTATTTTTCAATACCAAGTTGGCCCTTGAACTGCACGGTCTGCTTGTCTGTGGGCTTTTTTTGGTTTGTTTTTCATTAAATGAGGACTGCATGACCCACAGTTGGTTGAATACAGGGATGCAGAACCAAAGATACAGAAGGCTGACTGTAAAGTTAAACGCGGATTTTCCACTGTGTGGAGGGTCCGAGTTTGTAACCCCCGTGTTGTTCAAGGGTCAACTTGAACTTGTTTGATTAGATATTTAGAAGCAATTTAAGAAATATTATGATCCCTGATAGAATATATAAATAGTAATGTCCACAGTTTAGAACTTTTTTCATGTTACAACATTCTATTTCTATTTCTATATACCCTACAGTATACTCACCAACAAAACTTTAGTTTTCCTCCATCACCATATAGGAGAACTCTTCAATAACCTTTAGATCAGGATACAACTGGACTCCCCTTCAATTGTGTGATTCCCCTTCAATTGTGTGTGTTTTCTCTAGCGATGTTAGAGTGGTGTTGACAAATTTCAAGAGTTTGGAAGGATAGATGTGGGGCAGAGGGGAGGGAATGTGCACAGCCTTGTTAAATAAATAAAAATTTCGTATTCAGCTTATTTTCTAGAAGCCAGAGAGATTAGAGGGTGAGACATTGCTCCCATGGGAGAATGACATGAAATTTAAAAAAGGGCATCAAGACGTCAGCCAGATGGATTCAATAGAAGCGATGAGGCTGAGAGCTGTGGAGCAAAAGGCAGGGAGACCTACGGGGTGACAGTCAGGGGACCCATCATTAAATGTTTCCATAGAGATACAGAAGAAAGGGGAGGTGGGTCCTGGAGCAGGGTAGGGTCCCCACCTTGACCCACAGTGATGGAGAGAGGTCAAAAGCAAGGGGACCTGTGCACCTGGGATGGCCACGTGTGACTCCAGGAGCCTGGGTCCTCTGCATCCGTGATGGTGGGGAGGTCGCATTTTAAGCGCCACATCCTATTTATTACTTTTTCTAACGAATCAGTGACTTTCCTCACTGGATGACATGACATAAAACCTGCACATGTACTCATTTTTATAAGAAACCAACAAGGATGAGAACAATTTCTTATTCTTTTAAGCATTTCTTTTTTTCTTCTTCCAGTTTTATTGAGACATAATTGCCACCCAGCACTGTGTAAGTGTCAGGTGCACAATGAGTTGATTTACATGCAACATGAAACAATGACCACAATACGTTTAGTGAACATGTGTCCTCTCGCACAGACACAAAATTAAAGAAATAGAAAAAAAGGTTTTTCCTCGTGATGAGAACCCTTAGGATATACTCGCTTAACTTTCATACACAACACACAGCAGTGTTAATTATATTCACCAAGCTGTACAGTCCGTCCCTAATCCTTATTTATCATATAATTGCGAGTTTGTATCTCTTGACCCACCTTCATCCACTTCCCCCTTCTCCCACCCTTCCCTGTGATCGCAAATCCGACCTCTTTTTCTATGAGTTTGTTTGCTTTTCAAGTATAATTGACCTACAACACTGCGTTCGTTCCTGTTACACAACACAATGATTTGATACTTCCATACATTTCAAAATGATCGCCACCGTACGTCTAGTTACCATCTGCCACCATACAACTATATTACATAATTATGGACTATGTTCCCCACGCTGTACATTTCATGCCCAAGACTCCTCTTCAATGAGTTTTTGTAGAGGACAAAGGGCTTCCAATTTATTTCACACAAGGGATTGTTTCCATAGTCATGATACTTAAAAAACAACTATAAGCATTCTTTTTTCCCTTAAGCTCTTGTTTTTGCTTCAAGGTTATAATATTCATTTGAATCCTGAAAACATTAAATGAACATGTTATTGTGTATGTAAGATATTTCCAATGAGGCCAAATACAGTTGAAGCCACTATTTGCAATTTGTATTTGCTCTGAATTTTAAATGCTAATTCATTCATAAAAAGGTAGATCATTGAAATTCTCAGTGTGTTTCTGTGTATATTGTCGACTGAGCTATGTGTTAGTTTGGGAACACCCAGGGGCACGTACACCCTACTTGTTTTTAAAGAGCCTTTTTGTGTAGTAATCGTGAGCAGTTTGCGGGAGTCTTGGGAGTGTCCTAACCCTTCTCTTGAGATTTATGTGTTTAAGTAGTGCAAACCCTTATCTAGACGTCTCTGATATGACTAAAGGATGAGTGTACACATTTTAGCTTCCTTTACAGGATAATGGGGAGTCGTTCATAATCTCCGTGACAGTGGCATTTTGTCCACTCTGAGTCCCGATGTCTACACTGAGAATAATTCATCCGTGAAAGGACTGGATACGATGGGAAGTACGAACACACACTTGCTCTGACAGAAGCTTAGTCCATCTCCGTGCTTCCACATGCCACCGCCCCTCACCCCCGTTTCCTACGATGCTGATCTACTACCCTGGGGGAGTCTAATTGCTATATGGGTTTCCGGGGGACAAACTATTAGCAATTTTCTGTATATTTCCCTCTGTTTCTCTCTCTCTCTGTCTTTCACTCTCTCTATCTCACTATGCACTTAATCTCATACCTAGAGAAAAGAAATCATCTTTACGCTTTCCGATTCATTTCAAAATATTACAAACGTACGTTAACTTGCTTTTATCTGTCTTGCAGCGTGGAGGCTGATAGAATCATATACAAGATTCCTCTACTGAATCTGACATAGGAGCACGAGACCTAAAATTTTTCCTTCTGCAAACCTACATCAGTTCATCCACGACCAACTTTATTGTTTTTTTAGCACTTTCTGACCAAAAAGGAAAATGGCGCAGTCCTAGATTTAACTCTTTTTTTTTGAGACAAAACACAGACTTTCTCAAAGAAAGTTCTCTAAATCGTAAAAGACAGATGTATCGTCTCTGAGCCTACTTATTAAATGAACCGACACGTCTGACACCCCACACCTGCCCCAGAAAAACAAGACTTAGTTCTGTGGAGTTTCCAGATAAGTTACTGTGCAATTTAAAAAGCTATCAGGCCAAACCCTTTTATCATAATTAATTGCAAATTAGAGAAGCACATCCATTTTTAAACCTTAGCTCATTTCCATACAGATCATATGTATATGAATGCAGAATATGTACTCTTTCTTTCCACTTCAAATTCTGTTCACTTATAGCAGAATATTTCTTCACTAAGCTAGAGTTTTTTCCTCAAAGTTGAGAATGATTCAATTAAAAATATGCTCTAGTCTTTACTAGAATAAGCTTTTGGAAAGCATCCTAAAATCATTCCTCCTTCCACTAGGAAGGTAAAAAAATATGAAGCCAAAACACACACACACACACACACACACACACACACACACACACACACACACACACACACACCCCAAATCTAACAAGAAAAATGCTTTGGAAGAAATAAGTATTTTTATTACTTTTAACATTAGATTCAATTTCTCTCCTTAGAAGTCATAAACAATTTTTTTTCTTTTCAAATTGATTTTGCTTTAGAAAAGTATGGACTTCTGCATTTTCATGCCAAAAGAAAAAATCCTTGGTGAGTTCAGAATGGCATATGATACAAAATAATTACCTTGGACTTGGATTTGGAGAGAAAATGATGTTTCTATAAATACGATAATCCCCAACCCTGTAAATTGAGCACATTGAAGGTACCACCCCACTAGCTTCAGACATCCAATTTTGATTTGAGGAACTAAACTGCTAAAATAATTGTCACTTATTTCAATGAAAAATATTTGGGAGCTTTACAATTTTATTATTTTAATTTTCTGCTTACTTTTTCATGTTTGAGCTTCCAACTTAGACATTATTCTTCTATTCTTGAGGACAATAATGCTTTAAAAAGTGCATTTTTCCTCCAAAATTCAAGTTGTTTTTAGCAGAAAGTTGGGTCTAAATAAACTATTAGACCATATCATGGAATAAAAACTCACTATATGGGGATCTTAGCTCTACCTAGTCAATATGAAGGATTATTATTTTCCAGACACCATGAAAAATAACTGATTCTCCAATACACTTTAGCTTTAAAATCGTATATTCCATTAATGACTTGATGTGTTAACATAATTTGCTTCATAATAGCATCTTGGCCAAAGAAACTGATTTCAGAGCCATTTTTCTTTAAACATATGGAGAGATGTGTGCTGACTGCTTTCTCCAGGAAGCTTAAAATGAACGACTTTTCTTAACTGTGAGCATCAGAGTCTGATACCCAGTTTCAGCCAATAGTCATCTAGCTTTATCACGGATATTACACTTACAGACGGAGATTAAATAAAAATAGTATATGTTCCTGGTACACATTTTAAATAAATATTTTATTATGGCAAAGGAAAAGGGAAATATAAATTTGTGTTATATGTTAAACAAAAAAAATGTTCACCCAAATTACCATAGGTGAAAAAGAATGATTCGTTTTTATTTCATGAAATTAGTGAATAATATATCGGGAAGAAAATAAATATGTAAAGGTATGCATACACATTCGTATTACATACACTGCAATATAATATATGACATTATAAATTGTACATATTTTAAAATATATATAATTTATAAATAACTGTAACTTATAATTTATTATATTTTATTTATATTATTAATTATATTAGATAATAACAGATATAATTATATATGCATTATTAGATTATATGTTGTATATGTTACAAATCAAATATGTTACATATATTCTTATGTTATACATGCAATATATATATCTGAATATTATAACATATATAACATATATTTGTTAGAGATAATTTTTGTCTAGTCCTGCTGTTCAACCTTTTTATACAAAATTGATTGGTAACTAATAAAATAATAAAGCTGCAATTCAAAGAGCACAGTGAATTTACAGGATAGTAATTACTGAGGAGGATAAGCAACTGCTTTCTCTATTCATTTGTTACTAACATTAAAAATGATAACTGTAACCTTTGTACGGTCTACCTGCTCTTTCTGCCTGGAACACTGGCCCCGTGGTTTTCTGCTTGGTCTCTTTATTCACTGATAATTCCCAGGTTCCTAGAATACTGTTCAGTATAGTAGCTGCTCAATAAATAGCCATTGAATGGATATATGTCAAAACGCCATTTTCCAAAATTGTGCTTGTGAATAAAGTAGGATATAGAGAGCTTTTAAATCCACTCCACTGATATTAAATTCAGTGAACTGAAGAAAAAGTCAAGTGGAAGAATCACCTGACTCTAGGTATTTCTCATTGTATTTCATCCGTGATGCATAAGGCGAGTGCCAACTTCTTCCTATTTTCCATGTCATTATCCATGTTACTTGGTTACCCATTTAATAATAATATGTGTAGGATTTGCCTTTGTGTTGATTTATTAAACTTCACTTAATTCTGTGAGCACACTGATGGCCTCTGGTGTAGGTAAAATTGTGTAGTGATTCCATGTACAGGAAGCACCCACCCTGCTTCTGGAGATGTAGACTGGTGTCTCACATTTTGAGGTTGCTGTCTTGCCTTTACTAATTAATGAGATATTTCTGTGTGAGCACAAACTACCTCTATGAAGAGTAAAATTAATTGAAGTGTATACAATATACTAACATACAGTGTAACACAATGTAATCTATATAACAACCCTCATTTCTAGGGCTCACTATTTTGTTCATTTTCAAAAGTTTTTATCAGGCTTCCCTGGTGGCGGAGTGGTTGAGAGTCCGCCTGCCGATGCAGGGCACACGGGTTCGTGCCCCGGTCCGGGAGGATCCCACGTGCCGCGGAGCGGTTGGGCCCGTGAGCCACGGCCGCTGAGCCTGCGCGTCCGGAGCCTGTGCTCCGCGACGGGAGAGGCCACAACAGTGAGAGGCCCGCGTACCACCAAAAAAAAAAAAAAAAAAGTTTTTATCAATTCCCCCCAAATAAAATTCATACCTCGATTAAAAACAATAAGATCTCATATAATGCTGTTTTCTGAGGAAGATTTATTTCCCAAGTCTAGAACTTTATAGAAAAGGTATTTATCCAATGAGTAAAGGAGGTCACATATTACAAACTTCCAGTTACAAGATAAACGCTGGGGATGTAATGTACAGCATGGTGACTGTAGTTAATAATACTGTATTGTATATGTGAAATTACTAAGAGAGTAGATTTTATTGATAAAAGTTCTCATCACAACAAAATAGTTTGAAACTATGTGTGGTGGTGGATGTTAACTAGACTTATTCTGGTGATCAAATCACATTGTATACAAATATTGAAATCATTATATTATACACCTGAAATTAATATATTGTGATATACCAACTACACCTCCATTAAAAATATATTTTAAAGGGTACGTATCTGAGAAAACTCCGAAGTACTAAGTGATATAACATGAACTATAAAATCACCTCCCTACCTCTTGGCTCACAAACTCCTAACCCATTTTTGCTGTGGAGACTCACTCTTTAAAGTTATTTTTTGAAATGGTTCTGAAGAACCTAGGGGCAGGACGGGAATAAAGACGCAGATGTAGAGAATGGACTTGAGGACGCGGGGAGGGGGAAGGGTAAGCTGGGACGAAGTGAGAGAGTGGCATGGACATAGATACACTACCCTGAGCAATCCTGATTCTGCCACTGCCATCGAGTTCTTGGGAATAATTCAGTGAATGTTTAAATACTTGATAGCAGACAGTTCCTGAGAGCACAGTATTCCCAAAAAAAGGGTGATAGCGTCTCTGCCTGTCATCCACTTGAGGATGGAACTAGCATATGCAAATCAATCTCACACCGGGGATGAAACGGTGCTAGTATGAAGAAAAGCCTGTGGTGTTAGCGAGGAGACGGCAGTGAGCCCCTCTGCTTCAAGGAATTGTAATTAATTACATTTCACTATTTCCATGCCAACGCCGGGAAATTATTTAGCTCAACACGACGCCGAGTCCTTGAAATAATATTCTTTCCCTGGTAATGTTATTTTGGAAAAGAAAGTGGGATTTTTAGTTATTTTTAAAGGTAAGGATTACAGGAAAATACTACAGGTTCATTTGTATATATATATATTTATATATGTGGATATGTATATTACACTCTGTAATACTTATTTTGAGACCATTTATTTTAACTGACATAGATGAACTTCATGAAACACAGGAGGGACAGTCCCTACATAACTAAACATAACATGAAATTTCTGCAGGGATTCAACTTCTTACATTGCAGAATAAATATTTCATCCTTGATGTACAGTCTACGTAGGCAGTTTTACTTAAATAGTACCCATTGCCAGGATAATAGAACAGCAGGTCCTTACAGATTTCCTGGTAGGTCTGTGTCGCTGTGTAACACAGTGATTACTGCCTGCTTGCAGAAAAAATAGCTATTGCTATTGTGTGATAAAACCCTTTGGTCAAGTAAACCGTGTCTTCCTTCCCCTTGTACAGATCATGATGAATGCCTTGGGGTACAAACACATTCAACAATAGCATGTCTGTACATGGTAAAGAAGCAAAAATTGCTACTACGTCTAAGAAGGAAACATCCCTTCAGAGGATGGGACGTGTAAAAGCCTTTTCTCACCTGCACCTTATTAATGGGCACTGGTGAGAATGTTGCCGGTGCCGAGAGGTTCAACCCTGGAGTTCCTTCTCAGCTTAGGTGCCCCTCTACCGTCAGTGAACAAGCATGACCCCTCGGTGGCTGAGCTACGAGCCTGCCCACAAATAGCAGACAGTACAGACATATTAGTTCTGTCCACAGCTGGTTAAAAAAAGCAGGTGTGCCAGTGACAGAGGCAGCGTCAGCCATCCAGAGAGAGTTAGGAAGCAAAGTCACAACTTTCAACTCTGAAGTCTACCCTGTGACATTTACTGGACACTACTGAGAGCATCCGTTTCCATGTCATCTATTCGTCAAGGACCGGCACATCCCACCATCTTAGATGAGCCAGGAGCAGGCAATGTGGAGTATTTTATTCCCCTCCTCTCCTCCCTCCCTCCCTCCCCTCCTATCTCTTCCTCCTTCCTTCCCTCCCTCCTTTCCTTCTTTATTTCTGACAGTGAGCTCACTGAATTGAACTGTCCAGCAGCTGATAGCAGAAGATCTAAAATCACTGTTAGATTACATCAAAATATGGGTTGGAGAAACGGAAATGGCTCATCTGGGGAGCTGCAGAGAATGAAAGAAACATAGAATTTTTTGGTGTTAACGTGATGCCAAAATATGACAGCAAGAACGAAAAGCACTCTTGTAATGGATCTTGCTGTGTCTTTTTGGTCTGCTACGTTTTAATTTCATGTGCTAGTGGATTTTATTTTCTTTATTAAAACACATCTAGGATTTGCTTTACAGCATTTCATGAAAATTAATCTAAGAGCGAACATTTGCATGCATTAGTCTGGTTGCCTTAAATCATTTAATTTTAATTAGAAATTAAAACTGAAAAATTTATACTTCTTAACTCATTTACACGTAACAATAAAAACTCATGACATTTTTTCATTTATGACATATTGTTATGGAAATAACGACATTTTCTAAATTAAGAAAAAGTAGTAATAATATTGATATTATAGTTCACTTTGCAAATCTCTCTAATGTCTATCTTAATAGAAGGCAGTTAGATTCTTACCTCTGCCTCTGTGTTCAATCTATTGTAATGTCACATGGAACACAGCTTCTGGAAAACTCCAGTGATGGAATGAGGTCGCAAATGAAAAATAACATCTTTGTATAATTAAGAAAATAGAACTGAACACACAGCTGTCCTAGAAGTATCTGCAGGTGACCCAGGGCTCCCCAGAGCAAACAACTCACTTTGAGAATTACTGATCTACCTATGTATGTATGTATCTATCTATCTATCTATCATCTCAAAACCTAGCTATCTAGCTATCCATCTATCCTTCTATTTACCCATCTATCTGTCCATCCATCCATCTACCTACATATTGATCTACCTATCTAGATCTATGTAGTTATTCAACTATCTATACAAATCTAACGATCTATCAATCTGTCCATCTATCTATCTACAAATCCAGCAATCTAGCCATCCATCCATCCATCCATCCATCCACCTGCATGCTGATATACCTATGTAGATCTACGTAGTTATCTAAGCATCTATCATGACTTTTATATTTACATTTATGTTTATATTTAAATGTGTATTGACCCTAAAATTGAAAGGAACTTTTAGAAAATGAAATTCCAAAGGAATAATATAGAAAACCAGTATTAAACACATGGGCAAAATGATGCCTTTTATCACCAGAGTATGTTCTCAGAATTCTCTCCTCACCCTTATATATTTCTCTTGTAATCAGGAAGTTTCTGCAAAAGGTGGTGAGGAGATTTTCCTCAATTATCTCGACACTATTTTGGAGTTTTCTCTGAACATTCTGCTTACTTATAATGGGACAGCCTGTCTCTTCAGTGTAGACATGTCAAGTAAACAATTCCATGTGCACATTAACCAGTCTAATTCTGAGCCCAGGAAGAAACGAGCATTGTGAATCTATTCCAGATTAATCTCCCTCAAAGTATGCACGTTACATTTCTTCTGTTATTTGCTCCTTCATCCTTTTGCCCCTAATTGTTCAGACCACTGTATTTTCCTTATAAATTTGGAGGACTTTCTTATATATCTAGGTATTATTTCCTTGGCTGTGAGATTAAACATAGTGAAAATGTTACACCCATTGATCAACACTTTTTAAAATATTTACCCATATTAATCCTATATTTTGATGGTAAAAACACTCACCAATTTTCTTATCCAATACTTTGCATTAAAAAAAAATGCTCTACAACCCTAAACCGGTTAGATGTTTTCCTGTATTTTCTTCTATTAATGTATAACCTTTATGTTTCACATGTAGGTTTATCCATCTACAGTCCGACATTGAATATGGATCCAGAGAAAGGTGCACTGTCATTTCTTACACAGAGCTAGTTTCCAGTGTCATATACGGAATGCGCTGTCTTTTTTCATTGATCCATGACGCCAACTGAACTGTATATTAAGTTTCCAAACAGTCATAGTTCTGCCAATTTCTGGACTACTCTGTTAGTCTATTTCCAACCTTTGGAGCATCAACAAATTGTTTTTAATACTATACATGGCTTTGCAAATATTTACCCGGTAGGACAGCTCTGTGCATCCTTACTTTTCAATTTTGACTTAGCTATGTTGTTTTTTCTATCCTCCACATAAACTTTCGGGTATGTTAACGGAGCTTCTAAAGAACCAGTGGGAATTCTGACTGGTATTTCTCTGAGAGCATGATTAAATCTGGAGGAGAATTTATATTATTATATTTGTCATGCTTTCCGAGATCTTGATGATCATTTGTATGAGTCTGTTTTCCTTTGTTGAACTGTACGTGTTTAGATAAGTTAATTCTCAGATTTTTAATACTTTTAAAATTGATATTGCAATAAATATAATCTGCATTATACTTAGCACTTCATTATTGAGGAGCAGAAAAACAGTATAAAATTTTTAAAGTTGATTTTGTAAATGAATCCCTTGTGTAGTATTCTTGCTGGGTTCTCATTAAATTTGAGTCTTAGAGATACAGTATAATTTTTTGTCTTGTAGGAGATCACATCTTCTCTAATGGCCATTTTAACTCTTCCCTGACAATCTTTACTCAGCTAGTTTATTTTTCTCTCTTTCTACTGTTTACTAGGATTGGTAATATTATAATATACAGTAATAATTTTATATATGTGTGTATGGTAAAATAAGAATAGATGTGAAATATGTATGATGAATTACACATATATAAAACCCTCATACAGTGAATGCTCTTAACCATAAAAGCTAGACTCATGCATATTTATGTCTCCATATGAACAAACCAGATCAGAATATAATTAATAATAATATGTAGGTAATCATATATATATATATATATATATTTTTTTTTTTTTGGCATTATGCGGGCCTCTCACTGCTGTGGCCTCTCCCGTTGCGGAGCACAGGCTCCGGACGCGCAGGCTCAGCGGCCATGGCTCACGGGCCCAGCCGCTCCGCGGCATGTGGGATCTTCCCGGACCGGGGTGCGAACCCACGTCCCCTGCATCGGCAGGCGGACTCCCAACCACTGCACCACCAGGGAAGCCCCGGTAATCATATTTTGATAGAGGCCTTGACACTCAAAGGAGAAATACCAGGAACCAAATATTATCTTTATTATCATAAAGATATATTTTTATTATTATAAAGAAAATAACTGATTCATATAACTACGTAAAAACCAATTTAAACACGTCTCCATGTCAAAAGACCCCAAATTAAACACAACACCAAATATGACAGTGTTGGGAATTTTTTCTGTTAAGAGCCAGGTGGTGCATATTTTAGAATTTGGGGGCCACATGCTTTCTTTAGCAACCAAACTCTGTGGTTATAGCTTATAAACAATGGGAAGAGCGGTGTTCCAATGAAACATTTTACCAAAAAGTGGGCCATAGTTACCCGCCCTTCACATAGAATAAAAAGCTTGTAATAAATACAATGACAATTCTGGGAAAATTTACAAGTGGGTCCACTATAAAAGTTGCCAGAGGATACGATGGAAGTATATATGCCTGCTCTTTGTACATGAATCTTCTGTTCTATGATAGAAGAAATTCTATTTCTTTTATTCACAGGAATAACGAATTCACAGAACAATATTCATTTTCGCTTCCCAATATTTGGGGTGAGTGTTAGGGAACATGCACCTAGAGCTCTTATGACACACACTCATTTTTTTTCCCCTTTTCCTGCCCTTTGCTTTTGGTTAGTGTTTAATTACCCTGATATGATCTGCCTAGGTTACCAAAAGCTAACCTGTTTAGTTTAGAGGGGTACTTTCAGCTTTGACATCAGAAAATCAGCGTCTCTATCACGGAAGCCAATTCAGCTTTTAATTGGTGTGCAGGCCCCAACGTGTAGGGTGAACGGAACTTCTTTTATGGAGATCAAGCTGAGGGGACTTCCATCCAAGATTTGCTACAAATTACAGGTGAGATGAAGGACCTGGGATTCAGACGAGCTCCTCGGAATGCGACTCTGGCCTGGATCACCACAGCCATGGAGTTTTGTAGGTTGGGTCTTTGCTACAACATTTCTTTTCCTCCACTTGTCTTTCTTTGACCTAAACTTTTGTTCACATGGTAAATCTGGCATTTGGTTACTACAAAATGAACATGTGAAGTGATAGTTTTACATAATCGTGAAGGAAGTGTTTTGTGATATCCCCTATATAAACCTGAATTCCGAACCATTCAGCCCTGGCTGATGCCGCATCATTGGCCCGTGCTGTTTCTCCGTATATAGGGAGGGTCTCCCTGTAATGTAAGCAGAGAGATTCCCATTACAAGAAATCACGAGAAAAGAAAAACCAGCACTTAGCTGACAGATACTGTCAAACTCCTTTTCCCTCCAGACTCTAATTTGGTCTTTTAATATATATTTCACCAGGCTGGTGGGAGCTTAATCACATTTTCTTTGTTCTCTTTTAGAATAAAGTTAGGAAAACAAAGGAAGAGAAAGAAAAAAAGAATCAGAAGGTCTATCATTATTATCAGGAGGTCTGATACTGAAAAACGCAGGCAGCCGTATAGTTCCTTTTTTAAAGCTACAAGTATAGTAATTACTTCCAATCATTAATCAAACGGCATGATAGTAATTAGCATGATGTGAAAACTCAGTCCTTCCGTTTAACATTTATTTACTCTGCTTTTGGTGGTGGATGTTTTAATTCTAACACGCTGCTCTCTGCTTATTACAGAATCCAATGTTTACCCCAAACTGTTATTTTCACAGAGATGGAAATGTTGCTCCACGCTGCACACTGATTTTTTAATGAGGAAAATCTAAAGAGACCAGAGGGAAAGAAGAGAGGAAGGAAGGAAGGAAGGAAGGAAGGAAGGAAGGAAGGAAGGAAGGAAGGAAGGAAGGAAAAAAGGAAGGAAGGAAGGAAGGAAAAAAGGAAGGAAGGGAGGAAGGAAGGAAGGAGGGAAGGAAGGAGGGAGGGAGGGAAAAATAGATAAGGTTTCAACTTGTTTTTAGAAGAAAACAAATAGAAAAAAACAAAACAAAATTTCACCAAGGAGATTAAAAAAGATCCAAGAAAGTAGAAACGTGAAAAGTGCGCGGAATGGGAAACGCAAGATTTCTCTTCCCCTATGTACCATATTTATTTTCATGATTTGCATCTCGTCTATAACCCGACGGTTGTGATTTGCACATTTCACAGGACGTTGTCAGAGTATGTAGCACTGTAGTGCTTATCTCACCTAAAAAGAGGCACTTCTGCAATGTTGGACACACATACCTCATAAAGAGTAGCTTCAGCTGTTATCCCCAAAGATAGCTGTGAATCGTAGCAGGGCAAGAGGGTCAGATGTGCGATGGTCACTTGCAGACATTATTTATTTTATTTTATTTTATTTTATTTTTCTGGCTGCTTTGGGTCTTCAGTGCTGCGTGCAGGCTTTCTGTAGTTGTGGTGAGCGGGGGCTACTCTAGTGATGGATCTAGAAATAGTTTTAGGCCCAGATGAAGAGCTGTAGCAAACTTTCTACCCTGATTTTCTTTCCAAGTCATAAACTTGTATGTAAACATAAAATGGCACATTGGATTAATTTTTAAAACAATGTGACATGAAGAATATTGGCAAGACTTAAAAACTATCAAAATTTGAAGGAAAGAATTTACTAGTTAGAATTCTACCAGACTAAAAATGTGGTTCCAGTCGCTGTTTCAAAAAAAATTATCGGGACAAGTTTATTCTTCCTGAAAGGGTTCAATACAGTAGAATATAAGGCAGGTAAAATTCATTAGTGGATAGAAATTGTCTGAAATAGTTTACTTAAAAAAAAAATCATCCAACTATGTAGACCAATAAACCTATTAAGACTGTATCTAGTTATACTAACTTTTTTTTCTCCTTTATATCAGAGATAAAGAAGACGTGTTAAAAACATCATACAACGATATAAATATAATGAAGTTGCTTTCTTCCTTAATAATAACGGTTTGGAGTAATCTTTGCCAAAGAAAGCCTAGCTACTAGATTCATGGTCGTTACTTCATAATTTAAAAAAATAATAAATTTTTATGGTTAAGGAATGGTTAAAAAAGATGTGATATATATACACAGTGGAATACTACTCGGCTATAAGAAAGAATGAAATTTTCCCATTGGCAACAACATGGATGGACTTGGAGGGTATCAGGCTGAGTGAAATAAGTCAGACAGAGAAAGACAAATACTCTATGATATCACTTACATGTGGAATCTAAAAAATAATACAAACTAGCGAATATAACGGAGAAGAAACAGACTCACAGAGATGGAGAACAAACGAGTGGTTCCCAGTGGGGAGAGGGAAGGGGGAGGGGCACGATGGAGTACGGGATTAAGAGGCACAAACTGGGCTTCCCTGGTGGCGCAGTGGTTAAGAGTCCGCCTGCCGATGCAGGGGACACAGGGTCGTGCCCCGGTCCGGGAAGATCCCACATGCCGCGGAGCGGCTGGGCCCGTGAGCCATGGCCGCTGAGCCTGCGCGTCCGGAGCCTGTGCTCCGCAACGGGAGGGGCCACGGCAGTGAGAGGCCCGCGTACCGCAAAAAAAAAAGAAAAAGAAGAGGCACAAACTATTATGTATAAAATAAGCTACAAGGATATATTGTGCAACACAGGAAATGCAGCCAACATTTTATAATAACTACAAACCGAGTATAACCTATAAGAACATTGAACCACTACGTTGTACTCCTGAAACTTATATAATATTGTACATAAACTCTACATCACTAAAAAGATGAAAAGTAATAATAATTTGTTCACTTCATTCTACCAGCAGGGTTGGATCTCTGAAGAAGATATATGGCGGATATCTAGTCTGTCCACTAAGGGGCAGAGATCTTTTATAGAGACGTTTTATAAACTTTTCAAGAAGCTGCATGATGTTCAGAGACAGAAAAGGTATGTGCTAGTTCTTCCTCACGAGAATATTTCTAACTCACCGACACTAAAGCTGTTATTAAGTAGGACGACCCTGCTGGCTTCCTCTGCCGGGGAAGAACTCACATAGACTGAGAGTGTTTAAAGCAAACGGCACAGAACCAACACACACTTTGTTCACTCCAGGGACGCGGGACGGGGTCGGGGAGATGAGGGAAGATGCTCAGTGCCTTCAAAACCAATGGCACGAGGGAGACTGTGGGTTTTCTTAGGCCTCCATCCTCCTCTGGCTTCCAGGATAAACTGAGAGGAGGGCTTCCATCCCTCTCTTCTACCCCTTCCTCACTCAACGCCATTGAGAGCCAAAGAGACACCTGCTGAAGTAGACGACAGCGGCCAGGGCTTGGGGAGGATGGGATATGTGGTTTCCCTTTGATGGAGTCTGCGTGTGCGTGTCTGTGTGTGTGTTCATGGGCACCGTCTCCTGCTGTTTGTGGGAAAACCACGACGAGGCTAAGATTGGATGCAGGCCATAGGGGATCAGCTCTGTGCCTGTTTATATCTCAGCTCACTGCTCACGTCGGACCCAATACACCCACCAGGGTAGCAAAGTTCATAGAACTTCGGTAACGAATTGACCATTTTCCAAATGGTCCCCAGTTCCGTTGACATAAGTTATGAGGCTATCAAGTCACAGATGATTGAATGTTTTATTTTGTATAATTAACAATTCTAATTTTCCTACAGTATGTCCAACAGTCTAGGTTGCTTCAGAAACAGCAAGAGTGACAACACAATTATGGCCAATTGGCTCTTTCAGATTTTAAGGGTCAGTATGTAATGGCCATCTGCCACTTCATTTTAGGCGTCCTGAACAAATATCCTACAGAAAGGAGCTTTGCTGACTGAGTAATGAATAAGCTTAATTATTTCGGGTATTAAGGGTATACTGAGCGCTTTTGTCAACTACAAAATTAGCTGTATGTGCGCTGGCCTTATAAAATGGATTTCTGCTTGTACTGAATTAATTTGGACATTTAAGTGCTTAGCAAAAGGTACTAGTTTGTTGAATGAGCTAAAGTCAGACCACGTTAAATAGGGCAGACAGTGGACATCTGTATACATTTGTGGAGAAAAATAAGTAATATCGAAAACAGAATTTATTTTCAAACTTTATTTCTTAAAGTAGAAACTTATCCAAGACCAATCAGCAAGTAATTGGGCATATACTTGAATCAGAGCATAGCAAATAAAATTGATTAAATACGGTTTTGTCACTTGCTTGGTAATTTAAGTGTATACCCTTCAATGATTCAATAAAGAGTAAATTTTAAAATGAACACTCAGGGGGTTAAACATTATTAAAAGAAGTAGTTTTAAGTTGCATTCGTTTATAATGTCTCACACATTTCTCAGCAGCTGTGCAAATCCCATTATTAAAATTACTTATAGCAGACTTATTTTGTACAATCAGGATATAAAAATGATTGGCCTTCTGCTCATTCAGACTGAAGTATTTCAGTCATGATCCAACTAAAACTCATTAATCTTTGCCAAGCACCACTATTTTCCTCCAACTACAGGATACGGGTGGGGATTGAAATGACCTCTAAGGTAACTTCCGTTTCCAGAATTCCTTGTTCTGCTAAAGCACAGAGGCACTCCGGTGCTTTAGGAAATGGATTTTCCCAATGCTGAGGTGACCTTGACTTAGATATTAAAATGCAGTGAAGACAGTCATCGATGCATTCACTGTGTGAAAATGTGAATTGAAAGTACTTACTTAATCTAAACTGAACCACCTTAATGAATCAGAATTAAGTAAGGAGTATCCCTCGCAACGAAGCACATCGTCCTGTTTGTTCTTTTTCATCTGCTACCCAGCTTTCCTCCTTCCATCCACCGTGGCAAGTCTGCACGGCATGAGTTACCATCCCCATCGACTCAGGATGGTACCTGCTAGGTTTGGGGCAAGGAAACAGAAGCTGCTCTAGGTACTCCTAGGAAGAAGGGTTTCCCTGCACTGAAACAGAAGCTTACACCCCTCACAAGGGACGAGAGAAGCTCTTGATGAATAAAAACACGTGCAAAAACTAAACGAGATTCCAAAGGAAAACGTTCTAATAATCTGGACACAGCCTAGCTTAGAGGGCGCTGTGGTGAGAAAGCTTTGTTTCTCAGGGAGGAGGATGCTGTTGAAAATCTCTAGGTGTGGTTGTCCAGGCATCCAAGTTATTCTCTATGTGGGTTTGCAAGGTAATCATAGGATCATAAATGATTGCTATTCTGAATGGGAAGGACAGAGAAACGCAGAAGTTTGATAGAAGATCTACCACATTTAATTAAAAAGCAGAACGAAATGTAAACAGGGAGTTTCAGAAGGCATAGGAAGAAGTTTGATTCTCAACCCACGCTGGTTATGAAAAAAACCTATAAGTTATTATTATTATTTTTGTTGTTGTTGTTTGTTTGTTTTTGCGGGCCTCTCGCTGTTGTGGCCTCTCCCGTTGCGGAGCACAGGCTCCGGACACGCAGGCCCAGCGGCCATGGCTCACGGGCCCAGCCGCTCCGCGGCATGCGGGATCTTCCCGGACCGGGGCACGAACCCGCGTCCCCTGCATCGGCAGGCGGACTCTCAACCACTGCGCCACCAGGGAAGCCCTGTAAGTTATTTTTTTAAAAACATGTTTTGTTCCTAAATCACATTGCCTGTGGAATAATATGAACATTTCTGAATAGAACAGCTAATTTTCACACATTAATTTTCCTTCCTTCCTCCCTTCCTTCCTTTTAAGAGAGCATGTGTTCTCACTAGGATCAAATCTGTTGAAGAAATCTGGGTGGGAAAAGCTATAAATGGAATCACCCAACTGGGAACAAACAAACAAACAAAAAACCATTGTCTAACACCAAACTGACTTAGGAATGTGACTCCACATAAAGAAATAGCTGGGGGCTGTGGGTGTCTGAGCTTGGTTGAATCTCTGAGTAAAACTGAACTCCAAATATGGAAAGGTCAACCATGGGGCTAGAAAAAAATGATATAAATGTCTCTTTTTTGAACCACAAGGGCACATTTCTAAAACCGGCAGCTCCTTCACCAGAATGATAAATACATCTGAACATTGGCTTCAATGCCAGGAAAGAAAAGACAGTGATTTACTAATTTTCACCATCCTTGCTGTACTCAAACTTAATCACCTTTCTTCCACATTAAAAAAAAAAAAAAATTCTTAGGGTCATCTCAGAATTTCAGTTCACTTTGGGAAAAGAGATTCTTGTGTGTGAAGCTGTAAGATATTAGTGCTGTAATATCACAAAGATATTAGTGCTGTAAAAATGAGTGGTTCTTTAAGGTCCAGGGCCAAGACTGCTGGCAAAGTTCCCTGTGTCTTCTTGGGTTCAAAAAAGCAAATCTTTGATACCTGCACCCCAAAGTTTGTTGCCGCACTATTTACAATAGCCAAGACATGGAAACAACCTAAATGTCCATTGACAGATGAATGGATAAAGAAGATGTGGTACATGTATACAATGGAATATTACGCAGCCATGAAAAAGACTGAAATAAAGCCATTTGCAGCAACACGGATGGACCTAGAAATGATCATGCTCAGTGAAGTAAGTCAGACAGAGAAAGACAAATACCGTACAATATCACTTATGCGTGGAATCTAACAAACATAACAAACTAGTGAATATAAGAAGAAAGAAGCAGACTCAGAGATAGGGAACAAACTAGTGGTGCCGGAGGGGAGAGGGAAGCAGGGAGGGTCAACATAGGGGTAGGGGCATAAGAGGTACAAATTATTTGGCAAAAGTAAGCTACAAGGATGTATTGTACAGCGCAAGGAATAGAGCCAATATTTTATAACTATCCATGGGGTATAATTTTGAAAAACTGTGAATCACTATGTTGTACACCTGGAACTTATATAATATTGTACAGCAACCATACTGCAATGTTTAAAATAAATAAAAGATAAAAATTAGAAAAATAACTAAAAATTTAAAATGAAAAAAATTGTTTTTAAAAGCACATCTTTCATTGGAGGAGATCCACATGGCAGGAGAGAGCAGGGACAGTCCCTGCCGTCCCCAGGGTCTGACACCTTAACGGGCTGACGACGGGCTTGCCACCTACTGCAAGCCAAGGAGACTTCTCTTCCATGAGGAACAAGGTGACTCTTCCCTGCAGTGTGAGCACTGATGACCCTTTTATGTTCCGAAAACTGCCTCTAAGCAGGTCTGGGAGAAATTGGTCAGGAGTCTAAGGTGGGCATTCTTCAAGGTCTGTGGTCTCACCAAGAAACGGTTTCCCTTGTAACAGAGGCTGGTTTCCACTGGGGCTGCGTGGGATGCTCCTGCAGTGGGACGTGCCGGGTGCTGGCGATAAGACTGCATCTTGACTACTCAAGGCCGTTCACAAGTCGTGGTGAATAAGAATGAAACAGGGAAGACGCGCTGAGGAAGGTGACTTATATTACTCTTTACACAGCATCTCGGAAGCGAGACCCCCGGTGTGAGGGAAGTGGGAACACAGATGGCTAGAATGCCAATTCTTCCCCAAAGGCAAGTGGACGGGGGTCACGAGTGAGCCTTGGATGCCTAGGGGGTCCAGGCTGCATAGAGATGTCCTGCAACAACAATTCACTTCCGGTGAAGTAGGCTTGTCCGCACGTTAAACGTTCTCTGCATGGACGACACAGCCTTGTAGTCAAAGAAATCAAGCATTCCTAAAGGGTGAGTCCCTTTTCATTGCCTCAATTCAGGGAAGAGGATGAACGCTGCTCTGATACGGTTGGAAAGTATGCCTAATGTAGTTTTAGGAATGGAAGCTTTTGATTCATGTGTTTGTCAGACAGCCAGAAAAAGCAATGCTGTATTCCTGTTCCCTCCCAAAAAGCAAAACCAAGCAAAAAATCGTTGTTAGGAGGGCTTCACTGCTGGCGGAGGGTTAAGAACCTGCCTGCCAATGCAGGGGACACGGGTTCGAGCCCTGGTCCGGGAAGATCCCACATGCCACGGAGCAACTAAGCATGTGCGCCACAACTGCTGAGCCTGTGCTCTCGAGCCCGCCCATGGGCCACATCTACTGAGCCCGTGAATCACAACTACTAAGCCCGTGAGCCACAACTACTGAAGCCCATGCTCCTAGAGCCCGTGCTCCGCAACAAGGGAAACCACAGCAATGAGAAGCCCGCGTACCGCAATGAAGAACAGACCCCACTCACCACAACTAGAGAAAGCCCGCGTGCAGCAACGAAGACCCCACGCAGCCAAAAATAAGTAAATAAATAAATTAATTAAAAAAAAAACTTTTTTAAAATCGCTGTTAGGAAATTTTGGACATGTGGCCTTTTCCATGCAAAAACCATCTAAATATCATATAATATCATTTGTATGTGGAATCTAAAAAAAAAAAAATTTTACACAAATGAACCTATTTACAAAAGAGAAACAGGCTCACAGACATAGAAAACAAACTTATGGTTAGCAAAGGGGAAAGGGGGCGGCGAGGGATAAATTAGGTGTTTGGGATTAACATACACACACTACCATATATAAAATAGATAACCAACAAGGACCTACTGCATAGCACAGGGAACTCTACTCAATATTCTGTAATAACATATATGGGAAAAAAATCTGAAAAAGAATAGATACATGTGTATGTATAAACGAATCACGGTGCTGTACACCCGAAACTAACACAACATTGTAAATCAACAATATTCCAATATAAAATAAAAACTTTTTAAGTAAGAATAATAAAATAAAAATTTAAAAAGTAAATAAATAAAAAGTCAAACAAACCAAAAAGCCCATCTCCTCCTTCATGATAGATCATATGCATTTTATTTTAAACCTGAATAGAGAGTCATATCTCAAAAATACGGTATAAGATACCCAGGTAAAAGTTAGTTCTGTGTGCCTACCCTTCACTACTCACACAGAACACTTCACTTCCGACACTTCTGGTCACCAGATGTGTGTGGGGGTGGGTTTCTCCCACTAAGCAGTTCTCCACCACAGCAGCTGGGTGTCCTTTGGTTCAAGGATGACGCTAGCCGGGGTTGGTGCGGAACCCACCGGTGACAGGCTCGGTCCCACAAGACAGCCGTCACCAGGGGCCAAACGCAAGACCCAGGTTGTCACCTGTGCTTCTGGTCGACCAGCTATAAATCGGAGTTCCCACCACTCCCTGCGTGGGTTTGATCATTTGTTAGAACAGCCTACAGGACTCAGGGAAACAGTTGCTTAGGTTTACAAGTTTATTACACAATAAGGGGTTTCATAAAGGATCCAGATGAACGGCCAGAGGAAGGGGTACCCAGGGTGAGGTGAGGAAGTGTCCCGAGTACAGGAACTTCTGTCCGCGAGGAGCTGGGGTGCACCACCCTCCCGACGTGTGGACCCGGTCACAAGCCTGGAAGCTCTCTGAACCCACTACTATCGGGATTTTTGTGAAGGTTTCACCAAGTTTCGAGTCAAAACTCAACCTCCAGCCCCTCCACCCTCTCTGGAGGTGGGGAGTTCCAAGCTTCTAATCTAGCCGTGGTCTCTCTGGTGACCAGTCCCCACACAGGAGCCCACTGAGAGGCACCTCAATAGAACAAAAGACGCTTCTATCACCCAGGAAATTCCAAGGGATTCAGGAGGCTTGAGTCTGGGAAGGGAGCAAAAACCAGATATTAGAACAAAAGATGCTCCTAAGATATGACATAAATGAACTGACCTGCGACACAGAAACAGACGCACAAGCATAGAGAACAGACTTGTGGTTGCCAAGCTGGGGGGTGGCAGCGGGGAGGGATGGATTGGGAGTTAGGATTAGCACTTGCACACTATTATATATATAGGATGGATAAACAACAAGGTCCTACTGTAGAGCACAGGGAACTATATTCAATACCCTGGGATAAACCATAACAGAGGGGAATATAAAAAGGAAGCATGTCTCTACGTGTATAACTGGGTCACTGTGCTGTACAGCAGAGATAGGCACAGCATTGTAAATCAACTATCCTTCAATTAAAAAAAAATAAAAGAACCTCCTAGGAGCTTGTGCCGGGAACCTGGGGTGAGACCAATAAAATGTTTTCTATTATTTCACATGAGCTATCTGAAGTCTTCTAAACTTTTTTTATACTCACTTAAGATTTTAAAATACAGATGGAATAGGAATACCTTCAACACTCCCATTCAACTATGACACTAACCACAGTTCGTGCATAACTAACTAATCATTCTCTTCCCAGGTTAAATAATAGCATTATGGACATGTGGTTTTCAAGTCACCAGAAGCTCCTACATTCTTATTTGTAGCAGCGCAAAGAACGTCTCTCTCTCTTAGATTGTCATTTCATTCATCCTAAAATCATATTTGAGGGAAAATACTAAGGCTGCGTGTAAATACTCCAAAGCAATTTGTAAGAAGTTACTACATCAGGGAAACAACCCTCATCACCAATACAAGAGCAGCAGAACTCTCCTTACTGCTTAACTGACTCAACTCCTAACCAAGTCAATATCGTCAAACCAATTATGCATAAGTACATAGACTGAAATAATGTCATATGCCATATTGCTCGGATATAACCAAAATTAGGTACATAATCTTCTAGGCTACCTCCAAATACCTAAATGATTAACGTTAGTCAACACTGCATGATGCGTAGTCCAGAGCTGCCTACCCACCCCCCACCCCCCCCACACACACTCATGATATTTATTAATACCTGCCACTTATATATATTTCAGGATTAAAAAAAAATTCCTGCGTGCAAAGAGTCAGACATCAATTGTGCTTTGGTCTATAAAATAAAAAGTCATTTTTAAAA
Organism: Leucopleurus acutus; assembly: GCF_964270905.1. Lineage (NCBI taxonomy): Eukaryota > Metazoa > Chordata > Mammalia > Artiodactyla > Delphinidae > Leucopleurus > Leucopleurus acutus. Next base: position 3,138,851 of record NC_139148.1, read on the forward strand.
GTCAATGAAAATATCAAATAATATTTTGGCGACACAAAGTGGAGTTTTGGCACACACACAAAAAGAGTAAACCGTTGAACAAAGACTGGAAATCACAGACAGAAGAATGACTCATCGTTTTTAAGAACAGCTGCTATTCACTTTCCTGCAACACCCAGGTTAATTAGAGTGCGCACCCATTTACATCAGGGATTCTCCGGCAACACTGTACATATATTACTACTCTAATTCTGAAGTTCTCACAATCTGTGAGACTGTGTTGACTGTGAGTGTGTCTCTCTATAATGTACCAATCACTGACCATTATTCCAGGCACTTGAGAGCCATAACTGGAAATGATCATGGCAAACAGGGACTGGCTCAACACAAGGGAGGGGGCCTCACACTTCACGAGTTAATCTAAGTGAAAAACTGGCTTGGCAGTTCTCTTTACAGCTTTTCTGACTGTCATATCGAACACTCAAATGACTTAAATTATCGGTCTCAGCAGCACGTATACACGTATACCCCTCAGCTTTTCCAGCGTAGGTTCACATGGCCTCTCTTCAGATGATTGGAGGGTGGAGACAACAAAGAACAAAGACAAAACCGTGAACCTCCCCCCGAGTATTCCTGGTTCTTATAATCTCTCTGCAGAACGCAAAGAGCAAGAAAGTTAATGCAGACTGTAAGACCAAGAAAAACCATAGCAACACCATTTTGGATTGAATTGCTGTCACCCTCCTCCCAACAAAAAAAATTCACGTGTTGAACCCCTAACTCCCAGGACCTCAGAATGGGACTGTATTAGCAGATGGGGTCTTTAAAAAGGTGATAAAGGTAAGATGAAGTCATTAGGGTGGGTCCTGATCCCATAGGAGTGGCGTTCTTATAAGAAGAGGAGGTCAGGACACAGACACGCACAGAGGGACGACCACGTGAGGACACAGGGAGGAGACGGCCGTCTGCACTCCCAGGAGAGAGGCCTCGGGAGGAACCAGCCCTGCCCACACCTGGATCTCATAGTTCCTGCCTCCAGGACGGGGAGAAATAATGTCTGCTGTTTAAGCCGCCCTGTGTGTGGTGTTTTGTTATTGCAGCCCAAGGGCACTAATACACACACTATGAAGGAAAGCATTACTTTATAACCATTTACAGTCAGTTCTCATTATTCATGGTTGTGATGCTCTATAAAGTTGCCCCAAATGAGTGAATACCGGACCACTGGTTCCAGGGGAACTCCAGGGTTAGGTTCCTGTGAACTTCCGGTCACCACATTTTCATCAATGAGTACCTAACCTTGTTTTATGTGTGTTTCTGTTTAAAGACACCTCAGTGAATCGGTATTGTTAATTCGACCACACCGAACTCACGGCCTACAACTCACACCTGAACAAAGCTTCTCTCTCACTCACGTATTTTCTCTGTGAAGCACATCACAGCCTTCTTGTGCTTAAGACACTAGACAGCACCTCAGCCCTACTGTGGGGAGGGGTGCACTGTAAACAGGAAAATCACCACTCAAAAGCACAGGAACAGGAAATGCATGGCATTCAACAGACCACGAAAAGAACACTTTACAGGAAGAGGATTGACATGAGAAGACAGAGTAACTTTGTTCCGTGTCACTTGGAAACTTGCATGACAAGTGACAAATTTCTCCCCGCTCAGCGAATGCCTAAGAATGACCTCAAAAGTCCAAGCACTGATTTCAGGTTACAGATAAATTTTAGCGAGCTGGTGAGTTTGCAAATATGGATTCAGCAAATAATAAGGATTGAGCATAGATAGGTATATATAAGAGGATGGACGGATGGATATAAATACAGAGGATGGATGGATGGATAGATAGATATGATAGATGATACACAGATGATATAGTTAGATAGACAGGTATAAACAAGAGGATGGATGGACAGATAGATAGATGGATATATAGATGATAGATGATACATAGATGATAAAGATAGAGAGATAGACATAGATGATAAATAGATGGTAGATAGATGATAATCATGATAGATATACATATATAAAGAGTACACAGAGAAAATATATGTATAGAGGATACATATCTATGTCTATATCTATCTGTATCTACGTGTCTATACTATAACTATAGCGATAGCTAAAGTCTATCTCCATTGTTAAATAATTCTGAGGCCCAGTGATTAAAAAATGTGATACTAGATATTTAACTCCCTCTGAATATGGGAAATCACAACTTTGGAACTTTTGATTTCCAATTTTACCAAAATTACCCTGGATTTATTTTCACAATTTTCAGTTGAAATTTGGCTATTTTTGGTACAAATGGATGGGCGAATGCACCTGGTAAAGACCTCCATTTGTGTGGAAAAGACAACCATAAAGGTAGTTTTCATTTGGGTACATTCTCCCTACCTCGGCACACATATGGGAGATTTGAGGATTTATTTTTTTTTCTCCAGGATGCATTTCCATCAGCTAAATAGAATAATATTGCTATTTTGTGCATAAATGCCCAATCCAGAGAGTGACTTTATTGCACCTTAAGATGTAGTGATGCCCCTTTCAGCAACCATTTCCCCCCAATTCTCTGCAGAGGATAAATGCATGCATTAGCTGGGCACGCATTAGCTGGAGGACACTGTCATACGTAGAGAGGACTGCAGAGAGGAACCAGCACCCACTGGGGACTGGACAAACTAAATAAATTCATATTAGCATGCACAGCCTTTCTCTCTCTGTCCATCATTCCCCGTTTGAACTGCATCACCACATCTGATTCACAATAATGCTCTGAGTTACTCTACTCCTGCCACAGAAGCTAATTGGGGAATTCCATAATCCCTTGCCCTATTCATGTTTCCTTGCTTGCCACTGCTGTAACTAAGCCCAGTGCAACCAAATAAATAAATAAATATGTTTTGAAAAAAGAAAAGAAAGGAAGGGAAGGGAAGGAAGGGAAAAGGAGGGGAGGGGAAAAAGGAAAGGAAAGGCAAATTTTTAAATAGCCCCAAACGATAAAAGATAGCTTTATATATTAGGTGAGCTAATCATGAAAACAGCAGAGTTTATTTCAGTAGCATAACTCAGAGAACTAAGTTTTGAAAAACCAGTCAGTAGTTTAAAAGCCATTTCCCAAATCCTAATATTTTACAAGTGGGCTTGTGCCCTAGTTTTTAATTGAAATGAAATTTTACTTGAGGCATTTATTATTCATTAGATTTCAGTCCTCATTCTAAATCACTGTAATGAGGAGGCAGGAGGGAACAGATATTTCCTATTATGTACTTTCATAGGACACGTTTAAACACCTTTCCCTTTACATTATTTAAAATATAGTAGCAAGAGCAATTTTGAAAAACAATCCACCTGTTCTAGCAGCTACGCCACTGACATTTAAATTCGTTCAGGTTCTGCTGAAAGTGGGGCAGGAAAAGAATGAATGATCATGCCGTTCAGACTGTTCATTAGGGGCTGTCTGGCTGATGGGAAGGAGTGGACGGAAAATTGAGCCAATTCATCACAAGGGACAGTCGTGATGTAACAGCACAGGAGCAGAGGAGAACCCTCTAGTCCTGCATATGCTCATGGGAAATGACCAAATGATTTTGATGAATCCTCAAGGCAAATGTGAATTGGGAAAGTCATGGGAAAGCTGGAATAAGAGAAAATTAAACAAACAAATTGTCTTGGATTAGTGAAGGGGGTCAAAGGAGGAAAACTGGATACCTTAGGAGTTTGGGATTAACAGACACATACACATTACTAGATATAAACTAGATAAGCAACAAAGACCTACTGTAGAGCACAGGGAACTCTATTCAATATCTTGTAATAACCTATAATGGAAAAGAATATGAAAATTATATATACAGGAGTATATATATGTATATATATATGTATATATATATATACATATATATATAACTGAATCAGTTTGCTGTACACCTGAAACTAAGACTACATTGTAAATCAACTATAGTTCAATTAAAAGAAAAAAGAAAAAAAAATTTGAGTGATGTTGCAGATAATACTGGGAATGTCCTCAGAATTTCTCAGCCTTGGCACTACTGCTATTTGCGGCCAGCTGCAACTTGGTCGCAGGGGGCTGTCCTGTGTATCGTGGGAAATTCATAGAAGCATGCGTGTCCTCCACACGCTAGATGTCAGAAGCTCCCCCTGCCCCAGTTATGACAACCAAAAGCAACTCCAGGGGCTTCCCTGGTGGTGCAGTGGTTGAGAGTCCACCTGCCGATGCAGGGGACACGGGTTCGTGCCCCGGTCCAGAAAGATCCCACATGCTGCGGAGCGGCTGGGCCCGTGAGCCATGACCGCTGAGTCTGCGCGTCCGGAGCCTGTGCTCCGCAACGGGAGAGGCCACAGCAGTGAGAGGCCCGCGTACCGCAGAAAAAAAACCCCAAAAAACCAAAATAACCCCAACAACTCCAGCTCTCTCCTCAGGGGTAAAATTACCCAACTTGAGAACCACCATCAATTGAAAGATAAAGCACGTAGCTTGCAATCTATAGGATAGAAGACAATTCATAACTCTAGGTCACCAACAGTCTACTGTTCTATCTACACTATATATTCTGTGGGTCTATAGCTAGCATTATATATACTTGACAGTCCATGTGTATACAAATCTAATAGCATATTTCCTAATACAGCTAATCTAGAAGGAATTCCTGGTTATTTCCTTTGATATTCAAAGTCTTAAAGGATTGTCATTTCTGATGCAATGTTTATTCAATGCTTATCCAATTTTGTCTTCCTAACTTGTAGAGTATTCCATTAAAATGTGTCAAGAGGTCACCCATTTCTGCCCCCTGCCTCATATATTTTTACATATATATTGAGGCAATTTTTAAATTCGTGGGCGAGAATATGGATATTTTTATCACAATACTCAATATTTGAGAAAAACTCTTGGTGACTTCTGAAGTGAGACCCGACATGGTCTATCCATTTTTATGGACTGAATTGTGTATTCTCCCCTTCCCCAAAATTGTTGAAGTTCTAACCCTCAGGACTTCAGAATGAGACTGTGATGGAAGTTGGGGGTCTGTAAAGAGGGGATGAAGGTAAAATGAGTTCATTAGGGTGGGTCGTGATACCATAGGACTGGTGTCCTTATAAGAAGAGGAGATTAGGACACAGACACACACAGAGGGGCGACCACGTGAGGACACAGGGAGGAGATGGCCATCTACACGCCCAGGAGAGAGGCCTCAGGAGGAACCAGCGCTGCCCATACCTGGATCTCAGATTCCAGCCTCTGGGACTGGGAGAGATACATGTCTGTTGTTTAAGCCATCCAATCTGTGGTATTTTGTTATGGCCACCCAAGCAGACTAATAGACTAATATACTCATGTCCTGCATTACCAATGCTTTTTGATAAACTTGGCTTATATTGGAATAAAACAAAAAACAGAATAGGACACTTTTTAACTGAAATATCTATTTCTTCACTCTCAATGATGCTTAAGGAATGAATAAAACAGGAATAAAAATTATTATTGCTAAAGTTATGTTAAATTTAAATTTTTATATACATGAATTCATGATCCCAGTAGATACCTCAAAACACTTTTTATTCACAATCACAACTGTAATAGTATTCCCTCAGGTGATTATTGTATTTTTAAAGTAAAGTTGTTGCTGTTTCCTTAACACCCTTTATTAATCATGTTTAGATTTGGTTCCTGTCTTTAGTTATTTTAGAATCCTGCTGACAGAATGCCAGACAATCGTATTTCAACACTTTAATAAAAAAAGACTTAAGCTTGGGACCTCTCTGGTGGCACAGTGGTTAAGAATCCTCCTGCCAATGCAGGGGACACGGATTCGAGCCCTGGTCCGGGAAGATCCCACATGCTTTGGAGCAACTAAGCCCCTGCGCTACAACTACTAAGTCTGTGCTCTAGAGCCCGTGAGCCACAACTACTGAGCCCATGCGCCACAACAACTGAGCCCGCGTGCCTAGAGCCCGTGCTCCGCAACAAGAGAAGCCACCGCAATGAGAAGCCCACACACCGCAACGAAGAGTAGCCCCCGTTCACTGCAACTAGAGAAAGCCGGCACACAGCAACAAAGACCCAACGCATCCAAAAAAATTTTTTTTCAATTAAACAAAAAGGCTTTGACTAAATATTGAAATAAAACCTCCACTGACTTCAGCTCTTTCTGTGTTTATGAATTCTTCCCATAACCGGTTTAGCAAACAAATGTCTATAGGTGTTGTGCATTTCATTTATACACATCACTTGTTTGTCAAGGTCAGTAGATAGAGTTTTCACCTTGAAACATGGAAATAAGTGTTCATTTAGACTTTGCTAGAGAAAGACGCTTACAGGCCCAGGAAAATAGGAAGATTTAAAGGGACTTAAAGGAATTCCCTGGTGATCCAGTGGTTATGACTCAGCACTTTCACTGCAGGGGGCACGGTTTCAATCCCTGATCGTGGAACTAAGATCCCGCAAGCTGTGCAGTGTGGCCATTGGGTATGCATTTCTTTTTTTTTTGCGGTACGCAGGCTTCTCACTGTTGTGGCCTCTCCCGTTGCAGAGCACAGGCTCCAGACGCGCAGGCTCAGCGGCCATGGCTCCGCGGCAGGTGGGATCTTCCCGGACCGGGGCACGAACCCGTGCCCCCTGCATCAGCAGGCGGACCCTCAACCACTGCGCCACCAGGGAAGCCCTGGCCTACCTTTAATACCTTCTCCACAATAACTTCTGATGAGCAATGTTTGGATGGTCACCTACTGTGGGCCAGCATTACAGTAAGCTCCTAAAATTTATTGTTGAACTTGAGCCGTCTTCATGCACCCTGGACCCTCAGGTAGCCTCTCATCCAAGCCCACATCATGGCCAAAAGCATGAAGAAATCTTCTTCTGGTTTGTTGACAGAGTCCAAAAGGCCCCATGCAAGAGCTACCCCAAGAAGCAACAAATGTGTGATGTACACAGAGACTCCGGGTTCCTGCAGAATCATAGTACACTTCACATTATCAGTGGGAAAGTCACCCAACACAGGTTTGTAAAGTCATATCAGTGGGGATAAGGAAGTTGGAAAAGTAGTGATTGGTAAGGTGGAGAGTCACAATTAGTCTCAGGTGAGAGCAGTTCAGTGTATGGGCCGCTACACCGTACATCAGTTCTTTACAATGTGCATGAAAGTCACCTGGGCCTCTTGTTCCAGCGTGGTTTTTTAACTCAGAACAGCTGAGGTGGAGCCTGTATTTCTATCAAGCTCCCCTAGCATGCTGAAAGCCACCGGTCCTCAGACTACACTCTGCATAGCAAGCCCATCGACCTCCCTGACACAGGTTTCAAAAGGAAAGAATGCAGTTGGCTTACTTGGATGTAAGTCATGCATGTAGGTGGCTCTAGAACCTTCCAACGAAGCTGCACGATCTTACCAGAAAAGTAATCATTCACAGAGGAAGAAAACCACGCCAGCACTGAGTCTCAGAGCTTGAGGGAGATGGAGCCTGGGGGTGAGGGGTCTGGAAACACACACAGAAATCCAGAGAGGGAGAGAATGGGCGGCCGTCATAGAAACAGCAACAACTGTTGTTCAACTGGGTAAACGATCCGTGTTTCACGAGCAGAGAAGAAGGGAGCCGGGGGTATGTGAAGTGGGGCCCAGACACGCCCGAACCACACAGCAGACTCACTGGCGCAGAAAACGCAAACTTCCAAGTCTTAACAACAAGCAACGGCAAGAAATCGGCACAGGCAAACCAAAGACGCTAGAGTGAGCGCAGGGTCACACGTGACCAGAAGGCCACCCGGTGAATTCCCAGATGTGGGAGGTGAACTTACCTGCTTGTCTTCAGCTTCCAGAAGGAGCGGAGCGAGGGAAATCCAGGCGTCCTAGTCTCAGAGGAAATGGCGGGCCCAGCGAGGAATCCAGGAAGGGATAAAGTACGGGATGGAAAACTCAGCCAAGGCTCAGATCTGCTACGAACGCCAAAGCTGCTGTAAAGTTAGGACGTAAAGTTGGGCGGTGCTGACCCGCGTCCCCTGAAGCGGCAGGCGGACTCCCAACCACTGCGCCGCCAGGGAAGCCCTCACGGGCAGCTCTTACAGGAATAGAGGAGGGACTTCCCTGGTGGTCCAGTGGTTAGGACTCGGTGCTTTCACTGCTGAGGGTCCAGGTTCAGTCTGTGTCAGGGAACTAAGATCCCGCAAGCCAGAAAGCTCGGCCAAACAAACAAACAAACAAAAAAGAAAAAGAAACAATTATTTAAAAAAAAGGACAGAGGAACACTGACTACCACCAAATACATTGCATTAAAAATCACTATATTAGGCAGATAAGTGTCTAGACATATAAAAGAAGACTAAAAGCATGCTGTGTTTTATGTTGATAAATGAATTATAGATACTGTTACTACTTGAAATGTAAGACAGACCTTATGACATGGAGAGCCTTAAATGGTCTCTTGTGTGTAAAAAGAATGAAACTGATTGCCATTTGTTGCTAGGGCCCCTCCCCCACTGGGTCCTGCTGCATGAGTGGTTCTGAGCTTGGTTGTTGGGTGTTGCCACATCCCTTAGAACTGCGTAATTTCTGCATTCGTGGGCTCTATGTCCTAGTCCGTCACTTGAGTTGTGGCCATACTTTCCTTAGTTTCCTTATTGATCTGGCCAGCCTCCTTCCTGGCCCTCTCTTCAATCCATTCCCCATTTGAGCGAGACAGAGTGGTCCTTCTGAAGGTTGCGTCCCTTCCTGGTCCTCTGCGGCTCACCTGCATTACCAGGATGACACCCAGGGCCACCATGAGCTGCCCACTTGTTCTCTGGCCTCGTGCCCTCTCCCCCCAGCCATTCCAAGCGTCCAGCATTTCCCAGAAGGCATTTCGCGCCTTCACATCTTCCCACAGCTCACTCCCTCTGCTAGGGTGTTGTTTTCTCTTTTGTTCTTCAGAGTCAAAGTAAGCATTAATCCCTTTTGAGAAGAGTTCTCTGATGCTATTTGGAGAAACTCTAGGCTCCTGTAGCTCCTTAGGCGAACTTCTAGTACAGCTCTGTCAACTCAATGTATTGTCATGTTGTCTGCCCCACCCTTATCGCTACACTGCAAGTATTTTGAAAGACGTTATGTTTTATTTGCGTCTTCAGTGTCTGAATAGAGCAGATGTCTAGCTCGTATTAGCTGAAGTAATCTGTACACAGGCAGACTTTGGAGACGCTGCAGGTGTGGTTCCAGAGCACTACAGTAAAGCAAATATGGCAATAAAGCGAGTCACAGGAACGTTCTGGTTTCACAGAGCCTATAAAAGTTATGTGTACCCTAGACTGTAGTCTGTCAAGTGTACAATAGCATCATGTCTAAAAAAAGAATGCACACACCTGAATGAAAACTTACCTTATTGCTGGAAAATGCTCAACAACATCTAAACCTTCAGAGAGGGGCAATCTTTTGGCAGTGGTAGCATGAAAGACAACTGATCACCATATCACATAGAATCCTAATAGAAAAGCTTGAAATACTGCGAGAATTGCCAAAACGAGACACAGAGACACAAAGGGAGCAAATGCTCTTGGAAAATGGAGCCAATACACTTGTTTGATGCAGGGTTGCCCCAAACGTTCAATTTGTACAACATGCCGTATCTGTGAAGAGTAATAAAGCAAACACAGTGAGAAAAGGTGCGCCTGTAATGAAAGCCACCACATGTTGTTTTTGCTTTTTTTTTTTGTCTTACACTTCTGTTTATACTTAAAATAAAACTTCTCAATATTTCTGCCAAACACATCACATTACACCACCACGTTAGTTTTCCTCAAGTTTGTTTCCCCCCTCTGAGAAGATCTCTTTACAAGCCTGGGCAACAGATAGCACTTCCTTTCAGTGGGTCTCTTAAAAATACATCATGAGATGAACGGATAAAGAAATGGCACTGCCCAACTTCGTGGATCACGGACCCTGTTTTACTAATTATGATCTTACATGATGTGTCCTGGGGTTTCTTCTCCCTGCAAACAGGCTTTGCTGTTCACTAGCTCTTTAAAATGGCATCATCAAGCCCACTTATAACGACTGTCCTTTGCCACACCTGGCCTTGCGTCTCCCCCATGCTGCCAGTGGACTCTGCTGCAGTGAGCCTGCATCAGAATCACCTGGAGGGCTTGCAGAACCACAGGCTGCAGGGCGCCAGCCCCGCAGTGTCTGACTGGCCGCTTAGGAGCAGGGCGGAGATCTTACGTTTCCTAACAGGTTCCCAGGTGACACTGATGCAGCTGATACGGAACCTCCTTTGAGACGGGGCGTGCCTCGGGCTGCGTGCTGTTTGCCGGTTTTCACAGCTAGAGCCACTTAGCTCGGGCGCGTTCATTCTGCCCCATGCAGTTAGGAAGGAATACAGGCCTTTCATTGGGTCAGCACCGCCCAACTTTACGTCCTCACTTTACGGCAGCTTCGGCGTTCCTAGCAGACCTGAGCCCTGGCTGCGTTTTCCATCTCCCGTCCTTCATCCCTTCCTGGGTTCCTCGCTGGCCCCGCCATTTCCTCTGAGACTAGGACGCCTGGATTTCCCTCGCTCCGCTCCTTCTGGAAGCTGAAGACAAGCAGGTAAGTTCACCTCCCACATCTGGGAATTCACCGGGAGGCCTTCTGGTCACGTGTGACCCTGCGCTCACTCTAGCGTCTTTGGTTTGCCTGTGCCGATTTCTTGCCGTTGCTTGTTGTTAAGACTTGGAAGTTTGCGTTTTCTGCGCCGGTGAGTCTGCTGTGTGGTTCGGGCGTGTCTGGGCCCCACTTCACATACCCCCGGCTCCCTTCTTCTCTGCTCGTGAAACACGGATCGTTTACTCAGTTGAACAACAGTTGTTGCTGTTTCTATGACGGCCGCCCATTCTCTCCCTCTCTGGATTTCTGTGTGTGTTTCCAGACCCCTCACCCCCAGGCTCCATCTCCCTCAAGCTCTGAGACTCAGTGGTTTTCTTCCTCTGTGAGTGATTACTTTTCTGGTAAGATTGTGCAGCTTAGTTGGACGGTTCTAAAGCCACCTACATGCATGACTTACGTCCAAGTAAGCCAGCTCCATTCTTTCCTTTTGAAACCTGCGTCAAGGAGGTCGATGGGCTTGCTATGCAGAGTGTAGTCTGAGGACCGGTGGCTTTCAGCATGCTAGGGGAGCTTGATAGAAAGGCAGGCTCCACCTCAGCTGTTCTGAGTTAAAAAACCACGTTGGAACAAGAGGCCCAGGTGACTTTCATGCACGTTGTAAAGAACTGATGTACGGTGTAGCGGCCCATACACTGAACTCTCACCTGAGACTAATTGTGACTCTCCACCTTACCAATCACTACTTTTCCAACTTCCTTATCCCCACTGATATGACTTTACAAACCTGTGTTGGGTGACTTTCCCACTGATAATGTGAAGTGTTCTATGATTCTGCAGGAACCCGGAGTCTCTGTGTACATCACACATTTGTTGCTTCTTGGGGTAGCTCTTGCACGGGGCCTTTTGGACTCTGTCAACAAACCAGAAGAAGATTTCTTCATGCTTTTGGCCATGATGTGGGCTTGGATGAGAGGCTACCTGAGGGTCCAGGGTGCACGAAGACGACTCAAGTTCAACAGTAAGTTTTAGGAGCTTACTGTAATGCTGGCCCACAGTAGGTGACCCTCCAAACATTGCTCATCAGAAGTTATTGTGGAGAAGGTATTAAAGGTAGGCCAGGGCTTCCCTGGTGGCGCAGTGGTTGAGGGTCCGCCTGCCGATTCAGGGGGCATGGGTTCGTGCCCCGGTCCGGGAAGATCCCACATGCCGTGGAGCGGGTGGGCCCGTGAGCCATGGCCGCTGAACCTGTGCGTCCGGAGCCTGTGCTCTGCAACGGGAGAGGCCACAACAGTGAGAGGCCCGCGTAGCGCAAAAAAAAAAAAAAAAAAAAAAAAAGGTAGGTCAGGCTGGGTGAACTAACCCCACCCCAGAGCTTCTGGTCTGGACAGTGAATGGCCTTGTTGCCAGAAACCCATCCCTGAAGGAGCAGTGCTGCAGGCAGTGCCTGAGTCCACAAGTCAGGTCCAACAATTGCAGGCAGGGGGTTCATAAGACATATACGGCCTATGTCAGAGCCTCAGGCAAGGCTGCCCACGCTCAGGATAGGGCGACAACCCCCCAGAGCAGGAAACTTCCATATAACCCTGGAAACCCGGGTGGACAGGACCTTACTCAAAGGCAGTGCCACAGCAAAAACATGGGTTCTAGAATCCAAGCTGGGTTTGCATGACCCCGAGTCACTTTATCCTCCGATGGCCTCTTCCTAGGTGAAAGAAAACGCATGTCCACGGTCTAATAGAGAGCTCACGTAGTACGTGCTTAATTCAGTGGTGGTTACTCTTACGTTTGTTGTAGAGGGAATCATATTCTTATCGGAGCCTCTGGACTTCAGGGCTGCTCCAGGTTCTTTGAATTCTGACCCAGTTGGTTGGAGGGCTGGGTAGCTAGTGTAGTACCTTGTTCAGCGTCTGAGCAAAAGGAAGCATGCATGCTCAAAGCACATGTGCTTGGCTAGGTGTAGTGTTCACCGCGGTCAGAGTGTTTTCACGCCAACTGCGCAGCACTGAAATATCACTGGGAGAAGTGTGATCTTTCACTGATAGTCAGGAAGCCTGGATGCTACGCGTAGGCTGCTGTTGAGGTCTGTGGCTTTGGGCAAGTAGGGCTCTTACTCCGGACCTCAGCCTCTTCATCTGCATCTAGGAGAACTGAACTAGATGCCCCTGGAGACCACGGGCAATGCACATCCTGCCAGGTGATCTTCCTGATGTGGAATGTAGTGGGATTTGTGTGTGTTGCCAGATGGAGCAGTGTGACTTTGGTGATCGTGTGTAGCCTCTGTAAGTGTGGCTGTTCAGACGTACATAAAATTCAAGGGCAGCCCACCTTAATACCCTTAGGTCTCTAGGCAATCAGTGAGGTGGCGCTGTGGTGATGAGTGAGACGGACTGAGGTCGAAAGTCAGAGTTGAGTCTCATGCCTGCTTTCAACCTCCTGAAATTCTGGAACCGGTTCCTAAGATGTTAGTATCAACTGGACTGAAAGGGACCTTGACTGTTTTTGAACAGAAATCATACAGATGAAAGTTAAATCTGAAAGCAGACTGAAGTGTTCGGTCTTTTTTACCATTAGTTCTTAGACGTATAACAACATCCTTTTTTATGATTACTGAAGTATAGTTAATTTACAGTGTTGGTTAGTTTCAACAAAGTGATTCAGTTCTACATATATATATATATATATATACATATAATCTTTTTCAGATTCTTTTCCATTATAGATTATTACAAGACGTTAAATATAGTTCCCTGTGCTCTACAGTAGGTCATTGTTGGTTATCGATTTTACATATAGTCCTGTGTATCTGCTAATCCCAAATTCCTAATTTATCTCTCCCTCCTCTTCCACTTTGATAAACATAAGTTTGTTTTCTATGTCTATGAGTCTATTTGAGGTTTGTAAGTAAGTTCATTTGTATTATTTTTTAGAATCCACATATAAGCGATACCATATGATATTTGTGTTTCTCTGTCTGGCTTACTTCACTTGGTAACGGATAATTCATAGGTCCATCCATGTTATTGCAAATGGCATTATTTCATTCTTTTTATGGCTGAGTAATATTCCATTATATATATATGTACCACATTTTCTTTATTCATCTGTCGATGGGCACTTGTTTCCAATGAGAATAGTGCTGCTATGAAAACTGGGGTGCATGTATCTTTTTGAATTATAGTTTGGTCTGGATATATGCCCAGGACTGGGATTGCTGGATCATATGGTAATTCTGTTTTTCGTTTTTTAAAGAACCTCCATCCTGTTCTCCATAGTGGCTGCACCAACTTACATTCCCCCCAACAGTGTAGGAGGGTTCCCTTGTCTCCACACCCTCTCCAGCATTTATTGTTTGTAGACTTTTTCTTTTACATCTTTATTGGAGTATAATTGCTTTACAATGGTGTGTTAGTTTCTGCTTTATAACAAACTGAATCAGTTATACATATACATGTGTTCCCAGATCTCTTCTCACTTGTGTCTCCCTCCCTCCCACCCTCCCTATCCCACCCCTCTAGGTGGTCACAGAGCACCGAGCTGATCTCCCTGTGCTATGCGGCTGCTTCCCACTAGCTATCTATTTTAGGTTTGGTAGTGTATATATGTCCATGCCACTCTCTCACTTCGTCCCAGCTTACCCTTCCCCCTCCCCCTGTCCTCAAGTCCATTCTCTACGTCTGCGTCTTTATTCCTGTCCTGCCCCTAGGTTCCTAAGAACTTCTCTTTTTTGTAGATTCCATATATATGTGTTAGCATACGGTATTTGTCTTTCTCTTTCTGACTTACTTCACTCTGTATGACAGACTCTAGGTCCATCCACCTCATTACAAATAGCTCAATTTCGTTTCTTTTTATGGCTGAGTAATACTCCATTGTATATATGTGCCACATCTTCTTTATCCATTCATCCGATGATGGACACTTAGGTTGCTTCCATGTCCTGGCTACTGTAAATAGAGCTGCAATGAACATTTTGGTACATGACTTTTTTTGAATTATGGTTTTCTCAGGGTATATGCCCAGTAGTGGGATTGCTGGGTTATATGGTAGTTCTATTCTTAGTTTTTTAAGGAACCTCCATACTGTTCTCCATAGTGGCTGTATCAATTCACATTCCCACCAGCAGTGCAACAGTGTTCCCTTCTCTCCACACCCTCTCTAGCATTTATTGTTTCTAGATTTTTTGATGATGCCCATTATGACTGGTGTGACATGATATCTCACTGTAGTTTTGATTTGCATTTCTCTAGTGATTAACGATGTCGAGCATTCTTTCATGTGTTTGTTGGCAGTCTGTATATCTTCTTTGGAGAACTGTCTATTTAGGTCTTCTGCCCATTTTTGGATTGGGTTGTTTGTTTTTTTGTTACTGAGCTGCTTGTAAATTTTGGAGATTAATCCTTTGTCAGTTGCTTCATTTGCAAATATTTTCTCCCATTCTGAGGGTTCTCTTTTGGTCTTGTTTAAGGTTTCCTTTGCTGTGCAAAAGCTTTGCAGTTTCATTAGGTCCCATTTGTTTATTTTTGTTTTTATTTCCATTTCTCTAGGAGGTGGGTCAAAAAGGATTGTGCTGTGATTTATGTCGTAGAGTGTTCTGCCTATGTTTCCCTCTAAGAGTTTGATAGTTTCTGGCCTTACATTTAGGTCTTTAATCCGTTTTGAGCTTATTTTTGTGTATGGTGTTTGGAGTGATCTAATCTCATACTTTTACATGTACCTGTCCAGTTTTCCCAGCACCACCTATTGAAGAGGCTGTCCTTTCTCCACTGTACATTCCTGCCTCCATTATCAAAGATCAGGTGACGATATGTGTATGGGTTTATCTCTGGGATTTCGCCCTGTTCCATTGATCTGCCTTTCTGTGTTTGTGCCAGTACCACACTGTCTTGATTACTGTAGCTTTGTAGTATAGTCTGAAGTCAGGGAGCCTGACTCCTCCAGCTATGTTTTTCTTTCTCAGGATTGCTTTGGCTATTCGGGGTCTTATGTGTTTCCATACAAATTGTGAAATTTTTTGTTCTAGTTCTGTGAAAAATGCCAGTGGTAGTTTGATAGGGATTGCATTGAATCTGTAGATTGTTTTGGGTAGTAGAGTCATTTTCAGAATGTTGATTCTTCCAATCCAATAACATGGTATGTCTCTCCATCTATTTGTATCATCTTTAATTTCTTTCATCAGTGTCTTATAATTTTCTGCATACAGGTCTTTTGTCTCCTTAGGTAGGTTTATTCCTAGATATTTTATTCTTTTTGTTGCAGTGGTAAATGGGAGTGTTTTCTTGATTTCATTTTCAGATTTTTCATCATTAGTGTATAGGAATGCTAGAGGTTTCTGTGCATTAATTTTGTATCCTGCTAGTTTATCAACTTCATTGATTAGCTGTAGTAGTTTTCTGGTAGCATCTTTAGGATTCTCTATGTATAGTATCATGTCATCTGCAAACAGTGACAGCTTGACTTCTTCTTTTCCGATTTGGATTCCTTTTATTTACTTTTCTTCTCAGAATGCTGTGGCTAAAACTTCCAAATCTATGTTGAATGAGAGTGGTGAGAGTGGGCAACCTTGTCTTGTTCCTGATCTTAGTGGAAATGCTTTCAGTTTTTCACATTGAGGACGATGTTGGCTGTGGGTTTGTCATATATGGCCTTTATTATGTTGAGGAAAGTTCCCTCTATGCCTACTTTCTGCAGGGTTTTTATCATAAGTGGGTGTTGAATTTTGTCGAAAGCTTTCTCTGCATTTATTGAGATGATCATATGGTTTTTCTTCTTCAATTTGTTAATACTGTGTATCACGTTGATTGATTTACGTATATTGAAGAATTCTTGCATTCCTGGAATAAACCCAATTTGATCATGGTGTATGATCCTTTTAATGGGCTGTTGGATTCTGTTTGCTAGTATTTTGTTGAGGATTTTTGCATCTATGTTAATCAGTGATATTGGCCTGTAGTTTTCTTTCTTTGTGACATCCTTGTCTGGTTTTGGTATCAGGGTGATGGCGACCTCATAGAATGAGTTTGGGAGTGTTCCTACCTCTGCTATATTGTGGAAGAGTTTGAGAAGGATAGGTGTTAGCTCTTCTCTAAATGTTTCATAGAATTCGCCTGTGAAGCCATCTGGTCCTGGGCTTTTGTTTGTTGCAAGATTTTTAATCACTGTTTCAATTTCAGTGCTTGTGATTGGTCTGTTCATATTTTCTATTTCTTCCTGATTCAGTCTGGCAGGTTGTGCTTTTCTAAGAATTTGTCCATTTCTTCCAGGTTGTCCATTTTATTGGCATAGAGCTGCTTGTAGTAATCTCTCATGATCTTTTGTATTTCTGCAGTGTCAGTTGTTACTTCTCCTTTTTCATTTCTAATTCTATTGATTTGAGTCTTCTCCCTTTTTTTCTTGATGAGTCTGGCTAATGGTTTATCAATTTTGTTTATCTTCTCAAAGAACCAGCTTTTAGTTTTATTGATCTTAGCTATTGTTTCCTTCATTTCTTTTTCATTTATTTCTGATCTGTTTGTATGATTTTTTTCCTTCTGCTAACTTTGGGCTTTTTTGTTCTTCTTTCACTGATTGTTTTAGGTTCAAGGTTAGGTTGTTTATTCGAGATGTTTCCTGTTTCTTACGGTGGGCTTGTATTGCTGTAAACTTCCCTCTTAGGACTGCTTTTGCTGCATCCCATAGGTTTTGGGTCATCGTGTCTCCATTGTCATTTGTTTCTAGCTATTTTTTCATTTCCTATTTGATTTCTTCAGTGATCACTTCGTTATTAAGTAGTGTATTGTTTAGCCTCCATGTATTTGTATTTTTTACAGATCTTTTGCTGTAATTGATATCTAGTCTCATAGCATTGTGTTCAGAAAAGATACCTGATACAATTTCAATTTTCTTAAATTTACCAAGGCTTGATTTCTGACCCAAGATATGATCTGTCCTGGAGAATGTTCCATGAGCACTTGAGAAAAATGTGTATTCTGTTGGTTTTGGATGGAGTGTCCTATAAATATCAATTAAGTCCATCTTGTTTAGTATATCATTTGAAGCTTGTGTTTCCTTATTTATTTTCATTTTGGATAATCTGTCCCTTGGTGAAAGCGTGGTGTTAAAGTCCCCTACTATGATTGTGTTACTGTCGATTTCCCCTTTTATGGCTGTAGTATTTGTCTTATGTATTGAGGTGCTCCTATGTTGGGTGCATAAATATTTACAATTGTTATATCTTCTTCTTGGATTAATCCCTTGATCATTATGTAGTGTCCTTCTTTGTCTCTTCTAATAGTCTTTATTTTAAAGTCTATTTTCTCTGATAACGAGAATTGCTACTCTGCCTTTCTTTTGGTTTCCATTTTCATGGAATATCTTTCTCCATCCCCTTACTTTCTGCAGTGTCAGTGGGGGGTTTCTGCATGTACATGGGGGGTTTCTTGCCTTTTGGGAGATCTGAGGTCTTCTGCCAGCGTTCAGTAGGTGTTCTGTAGGAGTTGTTCCACGTGTAGATGTATTTCTGGTGTATCTGTGGAGAGGAAGGTGATCTCCGCGTCTTACTCTTCCGCCATCTTCCCCTCGTCCCCCCGCCCCCCCCGTTTGTAGACTTTTTGATGATGGCCATTCTGACTGGTGTGAGGTGATTGCTGATTGTAGTTTTGATTTGCATTTCTCTAATAATTATTGATGTTGACCATGTTTTCATTTGCCTGTTGGCCATCTGTATGTCTTCTTTGGAGAAATGTGTTTAGGTCTTCTGCCTAGTTTTTGATTGGGCTCTTTGACTTTTTTTTTTTTTTTTGATATTGAGCTGTATGAGCTCAATAATTTTGGAAATTAAGCCCTGGTCAGTTCCATAGTTTGCAAATACTTTCTCCCATTCCGTATGCTGTCTCTTTATGATTTCCTTTGCTATGCAAAAGCTTTTAAGTTTAATTAGGTCTCATTTGTTTATTTTTGCTTTTTTTCCATTACTCTAGGAGATGGATCCAAATAAATACTGCTGCAATTTATGTCAAATACCTTATAGTTTTTGCAATACAGGTTGTTTGCCTCCTTAGGTAGATTTATTCCTAGGTACTTTATTCTTTTTTATGTGAATGGTAAATGGGATTGTTTCCTTAATTTTTCTCTCTGTTAGTTCATTCTTAGTGTACAGAAATGCTACCGATTTCTACATATTAATTTTGTATCCTGCAATTTTAATGAATTCATTTATGAGCTCTAGTAGTTTTTTGGTAGCATCTTTAGGAGATTAGATAGATAGATAGATATAGATATATAGATATATAGATATAGATATTGTCTTGCTACTGAACTTGCCTTGCCTATGTGAGTAGCAGAATCCTATACCAAGGAAAGAAAACCAAATGTCGCCCAAGGACCAGGTGGAGGCCCTTCCATCCTCCTGAATTCCTGTGTTTTACCATGGATGCTACAGAGATGTTTTAATTTTTTTTATTGAAGTATAGTTGATATACAATGTTGTGCTAATTTCTGCTGTACAGCAAAGTGACTCAGTTATATGCATATATACATTCTTTTTTATATTCTTTTCCACTGTGGTTTATCTCAGGAGACTGGATATAGTTTTCTGCGCTCTACAGTAGGACCTTGTTGTGTATCCATTCTAAATGTTATAGTTTGTATCTACTAACCCCAAGCTCCCAGTCCATCCCTCTCTCTCCCCTGCTCCCCGTTGGTAACCACAAGTTTGTTCTCTATGTTCATGATTCTGTTTCTGTTTCATAGATAGGTTCATTTGTGCCGTATTTTAGGTTCCACATATAAGTGATATCATATGATATTTGTCTTTCTCTTTCTGACTTACTTCAGTTAGTATGATAATCTCTAGTTGCATCCATGTTACTGCAAATGGCATTCTTTCATTCTTTTTTATGACTGAATTGTATTTCATTGTATATATATACCACATCTTCTTTATCCATTCATCTGTTGAGGGACATTAAGGTTGTTTCCATGGCTTGGCTATTGTGAATAGTGCTACTATGAACATTGAGGTGCATGTATCTTTTTGAATCATAGTTTTCTCTGAATATCTGCCCAGGAGTGGGATTGCTGAATCATATGGTAATTCTGTTTTTAGTTTGAGGAATCTCCATACTGTTTTCCATAGTGACTGCACCAACTTACATTCTGACCAACAGTGTAGGAGGGTTCCCTTTTCTCCACACCCTCTCCAGCATGTATTGTTTGTAGTCTTTTTAATGATGGTTAATCTGACCAGTGTAAGGTGGTACCTCATTGTAGTTTTGATTTGTATCTCTCTAATAATTAGTGATGTTGAGCATCTTTTCATGTGCCTACTGGCCATCTGTCTTCTTTGGAGAAATGTCTATTTAGATCTTCTGCCCATTTTTCAATTGTGTTGTTTTTTGTCATTGTTGTTGAGTTGTATGAGCTGTTTGTATAATTTGGAGATTAAACCCTTGTTAGTCACGTAATTTGCAAATACTTTCTTCCATTCGGTAGGTTGTCTTTTCATTTTTTGTTTGTTTGTTCCTTTGTTTATGGTTTCCTTTGCTGTACGGAAGCTTGTAAGTTTGATTAGGTCCCATTTGTTTATTTTTGTTGTTAGTTCTATTGCCTTGGGAGAATGACCTAAGAAAACATTGGTATGATTTATGTTAGAGAATGTTTTGCCTATGTTCTCTTCTAGGAGTTTTATGGTGTCATGTCTTATGTTTAAGTCTTTAATCCATTTTGAGTTTAGTTTTGTGCATGTTGTGAGGGTGTGTTCTAACTTCATTGATTTACATGCAGCTGTCCAACTTTCCCAGCATCACTTGCTGAAGGGATTTTCTTTTTCCCATTGTATGTTCTTGCCTCCTTTGTCAAAGATTAATTGACTGTAGGTGTGTGGGTTTATTTCTGGGCTCTCTGTTCTGTTCCATTGATCCGTATGTTTGTTTTTGTACCAAAACCACACTGTTTTGATTACTGTAACTTTGTAGTATTGCCTGAAGTCTGGGAGAGTTAGGCCTCCTGCTTTTTTTCCTCCTCAGGAACACTTTGGCAATTCTGGGTCTTTTATGATTCTGTATAAATTTTGGATTATTTTAGTTCTGTGAAAGGGGACTTCCCTGGTGGAGAGTGAATAAGACTCTGCACTCCCAATGCAGGGGGCCCAGGTTCCATCCCTGGTCAGGGAACTAGATCCCACATGCATGCTGCAACTGAGAGTTTGCATGTCACAACTAAGGAGGCCATGTGTCACAACTAAGGAGCCATGAGCCGCAACTAAAGAGCCTGCAGGCCGCAACTAAGCTGATAAGCCACAACTAAGGAGCCTGCCTGCCGCAATTAAGACCCGGTGCAACCTAAATAAATAAATATTTTTTTTAAAATATCATGGGTAATTTGATAGGGATCTCATTAAATCACTATAGAGATGTTTTGAATGCTTTTCATGCTTGAGGTTGTGCATAGGAATCACCTTGATGGTGGAGTGCTTCCTAAACTTACCCCCTGGGCCCCATCCTCAGATTTTGTGCCCTGGGGTAAGGCCTGAGAATGTGCATTTCCAACAAGCTCCCAGGAGATTCGGATCTTGGCCTGTGCACCCAGTTTGAGTGGCACAGCAGTAGGCCGTTTGCAGTGTGTCGTTTTCTGTCGTCTAATTCCCCAGCTTACGGTGGTATGACTGGGTTGTGGGTGGAGGGTGCACGCAACCTAAGAGCTGAGAGCTGTGTTGTATTCGGGGCCCTTACTGAGGACTGGAGTTCAGGAGACAGCCTCTCAGATAGCTCTGAGGTTCTGTGCCAAAAAGGTAAGAAAGGAGTGGGGATATACAGAAGTTTTTGCTGGGGGCTGGGGGAGCACATGTAGTTTAACATCAGAAGGTTACTGCTAATCACACAAAGAAACAGACATCTCAAGTTAATGATTTTCGTGCTTCTCTATGTATGTGAAGATGCAAGAGTCTGGGTTCACTGAAGTCATTCCTTTGATTTGTACCTCAGCTCTCTGGGGCCAGCATCCTGTTTTCTCCATCCTGAATCCCCTCAGGGGGCACAGTCAGTGGGGCGGCTGAGGGCTTAATGGCTCCAACATCCTTTGTTTACTAAAGTGGCAGGTGACATTCTTTGTCCGCAGCGGCATCCTCTGTTTGTCAGTCAAAATACGTCTTCCTCTTCCTTCTCCTCCTAAGGCGAGGGAAGAAATGGCTAAGTGACCCTCCTGCCAGCCTGGAGTGGGTTTATCCCTTACTCTGAAGGCCCCCTGGCCTGGATGCGCTTCTGGGTGAGGCAGTTTTGATCATGGAAAATAAAAAGGTTTCTTTATGCAGAGGTTGATCCTCTCGTGATACCCTGGAGGCTGGCGGAAAGCATCAACAGGCAACCCAGTCACCAGATGTTTGTTCGACGTGTGGTTCCCTTCCTCAGTCCTTTGGTTAGATCCCAAAGTCGAACATAAAAACTGAAGTGACAAATGTCAAACTTCACCGTCTTTCAGCCTGTTCTTACGGCTGGCTCCTTAACCCTGCTGGGCGCTGGTTCTGCCCTAGCGAGAGCTCCCGTGTAGCCTGGGAGGGAAGAGTACGGAACACTCCCTGGTGACGAACGTGCTCTTAAGATTAAACCATGAATCCACGGAACAGCCGCGCTAGAGACGCCTAGTATTTATTCCAGGAAGATTCCTCACGGTCCCTTGGTCCTCCGAGCAGATTCCCAAAGCAGAACTTCCGGGTCTTAGACCAGGCGCCGCCTTGAACGTGTTGACCCGGACTGCTTTCTTTCTCTTCCTGGCCCCTTTTTCTCTGCACGTCAGGGTCCAGTTCTCAGCCTGCGAGTTAGACTGCTTGTCTAAACCAAACACATGGGGGACACTTGCTCCAGCTGACGCGGTAGAAGAAGGGGTGCAGGGTGGTCTGCGCACAGGCTGTCCTGTAACTCTTGTCTAGCCTCATTGCCTTGGTCACAGGCCGATAGGGGCTAAGGGTCCCCATGCATAGGAGCAGCAGAAACCTCGAGGCCCTGTCTGCCTAGGACAGTGCATGACTGATTCAGATACCTACAGTGGCAAGTGATATAAAAAAGGGAAGTGGGCCAGGGGTGCCAGTAGGGAGGAGTGAGGACTGTAGTGAATGACAGAGCAGGTGGCTTGTCTCAAGGGGACGGCAGCTGAGGAGATCCAGCTGACTGTCACCATGGAAGCACCTCACCTAGTGCTGATGGATCTTCTGACTTTTCAGAAGCCAAAACTCTAAAGGATTCATCCTCACCCTGCGTGAGATAACAGATACCTTGAAAAGTGGTCAGAGGTTTCCGATACCTCCTTAGGTTGAATTTGGCTCAAAATACCCTGTTCTGGCGTCTAGACTACAGCCAATTGGGCAAGGAATTCAGCTTTTTGGCTACTGATAACCATTTATCAACATAGATATATCTTGTATCGGTGGCTTTTGAACTTCCTCCCCAGACTGAGTTTATTTACGCATTAGGTAACAGATTCAACAACAGATATCTTAATGTTCACTAAAATAGGACTTGGGGTTCTGTTCCAAGTTTGGTGCAGAATTGGATTTAGATGTGTGTATTCTATACTAGGTTTTGTCCTTTCCTGCTTTTTTCCCTTTCCAACAATTACCTTAAAGACTTTAACCCAATGGTATGAATGGCGTATGGTATTAATACAAATCTGACATTTCTAATTTGAGGACTGAGAAATGAAGAGTGAACACCACTGGGCAAACAGCAATGAGTAAATCTAGTGAAGTGCTGTGACTCGACATTTTAGATGCTAATTTTCTCCCAAGATCATGTTGCAGCATTCTCCCAAAACACTTAGAGCAGAAGAATAAGGTAAGCACATGGCAGAAGACAGACATCAGTGGGATAGAAGACATATTTAAAAAAGGAAATCAGGGCTTCCCAGGTGGCATAATGGTTGAGGGTCCGCCTGCCGATGCAGGACACACGGGTTCGTGCCCCGGTCCGGGAAGACCCCACGTGCCACGGAGCGGCTGGGCCCGTGAGCCATGGCCACTGGGCCTGCGCATCCGGAGCCTGTGCTACGCAACGGGAGAGGCCACAGCAGTGAGAGGCCCGCGTACCGCAAAAAAAAAAACAAAAAACAAATGGAAATCATGCCCTCTCCACCCCGTTCCCACTGCTGTGGAACTCTGTAGCCTGGAGAGGAAAGAAGATAAGCACGTAGGTACATGCACAGGTGAAAACACTCAACGTGGAAGTCTCCAGCTTCCGCAGTAAAGTCGAGATAAAGCCAAATAACTCTTCATAACTTATTAACTCAACATTGGAAGGCATCCTTGCTTATTTTTAAGGACTCTTTAACACCGAAAAACCCACACATGTCAGCATAAGTGGGTCATATTTGAAGTGTTTTTGAAGTCAAGGGCCAATGAATATTGCAGCAAGTCTAAATGTCCAGATGTTTTGACTACTGGAATTCATTCTTCTGGTCTATGTTGTATGTTCTTTTTTGTGTGCTCAACACACCAAACTTACAAAATATGGAAAACTTTCTAAGAAAGCCCAATTTAAGAAACTGAGCTGAATACTTCCGACTAGGAGGGGCTAGGACTAAACTTGGAAGGAGTTCAGGCTCCTGGCAGCTAGCAAGAAGCACAGCCGGGCTGGGGCCACCTGGATCTGTACGTTCTGACTGTCCCGATGCCGTGTAAGCTGGGTGTCAATGGATATACAGGATTGCCTGTCTGATCTGGAAAGATAGCTGGTGGCCCTGGGCCCGCCTTGTCCTGGACTATTCCATGACTGCATGTGACAGCTATACACCTCCGAAAGGCATCCTCACTCAACCACAGCCTCCTTTGAGCCTTTAGCACTTCCCTAGACATCCGAGCTAGTGTATCCTTGCACTGGGGCACAGTAAGTCCCTGACACACGAACCTTCACGTTGCGACCTTTCAAAGCTGTGCATGTGCATTCCCAATCCAGTCACGTAAGTTAGTTCACGTGCCTGGCGTGCATTGTCACGTGCGTGCATCCTCTACAAGTACTTGTGCTTTTGTGTACTTTACTGCATAGACTACAGTAGTACAGTATCTTTATAGGTAGAATTGAATCCAGCAAGGGACCAGAACCTGTGCCATCAGCATCAGGGGTGAGTGACATTGCAGCTCGCCCTCCGTCTCCTACTGCTGACGACCCTTCAGCCCTACCATCTCCCACCTCCTCTCCCTCCTGCAGTCAGTAACTCTCCTTGCCTGTTCCCTCGATGCCAGCCCCTGGATGCCAGCTGTTGGACTGGACTGCTGTGCTTTTCCAGGTACTGTAGTGTAAGCTTAGAAAGGTTTTCTTTATTTTGTGTGTGTGTTTGTCTTTCATGTGTTATTTCTGTGAAAAGTATTATAAACCTATTACAGTACAGTACTCTATAGCCGACTGTGTTAATGGGGTACCTAGGCTAACTTTGTTGGACTTACGAACAAAGTGCATTTAAAAGCATGCTCTCTGAATGGAACTCGTCCGTGTGTAGGGGGGACTTACTGTATCGGATTCCCCTTACTATCACAGCTCATGAGGCACTCGGTAGAAACTAATACTTTCTCTAAGATTGTATACTTTATCCTGTGCCGAGGCGTCCTTTAACTGTCAGGGTCCGTCATTCTTGTCTTCCAATTATTTTGGTTCTAAGGGCTTTTTAAACATGTCTTTCCTAACTAAAATCACCTGTCCCTTGTCATGCTAGAAGGTTCTATATCCTGTTCAAACAAATCTATATCACTTGCAGCTGGCTGGTCAGATGCAATGAATTAGTTGAAGACTAAAATATCCCTGCTGCTTTGCTAGTCAACCTAACTGGAGTTTTTCTCTACAACCAAGCCATAGATTTTGACTAGTATCATTCGGCAATATCAGTCTCGATCCATGGTCTGACGTTTAGCTACCTGTCTGCGTCCCTTGCTGCTCATCTACCTACGGCCCATCCCTCAAGGGGCAGAGCCCATCTGTTCAGATGTTCTTGGAGCCCCAGTATCTGAGAGCACAGCATCGTTGCCCAGCACTGCCGTCTGTTCCTTCTCTGTGTTGCTGGCCGTGCTGTCATACTCGTGACTGGGGTATCTACCTTCCACCCTAGACAGTGGATCCAATAACTATTACATAAATGCTGTGTTTGATGTCCACAGCACCCTGTAGGCTACCACAGGATGGAGGGCAGATATCTGCCTCACACTTACAACATCATGGTGGCCCCTCTTCTCGGCTGTTCTGTGACGACCAGGACCATCCTGGGGGACAGGAGTAAAGGGAAGTTAGAGCTATCTTATGCTCTCAAAATAACTATAAATTATTGTTCCTTAAAATTGGAAGAAGTCTTTGGCAGGTAGATGTGGGGCTTCAATTAAGCCTCCTCTATATTTTCAGAACAAGTGGGAACATAAACTAGAACAACATATGCGGAAAGTAATCTGGCAATCATCCTGTTTAGTGATGTCTTTTTCAGGAATTTTTCCTAAGGGAAACCTCGTAGGAACGGAGGTATCTGGACATGACTGATTTTATTTGTACAGAGCATAGTAAGACGCAACAACCAAATAATTGTTTCTTGCGAGCCCAGAAGGAAGGAGTTAGGTCTCCTGACACTCAGTTCTTGCCACTTCTCATGCTTCTGCTGAACTGCAATACTCTCGGAAGGTCCATGTGGAAGCAGCATCAGACTCAACAGAAGTGGAGATGAGTTGTGGCGTGTATCACGAGATGTGCCGTGGACCTTCATCTTTCCCAACGCTCCTTCTCTGCCAGGAAGCTGACCTGGATTTATCAATGGGATCCTGTGACTTGTGGGTTCCCTGGGGGTTCAGCGGAGGAGATCGGACAGGCGTTCAAAGGGTGAAGGGAGTTTGAAGTTAGCGATTTGGTTCACTGGCTCCCTGCTTGCAAGATCAGGCTGGGCCAGCAGGGTCCTTCAACCGCTGGCCCTCTCAAGGGGGCGTTCTCTCCACAGTCCACTCTTTGTAGGTTGTTGGTAGACGATTCCTCTCTTGTCACTCATCTGTTTGGATGTCTTACAAGCAGGTAATAACGGCTCTTCTGTTCGGCTCTATCTTTTCAAGGATATTTGCATAGTTAAGTACCGTTTGACAACACGAAATGCTGGCGAGGATGTTGAAGCATAGGACCTCACTGGTGGGAGTGCAAAATGGTACAGCCCCTCTGGGGGACAACTGGGCAGCTTCGAAGTAAGCGTACTCTTACCATATGATCCAGCAGTAATACTCCTTGGTATTTCCCCAGAGGAGTTGAAAACTTACGTGCACACAGAAACTTGCATGTGGGTGTGTGTGGCATCTTATAATCATCAGTGCCCAAACTTGCAGGCAGCCAAGATGTCCTTCAGTAGGTGAATTGATTAATAAAATGTGGCACATCCAGATAACGGACTATTATTTGTCACTAAAAAAAGAGAAAAGAGAAAGAACCATCAAGCCGTGAAAGGATGTGGGAGAAACAGAAACGCATTTTACTAAGTGAAAGAAGCTAGTATGAAAGAGCTACATTTTGTGTGATTCCAACTAGGCAAAATTCTGAAAAGGGGAAAACTATGGAGACGGTAAAAAGATCAGCGGTTGCCTGGGGTGGGAGAGGGATAAATAGATGAAGCGTAGGATTTTTCGTAGTGAAAATACTGATATACTGGGGGGTGCATGTCATTACACATTCAAACCCATAGAACGTAAAACACCAAAAGTGAACCCTAATGTAAACTGTGGACTTTGGGTGATGATGATGTGTCCATGTAGGTCCATCAGTTTAACAAACGTACGACCCTGGCGGGGGAGGGGTGTGGATAATGGGGGAAGCTGTGCATATGTAGGGGCAGTGGGTGTCTGGGAAATCTCTGCACCTTCTTCTCAATTATGCTGTGAACCTAAAACAGTTATGAAAGTCTTTAAACTCCACAAATATCTCTCATAACTTAAATAATTATATCACATTTAAATACTGTCTTAAAAAGAACACACTGTGTCTTTAAGCGCAAAGTCTGGGCAAAGTGACCTACCTTATGACCTTTCCTCAAAAATTCAGCGTCTTCCTATAATCCAGCAATTTCCCTCCAAGTATTTACCCAAACTAAGTGAAGTCGGAGACCTAGCAGGTATTTGTACACAAATGTTCATAGCATGATATACAGTAGCTAGAAGGGGGCAACAATATAACTGTCCATCCATGGATGAATGGATAAAGAGTGTGGTGTGTCGGTACTGTGCAATATGACCCAGCCTTAAAAAGGAAAAACTCTGACACGGGCTACAATATGAATGAACCTTGAGGACGTGGTGCTCAGGGATACAAACCAGACACAAAGAGAAATATTGTATGATACCATGTATACCATCTGCCTAGAGCAGGTAAATACGTAAGCGGAGTCGGGGCGGGGCGGGGGGAGGTGGAATGGGCAGAGTATCTAATGAGTATAGGGTTTCAGTTGTGCCTGATGAGCTCTGGGGATGGATGGTGGTGACGGTTGCCCAACGATGTGAATGTACTTAAGGCCAGGGAACTACTCTTCAAACAGTTTAAAGTGATAAAAAAAACTTATATATATATTTTTACCACAACTAAAAAAAAAAACCAGTGAGCTGCCCCTTGGGATCCAGAAGCCCGAGGCTGAGACCCCATGCAGTCTTCTGTCGCGGGCTGCATATATTAGAAATAGCTACACTGCAAATGAAACACCCCCAGAAGGTGTGGGAGACATAATGAGACTTAAAAATAGGTACCCAGGAAAGAAAAGGATGTATTTTCACATTGAAGTTTATCTAAAAAAAGAATTTCTATTAAAAAATAAAAGCTTCCTGCTTTGCTCTCCGTTAGGTGCTAAAAAGGTCACACTTAAAAGGAAAATGCCTCTTTAGCATTTTACTCCTTATATGCCGGTTATAGTTGCTGCTGCACCATTGCTTTTGCGCAGTTATTTATATGCCTGTGTGTACAAGCGTATGTTATTATATGCATATTTAATCTTATATGTTATTTAAGATTGTCTCACTTGCTGAAGTTTCACCAAACCTGTGGCCACTGACATAAAAAAACATGGCTTACTTTGCTAGTTATCCGAAAACAAATGTTAGGGAAACTCTGCATTTCTTTTTGTATTATAACGCAAAGAAGGAAAGCCCGTTAGTTGAGTCTGTAATGCTTAAGCTTCGGTGTTTGGGCAGATGCAGAGTTTCGTGGGTTGCCTGTTTCTCCATTTGGAGATTTTACCGGTGGAAGAGGGAGCCCACGAAGCCTCTTGAAAAGCCACCGTAACTACGGAGGTAGGTCTAGTATGTCTTAGTTTCCTGGGGATGCTGCCGGAAGTACCATAGGCCGAACATATTTAAAACCACACACGTGTCATCTCCCAGTTCTGGAGGCTGGAAATCCAAAATCGAGGTGCTGACAGGCCACCCTGCCTTCTGAAGTCTGAAAAGGAGACACAGTCTTTGCCTCTTCGAGCTTTAGCTGGTTGTCAGTGTCCCCTGGAGTCCTGGCTTTCGTGCACACGTCACTGCAACCTCTGCCTTCAACTCACAAGGCAGTCGTCCCCCTGCGTCTTCACATGGTCTTCCCTCTGTGTCCTTTTTTCCTTTTTTTCCCCACCGCGCCGCTTGCAAGCTCTTAGTTCCCCAACCAGGAATCGAACCCAGGCCCTCGGTGGACACCGGTTATAGTGGATTAGGGTCCACCTTAGCGAGCTCATCTCACCTTGATCTTACGCCCCCCAACCCCCCGTTCACCTCTGTTCATGACGATTACATCTGCTCAATAAGATGACATCCGTTTGGAAAGACCCTATTTCGAAAAAAGCTCACATTCCTAGATACCAGGAGAATTTGGACCCTAACATGTCTTTTTGCAGGACGCGATTCAACCCGTAACACCACCCACTTGAGTTTGGATGGCAATGAATATAAAGGATTCAGGATCCCACTGTCTTAGAAGCAGTGACTGGACTCGGCTGTGGTGTGATGTTAATCCTGGCTGATCCCTGGGGGAATCACCTCACCATCACTCAGACCATCACCCTCACAAGGAGTAGCACCGAAGGATAGCACGAAGCAGGTGTTCCCGCAGCTGCATGACCTGTCCGTGTGTCCTCACTCCAACCCCAGCCCTGTCAAACCCTGTTCTTATTTACAGATTTGATATTTTGCTCATCGTGGATTTCTTGGCATTCACTTTGCTCTCCACAAACATTGCCTTAAAATATTATTCTGACTACTGAGTTTTCAGAAGCCCTTAAATTGTCCACCCCACATAAGACCCCTATCCCCTCACCCTAGTCCTAGCCCCTACAAATGACTGTCACATGTGTCCCCGGATATAAAATTCTAGCTCCCCCAATGCAGTAAAGTTCCCCTGCATGTCCCATTCTCCTAAAGCCATGCATCCTCTCAAGGCTCACATCTGTAGGCTGTTTCATACCCTCGGCAATTTATAACCTGCTTCCACACAAACTTTATTATTTCAAATAGATATTAAAATAGGCATTTCAATAATTTAAGTGAGTATCTCAATAATTCATTGAGAGCCAGATCACTGGTGAGGGGCAAAGTGGGAACTCAGACTTGAGTCCTCACATTCTGAGTTCATTTCTTTTCAGCTCAGCATATCCAGATTCTGCTAAAACAAGAGGCGGGGATTTGGAGGTCAGCCAGGAGGGTATTTTGCTGGGCCTACCGGGGTCGGGTACTTGAAATTTCATCTTTAAGACTTGTATTCTTTCTCTCACGTTGATTACATGGGCTCACTTGATCCCATGTGGTCACTTGATAACATGGGGGTCACTTGATCACATCAGACTTGGGTCTTCACATTCTGAATTCCTTTCTTTCCAGCTCAGCATATCTAGCTGTCAACACCATTGAAAAGAGAGATAATGGATACTAATAGGCAACATGATTTAAAAGTTTGCTATGTGTCTGACAGATGCATCATCACAATTAGCTAATGAGAGAGAAACTTTCAGTTGTATGCTTTTTTACGTGTTAGTTTTATTGAGGTATAGCTGATGTATTAGTTCCAGATGTACAATATAAGGGTTTGATATTTGTATGCACTGCAAAATGATCACAACAGTAAGTCTAGTTAACATTTGTCGCCATACGTGGTTCCAAAAAATCTTTTTAGTGAGAAATTTTAGAATCTACTTTCCTAGCAATTTTCAAATATGCAGTACAGTATTAACAATAGTGCCCATGCTGTACACTGCACCCCCATGACATTTCATAACCAAAAGATTGTACCTTTTCACCCCCTTCATCCATTTCACCCTACCCCCAATCCCCTGCCTTTGACCACCATCAGTCTGTTCTCTGTATCTATAACCTTGGGGGTTTTTTGTCGTGTGTGTTTATTTGTTTTCTTTAGATTCCACAGAGTGAGATCACATAGTATCAATGTTTCTCTTTCTCTGACTTATTTTATTTAGCATAATTCTTTCATTCATGTTGTCACAAATGGCAAGATTTCATTATTTTTTATGACTAAATAATATTTCCCACCCCCATACACACACACACACACACACACACACACACACACACACACACACACGCCACATTTTCTGTATCCGTTCATCCACAGATGAACATTTAGGTTGCTTCCATATCTTGGCTATGGTAAATAATGCTGCAGTGAACATAGAGGTGTGTATACCTTTTGAAGGGACTGTTTTTGTTTTCTTTGGATAAATACCCAAAAGTGAAATTCTGCTCAAAAGCTAGTTCTATTTTTAAATTTTTGAGGAACCTCCTATTTTCCATAGTGTCTGGACCACTTTACACTCGCACCAAGAGTGCACAAGGGCGCCCATTTCTCTGCATCCTGGAAAACACCTGTGATTTGTTCTTTTGCTGACAGCCATTCTGACGGGTATAAGGTGATATCTCACTGTGGTTTTTATTTGCATATTCTTGATGATTACTGATTTTGAGCATCTTTTCAATGTACCTGTTGGCCATCTCTATGTCCTCTTTAAGAAAAACATCTATAAAATTCTCTGGCCAGTTTTAAATTGAATTATTTTCTTTCATGAATTCTTTATGTATTCTAGACATTAACCCATTATCAGATATATAACTGGTAATGCATACTTTTCCTATTCATTAGATTGCCTTTTTGTTAATGGTTTCCTTTGCCGTGCAGAACATTTTTAGTTTAATGTCATCCCACTTGTTTTTATTTGTCTCTGTTGCCTTCGCTTTTGGTGTCAGATCAAAAAATCAAGATCAAGGCCTAATAGGTCAGAAAGCTTACTGCCTATGTTTTCTTCTAGGGGTTTTATTGCTTCAGGTCTTATATTCAGATCTTTGATCCATGTTGACTTAAGTTTTGTGAGTGGTGTACGATCGGGATCCAGCTTCATTCTTTTGCATGTGGCCGTCCAGATTTCCCACCACCGTTTACTGAAGACACAGTGCTTTCCCCATTGTATATTCTTGGCATCTTTGTCATAAATTGACCATATATGTGTACATTTCTGGACTCTCTACTCTCTGCCACTGATCTATGTGTGTGTTTTTATACCAACAGCATATTATTTTCATTACTATCACTTTGTAATATAGTTTCAAATCAGGAAGCATGATGCCTCTTTTTTGTCAAGGTTGCATTGGCTACTCTGGTCTCTTGTGGTTCATAGAAATCTTACAGCTCTTGGTTCCATTTCTGTGGAAAAATGCCATTGGAATTTTGATGGAGACTGCGTTGAATCTGTAGAGTTTTGGGTAGTAGAGACATTTTTGTAAACTAAATTTTTATAGTTGATTTACAATGTTGTGTTAGTTTCAGATGTACAGCAAAGTGATTCAGATATACATATATATATACTCTTTTTCAGACTTTTTTTCCCATATAGGTTATTTCAGAATACTGAGTAGAGTTCTCTGTTCTATACAGTAAGTCCTTGTTGATTATCTGTTTTATAGATAGAAGTGTGTAAATGTGAATCCCAAACTCCTAATTTATCCCTCCCCCACTTTTCCCCTTTCATAACCATGTTTGTTTTTGACGTCTGTGAGTCTGTTTCTGCTTCGTAAGTCCATTTGTATCGTTTTTTTTTTTAGATTCCATGTATCAGTCATAACATATGATATTTGTCTTTCTCTATGTGACATACTTCAACTTAGTATGATAATCTCTAGGTCCATCCATGTTTCTGGAAATGGCATTCATTCTTTTTTGTCGCTGAATAATATTCCAGTGTATATATGTACCACACCTTCTTTATCCATTCATCTGTGGATGGACACTAAGGTTGCTTCCATATCCTGGCTATTGTAAATAGTGCTGCAGTGAACATTGGGGTGCATGTATCTTTTTATTTTATTTTTTAACATCTTTATTGGAGTATAATTGCTTTACACTGTTCTGTTAGTTGCTGCTGTATAACAAAGTGAATCAGCTATATGTATACATATATCCCCATATCCCCTCCCTCTTGCGTCTCCCGCCCACCCTCCCTATCCCACCCCTCTAGGTGGTCACAAAGCACCAAGCTGATCTCCCTGTGCTATGCGGCTGCTTCCCACTAGCTATCTGTTTTACGTTTGGTAGTGTATATATGTCCATGCCACTCTCTCACTTCATCCCAGCTTACCCTTCGCCCTCCCCGTGTCCTCAAGTCCATTCTCTATGTCTGCGTCTTTATTCCTGTCCTGCCCCTAGGTTCTTCAGAACCATTTTTTTTCTTTTTTTTAGATTCCATATATATGTGTTAGCATACGGTACTTGTTTTTCTCTTTCTGACTTACTTCACTCTGTATGACAGACTCTAGGTCCCGCCACCTCACTACAAATAACTCAGTTTTGTTTCTTTCTATGGCTGAGTAGTATTCCATTGTATATATGTGCCACATGTTTTTTATCCATTCATCTGTCGATGGACACTTAGGTTTTTTCCACGTTTGGCTATTGTAAATAGAGCTGCAGTGAACATTGTGGTACATGACTTTTTTGGAATTATGGTTTTCTAAGGGTATATGCCCAGTAGTGGGGTTGCTGGGTCGTATGGTAGTTCTAGTTTTAGTTTTTTAAGGAACCTCCATACTGTTCTCCATAGTGGCTGTATCAATTTACATTCCCACCAACAGTGCAAGAGGGTTCCCTTTTCTCCACACCCTCTCCAGCATTTATTGTTTGTAGATTTTTTGATGATGGCCATTTTGACTGGTGTGAGGCGATACCTCATTGAAGTTTTGATTTGCATTTCTCTAATGATTAGTGATGTTGAGCATCCTTTCATGTGTTTGCTGGCAGTCTGTATATCTTCTTTGGAGAAATATCTATTTAGGTCTTCTGCCCGTTTTTGGATTGGGTTGTTTGATTTTGATATTGAGCTGCATGAGCTGCCTGTATATTTTGGAGATTAATCCTTGGTCAGTTGCTTCGTTTGCAAATGTTTTCTCCCATTCTGAGGGTTGTCTTTTCATCATGCAATTCTGATTTGCCCTTCTCTAATAGTTAGCAACTTTGAGCACCTTTTCATGTGCTTTTTGGCCATCTGTATTTCTTCTTTGGAGAAATGTCTATGTAGATCTTCGGCTTTTTGATTGGGGTGTTTCTTTTTTTGTTATTGAGCTGTATGAGCTGTTTGCATATTTTGGAGATTAATCTCTGGTCACTCACATCATTTGCAAATATTTTCTCCCATTCTGTGGGTTGTCTTTTCCTTTTGTCTATGGTTTCCTTTGCTGTGCAAAAGCTTTTAAGTTTAACTAGGTCCCGTTTGTTTTGTTTTTATTTTCATTACTCTAGGAGGTGGATCCAAAAAGATTGCAGCGATTTATGCCAAAGAGTCTTCTGCCTATGTTTTCCACTAAGAGTTTTATAGTATCTGGTATTACATTTAGGTCTTTATTCCATTTTGAGTTTATTTTTATATATGGTGTTAGAGAATGTTGTAATTTTATTCTTTTACATGTAGCTGTCCAGTTTTCCCAGCACCCACTTACTGAAGAGACTGTCTTTTCTCCATGGTATATTCTTGCCTCCTGTGTTGTAGATTAATTGAACAGAGGTGCATGGGTTAATTTCCAGGTTTTGTATCCTGTGCCATCGATCTATATTTCTGTTTTTGTGCTAGTACCGTACTGTCTTGATGACTATATCTTTGTAGTATAGTCTGAAGACAGGAAGCCTGATTCCTCCACCTCCAGTTTTCTTTCTCAGGATTGCTTTGGCTTTTCAGGGTTGAGTTTCCAGTCATGTTTTAAATCTTTTTGTTTTGTTTGAGTTCTGTGAAAAATGCCATTGGTAATTTGTTGGGGATTACAATGAATCTTTAGACTGTCTTGGGTAGTATAGTCACTTTAAGAATATTGATTCTTCTAGTCCAAGGACATGGTATATTTTTCCAACTCTTTGTGTCATCTTCAATTTCTTTCATCAGTGTCTTATACTTTGTGGAGTACAAGTCCTTTGCCTCCTTAAGTAGGTTTATTCCTAGGTATTTATATTCTTTTTAATGTGATGGTAAACGGGATTGCTTCCTTAATTCCTCTTTCTGATCTTTCTTTATTAGTGTAGAGAAATACAAGAGATTTCTGTGTATTAATTTTGTATCCTGAAATATTACCAAATTCATTGATGAGCTCTAGTACTTTCCTAATAGCTTTTTTAGGATTTTCTATGTATAGCATCATATCATCTGCAAACAGTGACAGTTTTACTTCTTCTTTTCCATTTTAGGTTCCTTTCATTTCTTTTCATTCTCTGATTGCCACAGGCTAGGATTTCCAAAATTATGTTGAATAAAAGTGTTGAGAGTGGATGCCCTCGTCTTGCTTCTGATCTTAGAGGGAATGCTGATAGCTTTTCACTGATGAGTATGATGCTGGCTGTGGGTTTGTCCTATATGGCCTTTATTATGTTGAGGTAGGTTCCCTCTGTGTCCACGTTCTGGAGAGTTTTTATCATCACTGGGTGTTGAATTTTGTCAGAAGCTTTTTCTGCATCAATTGAGAAGATCATATGGTTTTTATTCTTCAGTTTGTTAATGTGGTGTATCACACGGATTGATTTGCGGATATTGAAAAATCCTTGCATCCCTGGGATAAATCCCACTTGATCATGGTGTATGATCCTATTAATTTATTGTTGGATACGGTTTGCTAGTATTTTGTTGAGGATTTTTGAGTCTACGTTTATCCATGATATTGGCCCATAATTTTCTTTTTGTGTGGTATTGTTGTCTGGTTTTGGTATCAGGGTGATGGTGGCCTCATAAAATGAGTTAAGTTTATCTCGTCTAATGTGTGACTCAAGGCCTGTGCTTCCCTACTGATCTTCTGTCTGGATGATCTGTCCATTGATGTAAGTGGGGTGTTTAAGTCCCCACTGTTACTGTGATACTGTTGACTTCTCCATTTATGGCTGTTAGCATTTGCCTTATATACTGAGGTGCTCCTCTGCTGGGTGTGTATGTATTTATAATTGTTATATCTTCTTCTTGGATTGGTCCCTTGATCATTCTGTGGTGTCCTTCTTTGTCTCATATAACGGTATTTTAAAGTCTATTTTGTCTGATGTGAGTATTGATACTCCGGCTTTCTTTTGATTTCCATTTTTATGGAAAACCTTTTTCCATCCCCTCACTTTCAGTCTGTATGTGTCCCTAGGTCTGAAGTGGGTCTCTTGTAGACAGCATATATATGGGTCTTGTTTTTATATCCATTCAGCCAGTCTGTGTCTTTTGGTTGGAGCATTTAATCCATTTATGTTTAAGGTAATTATTGATATGTATGTTCTTACTGCCATTCTATTAATTGTTTTGGATTTGTTTTTGTAAGTCTTTTTTCTTCCCCTCCTCTTTACTTCCCTTGTGATTTGATGTCTATCTTTAGCGTTGTGTTTGGGTTGCTTTTGTGTTTGTGTGTGTATCTATTAGAGATTTTTGGTTTGCAGTTATTATGAGATTTTGGCATAGCAGTCTACATATAAACAAGATTGTAGTAAGTTGCTGGTCTTTTAATTTCAAATGCATTTCCAATTCCCTGCACTTGTGCTCTCCTCTTCTCATGATTGCTGGATTTGATATCATATTTGTGTGTGGATGATATCTTCCCTTTACTGTAAGTTTGCCTTTACCAGTGAGCTTTCCCATTTGTGATTTTCTTGTTTCTAGTTGTGGCCTTTTCTTTTCCACTTAGAGAAATTCCTTTAGCGTTTGTTGTAAAGTTGGTTTGGTGGTGCTGAATTCTCTTAGCTTTTGCTTGTCTATAAATCTTTTGATTCCTCCATCAAATCTGAACAAGAGCCTTGCTCCGTAAAGTACTCTTGGTTGCAGATTTTCCCCTTTCATCACTTTAAATATATCATTCCTCTCCCTTCTGGCCTGCAGAGTTTCTGCTGAAAAATCAGCTGGATTCCCTTGTACGTTATTTGTTGCTTTCCCCTTGCTGTTCTTAATATTTTCTCTATGTCTTTAAATGTTTGTCATTTTGATTAATATGCGTCCTGGTGTGTTCTTCCTTGGGTTTTACCCTGTATGGGACTCTCTGCACTTTCTGAACTTGAGTGAGTGCTTCCTTTCCCAGGTTATAAAAGTTTTTGGCTGTTATCTCTTCAAATATTTTTTCAGGCCCATTCTCTCTCTCTCTCTCATCTCCTTCTGGGACCCCTATAATGTGAATGTTGGTGCATGTAATGTTGTCCCAAAGGTCTCAGAGTGTCCTCACTTCTTTTCACTTTTGTTTCTTCATTCTGTTCTGCAGCAGTGATTTCCACCAATCTGTCTTCCAGCTCCCTTATCCGTTTTTCTGCCTCAGTAATTCTGCTATTGATCCCTTCTAGTGTATTTTTCATCTGTGTCTCTTCTTCAAAGCTTATAGCTCTTTACTAAACATTTCTTGTATCCTCTTGGTCTTTGCCTGCAATTCTTTTTCCGAGATCTTGGATCATCTTTACTGTCGTTACTCTGAATTCGTTTTCAGGAAGATTGCCTATCTCCACTTCACTTCACTTGTTTTTCTTGGGTTTTATCTTGTTCCTTTCTCTGGGACATAGTTATCTGCCAACTCACGTTGTCTCACTTGCTGTGTTGGCAGTCTCCATTCCACAGGCAGCAGGATTGTAGTTCTTCTTGCTTCGGGTGTCTGCCCTCTGGTGGGTGAGGCTGGTCCAGGGGCTTGTGTAGGCTTCCTGGTAGGATGGACTGGTACCTGCACTCTGGTGGGTGGAGCTGGGTCTTGTCCCTCTGGTGGGCAGGGCTGTGTCAAGTGTTGTGTTTATAGGTGGCTATGGGGTCAGGATGACTCTAGGCAGCCTATCTGCTGATGTCCCCACCCTGTTGGTTGTTTAGCCTGAGGCATCCCAGCACTGGAGCCTGTAGGCTGTTCGATGAGGCCAGGTCTCAGTGCCAAAATGGTGACCTCTGGGAGAGTTCACGTCAAGGAATATCTCCTGGGGCCTCTGCTGCTAGTGACCTTGCCCCTACAGTGAGCCACAGCTGACCTCCTCCTCCCCAGGAGACCCTCTGAGACCCACAGGTAGGTCTAGCCCAGCCTCCTATGAAGTCATTAATTTTCCCTGGGTCCCAGTGCACATGAAACCTTGTGTGCGCCCTTTAAGAGTGGAGTCTCTGTTTCCCCCAGTCCTGTGGAGCTCCTATAATCAAGCGCTGCTTGCCTTCAAAGCCAAATGCTCTGGGGGTTCCTACTCCTGATGCCAGAGCCCCAGGCTGGGGTGCCTGATGTGGGGCTCAGAACTCTCCCTCCTGTGGGAGAACCTGTGCAATATAATGATTTTCCAGGTGGTGGACCACCCACCCATCAGGGATGGGATTTAATTATATCCCCAAAGTTCCCTTCCTACTGTCTCATTATGGCTTCTTCTTTGTCTTTGTATGTAGAATATCTTTCTCGGTAGTTTTTTTTTTTTTGCGGTACACGGGCCTCTCACTGTTGTCGCCTCTCCCGTTGCGGAGCACAGGCTCCGGACCCAGCCGCTCCGCGGCACGTGGGATCTTCCCGGACCGGGGCACGAACCCGCGTCCCCTGCATCGGCAGGCAGACTTTCAACCACTGCGCCACCAGGGACGCCCTCGGTAGTCTTTTTTGTTGATGGTTGCTCAGCACTTAGTTGTGATTTTGCTGTTTCATGACAGGAGGTGAGCTCAACTCCTACCCTGCCATCTTCTTTTTTCTTTGTGCTTTCTAGTTTCACTTGCTCACAGGGTACTGTGGGCAGTGGCCTTGCACCTGGCTCTGCAGACCAGTGTCCATAGTGTGAAATCTAAACATTTAAACAGTATTGTTTCAATCCTTGAGCACAAAATATCCTTCAATTTATTTGGTATCTTCAATTTCTTTCATCAGTGTCTCAGTTTTCAGCATACAAGTCTTTCACCTCCTTGGTTAAATGTATTCCTAGGTCTTTTATTCTGTTTGATGCGATTGTGAATGGTACTGTTCTCTTAATTTCTCCTATAGCTTGTCATTAGTGTACAGAAACACAACATATTTTTGTATATTGATTTTGTATCCTGCAACTTCACTGAATTTGTTATAGTAGTTCTAACAGTTTTTTGGTGGAGTCTTTAGGGTTTTCTATATACAATATCATGTCATCTGCAAATAGTGACAGATGTCTTTTAGTTCTTTTTCTGGTCTGATTGCTGTGGCTAGGACTTATAATACTATACTAAATAAAAGTGAGAGTGGGCATCCTTGTCTCTTCTTGATCTTAGGGGAAATGCTTTTAGCTTTTCACCACGGAGTATGATGTTACTTGTGGGCTTGTCATGTGCCCTTATTTATGTTGAGAGCTTTTATACCCACTTCTATACCCACTTTGTTGAGAGCTTTTATCCTAAATGGACACTGACAATTGAAAATTTTTTTCTCCACCTATTAAAATGATCATATGATTTTTATGCTTCATTTTGTTAATGTGGTATATCAAATTGATATGCAGATGTTGAACCATCCTTGCATCCTTGGAATAAATCCCACTTGATCATGATGTATGATCCTTTTAATGTATTCTTGAACCCAACTGGCTAATATTTTGTGGAGGATTTTTTTTAATAGTTATCATTTTTCTAATTGCTTTACAATGTTGTTAGTTTGTGCTGTACAATGAAGTGAATCAGCTATGTATCTCTATCTCTATCTATCTATCTACATATATCTCCCCACCTTGGACCTCCCTCACCATCCCCCCCATCTAGGTCACCACAGAGCACTGAGCTGAGCTCCCTGTGCTATACAGCAGGTTCCCACACTAGCTATCTATTTTACACAGGGTAGTGTATTTATATCAAACCTAGTCTCCCAAATCATCCTACCCTTCCCTTGCCCCCCCATGTCCACATGTCCACTCTCTACATCTGCATTTCTATGGCTGCCCTGCATATAGGTTCATCTGTACCGTTTCTCTGGGTATCACATACATGCGTTAATATACAATATTTGTTTTTCTCTTTCTGACTTACTTCACTCTGTATGACAAACTCTAGGTCCATCCACATCTCTGCAAATGACCCAATTTCATTCCTCTTTTTGGCTGAGTAACGTTCCATTATATATAGGCACCACATCTTCTTTATCCACTCATCTGTCGATGGACATTTAGGTTGTTTCCATGTTCTGGCTATTGTAAACAGTGCTGCAATGAACATTGGGGTGCATGTGTCTTTTTGAATTATGGTTTTCTCAGGGTATGTCCCATTAGTGGGATTGCTGGGTCATATGGTAATTCTATTTTTAGTTTTTAAGGAACCTCCATACTGTTCTGCATAGTGGCTGTATCAATTTACATTCCCATCAACAGTGCAAAAGGTTCCCTTTTCTCTACACCCTCTCCAGCATTTATTGATTGTAGACTTTTTGATGATGGCCATTCTGACTAGTATGAGATGATACCTCATTGTAGTTTTGATTTACATTTTTCTAATAATTAGCGATGTTGAACATCTTTTCATGTGCCTCTTGGCCATCTGTATGTCTTCTTTGGAGAAATGTCTATTTAGGTCTTCCACCCAGTTTTTTTTTTTTTTTTTTTTGAGGTATGCGGGCCTCTCACCCCTGTGGCCCCTC
Source organism: Leucopleurus acutus (assembly GCF_964270905.1). Classification (NCBI taxonomy): domain Eukaryota; kingdom Metazoa; phylum Chordata; class Mammalia; order Artiodactyla; family Delphinidae; genus Leucopleurus; species Leucopleurus acutus. The sequence goes on from NC_139148.1 coordinate 3,179,405, forward strand.
CTGCCGCGGAGCACAGGCTTCGGATGCACAGGCCCAGAGGCCATGGCTTACGGGCCCAGCCGCTCCGCGGCACGTGGGATCCCCCTGGACCGGGGCATGAACCCACGCCCCCTAGAATCGGCAGGCAGACTCCCAACCACTGCGTCACCAGGGAAGCCCCCACCCGTTTTTTCATTAGGTTTTTTTTTTTCATATTGAGCTGCATAAGCTGTTTCTATATTTTGGAGATTAATCCTTTGCCCATTGCTTCATTTACAAATATTTTCTCCCATTCTGTGGGTTGTCTTTTTGTCTTGTTTATGGTTTCCTTTGCTGTGCAAAAGCTTTTAAGTATAGTTAGGTCCCATTTGCTTATTTTTGTTTTCATTACTCTAGGAGGTGGGTCATAAAAGATCTTGCTGTGATTTATGTCACAGTGTTTTTCCTATGTTTTTCTCTAAGAGTTTTATAGTGTCCAGTCTTACATTTAGGTCTTTAATCCATTTTGAGTTTATTTTGGTGTATGGTGTTAAGGAGTGTTCTAATTTCATTCTTTTACATGTACCTGTCCAGTTTTCCCAGCACCATTTATTGAAGAGGCTGTCTTTTCTCCATTGTATATTCTTGCCTCCTTTGTCATAGATTAGGTGACCATAGGTGCATGGGTTTATCTCTGGACTTTCTATACTGTTCCATTGATCTATATTTCTGTTTTTGTGCCAGTACCATACTGTCTTGACTACTGTAGCTTTGTAGTATAGTCTGAAGTCAGGGAGCCTGATTTCTCCTGCTCCGTTTTTCTTTCTCAAGGTGGCTTTGGCTATTTGGGGTCTTTTGTGTTTCCATAAAAATTGTGAAATATTTTTCCCAATTCTTTGAAAATTGCCATTGGTAATTTGGTAAGGATTGCATTGAACCTGTAGATTGCTTTGGATAGTATAGTCATTTTCACAGTATTGATTCTTCCAGTCCAGGAGCATTTATATCTCTCCATCTCTTTGTGTCATCTTTGATTTCTTTCATCAGCACTTTATAGTTTCCCAAGTGCAGGTCTTTTGCCTCCTCATGTAGGTTTATTCCTAGGTATTTTATTCTTTTTTGTTGCAATGGTAAATGGGATTGTTTCAGTAATTTCTCTTTCTGATCTTTCATTGTTTTTGTAAAATAATGGAAGAGATTTCTGTGCATTAGTTTTGTATCCTGCAAATTTACCAACTTCATTGATTAGCTCTAGTAGTTTTCTGGTGGCATCTTTAGGATTTTCTATGTATAGTATCATGTCATCTGCAAACAGTGACAGTTTTACTTCTTCTTTTCCAATTTGGATTTCTTTTTCTTCTCTGATTGCCATGGCTAGAACTTCCAAAAACATGTTGAATAATAGTGGCGAGAGTGGACATCCTTGTCTTGTTCCTGATCTTAGAGGAAATGCTTTCAGTTTTTCACCATTGAGAATGATGTTTGCTGTGGGTTTGTCTTATATGACCTTTATTATGTTGAGGTAGGTTCCCTCCATGTCCACTTTCTGGAGAGTTTTTTATCATAAATGGGTGTTGAATTTTGTCAAATGATTTTTCTGCATCTATTGAGTTGATATTATGGTTTTTATTCTTTAATTTGTTAATATGGTGTATCACATTGTTTGCTTTGTGCATACTGAAGAATCTTGGCATCCCTGGGATAAATCCCACTTGATCATGGTGTATGATCTTTTAATATGTTGCTGGATTCTGTTGCTAGAATTTTGTTGAGGGTTTTTGTGTCTATGTTCATCAGTGATATTGGTCTCTAATTTTCTTTTTTTTGTGTGTGATACCTTTGTCTCATTTTGGTATCAGGTGATGGTGGCCTAGTAGAATGAGTTTGGGATTGTTCCGCCCTTTGAAATGTTTTGGAAGAGTTTGAGAAGAATAGATGTTAACACTTCCCTGTTTAATAGTGTTTGGTTTTGAAGCCATCTGGTCCTGGACTTTTGTTTGTTCGAAGATTATTAATTACAGTTTCAATTTCATTACCTATGATTGGTCTGTTCATATTTTTTATTTCTTCCTGGTTCAGTCTTGGAATGTTATACCTTTCCAAGAATTTGTCCATTTCTTCCAAGCTGTCTATTTTATTGGCATATAGTTGCTTGTAGTAGTCTCTTATGATCCTTTGTATTTCTGTGGTGTCAGTTGTAATTTCTCCTTCTTCATCTCTAATTTTATTGATTTGTGGCCTCTCCCTTTTTTTCTTGATGAGTCAAGGTAAAGTTTTATCAATTTTGTTTATCTTCACAAAGAACCAACTTTTAGTTTTATTGATCTTTGCTATTGTTTTCTTCATTTCTATTTCAGTTACTTTTGCTCTGATCTTTATGATTTCTTTCCTTCTACTAACTTCGGGTTTTCTTTGTTCTTCTTTTTTTTAGTTGCTTTAGGTGTAAGGTTAGATTGTTTATTTGAGATTTTTCTTGTTTCTCGAGGTGAGCTTGATTGCTATACACTTCCCTCTTAGAAATGCTTTTGCTGCATCCCATAGGTTTTGGGTGGTTGTGTTCTCGTTGTCATTTGTTTCTAGGTATTCTTTAAATTTCTTCTTTGATTTCTTCACTGATCTCTTGCTTATTCAGCAGCACACTCTTTAGCCTCCATGTGTTTTTGTTTTATAGTTTTTTTTCCTGTAATTGGTTTCTAATCTCATAGCATTATGGTCAGAAAAGATGCTTGATATGATTTCAATTTTCTTAAATTTTCCGAGGCTTGATTGGTGACCCAAGATGTGATATACCCTGGAGAAGTTTCCATGTGCACTTGAGATGAAAGTGTATTCTTCCACTTTCAGGTGGAATGTCCTGTAAAGATGAATTAAATCTATCTTGTCTATTGTGTCATTTAAAGCTTGTGTTTCCTTATTTATTTTCTGTCTGGGTGATGTGTCCATTGCTGTAAGCTGGATGTTAAAGTCCCCCACTATTATTGTGGGGGACTGTTGATATCCCCTTTTATGGCTCTTAGCATTTGTTTTATATATTGAGGTGCTCTTATTTTGGGTGAATAAATATAAGTGTTATGTATTCTTCTTAGATTGATCCCTTGATCATTATGTAGTGTCCTTCCTTATCTATTGTGACAGTCTTTACTTTAAAGTCTGTTTTATCTGATATGAGTATTGCTACTCCAGCTTTCTTGTGATTTCTATTTTCATGGAATATCTTTTTCCATCCTCTGACTTTCAGTCTGTATGTGTCCCTAGGTCTGAAGTGAGTCTCTTGTAGACAGCATGTATATGGGTCTTGTTTATGTATCCATTCTGTGTCTTTTGGTTGGAACATTTAATCCATTTACATTCAAGGTGATTATTGATATGTATGTTCCCATTACCATTTTCTTAATTGTTTTGGGTTTGTTTTTGTGGGTCTTTTTCTTCTCTTGCATTTCCCACCTAGAGAAGTTCCTTTAGCATTTGTTGTAAAGCTGGTTTGGTGGTGCTGAATTCTCTTCGCTTTTGCTTGTCTGTAAAGCTTTTGATTTCTCCACTGAATCTGAATGAGATCCTTGCTGGGTAGAGTAATCTTGGTTGTAGGTTTTTCCCTTTCATCACTTTAAATATATCCTGCCAATATTACCCAGCCATAAACAGGAACAAACCTGAGTTATTTGTAATGAGGTGGATGGACCTAGAGTCTGTCATACAGAGTGAAGTAAGTCAGAAAGAGAAAAACAAATACTGTATGCTAACACATATAAATGGAATATTAAAAAAATGGTTCTGAAGAACTTAGGGGCAGGACAGGAATAAGGATGCAGACATAGAGAATGGACTTGAGGATATGGGGAGGGGGAAGGGTAAGCTGGGACAAAGTGAGAGAGTAACATTGACATATATACACTACCAAATGTAAAATAGCTAGTGGGAAGCAGCTGCACAGGGAAATCAGCTCAGTGCTTTGTGACCACCTAGAGGGGTGGGATAGGGAGCGTGGGAGGGAGATGCAAGAGGGAGGGGATATGGGGATATATGTATACATATAGCTGAATCAGTTTGTTGTACAGCAGAAACTAACACAACATTGTAAAGAAATTATACTCCAATAAAGATAATAAATAAATAAATACACACACACACTTTTTTTTTTTTGCCAATCCCTTCTGGCCTGCAGAGTTTCTGCTGAAAAATCAGCTGATAACCTTATGGGGAGTCCCTTGCATATTATTTGTTTCCTTTCCCTTTCTGCCTTTAATATTATTTCTTCGAATTTAGGTTTGTTTTTTTTTTTGCAGTACGCAGGCCTCTCACTGTTGTGGCCTCTCCCGTTGCGGAGCACAGGCTCCGGACGCGCAGGCTCAGCGGCCATGGCTCACGGGCCCAGCCGCTCCGCGGCACGTGGGATCTTCCCGGGCCGGGGCACGAACCCGTATCCCCTGCATCGGCAGGCGGACTCTCAACCACTGCGCCACCAGGGAAGCCCCGAATTTAGTTTTTGTTAGTTTGATTAATATGTATATTGGTGTGTTTCTCTTTGGGTTTATCCTGTATGGGACTCTCTGCACTTCCTGGACTTGGGTGACTATTTCTTTTCCCATGTTAGGGAAGTTTTCAACTATAATGTCTTCAGATATTTTCTCCGACCCTCTGTCTTTCTCTTCTTGTTCTGGGACCCGTATAATTCGAATGTTGGTGCGTTTGATGTTTTCCCAGAGGCCTCTGAGACTGTGCTCAATTCTTTTCATTCGTTTTTCTTTATTCTGCTCCTCGGCAGTTATTTCCACCATTCTGTCTTCCAGGTCACTTATCTGTTCTTCTGCCTCGGTTATTCTGCTATTGATTCCTTCTAGTGTGTTCTTCATTCCAGTTATTGTGTTGTTCATCTCTGTTCTTTAGTTCTTCTAGATCTTCATTAAACATTTCTTGTATTTTCTTGATCTGTGCGTCTATTCTATTTCCAAGATTTTGGATCATCTTTACTATCATTACTCTGAATTCTTTTTCAGGTAGGTTGCCTACTCCCTCTTCATTTATTTGCTCTTGTAGGTTTTTGCCTTGCTCTCTCATCTGTAACATATTTTTTTTGTCATCTCATATTTTTGATGGGTTGGGATGTATTCCTGTCTTACTGGTTGTTTGGCCTGAGGCATCCAGCACTGGAGTTTGCAGGCAGTAGGAGAGAGCCGGGTTTTGGTGCCGAGATGAGGACCTCCGGGAGGCCTCACTCTACTTAATAGTCCCTGGGGTCTGAGGTTCTCTGTTATTCCAGCGGTTTGGACTTGGAGCTCTCACCACAGGCGCTCAGGCCCGACCCCCAGCCTGGGAACCAAGATCCTGCAAGCCACGCAGCATGGCAAAAAAAAAGAGGAAAGCGGGGCAGAAGGAATGAGCCAAAAGGAGCAGAACAATAGCAAAGTATAAAGTACAAAATAAAATTAATAAAAGATTTATTAGAAATAAAATATAAATGAAACAACAAGGTAAAACAGAACCACAACCTAAAAAAGAAAGAAAAAAAAAGCTGGAAAAGGCCTTGGCTATGGTGGTAGAGCTTAGGCTGGGGCGGAGCTTAGGCTGGGGCGGAGCTTAGGCTCCAGACACCCTGTGGCTGGGAAACAGAGCAGAGTGCAGAGTTCAGAGGTTAGGCCTTGGGCGGGGGTGCAGGGGCAGGGCTTAGGCTCAGCACAGCCAGAGGGCGGAGGATCAGGCCCGGGACCTCAGCAGGCTCCATGGGGCCCAAGTGGGCAGGGGAAACACTGGCCACGTTCCCTTCTGATCCTCTGCTTTCCTGAGCATCTGGACCCTGTCCCCTTTGATCCCCTAACTGTGGGTGGGCCCCTCTGGGCTTGGGAACCCCTCCCCTCCCCGAGCCACCCCTCCAGGGCACTGGTCCCATCCCACCTCCATTTCCCCCCACCACACGTCCTACCCGGTCGCTGGGGGTTCCACCTGTCCCCTTAGGTGTCTGTGGTCCCCCACTCGTGCCTGGTAGGTGCCCTAGTTGTGCGCAGACCCGAATTCCCCGTCCTCTTAGTCCGTCATCTTGACTCCACCCCGCCTTGTGGAGGATTTTTGTATCTAAATTCATCAGGGACATTGGCCCATAATTTTATTTTCTTGTGGTGTCCATGTCTGGTTTTGGTATCGGGGTAATACTGGCCTTGTAAGATGAGTTTGGAAGTGTTCCCTCCTCTTAAAGTTTTTGGAAGAGTTTTAGTAGGACTGGTATTAGTTCTTTGAATGTTTGGTAGAATTAGCCAGGGAGCCATCTGGTCCTGAACTTATCTTGGGAAGTTTTTGATTACTGATTCAATCAGGGAGAAACTTATATTCAGCTCAACCTATAAATGACAAAATGAAATGGAGAGTTTGTGACAGGTCAAACCTCACCCAGGTAACAAGGGGGTTCAGCTGGATATAGATCTCAGTATTTAGGTTTCACCACCCACCTGAATCTATTACCACACTGCCTGTTAACTGGATACTAAATCCATGAACAGCTTTCCCAGGTAAGAGAATTAGGAGGTGATGACATCACAGAGTTTGGTTTTGGCAAAGAAAACTAGGCTAGACAGAGAAAGTAGGGACAAAACAGATATAACCAAATTAACCACCATTTTGCCTAGACCCAACCCCTTTCCCACGTACTGAATCACTCCAAGAATGTCAGCATGTGATAGGCCTACAAGATCATGTTTTCACTATTTTGGACACTGTTTTCTTTGGCTTCTGTCTGTGCACCGTTACATATTTATGTCTTCCTTTTTCTACAATAAGAACTGTGGCTTCCACAATTATTAATATAATTAATCATCTGAATACTACAAAACCGTCAAATGAGTTTCCAAATGGGATTCTTGGTTCAGGGTTTTTCCCAACAATTTTATATTTTTGATAAGCAAACTATTGGTCTGCAAATTGTTTTAAACTTTTGCCCATATGGCAGACAGCATCAGCAATATTTTTTTTTCTTGGCCAAATGTTGATGCTGTTTCTATGTTAGGCAAATGCATCCTATGTGAAAAAGACAGTCTTATTAAATGCCATGTTCAATGCTTATTTCTTCCTTACGTGTTTTCATTATGAAAACGTCACTGACCAGTATTCTTCCTGAGATAACATTTCATACCTCATTCTGTTTCACAGAGATTGATCTCTGAGTTTAATATAAGGATTGGCGATAGGCTGCTAAGGCAAAGATAACATTGGAATGTAGAAATTTCTTCCAGGTAGGTTTTACTTGTGGCTACATAAAAATATATAATCAATTAAAAAAAAAAAATCTTGGGTAGGGCCAAGATTTCTATCCTGTCCTTTACTGGAATAAATTTTGCTAGAATAGGAAAAATTACCACTATTTCATAGCTTTAGGGTTTATTCATGCATTGTTTGTGTGTGAACAAAACAATGTGAGGGTATAACAAAAGGGTATCTGAATATTTAAATCACTCGCATGTCTCAAGGGAATTAAGTTTTCAAAACTCCACACACATACACCCTGTGACCAACTGTATTTGTTCAGAATGTCCACAGCAATTTCTCCCATCCCCCGGCCCCTTCACAGAATGTGACTTTACCACTTTAAGCCTCCTCCCAGATAGAAGAGGGCTCTATAATCCTCATCTTGAATCTGGGCAGAGTTATGAACAGAGAGGAAGTGATACTTTGTAATGCTGAGGCTGGATCCTAAAGGGTTATACAATGCTACCCTGCTTTCCTTAGGTGGTTTGTTCTTGAGAAACAGTCGCCATGCAGTGGGGAAGCCCAAGCAGCTACATGGAGGTGCCATGTAGAGCTATTCTCAGAGCTCCAGAGAGGTCCTAGCTGACAGCATTCAGGGACAGACATAGAAAGAGACTAGCCTTCACTTCATTCTAGCTCCCAGCCTTTATAAATTCCCAGTTAAGGTCCCAAACATCATGAGCAGAGACCAGCCATGTTCAATAAATGCTCTCCGAATTCCTGACCCACAGAATCCATTCACATAATAAAATGATTGCTGTTTTACAAGATTAAATGAGGGGTTGTTAGTTACACAGCAATAGAATAGGAAAATACACCCCAAGGGCAAATTCAAGTGAAAACTGAGAAGATGAAATGAGGTAGCAAAAGTATTTCTTACTAGTATGTTAAAAACTGTTTTTTTGATCTTAGCATATGCATTTTCATATACATAATTGTACCTAAATTTATTGAAGTATAGTTGATTTACAATAGTGCCAATTTCTGCTGTACAACAATATTTATAGGATAAATGGGAAAATCAGTTTTTTAAAGGGAGAGAAGATTTTAAAATATATATAAATAATTTCCATTTATGATATTCAAGTAGTACGGTTGGTGAGTAAAATGGCATTTCTCATTTCTAAAGCTCTTCCTCCTATGATGTGAATATTCAATATAACACTGAGTCACCTACCCTGTAACAAATTTTAAACATTATAAATGACACTTTCTAACCAGGAATGTTTCAAGCATAAGAAACTTTTTTTTTTTTTAATGAGAGCTATTAGGGAACTTATGTTTAAAAGTAGGTACTATCGTATGTCACCATTCAACAAAGCAAAAAGAAATTTTTCAGCGCCTTGTTCCCACATTTTTGCAAAGCTATTTCTTCTGTAAATCAAGCTGCGTGCCTACTGGCATAAGAACGTTTAATTAGAAAATAACGTATATTGCTGTCAAGTTTTGATTCAATCACTACATTTTAACAACCCGCTAAATTAAGGTGGGTGACAGGAACAGTTGCTTCTTGGTCTTCAAACAAGCTAGCAAAATAGAACAAGCCTGAATTTCCACTAGTGAGGAAAATCTGAATGATCAGTAAACATGAGGAGTCTAATTTACTAGTAATGAAATAAAACATTAAAATAGAATTTCACGGCCATTAAGTTAGCAAACATGTAAATATCTGCTGGATGCGCTGTTGAGAAATTGTCGCAATGGGAACTTTATACACAGCTTTTGAGGAGCAATTTGGTATCGTTTAATAAAATGTAAAACCTCTTTTGTATGTTACTCAGCAAAACCTTTCAATGAGAAAGCAAGAAATATTTAATCCCTGGGGGATTTTTTTTTTTTTTTGACAGAGTCTCAGTTGGATCCCAAATTTTCTGCCTGCTGGCCATGTGATTTGAAAATGGAAATGACTTAGACTGAGTAAGTGGTGTACATAAATTCCAGTGTGTACTCTACTGCAGTTTCAAAGAATTGGCTAGATCTATGTGCAGAACAAAGAATAAAAAAAATTGCAAAATATGCATCCATGAATGTACTTCTAATACATAATTTAAAAATATCCAATATGTATTTTTCATATTTTCAGGGACAATAGAAAAGTGTAGATTGGAAGACTCCGTGAGGATTTCATAAAGCAGTTAGACGACCACTATCTCTGCAGATAGAGGAAGCTGAATAGCATGGAGCCAACTTCAGATTTATCGATACTAATTTGACTTAAGGGACAGAACCAAGCTACCTTTGATCTTTTAAAAACTGTGAATGGTAGGCATATGGGTTTTTGAAAAACAATACAGTAGCAGTGCACAACTTACCAACATTTTCTGAATTAAAAACATCAAATGCACTATATAAAAACTTTGTTCTAACTGCTTTGATTTCCAGGATGTTCAGCTGCAAAATGAAATATTTCTAAATAAGTTGAAGAAACACTGTAAGGAAGCTGCTATCCTTGGGGACAAATGCAGTACTTATATTTTAAACTGTAATATAATTCCCTTTGACATCTCAGATTCAGAAAATGTGTGTGTTGCTGCTGGTTTAGAAACTACCAAAACAGGACTGCCTACGTACCAATATCATCACTGGTCAGAGCACTGCACTCACTTTCTGTAACTGTAAAACCTAAACGAGGTTTTGGTGGCTTCAGACACTGAAAGAGAGACGTGCAAAGTTAACATGAAAAGGGAATGAAAGCTGCACCACAACCAATCTTACTCAATACAGTTATGTACGGGGCTTCCCTGGTGGCGCAGTGGTTGAGAGTCCGCCTGCCGATGCAGGGGACACGGGTTCGTGCCCCGGTCTGGGAAGATCCCACATGCCGCGGAGCAGCTGGGCCCGTGAGCCATGGCCGCTGAGCCTGCGCGTCCGGAGCCTGTGCTCCGCAACTGGAGAGGCCACAGCAGTGAGAGGCCCGTGTACTGCAAAAAAAAAAAAAAAAAAAAATTATGTACAAACACAGCTAAAATCTAAACCTGGCTGCATGCCATATTTAACGTATTTGTATATATGGATCATGTGTTGATATTTATTTCAGGCCTTAATTCATGTCACTTCTTTTTTAAAATTTATTGAAGTATAGTTGATTTACAATAGTGCCAATTTCTGCTGTACAACAAAGTGATTTGGATATATACACACACACACACACACACACACACATACATTCTTTTCATTATGGTTTACTATAGGATATTGAATGTAGTTCCCTGTGCTATACAGTAGAACCTTGTTTATGCATTTTATATATAATAGTTTGCATCTGCTAATCTCGAACTCCCAATTCTTCCCTCCCCCACCCTCTCCCCGTTGGCAACCACGCGTTTATTCTCTATGTATATGAGGCTGTTTTGTAGATAAGTTCATTTAGGTCATATATTAGATTCTACATATAAGTGACATCATAGGGTATTTGTCTTTCTCTGTCTGACTTACTTCACTTAGTATGATAATCTCTAGGTCCATCCACGTTGCTGCACATGGCATTATTTCATTCTTTTTTATGGCTGAGTAGTATTCCATTGTGTATACGTACCACATCTTCTTTATCCATTCATCTGTCAATAGATATTTAGGTTGTCTCCATGTCCTGGTTATTGTAAATAGTGCTGCTATGAACACTGGGGTGCATGTATCTTTTCGAATTAGAGTTCTGTCCAGATATATGTCCAGGACTGGGATTACAGGATCATATAACAATTCTACTTTTAATTTTTGGAGGAACCTCCATACTGTTCTCCATAGTGGGTGCACCAATTTACATTCCCACCAACAGTGTAGGGGGGTTCCCTTTTCTCCACACCCTCTCCAGCATTTATTGTTTGTAGACTTTTTAATGATGGCCATTCTGACCTGTGTGAGGTGGTACCTCGTTGTAGTTTTGATTTGCGTTTCTCTGATAATTAGTGATGATGAGCATCTTTTCATGGGCCTGTTGGCCATCTGTGTGTCTTCTTTGGAGAAATATCTATTTAGGTCTTCTGCCCATGTTTTGATTGAGTTTTTTGTTTTTCTGATACTGAGTTATATGAGCTGTTTGTATATTTTGGAAATTAAGCCTTGTCAGTCACATCATTTGCAAATATTTTCTCCCAGTCCATGGTCGTCTTTTAGTTTTTTTTTGTTTTTTTTAAATTTAATTTTATTTATTTATTTATTTATTTTGTCTTTTGGTTTTGTTTATGGTTTCCTTTGCTGTGCAAAACCTTATAAGTTTGATTAGGGCCCATTTGTTTACTTTTGCTTTTCTTTCTATTGACTTGGAAGACTGACCTAAGAACACATTGGTACTATTTATGTCAGAGAATGTTTTACATATGTTCTTTTCTAGGAGTTTTATGGTGTCATGTCATATTTAAGTCTTTAAGCTATTTGGAGTTTATTTTTGTGTATGGGATGAGGGTGTATTCTCACTTCATTGATTTCCATGAGGCTGTTTAACTTTCCCAAAACTACTTGCTGAAGAGACTGTCTTTTCCACGTTGTATATTCTTGCCTCCGTTGTCGAAGGTTAACTGACCGTAGGTCTGTGGGTTTATTTATGGGCTCCCTATCCTGTTCCATTGATCCACATGTCTGCTTTTGTGCCAATTCCAAGCTGTTTTGCTTATGGTAGCTTTGTAGTATAATCTGAAGTCTGGTAGGGTTATGCCTCCTGCTTTGTTCTTTTTCCTCAGTATTGCTTTGGTAATTCTGGTTCCATATAAATTTTAGGATTATGGTTCCATATAAATGGTTCTATGGTTCCATATAAATTTTAGGATTTTTCTAGTTCTGTGAAAAATGTCATGGGTAATTTGATAGGGATCACATTAAATCTGTAGATTACTTTGGGTAATATGGCCATTTTAACAAATATTAATTCTTCCAATCCAAGAGCATGGGATATCTTTCCATTTCTTTGAATCATCTTCAGTTTCCTTTATTAATGTTTTATAGTTCTCAGCATGTAAGTCTTTTACCTCCTTGGTCAGGTTTATTCCTCAGTAATTTTTCTTTTTTTTTTTTTTTTGGATGTGAGTTTAAAAGGGATTGGTTTTTAAAATTACATTTCTGATATTTCATTGCTAGTGTAAACAAGTGCAACTGATTTCTGTATGTTAACCTTGTTTCGTGCTACCTTGCTGAATTCATTTATCACTTACTGTAGTTTTTGTGTGGAGTCTTTAGGGTTTTCTATATAGACTATCATATCATCTGCATATAATGACAATTTTACCTCTTCCTTTCCAGTTTGGATACCATTTATTTCTTTTTCTGGTCTGATTGCTGTGGTTAGGACTTCCAGTACTATGTTGAATAGAAGTGGTGAGAGTGGGCATTCTTCACTTGTTCCCGATTATAGTTAGAAGGGTTTCCTCTTTTCATCATTGAGTATTATGTTGGATGTGGGTTTATCAAAAATAGCTTTTATTATGCTGAGTTATGTTCCCTCTATACCGATTTTGGTAAGTTTTATTATGAATGGATGTTGAGTTTTATCAAATGCTTTTTCTGCATCTATTGAGAAGATCATGTGTGTTTTGTCTTTTCTTTTATTGATGTGGTGTATCACATTGATTTGCGTATGTTGAACCATCCTGTGACCCTGGGATGACTCTAACTTGGTAATGGTGTATGATCTTTTTATATGTTGTGGGATTCAGTTTGATAATATTTTGTTGAGAATTTTTGCATCTATATTCATTAGAGATATTGGTCTGTAATTTTCTTTCTTGGTGTTGTCTTTGTTTTTGGTATCAGGGTGATGGTGGCTTCTTAGAATGTCTTTGAAAGTATTCCCCCCTCTTCAATCTTTTGGAAGCATTTGAGAAGGATTGGTATAAATTCTTTGTATGTTTGGTAGAATTTGTCTGTGAAACCTTCTGGTCCTGGACTTTTGTTTGCAGGGAGTTGTTTTTTGTTTGTTTTGTTTTCTTATTTTCAGATTCTATTTTACTTCTAGTGATCCATGTGTTCAAATATCTTTATCTTCTTGATTCAGTTTTGGTGGGCTGCAGTGTTTCTAGGGCTTGTCCATTTCTTCTAGGTTGTCCAATTTGTTCATAGTATTCTCTTATGGTTTTTGTATTTCTGTGTTATCCGTTGTGATTTCTGCTCTTCCATTTCTTATTTTGTTTTTTTGAATCCTCTGTCTTCTTGGAGAGCCTGGCCAGAAGTTTGTCAATTTTGTTTACCCTTTTAAAGAAGCAGTTCTTGATTTTATTCTATTGTTTTATTAATCTCTATTTATTTCCTCTCTGATCTTTATTTCCTTTCTTCTCCTATTTGTCCTTCTTTTTCTTATTCTTTTAGGTGGGAGGTTAGGTTGTTTGAGATTTTTCTTGTTTCTTGAAGAAGGCCTGTATCACTCTGAACTTCCCTCTAAGAACTGCTTTTGTTGCATCCCACAGATTTTGTATGGTTGTGTTTTCATTGTTATTTGTCTCAAGGTATTTTTAAATTTCCTCTTTGATTTCATTATTGACACACTGGTTTTTTTTAGTAGCATGTTGTTTAGTTTCCATGTAATCTTTTTTTTTCTCATTTCTTTTTCTGTGGTTGATTTCTAGTTCCATGCCTTTGTGGTCATAAAAGATGCTTGAAATAACTTCTATACTCTTAAATTTGTTGAGGCTTGTTTTGTGCCATAATATGTGGTCAGTCCTAGAGAACGTTCTATGTGCACTTGAAAAGAATGTGTATTCTGATTTTTCTTTGGTGGGAGGGAATGTAACCTCCTGAAAATATTAATTCTAACTGTTCCATTGTATCCTTTACGATCTCTGTTGCCTTACTGTTTTTCTGTCTAAATGTGTCCATTGATGTGAGTGGGGTATTAAAGTCTCCTACTACTATTGTATTCCTGTCAATTTCTCCCTTTATGTCTGTTAGTATTTATTTTATGTATTTGGGTGCTTCTATATTGGGTGCATATATGTTGAGAAGTGTAAAATCCTCTTCTTGTGGTGATCCTTTTATCATTATATAGAGTCCTTCTTTATCTTTCTTTATGGCCTTGGTTTTAAAGTCTATTTTGCCTGCTGTAAGTATCGATACCCCTGCTTGCTTGTCATTTCTGTTTGCATGAAATATCTTTTTCCATCCCCTCACTTTCAATCTTTGTGTGTCTTTTAACCTAAAGTGGGTCTCTTGTAGGCAGCATCTCGTAGGCTCTTATTTTTTATCCAATCTGCCACTCTATGTCTTTTTATTGGAGTATTTAGTCCATTGACATTTAAGGTAATTATTGATAGATATGTATTTATTGCCATTTTTAACCTTGTTTTCCCATTAAGTTTGTATTTCTTCTTTGTTCCTTTCTTTTTCCTTTTCTGGTTTGTTGATTTTCTTTTCTGTTATGCTTGTGTTCTCTTTTTGGTTTCTGTGAATCTATTGTATGTTTTTGATTTGTGGTTTCCCTGATTTTCAAGTGTGTTAACACCTTCCTATCTGCTTGCTTTAGACTGAGAGTCATATAGGCTCAAACGCATTCTGGAAAAGAAAAATCTACATCTCTTACTCTCCTCCCCCACAGTTTATATGATTTTGATGTCCTCTTTTACATCTTCACATTCATCCTTTTGCTGTTCATGGTGGTTATCATTGCTTTCAGTGAAAAAACAATATTTTTTTAATCCGTGCACTGGCTTATTTAAATGATTTACTTTCCCATTGTGATTTTCTCTTCCTATAGCTTCTTGCTTTTTTTGTATTTAGAAAAAACCTTTTAATATTTATTTGAGGATAGGTTTAGTATCACTGTATTCTAGTTTTTGCTGGCCTGAGAAATTCTTTATCTCTCCTTCTGTTCTAAATGATAATCCTGGCTGGGTAGAGAATCCTAGGCTGCAGATTTTTCCCTTTCAGGATTTTGAATATATCTTACCATTCCTTCTGGCCTGCAGCATTTCTGTAGAGAAATCGGTTGATAGCCTTATGGGGGCTCCCTCGTAATGAACTCTGTTTTTCTCCTGCTGCCTTAAGAATACTCTGTCTTTAATTTTTGCCATTTTAATTACAGTATGTCTAAGTGTGTGTCTGTTTGGGTTCCTCTTGTTTGGGACCCTGTGTACTTCTTAGACCTGGATATCTGTTTCCCTTTTTAGGTTTGGGAAATTTTCAGCCATAATTTCTTCAAATACATTTTTGATGCCCTTTTCTCTTTCTCCTCCTTCTGGAATTCCTATTATGCATAGATTGGCACATTTTATATTACCCTATGGGTCTCTTATGTTGGTTTCTTTTTTTTTTTTCCTCATTTCGCTGTCTGTTGTTCTGATTGGGTGATTTCCATTATTTCATCTTCCAGATCACTGGTTTGTTATGCATCCTTCATTTTGCTATTTATTGCCTTTAGCTCAGCTTTCATCTCAGTAAATGTGTTTTCTAATTTTTCTTGGTTCCTCTCTAGTGTCTAGTTCCTTTTTACAGTAATTTGCATTTCTATCGATCGTTTCTTAATTCCTTCAGTATTTTCATTATCTGCTTTTTGCACTTGGTGTCTATTAGACGGAAGAAGTCGATTTCATTGTATGTTCTTTCAGGGGAATTCTCTTGATCTTTTAATTGGGAGTGCTTCCTCTCATCCTTCATTTTACTTATTTCTTCTACTCTATGAGTTTAGGAGAAACAAATATCTACTGTGGTCTTGGAGGGCTATTTTCATGTGGGAGCATCCCTGCGTTGCTTGCATGGGTTTAATATTTTGGGTGCAAGGGCTGTTTTCAGTATGGATGCCTGACACACCTTTTCTCACTGTGTGCTGGCCATTATCCCCTTGATAGGGGGTGTGAGTGGTGTTGTGGTGACCAGAGCCTGCACCAGATGTTGAGCAGGACCTCCTCTTTGTTCTGTGCTTGTCACTGCCCTGTTGGGGGTAGGGTCTGCTCACGAGGTGTTGGAGTAGAAGCCCCCAGATCTGTTTCTGAGCTGCAGTGTGAGGCAGGTGGGACTGGAGCATTTCCACTGGTAGAGGAGCCACTGAGTATTCCCCCACAGAGCTGTGCACCCACCAGGGAGTGTGCTCTGTGGTGTCACCTGTCACCCACTGTGTGGGCTCACAAAGTACACTATTGTTGGCACTGCCCTCAGTCTCACCTCAATGTGGGAATGCCAGCAATCGTCCCTGGTTTCCTCAGGTGTTGTGTTCACAAAGCCACCAGTACAGACCCATAGGCACAGATCCACTGAAGTGACGTACCAGGACCGCAGTAGTCGCACACCTGGACCCGCTGTGGGAGCTAAGGAAGCAGCCCAGACCCTGGCCCAGCCTCCATGCATCCACAAAGCCCACAGCTGCTAAGGCTGGACCTGTCCCAGCCAGGGGAGCATGCAGAGAGGTAGCACAGACCTTCTGTGCTGGTTCTGCCGGCTGCGAACTGGCTGCTGCACTCTCCTCCGAGTCTCTGAAGCTCCCTTTCTTTCCCAGATGATCTCCGTGCCGGTGAAGGGGCTTCCCAGGATGAGGGAAGCTTTCCTCTTTCACAGCTCCCTCCTAGGGAGGCAGGTCCTGTCCTGGTTCCTTTTGTCCTACCCAGTTACATGGTGATCTTTCTTGCAACTTCGGTAATGTGAGATCTCCTGCCAGTCTTCAGTAGCTATTCTGTCAGAACTCTTCCACATGGAGATGTGTCTTTGATGTATTTATCGGAGGAGGTGATCTCCACATCCTTCTATTCAGCCATCTTGATTCATGTGTTGACACTTAAAATTTACATTTTAAAATTGGAGAATATTAACAGAACTGACGTTCATATACATTTCTATGTTATTGATCTTATTCATGTTAGAATGTTAGAAAACGCACACCTCGTCTACCCATCACATGGTATATTAAAAGCTGATTTATGGGCACTTTGGCAATTTCAGTGTCTTTTTCTAACATTTTACTGAGTGTTGGAATTCTTGTTCTGCTCCAGGTTTTCCAATTTCTAGAATGGTCCTCCATCACATCCCCTTTCCCATGATCAGCTCAGCTTATTTCTTAGTAAGCTGTCCCACCAGCCTCTCTTGAAAGAGATGGATACTGCTTAGAAATTTTTGGCTAACCTAGAAACTTCCTTGGAGAACCAGAAAACTAATTGGCAGGTACTGTCAAAAGAAATGTTCTGTAATCCTGCAGGGAATCAGAACATAATTCCTGTACTGACACTTTCATCAGGTCTGAACTCCTAAAGGAAAGAAAAAAAGTTGATGCCCCCTACGGACTGAGTTTTACACATCCATATGTTTTACCCTCGTCTGAAGCAAGAGGGAGATGCTGCAGTTGGCATAGAGATATATTACCCTGAATGCTCCTCTCTGCATCAAGGATTCATAGAACACTGCAATATTTCTGCTGAGCCAAAGTGACAACAGTAGAAAGTGGCCAGATTCTGCAGTTGGAGGGCATGAAACATTCGTGTCCCTGGCAGTAACAATGGGTGGCTTTCTCAGGCCTGTTTTAAGGATAACAATTCTTGGAGAGTAGAGCCTGGAGCTATCAGAAACAGAAGTGACACATCACGACAGGTTTGGCGTTTTTCCCAATGAGGGAATTATTGGTCCAATGAGGACCATGAAGGTAGACGGATCCACAGTGGAGCTACCCGAGAACACCTCTTCATCGGGAACCCGCAGATTCAGAAAACACTGGCCTAAGGGTTATATCTGAAATTATTGTCAAACGTTGTGGAAATACTTAGGAACCAGGAAGCTTTGAGAAATGTTTAAAACATGCTAAGTTCTTTTCGTGTACTTGGAATTGATAAGTACTCTTGATAGTGGATTCTTTACCTAAGCATATCCATGGGATAACTAGGGTTCAGGGGCCAAATCACATGTTTTTGTCAGGAAAGTTTTATTGGAACACAATCATACCCATTCATTTCTTTGTACCTTTTTTTTTTTTAAAAGAGTCCACATATAAGTGATGTCATGATATTTGTCTCTGGTTTACTTCTCTTAATATGATATTCTTTAAGTCCATCCATGTTGCTGCAAATGGCATTATTTCATTCTTTTTCATGTTTGAGTAATGTCCCATTGTATATATGTACCACATCTTCTTTATCCATTCATCTGTTGATGAACATTTAGATAGTTTACACATCTTAGCTATTGTAAATAGTGCTGCTGTGAACATCTGGGGTGCAGGTATCTTTTTGAATTAGTTTTTAATTGAAATATAAACATTGATTGACAGTCTGTCAGGTGTACACCAAGTGATTCAGTTTATATATATTGGGTTGGCCAAAAAGTGCCTTTGGTTTTTAAGTAAAAATAAAAGACACATTTTTCGCTTTCACCAAGAACTTTATTGAACATTGTATTCACCTTTTTGTTCCACTACCTTCTGCCATTTTTTAGGCAACTTCATAATTCCATCTTCCCAAAACTTTTTGAGCAAAGAACTGTTGCAGGTGCCTTTTACAGTCTCCCAGGAAATTGAAATATTTTCCATGAAGAGAATTTTGTAAAGACCGAAATAAATGGAAATCTGAAGATGCAATGTCTGGTGAATACAGTGGATGAATCAGAACTTCACATCCAAGCTGTAACAGTTTTTGCCTCGTCATCAAAGAAACATGTGGTCTTGCATTATCCTGATGGACGATTATTATGCATTTTCTGTTGACTAATTCTGTATGCTTTTCATTGAGTGCTGCTTTCAGTTGGCCTAATTGGGAACAGTACTTGTTGGAATTAATCGTTTGGTTTTCTGGGAGAAGCTCATAATAGAGGACTCCCTTCCAGTCCCACCATATACATAACATCACCTTCTTTGGATGAAGACCGGCCTTTGGTGTGGTTGGCGGTGGTTCATTTCACTTGCCCCACGATCTCTTCTGTTCCACATTATCATACAGTATCCACTATTCATCCCCCATCACAATTTGTTTTAAAAATGGAACGTTTTCATTATGTTTAAGTAGAGAATTGCATGCGGAAATATGGTCAAGAAGGTTTTTTTCCACTTAACTTATGTGGAACCCAAACATCAACGCGATTCACACAACCAAGCGGTGCAAATGACTTTCAGTGTTTGACTTGGATATTTTGAGTATGTCAGCTATCTTCCGCGTGGTGTAACGTTGATTGTTGTCAATCAATGTCTCGATTTGATCTCTATCAACTTCAACTGGTCTACCTGGCCATGGAGCACGATTCAGTGAGAAATCTCCAAACTTCACAAACCACTTCTGACACGTTCAGTCAGTCACAGCATCTTCTCCATACACGACAGAAATCTTTTTTTTGCGTTTCAGTTGCGTTTTTACCTTGCTTAAAGTAATAAAGCATAATTGGCTGAAAATGTTGCTTTTTCCCTTCCGTTTTCAATATTAAGATGGCTACACAAAAATTCACCAACTCTGATAAATCTTTTTTTAAATGCACGCTCATACAGTTGATACAATTGTAGCTGTCACATACAATCTAACAAAATGGTTTCGAATGAGGTTAAAGACAACTAAGTGCTACTAGAGCCATCTTACAGAGAAAAACGAATGAACATTTTGGCCAACCCAATATATACTGATATTCTTTTTCAGATTCTTTTCCACTAAAGGTTATTACAAGATATTGAATATAGTTCTCTGTGCTATAAAGTAGGTCCTGTTGTTTATTTTGTATATAGTAGTTTGGATCAGTTAATGCCAAACTCCTGATTTATCCCTCCCCCACCCCCTTCCCCCTTTGGTAACCATAAGTTTGTTTTCTATGTCTGTGAGTCTGTTTCTGTTTCATAGGTAAATTCACTTGTGTCATATTTTAGATTCCACATATATTCCGAATCATGATATTTGTCTTTGTCTGGCTTACTTCACTTTGTATGATAATCTCTAGGTCCATCCATGTTGCTGCAAATGACATTATTTCATTTTTTTGTAATGGCTGAGTAATATTCCATTGTATATATGTGCCACATCTTCTTTATCCATTCATCTGTTAATGGACATTTAGGTTGCTTTCATATCTTGGCTATTGTGAATAGTGCTGCTATGAACATTGGGGTGCATGTATCCTTTCAGACCACGCTTTTCTGTGGATAAATGCCCAGGAGTGGGATTGCTGGATCATATGGTAACTCTATTTTTAGTTTTTTAAGGAACCTCCATACTATTCTCCATAGTGGCTGCACCAACTTACTTTTCCACCAACAGTGTAGGAGGGTTCCCTTTTCTCCTCACCTCTCCAGCATTTGTTATTTGTAGAGTTTTTAATGATGGCCATTCTGAGTCGTGCGAGGTTGTATCTCATTGTAGTTTTGAGTTGCATTTCTCTAACAGTTATTGATGTTGAGCATCTTTTCATGTGCCTCTTGGCCATCTGTATGTCTTCTTTGGAGAAATATCTATTTAGGTCTTCTACCCATTTTTCAATTAGGTTTTTTTTTTTTTTTGGAAATTAATCCCTCATCTGTTGCATTGTTTGCAAATATTTTCTCCCATTTTGTAGGTTGTCGCTTTGTTTTGCTTATGGCACCCATTCAGTTCTGTATTGTCTGTGGCTGCTTTTGTGCTGCAATGAGAGTTAATTGCAACATGATCTTTATGACTCAAAGCTGGAAATACTATTTGATCTTTTCCAGGAAAAATTTGACAATCCTTTTCTCACTGTTAACAGTGCTAAAATATAAATTTTTTTCCATCCTCTCTCAACTTGCCATAGCTTTAAAAATTCTGTTATTTAATGTTCTAATTAAAGAAATAAAATAGTCATTGGTATACTTTTACTTTTATGTTCTGCCATGCTAGTTTTAAATTTGAATATCAGAGTATTTAGCTTGTATTGAGAGTCACTGGAATTACACAATTCAGATTTTTTTGGAGGTACCCTAAGACGTCATTATGAGAACAGCGGAGCCACTGTATATTACTCAGTGGAGTTTATTTCACTTCTTGACACGCACGTGTTTGCTGTAGCAACACTCTCTAACTTCAGCTTACTGAGGAGTAAGGAAGGATGAAATGGAAACGAATTATGGGTTGCCTACTTCTTTCCTATGCCATCTTTTTTTTTTTTTTTTTTTGCGGTACGCGGGCCTCTCACTGCTGTGGCCTCTCCCGTTGCGGAGCACAGGCTCCAGATGCGCAGGCTCAGCGGCCATGGCTCACGGGCCCAGCCGCTCCGCAGCCTGCGCGATCTTCCCGGACCGGGGCACGAACCCGCGTCCCCTGCATCGGCAGGCGGACTCCCAACCACTGCGCCACCAGGGAAGCCCAAGGCATGAAATCTTACAAGACGTATCACCCCCCTTCATTTCTGCCTTGAAGAGCTCCTTGGCTGCGCACACCACTATTTTTTCTATACAAATTTAAGAAACAGCTTATCGTATTCCACAAAACATGCTTTTCACAGTTTTATTTGAATTTAACTGAATCAGTGGGTTAAATAGGAGAGAACTGACATCTTTGACTCTTAGACATATTTATGCCAACCAAATTGTTGTTGACACCATAAATGATATGCTTATCCCACATTTTCTCAGTGATTATTACTGTTGCAGCAAAGGAAATTGACGTTTGTAAGTTGATACTATATCTAACACCACCATTAAAATGCTCATATTGATTTGACCAGCCATCTGTAGGCTTCTGTGGGTTTTCTCTGTCTATTATCACATCACTGACATATGATACCTTTTCCTAGGCAGCACAGTATGGAATACAGGTGGTGACAGAAGACATCAGGGTATCTTTCCCATCCTAAACATCATATGAACATCATTTTCTGCAGGTTTTCATAATGCCCTATGCCTTGTTAAGAGAGCTTCTTTGAATTCCAGTTTCATAAGAGATTTCGTCATAAATGTTTGTAGGATTGAGTTTTTTCCCCCTCTGTTGTTAAAAGCATCAATTCAGATGAGCATTTACCAATTGTGAGTGAATTACTATATTTTAACAAATATTCCAGCATTAAGGGGGATAGTGCGCTTTCCCGAAATGGGCATTGATCGATTATAATGCA
Source organism: Leucopleurus acutus (assembly GCF_964270905.1). Lineage (NCBI taxonomy): Eukaryota > Metazoa > Chordata > Mammalia > Artiodactyla > Delphinidae > Leucopleurus > Leucopleurus acutus. The sequence continues at coordinate 3,201,524 of NC_139148.1, forward strand.
AATTATTTTTATACAATCAACGTGTGTGTTAATTTTACATCTACCCTGATGAGTGAGAGTGGTCTGGAAGAAGCCATCTGATCACACTCTTTCCAAGTGATCCTGAATTTCACAGATTTTTGTCTCAATCCAGCATTGCAAAAACTCTCAGAACTCATAGCTGGGACAGACGTTAAAAGCAACTCCCACCCTAAGGACCAGTGTCAAAGAATAAATAATTTCTAATAATTTCCCTCACCTTAAGCTTCCCTGATTCTTGATATATTTTTAAATCCAAATGGATGCATGGTTATTATCACTATTGAATTAATGTATACATTTTGATGCCAAACATTTAACACTGCAGGTTGGTTAACTTCAGTTATACTTCAAAGAACCCACTAGATTATTTGTTTAAAGATACAGTACACACAGGTAGGCTGTTGGTCAATGTTCAGCTAAACTTACAAGATTTTCTATTAAAAAATATTGTGTATCGGAGCTTTTGTTAACCTTTACTTCAGTGATTCCTTCTTGAAGAGTTAATATGTACTGTTTTAATCCTTACAGAGTCTGGAAGGATAGATGCAAGTGGTTTATCTTGTAGTTAGTACAGTAGTTTTAGGCAGACTGTAGACACCATATATTTGAACTGCATTGAACAGAAAGCGTTTTTTTTTTTTAATGCCATTTTTCTAAAATTGAGGTATAGCTGTTTTACAATGTTGTGTTAGTTTCTACTATATGGCAAAGTGAAGTAGAGTTCCCTGTGCTATACAGCATGCTCTCATTAGTTACCTGTTGCATACCCAGTAGTGTATAATGTCAATCCCAATCTCCCAATTTATTGCACCCCCTCCTTTCCCCCCTTGGTGTCCATATGTTTGTTCTCTACGTCTCAGTCTCTATTTCTGCCTTGCAAACTGGTTCATCTGTACCACTTTTTCTAGATTCCATATATATGCGTTAACATACGATATTTATTTTTCTCCTTCTGACTTACTTCACTCTGTATGACAGTCTCTAGGTCCATCCTCGTCTCTACAAATCACCCAGTTTAATTCTTTTTTATGGCTGAATAATATTCCATTGTATATATGTGCCACATTTTCTTTATCCATTCATCTGTCAATTGACATTTAGGTTGCTTCCATGCCCTGGCTATTGTAAACAGTGCTGCAGTGAACATTGGGGTGCATGTGTCCTTTTGAATTATGGTTTTCTCAGGGTATATGCCCAGTAGTGGGATTGCTGGATCATATGGTAATTCTATTTTTAGTTGTTTAAGGAACCTCCATAATGTTCTCCATAGTGGCTGTATCAATTTACATTCCCACCAACAGTGCAAGAGGGTTCCCTTTTCTCCACACCCTCTCCAGCATTTGTTGTTTGTAGATTTTCTGATGATGTCCATTCTAACTGGTGTGAGGTGATACCTCATTGTAGTTTTCATTTGCATTTCTCTAATAATTAGTGATCTTGAGCAGCTTTTCATGTGCTTCTTGGCCATCTGTATGTCTTCTTTGGAGAAATGTCTATTTAGGTCTTCTGCCCATTTTTTGGATTGGGTTGTTTGTTTTTTGATATTGAGCTGCATGAGCTGTTTATATATTTTGGAGATTAATCCTTTGTCCATGGATTCATTTGCAAATATTTTCTCCCATCCTGAGGGAGCATTTCTGTGTGTGATTTGATACTGAACTCTGGGTCTTTCCAAATTAGTGAGACTGCATGACTGTATACTACTTATGCTCCAAATAGTTGCTTATTTTCATCAGCAGAAGATATACAAAGGTTGATAAATTGCTGCCTGTCACAGCTTTACATGGAGGGGAAAATGTGCATTTACACAGTCCAGCAAACCTACCTTCTCCCATTTTCCTTCCTGTGCTTGGGCATGGTTCTTTCTCACACTGAAGTTTCCGGCAACTAATATTAATTCTCACGACCCACTGCTCACCTAGAGTAAACCATGCCACTTAATTAAGGAAACTAAAATAATACTTATGAGGAAGTCATCAGGATGTAGAGAGAGAATATTTTAAAACCTTTCACTAAATTACACAATTAACGGACTACACACACAATAATTCATCATCCACGTAAAGGTGGCAGAGCCCAGAGCAATGTAACATAGTGAAATTAAATTTTTGGAGGAGTGAGTCAGAAATCTCATAGCTTTCATTTATGTAAGAAGACTTGTATACATATATAAATATAAACTTTATGTTTACAGGTATATGTAGATTTTCCTCGTACTTTGGTGATTCTGGTTTATTTTGTAATCATAACAGCAATTTGTTTCCTTATGTCAGATACTTAAATGGTTTAAAATGTGTTCTTTTCAATTCCCTAGCAATTTTGAATAGTGAAAACAAACACGCAAACCTGAAACATGGGCTTTACGAAATAATTAGGCCAATGGGAAACCACAGAATACATTCTCAAGTCTTAATTACCTGTCACTTCTGGGATGTTTAAATTTAGTAAAGTTCATGACTATCATCATGGCAGCATACCTACCTAAAACACTAGATCTCAGTTTCCTCAATCACTACACAGATAAAATCACCAACCATACAAGGTTGTTTTTAGGATAAAAAGTGTAAGTGTTCTTTAAAAACTGACGTGAAGTATGAACCTCACTTTGGATATATATCACATAGTTTGATATTTAAGTGACCTGAACAGGAGATGGTAAATAGACAAGTATTTGCAATAGTAGTGAAAATCTATGGGACTGCAAAATTGTAGAAGTGCATCACTTCGTTACTTGCATAGTGATAGTAGAGCTTAATGCACAGAAATGTGGGCCGATCTCTGTAAGGACAGAATCACTGGACTCTCAAGGTGACCTTGCCAGCATGGTCCGCTCTACCTGAGTAAGTGAAGGGAAACAGTCCATGCCTCACATTTGCAGACCTCACAGCAATGCATTAAAATGTTGGCAGTGGGGCTTCCCTGGTGGCGCAGTGGTTGACAGTCCACCTGCCAATGCAGGGGACGCGGGTTCGTGCCCCGGTCCGGGAAGATCCCACATGCCGTGGAGCGGCTGGGCCCATGAGCCATGGCTGCTGAGCCTGCACGTCCGGAGCCTGTGCTCCACAATGGGAGAGGCCACAGCAGTGAGAGGCCCGCGTACCGCAAAAAAAAAAAAAAAAAATGTTGGCAGTGAAGTGCCTTTTCCTGCACAGAATCTATAATTTTGGGGCCCAATAGCGCTGCAAAGCTATTTCCAAGAGGCGTTTTCGGGGGGGCCCAATAGCGCTGCAAAGCCACTTCCAAGAGGCGTTTTCGGGGTGAAAAGGAATAACTAGCCATCTAGGCAAATAAAGAGGGAGGAAAAATAATTCTCAGGCCTTGACATATCTCACTAAAATTTCTGGACACCACTCAAACACAAAATCCTATGTTTTTGGTGAAAAACATAGGTTTTTCTTTGGAAACCTATGTATTTCGGGAAATAATACTATGATTACCAAGACTATCATCATGGCAGCATACCTACCTAAAACACTTAAAAGTATTAAATATTAGAGTTCTGTTGAGAATCAGCTGAGACAGATTATGATTCAAATTCATTAAAAAAATGGTGAAATCATGAAAGGATGCTCAACATCACTAATCATTAGAGAAATGTAAATCAAAACTACAGTGAGGTATCACCTCACAGCAGTCAGAATGGCCATTATCAAAAAATCTACAAACAATAAATTCTGGAGACGGTGTGGAGAAAAGGGAACCCTCTTGCACTGTTGGTGGGAATGTAAATTGATACAGCCACTATGGAGAACAGTATGGAGGTTCCTTAAAAGACTAAAGATACAGCTGCCATGTGATCCAGCAATCCCACTACTGGGCATATACCCTGAGAAAACCATAATTCAAAAAGATACATGTACCACAGTGTTCATTGCAGCCCTGTTTACAATAGCCAGGACATGGAAGCAACCTAAATGTCCATCGACAGATGAATGGATAAAGAAGATGTGGTACATGTAAGTGATGGAATATTACTCAGCCATGCCAAGGAACTAAACTGAGTTATTTGTAGTGAGGTGGATGGACCTAGAGTCTGTCATACAGAGTGAAGTAAGTCACAAAGAGAAAAATACTGTATGCTAATGCATATATATGGAATCTAAAGGAAAAAAAAAGCTTCTGAAGAATGTAGGGGAAGGACAGGAATAAAGATACAGATGTAGAGAATGGACTTGAGGACATGGGGAGGGGGGGAAGGGTAAGCCTGGATGAAGTGAGAGAGTGGCATGGACATATATACACTACCAAATGTAAAACAGACAGCTAGTGGGAAGCAGCTGCATAGCACAGGGAGATCAGCTCAGTGCTCTGTGACCACCTGAAGGGGTGGGATAGGGAGGGTGGGAGAGAGATGCAAGAGGGAGGGGATATGGGGATATATGTATACGTATAGTTGATTCAGTTTGTTGTACAGCAGCAACTAACACAACAATGTAAAGCAATTATATTCCAATAAAGATGTTTTTAAAAAATCGTGAAGGTTTAATAGCTAGCATTATACAGGAACCTTGATACTTTTTTCCTTGAAGGTGAAAGAAAACAGTGCAGCCTAGTACTTTGAACATGGACCAACTCAATTATCCTAACTGTTTAAATCTCTTGAGGATGTTCACTGACAAAAAAGTCTAAAAGTGATGGAATGTAGGGGAATATGAGGGTTTCAAAAGGGGTAATGAACAATAAATCTTATATAATGTTGTTAAACTAAATGTGCAAGGACAGAATAAATGGAACTTTCATAAAGGCCTAGAGAGGTAAAGAAGAGATTGGACAAGGAAACTATTTAGAGGTGGTACTTGTACAGTACATCTTACGCATTAAGAGGTGAATTGAGAAAGAATTGATAAACCACAATAATGAACACAAATTTGAGGGCTGTGAATTCCCTATAGGACAAATTTTCATACTTGTTAATTATTTTTTATTAAAAAAATTTATTTTATATTGGAATATAGTTGATTAATGTGTTAGTTTCAGTTGTACAGCAAAGTGATTCAGGTATATATATATCATTTCTTTTTCAGATTCTTTCCCCATTTAGTTTATTACAAAATATTGAGTATAGTTCCCTGTGCTATATACAGTAGGTCCTTCTTGTTTATTTTATATATAGTAGTGTGTATATGTTAATCACAAACTCCTAATTTATCCTTCTCCCCACCTTTTCCGTTTGGTAACCATAAGTTTGTCTTCTATGTCTGTGAATCTGTTTCTGTTTTGTAAACAAGTTCATTTTTTTAAGATTCCACATACAAGTGATATCATATGATGTTTTGTCTTTCTTTGACTTACTTCACTTAGTATGATAATCTCTAGGTCCAACCATGTTGCTGCAAATGGCATTACTTCATTCTTTTTTATGGCTGAATAGTATTCCATTGTGTGTATGTACCATTTTTTTTTGATGCTTACTAACATTTTTTAATTAATTTTTTAATGGAGTATTATTGATTTTGTAGATTAATCCCTTCAGTTGTATTGTTTGCAAATATTTTCTCCCATTCTGTGTGTTGTCTTTGCATTTTGTTGATGGTTTCCTTTGCTGTGCAAAAACTTTTAAGTTTAATTAGGTCCCATTTGTTTATTTTTGTTTTTATTTTCATTACTCTAGGAAGTGGATCCAAAAAGATATGACTGCGATTTATGTCAAAGTGTGTTCTATGTTTTCCTCTAAAAGTTCTATAGTCTGTGGTCTTACATTTAGGTCTTTGATACATTTTGAGTTTATTTTTGTACATGGTGTTAGAGAATGTTCTAATTTCTTTTACATGTAGCTGTCCAGTTTTCCCAGCACCCCTTGTTGAAGAGACAGTCTTTTCTCCATTGTATATTCTTGTCTCCTTTGTCATAGATTAACTGACCATATGTGCATGGGTTTATCTCTGGACTTCCTATCCTGTTCCATTGAACTATATTTCTGTTTATGTGCCAGTACCGTACTGTCTTGATTACTGTAGCTTTGTAGTATAGTCTGAAGGCAGGGAGCCTGATTCCTCAAGCTCCATTTTTTTTTCCTCAAGATTGCTTTGGCTATTTGGGGTCTTTTGTGTTTCCATACAAACTGTAAAACTTTTTGTTCTAGTTCTGTAAACAAAAAACAAACAAAAAAATGCCACTGGCAATTTGATAGGGATTCTATTGAATCGGTAGATTGCCTTCGGTACTATAGTCATTTTGACAATATTGTGTCTTCCAATTCAGGAACATGATATATCTTTCCATCTGTTAGTGTCATCTTCGATTTCTTTCATCACCGTCTTACAGTTTTCAGAATACAGGTCTTTTGCCTCCTTAGGTAGGTTTATTCCTAGGTATTTTATTCTTTTTGATTTGATGGTAAATGGGATTGTTTCCTTAACTTTTTTCCTGATCTTCCATTGTTCGGGATAGAAATACAAGAGATTTCTGTGTATTAATTTTGTCCTGCACCTTTACCAAATTCATTGATGAGCTCGAGTAGTTTTCTGGTAGCACCTTTAGGATTTTCGATGTGTAGTATCATGTCATCTGCAAACAGTGACAGTTTTACTTCTTTTCCAGTTTGAATTTTCTTTTTCTCCTCTAATTGCCATGGCTAGGAGTTCCAAAACTATGTTGAATAATAGTGGTGAGACGGGACATACTTGTCTTGTTCCTGATCTTAGAGCAAATGCTTTCAGTGTTTCACCTTTGAGAATGATGTTTGGCCCTTATTATGTTGAGGTAGGTTCCCTCCATGCTTATTTTCTGGAGAGCTTTTATCATAAATGGGTGTTGAATTTTGTCAAAAGCTTTCTCTGCATCTGTGGAGATGATCATATGATTTTTATTCTTCAATTTGTTATTGTGATGTATCACACTGATTGACTTGCAGATACTGAAAAATCCCTGCATCCCTGGGATAAACCCAATTGATCATGGTGTATAATCCTTTTAATGTATTGCTGGATTTGGTTTGCTAGTATTTATTTATTTATTTCTTGAGCAGAGAAAGGTTTATTGCAAAGCCATGAAAGGAGACAGGTGGCTCATGCCCTTAAAAAAGCCCAAGGTCCTGACAGGTGTTTGTTTTTTTTTTTCTTGATAGAGAAATGGTTTATTTATTTATTCATTTTTACAATGGTGTGTTAGTTTCTGCTTTCTAACCAACTGAATCAGTTATACATATACATATGTTCCCATATCTCTTCCCTCTTGCGTCTCCCTCCCTCCCACCCTCCCTATCCCACCCCTCCAGGCGGTCACAAAGCGCTGAGCTGATCTCCTTGTGCTATGCGGCTGCTTCCCACTAGCTATCTACCTTACGTTTGGTAGTGTATATATGTCCATGCCTCTCTCTCGCTTTGTCACAGCTTACCCTTTCCCCTCCCCATATCCTCAAGTCCATTCTCTAGTAGGTCTGTGTCCTTTATTCCTGTCTTACCCCTAGGTTCCTCATGACATTTTTTTCCTTAAATTCCATATATATGTGTTAGCATACGGTATTTGTCTTTCTCTTTCTGACTTACTTCACTCTGTATGACAGACTCTAGGTCTATCCACCTCATTACAAATAGCTCAATTTCGTTTCTTTTTATGGCTGAGTAATATTCCATTGTATATATGTGCCACATCTTCTTTATCCATTCGTCTGTCGATGGACACTTAGGTTGATTCCATGTCATGGCTATTGTAAATAGAGCTGCAGTGAACATTGTGGTACATGACTCTTTTTGAATTATGGTTTTCTCAGGGTATATGCCCAGGAGTGGGATTGCTGGGTCGTATGGTAGTTCTATTCTTAGTTTTTTAAGGAACCTCCATACTGTTCTCCATAGTGGCTGTATCAATTTACATTCCCTCCAACAGTGCAAGAGGGTTCCCTTTTCTCCACACCCTCTCCAGCATTTATTATTTGTAGATTTTTTGATAATGGCCATTCTGACTGGTGTGAGATGGTATCTCATTGTAGTTTTGATTTGCATGTCTCTAATGATTAATGATGTTGAGCATTCTTTCATGTGTTTGTTGGCAGCCTGTATATCTTCTTTGGAGAAATGTCTATTCAGATCTTCTGCCCATTTTTGGATTGGGTTGTTTTTTTGTTATTGAGCTGCATGAGCTGCTTATAAATTTTGGAGATTAATCCTTTGTCAGTTGCTTCATTTGCAAATATTTTCTCCCATTCTGAGGGTTGTTTTTTGGTCTTGTTTATGGTTTCCTTTGCTGTGCAAAAGCTTTGAAGTTTCATTAGGTCCCATTTGTTTATTTTTGTTTTTATTTCCATTACTCTAGGAGGTGGCTCAGAAAGGATCTTGCTGTGATTTATGTCATAGAGTGTTCTGCCTATGTTTTCCTCTAAGTGTTTGATAGTTTCTGGCCTTACATTTAGGTCTTTAATCATTTTGAGCTTATTTTTGTGTATGGTGTTAGGGAGTGATCTAATCTCATACTCTTACATGTACCTGTCCAGTTTTCCCAGCACCACTTATTGAAGAGGCTGTCTTTTCTCAAGAATTGTATATTCTTGCCTCCTTTATCAAAAATAAGGTGACTATATCTGCGTGGGTATATCTCTGGGCTTTCTATTCTGTTCCATTGATCTATCTTTCTGTGTTTGTGCCAGTACCATACTGCCTTGAGTACTGTAGCTTTGTAGTATAGTCTGAAGTCAGGGAGTCTGATTCCTCCAGCTACGGTTTTCTTTCTCAAGATTGCTTTGGCTATTCGTGGTCTTTTGTGTTTCCATACAAATTGTGAAATGTTTTGTTCTAGTTCTGTGAAAAATGCCAGTGGTAGTTTGACAGGGATTGCATTGAATCTGTAGATTGCTTTGAGTAGTAGTCATTTTCACAATGTTGATTCTTCCAATCCAAGAACACAGTACATCTCTCCATCTATTTGTATCATCTTTAATTTCTTTCATCAGTGTCTTATAATTTTCTTCATATAGGTCTTTTGTCTCCTCAGGTAGGTTTATTCCTAGATATTTTATTCTTTTTGTTGCATTGGTAAATGGGAGTGTTTTCTTGATTTCACTTTCAGATTTTTCATCATTAGTGTATAGGAATGCCAGAGGTTTCTGTGCATTCATTTTGTATCCTGCTACTTTACCAAATTCATTGATTAGCTCTAGTAGTTTTCTGGTAGCATCTTTAGGATTCTCTTATGTACAGTATCATGTCATCTGCAAACAGTGACAGCTTTACTTCTGCTTTTCCGATTTGGATTCCTTTTATTTACTTTTCTTCTCTGATTGCTGTGGCTAAAACTTCCAGAACTATGTTGAATAAGAGTGGTGAGAGTGGGCAACCTTGTCTTGTTCCTGATCTTAGTGGGAATGCTTTCAGTTTTTCACCATTGAGGATGATGTTGGCTGTGTGCCTCTCATATATGGACTTTATTATGTTGAGGGAAGTTCCCTCTATGCCTACTTTCTGCAGGGTTTTTATCATAAATGGGTGTTGAATTTTGTCGAAAGCTTTCTCTGCATCTATTGAGATGATCATATGGTTTTTCTCCTTCAATTTGTTAATATGGTGTATCACACTGATTGATTTGCAAACATTGAAGAATCCTTGCATTCTTGGAATAAACCCCACTTGATCACGGTGTATGATCCTTTTAATGTGCTCTTGGATTCTGTTTGCTAGTATTTTGTTGAGGAATTTTGCATCTACGTTCATCAGTGATATTGGCCTGTAGTTTTCTTTCTTTGTGCCATCCTTGTCTGATTTTGGTATAAAGGTGGTGGTGGCCTCGTAGAATGAGTTTGGGAGTGTTCCTCCCTCTGCTATATTTTGGAAGAGTTTGAGAAGGATAGGTGTTAGCTCTTCTCTAAATGTTTGATAGAATTCGCCTGTGAAGCCATCTGGTCCTGGGTTTTTGTTTGTTGGAAGATTTTTTTGTGTGTGTGTGGTACACAGGCCTCTCACTGTTGTGGAGTACAGGCTCCGGATGCGCAGGCTCAGCGGCCATGGCTCACGGGCCTAGCCACTCTGCGGCATGTGGCATCTTCCCGGACCAGGGCACGAAACCATGTCCCCTGCATCGGCAGGCGGACACTCAACCACTGTGCCACCAGGGAAGCCCTGTTGGAAGATTTTTAATCACAGTTTCAATTTCAGTGCTTGTGATTGGTCTGTTCATATTTTCTATTTCTTCCTGATTCAGTCTTGGCAGGTGGTGCATTTCTAAGAATTTTTCCATTTCTTCCAGGTTATCCATTTTATTGGCATAGAGTTGCTTGTAGTATTCTCTCATGATCTTCTGTATTTCTGCAGTGTCAGTTGTTACTTCTCCTTTTTCATTTCTAATTCTATTGATTTGAGTTTTCTCCCTTATTTTCTTCATGAGTCTGGCTAATGGTTTATCAATTTTGTTTATCTTCTCAAAGGACCAGCTTTTAGTTTTATTGATCGTTGCTATCATTTCCTTCATTTCTTTTTCATTTATTTCTGATATGATTTTTATGATTTGTTTCCTTCTGCTAGCTTTGGGGTTTTTTTTGTTGTTCTTCTTCTTCTTTCTCTAATTGCTTAAGGTGCAAGGTTGGGTATTTTATTCGAGATGTTTCTTGTTTCTTAAGGTAGGATTGTATAGCTATAAACTTCCCTCTTAGAACTGCTTTTGCTGCATCCCCTAGGTTTTGGGTCATCGTGTCTCCACTGTCATTTGTTTCTAGGTATTTTTTGATTTCCTCTTTATTTCTTCAGTGATCACTTCGTTATTATGTAGTGTATTGTTTAGCCTCCACGTATTGTATTTTTTACAGATCTTTTCCTGTAATTGATATCTAGTCTCATAGCATTGTGGTCGCGAAAGATACTTGATACAATTTCAATTTTCTTAAATTTACCAAGGCTTGATTTCTGACCCATGATATGATCTATCCTGCAGAATGTTCCATGAGCACTTGAGAAAAATGTGTATTCTGTTGTTTTTGGATGGAATGTCCTATAAATATTAAGTCCATCTTGTTTAATGTATTTTTTAAAGCTTGTGTTTCCTTATTTATTTTCATTTTGGATGATCTGTCCATGGGTGAAAGTGGGGTGTTAATGTCTCCTACTATGTATGTGTTACTGTCGATATCCCCTTTTATGGCTGTTAGTATTTGCCTTATGTATTGAGGTGCTCCTATGTTGGGTGCATAAATATTTACAATTGTTATATCTTCTTCTTGGATAGATCTCTTGATCATTATGTAGTGTCCTTCTTTGTCTCTTCTAATAGTCCTTATTTTAAAGTCTATTTTGTCTGATATGAGAATTGCTACTCCAGCTTTCGTTTGGTTTCCATTTGCATGGAATATCTTTTTCCATCCCCTTACTTTCAGTCTGTATGTGTCTCTAGGTCTGAAGTGGGTCTCTTGTAGACAGCATATATATGGGTCTTGTTTTTGTATCCATTCAGCCAGTCTGTGTCTTTTGGTGGGAACATTTAGTCCATTTACGTTTAAGGTAATTATCGATATGTATGTTCCTATTCCCATTTTCTTAATTGTTTTGGGTTTGTTATTGTAGGTCTTTTCCTCCTCTTGTGTTTCTTGCCTAGAGAAGTTCCTTTAGCAGTTGTTGTAAAGCTGGTTTGGTGGTGCTGAACTCTCTCAGCTTTTGCTTGTCTGTAAAGGTTTAAATTTCTCCATCAAATCTGAGTGAGATCCTTGCTGGGTAGAGTAATCTTGGTTGAAGGGTTTTCTCCTTCATCACTTTAAATATGTCCTGCCACTCCCTTCTGGCTTGCAGAGTTTCTGCTGAAAGATCAGCTGTTAACCTTATAGGGAGTCCCTTGTGTGTCATTTGTTGTTTTTCCCTTGCTGCTTTTAATACGCTTTCTTTGTATTTAGTTTTTGACAGTTTGATTAATATGTGTCTTGGTGTATTTCTCCTTGTATTTATCCTGTATGGTACTCTCTGTGCTTCCTGGACTTGATTAAATATTTCCTTTCCCATATTAGGGAAGTTTTCAACTATAGTCTCTTCAAATATTTTCTGTCCCTTTCTTTTTCTCTTCTTCTTCTGGAACCCCTATAATTCGAATGTTGGTGCGTTTAATGTTGTCCCAGAGGTCTCTGAGACTGTCCTCAGTTCTTTTCATTCTTTTTTCTTTATTCTGCTCTGCAGTAGTTATTTCCACTATTTTATCTTCCAGGTCACTTATCCGTTCTTCTGCCTCAGTTATTCTGCTATTGATTCCATCTAGAGTATTTTTCATTTCATTTATTGTGTTGTTCATCATTGCTTGTTTCATCTTCAGTTCTTCTAGGTCCTTGGTAAATGTTTCTTGCATTTTGTCCATTCTATTTCCAAGATTTTGGATCATCTTTCCTATCATAATTCTGAAATCTTTTTCAGGTAGACTGCCTACTTCCTCTTCATTTGTTAGGTCTGGTGGGCTTTTATCTTGCTCCTTCATCTGCTGTGTGTTTCTCTGTCTCCTCATTTTGCTTAACTTACTGTGTTTGGGGTCTCCTTTTCGCAGGCTACATGTTCGTAGTTCCCGTTGTTTTTAGTGTCTGTCCCCAGTGGCTACGTTTGCTTCAGTGGGTTGTGTATGCTTCCTGGTGGAGGGGACTAGTGCCTGTGTTCTGGTGGATGAGGCTGGATCTTGTCTCTCTGGTGGGCAGGTCCACGTCTGGTGGTGTGTTATGGGGTGCCTGTGGACTTATGATTTTAGGCAGCCTCTCTGCTAATGGGTGGGGTCGTGTTCCTGTCCTGCTGGTTGTTTGGCATAGGGTGTCCAGCACTGTAGCTTGCTGGTCATTGAGTGAAGCTGGGTGCTGGTGTTGAGATGAAGATCTCTGGGAAATTTTTGCCATTTGATATTATGTGGAGCTGGGAGGTCTCTTGTGGACCAGTGTCCTGAAGTTGGCTCTCCCATTTCAGAGGCACAGCACTGACTCCTGGCTGCAGCGCCAAGAGGCTTTCATCCACATGGCTCAGAGTATAAGGGAGAAAAAGTAGAAAGAAAGAATTAGTAGAAGTAGAAAGAAAGAAAAGAAAGGAAGGAAGGAAGATTAAGTAAAATAAAATAAAGTATGATAAAATATAATAAAGTTATTAAAATAAAAAATAATTTTTATGCAAAAAATTAAAACAAAAAACAAAACAAAAAAACGGATGGACAGAAACCCTAGGACACATGGTGGAGGCAAAGCTATACAGACAAACTCTCCCACAGAAGCAGACACATACACCCTCACAAAAAGAGGAAAAGGGGAAAAAATCATAAATCTCGCTCTCGAAGTCCACCTCCTCAATTCGGGATGACTCGTTGTCTATTCCTGTATTCCACAGATGCAGGTGCATCAAGTTGATTGTGGAGCTTTAATCCGCTGCTCCTGAGGCTGCTGGGAGAGATTTCCCTTTCTCTTCTTTGTTCTCACAGCTCCCGGGGTTCAGCTTTGGATCTGGCCCCGCCTCTGCGTGTAGGTCGCTGGAGGGCGTCTGTTCTTCGCTCAGACAGGACGGGGTTAAAGGGGCCGCTGATTCGGGCGTTCCTGCTCATTCAGGCCGGGGGGGAGGGAGGGGCACGGAGTGCGGGGCGAGCCTGCAGCAGCAGAGGCCGGCGTCACGTTGTACCAGCCTGACGTGCGCCGTGCGTTCTCCCGGGGAAGTTGTCCCTGGATCCCGGGACCTTGGCGGTGGCGGGCTGCACAGGCTCCCCGGAAGGGAGGTGTGGAGAGTGACCTGTGCTCGCACACAGGCTTCTTGGTGGCGGCAGCAGCAACCTTAGCGTCTCATGCCCGTCTCTTGGGTCTGCGGTTTTAGCTGCGGCTCACGTCCGTCTCTGGAGCTCCTTTAAGCAGCGCTCTTAATCCCCTCTCCTCCTGCAGCAAGAAACAAAGAGGGGAGAAAAGGTCTCTTGCCTCTTTGTCATCTCCAGACTTTTCTCGGACTCCCTCCCAGCTAGCCGTGGTGCACCAACCCCCTACAGGCTGTGCCGCCAACCCCAGTCCTCTCCCTGTGCTCCCACCGAAGCCTGAGCCTCAGCTCCCAGCCCCGCCTGCCCCTGTGGGTGAGCAGACAAGCCTCTCGGGCTGGTGAGTGCTGGTCGGCACTGATCCTCTGTGCGGGAATCTCCCTGCTTTGCCCTCTGCACCCGTGTTGTTGCGCTCTCCTCTGTGGCTCCAAAGCTTCCCCCTCTGCCACCTGCAGTCTCCACCCGCGAAGGGGCTTCCTAGTGTGTGGAACCCTTTCCTCCTTCACAGCTCCCTCCCACTGGTGCCAGTCCCATACCTATCCTTTTGTCTCTGTTTATTCTTTTTCCCTACCCAGGTACATGGGGGGGTTTCTTGCCTTTTGGGAGGTCTGAGGTCTTCTTCCAGCATTCAGTAGGTGTTCTGTATGAGTTGTTCCACGTGTAGATGTATTTCTGGTGTATCTGTGGGCAGGAAGGTGATATCCGCATCTTACTCTTCTGCCATCTTCCTCTATTGTCTCTCGGTTTGCTAGTATTTTGTTGAGGATTTTTGCATCTATGTTCAGTGATATTGGCCTGTGATTTTCTTTTTTGTGTGCCGTCATCTTTGTCTGGTTTTGGTATCAGGGTGATGGTAACCTCGTAGAATGAGCTTGGGAGTGTTCCTTCCTCTGCAGTTTTTGGGAAGAGTTTCAGAAGGATAGATGTTAAATTTGCCTGTGAAGCCATCTGATCCTGGACTTCTGTTTCTTGGGAGTTTTTAAATCGTAATTTCAATTTCAGTACTTGTGATTGGTCTGTTCATATTTTCTATTTCGTCCTGGCTTAGTTGTGGAACGTTGTAAGAATTTGTCCATTTCTTCCAGGGTGTCCATTTCACTGGCCTAGTTTCTTGTAGTAGTCCCTTATGAGCCTTTGTATTTCTGTGCTGGTGTCTGTGGTAACTTGTTTTTCATGTCTAATTTTGTGGATTTGAGGCCTCTCCCTTTTTTTCTTGAAGAGTCTGGCTAAAGATTTATCAATTTTGTTTGTTTATCTTTTCCAAGAACCAGGTTTTGGTTTCATTGATCATTTCTATTGTTTTCTTCATCTCTGTGATTTCTTTCCTTCTATTAAGTTTGGGTTTCGTTTGTTCTTCTTTCTCTAGTTCCTTTAGGTTTAGGTTGTTTAAGGTGTTTCTTGGTTCCTGAGGTAGGACTATTGTTGTAAACTTTCCTCTTAGATCAGCTTTTACTGTCTCCCATAGGTTTTGTGCTGCATCCAGTAGGTTTTGGATCATCGTGTTTTCGTTGTCATTTGTCTCTAGGTATTTTCTGATTTCCTCTTGGATTTCTTCAGTGAGCCATTGGTTATTTAGTAGCATAATGCTTAGCCTCCAGGTGTTTATTTTACCATTTTCTGCCAAGTATTACAGCTTGCTCCCTGGGTTGAGGAGGAAGACAGGCTTGCAAACAGAAGACTCTCAGAGTTAACGGTTCCCTAAAGCAAAATTATTAGGAAAATGCTAAAAAGAAAATTTCTACTATATGCTATTTAAAAAGAAATCCTCAAACAATGCATTAATCAAGAGAGATTATGTAAGAGATCCTGCTTTGCTAGGGATCTTTCCAGTTACTTTTCTTTATCCCCCTTTCCTCTTACAGTCCCTGGTGGCAATCCCTCGATTCCTGGATCAGGTCCTCACATCTTCCCAGGGCTGCAGCCAGGCCCAGTCACCTACTGCAGCACCAAGAGGACACTGCTTTCCTCCTAGACTTCCTGAAGGTTGCCAGGCTCCAAAGTTATGAAGGTAGTAATGTTGCAGGAACAGAGGTCTTTAAATAAATGGATGGTGGAAGCTGAATGCTACATTACAGAAAGTAACAAACTACAATCTAAAGGTATTTCAAATGCATACAAACTTTCACTCAATCTTAGTTAAATCAGGTAACAATAAGAAAGTGTGTGTTTGTACAGATGTGTGTAAATCTGTGCTTGTTTGTGGATGTATGTAGAGGGATTTCCAGGTGAAAGGGGAGGAGAAAGAGTGAAAATCCAAGGTCTTGGACAAGGGGAAGATGGTGGAAGAGTAAGACGCGGATATCACCTTCCTCCCCACAGATACACCAGAAATACATCTACACGTGGAACAACTCCTACAGAGTTGCTGGCAGAAGACCGCAGACCTCCCAAAAGGCAAGAAAATCCCCACATACCTGGGTAGGGCAAAAGAAAAAAGGAAAAACAAAGACAAAAGAATAGGGACGGGACCTGCACCAGTGGGAGGGAGCCGTGAGGGAGGAAAGGTTTCCACACACTAGGAAGCCCCTTCGCGGGCAGAGACTGCGGAGGGGGAGCTTTGGAGCCGTGGAGGAGAGCGCAGAAACGGGTGCAGAGGGCAAAGCTGAGAGATTCCCGCCCAGAGGATCAGTGCCGACCAGCACTCACCAGCCTGAGAGGCTTGTCTGCTCACCCACTGGGGTGGATGGGGCTGGGAGCTGAGGCTCGGGCTTCGGTCGGAGTGCCGGGAGAGGACTGGGGTTGGCGGCGTGAACACAGCCTGCAGGGGGTTGGTGCGCCACGGCTGGCTGGGAGGGAGTCCGGGAAAAGTCTGGATCCCGAAGAGGCAAGAGACTTTTTCTTCCCTCTGTTTCCTGGTGTGTGAGGAGAGGGGATTAAGAGCGCTGCTTAAAGGAGCTCCAGAGACGGGCGCGAGCCCTGGCTAACAGTGCGGACCCCAGAGACTGGCATGAGACGCTAAGGCTGCTGCTGCCGCCACCAAGAAGCCTGTGTGCGAGCATGGGTTACTATCCACACCCCCATTCCGGGGAGCCTGTGCAGCCCGCCACTGCAAGGGTCCCGGGATCCGGGGACAACTCCCCCAGGAGAATGCACGGCGGGCCTCAGGCTGGTGCAACGTCCCGCCGGCCTCTGCCGCCACAGGCTCGCCCCGCACTCCGTGCCCCTCCCTCCCCCCTGGCCTGAGTGAGCCAGAGCCCCCGAATCAGCGGCTCCTTTAACCCCATCCTGTCTGAGCGAAGAACAGACGCCCTCCGGCGACCTACGCGTAGAGGCGGGGCCAAATCCAAAGCTGAGTCCCCGGAGCTGTGAGAACAAAGAAGAGAAAGGGAAATCCCTCCCAGCAGCCCCAGGGGCAGCGGATTAAAGCTCCACAATCAACTTGATGTACCTGCATCTGTGGAATACCTGAATAGACAACGAGTCATCCCAAATTGAGGAGGTGGACTTTAGGAGCAAGATTTATGATTTTTTCCCCCTTTCCTCTTTTGCCGTGTGGATGAAAGGCTCTTGGTGCTGCAGCCAGGAGTCAGTACTGTGCCTCTGACATGGGAGAGCCAGCTTCTTCAGGACACTGGTCCACAAGAGACCTCCCAGCTCCACACAATATCAAACAGTGAAAATCTCCCAGAGATCTCCATCTCAACACCAGCACGCAGCTTCACTCAACGACCAGCAAGCTACAGTGCTGGACACTGTATGCCAAACAACTAGTAAGACAGGAACACAACCCCACCCATTAGCAGAGAGGCTGTCTAAAATCATAAGTCCACAGGCAGCCCATAACACACCACCAACGTGGACCTGCCCACGAGAAAGACAAGATCCAGCCTCATCCACCAGAACACAGGCACTAGTCCCCTCCACCAGGAAGCCTACACAGCCCACTGAACCAACCTTAGCCACTGGGGACAGACACCAAAAACAACGGGAACTACGAACCTGCAGCCTGCAACAAGGAGACCCCAAACACAGTAAGATAAGCAAAATGAGGAGACAGAAAAACACACAGCAGATGAAGGAGCAAGGTAATAACCCACCAGACCTAACAAATGAAGAGGAAATAGGCAGTCTACCTGAAAAAGAATTCAGAATAATGATAGTAAAGATGATCCAAAATCTTGGAAATAAAGTAGACAAAATGTAAGAAACATTTAATAAGGACCTAGCAGAACTAAAGATGAAACAAACAATGATGAACAACACAATAAATGAAATTAAAAATACTCTAGATGGGATCAATAGCAGACTAACTGAGGCAGAAGAACAGATAAGTGACCTGGAATATAAAATAGTGGAAATAACTACTGCAGAGCAGAATAAAGAAAAAAGAATGAAAAGAACTGAGGACAGTCTCAGAGACCTCTGGGACAACATTAGACGCACCAACATTCGAATTATAGGGGTTCCAGAAGAAGAAGAGAAAAAGAAAGGGAGTGAGAAAATATTTGAAGAGATTATAGTTGAAAACTTCCCTAATATGGGAAAGGAAATAGTTAATGAAGTCCAGGAAGCACAGAGAGTCCCATCAGGACAAATCCAAGGAGAAATACGCCAAGACATATTAATCAAACTGTCAAAAACTAAATACAAAGAAAACATATTAAAAGCAGCAAGGGAAAAACAACAAATGACACACAAGGGAATCCCCATAAGGTTAACAGCTGATCTTTCAGCAGAAACTCTGCAAGCCAGAAGGGAGTGGCAGGACATATTTAAAGTGATGAAGGAGAAAAACCTACAACCAAGATTACTCTACCCAGCAAGGATCTCACTCAGATTTGATGGAGAAATTAAAACCTTTACAGACAAGCAAAAGCTGAGAGAGTTCAGCACCACCAAACCAGCTCTACAACAACTGCTAAAGGAACTTCTCTAGGCAAGAAACACAAGAGGAGGAAAAGACCTACAATAACAAACCCAAAACAATTTAGAAAATGGGAATAGGAACATACATATGGATAATTACCTTAAATGGAAATGGAGTAAATGCTCCAACCAAAAGACACAGACTGGCTGAATGGATGGAAAAACAAGACCCATATATATGCTGTCTACAAGAGACTCACTTCAGACCTAGAGACACATACAGACTGAAAGTAAGGGGATGGAAAAAGATATTCCATGCAAATGGAAACCAAAAGAAAGCTGGAGTAGCAATTCTCATATCAGACAAAATAGACTTTAAAATAAAGACTATTAGAAGGGACAAAGAAGGACACTACATAATGATCAAGGGATCGATCCAAGAAGAAGATATAACAATTGTAAATATTTATGCACCCAACATAGGAGCACCTCAATACATAAGGCAAATACTAACAGCCATAAAAGGGGAAATAGAGTGTAACACATTCATAGTAGGGGACTTTAACACCCCACTTTCACCAATGAACAGATCATCCAAAATGAAAAAAAGGAAACACAGGCTTTAAGTGATACATTTAAACAAGATGCACTTAATTGATATTTATAGGACATTCCATACAAAAGCAACAGAATACACTTTCATCTCAAGTGCTCATGGAACATTCTTAGGACAGATGAAATCTTGGGTCAGAAATCAAGCCTTGGTAAATTTAAGAAAACTGAAATTGTATCAAGTAACTTTTCCGACCACAATGCTATGAGACTAGGTATCAATTACAGGAAAAGATCTGTAAAAAATACAAACAAACACATGGAGCTCAACAATACACTACTTAATAATGAACTGATCACTGAAGAAATCAAAGAGGAAATCAAAAGATACCTAGAAACAAATGACAATGGAGACACAACGACCCAAAACCTATGGGATGCAGCAAAAGCAGTTCTAAGAGGGAAGTTTATAGCAATACAAGCCCACCTTAAGAAACAGGAAACATCGCAAATAAACAACCTAACCTTGCACCTAAAGCAATTAGAGAAAGAAGAACAAAAAAACCCCAAAGGTAGCAGAAGGAAAGAAATAAAAATCAGATAAGAAATGAAGGAAATGATAGCTAAGATCAATAAAACTAAAAGCTGGTCCTTTGAGAAGATAAACAAAATTGATAAATCATTAGCCAGACTCATCAAGAAAAAAAGGGAGAAGACTCAAATCAATAGAATTAGAAATGAAAAAGGAGAAGTAACAACTGACACTGCAGAAATACAAAAGATCATGAGAGATTACTACAAGCAACTTTATGCCAATAAAATGGACACCCTGGAAGAAATGGAAAAATTCTTAGACATGCACCACCTGCCAAGACTGAATCAGGAAGAAATAGAAAATATGAACAGACCAATCACAAGCACTGAAATTGAAACAGTGATTAAAAATCTTCCAACAAACAAAAGCCCAGGACCAGATGGCTTCACAGGCGAATTCTAACAAACATTTAGAGAAGAGCTAACACCTATCCTTCTCAAACTCTTCCAAAATATAGCAGAGGGAGGAACACTCCCAAATTCCTTCTACGAGGCCACCATCACCTTGATACCAAAACCAGACAAGGATGTCACAAAGAAAGAAAATTATAGGCCAATATCACTGATGAACGTAGATGCAAAAATCCTCAACAAAATACTAGCAAACAGAATCCAACAGCACATTAAACGGATCATACACCGTGATCAAGTGGGGTTTATTCCAGGAATGCAAAGATTCTTCAATATACGCAAATCAATCAATGGGATAAACCACATTAACAAATTGAAGGAGAAAAACCATGTGATCATCTCAATAGATGCAGAGAAAGCTTTTGACAAAATTCAACACCCATTTATGATAAAAACCCTGCAGAAACTAGGTATAGAGGGAACTTTCCACAACATAATAAAGGCCATATATGAGAAGCACACAGCCAACATCATCCTCAATGGTGAAAAACTGAAAGCATTTCCACTAAGATCAGGAACAAGACAAGGTTGCCCACTCTCACCACTCTTATTCAACATAGTTTTGGAAGTTTTAGCCACAGCAATCAGAGAAGAAAAGGAAATAAAAGGAATCCAAATCGGAAAAGAAGAAGTCAAGCTGTCACTGTTTGCAGCTGACATGGTACTATACCTAGAGAATCCTAAAGATGCTACCAGAAAACTACTAGAGCTAATCAATGAATTTGGTAAAGTTGCAGGATACAAAATTAATGCACAGAAATCTCTTGCATTCCTATACAGTAATGATGAAAAATCTGAAAGTGAAATCAAGAAAACACTCCCATTTACCATTGCAACAGAAAGAATAAAATATCTAGGAATAAACCTACCTAAGGAGACAAAAGACCTATATGAAGAAAATGATAAGACACTGATGAAAGAAATTAAAGATGATACAAATAGATGCAGAGACATACCATGTTCTTGGTAGGGAAGAATCAACATTGTGAAAATGACTCTACTACCCAAAGCAGTCTACAGATTTAATGCAATCCCTATCAAACTACCAGTGGCGTTTTTCACAGAACTGGAACAAAAAATTTCACAATTTGTATGGAAACACAAAAGACCCCGTATAGCCAAAGCAATCGTGAGAATGGAAACCGGAGCTGGAGGAATCAGGCTCCTTGACTTCCTACTATACTACAAAGCTACAGTAATCAAGACAGTATGGTACTGGCACAAAAACAGAAAGATAGATCAATGGACTAGGATAGAAAGCCCAGAGATAAACCCACGCACATATGGTCACCTTATCTTTGATAAAGGAGGCAGGAATGTACAGTGGAGAAAGGACAGCCTCTTCAGTAAATGGTTCTGGGAACACTGGACAGGTACATGTAAAAATATGAGATTAGATCAGTCCCTAACACCATACACAAAAATAAGCTCAAAATGGATTAAAGACCTAAATGTAAGGCCAGAGACTATCGAACTCTTAGAGGAAAACATAGGCAGAACACTCTGTGACATAAATCACAGCAAGAACCTTCTTGACCCACTTCCTAGAGAAATGGAAATAAAAACAAAAATAAACAAATGGGACCTAATGAAACTTCAAAGCTTTTTCACAGCAAAGGAAACCATAAACACGACCAAAAGACAACCCTCAGAATGGGAGAAAATATTTGCAAATGAAGCAACTGAGAAAGGATTAATCTCCAAAATCTACAACAGCTCATGCAGCTCAATAACAAAAAAACAAAGAACCCAATCCAAAAATGGGCAGAAGATCTAAATAGACATTTCTCCAAAGAAGATTTACAGATTGCCAACGAACACATGAAAGAATGCTCAACATCATTAATCATTAGAGAAATGCAACTCAAAACTACCATAAGATATCGTCTCACACCAGTCAGAATGGCCATCATCAAAAAATCTAGAAACAATAAATGCTGGAGAGGGTGTGGAGAAAAGGGAACACTCTTGCACTGCTGGTGGGAATGTGAATTGGTATAGCCACTATGGAGAACATTATGGAGGTTCCTTAAAAAACTACAAATAGAACTACCACATGACCCAGCAATCCCACTACTGGGCATATACCCTCAGAAAACCATAATTCAAAAAGTCATGTACCAAAATGTTCATTGCAGCTGTATTTACAATAGCCAGCAGATGGATACAACCTAAGTGCCCATCATCGGATGAATGGATAAAGAAGATGTGGCACATATATGCAATGGAATATTACTCAGCCATAAAAAGAAACGAAATTGAGGTATTTGTAAGGAGGTGGATAGACCTAGAGTCTGTCATACAGAGTGAAGTACATCAGAAAGAGAAAGACAAATACCGTATGCTAACACATATATATGGAATTTAAGAAAAAATAATGTCATGAAGAACCTAGAGGTAAGACAGGAATAAAGACACAGATCTACTGGAGAATGACTTGAGGATATGGGGAGGGGGAAGGGTGGGCTGTGACAAAGTGAGAGAGTGGCATGGACATATATACCCTACCAATCGTAAAGTAGATAGCTAGTGGGAAGCAGCCGCAAAGAACAGGGACATCAGCTCGGTGCTTTGTAACTGCCTGGAGGGGTGGGATAGGGAGGGTGCGAGGGAGGGAGACGCAAGAGGGAAGAGATATGGGGACATACGTATATGTATAACTGATCCACTTTGTTATAAACCAGAAACTAACACACCATTGTAAAGCAATTATACCCCAATAAAGATGTTAAAAAAAAAAACTTCCAAAGTCTTTTTCCTAGAAACTCCATCCACAATACCTCCAGTTATACGTCTTTAAACATAACTGGGTGACATGGCTCTATGAGTCAGGGCAGATTGAGTGTTTGCTGTGGTTTGTTTTGTAAAGAAAGGGAAAAGGGGTGGGAAGTATATTTTGTACAGCTATGCTTTCCAGATACTAATGTAGCTTATATAATTTTATTTACCCAGTTCCATCCAATATATCTACTACCAAGTATTATTCAGAGTTTTTTAAAAATCATTTTCAAGTGGTCATAATGCTTACAGAAGTGCAGCCCTATGCCTTTACTGAAGGTTCTGTAATATCCCTCCTCCACTGAATTTCTAAAGCAAAGAGTTGGCTTTTTTTTAGCATAAGTCTAGGCTATATATTACAGAGCAATTTTCAGTAATTTTACTAATTTTCTGAAAGAAGCATGAGGCAAATGAACACATGCCTTCATTACCCAACCATTATTTCAGAGTATAAAGATTGTTTTCTTTAAAGATAAAATTATTGTAATTCTGAGACATGATGGAAAAACCCAGATGAAACCTATTTTCTGAACATAAAAAAGTCAAAACACTCAGAAAACTGAATTACTGAAGTGAAGGTAGTTTGATATTTTAGGTCAATAAAATGATGCCAACATCTTAATACATGAATTGATGAAAGCTGAAAGTACACTGAATTTTATAATGCACTGCATTACAAAACCCACGCTTAAATAATTGGGCCTTGGTCATTTTTTTTTTTCCTACTGAACGACTGCTTTCACTTCAATCTGTGCCTTTGTAAGAATTAATTTGATCTCTGGCTCAATAAAGCCATACGTTTTCAACACTTATCTTCAAACTTCAACTGCCAAGATTTGTGTTTAGTGCATTGAGAAACACAGGAACAGTTACATCCCTGTATTTTAATGAGATTTTCTCCCCCTCCTCTATTTTTGGAGAATCACTTGCACAAGAGAAGAATTTTGTAGGAAAATATTCTAAGTAAACATGGACACAGGAGGCCAAAGATCACTGATTGGTGATCTTTGGTGATGGCTCTGGTAGACTTGACTACATTGGAACAACCAGTCAGGTTTTAATTTTCATTTCTTGTGAAAAGAAGGTGCCAGAAATAGATGGCTACATTTATTTGGCAACTCAAAGGATGTTCTTTTTCTGGTGTCCCAAATGTCTATGGCTTACTGACTCTAACATGGAAAGCTACAGATTGTAAATAAGGTTATATTTAATCCGTAGCAGGCGATCGCTGAGCAACTGTTGTCTTGACATTTTAAGATTAGTCAGTACTGAGGATTCCAATGATGGGTCCTTAGAGAGGAAATTAGGATAGAGAAATGGCCTTCAGTAAAGTTTTGTTGTTCTTGTAACTTTTTGTAACCCCATTAAATTATCAACATCAAGAGAGTACTATACAGGTTTACCCTATTGAACAAAATCCAAAAGTCATCATTTCTTGGATGGCTGACATATGGAAATGCTATGTCAACCTAAAATGTACAGCCACCTCTAGAAATGAACAAAACTGAATTTCCCCCAAGCCCTGTTACCCTGGAAAGCAGTAGCGATTAAGAAATAGCTCACCCTTTTGTGTTCTGGGAAACTCCTTCCTCACGGGACTTAGTAAGACTACCCCCCGCCTTGTCTACCTATGTGACAGGGCCAGACACAGACTCTCCAGTTTCCTATCTGTCTGTCTCATAAACAATGCACTGAATTGTCCACACTTGCTGATCAAAACAAAATGCTTGTTAGAGTTTCAGTATTTCTCCTTCCCGCCTCACCTTTTAAAAAAAAATTTTTTTTTTAATATCTTTATTGGAGTATAATTGCTTTACAATGGTATGTTAGTTTCAGCTTCACAACAAAATGAATCAGTTATATATATACATATATTCCCATATCTCTTCCCGCTTGCGTCTCCCTCCCTCCCACCCTCCCTATCCCACCCCTCCAGGCGGTCACAAAGCACCGAGCTGATCTCCCTGTGCTATGCGGCTGCTTCCCACTAGCTATCTACCTTACGTTTGGTAGTGTATATATGTCCATGCCTCTTTATCGCTTTGTCACCGTTTACCCTTCCCCCTCCCCATAGCCTCAAGTCCATTCTCTAGTAAGTCTGTGTCTTTATTCCTGTTTCACCCCTAGGTTTTTCATGACATTTTTTTTTTTAAATTCCATATATATGTGTTAGCATACGGTATTTGTCTCTCTCTTTCTGACTTACTTCACTCTGTATGACAGACTCTAGGTCTATCCACCTCATTACAAATAGCTCAATTTCGTCTCTTTTTATGGCTGAGTAATATTCCATTGTATATATGTGCCACATCTTCTTTATCCATTCATCCGATGATGAGAATTGCAAATCAAAACTACAATGAGATATCATCTCACACCAGTCAGAATGGCCATCATCAAAAAATCTAGAAACAATAAATGCTGGAGAGGGTGTGGAGAAAAGGGAACACTCTTACACTGTTGGTGGGAATGTAAATTGATACAGCCACTGTGGAGAACAGTATGGAGGTTCCTTAAAAAGCTACAAATAGAACTACCATATGACCCAGCAATCCCACTACTGGGCATATACCCTGAGAAAACCATAATTCAAGAAGAGTCATGTACCAAAATGTTCACTGCAGCTCTATTTACAAAAAAAATTTTTTTTAATTCACGTTTATTGGAGTATAATTGCTTCATAATGCTGTCTTAGTTTCTGCTGTACGACAAAGTGAATCAGCCATACACATACATACGTCCCCATAGACACAGGTCTTGTGGTTAGAGTTGTACCTACTGCAACAGTCTCTGTCCCACAGTTCAACATCCCCTCGCCTTTCAATAATTCCCAGGGAAGGAGTCCATCTCCTCCAATACGGCTCACTCAGCTGCACAGGAGAGTTTTCTCCACATCAGCTCTTTACCTAGCCCTCATGTGCACACACCATTTGGGCCTGAAGGGTTTAGAAGACGCCCAGCAGAATTCCAACTGCTTTATCACTTTCTTCTGATACCCAGACTATCTGTGCTTCGGCCTTAACGTGAAATTATAGGAACCTGATTAACCCACTACCGGAAACAACGCGACCAACAATAGCAGACAAAAAAATCTATGAAACCCTGCATCGCAAGACACAAAAAATCCCCTGAAAGCAAGAAAACAAGATTCTGCCTCGAGAGAACTTCAGGACAAGGAATGACAAGAGTGATAACTAGGCCATTGAATGATATAGACAACCTCTCTGCAGTGAGTGTAATACATAAGATAAAATTATAGCGAAAAATACATTGTTAGAAAAAGAGTAAAACAGCACGTTGTTTTAAAGTTATTTAGGAAAAGAAGGGATGGGAAAAGAACAAAAGGAGGTTATGAGTGCAGGATTGGCCTGTGATGAAACAAATATGAAAATTCAATAACAATCGAAACAAACCAAGGGATTTTTCCAAGTACAGATATAAGATGGTACATTATTTCTCAAGAAAAAAATAAAGCTCAATCTCAGTCGCCATTAAGCACTAAACATATCTCAGAGATATATGCGTATATCCACATATACAACTGGTATACATACATATACACACGCCAGATGCTAAACCTATCTTAGGGATATATATTTTTATATAATCTGTAAATTCTGTATATATTTGTATATATGTGATATATAAATTCTGTATATTCTATAATATATAAAATATATATCTGAATGTGTATACATATATATAAATCATATGTATAAATATACCTTAGTGACATGTGGTTCACCATCCCTTTTTAAATCTAGTCAAAACACAGAGAAGCCGACGGGAAAAATAATTCGTCAAAAAGAGCCAATAGCGAAAGCCAATTAAATCTCAACTGATGAAAATATGTCCATAAAAGATCCTGTGACTTTGGATTACTTGAAACAGATAACGAGACAATTTTTAAACTTCACTTCCAAAACAAAGCACATATGGTGCACCTTAATTACATAATTAATTGGAAAATTAATTACACAATTTTGGTGTGTGACTAGAAGAAGGAAGAGGGATTTTAAAGGTGCTAATTTGTATTTTATTTTTTTCAAACAGAGTCCATCTCCAATGGTGAAAAAACAACCGACGGTATTTCGGCATACAGTAACCCCACGGAGGGTATTACTTAGACACCACTGTGTGTATTGAAATCGTGTGAGTTGCTCACGAGAAAGATTCCAAAGCCCTTCCTTCCAAGAGAGTCTGGAAAGAGGGTCTCCTGAAATGGAAATGGTGGTGTTCAAACACCTCAGATGGTTTTGATGCACTGGTCCTTTGCCTCATTTTGAGAAATATTGAAACAGTTGAACCAAAACCTTAATCACCAATTCAGTCATAGAAAGAGAAACAAATATGGGCACGTGCCACCACCACCACTCGCACACCAAAAGAGTATGTCGAGTAGAGCCGGCCAATAAAATAAGGCAGGTTCCGTCCACTGAAAAACACAGATGAGGACAAGAGGCGATCATAAGATCAAGACTGTATTGGGCTTCCCGGGTGGCGCAGTGGTTGAGAGTCCGCCTGCCGATGCAGGGGACGCGGGTGCGTGCCCCGGTCCGGGAGGATCCCACATGCCGCGGAGCGGCTGGGCCCGTGAGCCAAAGACTGTATTAAAGCTTTCCACGGCATCACCAAACCAAGTCTGTAACAAATCAACTCTTATATACTCAATAGACACATGTAAATTGAATCAGAAGAGTTGCTAAAGAAAGGGCAAAGACCATGGAAGTATACACGTAAACAAAATTAGAACAAGCCCGGCAATGCTAATGGCAGGCACATTGGCATCGAAGACTTGTATCATTAGATAGACATTGTATGGATTGTATTACTCAGCCATTAAACGAATGGGACAGTGCCATTTGCAGCAACGTGGATGGACCTAAAGAATATTATGCTTTGTGAAATGAGTCAGACAGAGAAAGGCAAACACTGTAGGATATCACTTATATGTGGAATCTGAAAACTACAAATCAATGTACATGCAAAACAAAAACAGACTCACATATATGGAAAACAAACTAGTGGTTACCAGGGGGGAGAGGGAAGAGAAGCGTGGGGATAAATTAGGGGTACGGGATTAAGAGATACAAACTACCATGCATAAAACAGATAAGCAACAAGGATTCATTGTACAGCACAGGGAATGATACCCATTACCTTGTAATAACTATAATGGAAGATAATCTTCAAAAATACCGAATCACTTTGCTGTACACCTGAAAGTAGCACAATATTGTAAATCAACTCTACTTCAATAAAAAATTAAAATAAAAAAACGAAAGTGCAAAGCCATGAGTAGGCCATGTCTGGGTTAAATAAACACCAAACTACATAGAGCAAACCTTCCAGGGGACCCCATTATGGGTCACTCCTTTCATTCAGGTGATAACAGGTCACTCCTTTCATTACTAGGATACCAGGTCCCCGTGTCTTAGAACACAGTGTCTGTCTGTACCTGCAGCAGAATAATTTGCTGAGCTATTTCCTGCTGCTTGTGTGTTTCCCCGATGGGCTTTCTGTCTTTTCTCTGGTTTCTGGGGTCTTTATGCTGCCCTGAGAAGACACTTCCCGTTAGGATTTTGCCATCCTGAAGCCTGAGCTCATCGGTACAATGACGGTTAGTGAACGGCACACAGGGAATGGGCAAGCTCCTTTACGAGCCAGCGGGATTAAAAAGGTCTGGCGCTAAGACGCAGCGGCCAAGCCCCACCTTACAGGATAAGACCTAGAGGAAGCACGAGGCCCAGCGGAGAGTCCTCTTCTCTGACCCTAACACCGACACAAAGCATCGGGAGAAATCGGGGGTGCCTGGAGCACAAGAGGCACGAGCTGCAATGGGAGCCTGGTGCCACTATCCTGCAAAGCATGCAGAAGCCCACAGCATGGAACAGTGACCGCGGAACGTGCCTGCCTTTGGAAAGTAGAATTGGGACGTTACAGGGAAGGCATTTTCTTTCTTCACTGATTCACTGATTATAACTTTGTAAAATTATCAGGAGTGACGCTACCATTTCAATAAAAAGTAAAAAACAGAAAAATTAAAAAGGCTTTAAGTAAGTGCATATTCTACGTTGCTGCGTACATATCTGCCTACAGTTGCAAAGAATCCACGATGAAATTGTCGGAAATATAATTTGCTTGGTCAAGCCCTTAGGGAATTTGCCATGGTAACCCTCTCAGCATTAGGCTTTTTTTTTTTTTTTTTTTTAAAAACCAAAGCAACAATCCTTGAAGCAGGGCATTCTGAACATGATAAATGTTGTTCACCAGAGGTCAAGGATGTGATCACATCTAAAGACAAGAAAACAGTTACCCAGCTGCTGGCCCTTCACCCACTGAGGGGCAAAGGCTAAGTTCTCTCCGTTATTCCTAGAGAACTCACCAAAAGGGCAGCGACTGTACATTTTTATTACATGTCATCAGGGCCTCTGTGGTCCAGGACGGAAGCACTGATTAAGAAGATGACTCTGGCTTCTCTGCAAGGGTGCCTTTTTGGGATCCGGCCAGCAGCCAACTGGGAGGGCCCAAGGAGGGTGTCTTTTGTAGACTGTGAACAACGTACCCCAAGCCTCCACACACATGAGTGCGTGTGAGCCTCACAACCGCAGACGTGAATCCATTATCTCCTTTTTCATGTAAGAATACAGAGGCTGGAAAATCTTATGCCAACTTGCTGAAACCTTATAAATTCCAGGGATGAACGTGTGTCACAGGCAGAATGATCCCCACCCACTCCATTTCCCAAAGATGTCCCCATTCTCACCCTGGACTCTGTGGACACCCTACCTTACAGGACCAAATGGGTCCGGCAGATGTGATGAGGTTAAAGACTTGAGATGGTGAAACTATGCTGGATGACCCAGGTGGACCGAGTGTCATCACAAGGGTCCTGTACAGTGTGGAGAAGCAGGAAGGCAGATGAGTCAGACCATGAGATACAGCTTTGTGACAAAGGCTTGACCAGCCATGGATGGCTTGAGAGACGGACGGGGGCCAAGGGGCAGCTTGCACCGAGCCCAGTGAGACCCACGTGACACTTCTGACCGCCAGGGGAGTGAGAGTATCAGTGTGTTGTTTCAGCCCCTAGGATGGTAATACTTCGTTACAGCAGCCGTAGAGAACTCATACAACTGGAAAAAGAGGTGCACAGCCCATCCCAACTAATCAGAACATGGTGTCTCCAAGTGATAAACAGAGTAGAATGAAGCAATGCCTGAGGCGCCCTATGGGTCTGGGTAGGCAGGCGACTCTCAGTGTTTCTGTAGGACAGCGTCAAGGACCTCAGAACTGCCCAGAGAATGGAGCCATCGCCACATCAAGCGCGATCCCGGAATCCATACAACCGAGAACGGAGCCGTCCCCGTGCCAACTACGGTCTCGGAATCCATAGAACACCCTAATGCTAGAGTAGGGTTTCTTTTCCACACTGGGAGTCCTGATGAAGGATTCTAGGGCAGGGTTGAGGTGGACCGGCAAACATCACTTGCTGAGAACCATGCCACTGTGATGGGATGTAGCCCCACTCCAGCGTTGTCAAGCTGGTGGATTTTAAGTGAGAAGATGACTCCATGAAGCCATTTACTTCACCAAAGAAATGGTGGTCAGGCACACAACGGGATCCTGTTCAGTGACCAGACAAGGCAAGGACATTTAAAAAGGAAACTTACGTGCATACTACTAAGTGAAAGAAGGCATTCTATATAATGGAAAAGAACCTGAAAAAGAATATACGTGGTTGCGTATACTTATATATCTGTATATATGTCTATAAACACACACACATACATATTACTGAATCACTGTGCTGTACACCTGAAACATTGTGAATCAACCATACTTCAATTAGGAAAAAAGGCAGTCTGAAAAGACTATACATTGTATGAGTCCATTTATATGAAATCCTGGAATAGGCAGAACTAGAGAGAAGGTAAACAGGTCTGCGTTAACCAGGGTTTTGGGGCGGAGGAGTTTTGAATAGGTGAAGCATGGGGGATACTTTGAGGGTGGTGAAACTATTCTGTATGATACAGTAGTGGCAGATACGCGACACTAGCCATTTGTCAAAAGTCACAGAACTGTAGAGCACAGAGACCGAAACTAAGGTATGCAAATTAAAACAACAATAACAAAAATACTGAGAATTTTACAGGCTCCCAGGATGAAACACGTATGCTGTGTCAAGAGAATTTAATGGTGTTACCAATGGGTGAAGTAACCTTCAGTGAGGTGTGTGGTTAGGGGCCGGTGCTCACCTAATATTTCTTTACGTATTGGTGGATCTGTAAGATGAAAGACGAAAGGACTTGCAGATAAGCAGTGAACTCTACTTGACCAGACTGTTTCCCACGGGGGCATGGCTTAACAATTCTGATAGTGCCCTGCATGTACACTGGGGTTGACCCATCGCTATATGGACTGCAGGAGCCAGGTAGCAGATGAGCAATGAAGGAGGTGACAGTGGTCCACGTGGTGATGGATCAGAGCTGTGGACAGCGCCATGCACTCAGGTTCTGCATAATATACCAACACATCCTCGCATAGAGCAATACTGAGAGACACGTGCAGAAACATGAGTTAGCACGCACACACACAGTCGGCCCTCCGTATCCGAGAGTTCATATCCTCAGATTCAACCAGCCATGGATCAAAGGTATTTGGGGGGTGAAAAAAATTCCAGAAAGTTCCAAAAAGCAAAATCTGAATGTGCCATAAGCCAGCAGCGACTTACATCGCATTTACAATTATTTACATGGTACTAGGTATTATAAGTAATCTAGAGATGTCTTAAAGTATAGAAGAGGTTGTGCGTACACTATATGCAAACACTAAACTATTTCATATAAGGGTTTGAGCATCCATGAATGTTCGTATCCCTGGGGGTCCTGCAACCAGTCCCCCACAGAGACCGAGGGAACCCCGCATATTTCCTTGCTCTGTCAGCTGACAAGTTCCTGAAGAAATGACACTCTAGGAGCAACAGGCCCATCTGCTGCCCAGAACTTGACTTCTAACCCCACCCTCCAGTAAAAGGAACCAGGGCTCCTGGGAGAGACGAATGACTCTGGGAGTGGGACAAGAAATAGACAGGATGCCTGTAGCAACGTGTAGTTCAGGAAGAGTGCACACCCGCACACACCAAAAACACAAGGATGGTTATGTGAAAATTAGTACCACTACTCAGGAAAGCAATTTGGAAATAGCAAAGTTTCAGGCAAGAACACCCTATGACACAGAAATTCCATCTTAGGTATAATCAGCAGATAAACATGCCTGTATAAGGAGGATGCTTGGGGATCATCATCTTTGTACTGTTTTTAAGAGAAAACATTGCAGAAGGAGTAAGGTACTTTTACGAAGGATTGTGTGAATTACTGCTCTTAGTATCACGCAATGCTTTACAACAGGTGACGACACTGAAGCAGACCCATGTGTATCAGTGTAGTTGAGTGCAAAATGTAAAATAATGCTGATCAGAATTCTACCATGACGGGGGATGCAGGTTTAGTCAGTATATGAAAATACAGATGAATATATAGTGACTGCCAGCAAGCGCTTACCTCTGGGAACGATGGAAAACATACGCAAAGGAAGGGTATTTGATTTATGTTTTCTCAAAAAAAATGCTTTGAAAAATTTGTAACAAAGCATCTCATTATCTAGTTGCTGGTCAGAGGAGCACTTTTACATTATTTTTAATTTTTTATATGGTTAAAATATTTTCTATGTTACTTTGCAATTTTAAATGAATGAAAGAAACAAAATGAGCATAGGGTAAAGGGTGTACGGTGATGAATCAGAGGATAGGGCAGATCTCTCAGTAAATGCGTCTGCAAGAAGGGAAGCACAACAGTTGAGACTGGGTTTATTCTGCTTTAGGAGGCGGTGATTTGTAAATTCTTGTCTGAAAGACTAGAAGGGTGAGTGAGTGAAAACAGATGCACAGAAGTTTTGGGCACAGGTTCCATGCAGATAACTGTGAGGACAAGAAATTTGAGACAGGAGCTCATATGGATTGCTGCAAATACTCAGAGTGATCATGGAAAGCAGCATATCGGATGGTGTCTCCTGTGACCGTTGAGCTCATGGAATGCTTGCTATACTTTTTAAAATTTATTTATTTTTGGCTGCGTTAGGTCTTCGTTGCTGTGTGCGGGCTTTCTCTAGTTGTGGTGAGCGGGGGCTACTCTTCTTTGTGGTGCACAGGCTTCTCATTGCGGTGGCTTCTCTTGTTGCGGAGCATGGGCTCTAGGTGCAGGGGCTTCAGTAGTTGTGGTGGAACGGCTCAGCAGTTGTGGCTCATGGGCTCTAGAGCGCTGGCTCGGTAGTTGTGGCACACAGGCTTAGTTGCTCCAGGGCATGTGGGATCTTCCCGGACCAGGGCTTGAACCCGTGTCCCCTGTATTGGCAGGCGGATTCTTCACCACTGAGCCAACAGGGAAGTCCCGAATGCTTGCAATATTAATGAGAGGTATGTTATCTAGTTTTTTCTTACAATGCAATACTCTGATTTTTTTTTTTTTTTTTTGGTTAAAGGTTTTCTGTAAGAGTTTATGGGGACAAACCATTTAAAAATGCGTAGAGCAGGTGATAAACTAAAGAAATGTGCTGTGAGAAAGGAGGGAAGAAGGAAGAAGGGCCACAGTTGAGTTTGAGAGTGTTCTGCCGACTAAGGACGAATCTGATGTGAGTTCATTTTGAGATTTGAATGAAGATTGTAGTGTAAGGTGGTGGCTGAACTCAAGCTGTGTTAAACTGCCTGAATGCCCTGCTTTACTGTTTGTGACTAGAGATACATCAGAAATATATCTACACGTGGAACAGCTCCTACAGAACAACTACTGAACGCTGGCAGAAGACCTCAGACCTCCCTAAGGGCCAGAAACCTCCCAAGTACCTGGGTAGGGCAAAAAAAAAAAGGAAAAAACAGAGACAAAAGAATAGGGGCGGGACCTGCACCAGTGGGACGGAGCCGTGAAGGAGGAAAGGTGTCCAAACACTAGGAGCCCCTTCGCGGGCCGAGACTGCGGGAGGCGGAGTGGGGAGCTTTGGAGCCGCGGAGGAGAGCGCAGCAACAGGGGTGCAGAGGGCAAAGCGGGGAGATTCCCGCACAGAGGATCGGTGCCGAACGGCACTCACCAGCCCGAGAGGCTTGTCTGCTCCCCCGCCGGGGCGGGCGGGGCTGGGAGCTGAGGCTCGGGCTTCGGTCAGAGCGCAGGGAGAGGACGGGGGTTGGCGGCGTGAACACAGCCTGCAGGGGGCTAGTGCACCACGGCTGGCCGGGAGGGAGTCGGGGGAAAAATCTGGACGTGCCGAAGGGGCAAGAGATTTTTTCTTCCCTCTTTGTTTCCTGGTGCGCGAGGAGAGGGGATTGAGAGCGCTGCTTAAAGGAGCTCCAGAGACGGGCGCGAGCCGCGGCTAAAAGCGCGGACCCCAGAGACGGGCGGGAGACGCTAAGGCTGCTGCTGCCGCCACCAAGGAGCCTGCGTGCGAGCACAGGTCACTCTCCACACCCCCCTTCCGGGGAGCCTGTGCAGCCCGCCACTGCCAGGGTCCCGGGATCCAGGGACAACTGCCCCGGGAGAACACACAGCGCACCTCAGGCTGGTGCAACGTCACGCCGGCCTCTGCCGCCGCAGGATTGCCCCGCACTCCGTGCCCCTCCCTCCCCCTGGCCTGAGTGAGCCACAGCCCCCGAGTCAGCGGCTCCTTTAACCCCGTCCTGTCTGAGCGAAGAACAGACGACCTCCGGCGACCTACACGCACAGGCGGGGCCACATCCAAAGCTGAACCCCGGGAGCTGTGGGAACAAAGAAGACAAAGGGAAATCCCTCCCAGCAGCCGCAGGGGCAGCGGATTAAAGCTCCACAATCAACTTGATGCACCTGCATCTGTGGAATACAGGAATAGACAACGAGTCATCCCAAATTGAGGAGGTGGGCTTTGGGAGCAAGATCTATGATTTGTTTCCCCCTTTTCCTCTTTTTGTGAGTGTGTATGTGTCTGCTTCTGTGTGAGATCTTGTCTGTAAGCTTTGCTTCCACCATTTGTCCTAGGGGTCTATCCGTCCATTTTTTTTTTACTTAAAAATGTTTTTATTTTTTTATTTTAATAACTATTTTATTTTACATTACTTTATTTTATTTTCTTTTATCCTCTTTATTTCTTTCTTTCTACTTTTTCTCCCTTTTATTCTGATCCGTGTGGATGAAAGGCTCTTGGTGCTGTGCCTCTGAGGTGGGAGAGCCAACTTCAGGACACTGGTCCACAAGAGACCTCCCAGCTCCACATAATATCAAACAGCGAAAATCTCCCAGAGACCTCCATCTCAACACCAACACCCAGCTTCACTCAACGACCAGCAAGCTACAGTGCTGGACACCCTATGCCAAACAACTATCAAGACAGGAACACAACCCCACCCATTAGCAGAGAGGCTACCTAAAATCATAATAAGTCCACAGACACCCCAAAACACACCACCAGACGTGGACCTGCACACCAGAAACACAAGATGCAGCCTCATCCACCAGAACACAGGCACTAGTCCCCTCCACCAGGAAGCCTACACAACCCACTGAACCAACCTAAGCCACTGGGGACAGACACCAAAAACAACGGGAACTATGAACCTGCAGCCTGCAAAAAGGAGACCCCAAACACAGTAAGATAAGCAAAATGAGAAGACAGAAAAACACACAGCAGATGAAGGAGCAAGATAAAAACCCACCAGACCTAACAAATGAAGAGGAAGTAGGCAGTCTACCTGAAAAAGAATTCAGAATAATGATAGTAAAGATGATCCAAAACCTTGAAAACAGAATGTAGAAAATACAAGAAATGTTTAACAAGGACCTAGAAGAACTAAAGATGAAACAAGCAACGATGAACAACACAATAAGTCAAATGAAAAATACTCTAGATGGGATCAATAGCAGAATAACTGAGGCAGAGGAATGGATAAGTGACCTGGAAGATAAAATAGTGGAAATAACTACTGCAGAGCAGAATAAAAAAAAAAGAATGAAAAGAACTGAGGACAGTCTCAGAGACCTCTGGGACAATATTAAACGCACCAACATTCGAATTATAGGGGTTCCAGAAGAAGAAGAGAAAAAGAAAGGGACAGAAAATATTTGAAGAGATTATAGTTGAAAACTTCCCTAATATGGGAAAGGAAATAGTTAATCAAGTCCAGGAAGCACAGAGAGTCCCATACAGGATAAATCCAAGGAGAAACACACCAAGACACATATTAAACTGTCAAAAATTAAATACAAAGAAAACATATTAAAAGCAGCAAGGTAAAGCAACAAATAACACACAAGGGAATCTCCATAAGGTAACAGCTGATCTTTCAGCAGAAACTCTGCAAGCCAGAAGGGACTGGCAGGACATATTTAAAGTGATGAAAGAGAAAAACCTGCAACCAAGATTACTCTACCCAGCAAGGATCTCACTCAGATTTGATGGAGAAATTAAAACCTTTACAGACAAGAAAAAGCTGAGAGCGTTCAGCACCACCAAACCAGCTTTACAACAAATGCTAAACGATCTTCTCTAGGCAAGAAACACAAGAGAAGGAAAAGACCTATTATAACAAACCCAAAACAATTAAGAAAATGGGAGTAGAAACATACATATCGATAATTACCTTAAATGTAAATGGATTAAATGCTCCCACCAAAAGACACAGACTGGCTGAATGGATACAAAAACAAGACCCATATATTTGCTGTCTACAAGAGACCCATTTCAGACCTAGAGACACGTACAGACTGAAAGTAAGGGGATGGAAAATGATATTTCATGCAAATGGAAACCAAAAGAAAGCTGGAGTAGCAATTCTCATATCAGACAAAATAGACTTTAAAATAAAGACTATTAGAAGAGACAAAGAAGGACACTACATAATGATCAAGGGATCAATCCAAGAAGAAGATATAAAATTGTAAATATTTATGCACCCAATATAGGAGCACCTCAATACATAAGGCAAATACTAACAGCCATAAAAGGGAAAATTGACAGTTACACATTCATAGTAGGGGACTTTAACACCCCACTTTCACCAATGGACAGATCATCCAAAATGAAAATAAATAAGGAAACACAAGCTTTAAATGATACATTAAACAAGATGGACTTAATTGATATTTATAGGACACTCCATCCAAAAACAACAGAATACACATTTTTTTCAAGTGCTCATGGAACATTCTCCAGGATAGATCATATCTTGGGTCACAAACCAAGCCTTGGTAAATTTAAGAAAATTGAAATTGTATCAAGTATCTTTTCTGACCACAACGCCATGAGACTAGATATCAAATACAGGAAAAGAATTGTAAAAAATACAAACACATGGAGGCTCAACAATACACTACTTAATAATGAACTGATCACTGAAGAAATCAAAGAGGAAATCAAAAGATACCTAGAAACAAATGACAATGGAGACACAACGACCCAAAACCTATGGGATGCAGCAAAAGCAGTTCTAAGAGGGAAGTTTGTAGCAATACAAGCCCACCCTAAGAAACAGGAAACATCTCGAATTAACAACCTAACCTTGCACCTAAAGCAATTAGAGAAAGAAGAACAAAAAACCCCAAAGTTAGCAGAAGGAAAGAAATCGTAAAGATCAGATCAGAAATAAATGAAAAAGAAATGAGGGAAACGATAGCAAAGATCAATAAAACTAAAAGCTGGTTCCTTGAGAAGATAAACAAAATTGATAAACCATTAACCAGACTCAAGAAAAAAAGGGAGAAGACTCAAATCAATAGAATTAGAAATGAAAAAGGAGAAGTAACAATTGACACGGCAGAAATACAAAAGATCATGAGAGATTACTACAAGCAACTCTATGCCAATAAAATGGACAACCTGGAAGAAATGGACAAATTCTTAGAAATGCACAGCCTGCCAAGATTGAATCAGGAAGAAATAGAAAATATGAACAGACCAAACACAAGCACTGAAATTGAAACTGTGATTAAAAATCTTCCAACAAACAAAAGCCCAGGACCAGATGGCTTCACAGGCGAATTCTAACAAACATTTAGAGAAGAGCTAACACCTTTCCTTCTCAAACTCTTCCAAAATATAGCTGAGGGAGGAACACTCCCAAACTCATTCTACAAGGCCACCATTACCCTGATACCAAAACCAGACAAGGATGTCATAAAGAAAGAAAACTACAGGCCAGTATCACTGATGAACATAGATGCAAAAATCCTCAACAAAATACTAGCAAACAGAATCCAACAGCACATTAAAAGGATCAAACACCATGATCAAGTGGGGTTTATTCCAAGAATGCAAGGATTCTTCAATATACGCAAATCAATCAATGTAATACACCATATTAACAAATTGAAGGAGAAAAAACATATGTTCATCTCAATAGATGCAGAGAAAGCTTTTGACAAAATTCAACACCCATTTTGATAAAACCTCTGCAGAAAGTAGGCATAGAGGGAACTTTCCTCAACATAATAAAGGCCATATATGACAAACCCACAGCCAACATCGTCCTCTATGGTGAAAAACTGAAAGCATTTCCACTAAGATCAGGAACAAGACAAGGTTGCCCACTCTCACCACTCTTATTCAACATAGATTTGGAAGTTTTAGCCACAGCAATCTGAGAAGAAAAGGAAATAAAAGGAATCCAAATCGGAAAAGAAGAAGTAAAGCTGTCACTGTTTGCAGATGACGTGATACTATACATAGAGAATCCTAAAGATGCTACCAGAAAACTACTAGAGCTAATCAATGAAGTTGGTAATATCAAATACAAAATTAATGCACAGAAATCTCTGGCATTCCTATACACTAATGATGAAAAATCTGAAAGTGAAATCAAGAAAACACTCCCATTTACCACTGCAACAAAAAGAACAAAATATGTAGGAATAAACCTACCTGAGGAGACAAAAGACCTGTATGCAGAAAATGCAGAAAAAGACACTGATGAAAGAAATTAAGGATGATACAAATAAATGGAGAGACATACCATGTTCTTGGTAGGGAAGAATCAACTTTGTGAAAATGACTCTACTACCCAAAGCAGTCTACAGATTCAATGCAATCCCTATCAAACTACCACTGGCATTTTTCACAGAACTAGAACAAAAAATTTCACAATTTGTATGGAAACACAAAAGACCCCGAATAGCCAAAGCAATCTTGAGAACTAAAAACGTGGCTGGAGGAATCAGGCTCCCTGTCTTCAGACTATACTACAAAGCTACAGTAATCAAGACAGTATGGTACTGGCACAAAAACAGAAAGATAGATCAATGGAATAGGATAGAAAGCCCAGAGATATACCCATGCAGATATGGTCACCTTATCTTGATGAAGGAGGCAGGAATGTACAGTGGGGAAAGGACAGCCTCTTCAGTAAGTGGTGTTGGGAAAACTGGACAGGTAAAAGTATGAGATTAGATCACTCCCTAACACCATACACAAAAATAAGCTCCAAATGGATTAAAGACCTAAATGTAAGGCCAGAAACTATCAAACTCTTAGAGGAAAACGTAGGCAGAACACTCTATGAAATAAATCACAGCAAGATC
The DNA here is from genome assembly GCF_964270905.1 of Leucopleurus acutus. NCBI lineage: Eukaryota > Metazoa > Chordata > Mammalia > Artiodactyla > Delphinidae > Leucopleurus > Leucopleurus acutus. Next base: position 3,240,934 of record NC_139148.1, read on the forward strand.
CTTTTTGACCCACCTCCTAGAGAAATGGAAAGAAAAACAAAAATAAACAAATGGGAATTAATGAAACCGCAAAACTTTTGCACAGCAAAGGAAACCATAAACAAGACCAAAAGACAACCCTCAGAATGGGAGAAAATATTTGCAAATGAAGCAACTGACAAAGGATTAATCTGCAAAATTTACAAGCAGCTCATGCAGCTCAATAACAAAAAAACAAAGAACCCAATCCAAAAATGGGCAGAAGACTGAAATAGACATTTCTCCAAAGAAGATATACAGACTGCCAACGAACACATGAAAGAATGCTCAACATCATTAATCATTAGAGAAATGCAAATCAAAACTACCATGAGGTATCATCTCACACCAGTCAGAATGGCCATCATCAAAAAATCTAGAAACAATAAATGCTGGAGAGGGTGTGAAGAAAAGGGAACACTCTTGCACTGCTGGTGGGAATGTGAATTGGTACAGCCACTATGGAGAACAGTATGGAGGTTCCTTAAAAACCTACAAATAGAACTACCATATGACCCAGCAATCCCACTACTGGGCATATACCCTGAGAAAACCATAATTCAAAAAGAGTCATATACCACAATGTTCATTGCAGCTCCTTTACAATAGCCAGGACATGGAAGCAACCTAAGTGTCCATCAATAGATGAATGGATAAAGAAGATGTGGCACATATATACAATGGAATATTACTCAGCCATAAAAAGAAATGAAATTGAGCTATTTGTAATGAGGTGAATGGACCTAGAGTCTGTCATACAGAGTGAAGTAAGTCAGAAAGAGAAAGACAAATACCATATGCTAACACATATATATGGAATTTAAGGGGAAAAAAATGTCATGAAGAACCTAGGTGTAAGACAGGAATAAAGACACAGACCTACTAGAGAATGGACTTGAGGTTATGGGGAGGGGGAAGGGTGAGCTGTGACAAAGCGAGAGAGTGGCATGGACATATATACACTAACCAACGTAAGGTAGATAGCTAGTGGCAAGCAGCCACATAGCACAGGGAGATCAGCTCGATGCTTTGTGACCGCCTGGAGGGGTGGGATAGGGAGGGTGGGAGGGAGGGAGACACAAGAGGGAAGAGATATGGGAACATATGTATATGTATAACTGATTGACTTTCTTATAAAGCAGAAACTAACACACCATTGTAAAGCAATTATACTCCAATAAAGATGTAAAAAAAAAAGTTTATGGGGAAATCTCAAAGAGATTGTAGAAATTTTATCAGGTTTTTTTTTTAAAACATGATGGTATAAAAATAAATTGTTATTGTGGGCAGAAGGGGGTAGTAATCATCTTTTAGCATCTTATACAATTATGTGTTCTCTGTTGTTTATTTTTAAGCAATACTTAAAAATTTCAACGTCTCTCGCAATAATGTCAATTTAAAGTTGTATGACTAATTGGCTTCCTCTATTTTCTGTATATTATGAGAGACATATTGGATACAATAGAGAAAATAATTAGCCCACAGCAAAATCTCACATGGGATTAGCTTTCATGAACTTGACAAAAATAACATATATTATCACTTAGATATCTCTTAATTAAACGGACTAATCTATTCTCCTCATGTACACTAGTAGAAGCAATCTCTTACAGTGGGCAAGAAAATTTATTTTTGTTATTATTGTTGCTATTTTTAAAAGCACATGCCTTAGACCTAGCATTGTTTCAAAGTATTAACTTGCTATTATACAGGGTAGTCCTCTACCCTGATATTAATAAGGTAAGATAGACATGAATGGTGATTACCAAGGACCAATGATTATCCTAAGGTCTTTACAATTATTACACTGTTTCATCATCAAAATAACCGTTCTGGAACCAGTATATTAAGAAAGAGTGGAATCTTTTCTTCACAAATGGAAAGTAGCTCAATATTAAATCTTCTTTAAGCCCCAGTTTTTACTCCTAGTTTCACTCTGGCCCAGGAAATCACTAAATATTTAACAATAAGTAATGTTTTTTTCATCACTCAAAGCCTCAATTTCCTCATCTGTGAAATGGGGTAACAATGACACCTAGCTTAATGGGTTAATAAGAGAAGTAGACAAGAATGCTGAGAGAATGCTCAGAACAATGAATTCGGTAAGGAGCCAAAGGGTAGCATCTACTAATTTTTTTTACCATTAATAATAATTTGTGGCTTAGTGAAATATTTTCAGTAGATGTATTTTCTATTTCTCTCTTTGTATAGGTTGGATGCAGTATTTGTGTCATCATCAAGGGTCAGAATCACTGGATGACTGCTTTCCGCATCTATTGTCATCCCAGGAGGAGTGGTCCATGATGATGCATGCTTGGAGCTGTCCATAGTTGGTGAGGATGTTGCAAAGTATCTATTTCCCTGCCATTCACCACACTTCAGCATTATTCTACACATTCTCCTTATATTAAATCACAAACTGTATTATAGATTAACTGGCATACAACGATTTAATAAAGCCAACACACAAGAAAGCCGTAACAGTATCTGGGAAAACACAACAAAGCCAACCTACAAATACATAATGAAGCATTCTGTGCTTGGATTGCTGAACATTGTAATAAACCAATTTAAAAACTTCAGACTGGGGCTTCCCTGGTGGCGCAGTGGTTAAGAATCTGCCTGCCAATGTAGGGGACACGGGTTTGCGCCCTGGTCCGGGAAGATCCCACATGCTGCGGAGCAACTAAGCCTGCGTGCCACAACTACTGAGCCTGCGTGCCACAACTACTGAGCCCGCGTGCCACAACTACTGAAGCCTGCGCACCTAGAGCCCATGCTCCGCAACAAGAGAAGCCACCGCAATGAGAAGCCCGCGCGTCGCAACGAAGAGTAGCCCCCGCTCGCCACAACTAGAGAAAGCCCACATGCAGCAATGAAGACCCAACACAGCCAAAAATAAATAAAAAACAAAACAAAAAAACCTTCAGATTTGTCATGAGAAAGTTATCTGACTTCCCCAGAAGCCGTGGGTCACCTTTCAATCTACTTACCAATTATCTCAACAAAATTAAAACGAAGCAAGCTATATAATACTGTTAGAAATATTCCTATTTATATGTGTGTATGCATCATTAAAATTGTATGCACTTACATTTATTTTTTTGCCTCGATCCAACTAGAAACTCTACCATACACTTATCTGTCAAATTATGGCATTTTCATAAAGGAAAACTATTATTGTAAAGACCCGTGGGACAAAACTGGTTATATTATCTTTATAATACTTGGTAATTTACTGTGACAGCAGGGATAGTAATAAAACTATATGATAGAGTGGAAAAGTCAGTCTAATAACGTACTGCCTTATAAGAAAATATAAAAAGGAGATGCATGAGGTTCATGACTAAACTTGTTGGCGTGTCTATATGCAGTACCATGTTACTGTGTTTCTTTCACTAGATTATCATTAATTATTTGTAACACTGTGTAGTCCTCGTCTAGAATGAGGGTGGTTAATATTATCACTACATACAAAGACATGTTTCAGCATATTTTTTACTTGAGTCCTTCTCTCCTGTGTCCTGAATGGTTAGTATTTGGTTATGCTAATTGTTGATAATAACAATATTTAACTGCATATCTCAGGAGCAGTAATAAAAGAATATTTTAACAGACAGTGGTATGGATGGATCTGGTAACTGTATTAAATTTACAATGGAATCAAGACCTACAGTAACCATCTTTAGAAAAACCCCAAACTAGAACACATGTATGAGTTTTACTACAGACCTAACCCAGCAAAATGTGAAAGCTTTACCTAAGTGTAGCCCACAGACAATCTTTATTTTCACATGTCTGCCCTATGTCTAATGCACAGAAATATAATTAAATGCTGCAAATAATTTGATAAAAAATATTCTCAGACCACGAGAAAATGTCAGGGAAATCTGCAAACTGAGGTCTTTAGTGGGGTCTACTTTTATTGCATCATTTCTTCTTTCTGTTTTAAATCTTTTCTTCTGAGGAGGCGGAGAATTTTGTAAATCTAAGTGTAAATGATAAGATATGTGAATTGTAAATTACAAGCAAGTGTAAATTATATCTGTATACGCGTGTGTATATATACATACAGACAGACATATACATTAATATGTGTATATATACACGCACACTCACACACACATGTATGCATATATACGTCCTATGTGTACGTATGCAAATGGCATAAGACATACCATCCTCTCTTAATCTGCCTTCTTGGTTGGTAATAAAAATGGTAATTATACTGTTTATAGAATCAGACTGTGTGTCTCTGGTATGTATCACCATAGACTCTTGACCAAACATCCCAGGCGTCCTTTTAACGCCCATCGCAGTGATTTCGACAAGGACCACAGGAGGGAACAGATGTGTTGGGGCCAAGGGGACAAAGGTGAGCCAGCCCGATGAGCTTCAGACTGCTCTCCGCTAGCAGCTCCTGGGACAGTTTCTGGAAGCCTTTTGTAGCAAAATCAGCAGCTCCCGGTGCCAGCCGGTGGCAATTCACCTCTATGCAACATTTCTGAGGGATAGTGTCTCGGGCCAGTTTTGTCCCACAGAGAGCGGGTTCTGTGTTCTGCTCGAGAACGTCACCAACGTGTCTTGAGTTTTTACCCATCATCTTGGTATTCAGTTCTGCTGCAAGATGAGGAAATCAGCTTACGGAATACCAAATTCCATGCAGTACAGGATTTAACTTTCCCTTCAACACGTATAGAAACAGGGAGGCTGTACTTTCCACGGCACTCTACGATACTTCGCACCTTTGCCTATAAAACTATTCTGCTTTTTTTTTTTTTTTTTTACTTGGCTGTGTGGTGTATCTACTTATATGTAGAAGTAAACTGGATGGGTTTTCAGAAATAGATTCACAGACCTAGAAAACAAACTTTCGGCTAGCAGGAGAGGTGGTAGGAGAAAGAGGAATTAGGACTTTGGGATTAGCATAGACCCACTACTATATATAAACTAGATAATCAACCAGGTCCTACTGTACAGCACAGGGAACCCTACTCAATATTCCATAATAACCCATATGGGAAAAGAAATCTGAAAAAGAATATATATATATATATAAACTGAATCACTGCTGTACACCTGAAACTAACACAATATTGTAAATTAACTATACCTCAATAAAAAAATAATAAATTGGATGGTTTTTGAAACACAAAGATAAAACTATATTGACATCTTTTATTAAAGTCTTGTGAATCCTAAAGTTAAAAAAAAAAATGGGAAGAGATTTGATATGTGCCAAGGAAAAAAAATCAGGCAGTTCTCGTATTCCAACCAAATCGGAGGGATCTGTAATCATTCAGGGCTATGGGGAAGTCCTGAGAACAAAAACAACACAAGTTGCTGGAGAAAATCTTCAGTGGACGTAAAGCAGTAAGACCCCGCTAGAGCAGTAACTCCGTGAATTCAAAGTGGGGAATGCTGGTTATTTTTGTTTGCCTTGGCTGTACTGTGTTTCCAGGAGATTCTTAACTGCCATCCACGGACGCTTAGAATAATACAGAGATGTAAACAGGAGCAATTTTAGAGATTTAAGGACAATCAGAGCCACATAACCATCCCGAGCTGAGGTGCTGGAGAGGACATTGCTTTTCCCATGCCCCCTGGGTCTGTCGGTGCGGGTGACAAAGGGACCTCAGACACCCAGCCCTCCTCAGTCAGCAGCACGCAATCGCGATTCTGCTCACGGCCCGAATTTTCCATATCCTGGTGTCTCAGCTGGTGCAGGAGCCTGACCTCAGGCCGGCCCCCCCCAGTCACCTGCAATCCGGTTCCCTGAAATATCTGGTGTCTGCCCTGTTGCCATGGCCACTCTCAGCCCATCCTCCAGCTTCAAAGCCCATGTCATCCGATTACCTCACTTTTGTGGGGGAGGAAGGCATTTTTCTCTACCCTTCTAGGTTCTTAAGATTAAAATCTAAGAATTAAATTGACATGGGACAGATGAACAGGCGAAAATCAAACCAAAGTTGAAAAACATGTATCCACGGGAGAGACCCGGAGACCCTGAGTCACGTGCCAAAATGATCAAAACCCGCACCTTAAATATCATCTTCAGCTATAGACAAAAGAGGCTCTTGGGGTACTGGTTTGGGACCTCAAAGGGGAGGAGGGCGTTCCCATGGAGACGGAGAAGCCAACGTTTGTAAACAAGTGTTTGCTGGGCCTGCAGAGACAGTGGGACACGGAGTGGACTCATCTCCAGGCCCTGCTGAGTTTCCCCACCCCGCATGGTCCGCATTCTTTGCAGACATGTCTGGTGACGCTCCATTCCAGGAACAAGCCCTCTATCTAAACTCTTTAGGCAACTAAGGGGAGGTAAAAAGAAAGACTTCCTGAGTCTTCTGCTTTTTAAAATAATCATTCTGAAATAATCCTCATGTCAGACACACATTTTGGGGTGGACAATTTTGTTCCCATACACTTACATGCTCTTATAATCCATTTCATCATATTATTCTCTTTTCCTGACACCCAACTCCGTCCCTCTCATTTCTCAACATTCTGCCTCTTGCTTTATTGTCATGGGCTCCAATTCTGCTGAGCTAATTCTTAATATTTATATATACATTCACCTGATCCTTTCACTACCCTTGCCCTTAGGCTCTCTGAAATCTTACCTGCAATGATGCTTTTCCTCCACCTAACCTAAGTCCCTACACATGATGGTTTCCAATAAGCACCCGTCCTCCGTAAGTTCAAGGCTACAACTGCTTTCTCATCTTGAACCTCAACTGTTCCCGCTCACCACTAACTCCCCAATCCATTTCCAAAAACCACTCACTTCACCGGCTTCACCAATCCATCGAAGCTACTAAATTTTCACTGAAACTCACCTTTCTTGACCCCGTTTCCCCACTAAAATCCAGTGGTAAAACACCGTCATCACTCCTAAACTTACTCCCTGAATCCCTGGCCTCTCTCTCATTTTATTACACTAGCTTCTACCCCCAGGTCTGATTAAATACAACTCCATCTACACCCCACTGGCCACCATGAACATAACCACACCAACCACTGTGACTTTACATTTGTGATGGTAAATGCCAAGTGGGGTGTCCAGGTGCCCCCAGTTGACTTCCGCAGTCTAGTAATCCTCCAACTGCCTCTGATAGATATTTTGTACTTTCCTCTCCTGGAATCCTAAGACTTACCCCCTAAGACTTATCCCCTCAATCAGCTGAAGATTTTGCTTTGCGTTTCTTCAAGAACCTGGAAGCAGTGAGACCAAAGCATCCATGGGCTTCTACCTGCATCGCCACCGAGGTACCCACATCTGAGACCACATACTCTGAACGGTGACGGATGCTAGCCACCCTCCTCCTTTCCAAACACAACGCCTCCATCTGAGCAAGGACTCCGTCCCTCCTTGTGCTCTGAAGGATACAAATTCTGCACCAATTCCCAAGTGGATTCCTCCCATCCACAAAAAAGCTGCCAGATTTCCCACCTTAGAAAAATATCTTGATCCCACTTTCCCGACCAACTCACATCCGCTCCTTCTTGCTGCCACGCACTGCGAAATTCCTCCAAAGGAACTGTTTCTACTCACACGCCTGGGACCCCTGCACCAGCCCCTTCTGTCCTAAAGACAATCCAGGCAGGGTTTTGCAGCTTCCACTGTCTAGAAGTTATTCGTGTAAACCTCACTAATAACGTCATGGAGCTGAATCCAATTTTCGATTCTCAGTCTCCGTCTCGCAAGAGTTCACCTCTTTTGCAACTTGGCCTTCGGGACGACAATGTCTTTTTTCCCGTGTGACAGCTGCACTGGTTGCTTTTCATTTTTTCTCCCATGCCCACTGCTATTTCTCAGTGTCCTTTGTGATTTCCTTCTCTGTTCCCTGACCTCTTAATATTGTCCGGATCTAAGTCTCAGACTTCCGACATCTCTCTCTCTGGCAATCCCTCCTTGGGTGATCTCATACAGTGTCACGCCACGGAGTGCCATCTGTACACCACAGATTCAGTTTTTGTTTCCTCGGCTACAAACGTCTCTTCCAAAGCCCAGTCTCACATAACTAATAAATCTTGGGTTGCCCAAAAAGTTCGTTCGGGTTTGTCCGTAAGATCTTACGGAAAAACCGGATCGAACTTTTTAGCCAACCTAATAGTATTTTAAAACGATTACCTTCGGCACTGTTTTCACTACCTCTGAAAAAATTCGCTATGTTGCATTTTCATCTTTTTTCAGTTCAAATATTTTCTAATGTCCACGTTTATTCACTGTTGGATAAATTAGTTAATGCGAATTTTCTCAATACCAAGTATGTAGGATGTTTTAGCTGTGCATGTGTGTGTTCAGAGAAAACAACTCTGCATGATTTTATTCCTTTGAAAGTTACTGAATCTTGCTTGGTAATCCCGAATATGGTCTATTTTGGTGACTATGTCGTGCACCTTCTAAAGGACGTGTATTCTAGAATTGTGGATGTAAGGCTTTAGAAATGAGAATTCCAAGTATCTGGTTAATAGGCTTTTACAATCTTACCTATTTATAACCTACTGATTTCACGTCTCTCCTTTACCGAGAGAGGGTTGTTAAAATCTCCAGCCGTGTTCATGAATTCCTCTCTGCTTTGAGTCTCTGCAGCTGAATTTCAAACTGCACTTGTTAATTCAGAACTTGAGTAACGTCTGCTGTTGAGGAATAAAGAATGTTGCAGATTCTGATATTTGAAAGAAGGGCAGTGGGGTGAGAAGAAAGAAAGGAGATTCTTTCTCCGCGGGGCTCGGGGGAAAGGGCCGCCCCCAAGCGAGCCTGCTTAGTGATGTCACCCGTCTTGCACAACTGATGTGTTATCAATGAATGTGTGTAAAATTGCTGGCAACAAGCATGGCACGGGGTACACAGTCATTAAAAGTTACCTGCAACTATCTTCATACAGAGACTGCAAGGCCTGGGGTTCGTTACATTCAGTGAACTTTTCCTCTGAATAGCCCTGAAAAGATTCAGAATTGTAACCAGGTCTTCCTTGAAATTCCTCCCATCTCAGGCTTCTGTAGATGTGTACCACCAAGTTTCTTCTCCTATATTTCTGTGCAATCAGTTTCTCCAACCTTTGCCTTGTACTCCTCCAGCGAACGTGCCCTTTAAACACCGCCCCCCCATCTTTTCTAGAATCCCCATCACTAGGGTAACTGCTCTACTTAAATACATGGCTTCAGATTAAGTGTACAATCTTCTTTACGGTCATTTTTCTACCTCTATCTGTTTAAGCACATCCAAAATACATTTCCTTGTCTAATAACTATATGTTTTTACAAGTACTTGTATTTGTACTTGTATAGCAACAAGTACTATTACCCTTGTTATTATTACATTTTGTGCAACCTCCTATAACTTGAATAACATTTAAACTCCGGAGGGCAGAAGCCAGGGTTTCTCGTATACATGAGTCCCAGCATAGCGTGAGGGGCAGTTAGGGGTGAAATATTTTGGAGAAGCCCATGTATACAGAGCATGGTTCCCCTGAGGAACTTCCCTCAGGAGCAGTGCCTCGCTTCAGTAAACATTTTAGTGACCATCTACAGCACATCTGCTGCTTCCCCACTTACTGGGGGAAAGTGGTACTTGTAATCCCTTGGCAATCGGCCGACAAAATCAGTCTTTCTGTGACAACGCTCTAAGGAAGGCAAACCCCGTCACAGGGTTGGAGAGAATGGAGAGGCCATTATGACTACTCATGGGGAGGGCAGAGAGTGGCTGGGGCAACGGGATGCTTGAGTTGGTGGCCACTCACTAAGGGACGAGTTTCTATTACGTCACCCTAACCTGTGACTAATTCGTCTAAGGGTGGTTCGTGATATGAGCAGAAGCATACACGTGGGGAAGCCTAGTGGATCTGATGTGCAAAGAGAAGCTGAAGAATGTGAAAAAGGCTGCCTTGCTTATTTTAGGATATTTGGTCCTGTCCAAAAGTTCCCTAAGACATTTGGTCCACACCAAAACGTCCTTGATATCTGGTCATATTTGGTCCCATCCAAAAGGTCCCTAAGACATTGGAGCCACGCCAAAATGTCCCTGATACCTCGTCTATTTCGTCCTGTCCAAAACGTCCATAAGACATTTGGTCCACACCAAAAGGTCCTTGACGTTTGGTCCCGTCTAAGACCATTTGGCATGGACCAAATATGCTCATGGATGTTTTGGACAGGACCAGATATCAAGAATCGTTTAGAGTGAAACAAATGTCTTATGGACATTTTGGAAAGGAACAAACGTCTGGTAACCACCTTGGTTCCTGACCTTTTCCAGATCCCATTCCAATAATATGTCTTTTCACTATGTGTGTTCACGTGTGTGTGTACACACATATATCCGTCACACATACTATCAATTAAGCACTGGATAGGTGCTGGCAAAGTAATTCTGTAAACAAAAGGAATATATATATTATACACAATAAAATTTGAAATATATAAATATATAATAAAAATGTGTGTGTGTATGAACATACATATATGTCCATGTACGTATCTTGTATGAGTTTCCTGTGGCTACTACAACATATTATCACAAAGTTGGTGGCTTAAAATTAGAGAAATGTCTAAAAGAACAGAGATGTATTCCCTCACGGTTCTGGAGGGCAGAGGTCAGAAATCAAGGTGTGGGCAGGGCCATGCTCCCTGCAGAGGCTCTGAGGGAGGGTCCTTCCTGCCCCTTCCAGCTGCTGGGGGCTCCAGGCATCCCTGGGCTTCTGGTCGCCTCCCTCCCGTCTCTGCCTCTGTCTCCCCAGGGCTCCTCTGTGTCTCTGTATCTACCGCTTCTCTCCCTTCTCTTTTAAGGATGCCGGTCAATGGATAGAGCCCCCTTTGGCCCAGGGTCACTTCCTCTTACTTGTACCTGCCTACCACATATCTATACATGGACGCATACACATCCATCCCAATATTATGCATTAACCACTTGGACAGCTATTGGAGAAACCAGGCAATCCTAGAACGAATGCTGCAGCGGTTCAGAGCAATGAAATACGGAGGCAGAGGACGGAACACAGGTGTACAGAAAGGAGAAACAACTCTTTCCTGGAGAAGCAGCTCCTCCTGGGGAGGGGCCCACAGCTGGGGTTTCCCCACAATCGAGGTTGACTCTCCAACGGAGAGGGCTATCTTAAGCCAGAGAAAAAGCGTGGATTTCTGCCGCTGCCTATAGCTTCTGTGATGATGAATGGCTGCACCTTGTTCATTGAAGCAGAAATATTTGAGGCTGGTAACTACTAGCATTAACAGATCGTTCTGTAAATAATAGTGTCATATGAAATCATGGGCATGTGTTGGCATGTGTGTGTACTGTATGTTGCGTGAAGTCCATACTCACGTTCGAGACCGTATTTATGGGAAGTGTGTATGTGTCGGCGTGCGTTCTCTTCCGTGCAGAAAAATGTGGCAATTTTTATCTACCTAAATCCCCAGAGTCTTATACTTCATCCTCTTGAAGCAGGGATAACTTGTTTGTGCCGATAACTCTGTCTACATCTCAATTACTCAGGAACCCGTGCGGGGAGAGGGCAGCCAGTAAGAGGCTGCATCCAGCTAGAATCAGGTACTTTGTGACGACAGACTGCTCTCTATGTTAGTTATGATACCGTGTAGCGAGCCTTCTGGACAGAGAAGTCTTATTATTTTTAATAATGAAACACCAAACCTCATCTCAGATGTCTCAGAGCCCGAGGGTTGCCATTTCTCCAGCAAGGCGCTATGAGAGTCGCAGAGCTGGAAACCAAGAAAACGTGCAGAAATTTGTAATAAATAAAAGGCAGAAACAAAAATCACCAGAATTCTGATCTTGCTTTCACCTAACAAAATAGCAAAGCTCTCTCCCTCCCTCTCCCCCCGCCACACACGACGCAGCCAAAAGTAAACAGAAAAACTGGCAAATCCAAAATCTGCCTTAGATTTAAATAAATCTTTCTCTGAAAAGGTTTGACAAGCAGAAAAGTATTTAGAAAAGAGATGCAGATACAACTTAGAATGTGAAAAGGATGGTACTGATGTGCTTTTCCAGAACACTGCATACCCGGAACAATGTGCAAACTTACTGCACTAACCAGTACACACACTCTAACGCACAGCAACAAAATAAATATAAATTGATAACAAAACACCAGTGAAAAACAGATCATATGCTTGCATCATGAAACACACGCTTCTGAACGATTCAGGGGGTCCAAAGAAAAATATCATAGAAGTTGGAAAATATGCAGAATCCAAAGACACCGACAACATCATACACCAAGGCACATGAAGTGTGAGTAAAGGGGACTCATTTTAATTTTGCTATGACTCATTTTAACGAGGAAATATAAAAGACAAAAATAATTATAAGTTGGAAACCCCACGTTAAACACAAAGAGAATAGAAAGAAGGACTGAGAAGTAAACGCAGAGAAGAAAATAATCACACGGTCTGCAGTGGAATGCTAGAGAAAATCAACAGTATAGCAAATAAAATTTAAAATATTGGCATATGGGAACAGTAATATGGGAAAAGCACTGACAAGGCTGGTCAGGAAGAGAGAACGAAAAGGAGAAACAGTCAACAGTATATTGAAACATGGGATAACATCTCAGACAGAGATTGAAGAAAATGATAATGGAATAAAATGTGTCATTTTACAGTCCACAGACTATTCATATAAATAACGAAACAGCCCAATACAGGCAGGAAGACACTTTAGTCCTGAAACTCTACTCATTAATGGCCCTCAATAATTAGCTACAATGTGTGACACTTTCCAGGGTGGTGACAGGAGAGGGGAGGGTAGTTGAAACACGCTGGTTCTAAATTGATAATAACTGAAGTTCAGCGGTGAGTATATTCATTATACTCTTCTGTCTACTTTGGTAAGTGCTTAAACATCCACCTATTTTTAAAATTAATCTCCCCAAACGAACACCAGTCCCTGATTAATTTACAGGAACGTTTTTACCAGACTAACGCTATGAGGGGGCTTCTTTTTTTTTTTTTTTTTTTTGCGGTACGCGGGCCTCTCACTGTTGTGGCCTCTCCCGTTGCGGAGCACAGGCTCCGGACGCGCAGGCTCAGCGGCCACGGCTCACGGGCCCAGCCGCTCCGCGGCATGTGGGATCCTCCCGGACCGGGGCACGAACCCGTGTCCCCTGCATCGGCAGGCGGACTCTCAACCACTGCGCCACCAGGGAAGTCCGAGGGGGCTTCTTTTACTTCATAGAGGATTAACTTCTCAACATTCCACAGGAATCAGAAGCATTCAGAGAAAAAGATAACCCTGCACCTATTCAATATTATATTTGAGAATGTACCTCCTGCCCAGAAAAGACTACAAAGTTCTGAGAGTTTTTAGAAAAAAAAAAAAAGATTAATAGGCGACAGACTTACGACAGTCCACAAGCCAGAGAATCCACAAAATACTAAAATTAGGCTGAATGCTGCGTAGTACACAAACATGTCTCTGCCATCTACAAGAGGAAAAACGAATCTAATAACTCGTTATACTTACCGTGTAAAATAGCACTGAAAATACTAAGTTACCAGGGATAAAGTCCATGCATGTGAGTCCCGAGTGCCACTATTTATAATTGTTCCAAACTGGAAACAACCCAAATAGCTATGACTCTATTGATAGAAGGAATCAGTACATTGCAGGACATGAAGCCAATGAAGTATTATAGCGCCACGAAACCAATCATGCGAGCTGGAACCAACAGCATGAATAATCTTGAGAAATATTGAGTAAAAGGAGCCACAGAAAGCAAAGCAAACTGTACTGCTCCCTTTTTATAAGGTCGGAGAACAGGCAGACTTTACTGCAGGCAACTACGTGTGAAGAGGGTGAAGTGGGTAGTGACGACAGAGGCGTGTGAAAGACATTTCTGCCGTCCTGTTCAAGTTCTACCTACTGACCTGGAAGGTTACTACATGGGTGTGTTCTCTTTATGTTAACCTATCCAGTTGCTCACTTGGTTTTCATACTTTTCAGTATTTAGGTTATATGTCCATAAAAAGCTAAAGGCCACTTGGTCATATATTGATGAATGTCTGTTAACTATTCTATCTGCATATAAAAATTAATATTCGGGCTTCCCTGGTGGCGCAGAGGTTGAGAGTCCGCCTGCCGATGCAGGGGACGCGGGTTCGTGCCCCGGTCCGGGAAGATCCCACATGCCGCGGAGCGGCTGGGCCCGTGAGCCATGGCCGCTGAGCCTGCGTGTCCGGAGCCTGTGTTCCGCAATGGGAGAGGCCACAACAGTGAGAGGCCCGCGTACCACCAAAAAAAAAAAAAAAAAAAAAAAAAAAAAATTAATATTCATTGAGCAAATTTTAAATGGTTATTAACAAATGGAAAAGAGTTATTAACAAATGGAAAAGAGTCATTGTAAATTAAGGTCTTGCCTGTCCTGCTGCTTCTCTGACTGGTAAATATCTACTGCATTTGTAAATATGAAGAAAAAAAAAAAGAGAAAACAAACTGCATTAAATGTTGACTAGTTGACCACTGCAGGGGTGGGCAAATGCAACTCCAGACAGATACAGATTTGATATAAGAAATCAATGACAGAGCTAAGATTGAAATACTATCATATTCATGTCAATGTGTCCATGGGTCATCAGCTGACTAATAACATAGGTGACAGACAACATAGTGATTTTTGCAAGTAATGAAAAGGAACCATCAGGATCTGAATTTTTCAACTGGGCAACAAGATGACTTCAAAAGTATTAAATTTATACACATTGTATGGCAGACTTTAGGAGGAAGAACCAAAAAATATATATATATGTAGAACATTACCCTAGATGTCATTTGGATTTAGAGAGAGATGCTTGGGAAAATTGTTTTTAAAAAACTACAAATTCTCTCAAGACCATCAGTACTTCAAAGGTCAATATTTTGTTTAAACTTAAAATATCAGTATTTTCAGATATTTTCTTATCTAAATGAGATAAAATGCTACAGTCTTAGACTGTGCCTCATTCTCTTTAGCTATAAATTAGAAACTCCTACAATGAACTGAATTACATTTTCGAAACTGCACCAACCAATTCTTAAAATGTGCAGAAAAGCGTACATCTACTCATCTGCTAATACTAGATTTAAAAGTTGAGTGTGTCGGTTCTTTAAGCATTGCCTGTGCTAAACGTTTATTGGCATTCTTTCTAAAGTCTTGGAATGAAACTTTGGACATATTTTCTTTCTCGAAAATAGATACCGCTCTTGCACGTTTATGATTTGAGAGAATAACTGGAAAGAGGGTCTGCTGCCCTCATGTGGGCTGTGATTACAGACGCCCACTATCCCCATCCCCATATGCAAGGACGCTCTTCCCAACTGGAACAAAAGCTGAACCATGTTTCATGCTTAGCCCACAGCACACATTCGCCCCGCAGAGGCGGTGTAATTGGAGATATTCATCCCCAGGAAGTACCCTGGCTCAACATGTTGCCTTCACCTTCATACTCTCTCTCTCTCACACACACACACAGACACAGACACAGACACACACACACACACACACACACACAGACGTGTATCTATAACCCCCCCACACACACACACATTGCCATTAACAAATTGTGGGTACCCCTCTTTGGATGTGGTTATTCCTCTCTGAAGCTAAATTCACTTTTGTGTTTCTCTTCTAACCCAAATCTTCACTTGTCCTTTTTTTTCTCCTTAAAAATAAACACAAGTTAAGTACTACTTAGTAGAAAATTAAAGGAAACTTCTTACAGGTTATTATAATTATTATATGTAATTATTATATGACTTAAGGCATAGATCTTATTTCTGATTAAAAATATCTTTAGGGGCTTCCCTGGTGGCGCAGTGGTTGAGAGTCCACCTGCCGATGCAGGGGACACGGGTTCGTGCCCCGGTCTGGGAGGATCCCACATGCCGCGGAGCGGCTGGGCCCGTGAGCCATGGCCGCTGAGCCTGCGTGTCCGGAGCCTGTGCTCCGCAACGGGAGAGGCCACAACAGTGAGGGGCCCGCGTACCGCAAAAAAAAAAAAAAAAAATCTTTAAAAGGTCAATAAGGTCCCAATATGTGCAATGCACATAGCCTGACGCTATGAAGTCTATAAACATTTAAGCCAGATTCTATCAAGGGTATTTCAATTTCAATACTTAGGTGTACACATACGAAATATTTGGGGCAATAATTATTTCATAAGAACTAGACATCACCGTTGTAATCGATGTTTTTCTATTAGTAAGCGTTGGAGAAATATCAACTACTACATTAGACTCGGAGGAATGGAAGAGCGATACGTTTGCAATCGAGTCTTGTTGCCTGTGTGCTAGTCTCTAAGATGGTTTCCAATTCTGTGGGCAAGGACTCCTTGATTTCTTTTCTCTCTTTGGTAGCTACAATGTTTTAAAAGATGTGGTTACATTGGATCTCTAAGAAAAGACTGTCATCCAATAATCCTATTCAGCTCTAAACACTCTTACTTAAAATATCGTTTGTTTTGATTGCTACATGCTTTTTTCTTTCTAGATGGTTCATGTGTTCATGTATTGTCTTTATTCTCATATTTTTACATTTTAGACTCAGGAGCTGTCTTATTTTTGCTGTTGTATTTCCATAATGCTTCATAGACTGTAAATACTCAATGAGCGCTTTATCAAATATTTAATATTGATGATTAAAAGGAGAGACAAGAACTAGATACGGGAATATTGGGAAATCATTGTTTTTTATTGTAATAATCTATCAACTTTAGCTGAATTGCATTTTAGCCCAGTCCACTGGGTTAGAGAGATTTGAATACCCTGAAATCACCCTTTTTACTACTACTGCCACTGCTACAAAAACATACACACACATACACATCACATAAGAGCGGGGGTTTTGTATTAATTCCTGACTTTTCAAAGTCATTTAATAAAGCATAAACCAACTAATTACAGTTACTCATCACTTTAGTGAGTTCAAGAAAAAAAAAAAAAACCTAAAGTTTATAATAGATAAGATATAAAATTCCATTAGTCTCTACCCCAGAGGAACCAGGTAAAAAACACGCGTAAAATAATTAGACACAATAATATCAAATTTCACCAATGGAAGTATTGGAAGGTATAACTGCCAAAATAAATGACACTCAAAAAGGTAAATTGATATCATCAAGGTATCAGAAGTGTGAAATGAATTAGCAATGTCTTGCTACTAAGAGTGTATCTGTCTAAAATTTAAACCGTCTGAAATCACCTTCAGAGGATACTGCTAAAGTGGTCTCGTGAGATGAAGTCTTTGGGTAGAAAACTGGCATTTCACCACCATTATTGAATTCACTAAGTTCCTAAATGCTGGAGCTCCAGTTCTGTGAGGGACTGTTGGACAGTATCCCTGAATATTTCTACTGAAGGCTGAGGTGTGTATCTGGTTTTTGCAGGTGAGCTGCAGAGTACGTATTGACTTATCAGGGTGGCAAACATCACAGAGCAAAGTGGCCAGTTCTACAAAGGACATCTCAGCATGGCGTAGATGATCTTTCCATTTCCTTTTGCGTTAAATGCAACGTATAGCCAGGAGAAATGTGATGGTCGGGACATCGAAACTCCCATAGGAGGCATGGGATGACTGCCTGCTTCAGAATGATGCTGTCCGTGTGTTTTTATAAAGGGAATTTCAAGAGCCTTGCTAAAATAAGATGCCTGGGGACTTCCCTGGTGGTCCAGTGGTAAAGAATCTGCCTTCCAATGCAAGGGTCGCGGGTTCGTTCCCTGGTCAGGGAACTAAGATCCCACAAGCCACGGGGTAACTAAGCCCGCGCGCCACAACTACTGAGCTCACACGCCTCAACTAGAGAGCCCACCTCCCACAAATTACAGAGCCCACGCGCCCTGGAGCCCACGCGCCACTAGAAAGAAGCCCGTGCACCGCAACGAAAAGCCTGTGCCGTGAAGAAAGATCTCACATGCCTCAACAAAGACCCCACATGCCGTAACTAAGACCCGAGGCAGCCAGGAAAACAAATAAAATAAAATTTAAAAATAAAATAAATAAAAAATAAAATAAGATGCCTGTAGTGAGCTACACCATCTACTAAGTCAGAGATCCACATGTGGATTAGACCTTCCAGCTCAACCGATACTCACAAGTGAGGAATTCAATTGCCCCTCAGGACACAGTGGCCCTCAAAATATCCTACACATCGTTGGAAACTTGGGGTGCCCGCAGTATCACGAAGCAAAACATGTCCTATGACTAATTTGTCCGATTAAAAAACAGCACATTTACTTAATTCACAGCACTGAAACTTAACTTAGTGGAAGAAAGTCTAATTTTAAACTGCATTGACCTTTTTATTGCTTTCACCGTATGAAACAATTGGTTATTTCATCTAGCTGGGTCATCAAGCTATTTAAAAGTCTGCCATGTTGAAGCTAGAAAAAAGACATGAAAGTTGATGCCATATCATCCAGCTGTGTCTTGAGTGGAGAAACTGTAGTGGATACAGTATCTTATCTTTATTCTCATTTGTGTTGGCATCACACACTAAGGACCTTCTGCATGTTTATTTCCATATTGTCTGGGTCCTAATCTCCTACCCCAAACCCTTCCCTCCCATCTTGTCTTCTTTCACAAGCCCCTGGGCTGTACTCAGGGAACTGCTCTCCCATGAGGAGCAGATTTCCCTGCACACGCTCCTTTTTCAAATAGATCTTCCATTGTTCTCCAATGTATCTTACAACCCCTGCTCTCCCTCCTTCTTACTGATGCAGAGAAAATCACAAATACAAAGCAATACAGAAGCCCTGTTTCCTTAGCATTCACATCTCTGCAAGTTGCATGGAGACCATCAGGTCTGGGACCACCTGCCATCTTCAAGCCATACCCATGGCCATGTGGTCAACTCACGGCAAACGGTGTCTTCTCAATTCCATGAACCCTGCACCTTTTCCTTCATTGCCTATGCAGGCTCCCCGTGAGCGTTTCAGAGAAATTGCCTTGTTTTCAAGACTGAAGGGTTCGTGCTAAGAAAAATATATCCTATCTTTTTCTGTTATTTCTAAATACTTATTTTCTATTTCTATTCTTTCCATGTGGTCTATTTCGCTGTTTGACTTTTGGATTATTTTCTCTTTCCCCATTTTTCCTGTTATCTGTTCTGTATCACAGATGATCCTATAGCTTTTTTTTTTTTTTTTTGGCCAAACATGCTTTAATTGAGGTCTGAATGTAAACAACAGACTTCCCCTTTTGCTAGACATCACAAGGATCTTAGAATTGTAAAATGCAGACATTCTCTTTCCAACGTATAAGCTGGTGCTGTCATACAGATTTAGGTAGATCTTGTACTTTCATTTCCGTAAGACATTCTTATTTTCAACTCATAAAGACAGTGTTTGTTTCAATGTAGCTCCACATTTTACCACTCTCAATAGTCTTCATCTCTCCTCGTGTCTCAGCCCTTTAATCTAAGATTATGCTCCTTCCTCTTGAGATTTGCCACTGTTAATAAAATAACATTAAAAGCCTCATTGAGACCTTGCTGTCATCGTTAACGTAAATTCTAAGGCTATCTCTTTGACTTAAAATATCTTTATTTTGTCCTTGCTATTGAAGGATATATTTTCCAACTTTAGAAATCTTGGTTGACATTACTGCTCAGAAATCTGATGTCAGACTAAATATTATTCCTATGTTCATTTTTTTTCTTAATCTTTTCCTACTTTTTAGGTCTTTTCTTTGCCTTGGTATTCTGCATTTAAAATCTGTAGTTTCTAGATCTCAGTTAGTTTGTACTTACCATGGTTGCATTTGTTCAGGCTTTTAAACTAAAAATTGGTGTCCTTAATCAATCTGGCAAAATCCTTAGGTGACATCTTTACAAAGATAGCTTCATCCCCCTCCCCATTGTTTCTCACTTTATCTCCTTGAGTAGGTAAGGTATATTTTAGATCTTTTCATTCCATTCTCCATATCCTGTAACCTCACTTTCTAGTTTTCCATCCTTTGTCATAACCAGGGTAACTTTTGAAATACCCAAGTATTTTCATGTCCTCCTTCTTTCATTTCTTTAAATATATTGAGCATATTTATATTTTGCATATGATCCATATGAAACTCATGATAAAAGCAGATTACGGACACCAGCCAGCACCCCAGGAATCTGATGATAATAATAGCTAAGGACTTAACTATTTTAACCTAAATGCTAGCACATATTTGAACAAGGCAGAGAGAGTGAATTCGGGCTGCCAAGGCTCTTGTGCATTTGGAATCGTTCTGTTGCCAGAAATTAAAGTATCAGAATATATGCATGAAGACGAAGTCCTTCCACCTGTGTAACTATGGTCTGAACATGTAGCCAGCACACAGTGGTTGCTCTGCAGACACCCGTGTGATGAACATAAATAGTGGGGATTCCAGAGTGGAAGGTCAAATCTGAAGCCAACTCCTTCTACCTTTTCACTGTAACACAAGACCAATGGATGTCTGGAGATTCGGTCCAGCTCTCAGCTAAAGAAAATGGTGTATACTTTGCTTGTTATGAACAGAGAGTTCTTTCTGAAATGAGTGTGCATTTATATTCTGCTCACGCTGGCTCTGTTGACTCTAGGAGAAAGTGGATGAAGACAAATACCTTGGTAGAAGAGAGAAAGATGCGTTTGCAGAAAAGAGGAACTCCAGGGGCTCAATGCTTTTCCATTAGGCAGTCAATTACTGTGAGCACGCTGCACTGGTCCAGAGCCTTCCAAGTGTGCGCTGTGCTGAAGGGATCTGAGATCAGGGGCCAAACTGCCCTCAGAGAAGTTTATGATCTATTCTGAGCCACTTAAGACAAGCATGCCAAAAAAACAAAAACAAAAACAAAAACAACCCATATCAATAATTTAGTACCATTTTAGGTGAATTCCACTATGCTGGGTTTTGAAAGTCGAAACTGCAAAATGGACGTATTTGGAATTGTGGAATACAATTCTTAGAAGTGTGGATTTACATGTGGTATAAATTTCTATTGCACATTTAAAAATTTAGTGGTGCTCCTTTTCAGAGATAAATATGCCATCTTGCAAGTGTGTTTAGTGCAGAGGTATACAGATGTAAAAATCAATGAAAATTAAATTTTAAAAGAAAAATTATCTTTTAGGCATATAAAGTGCTTTAAATCCACCTGTGTATGGCCAGTTAATTTATGACAAAGGGGTCAAGAACATACAATAAGGAAGGGACCCTCTATTCCATAATCAGTGTTGAGAAAACTGGTCAACCACTTGCAAAAGAATGAAACTGGACCCCTATCTTACACCATACACAAACATTAACTCAAATGGATTAAAGACCTGAAACCATAAAACTGCCAGAGGAAAACATACACAGGAAGCTCCTTGACTTCAGACTTGGTGACAATTCTTCTGGATCTGACTCCAAAAGCAAAGGAAACAAAAGCAAAAAATAAATAATTGGGACTACATCAAACTAAAAATTTTCTGCACAGTAAAGGGCACAATCAACAAAATGAAAGGGTAACCTACTGAATGGCAGAAAATATATGCAAATCAAACATTTCATAATGGGTTACTATCCAAAACATATAAAGAACTCATACAACTCAATAGCAAAGCCCAAACAATCCAATTAAAACACGGGCAGAGGATCTGAATGGACCTTTTTCCTAAGAAGATATACAGATGGCCTACAGGTACATGAAAAGATGTTCAACATCACTAATCATCAGGGAAATGTAAATCAAACCACAATTAGATAACACCGCATACCTGTCAGAATGGCCATCATCATTAAGTCTACAAACAATAAATGCTGGAGAGGGTGCAGAGAAAAGGAAACCCTCCTACACTGTTGGTGGGAAGGTACATTGGTGCAGCCACTAAGGAGAACAGTATGGAAGTTCCTTCAAAAACTGAAAAGAGAGCTACCATATGACCCAGCAATCCCACTCCTGGGCATATATCTAGAGAAAAAGCTAATTCAAAAAGACACATGCACCCCAATGTTCACTGCAGCACTATTGACAATAGCCAAGGTATGGAAGCAACTGAAATATCCATCAGCAGATGAATGGATACAGGAGATGTGGTTCATACATCCAATGGAAAAAAGAATGAAATGATGTCATTTGCAGCAACACGGATGGACCTAGAGATCATCATACTAAGTAAAGTAAGTCAGACAGAGAAAGACAAATATCATATGATATCACTTCTATGTGGAATCTAAAATATGACACAAATGAACTTATTTACAAAAGAGAAACAGACTCACAGACATAGAAAACAAACTTGTTACCAAAGGGGAAAGGTGGGAGGGATAAATTAGGAGTTTGGGATTAACGGATACACACTGCTATATACAAAATAGATAATCAACAAGGACCTCCTGTATAGCACAGGGAACTCTCCTCAATATTCTGTAGTAACCTATACAGGAAAAGAATCTGAAAAAGAATAGATATATGTATACATATAACTGAATCACTTTGCTGTATATCTGAAACTAACACAACATTGTAAATCAACTCTACTCCAATATAAAATAAAAACTAAATTAAAAAATAATGATAAAGGTAAAAAAAACACCTCATAGATACAGAGAACACATTAGTGGTTGCCAGAGGTGGAGTCTGGGAGGGGGATGAATTGGTTGAAGGGGATCAAAAGGTCCAAATTTCTAGTTACAAAATAAATAAGTCATGGGGATATAATGTACAGCATGGCAACTATAGTTAATAATACTGTTAGCATATGTGAAAGCTGCTAAGAGAGGAGTTCTTAAAATTCCTCATCACCAGAAAAAAAAATGTGTAACTATGTAGGCGGATGGATGTTAACTCTACTTACTGTGGTGATCATTTTGAAAAATATAGACTCATTACGTTGTACACCTGAAACTAACATACTGTCAATTATACATCAATAAAATCTGCAAAAAAGCAGTTTACATATATATATGTAAATTTACTTGGTGACAGAGCAAGACACACACACATACACACACAGGATGAGAGCGAAGAAGACACATATATATACATACATTTACTTGGTGACAGAGCAAGAAACACATACATACACAGGATGAGAGTGAAGAAGACACATCAGGAGGAAACTTTCCTCACAGTCTTGAGAAAACAACAAACACATTAGATACAATATTTGTGGCTTTTTTTTTTTTTTTTGCAAAAGAAAATAACAAATTCCACAATTTCCCAGTGGGAAATACAGTCATCTGTTAGGAACTTAGGTTCATACCAGAACAAGTGATCAAATGATTAGATACAGCATACTGGAATCTTTTGAGTGTTCGAGCCCTAATAAAGTTAGACACCAGAAGTATGTAAATCACTTCACTAACAGATGCAGGATGATTTATTTTGTATTGTATATGCTTGGAGCTGAGTGCCTAATCATTCCATGATTAATAATCACCATGATTTTTGCAGGTGAAGTCATCAAGCACAATATATATTCTCAAATGGAACTATAGTCAATTGTCGACAGTCCATAAAAAGTGGACACCTATATAAACATTATCTGGAGGAATGTCCTTTGATGTTGCCCTCTTCTGATTACTTACCATACAAGAGAGCATTTTACTTGCACAGTTTCTAGTTGTTCTGAGAAAGTATTTTCAGTCTAGGTGATGTGTATTCATTGCTAATATGCTATGCAAACCAAGGGTCAAGACCAAGATGACCGAGCAGGGCTGCTGTGTGGCTCCAACACTGTGTTTTCCCTCGGCTATGATGCTGACTGCTCTGAAAGCACACCCCAAAAAATGGGTCACGGACGACTTATCAATTTTACCATCTACAAAGAAACATTCAATCATTTCATTTCTTGAGGTTTCTATAGCATGTTCTACCTTTGACAATCTCTGGATCCTTGAATCACCGTGATGCCTCTGCAGCGATCACTATCATATCCTCCTGTCCGCCCTTCTCGATTCTTCGCAATTCTGTATCCTCATGTCTCCATCCTCCTCTGCCTATGTAGCCATCACGCTCATTTCCTCCTGTCCGTCCTTCTTGATTCTTCAGAATTCTATATCCTTATGTCACCATTCTCCTCCGCCTCTGCCCACAACATCAATAGATGTTGACGCTCAACCTTCCACTGCTCTATCTTATGTATCAGGTTTATGTTTCTCTAGGGAAAGTTCTTTCCCTCCATGGTTTTCATGGGCATTTCTATGCTGAAGTTCAGCCCTACCTGGGTCTATGTGCCCACCTGCCCAGCAGACATCCATCACCATCTGATAAACCAAAGTCAGCTCCAAATCCGTCCACGTGTCTGCATTCAACTTTTCTTCTTCCACAGGTAATGTGTCACCTTTAATGAGTCTCCACTCAGGGAACAATGAAAAAGATTACCTCCTAAATCCTCAGGAAGTGAAGGCATCCTCCAATATTTTACAGTGTCCTGTCAGCTTCCTTTATGAATCTCTCTCAAGTTCACCCTTTCAGTCCCATCACGAGGTACCTCTTAGTCAAGGACGCCATCATTATTTTTGAGGATTCCTGAGATCATCTTGTTATTGGTTTCCCCACCTCCAGACTCTCTCATAAAGAACTAAACATGATCAACTGTTCAAAACTCTTCTATGTTGCCTGGTTTCCCTAAGAAAATAATCCACATGATTGAACACAGGGTTTATCGAACGCTACGTGTTTCCAACCACAATTTTCTAGACTCGTGGATTAATTTCCGACTTGCTGCTATAACAAGTCACCACGGTCTTGGTATCTTAACACCAGTGTATTATCTTAGAGTGATGCAGTTTGGCCATCTGACAGGCCTCACTGGGCTCAAAAGCAGGGATTTGCCAGAACTCAAATAGATTGCTTTCTGGAGTTACCACGACAGAGTATGTTTTCTTGGCTTTTGCAGCATCTAGAAGTCACCCCCATTCCTGAGTGTGTGCCCCCCTTCAGCTTTCATGCCTGGGATTACACTCTACTCCCTGGATAATCCAGGGTCGTCTTTCCATCTCAAGTCAGCTGATCATCAACCCTAATTCCACCTGCAACCGTGTTTCTCCTTTGCCCTGTGACACGGCATAACCACGGTTCTAGAGACGAGGATGTGTACATCTTGAGGGGTTGTTTCTGTCTGGTACACATCATGGTCTTTACCCCAGTGAAAGCAAACCCCTGACAACTGACCACTTTCTCCCCACCTCAGATGTGCTCACATCTGTTTTCTTTTCACCATGCCCCTTCCTGGCTACACACACATCTTACAATGATGCTTATTAATTCTGGTTCATTCGTCAGATCCCCCTCAACGTGTCAAGGTTTTGACGTTCCCTCCCCTGTGATCACTTCTCTATGGTCATCCTTTAGAGTCCTCTTGGGTTCCCATTTGGGGGAATGTTTCTTACCGGGGGAGATCCTGAGGAAAATTCCTAATAACGGTCTCAAGGCTCCTGAGAGCACCACCTAAGCCATTTTCATGCTATAGGCAGCTGATGAGACTCTGTGACTGTCATTCTCCAAACAAGGTGATAGACAGTGTATGTGCAGAAAGGAGAAGAGGTAAGGTATACAAACCTCACCTGAAAAGCATCTTTGTTTTTGTTTACATGTCTGCTACAGTGCAGGTACAAACCTGCCCCTCAGTGTCTCAAAGGCAGTAAGATAATTACGGTCAGATACCAGCATGGTCCCACTAGGACCTCCCAGAGAAGAGTGGTGTAACGCCTAAGAACACCTCTCCCGTGGCATATTAAACTAGTTGGCACACATGAAGGACAATTTTCTTTTGTCTACTTTCATGACCTATCAGACACTTGAGGTCTGGGGTCTGGAGTGATTTGAAAGTTTAGAATACCCTTCTCTAGCCATCGAGTGGAGAAGTGTCAAGATCTGGTGAATACCGGCGATGCATTTCATAGGCTAACTGAACTGCTGTTTCAAACTGGATGCTACTAAACGTGAGAGTGCGTCTGGGAGAACAGGGAAAAGTTCCCATTTTGGTAGAGCCTGAGGCAAACATTTTGTTCAGTAGCTTATTATTAATGTTAATATCTTCAGAACTTTCTCCTGAGTGCTTAAGCTTCTAGCCTGTATTCTGGGCACCGTTTTATCCCCAGAAATTGCAGTTTTTGCTTTGCAGGAGGCATAAAAATATTTGTGGAAAGAAGGAAGGGGGGTGCGGAGAGAGGGATAAAAGAAGGGCGGTAAGATTGAAGAGAGAAATACATACATCCGGGGCAAAGAGAAAAGAAGGACTCTGACCCAATCTATTCTGCCCAAACGTGAAAAATGGATTTTGAAAATGCACTGCTTTAAAACACAAGAGTGCTTGGAAGAACGGGGTGGGTTCTCAACTGGGGGCACTGCTCTCTTGCTTGTCTACCCAGGTCATTTGGCAATGCCCGGGAACGTTTTTCACCGTCACCACGGGGGATGGGGGGACTGCCCCCAGCATCTAATGGGTAGAGGCCAAGGATGCTTTTTACCATCCTACAGTGCAAAGAACAGCCCTCCACAGAGAATGATCTCGTCCCAAGTGTCAACAGGGTCAATACTGGGAAACCCTGGAGTCATAACAAATTTTTGGTGAAAGCCGAACCGTTTTCTTTGGTGATTTGAGGCTTAAAGTGTATATTTAAAGCACATTTCAGACATCACGCTTGATCCAAATACTATATCAGCTGCTTCTTGCAGTATAGCTGTTTTCATTTCTGCAAAGTGTCCATGAGACAGCATATTTAGTTACTAGGAAGGCGTGTATCATGTTTCTACAGCGTGAGCTGATTTTTGTTATTGCTGTAGCTATTTAAACAAGATGTCAATGAGACATAATACCGAGTTTCTAGGTATAAGCGAATACTTAGCTTCCAGTAATGACTGTGCTAAGTGTGTTTCATAGAGAATGAACATAAATGTAAAAATCTTGAGGCTATGTGGTAGAAGGCTGCTTTTAAAATATTTCCATTTGTCTCTCCTCCCTGCACGCAGCCTAATAAAACTCATTCTGAGAAAGAACCAGATAGTATGAGACAGCACCTGTGCGTGTGCGAGGCAACTCCCTGATTTGGTTGGCTAAACCCGCTTTTGTTCATTTAAAGATTGGCAAGTAAGGCAGAACTTTCAGGACCCAAAGGAAACATGGGCAAGTCCACTTGTCCATCAAACATGTGGTTGCTTCTCTCTTTCCTGTGTCCAACTGTGCTGCATTCTTGCTGTGTCAATATTGCCACACCACCTTCTGCCCTTAGCTTGTGAGATCTCCTCCTTCTTCCTGTGTCCAAACAGGATGAAACCTCCCAGCATGTGTGGACGTGGCCCAGAGTTTCCATTTTGCCTGTTTGTCTTCATTTCGTTTTGTTTTGTTTGTCCGACCTTTTCAAGGCAGCTGAGAATGGCAGGGGTCTCGATGTCCGGTCCCCGCACCTCTTCAGGTAGATATGATCCTCTGGCTTGTCTCTGTGCCTTGGAATCAACACCAAGGAAGCATTTGCCCCAGGTCCCTGACGAGCAATTGTTGCAACAGGGGGATTTTTTTTTTCCTGATAAAATAATGTTTACGTATGTTGATATGTCTAACTTAAGAATAATAGTTTTTTGTTTGTTTCTTTGTTTTGTGGTACGCGGGCCTCCCACCGCTGTGGCCTCTCCCGTTGCGGAGCACACGCTCCGGACGCGCAGGCTCAGCGGCCATGGCCCACGGTCCCAGCCGCTCCGCGGCATGCGGGATCCTCCCGGACCGGGGCACGAACCCGCGTTCCCTGCATCGGCAGGCGGACTCTCAACCACTGCACCACCAGGGAAGCCTGAGAATAATAGTTTTTTTCTTTAATTTCCTACTTTATTATTTTTTTCCAAGTGAACATAATTAAATATATGCTGAGATTTGGTCTATGATGCTTCAGGTCTACAGAGAGGAACTCAACTGACTTTTTCCATGAACAGGGCTCCTGACTTGGCATGATGAAAGCTGCCATTGTTTTTATTTGTTTGAAATTTAGGCCCCTCCTTCACTTTTCTGTTCTTCTTTTTGTGGTCTGCTTTCCAAGGAATACACCAAAAATAAATGGGTCCAGATAATCAAATCAACGACAGAAAAAAAAAAAAAAAAGGCTCTTGGAAACAATGCATGCATATTTCTTCAAATTACAGCCAAGCAGTGTTCACATTAAGGATGATTTGGGTAGGGAGACATTACTTTATATTTAAGTTTCTATACAGAATTGGACACACTGGGAAGGAGACAGTCCTAATTTTCTTTAATCTCATTAGATGCCGCTCCTTCCTTACTGGAATAGTAAGAACATGAGGGGGGTCATCTTGTATCAATAGAACATGAACACACAAGTCAGAAGTGATTAACAAGGTAAGCTTTGCACCAGTGTTTGGGTTAAAAGAAGACACAGGGACATGAGTAAGACACAACTGGGATTTAGAAGATCATCAAGCCTTGAGGGGGCACCTATGCCCCCCCCCCCGAAACTGAACACCACCTGTCCCGTTTCCAAACGTGCACTTTGCTATGTGCTTGGAAGAAGGAGTCGGTTGACCAAGGGACTTGGAACAGCCTCATTAAGGAAGAGAAAGACAGAGGCTAGATCCCACAGGGCAAAGTCGAAATTAACTTTAGAGTCGAGAAGAGGAAGAATAGCCAGGACGTGGAAGCAACCTAGGTGTCCATCGACAGACGAATGGAGAAAGAAGATGTGGTACATATACACAATGGAATACTACTCAGCCCTAAAAAAGAATGAACTAATGCCATTTGCAGCAACATGGATGGACCCAGAGATGATCACACTACGTGAAGTCAGTCAAACAGAGAAAGACAAATACCATGTGATGTCACTTCTATGTGGCATCTAAAATATGGCACAAGTGATCTATGTATGAAACAGAAACAGACTCACAGACATAGAGAACAGACTTGTGGTTGCCAAGGGGGAGGGGAGAGGGATGGACTGGGAGTTTGGGGTTAGTAGACGCAAACTATTACATTTAGAATGGATAAACAACAAGGTCCTACTGTAGAGCACAGGGAACTATATCCCGTCTCCTGGGATAAACCACAATGGAAAAGGATATGAAAAAGAATGCATATATGTGTATACATGAGTCACTTTGCTGTACAGAAGAAATCAGGAAAACACTGTAAATCAACTATACTTCAATTAAAAAAAAGAAAAGAAGACGAGGAAGAATGTTTCCGGCAACGGAACAGCTTCTGCAAAGGCTATGTTGTGAAGTCAGACTGCATTATCAGGGGATGATAAGAATTGCATGTCTTGATGAAAATGCAAATCTCCATTTGAAAGTGTACATTCATTTGTATGTTAAACACTTTGCAAATGTCAGCTCTTAAAGATTTCTCCAATGCAGACAAACTCTGAGGTATGGTCTTAGCATCAATTTAAGGTAATTGGAGCAAAATAAATCACACGGGGTTTAGTGTTGCCTTACAAGTTTATGTCCTCAGGGGTTTCCGAATTTCTGTGGACTGTAGTCAGGTTATTTACCAAGAAACCAAGTAAACAACATGATACAGATGCTAGAAAATCCAAGAATCAAAATCATGACGCACATGCCTGATGACTATTGTCTTCCTCGATCTTTCCTACTTGTTTGCAATCTCTTTCTTTTTTCTCTTTAGCTCCTGTGACAGATTAATTAGGATGTTGTTGTCTTTACTCCTAAAGTTTCTGAGTAGCACGGGCAAAAAAAAAATCAGGAAAGAAGTACAAACTTCCGGTTGCAAAATAAATGCATCACCGTGACATGAAATGCACAGTGTGGGGAATATAGCCAATAATTACATAATAGCTTTGCGTAGCGACAGAGTGTAACAGACTTACAGTGATACAAAAAGAGGTATTATCTTCAGTGTTTTTACAGATACAACAAAATGGTGACAAATCAACTCAAGTCGTGATGTTCACCAATACAAAAGATGCGCAAGCTAGGATGCTGTGTAAGTCAGAAATATGAATGTGGAAGAATAAAGGGTATTAGCTTCCTCAACTATGGGGTGAAAGAATCTACCTAAAGTTAGGATGATTTCAGTTCTGAGCAACATTCATGCAAAGACTGGTATAAAAGGACTTCTGGGCTTCCCTGGTGGCGCAGCGGTTGAGAGGCCGCCTGCCGATGCAGGGGACGCGGGTTCGTGCCCTGGTCCGGGAGGATCCCACGTGCCGCGGAGCGGCTGGGCCCGTGAGCCATGGCCGCTGAGCCTGTGCGTCCAGAGCCTGCGCTCCGCAGCGGGAGAGGCCACAGCAGTGAGAGGCCCGCGTACCGCAAAAAACAAAACAAAACAAAAAAGGACTTCTTTAAGTCTACTACAATAAATAGATTTGGATCAATTCTACTTAAACACCCCTTCTTACAACAAAATGTTGGCTGTAGCTCACCCTTGATGTTTATATACCTAATGTTGTGTGTGTATCTGTATACAACCCCATGTGTAACTACTTGCATGTTTGTTTTTATTAATAAGGGGAACTAATTTTAATTTTTAGGGTTATCTGTATCCAAGAACATCACCATAGCTTTTCGGTGTTTTTGTCCCTTATATCTGTTTCAAGGGACACCAAATGAACCACAGAATTGCTATACTTGTTCCTGAATTAATTAGCAGATGCAAATCTGTGACTTCCTGTTACCAAATCAACGCAAGACAGAGTCTGTTTTACGGGGCTCTTACTGCCATACATACTGAAGCTTAAGGCAACCAGAGCTTTTGCTAAAAGAGCTCTAAAAACCCACATTATTTAGGGTACGTGTGAGGGTCAGGGTCTTATCGTGATTACAACTAGACTTTGTAAAACACATATCAAAAGTGTGTTTGTAACACATCCATAATTTTATTACAACTGCTTCTTGTTGGCCGATTAGCCATCCTAAAGCACCAAGTCTAAAAGCAAAATGTTACAACTCAAATGATTCCGTGTTATAAAACTAAAGTCCATGCAATATACACATTTGAAATATTTGTCTTTCAATATTGGGTTCAACAGAAAAAAGGGGATGCTTAAAAACCAACAACAACAAAAAAGGATGTTTCCCTGAAAGATACTTTAACATAGGGTTAAATCGAAAAATAACATTGATTTCATGGGAAATATCATCGCTATATTTGACACCACATTCTTGGTATTTCACAATGCTAACAAACCCACTGGATTCACTGAACAGTACCTTTTTTTCCGCTCTCAAATCCTAGTTATAAAGGTATTTAGTACACCCTACACTGACTTCTGGTATGAAACATTAAGGAACTGACAGCTAATCATTGGTAAAGAATTTTATATTTCACTTCAAATCCAAAAGAGTGCTTGATACCAATTATGGAAGACAACATAGATATTAAACAAGATATTAATAAAAACTAGGCATTAATGAAATGCATGGTTAAATATTATCCCAAAGTATGGATCAAAATTTCAAAACATTCAACTCCAGTATACTTTAACTCTGCGTCCACCGCAAATATAGTCACATTTTGCAGTTCGGCATCTTAAAATCACTGGATTACACTCCAAGGAGTAAACTACATATTACAAACTAGAGTAAGGAATTTGGTGTGTGAATTCACAATACTTTAAGGAGTAAATATGTATGTCAGCATCTCATGGTGCACGTTCGTGTACATTGGAATGTTGTGAAAACCATGATGCAAAGACAAGCCAACACATTCAGAATGAGCCGTTACCAATAAGACGTGATAAACCTGGAAAAGAATCAAAGTCTCCTTTACATAACCTGATGATTCAGGCTTGAAAAAATCTCAACGTGGCGGTTCTCAGGCGCCAACATTTTCATTTAGTCTCTTGAGGAGATGATGTTCAAAGGGGCTACGTTAAGAGATCACCTCGGGTGAGCATTTCGAGTTAATTCAGTTTTCAGGTTTCTTCCTTTCCATACTTCAAGATGGAAGTCCTCCCCCAAAGAACTAATAGAAATGACTAAGTCCCATTCACTTGACGGATGGCCACTCCAAAGCAGAGTCGTTTCTCTTCGGCACAAGGTCGTTTAGGGTGCTCCAGGGGCCACAGGTTCAAGAGGAATTGATGGGACTCCCGTGGCTATCCTGATTGGAGCTGTAATTAATATAGAAATGCGATGATAGCTATTCCACACGGGCCACGCATCGCTTCATTCTTACAGTCTGCCTTTGTCCTGAGCCTCTGAACGTCAAATTTTTGCTTTTCCTCAGTGCCTGAAGGGAGAGGGAGCAGGGTGGAGGAGGGCACAGTACTGACGCATAATGCCGGCAGCACCTACGGCCATGGCACGCGATCCTGCCTGCCAAGATGGAATTCATTTTCCTTCAGAGCTGGATCCAAAGTTCCGGGGTTCATACCCATTCACCCTCATCCTGTTTTATCAACAGACCCTGTTTGGGGGAAACATGGATGTCAAAGAGAAACTGCGTTTTTTGGCCTCACCCTGAGCCAATCTTTCCACATTACAGCATCCTGAAGGATGAGTTCATTGAAGTGCTGAATTCCCCACTGGGTTTGAGACTTCTCGCTTTTTTGTTGTTGTTGAACGTGATTTTGTTTTGAGGTCTATGGGTGTTACTGTTACTGAGGTTTGGATGAGATTTGACAAGTCCCTTTGAAAACTTGCCCTGGATTTACACGTGGTAGGGAACACCTACAATGTGTGAAAGTTTTATACAACTGAAAGTGAGAATCATACTATATCCAAAGTTAACTCATCATGGCTACGAATACATGGGCGCTGACCACGAGCAACATGCTGGCCAGGAGTGTGGACGTCCCACCCTCCTCCTGGGCGTGTTTCTAGCCCAGTTTATGATATCCATAGCCCTGACAGAAGAGCCATTCTTGATATCTGGGCATCAGGACCTCAGCACACTCCTTATTCCAAGCAAACACATGAAAGACACCATGTCTGGCTGAAGGCAGCCTTCCCTGGTTCATCTACGTCACTCAGATGTGGAATCACTTGCCCGTCTTGGGAATCTGCTTTCACGCTCTGTGTGCACATCCTTTTGACCTGAACAGGGAAAAGGTCCGCGCTCCAATCCTACCCGCAATGCTCGTTCCTCACGGGAGCCGGGCCTGCTCTTCCTCCTGCAGCTGCCTCCTTAACGGGAAATTCCGATTTATCGCAAGAGCAACTCTTCCACAGGTTGCTTTGAGAATTACAGGCTCTACCGGTGAAGGACTTAGAATGGTGGGTGGAATGTAGTAAGTATACAATAAACACTGGCAGTTACCATGGGATACAATCGTCCTGAAGTTGTAATTAATATTCATGAATTCCTGATATTAGTCATATAATCTGTTCTCATATAATCGTAAGTCCTATGTTCATAAGAATAGGTAATCATATACTCCTAAGAATATATAATCTTTTAAAAAAATTGTATTCATTTATTTATTTTTGGCTGTGTTGGGTCTTCGTTGCTGCGTGCGGGCTTTCTCTAGTTGCGGAGAGCAGGGGCTACTCTTTGTTGTGGTGCGCGGGCTTCTCATTGCGGTGGCTTCTCTTGTTGTGGCGCGCGGGCTCAGTAGTTGTGGCTCACGGGCTCTAGAGCGCAGGTTCAGTAGCTGTGGCACACGGGCTTAGTTGCTCCGCGGCATGTGGGATCTTCCCAGACCAGGGCTCGAACCTGTGTCCCCTGCGTTGGCAGGCGGATTCTTAACCAGTGTGCCAACAGGGAAGTCCCTATATAACCTTATATAATCATATAATCTCAGTATAAAACATCCCATATAAAATATTTCAGTCATATATTCATAAGAATATATAGTCATATTCATAAGAATATGTAACCATGCATTCATAAGAATATCTTATGTAATCACATAATCTCAGTATAAACCATTTCCATATAAAATTTTCCAAAAGATGCTTAGCAACTACACCCCAATGAAAACAATTTATTTTAATTCCCCCCCCCAAAAAAATACTACCAACAAATATTATGTTTAATGATTTGAGTAAGTCAAAATGCAGTGGTGAATATTTTTAAATACATACATATGTTAAGAAAGAAGAAAAAAAGAAGGTGCTTAGGAATTTCAGGATTCGAAAACGTTTAAAAGTGCCTTCTTTACATCCAGCATTCAGTACCCACTGTTCTGTGCTGTGTTCTGTTCTGTTCCTTACTGATGATTCGGTGTCTTTGCTGAAGGGGTGAGTAAATGATGGATAAATGATATAATTCTATAACCAAGCCCCATGGGAAGACTTCTTTCAACCCCAGGAAGAAGCTCTGAGTACTTCATGAAACGGGCTACCTTCTACACCCTTCCCTTATTATGTATATTGTTTTATCATTGCAGGAAGTGGGGAGGGAAAGAACCTAATCTCCTTAATGTATACTAAAAAAAAAAAAAACAAAAAAAAACCTTTTAGAAAAGGAGGAGAAGTTCCCGGTTTCTTACCTATTAGCATATAAACAGACACCTCATTGAGTGAGATTGGAGATAATTTTTACAACCCAGTGTTCTATCTCTGTGTAGACAAGAGTTAACCAGGGCAGTTCCGAGACTGCCGGCCTTAGAAAGTTCTACAGTCAAGGCTGGTCCTTGGCTGCTACCTGGGAACTTGAGTTTCAGGTGGGTTCCCACCATCCCTTAACTGATAAAGGTGGCTCACTTTGCCTAATGCTTTGTACAACAACATGGGCTCAAAGCCAGCTTTCCTTCTGGGAGTCTGCTGTTTTGGTACATACTAAGCAGAGGGTACTTATGTGACCAGCCCCCAATAAAAACCTCAGGCACTGATTTCTAATGAGCTTCCCTGCTGGACAAAGTCATGTGTGTGCTCTCAAAATTTGATACTGGAGGGATTAAGCATGGCCACTGGGAGCGGACTCTAGAAAACTTGCACCTGGTGTTCTCTGGACTTCAGGAACGTCTTTTCCCTTTGCTGATTTTGCTTTGCATCCTTTTGCTGTGATAAATCATAGACTATATATGCTGAATCTTCCTAGCGCATGATCCGACCAAGGGGCGGTCTTGGAGACCCCTGCCACAATTCCCCTTTGAAATATGA
The DNA here is from genome assembly GCF_964270905.1 of Leucopleurus acutus. Classification (NCBI taxonomy): domain Eukaryota; kingdom Metazoa; phylum Chordata; class Mammalia; order Artiodactyla; family Delphinidae; genus Leucopleurus; species Leucopleurus acutus. The sequence continues at coordinate 3,275,902 of NC_139148.1, forward strand.
ACTCACATTTTGAGGCAGGGACATCTCTCCCCGATGGTCACTGTATATGCGTCATCTCTTCACTTTTAAAGCTTCTCCCATAACACAAGTTCCAGTAAACTTTGCCCAGAAAGTCCTAATCAAGTTGAAACATGGATATTCTCTACAGTCTAATATTTGTTTTATGTGTACTTGAAATGATGTGTATTTTCTAACTGATGGGCATAGGTTTCTATTGGGTTGGCCAAAAAGACCGTTCGGGCTTTTCCGTAAGATGTTACAGAAAACCCGAACGAACTTTTGGGCCAACCCAATATATATATACCCATTAAATCAAACGCATTGTTTCTTTCAAAGCCTAAATTGATGTCTTTACTCCTTTTTTAAATTATTGATCGGAAATGACAAAAAGAGGTGCGCTAAATCTAAAGATATGACTTTAATTTTTCCAGGTCTTCATATTAATTTTGCCAATGCCTGCGTCATCTATTTTAAGGTCCTTCAACACGAGATGGTTCAATTCATAGACTGCGTGAGAGAAGACTGCGTGAGAAAATGCACCCTCACTTCCATGGTTCCCTGACATGCGGGGTTATAGCAGCTTGCCTCTACAAAGGTGGCAAAAAACAATGAGACTCCAGGAAAACAAACATGCAAATCTGACGCTTGAAAAACTCTCCTACGCACTCACGTGTAATCATGTGCCCGCTACCCTGTCTACGTTTCCCCTACCCGCCTTTCCTGTCATCTTCTGGTTGGAATCAGGGCCCTAGTTTCAGTCCACACACCAGGAGAGGGGGTGACAGAGAGACATGAACTTCAGGAGGTAGGAACCATGGATTGGGGGCTGGGAACTATGTGGATTCTGACTGCATATAAAGGTACCTGTTATCATGATTGGCCAGTTAGCTAGGTATATAAATCATTTCATTATAACAGTGATTTTATAAAACAGAACGACAATTACCATAGTCAGTAAGACAAAAAAGGTGAAAAATAGATGCTAAAAAAGTATGTTGGGCAACTGTTAAAATTCAACTTCAGTAACTGCAGTGTTTTACCACAGAATAAGATCTACTAAGTCCAGTTTTTTTTGTCTTGGGTAAAAACACAGGCATGTCTCTCTTGGAACGAGCTTGTTGGTTTTTGGTGATTTCTTCCCCAATAAAATTAACAGTATTTCTTCTACTTATTCCCTATTCACATCTAAGAAATCATCAATCCACTGTGAGTCAATTCTACACTCTGACTTATTCTCAAGTTTCCAGATTCTCGACATTTATAATACACATCACGGTGTTAATGCTGTGTGAATTTAAAAACAACAACAACAACACTGTTTCAATACATGTCACACACGAAAAAGAAAACTGGGAAGTGTTGATTACAGAATAGATTGCATCCAAAATAGGGTTTAATGAGTCAAAAAATTCAAACAACCCATCTGAAAGTTAATTATGATGCCAAAAGCCTGTCTTCAGGCTCCTTTTATTAAATCTGTGTTTTGCTTTTTTTTTTTTTTTTTTTTTTTTGCGGTACGCGGGTCTCTCACTGTTGCGGCCTCTCCCGTTGCGGAGCACAGGCTCCGGACGTGCAGGCTCAGCGGCCATGGCTCACGGGCCCAGCCGCTCTGCAACATGTGGGATCCTCCTGGACCGGGGCACGAACCCGCGTCCCCCGCATCGGCAGGTGGACTCTCAACCACTGCGCCACCAGAGAAGCCCTGTGTTTTGCTTTATGATGGAAAAATACAGGGCCCTTGAGGCAGTCTTTGCAAAGTAATTACTTCTAAAGGGAAAAACTTCAACAATGTTGCAGTGACATGATTTGAATATCATACACATGCTTTGACCCTACACTTTGCTTTCCCTTTGACATTTTTATCATATAGGAAAGAAAAATGGATTTATCGGACTAGTGGAAACAAGTAGACTCAGATTATCAAAAAAAATTGTTGATGGCAGCTTTTGTAGAATTGTGAGAAGTGATAAACCCCTATTTCCTGCAACAACGAGGATATATCTGTAAAAAGTTGCTACTTCTCTATCGGGCTGAAGTGAGATCCGACCAAGATGTTGATAGCTACGTACTGCCTGTAGATGAGAGAGGGAGGTAAGTAAGGAATGTAATGGTTTGTAAGTAAGGAAGTAGGAATGTTACGGTTTGGAGAATCGGGTCAACAATCTTTCCTTCACGTGTGATAATTCTACCAAGGCAAGGGTTCCGTGGGTGATACAGAGCAGACCTCGAAAAAGAGTTAGCCAGTTCATTCATCTTGTAGGAGCTCTATGATACAACTAGTGTCCACACTGACCAAGATTCCGTACGATAATCCCTAAGCTCCTCATGTTCTGTACCCGTCTCAGCCCATATACGAGATGTTTTCTCCAAAGTTTTCATTTAAAAAGTATAGTTCTGTTCCCAAAGCAACTGCTGAACCAGATCATCTTACCTAGCCAGTCTTGGGTGCCCCAAATCTCTGCCCTACATATAATTAGGAATCCAGGTAGGGGTGATGTATGCCCTTGCTTCAATACAGGCAGGAAGATTTAACTTAGGAACCCCAAACAACTTGTAAACAAATGTAAGAGTAGGATTTCATGAGCTGTGCCGGGATGGATGGAGTCTGGAACTCCGCGTGTGGGAAAGAGAGTGGGTAGGGGGTGTCTGCAAGAGGGAACACAGTGCAAGAACGAAGGTGAAGCTTGGGAAATTCATGAAAACAGAGAGAGAGAGAGAGAGAGAGAGAGAGAGAGAGAGAGAGAGAAATCGCTCAATCGATCACTGGGGCGAGTGAAGTACTCCCTACTCAGAGTTATGCAGTGATCTAAGTCAAGCTTTAACCAATGCAGCCGCATCTTGTATGATCAGGTGTGATATTTCTCCTACTATTAGTTACGACGTCTCTTCCCACGATGGGTAGCGTCTTAAGGCCAGTGGCCAATTGGGGCACATGTGTAAATCTATCTCTATACACACTTCAATTTATTATGCTGAGAATGAGCTGTGAAATAGAAAATCATTGCAGCGTTGCAGTTACGAACACTAGGCGATGCCCCCTGCCACCCCAAGTGCTGAACCGTAATGGATGGTCCAAGAGCGGCCTGGCCTAGGCCTGCTGTTTCGACAATGCGCAGAAACATACCGGGGCAGATGGGAAATGTCCTCCAAGGTATTTTGTTAAGGGGAAAGTAAGCTGCAGGGCAATGGGTACAGTGGGAAGAGATGAGAGTGGATTATGCAGATGAGATAGAAGGAGGACTTTCACTTTCCTGGTTTAAACATGTTACAGGCAGGACACTGTTTGGTACTGGTTTTCAATAAAGAAGCATGCTGGGGAACCAGGTGACAGTGTGACATACTATCTAGAGTTTTTCAGGGAAACCATTGGGTAGCAGCACAAACAAAGACCAGATTTACAGATCAGGAAAGTAAGCCAGGATCTGCACGCTAAGGGCTAAGCAGCATGATTACCTGTGAAAACAGGAGACTCTGAATCCCATTGAAATCTTCTAACACGACACCAAAATGTCCAGGATGCAATGTAACAGTCGCTTGCTACAGCGATAACCTGGAAACCACAGCTGGAAGGAGGGAAAGACGATCATGAGACACCAACACTGAGAGGGAATCGTCAGATAAGAATTTTAAAGCACCAAACATAAAAATTCTTCAGCAAGCAATTATATTCTACCAACAAATTTAAAAATATATATATATATATATAAAATCTAAGCAAAAATCAGAAAGTATTTAAAAAAGAACCAGATGTAAATTACAGAAATCAAAAATACAATAGCTGAAATAAAAGAAGGGAGGATGAACTAAAGGCTTTATTGTAGAGAAGAAAACCTAAAGACATTTGCTCCAGTAAAGGGAGATGACAGACTATGGAATTTCAGTCTCTACAAAGGAAGAGAGAGCAGTGACAGTGACAACTGTGTAAAAATAAAGGTTCTTTCTTAGAACTTTTAAAAGCAATGATAACAGCAATGTATTGTGGTATTTATAACATGCAGCAGTAAAATTTACGGTAGCGATAATCAAAGGCGAGGACGGAAATGCCATGATATTGTGTGTGATCTTTTCTAGTACATGTAAGCGGTACACATTGCTTCAGGAGGGAAGGTTTACATTCAACCCTATAAATGATCCCAGTGAATGTAAAGGAGCTCAAGGCTGCCAACTAAAGGACAGATATTGTCACATTGCATAAAACGTTAAGATTCAATTATATACTTCCTAAAGAAACCCGTGTGAAGTATGCAAGCATGAATAGGTTAAAAGTCGAAGGAAATACATAAACCCTGATCAGGTTAACAAAAGAAATATATAATGGATAAATCAATGTCAAAGTAAGTTTGATGCCAAAGAAAATTATCCTGAATAAAGAAGGTCATTCCATAATGACAGACAGGTCCTTTCCTCAATAGCGCAGAACAATCCTCAAAATGTATACACTTAATTACAGGGCTTCACAGTACTTGAAGGAAAGGCTTAAAGAACTACAGGGAGAGATAGACAAATCCATAAACATAGTGGAAGTATTAATCCCCTTCCATCAATAACTGATAGAACAAGTGGACAGATGAGGAAAAATTTAAACAAACAAAAGGGCAGGAAGCAAAGACTCCACCAAATGGACCTCATCTACCTTTAGAGAAGAGTCACCCAACAAGAGCAGGACGTAGAGTTTATTCTAGAGTTTATTAATGTTGACTGTATCCTGGGCCCAAAGTATTTAAGTCATGAATAGGACGTTCTCGGACCACAGTAGAATCAATTTTGAAATCCTGAACAGAAAGCCATCTGGAAAATCCCAAACCACTTGAAAATGAATAACACACTCCTATGAGTCAACGAAAAAATCAAAAAGGAAACAGATATTTGTTTTGAACTGAGTGCCTTTAACAGCACACCATCCACCAATGCGTGAGATGCACAGAGAGCAGTTACTAGCGGCAAGCACCGAAGTCCTGGATTGGAAAAGAAGAAAAATCTCAGATCAGTGCCCTCAGCTTCCAACGTGAAAAGATGAAATAAAGGAACAAAGGAAGCAGGGGGAGAATAATAAAGGTCAAAGTGGAAGTCAATGAAACAGAAAACAGAAACGAAACACAAAACAAACGAAACCAAAAGCTGGTTCTCTGAAAGTAACAGTAAAACTGGTAAACTTCTGGCAACGGTAATTACGACAGAAGACTCACTATGCTGATATTAGAAACAGAATGGCAATATCACGGCAATTACTGCAGATGTTAAAAGCAAAATAAAGAAACACTAAAAGAAAAACAACAAAACAACTTTATGGCCCTACCTTATCAGGGAAAATTTAGTCTTTACAATGAAATATGATACTAACTTTAGGTCCTTAGATACCCTTCATCATGTTGAAATATTATATTACATACATATAGTACTACATACATATAATACACAGTGTTTGCAATATTTATAGTATGGGTTCCCTTGGACAATATTTTTTGAAGAATTTTGCAATTATGATTAGGAGAGATTTTTTCTGTAGTTTTTTTTTCCCCCCAATTATACTACGTTTATACTACGGTCTGTTTTTGGTATTAGGGTATGTTTAGCCTTATAGAATGAGATTTAAAATGCTCCTTTTTCTTTCAGCTTATGAGACAATTTGTGTAGAATTAGTATTTTTTTTAATCTATTAAAAAATTTAGGGGACTTCCCTGGTGGCGTAGTGGTTAAGAATCCACCTGCCAATGCAGGGGACACGGGTTTGAGCCCTGGTCCGGGAAAATCCCACATGCTGTGGAGCAACTAAGCCCTTGCGCCACAACTACTGAGCCTGCGCTTTAGAGTCTGCGAGCCACAACTACTGAGCCCATGTGCCACCACTACTGAAGCCCGCATGCCTAGAGCCCGTGCTCTGCAACAAGAGAAGCCACCGCAATGAGAAGCCCGCGCACTGCAACAAAGAGTAGCCCCCGCTCACCGCAATTAGAGAAAGCCCGCACACAGCAATGAAGACACAATGCAGCCAAAATAAATAAATAAAATTAAAAAAAAAAAAGAAATTGATGTAAAGGAATAGCTATTTTTCTATGGACTTGTGTCTTTCCTTTAAAGGGATATGGACACATATTCTTTATAACAAACAGAATTCCATAGCAACTGCAAAAATTGGTAAGAATAATTTCATATGAGCATGTAATAAAGGAAAGATGTAATAATCACTTTATAATCACAATGCTATAAATGTTGCGACTTCTACTTACAGATAGGAGATGAAGCTGAATTATTAAAAAATACCTGTGTGTATGTATTTTTGTATACATATGAATATATGTAACAGTTTATCATTTTCTCAAAACAAAGAAGAATACAAGCTGTATTTCTTTTCTGATTAATTAAATGATACTGTTACTGTGGTAAACTTGCAATATATAGGGTAAATATCAATGTAATTAACACAGTAATCTATTTCTTTTTGTAATATTCTAACAAAAATATTTTTCCTAAAGAGAATAAGTACTCTACTTGGAGCAAAACTACTGATCTTCACCAATATTTTGTTAAGTTATAATTTTGATTGAAATATGCTTGTAATCTTATTTGAAGTCACAATTTCTGATTTAAAAATACAGGTTTTAAAAAATTAATTCATGGTTTGATCTTTGAAAATAACTTTCTAGTTTAGACTTCATCAAGGTCAATAATATATGTCAAACAAAGCAAAGAAAATAAAATGTATTCTAAAAGTTAACCAAAATCAAATTTACATATTTTAACAGAGATCATTTTTTGATTACATTTTAAAAGAAAAATAAAAGAGACGTGTATATTGGAACTAGTCAAAGTTCTGAAAACGTAGTCTGATTAATGCGGACTTGTTCTGTCTTTTTCTTCTTTTCCCCCTTAAAGAAAAAATATACACTAGCAAGGTATGTCCTGGGGAATCCCTGACAATTCATCTGTATTCTGTTCACAAAAACTTTAAGATCTGCTTCCAAAACTGAAAGCCTGTCAACAGGTTATGATTGTAAAAAATAGAAAACAAATATTTTCCAGAAATGTCTCAGACTTCCCTGGTGGCGCAGTGGTTAAGGATCTGCCTGCCTATGCTGGGGACACGGGTTCAAGCCCTGGTCCGGGAAGATCCCACGTGCCATGGAGCAACCAAGCCTGTGTGCCACAACTAGTGAGCCTGTGCTCTAGAGCCAGCGAGCCACAACTACTGAGCTCATGTGCCACAACTACTGAAGCCCACGCGCCTAGAGCCCGTGCTCTGCAACAAGAGAAGCCACCGCAACGAGAAGCCCGTGCACCGCAATGAAGAGTAGTTGCACCACAACTAGAGAAAGCCTGCGTGCAGCAACAAAGACCCAGCACAGCCAAAAATAAATAAGTAGAAGACATGAAAAAAAAAGTCTCAAAATACATTACTATGAATTTGTGTGTTCAGGTAGAGCATAACAGTCAAAATACAAAAAAAAAAAAAAAAAAAGGACAACCACCTTTTTAGGTGCCCATTTTATTGGGTTGGCCAAAAAAGCTCGTTTGGGTTTTTCCATTAAGATGTTAATGGAAAATATATGCAAAACAAAAATAAATTAAATCGTGATTGCAAAACATGTGCCTAAAATCAAAAGGAAAAGAAAAAGATAAACTAATCTCAACTTTACTTGAAATCAATTGCAGTGCCTAAATAATACTCATTTCCCCCCACTCATTATCCTTAGAGGAAATGAAACGTTGAGATGAGTTAAAACCTTAGGGACTCGAACAGAACTTACGAGGTTTTCTAACACATGTCCTCTACCCAGGACGATGGTAGCTGCCGGGTGGCTGCTGCGTGTAACCCGGTCAAGGCTCACAGAAAGTCAAAAATAAAGCAAAATTCAACATGGAGCTTAGCGAATGCTCAGATGCAGTATCGTTTACCAACCTTTCTGCATTTCATAAACAACCCAGACTATTTAAGCAATGCAGAAAAAGTAGGCTCACAGGGCAATATGTGTAACACTCATTTCTATCAATTTGGCTTCTTTATATATATTTCCAAATAGTCCTAAACTAATGTGAACCCCATCAACACTCTCCTTTCTTCCTTCCCTTCCCTTGTTACGTAAATCAGGGTCATCAGTACCTACTCACCTAAATACAAGTTGCGTGGAAGGGGCTTATTGATATGAGACCTGGAGGGAAACTGAAGGGTGGGAAAGGTTTCCTTCTGACTCTGGTCTCATCCTCCCTTAACGATCACACACCTTCCTTTTGAGGAAGACCCAACAGTTCTGAAGAACTTGTGTGTGAGCTGGAAAACAAGGATCTGTGTTCTAATTCTAGAGCAGGGTGTGGACAGATTAGCAAACAGGGGAAAGCTATAGATTTCAACCAGGCACTCCTGGCTGAAATAACAAAGTCCTCAACAGACAGGCAGCCCTGCCCTCAGGCTCTCTCCTGTATAATCTGGGGTCCACAGGAATCTTCCAGCACACTAGGACCAAGCAGGGTCACGGGACTCCAGAACAGAGGCAAAGGAGGGCTGCTAGATCAGATGAATGGAAGAGAGACCCTTGGAGTTGGCCACCATAATGGTACCCACGGCCAAGGTGCGTCAGACAGAAAAGACAATAAACAGCACCAGCTAGAATCACGAATTAAGGACAGTAGCAGAGCAAGGAGTTCCCAGATGGACGAAGGGTAATGCCAATGACCAGAAGGGCCCAACATGGCGCCCATCGAACCCTCTCTCCCCTGCATCCAGGATTCCAAAGATGTCCTTCCTCCACATCTTTGGGGAAGAAGCAGAGGCTAGAAGGCTGAGAGTCTTGAGGTTTCTTTCTGAGAAATTCTATCTAATAATAAGAAAAACTATTCAAATTATATAGTGGAACTAAGATGTTAAACTGTGTCAAAGAGGTAGTTGATTTTCTTTTTTTTTCCTATTAACTAGCAGGTTGGGATTTGAAGAAAGGACAGATGATTCCAGACTAAATAAATGTCATTTTCCCTGTCCATCCAAGTGGCAGCGAAAATGAAATTTTTGAGCATATTATTATATTCTGTAGTGGAGATTATACATCGAAGCATTCACTCAAATGGACGGCAAACATCCATGAGAGGAACTGTCTCATCTTTGCCGATCTTTTTTATATGTTGATGCGGAATTACTATTCGAACAACGGAGCCGCGAATACTTGATTGTGGCAACGCAGGGAGAAAAGACCCCCAGAAGGTTGGGCTTGGTGGGATCATTCCAATGCCACAGCTTTATTCAGAAGAGGTGACCTTCCCCATCAACTGGGAGGAGTCACCATGGAGTACGATAGTATCCTGAGTCCTCCTGGGCCTTTCCAATACTGCTTCTCGCGATGCATGAGAAGTTTGTGTGACAACTAACTTCAATGCGCAGGACATTCGGTCCCAGAGGGGGTTCATTTGCTAAAGGATCTGTATCCGACAGGGCCAACGAATTAAATGGTTCCCGCTGGCATTGATGAAGCACCCTGTGTGGGCGTTGTTAGTTTACTGGCAAAAAGAGAAGGAGCATCTAAATAAGAGAGAGGGAGTCTTGCTATCTCCATCAGCAAGGGACAGTGACCCCAGAAGAATCTAATTTTGCCATCGACGGATTGAAGGCATTGAGTCTTCTTCTTCTCTCTCTCTCTCTCCTTCAGTGCTGAACCACATCTTTAGAGACACTCAATACCATACTCTGAGAACCTGTAGGTTATGGAAGTTCGCGAAGCATACTTGAAGGAGACGGGGAAAAAAAATTGCATCTCCAAGGATAACTTTATTCCAAGACACATAGTTCAAAATGTCATTCTTACACGAAACAGTTATATTATGATCGAAAGAAATGGATATTACTGACACAAAGATAGGATGTCAAAGAGCTTTGCTTAAGGAGCACAGCTTCGGGATACGGCTACTGGCTTTCCTTCCATTTTTCCCCCTAATGTCTACTGTGCCCAAAATTGTGAGATGCATCTGCTTGTTCACAATTTATTGAGATAAAAATTGCACACCGTGGGGCTTCCCTGGTGGCGCAGTGGTTGAGAGTCCGCCTGCCGATGCAGGGGACGCGGGTTCGTGCCCTGGTCCGGGAAGATCCCACGTGCCGCAGAGCGACTGGGCCCGTGAGCCTGCACGTCCGGAGCCTGTGCTCTGCAACGGGAGAGGCCACAAAAGGGAGAGGCCATAACAGTGAGAGGCCCGCGTACCACAAAAAAAAAAAAAAAATTGCACACTGTGAAATGCACGGATGGGAAACAGGTGCTTAGATATTCTGATAATTCCATGAATTGGCCACCTTAAGGTGGAGAGTATTTTTATCACTAGAAAAAATTCTCCCACGTTCCTTCCAGGATTGAGGACCATGGCTCTGTGCTGTATTACCACGGTTTGTTTTTTCTGCTTGGTGTTGAACTTCATACAAACCTAAGTTCAACACACAAATGTGCACTGATTTGTACCTGATTTCTTTCAGTCAACCTAATGTCAATAAGCGCCACCCACACCATTCACACATCAGTATTTGCTTTTTCTTTTCTTTTTTTCCCCAGTGCGTAATATCCCATGGTATGAATACACTGCAATTTGCTTGTCCATTCTCCTGGTCAGTGTTTTTTTTTTTTTTTTCAATATGTTTTCTAATCTCCTAAGTTGATTATATGCTTTCTCTTCTTCATTCTGGTAACAGAATTACAGAGACAAACATGGATTCATTTTCACGTGTTAAACCCACCTGACGTTTCTGGACACAAGGCACTTAGTCATGATGTTGTGTTCTTTTTGCATATGGCTGGATGTGATTTGTAAACTGGGCACCTGACTCAAGGAAATTCTCCCTGGGAACCTCGCTTTTAATTATTTCCAAGCAGCAGAGTACAGGTTAAACATAATCTAAAACTGACTTTACAAAAAGAAAGAAAGCACATATTAGACAATGAAACTGAGTACGGAGGATGTAACTGTATTATGAAACTATTCTTCACTACAAGAGCTCATTAATGTATCTTTAGCTCACGTACCTGATATTTTCTTGGTAAACTTCTTACAGGCTAAGGAATGAAATAAACAGCAGGAGACTTACCCTGAATCTTGAATTTAATGTGTGTCTACCCCTATGCTCCAATCCATCTCTTGTGAATCCTTTCTCTGTCCCTTACAGATATCCATAATATCTTGGGTCCAATATGCCAATTTGGGGTCACACCTCCCCCATGATTTGTAATTACAATCTTACTCTACTTCTAAAGTTATCCAACAGCGTGAGCACCAAGAGGTAAGCATGTCAAGTCTACACTTCAGCTTTTTATTGGAAAGCTTTGTCCGAATATGTATGACATGGTTCCTTCCCGTTTCATACAGGTCCTGCCTAGCAACGACTCCCCATTTTTAGAAATATCTTCTTTGCAAAATCTCTCTACAGCTTTGACATACAGACAACCCAGCACTTTTGCATCTAAGAGTCAAATGTATGCAGGATCCTTCAACTCCTCTCTTCTCTGTAGTTTTTGAGTGTGTTGCCAAGAATCCTTCACACACAGATGATGTCTCAAGCGGTGACATGAATAATGGTTAAGTTCTGTTGAATGTGAAAATACATGATTTTGGCAATAAATTCAAGACTATTAATGCTTGGTCTATATTCCCTCCCCTGCAAACACTCTCTCTCTCTCTCTCACTCTCCCTCCCTCCCTCCCTCCCTCCCTCCCTCCCTCTCTCTCTCTCTCTCTCTCACACACACACACACACACACACACACACACACACACACAATCCCCAAATTGACTAAACGTAGTGCAGAAGTACCATGACTGTACACAACAGACCCTGAAAAGAGAAACTCCCAGGAACATGGAGCCAAGCTCTTATCTAACTTTCATATAATGAGGATTTAGAATGAAACACATTTCCAAAATCAAGAGAGAAGAGCCGGTTGCCCCTGGGTGGGATGCACGATATTTCCTTATCCCCTTCTTTCTACACTGGATAGAATGTTTCGTTTCATTGAAGTCAAATGTTCTAAAGAGTGAGGTTGGCAGACTGAAGAGGGTGATGACAAAGTTCAGGGTAGAGGCATTCCTCAGTCCCCGAGGGTGACATTCAAAATAATACTGCTGTTCTGAGACTTCCTGGCGGTCCAGTGGTTAAGACTCTGTGCTTACACTGCAAGGGCCGTGGATTCAATCCCTAGTCGGGGAACTAAGATCCCACATGCCGTGCGGCATGGCCAAAAAACAGTAATAATAATAAATATTGCCGTTCTGTAAATTCTGTGGTCTCTTACCTTATTACCACACATGAGTGAGGGCTGTGAATCTCATGTTAGGACATTGGTTATGACGCTCCAACCGTAAACACATACATTTTAAATACCTACACTCATTCTAAAGATACAGTGACTCAACTATAAGTATTCAAAATGTCCAAGTGCTAGCTACCAGTAAGATCAACAGTTTTAAAGGACTGATTCATCGAAAGTTGGCTATTTCTGATGTATCTTTCAGGATAGCCATTATCTGCCCTCTTTCTTCTAGATGTGTTTTTTCTTTGATAGGAAAATAATTTAAATGACACAAAAATAGCTTAATTGGCTCCAAGAGACAAAGCAAATGTGAATCAAAAGGACAAAAACACTGAAGTAAATTTTGCATTTCGTATTACATAGATCAAAGTCCACTGCCTGTGAGGACACGGGGAGGCTGAAGGGTAAGCTGGGACGAAGTGAGAGAGTGGCATGGACATATAAACACTACCAAATGTAAAATAGGTAGCTAGTGGGAAGCAGCCGCATAGCGCAGGGAGATCAGCTCGGTGCTTTGTGACCGCCTGGAGGGGTGGGATAGGGAGGGTGGGAGGGAGGGAGGGAGACGCAAGAGGGAGGAGATGTGGGAATATATGTATACGTATAACTGATTCACTTTGTTATAAAGAGAAACTAACACACCATTGTAAAGCAATTATACTCCAATAAAGATGTTAAAAAAAAGGAAGAAAGAAATGCTTTATCACAGTGGTCTAGATGGCATTCAGGATGACATTGTGTTTAAAAGTATGGACATGAAGCCCATGAGTTAAAAAGATTTTCAGAAATTGGTCCTTTGAAGGTCAGAGTTTTAGGAAAACCTTAACCAACTTAATTTGTTTATATTGCCTTTTTAAAGTATATGCAAGAGTCTTATATGGTAACTACATATTTAATTAAGTTGAAAAAAGCTCTTTCAGAACCTCAAATAATATGTGATAAAAGAGATTGTCTCATAGTTTAGTTGGCAGGATTTTTTTCTTTGTTCAGTTGCTTGTAAAATAGGATTGGTCATTAAAATGAATTAGATTAGAGGCAATAAAATATACAAATTATAATTAAAGAAAAAAAAACACAAGTCCACTGCCTGTTATGGTTTTCATCTTTTAAAGTAGATTTAAATAGCTCTACAAAACCTAAAGTGGTAAGTCTAAACCTAACAAGCATGCCATTCTAAATAAAATAACAACAATAGCAATAGTAGGAAGAAAGAAGGAGGAGGAAAAGAAGGAGAAAGTTCTAGCATGATATCAGGGAAAACAACAGGAACTCAAGCGGATTCTGCCAGGTTTGACGATTAAGAGGATCTTTTATTATAAAGAATAAGAGAGGGAACTATGTTTGCACCCCATGGCTGGAGTAATACCCTTCAGCAATTAAAGTTCATCTCTGTAATTAAATCAACAGGAGTAAGAACTGCCTCTTTGGGGAAAGGTCATACATCACTGCAAAAGGCGGAAATCTCAAGCTTACAGAAGAAATGCTAATTAATTGCCAAACCATTAGGTAGTTCTAACACTCTGCAGGCACACCTAAGAACTTAGAAAGATTCCGGCTAAGATTTTGAAGCCAACATTGACAGAACGTAAGGGAACGTTATTTATAATGAGAGGATTTCTTCTTTTTTCTTTTTTTTTTTTTTTTTTGCGGTACGCGGGCCTCTCGCTGTTGTGGCCTCTCCCGTTGCGGAGCACAGGCTCAGGACGCGCAGGCCCAGCGGCCATGGCTCACGGGCCCAGCCGCTCCGCGGCATGTGGAATCTTCCCGGACCGGGGCACGAACCCGTGTTCCCTGCATCGGCAGGCGGACTCTCAACCACAGCACCACCAGGGAAGCCCCCGAAATCCTATACTCTTAATGTAAAATAGTTTATGGTGGGACTTCCCTGGCGGCGCAGTGGTTAAGAATCCACCTGCCAATGCAGGGAACACGGGTTCGAGCCCTGGGATGGGAAGATCCCACATGCTGCAGAGCAACTAAGCCCGTGTGCCACAACTACTGAGCCTGCGCTCTAGAGCCCACAAGCCGCAGCTACTGAGCCCACGCGCCACAACTACTGAAGCCCGCGTGCCTAGAGCCCGTGCTCTGAAACAAGAGAAGCCACCGCAATGAGAAGCCCACGCACTGCAATGAAGAGTAGCCCCCGCTCGCCTCAATTAGACAAAGCCTGCGCAGCAATGAAGACCCAACGCAGCCAAAAATAAATTAATTAATTAATTTAAAAAATAGATTATGGTAATAAGTTGTCAATGTTACCTTTATTAGAAAATATTTCTGGTTATATATATTTTAACCCATCACCTAGGAAGAATGGAAAGAAAAAACATAGTTTTCATCCTGAGACAAAGTTCCAGTGCAAAATTAGCCAAAATGCTACAACTGTTTAGATGTTTCAAGGTCAGCTGAAGAAATGAAGGATGTCAGCTTCAGGATATTAATAACATGAAATTATTTTAAAATGTGTACATCACTGTATGTTTTTAAAAAGAAAATATTTCCAAGTCAAGAATTAGGAAGCTAACTATTGAAGAGAAAGCTCCTCCAGATGATTTAGGAAAGGTAAGAATAAAACAAAACCCTTCTTCCTTAGAAATGGACAGATTCTCAGCTAAATGCTACACAAACAGAATGACAGCGAATGGCCGACTGTTTCATATCTACATATTCATATATATATGAATATATATATATATATTTTTACATGAATTACAGGACTAAGTGGTTTTCCAAATTAGGTACTCAGAATGTGGATTCCAGATGCTGCACAGGAGTATTTGCCCTTACAGAACTAATATCCATGAAATGAAAGTGCTTATATTTTTATGTTCATTCCCAACCAAAGATTCACTCTTTTTCCACTGCACTGTAATGTCATAGTTTCTTTTTGTCGGTTATGTACTCACGACGAGGAATAAGCCAGTTAAGAGATCTTTAGGACGTTAATAAAAACAGTCCTCGGAATAACACAATTTTAACTCTGCTGATCTAAATTACTGAATTAAGTGGGAATAAAAAGTTAACTTAGTTTTTGGTGGCATTGCAGTCACGTGTGGCCCAGCTAAAGATGGACTTAGAATGTAATACAAGTTTACTGGGAGAGCAAAATATTTCTGGATGGCTTCCAAGCTCAACCTTCATGCTTTTTCACAGAACTCAATTCTGTCTTCCCTTTTCCTTTTCCACTTAAATGACTACAATCCAACTATTAATTTCCTGGCAACACTGTGACCAAGCATTTCCTTTTGTATTCATCGCCCACATCAGGGCAAAGTACTTTTTTAGACGCCTATGGCCAACTTCCCTGCCCCCTGATTTCTCATCAATTTTCCAGGGATTTTGGAGGTAGGTTTTTATTTGCCGACACAGTTTTTATTCAGTTAGAAGCAATGAATCTTACAAAATAAAGAGCTTCTATACTAGCAACAGAGAATTACAATGTGTAATTTTAAAAAGACAGTTTGTATTAATTTTTCAAAAGACATACTTTAGTATCAAATATAGACCTTAGATATGACATATACTTATAAATCAATATACATAACTTCACACACAGTGTATGTGTGTGGGTATACCCGTATGTGCATATGTGTATATATGAACATATGCATATGTATTTTATATATGTGTATAAAACATAGCTAACACATGACAAAATAATTTAAAAAAAATACGACATTGTACTGTGCAATATTGAAAAAATTAAATATGCCAATAATTACACAATTGGCGTGTGTAAGAAGACCCTCCGTCATTAACATCTTTCTAAGCTCCACACGGATGCAATCAGATTCCCCACTGTTTTCTTTGTGAAGCTCAAAGGGAAATGCGTCTCAGACAGGGAACACTGGCTCCTTCCTAGACACTGTGTACATGTCCTTGTGTTATTAAAAATGCCCATGGCTACATGTTTCTTCCTTTACTAGTTGAGGTGGATACTGAAGCTTCTATAGACGACCACCAGGCCAAGAACAGAAAACGACCTTCTGAGGAGGAATGAGACCAGAACTTGCCCTACTGTGTGCCAGGTGTCATAAAAGGTTCTAGTAAGAAAGACTATGGTAAGGAAACAGGGATTAAATACTGATTAATCACATGGGGAGAAAGGAGGTGAGAACCCAGATACTGCTTTGCATCTGCTCTTCAAGAAGCTATGCCATCTGCAGCTGTGTCCCCTGCACAGTCCCAACGCCTGGCACTTAGGTCCAGTACCCAGACTCCCTCGGGCGGCTCATGCCTGGAAAGGCTGCCCAACCCCAGTGGAGCTTTCCAGCTCTCTCAATCCATTGGCAAACAGCTTCCAACATGTAATTCTCCTCTTCAGCTAGCTGGTGTAGGTCCTGTTTTTCTGACTGGGTCATGAATGACATAGTCTGTACTCTGAATTGCTATTTTAATTCATGTAACTTCACAGAGTTGTTCAGCCACTGGTAGAAATTCCTATTAGCCCTGGAATTAATTAGGCATAGAATGAAAAGGACCCATAGTATTCTGAGATTCTTCACCTCTTACCCATGATAACCATTTGTCCAGATCAATGACCTGTCAGTATAGTAATTTCCCAGAGATGCTTTTGTGTAAATACTGAGCAACGTTAGTATCGCAAACTTATAACATCTGTATGTCTAGAACCGTTCCTCCCTAGGTTCAAGTCTCCACGCAACCAAACAAAAAAATTACAGTAACTTAAAAGCAATCCATTTTCATGCAAAAATGTGTATTACTGGCAGTTTAAGAACTACAAATTTTATTTAGGTGATCTTTTAACATGAGGGCTACTGTATTACCAAATATTAAGTAATGTTTTAAAACGTTCTAATTTTCTAGTTAATTCGTCATTTAAAGATGACAGCATTTAAAGAAAGATGGATTAAACTCATATCTTAAGAACTGAAGTTTGATTAGATAATGAAAGTCAATTTCCCAACAATCATGAATTAATATCCTTAAGGAACTTATGCCAATATACAAAACAGAGTAGCATTTCAGGATGCCAAGTCCTATCTGCTGAACACTGCCACTTGTTTGTCAGTGAGAAAAGTAATCACATCTTTCTCTTTAGAGCGTCACAGATATTCAAGGGATGCTCTCAACTCCCTCTCACTTTGTTTTCTCTCTGTAGATGTCAGCAATGCTGATTTTTATGTCACGGAGCTTATCTCACTGCCTTGTACATATATCTTTTCTAATAATTCAACACCCGTAAAAACCCTAGACCACAACGGGGAAGTCGCATTGTTTAGTTTTTACACATGAATTCCATGAATCCTTCCAAAACGTGTATTTTGAATACACGTAATTGGCGTCATCGTCAGACAGTTCTATTTTAAATGTTTAAGTGTTGAGGAATTCGTTTTGGTTCTACAACTCCAGAGTGGTATTTAACACTATCATAAAAAAAAACGAATCGCAACATAAATTTAGAGGACCGTGTTTCATACACACGTCTCTGTCACATGCCTTACGGTTTACACACGAAGAGCATTAAAGTCGTTCGCAATATATTTGCCTATGGGTTTTACGTCCCTCACGAGCTTGCAAACTATTTGTGAGCACATCCAATCTTAGTCACCTCTATGGAGCAAGAAAACTTGGCATCTAACCTTGTTCCATCCAAAGTTTCAGAGAGGAGCCCTGAAGAACATGCAAAGAAGAGACAGACCTGGAAAATGAAGTATTCTGAGGGGGAGAACCCAGAAAGCTCATTCGGAAGAAATGAATCAGTCTGGAAAAAAGAAAATGTAACAGGTGTCATTCCTCAAAAATGTAATGCTAATGCTAAAACACTGGCTTTCGTAAGAGAACACAATTTTGGATTTTATCTGACATTTCTGGACAGTCCTTCTTGCCCCACTGTAGGATGCTCTCCCTGTGCCAGCGCTTAAACTTTCATTTTTTTTCCTAGAACCGGTTTCTTTAAACCCAGGCTCACTGGGCAGTTCAATTCAATCCTTTCAAGTATCGTCTAAAAATGGACAGCTCTCCTTTCTGGAAATCTTATGTGCTACACACCAGACACATAACTCTCTCCTTAAATCTATTATCTAGAATACTTAATAGATCTGCATCTTGCAGAGACAGCAAAAAGCTGGTCTGACAATGTCTCTCTTAATAAATGATTCTACCCCAGGGATATTTATTGTCATAAGTAATATGTTAGATTGGTTTCGCCACATTTTTTTTGCTTTCAAGGGTTTGTCTCTGTTTTAATGAAGTATTTTTTTCTTCTGAGTTGTGTGAACTAAACTCTTTTCCCTCTTCTGTCCCTCCTTCCCTTTAGACCAGTGGTCCCCATCCTTTTTGGCACCAGGGACCGGTTCTGTGGAAGACAATTTTTCCATGGACTGGTGAGGGGGGATGGTTTCAGGATGATTCAAGCACATGACATTTATGGTTCACTTTATTTCTATTATCATTACATAGTAATAGATAATGAAATAACTATACAAGTCACCATAATGCAGAATCACTGGGAGCCCTGAGCTTGTTTTCACTTGCCACTCACTGATAGGGTTTTGAGGTGAGTCTGCAAGCAACTGATTTATTATGGTCTCTGTGCAGTCAAACCTCTCTGCTAATGAGAATCTGTATTTGCAGCCACTCCCCAGCGCTAGCATCACTGCCTCAGCTCCACCTCAGATCACCAGGCATTAGATTCTCCTTGGGAGCGCGCCACCTAGATCCGTCTCATGGGCAGGTCACAGTAGGGTTTGTGCTCCTATGTTATATCCTGATGCTCTTTATCTGTCTCTTTCTCCTCTTTTCTGTTTTCTTTGTTTAATTTTATTTGCTTTGTTAAATTATCAGGTTGAGTCTCTTTCAGCTCACTTAGTAGTTAGTTTATAGATTCAAAACTGTACTCAATTTGTTGAAATGAAAAATAAAATAGCATCTCTTTCCTACTTCTTCTGAAGAATAAAGAAATTAACTTTTGTTATTGGAAAGTCTCATTTTAAACACTTTTCACATAAGTCTGCTTTTTTTTTTTTACATTATGTTATTTTTCTTTGGAGATAAAACAAATAAATCCCTTACTATACAGCTATAGCCTATAATAATTTAGTTTTAGGAAGCACTTCTATTATTTTATAATTGTAACATTTACTGACTGGGATATTAGTGTATTACCAAGATACACCAATATAGAGGTAACTCAAATTATTTAGGTTTTCAGGAAAAATAAACTGAAGACTTGCTTAAATGAGATTATGATAAGATCAAAATATGGCCAAAAACAATTTATAAAACAGAACCATTACATATAACTCATTTTTACAAAAATGATCTGGGTAAATATATTATGTGAACTTTTACTTCTATAATAATTCACACTAAGTATTTTTAAAAAGAGAAAAATATTGAAGTACAATTTTCAGTTGTTTCTTATAAGCTACCAGCCAAGACCATTAAGCAAACTTATATTTGAATCATTTTTCTTTGTGACTTACAGGTTCACTCAGAAAACAAAGAACGAAATAACACAGTATGTGTATATATATGCATACATACTTGTTAAAAAGCCAAAACACTTAAAGTGTAAGGAATAAAATGTCTCTTCTAGAAATCTAAATTTTTCTTGTTTGCATATACATAAGCCTTGGTTAATCTCTTTAAGCCAATCAGAATAGGTGCTCAATTAAATTTTAAGGAAACCTATAATCGAATTCATTAGTTACCTTCTAAATTATTCAAAGTATAGCATTCTTTTTCTCAAAAAAGATTTCAAGGTAGTAAAGTGGAAAACTTTCCATCCAATTCCAAAGAAAGCTAGGATCACTCATTTTGATAAAAGAGCAGGTATCTATTAGAAAGGTTAATCAGTTAAAGAAACGAATACACATAATTTAGCATCAATAAAAGTTCCTTTATGATTACTTTCTAAAGCTGCCATGTCAGTCTCTTCACCATTATAATAATGGCATTTATTTTCATGAGTTTTTATAAAGGGCTTAATGAACTTAAGATTTGAGGAATTATAAATATTGGTTTAATTGGCTATTAGAGACCCCTATTTTGAAAATTGTAACTGTATGTAATTTCTAAAGACATATGTTTCTCTTCTCTGATTTCTTTGGCCTCATTTCAAAAGTCTTGGTATGATCTTCATTTATAATTATTGAATTGTTTACATTACTCATTGTCCTCGTCAAAGATCATTCCACTCCTGGGTATATATCCAAAAAAACCAAAACCACTATTTTGAAAAGATACATATACCCCTATGGTCATAGCAGCACTATTTACAATAGCCAAGACATGGAAGTAACCTAAGTGCCCATCAACAGGTGAATGGATAAAGAAGATGTGGTACCTATATACCATGGAATATTACTCAGCCATGAAAAAAATGAAATAATGCCATTTGCAGCACTACGGATGGACTTGGAGGGCATTATGCTTAGTGAAATAAGTCAGGCAGAGAAAGACAAATACCGTATGATAGCACTTATCCGTGGAATCTAAAAATCACAACAAACTAATGAATATAACAAAAAAGCAGCAGAATCATAAATACAGAGAACAACCTAGTGGTTACCAGCGGGGAGAGGGGAGGGGGAGGGGTAATATAGAGGTAGGGGATTAAGAGGTACAAACCATTAGGTATAAAATAAGCTACAAGGATATACTGTACAACCCAGAGAACATAGCCAGTATTTTATAATAACTATAAATGAAGTATAACCTTTAAAGACTATGAAACACTATACTATATATATGTAACTTATATAATACTGTACAGCAACTATACTTCAATTAAAATAAATAAAAATAATAGCTCGGTGGTGTTGGACTGAAAACAAAACAACAACAATAAAAAGATCATTCACTGAGGGCTTCCCTGGTGGCACAGTGGTTGAGAGTCCGCCTGCCGATGCAGGGGACACGGGTTCGTGCCCCGGTCCGGGAAGATCCCACGTGCCGCGGAGCAGTTGGGCCCGTGAGCCATGGCCGCTGAGCCTGCGCGCCCGGAGCCTGTGCTCCGCAGCGGGAGAGGCCACAGCAGTGAGAGGCCCGCATACCACACACACACACACACAAAAGATCATTCACTGGATGTTCGAATTAGTTTTTCTCCTGTTCTAAGGACGCCCCGCCACGTGTAGGAACAGGTTTTTAGGGCCTAAAGGTTCTTCTGGATTGATTGCAAATCAAGATCATTCCATTTTGTAGACATTGATAATAATTAAAACCACAATGCGTAAACATGAAAAGGAAGGCTTGCAGGGGAGTTGCAGGCTCTGAGGCTTTTAGGGTTGGAGAAACTTATGTTGGTGCGTGAGTGTGAATGCAGAGGTGGGGTTTTTTCAGTCTGCACATTTCATCCTTGCTGACTGCCCTAATGTACCCCTGGTGTCTGAACGCATTGCACCCTGTGAGCAACAGTAGTTCTAGGGACTCTATTCCGTGAAGACACCCAAGCGTGTTGTTCAACGTCCTCACTGCTGAGAAGTGTCTGGCTTGGAATTAAATACACAACAGGGGTTCAAAGCGGGGGGCTGTCAGTGTTTCTAAATGGTTAAGGTTGTACACAATGCTTGCGGTTATTGTTATTGAATGCCCTCCATAAGCATAATATCTTTCAAAATTTTGGTGGCTCTGAGTTAAACTTTACGATCAACGACGAGAAGCTGGAGGTCATCGCGGATAAAAGTACTCGCCGATGTCAACATCTATCTCATCGGTCCTTGTTCTCGGTCTTGGACTAGACCTTGTCTGAAAGGCTGAGTCCCTAAAGAGGAAACTGAGTGACTCTGTGACCTCATGGGTCAGACGTGGTGTCATCTACTGAGACATATGATGAGTGAATAAACGGTAAAAATGGGGTCATTAGGATAAAAAAGAGAAACAGGTGTGTGGTCCTAGGAAGAGAAAAGGAAGAAGGGAGCATTTGCTTGAACACAGGACGAAATGTGTTCCAGAAATGGTGATGAATAACGGCATCGTTTTGTTTTCTTCATTTGTTTTGTTTTTAGTGTGAAGATGCCTGTTTTGTTATTTTGTTATTAAGGTATAACTGATTTATAATGTTTCAGGTGTACAGCAAAGTGATTCCGTTATATATACACATATATATTCTTTTTCAGATTCTTTTCCATTATAGGTTATTACAAGATATTGAAAATAGTTCCCTGTGCTCTACAGTAGGTCCTTGTTGCTCATCTATTTTATATATAGGAGTATTTGCTAACTCCAAACTCCTAATTTATCCCTCCCCCATCATCCCCTTTGGTAACCATAAGTTTGTTTTTATGCCTGTGAGTCTGCTTCTGTTTTGTAAATAAGTTCATTTGCATTATTTTTGTTTTCAGATTCCACATAGAAGAGATATCACATTATATTTTTCTTTCTCTGTCTGACTTACTTCACTTAGTATGACAATCTCTAGCACCATCCATGTTGCTGTAAATGGCATTGCTTCATTCTTTTTTACAGCTGTGTAATATTCCATTGTATATATGCACCACATCTTCTTTATCCACTCGTCTGTCAATGGACACTTACATTGCTTCCATGTCTTGGCTATTGTAAACAGTGCTGCTATGAACACTGGGGGTAAATGTACCTTTTTGAATCATGGTTTTCTCTGGATATATGCCCAGGAACAGGATTGCTAGATCATATGGTAGCTCTGTTTTTAGTTTCTTAAGCAATCTCTATACTGTTTTCCACAGTGGCTGCACCAACTTACATTCCCTCCAGCAGTGTAGGAGGGTTCCCTTTTCTCCACACCCTCTCCAGCATTTATTTTTTGTAGACTTTTTAAAGATGGCCATCCTGACTAGTGTGAGGTGGTACCTCACTGTAGTTTTGATTTGCATTTCTCTAATAATTAGTTATGCTGAGCATCTTTTCATGTGCCTGTTGGCCATCTGTGTGTCTTCTTTGGAGAAATGTCTATTTAAGTCTTCTGCCTATTTTTTTGATTGAGTTGTTTTTTGGTTACTGAGTTGTATGAGTTGTTTCTATATTTTGGAAATTAATCCCTTGTTGGTCACATCATTTGCAAATATTTTCTCCCAGTACATAAGTTGTCTTTATTTTGTTTACAGTTTCCTTTGCTGTGCAAAAGCTTATAAGTTTGATTAGGTCCCATTTGTTTATTTGTGCTTTTAAGGAAATGTGCTTTTCAATCTTCCATAACTACCTTTAAGTTCACGAACTCCCTCTATTTCCTTTCGTTACAACTGTCAGCCTGAATGCTACTCACTTTTAATTAATGCTCCACACACTGAAAAGAATTCCAGGGTCCCTAATCTCTCAAAGTATAAAGTCTCCAGGTTTGCATTCATGACAAGTAAATGAACAGCTGGCTCTAGTGGGATGAAAGGCCCAGGAGGAGTGAATTGTAATAATAGCCTTATCTTTCGTGACTCTCTGAAAGTAGTATATTCAAGACATGTGGAAAATATGATCAGACTACACAAGAATCTAAACTGGATTCTCCAATAGTCAATATTGCTCAAAGACCTTTGGGAATTTTAAAAAATTAGTTGCAGTTTTGTTTTTTTTTCCCCCCAGCAGAGAAGATCATTTTGGAGACAGTGAAAAAAGAAAACCATGTGACTTCCCTGGTGGCACAGTGGTTAAGAATCTGCCTGCCAATGCAGGGGACACGGGTTCGAGCCCTGGTCCGGGAAGATCCCACATGCCGCAGAGCAACTAAGCCTGTGCACCACAACTACTGAGCCTGCACTCTAGAGTCCGTGAGCCACAGCTACTGAAGCCCACGCACCTAGAGTCCATGCTCTGCAACAACAGAAGCCTCCGCAATGAGAAGCCCGCGCACCGCAACGAAGAGTAGCCCCCGCTCACCGCAACTAGACAAAGGCCATGCAGAGCAACAAAGACCCAATGCAGCCAAAAATTAATTAAAAAGCAAAACATTTTCAAGCTCCAAGCCCCGGTAACTTTATCTAGTATACGTGCATTAATTTTGTTACACTTATGGACAAAAGAAAGGAATCAAAATGAGGAGTTTTTCATTGGAGTGCAGGGAGGACACACACACACACACACACACACACACACAATTAAACAGCTTGGATCACCAAAGAGAGAGATATTTAAGCCTATCTCTGGAGCAACCCCAAAGCAGAAGTATCACTTCCACTGAAGGTTTTGAGGTTTTTTTTTTTCCCTTACATTTTCAAGAAACCTTGAGGATGTGCTTCCCTGGCTTCACTTTCTGCTCTAGAGAGGTTCTCACCTCTAAGAATAAAGCTATTTAAATGTTCAAGATTCTCAGCAAGTTGCAATTGTTTGGACGCAGTGACTTTAAAGTTTACAAAAGGAGGAAATGTGAAAATGTCTTTTGCTAACTTGTGTCAACGACACCAACTTGAAAGCTAGTAACTCTGTTTTGTTTCCTGAACACAAAGTCCTGGGCTCCATGTTGTTCTTTAGGTCAAGATGAGAGTCGTCTTAACTTCAAATATTTCCCTCTCCTTCCTTTTCTTCTCAGAGATTCCAATGTTTGGTCCTCACTCCCCTTTCACCTTCTCATGACTTATTCATTCTTTTCCATGTGGATCTTTTATATAGTCCACACCTCCATCACCCACTGTGTAATTCTTCACTGGAAAACAGTATGCAGGCGCCTCAAAAAAATTAAAAATAGAACTACTGGGACTTCCCTGGTGGTCCAGTGGTAAAGAATCCACCTTCCAATGCAGAGGACGCAGGTTCCGTCCCTGGTCAGGGAACTAAAATCCTACATGCCACAGGGCAACTAAGCCCGTGCGCCACAGCTATTGAGCTCACGCACCTCAACGAGAGAGCCCGCAAGCTGCAAAGTACAGAGCCCACGCGCCACAACTAGAGAGAAGCCTGCATGCCGGAACTAGAGAGAAGCCTGAGCAGACCGCGTGCCACCATGAAAAGATCCCACATGTCTCAACAAAGATCCTGTGTGCCACAACTAAGACCTGACAGGGCCAAAAAAGAAAAAAGGGAAAAATAAATAAATATAAAAGAAATAGAGCTACCGAATAACACAGCAGTTTACTTCTGGGTATTTATCTGAAGGAAACAAAATTATCATGTCCAAGAGAATCTACATCCCTATGTTCATTGCAGCACTGCTCACAATAGCCAAGACGTGGAAACAACATACGTTTCCACCTACCGATGAATGGATAAAGAAAAAATTGGAATATTATTCAACCATTGAAACTAAGTGAACCTTGCCATTCATGAAAACATGGATTTACCTTGAGGGTCTTATGCTAAAGTGACGTAAGTTAGAGAGAGACAAATACTGTAGGGTCGCACTTACACATGGAATCAAAAAGCAAACAAACTCATGGAAAAAGACATCAGATTTATGGTTAGCAGAGACAGGGTGGGTGGTTGGCGAATCGGAGAAAGGTGGTGAAAAGATACAAAGTTTCAGTTATAAGATAAATAAGCCATGGAGAAATAATGTACAACATGATGACTATAACAAAGCTGTATGGCCTATTGGAGAGTTGCTAAGACTAAATCCTAAAAGCTCTCATCACAAGGAAAAAACCATTTTCTTCTTTTTCTTTTCTTATATCTCTGTGAGATGATGGATGTTAACGAAACTTATTGCAGTAATTTTTTCACAATATGTGTATCACTACACTGTACACCTGAAACTTGTACAGTACTCTATGTCAGTTATATCTCACTAAAACTGGAAGAAAAGAAATTCATGCCATGTCCTGTAGCTTTGTTATTATCATACAGATAATCTAAAAATTCCAAGTTCTCTCTTACGCTGAGAGTACATGAGCTGCATCTAATTTTTCCTATTTGTTTGTTTTTTAAATTTTCAAGTGACTGAGAAAAATCTCTTACTTGCTGGTTAAAAATAAAGACGATGGGTGGGATAAAAAAGCATATGCAGGAGCATGTCTGCAAACATATATCATCTAAACTGTGGTTTCAAATCCTCACATAAGCAGAAACATTCAAACATCTAACATTTCAAGTTGTAGAAAGCTTATGGCATGAAACCAAAATAAACAAGTCAAAAAACTGAAGGTTGGCTAAACAGTAATAAACACAATAATTACGTACATTTTATATCGCATAATGCCAACCATTAATCTTTTTAAATCTTTTATAAGCTTTGATAAAGGAAGTGAAATAATTCACAAAACTATTCAAATATAGAGAACACATTGCAATTCATTCTGATGTTGAAAGCAAAGATATCTGCATCTAATCTGTCCTACCACGACTATATTCTGTAACATGGTCAGGAAATAGTTTGATATTCTATCCAACCTACAGGAAGAAGTCCATAGACTTACCTATGGCTGGGGACACTTTTTAAGTCACTTTCACATAAATTAGTGATTCCTCAAATATTTTGTTGTTCCTAGATTTTTGGTCGTGCCACTCTTTGCCTTTCCCTCTGTGACCAACTTTTCTGTAAACAGATTCACCCAGTTGTAAACACAAAGTTACATGTACGTCTGAGAGAGAGAGGGAATTAAAGAGAAATGAGTGATGAAATAAAAGTTGTTAGAAATCCATGGGGATGTTTACAGCTGAGAACATTTGTGCACAATGTCTTTCTCTTTATCGAATCCAATTAGCTCAGGATTCAAAATGTGTACCTTAATTACTGAATTTTCCAGGGGAGAAGTAAGCTTAAAGTATTTATGTTCAAAATTTAAATGAATTGAAAATACACTTGAGGGGACTTCTCTGGTGGTCCAGTGGATAAGGCTCTGCATTCCCAATGCAAGGGGCCTGGGCTCAATACCTGGTTGGGGAACTAGATCCCGCAGGCATGCTGCAACTAATAAGCCCATATGCTGCAACTAAGACCCAGTGCAGCCAAAATAAATATTATTTTTTAAAAAAAGAAAGAAAATACACCTGAGTCCAAAAAATTGAATATAGTCATGTCGATAACTTCTGGTCAGTATAATGGATTGAGATGATAGAGAGTATTCTGTTCTCATTTCAATCACAAACAAATACTGAAAAGAATATAACAAAATATATAGGTCATGAACTCAATATCAAGGAAGGAAATTCTGTAGTTGTTAGACATTCTGACAACTCCAAGACAGACAGTGTGCTGAAGCCAAGAGACCCATGGAAGAAATGGACAATTATTAGGTGTTAACAGGTAGAAGGTGAGACCTCACCACTACATGCAGAGTGAGTATAGGCAACCTGTCCCATGAGCATGGGGATGTTTGAATTCTCATTTGTTATTAGCATTGTTATTTTGCATTAAGTCTTGAGGTGTGAGAATTTTCTCTATTGATCAACCACAAGAAGACAGAAATTTTCAAAGACGTCTATTTGAAAGTAGCTGAGAGGTACCAAGACGGTCAGGATTTGAGTGACCAGTAGAGGTTAACTCATCCTCTGACACAAATTCAACCCCCAAGGTATTAATGACTCGTCAATGGCATTGAAATAAGCACTGTCTGAGTCTGAGGACCAGAGGATAGTCAGTGACATTTACTGTGTAGCTGGAGGACAAAAACTGGACAGGAGAGCCTGCCTTGGAGCAGGGATCTGGTAAAAAAAAAAAAAAAAAAGAAAGAAAAAAGAAAAAAAAAAAGAAAATCCCAAGCTTCATTCTGGGACCCTGATGAGCTGTATCATAAGACTAGAGGTGAACCAAAAATAGATTAAAAAATGGGTCTTGGTAAGGAATGAAAACTAGCCTTAAGTCTGTCCATACGATGCAATTAGATCAAGCAAAAATAAACCCTCTTTGAAGGAAGATCACACCATCCCAAGGCAAATTTTGTTTCTGAAAATTATTTTAAACAATGCCAACATGAAAACAATGTACCAGAGATACAAGGGAACACTAACAAATGGCTGAAAACCAAGATAAATGTGGAGAGACAAAAAACAAAAAGAACAAAAAACTGCAACCAATCCAGGTATTATACATATCAGAATAGGAGTTTTAAATACCTGTGATTACCACTTTCACTAAGGTCAGTATCACCAGTAATAATAGATATCAACATGATGAATTCCGTGATAGGACAGGCTGAAGATATAGCATCATTTCTGGAGTATTTTTGTCCAAAATGCATACCTGCAGTCTGTACAGTCATAAGAAAACATCAGACAAACCAAAATTGAGGGAGATTTGACAAAATAACTGATCGATATTACTCAAAATGGTTAAGGTCATAAAAAACAAGGAAAGACTGAAGATTATTACAGACTGTAGGAGACTGAAAAGAAAGAAAAATTAAATGCATTTTGGGATCTTGTTTAGGAGTCTGGAATAGAAAAAGGACATCAGTGGAAAAATTGGTGAAATACCAATACATTTTGCAATTTAGTTAATAGTGTTGTACAAGGTTAATTTCTTGTGCTTGATAATTGTACTAAACTTACATAAAAAATTAAGGGAAGAGGGATGAGAGATGGAAACTCTATATTTTGTAACTTTTCTTTTTTGTATTTCTGTAAAGCTAAAACTGGTTTATAATTGAAAAATTTAAAATAAAAAGCCTAACACCTTGGTCAAAAAAGTAAATATGACAGTACATATCAAAAATAATCTGTGATTAGTATGTTCAAAAACTCAGATGGTTAGTAATATCAACAGAGCAAAGGAAGACATAAAATATGGGTTAGAAATTCTAGAACTGAAAACAAAACTAATGAATAAAATTGACAGGACATCAGTTACAGCAGAAGACAGAAAGACAAAAGAAAGGAAACTTGAGGGAAAAAGAATGACAGACAAGACACAGAAAAGTGATGCCACACACATGCAACTGGAGGTCCAGGATGGAAGAAAAACAAGAGGGGAGAATCAATATTTGAAAAGATAATCTCTAAGAACTTTTCCACACTGTTTCCTGGAATTAAGTGGAACTTAAGTCCAAGTCCAGGAAGCCATATGAATCCCAGGAAAGTTCAATATAAATTAAAAAACACACAATAAAAAACAGGTTTAAAAAAAAGACAAAGAACACCTAAAAGATATCACAGAAACAAATGACACCTTTAAAAGAAAATGACTTACATTAATTTATCCATAAGACTGTGAATTTTTGACTCAAAGATAGGAAGAAGAAAATGAAAAATATCTATAGATAAGTAACGCATGATGGAGTTTGGACCACAGATCCTAAGGAAAGCATGTGATGGCATAAATAGTAGAGGAGATTTGGTTACCTCCACAGAAACAAACAAACAAAAACCAACCACTTCATCTCACACCAAAAAAGGAATTGATCTGAATTTCTTTTAACATTTTATAACTTTTACGTTCAGTTGTAATGTCCTTTTTTATTTTTATTTTATATTGGAGTATAGTTGATTTCCAGTGTCAGTTTCAGGTGTACAGCAAAGTGATTCAGTTGTACATAGACAAGTACCTATTCTTTTTCAAATTCTTTTCCCATTTAGGTTATTATAGAAGATTAAGCAGAGTTCCCTGTGCTCTACAGTAGGTCCTTGTGGGTTATCAATTTTAAACATGGTAGTGATCTGAATTTTAGATGTACACAGGAAAGCTTAACAATGATAACTTGGATGATATATTCTTGAACAAGGATGATATTTTCTTCAAAAGGATTAAAGTTTTTTTTTTTTTAAGGAACACACTCAAGAAAGCTTTTTGCTATTCAAATGAGTAAGTTCATCAGGCGAGATGAAAAAAAAGTTATAGACATCTGCTGTATAACATGGTGCTTGTAGTTAAGAATACTGAACTTAAAATTTTGTGAAGAGGGTAGATCTCATGTTTTTTGTTTTATTTTGTTTTATTATTATTTTTTAACACACAACTTTACAGAAAAGGAAAGGAGTGATAAACTGAACCACTACTTTCAACATTTAAAATATTTGATTTTCCTCTAATTCGAAAAGATACACATATCCCTGTGTTCCAAGCAGCACTATGTACAATAGAAAAGACATGGAAGGAACCTAAATGTCCATCGACCGATGAATGGATAAGGAAGATGTGGTACATATATACAGTGGAATATTACTCAGACTTAAAAAGGAACAAACATAATGCCATTTGCACCCACATGGATGGACCTGGAGATGATCATACTAAGTGAAGTAAGAGACAGAGAAAGACAAATATCATATGATACCACTTATAAGTGGAATCAAAAAAATTATACAAATGAACTGATTTACAAAACAGAAACAGACTCACAGACACAGAAAACAAACTTATTGTTACCAAAGGGGAATGGAGGAGGGATAAATTAGCAGTTTGGAATACGCAGATACAAACTGTTATGTATAAAATAGGTAAACAACAAGGACCTACTGTATAGCACATGGAACTATATTCAATATCCTGTAATAAACCATAATCGGAAAGAATCTGAAAAATATATATACAATGAGTATATTATATATATACAAATATATATATATATATATATATATATATAACTGAATCACTTTGCTGTACACCACAAACTAACACAACATTGTAAATCATGTATATTTCAATTTTCCAAAAAAAAAAAAGGAAAAAAATGTTTGGTTTTCAATCCATACCATTAAATCATGAAAGTAAAAAAAAAAAAAAAAAAAAAAAAAATCATGAAAGTACCAGCTACTAAAAAGAGATATTTGCAACAATATTTAATATTAGATATTCCCAACAAAGTGCTCATATCCAGCATTTGTAAAACATTGTTTTGTATAAATTATAAAAAGACAGACTACTTAATAAAAAATAAAATAGGCACTTCACTTAGTAAGATATTAAAATGCCATTCTTAGTCATCTGTGTAATATACATGAAAACCATATACAGGCATCATCTCCCAGAGTAACTGAAATTAAAAAGACTGACCATCTCAGGCTTCCCTGGTGGCGCAGTGGTTGGGAGTCCGCCTGCCGATGCAGGGGACACGGGTTCGTGCCCCGGTCCGGGAAGATCCCACATGCCGTGGAGCAGCTGGGCCCGTGAGCCATGGCCGCTGGGCCTGCGCGTCCGGAGCCTGTGCTCCGCAACGGGAGAGGCCACAACAGTGAGGGGCCCGTGTACCGCAAAAAAAAAAAAAAAGACTGACCATCTCAAGCACTGGCAATAATGATACGGAATAAATGGAATCTCTCCCATGCTGATGCTTTATATTGCAATTGGAAGAGTCACCTACAACTCTTTTAGCAGCATCAACAAAGTTGAAAATAAGCATATCCTATGACTCAGACATTCTATTCTTACACAGATAAAATTATAGTAGTATAGGCAGATAGCTGTATATTATTCCTTTATGTTAGGATATTAAGTTGTCTATGTTTTATAGGTAAATATGTAAAACACATGCACACGTACAAACTTACTAGGATTGAAACTGCACACATATTCTTTGTAAAGAAACATATCCTTTCAATGAAATCTACCTCCAGGTTAGCCAACAAAGAAATAATACCTTACAGAAAAATTATCTGACTTCCATGTCATTTAATTAGCATTGACCAATAATACAATAATGGTGAGAACTAACAGATTCAAACACATTTTCTCCCAGAGCTTCAAGGGGGGTAAACCGAGGGGGAAAGACAAAATAATTACAATTTAACTCTGAATGTACAATATATACAAATTTAGATCAAGCAGTGATTAAAAGGAAAAAATCGAAACGTATGAATAGCTAAAGGGCAACAGTAATTTAAACAAGTGGAGATCAGCATGTCCATTTCATAAATTACATCATTTAATAAAATTACTTCAAATTTATTTTATTATAATTGGATAGACGTAGCCTCACATTCTTAAAGGACACCCGCATGGGACAGGAGATGAAAAACACGATCTTTCAAAAATTCTATTTTCTTTAATCGTTAGAATATTAATAGAGCTGTTTGAAGACTGCAACTCTCATTTGAAACAGACCACATTAGACATTCATTCAACATTTCGAAGAATGTGTAAACAGATTAAGTAATGTCATTATAACTGCAAAGATAATAACTCTAGTGTTCTAATGGTCACTGCTAAATCAAACACATGGCCCTTCGCCCCTAAAAGAGATGAAATGTTTAGTTATCAAGTTGGCAATGACTGTATTCAAGGGAATAGCAAATGACTTCTTTCTATTTAGCAACATTTTGCTATTTAGTTTTCAGGGATATTGGGTTTGCTTCATAATGCTCACCTTAGCAAGCGGCAATTATGTAAATGTCTGTGCTCGATGACTGTGCTCCTTCCATCACCCTTATTCTAAACAGAAATGACCAATAAAAGAAAAGCAAACATTTGAACCATTTCACTGACTCCAAGATGACTACTCTAGGGGCCAGTGGAGATGAGGAAAAGGCGATTAAGTTAACTATATACCCTGAGAAGTCATTTTAATATAAGCTTTCTCTGAAGAAATTAAGCTCACAGCATGAATTTGTAGATTCAGTCCCCTGTCACCCACCTCCATTGTTTGGGGTCCTTTTCAGAATTTCCATAAAGGATGCTCTGCTGTAACACAGAGGCTCTAAGATTCTGTGGGTCAGACAGGATGGAGAGCCGTTGGTCTTTGATTTAACGACTTGGATTCTGAAATGGGCTTGCAGGGCAGGCTGAGAAGCGGCTCTCTAAAGGAGGTATTCCACCGCGCTGGCTTTTCCCACGTTGGTTTCTGACCACAAAGAAGAGTCAGCTTAACCACACTTTGAATGTTTCACATTCTTCTTACATTTCACCCACCTGAGATCTTTGTCTGCTGTGAAAAGGACGGAAATCAGCACCAAACTCGGGTTGAGGATGAAGCCATAGGAACCCTCGCTTATTGCTTCTGGGGGTCCAAAATGGTGCAGTCACTTTGGAAGACAGTTAAGCAGTTTCTTACCAAACTACACCTATTCTTCCCATAAAGCCAATCAGTTGCACTGCTTCGTACGTACGCGAGAAGAGTTGAAAACGTAATGTCCTCACCAAACACCTGCACACAGGTGCTGACAGCAGCTTTAGTCATAATGGCCAAACTCTGGAAGCAACCAAGACCTCTTTCGGGAGGTGATGGATAAATGAATGGTGGTCTATCCAGACAATGGAAAATTATTCAGCACTAAAAAGAGACACGGTATCAAGCCAGGAAAAGATACGGAGGAACCTTAAATGCGTATTAGTAAGTGAAAGAAGCCAACCTAAAAAGGCTGCATCCTGTGTGATTCCAACTCTATGACATCCTGGAAAAGACAAAACTATGGAGACAGTAAAAGGATGCCAAGAACTGGGGGAGGGACAGATGTGCAGGCAGAGCACAGAGGATTTACACGGCAGTGAAACTACTCCGTATGACGTCATAATGATGGATACGTGTCACTATACACTTGTCCAAACCCATGGAATGTACAACACCAAGAGTGAACCCTAATGTAAACTGTGGCTTTGGGTGATGATGTTGTGCCAGTGTAGGTTCATCGATTGTGACAGATGCGCCATCTGGTGGCGATGTGGATCATGGGGGAGGCTGTCCATATGTGGGAGCAGGGCGTGCATGGGAAATCTCTGCACCTTCCTCTCAATTTTGCTGTGAATCTAGAACGACTCTAAAAAATAAAGCCTGTTAATTAAAAAAATTTTCATGGGTAAATACTGATACAATCCTACCTGGTGCCCAGAGGGACAAATGAAACGAAACATGAGGAGCCCTAACGTCTTTCGCTAGGTGGTCACTCAATTACTTTGTGTTACAAAAAAACAAAAAGAAAAAATCAACAACAACAACACCCCACACTTCTTGAGAAGGACACATTTGGCTGAAATAACCACCATACCCTTTATCAAATGAGCCATTTTACATTAAAAGACTAATGGAGAAATCCGAGTTGGTGGAACTCCCTGGAAAAGGGGGCCCGTCGCCCCCTCCAGGTGTGCAGCTGCATGGCCTATGGTGGAAGTTACGAAAACTTGAAATCAACAGAGTCCAAACTCAGCCTTAGAATCACCTGGAGAATTAAAACAAACACAAGACAAAACGACTCGGTTCACACAGCTGAGAGATACTGACTATGTCCCAGTCAGGGGCCTTTTCCAGGTGATCAGATGTGCTTTGGTGGAACCAGGTTAGGGCTTTGGGGGTCCCGGCTTGTGACCCTTTTCTGGTCCAACAACTCTTCTGGGTTCAAGGCCCAGCACTTGACCTGGCAAGCCTTAGCGCAAGTGCAGAGTGTGGGCTTTGGGGAGGGTGCTGAGCCCCAGAACTAGGACTGCTCTCCAGCGAGCAGGACGCATCCGCATCTCCTGTGCTCCTGTCACCAGGGCCCGAGCCTTCCCACCATCTGGAAGGAGCCCAGGTCTCTCAGCAGAGAACCAGGACCTGTGTGGAGCTCCCCTCTCTTCAGTTTGCAAACTGCAAACAGTGACAGTTTTACTTCTTCTTTTCCGATTTGGATTCCTTTTATTTCTTTTTCTTCTCAGATTGCTGTGGCTAAAACTTACAAAACTATGTTGAGTAAGAGTGGTGAGAGTGGGCAACCTTGTCTTGTTCCTGATCTTAGTGGAAATGCTTTCAGCTTTTCACCATTGAGGACGATGTTGGCTGTGGGTTTGTCATATATGGCCTTTATTATGTTGAGGAAAGTTCCCTCTATGCCTACTTTCTGGAGGGTTTTTAACATAAATGGTGTTGAATTTTGTCCAAAGCTTTCTGTGCATCTATTGAGATGACCATACGGTTTTTCTCCTTCAATTTGTTAATATGGTTTATCACATTGATTGATTTGCGTATATTGAAGAATCCTTGCATTCCTGGAATAAACCCCACCTGATCATGGTGTATGATCCTTTTAATGTGCTGTTGGATTCTGTTTGCTAGTATTTTGTTGAGGATTTTTGCATCTATGTTCATCAGTGATATTGGCCTGTACTTTTCTTTCTTTGTGACATCCTTGTCTGGTTTTGGTATCAGGGTAATGGTGGCCTCGTAGAATGAGTTTGGGAGTGTTCCTCCCTCTGCTATATTTTGGAAGAGTTTGAGAAGGCTAGGTGTTAGCTCTTCTCTAAATGTTTGATAGAATTCGCCTGTGAAGCCATCTGGTCCTGGGCTTTTGTTTGTTGGAAGATTTTTAATCACAGTTTCAATTTCAGTGCTTGTGATTTGGTCTCTACATTTTCTATTGCTTCCTCATTCAGTCGTGGAACGTTGTGCTTTTCTAAGAATTTGTCCATTTCTTCCACTTTGTTCATTCTGTTGGCATGTAGTTGCTTGTAGTAATCTCTCATGGTCTTTTGCATTTTGGCAGAGTCAATTGTTACTTCTTTTTCATTTCTAATTCTGTTGATTTTAGTCTTTCCCCTTTTTTTTCTTGATGAGTCTGGCTAATGGTTTATCAATTTTGTTTATCTTTTCAAAGAACGAGCCTTTAGTTTCATTGATCTTTTCTACTACTTTCTTTGTCTCTATTTCATTTATTTCTGCTCTGATCTTTATGATTTCTTTCCTTCTGCTGACTTTGGGTTTTTTTGTTGTTGTTCTTTTTCTTTCTCTAATTGCTTTAGGTGTAAGGTTAGGTTGTTTATTTCTGATTTTTCTTGTGTCTTGAGGTAGGATTGTATTGCTATAAACTTCCCTCTTAGAACTGTTTTTGCTGCATCCCATAGGTTGTGGGTTTTTGTATTTTCATTGTCATTTCTCTCTAGGTATATTTTGATTTTCTCTTTGATTTCTTCAGTGATCTCTTGGTTATTTAGTAGTGTATTGTTTAGCCTCCATTTTTTGGGTATTTTTTTTTACAGATTTTTTCCTGTAATTGCTATCTAGTCTCATAGCGCTGTAGTCGGAAAAGATACTTGATACAATTTCAATTTTCTTAAATTTACCAAGGCTTGATCTGTGATCCAAGATATGATCTATCCTGGAGAATGTGTAGTGGGGTTGCTGGGTCATATGGTAAGTTCAATATCAAAAAAACAAACAACCCAATCAAAAAATGGGTAGAAGACCTAAATAGACATTTCTCCAAAGAAGACATACAGATGGCCAAGAGGCACATGAAAAGCTGCTCAACATCACTAATTATTAGAGAAATGCAAATCAAAACTTACAATGAGGTATCAGAATGGCCATCGTCAAAAAATCTACAAATAATAAATGCTGGAGAGGGTGTGGAGAAAAGGGAACCGTCTTGCACTGTTGGTGGGAATGTAAATTGGTACAGCCACTATGGAGAACAATATGGAGGTTCCTTAAAAAATCTACATAGGGATGTTACTCCATCCCTTCAGAAAAGGAAGAGCATGGACCCATCTCTGATGGCTGAGTTGCACTGACAGTGACTCAATGTAATTTCACAAATAAATGCAGCCACCTGAAAGAGAAAAGTGACTTTGTACTGTCATAATCTTGTCTCTTCTTGATTCTAGGTGCCAATCTCAGATATATTTAGCCCATCCTCAGAGATTCTACACAATGTTTTCATACACATACCAAGGTAGAGGAACGGTTTCATGGGGATTACAGGTTGCCATGCTTTTTTGTCCTAGTAGAT
The DNA here is from genome assembly GCF_964270905.1 of Leucopleurus acutus. Classification (NCBI taxonomy): domain Eukaryota; kingdom Metazoa; phylum Chordata; class Mammalia; order Artiodactyla; family Delphinidae; genus Leucopleurus; species Leucopleurus acutus. Next base: position 3,312,602 of record NC_139148.1, read on the forward strand.
TATAACCTCACTCATGGCAAGTAGCATGTCTTATCTATCTTGGTTTCCTCTTGTTTAGCTGAGTACCTGGCACCTATTAGAACACCCAACAAATGTTTACTAAGTAAATAATCAATTATAATCATATAAACCACAGGAATAGAGCCCAATGAGGAAATAGAAAGTAATCTATATTTAAATGTGGCTATAGGCCCTTTAGGTCTCATTTAATATTTTTTTATGTTCTACCATCATGATGTTTGTTACAGAAGATTAAACGTCCATCGACAGATGAATGGATAAAGAAGATGTGGTACATATATACAATGGAATACTATTCAGCCATAAAAAGGAATGAAATAATGCCATTTGCAGCAACATGGATAGACCTAGAGATGATCATACTAAGTGAAATAAGTCAGAAAGAGAAAGACAAACATCATATGATATCAGTTATATGTGGGATCTAAAATACGACTCAAATGAACTTATTTACAAAACAGAAACAGACTCAGAGACACAGAAAATGAACTTATGGTTACCAAAGGGGAAATGGGGAGAGAGCTAAATTAGGAATTTGGGATTAAGAGATCCCACACTACTAGATACAAAACAGATAAACAATAAGGTCCTACTGAATAACACAGGGAACTATATTCAATATCTTGTACTAATCTATAATGGAAAAGAATCTGTAAAAGAATATATATATATATGTATATATAAACTGAATCACTTTTCTCTACACCTGAAACACTGTAAATCAACTATACTTCAATTTAAAAAATAGGATAATTAAGTTAAAACTTTTAAAATAAAGATAAAAATAAATGTGGCTACACATCCTTTTGGTCTCATTTAATATTTTTGTATTCTAACATCAAGATGTTTGCTACAGAAAATTATACAATGTGTTTCATCTTGTTCATTATATTTTCCTTCTCTGAAGCAATATGGATTCTTAGTCTGAGAAAAAAGTTCAAGGTTGATAATATTTTGGGTGGCAACAGTCATTAACATGGTGGTCAAATGCGTGACTTGCTTTTTATGGCGTGACCCATTGTGTCTCATCGGTTTTCTTAAAACATATTAAATAACTGAATCTATTCAGAAATGACTTCTTTTCAGATGGAGAGAATGTTTAAACAAAACTACTCCTGTCCTTTCAAAATCTATTTTTAAAGGAATTGTGCTGTACATAGATTTGAGAAATCCAGAAATATGTCATAAAGGGAAATAAATTTGGGGCTTGGTGATACAAGAAACTGTCCAGATACTTATCTGAATGCATTTCCAGCTTTTGAAATTTAGTCCAGGGACTTCCCTGGTGGTGCAGTGGTTAAGAATCCGCCTGCCAATGCAGGGGACACGGGTTCGATCCGTGGTTCGGGAAGATCCCACATGCCGCAGAGCAACTAAGCCTGTGCGCCGCAACTACTGAGCCTGAGCTCTACAGCCCGTGAGCCACAACTACTGAGCCCATGTGCCACAACTACTGAGGCTGGCACACCTAGAGCCTGTGCTTAGCAACAAGAGAAGCCACTGCAATGAGAAGCCCGCGCACCGCAACAAAGAGCAGCCCCTGCTCGCCACAACTAGAGAAAGCCTGTGCTCAGCAAAAGACCCAACACAGCCAAAAATAAATTAATTAATTAAAAAAAATTTTTAACAAAAAGAAATTTGGTCCAGATAAATGTGAACAGTCTATTTATACTGTGAACAATGTTTTGTTTTGTCAGTGATACTTCATCCTGGACTGAGCTGTTCACTAGAAATTTGGGGACATGTATTATTAGTTTTGTACACCAATATCCTCCAGAAACAACTCTGGATTATTCTGTCCAGAACAATATCTTGAATATTGTTTTGGCTAGATGGCATTCACAGTGTGCATTTATTATATTTATATATGCCTGTGGCAATTTAATGTTCATGAAATGTTTCATTGGTCTTCACATCCATATATATCCTGTGAAATAGGCAGAATGAGATATTCTTCAGATGTCCTTTTTTTTTCACATTTCTCATGTAATAGACAGAATTGGATATTCACTGGTGGGTGATCATTATTAGGTAAGCTACTCCCTTTCTATTCTCCACTAATTATCCTTTTACAGTTAATGTTACCTGGAAAATGCTGAAGGAATTTAGTACAAGTTGCTCCTCATTATCTTAGTATAACTGGTAACAATCAAAGACCACTCAATCTGCACCCTTTGAGAATATTAGCCTACTAACGACAAGTAAAATGTTTTTAAAAATGGAGAATTTCCCTGCAAAAATAAAAAACAAACTTATAGTTACCGGGGGGGCGATAAATTAGGAGATTAGGATTCACATATATATCTATATCTATCTATCTATCTATCTATATAACTAATAAGAACCTACTGTATAGCACAGGGAACTCTACTCAATACTCTGTAATGACCTATATGGGAAAAGAATCTAAAAAAGAGTGGATATATGTATATGTATAACTGATACATTTTGCTGTACAACAGAATCTAGCACAACATTGTAGATCAACGACACTCCAATAACAATTTAGATCAACTACACTCCAATAAAAATTTAAACCAAAAATAATAAAAGGATGGATGAAAACAAATGGGTTTATCCTCATAACTGACATCATTTAAGTCACGTTAACTGTGTGTACATATGCTTACCTGAGAGACGGCATGGTTGGCAGTTCCCCTGGTGTAAATGTCATTTAGAATGGTGAAACACGCTGCCGTTTACGCTCGAATTTGCAAAGCAACAGGAGAGTCTGTTTGGTGGAAACACAAAATGAAAATGATTTTCCAATGGTCTTCCCAGCATCTCTCTTAACCCTTTGACATTCATTCTTTCGATGTGAATTTCCAACATTAGATCACATTTCTAGTTCCTATCATTAACTGGTAATGAGAACTGCCAGGCGTCTCATTTTTTGATGATTTTGCACAGGATTCAAATAATTATCTAGTATCATTTTTAACATCTTAATAAAATTCTATTTTTTTGGCAAGACTTGAGATTGATTTATAATATGATATCGATGTTTAGAAACCTATCAGTCCTACAGAAGCCACTTGATAGAAACAGTTAAACGGATGGTCTGAGAGAGTTGATGTAATAAAGAAATATGATTAATTTCAGTAGGAAAAAATATTTCTCAGCAGCCAGTACACTAGGGAATTATTGTACAAAATGAGAAATCTCACATAACATGTAAACGCATACTTTTCATTCAAATTCCCAATAACACTATATACTAGTAATTACGATTCCAAATCAAAGTCCGAATGACAGATATATCTGAAAAGCAGCTTTTGTGGACTTACTAGTTCCAATTCCAAGTAAAAATGGAATACTTATTTCAAATTTCAATTCGAATTTCAAAATCTGAGTAACCCAGTAATCAAGCAGTGATACACTTATTCACCCCAATTCTAAATAACACCAGTGCACTTACTGGATCAAATAATAATGTTAATTAAATATTCCAAATAATACTAGTGTGTTTACTTCAATTTCCAATTCAAATTTCAAAATCCAAATAACACTGAGAATCAATATGGGTACAGTTATTATTTTCAATTCCAAATAGCACTAGTGTACTTATTAACTTATATTCTGACCCTAATTTCTATTTCTATCTTAATTTATCCATAACAAACATTAATGCATTTGTCAGCATAAATTGAAAATAGTATTTCAGGTCTTATTAATTCAAGCTCCAATTCAAGTTCTGAAATATAAATTGTACTGGTATCAAGCACTGCAACTATTATTAGTTCCAATTTTAAATAATAGTGGTATAATTATTACTTCTTATTTCAATTAAACTCTAGAGTCTAATAGCTCATACCACATACCATTGTACTTATTAGCTCAAATTCAAAATAACACTGATAAATGACTATGTTTCCTTTCATCTCTATTTCTAGTATTTCAATATCTCCTATAACAATCACTGGTACACATATTATTTCAAATAACTAGTAAGACGGTGGTCTTGTAATTCATCCAAATTTCAAAAAACACGTGCTTACATATTTAAATTCCAAATTACAAAAGTTTACTTCTAAGTTCAAATTCCAAATGAGACCGATTTACTTATTAATTCATATCTCAATTCCAATTCTAAAATGCAAATAAAACTGATAACAAGCTTCAACGCGCTTATCTCTTCAAATTTCAAATAACACTGATGTATTTATTCAACCCTATGTCCATATGCAGGTAACTTCCATAATAACCTGAGGTTCACTTTTAACAGAAATGCCATTTCCATAACAACCTGAGGTTCACTTTAAACAGAAATGCCGTTTCAATTCCAAAGGGTAAATAAATCTGACACAAGCATAGGTGCACTGATCAGGTTCAAATTTCAATTAACACTGGTGTGCTTATTAATTCATCTTCCAGTTGGAGTACCCAAATATCTCTAATGCCAAGCAAAGGCATACTTATTGGCTCAAATGGTAAATAACATGAGAGGTCTTATAAATTCAAATTCCAATTCACTATCCCAAACCCAGGTCACAGTGATAACAATTATTGGTAAACTGATTTGTTCTAATTCCAAATAACCCCGGTATCAGTCCAAATTCCAATTAAAATTCCCAAATAAATAGATAACAAGTACTGGTGGACTTTTAGCTAATATTTTGATTAACACTGGTGTACCTAATACTATAAATTTTAACTTTTCGTTTAATTTTCATTTAGAATTCCAAATTTCAAAAATCTCAGACAATAATAACTAATATGCTTAGTAGTATAAAATTCCTCATAATATCATTTGTCTTATCAAATCAAATTCCAATTTAAATTCCCAAATTCAAATGATACCCATGACAAGAAGAGACACACTTTTGAGGTCCAATAGCAAGTAACACTGCTGTAATTATCAGTTCACATTTCAAGTAAAATTCCAATATACAAATTTCTCCAATAAGAAGCATTATTCCACCTATCTCTTCAAATTCCAAATAACATTAGTGTATAAATATTCAAATTTCAGATAACATTAGTTTACTTGTTAGATCAAATTCAAAACGACAGTGGTTTACTTATTAATTTTGATAAATGTACTACTGCATTCATTAGCTAAAATTAAAAACGACTATGCTTTATTTCAAATTCTAAATCAAATTCCGCAAACCAAAAATTAAAAGTAATTAAAATAAAAAACACCAATTATTAGCTCAAATTCAAAATAAAAAATTCAAATTCAAAATAAAAAACTCAAATTTTTTGAGTTTTGAACTCAAATTTTTTGAGTTCAAAAAAACTCAAAAAACTCAAAAGCTCAAATTCAAAATAAAAAACACCAATTATTAGCTCAAATTCCAAATAACTTTGCTTTACTTATTGGTTCCAATTCCACACACAATTCTAAAATCTAAAAAAATTTGACAACAAGCACTGGCTGTTGCACCTATTATTTCAAATTCTAATTAACACTGGTGCAAATTTCCTTGAACTTGCAACTGATATCCCAAAGACCTATAACCCAAGGTATACGTTTTCACATTATTTACAAATAACACTGGCATATTTGTTGATTCAATTATCATGTCCATTTTAAATTTCAGATAATAGTCTGACACTTCCAACTGAAATTTTCAGTTGAAATTTTAAAATCCAAGTCGTACCATTAACAGGTACCAGTCCACTAATTATTTCTAAATGCAAATAACACTGGTGAATTATTAGCGCAAATTTAAATTCAAATTCCATGATCCAAATAAATCTGGTAGCACATACTTGGCATTTACTGGCTCAAGTTCTAAATAACACTGGTATACTTGGTGATTTAAATTCAGTCCGAATCAAATGTAAATTCACATTTCTAAATAACACTAGGACATCCATTCACTGAATTCCTAATTAAAATTCAAAAATTCAGATAAGACCATAACAAAGATCAGTACATGTATTCATTCCAATCCCAAACAACACCGGTTGGCTCATTAACTTATACTTCAAATCAAGTTCCGCTATACAAATATCTCTGGTAAAAAGTTCTACTGCGGGCTTCCCTGGTGGCGCAGTGGTTGAGAGCCCGCCTGCTGATGCAGGGGACACGGGTTCGGCCCCGGCCCGGGAAGATCCCACATGCCGCGGAGCGGCTGGTCCCGTGAGCTATGGCCGCTGAGCCTGCGCATCCGGAGCCTGTGCTCCGCAACGGGAGAGGCCACAGCAGTGAGAGGCTCGCGTACGGCAAAAAAAAAAAAAAAAAAAAAAAAAAAGTTCTACTGCACTTATTAACTTGAATCCCAAATAACACTGATAAACTTCCTCAAATTTTCAAATGGCAATATTTTACCTTTCAATTCTAATCCTAAATAACACTGACTTACACATTAACTCAAATTATAATTCACCTTCCAAAACCCAAATAACTTTGATAGCAAATACTGGTAAACTTCTTATTTGAAATTCTAATTATTTTTATTGGTTCAAAATTTTAAAACTAAATATCTCAGAATGTAATAAGTATACAAGTACTGGTACACTTAATAGGTGGAATGCCAGATTACAATGATTTACTTACTGACTGAAATTTAAATGCACATTTACACTTCCAAATAATACCCATGCTCTTCTTTGATTAATTTCCAACAAACACAAATGTACTTCTTTCCAATATCAATTCAAGTAGAATACCACTCGTATGACAAGCTCTGGTGCATTTAGCTCAAATAACACCTGTGTACTTATTTGTTCAAATTCAGATTCCAAAATATCTCCAGATAAGCACTGGGGCATTTACTAGTCTTAATAGCCACAACACTGACATACTTATGGTTAATAGACCCATTTACATTAGAAAATATATATAATGCTATTAATAGATATGGGTGTGTTTGTACGGCCATATTCAAAATAATAATGTTATAATTTCTATTCAAAATTTCTTTCAAATTTCTATGTCTAAACAACTCTGAAAATGAACACTGGTGTACTTATTAATTTAAATGCCAAATTTATAAACTCTATTGAATGTTAAAATATACTAAAGTGTATAAAAAGATCTAAAAAGTTTGTACTTACTAATATTGTAATAATTATATTATTAATGATTGTACTTATCACTTCTGACTCAATTCCAAATTCCAAATAACCAATAATAAATATTCCTGAACTTATGATTTGAATCCAAATTTCACATGCAGAACTTTGGCTGTATTATCTGTTCAACATTTTTATTCTTAAAGTGTGTTTAATATTGCCTAATTCAAGGGTATCTCTCCTGATTTCACACCGAGAGAAGGAAAAAATCAATTAGACTATGATCAGGACAACACATTAAGATTATTTTACTCTTGAGACTTCCCTGGTGGCACAGTGATTAAGAATCCGCCTGTCAATGCAGGGAACACGGGTTCGAGCCCTGGTCCAGGAAGATCCCACATGCCACGGAGCAACTAGGCCTGTGCACCACAACAACTGAGCCCACGCACCACAACTACTGAAGCCCAGGCACCTAGAGCCCGTGCTCCGCAACAAAGAGAAGCCACTGCAATGAGGAGTCCGCACACCATTCACTGCAACTAGAGAAGGCCCGCATGAAGCAACGAAGACCCAATGCAGCCAAAAATAAATAAATAAAATTAATTTATTTTACTCTAATGTTTGTTTTTTAATGAAATTCCAGCAATTCCACTCATAGGTATATATCTAGAAAACACTAATTCAAAAAGATACATGAACCCCAATGTTCATAGCAGCACTACTTACAATAGCCAAGACATGGTAACCACCCAAGTGTCCATCAACAGAGGATTGGTAAAGAAGACATGGTATATATATACAATGGAATATCACTCAAACATACCAAAAAAAAAAAAAAAAAAAAGAAATTCTATTATTTCTAGCAATGTGGGTGGACCTAGAGATGATCGTATTAAGTGAAGTAAGTCAGACAGAGGAAGACAACATGATATCACTTATATGTGGAATCTAAAATATGATACAAATGGACTTACTTACAAAACAGAAACAGACTCACAGACATAGAAAACAAACTAATGGTAACCAAAAGGGAAAGGGGGAGGGTGGGATAAATTAGGAGTATGGGATGAACAGATACACACTACCATATATAAAATAGATAAACAACAAGGATATACTGTACAGCACAGGGAATTGTAGCCATTATCTTGTAAGAACTTTTAATGGAGTATAATCTGTAAAAATACTGAATCACTATGCTACACGCCAGCAACTATTATAATAATGCGATTCATCTATAGTTCAATAGAAAAAGAAAGAAAAAAAATCTTTTTTTTATCTTATAGAAATTAAATGGTATTGCATTTATGCATAGCATTCATTATTATATATTGAATGGTTTTATTTATTAAAATATTAAGCACTGGCATTTATAACTCAATAATTAAATATTATCATTGATATTCAACACAATTAATATGTTAAATATATTAAATAATCAAACGTTACCCATGGGGTGGGATTATAGGGAAGAGTGTATTCCCAGGCCCGTCACTTTTCTGCATGATAACGTATGAGGCCATTGAGCAAGGGCTCCGGTTTGCCGGGAAATAGTAACACAAAACACATCGCAAGGTGCAGATGCGATACACGTGACTTAGGGGATTTAGTGTTCCAGCACGACTTTGGAAAGGGCACAGCGTGATCTTTTCTTCCTGATTTCAATTTTCTCAGCACTGACCTGTCGCTAATCTTCCTCACACAGTGCTGCATCCCAGCTTTATTCGAATGACACATCGCTGAAAAAAGATAATTACTACGATAATGTTTTACAAGTAAGTACCACTTGAAAAAATTAGGTAACCGCTGTGTAGAGCTTGGTCGTCATCCCCCCTTATATTCTTCTTCGTAGTGAACTCTTAGCGGATACTTTTAAGTTAAAGAAAAATGTGTGAAATACAGGTTGGATTACTCAGGGGGTGGTGAGGGTTAGAAAGAGCCAGAGCATGACTGGGTGACTTGAGAACACTCCTTCCTAAATGTAATTTTCTACTCCACTCTGCTGCTGGGAGGTTGGGTGAGTTCAAGCATGGACGCAAAGTCGTCTTGCTCTTGATTTCTTAGTGATGGTATGGGAATAACTGTGACACTCACCTCCTGAAGTTGTGGTGTTTAAATGAATTAACGTACACAAGACTTCAGTGAAATATGTGGAGAAGGTGTGGAGAAAAGGGAACCCTCCTGCACTGTGGGTGGGAATGTAAATTGATACAGCCACTATGGAGAACACTATGGAAGTTCCTTAACATACTAAAAATAGAAATACCATATGATCCAGCAATCCCACTAGCGGGCACATATCTGGAGAAAACTATACTTCGAAGAGATACATACACCCCAGTGTTCATTGCAGCACTATTTATAATAGCCAGGACATGGAAGCAACCTAACTGTCCATTGACAGATGAATGGATAAAGAAGATGTGACACATATATACAATGGAATACTACTCAACAATAAAAAAGAGTGAAATAATGCCATTTGGGGCAACACGGATGGACCTGGAGATGATCATACTAAGTGAAGTAAGTCAGACATAGAAAGACAAATATCATATGATATTGCTTATATGTGGAATCTTTAAAAAATAACACAAATGAACTTACTTACATAACAGAAACACGCACAGGCTTAGAGAATGAACTTATGGTTACCAGGGGGAAAGGTTGGGGTGGAAAGGATAAATTAGGAGTTTGTGATTAACATATACACACTACTATATATAAAATAGATAACTAATAAGGACCTACTGTATAGCATGGGGAAATCTAGTCAGTATTCTGTGATAACCTAAATGGGAAAAGAATTTGAAAAAAGAATAGATACATGTATATGGATAACTGAATCACTTTGCTGTACACTTGAAATTAGCACAACTTTGTAAATCAACTAGACTCCAATATAAAATAAAAATTTTTTTTAAATATGACACCAAGTGAGGACACAACCAATGAAAGCTACCATATGAATTCTTAATAAAAACATTATATACAGATTACAGTGTTTATCTGTATATTATTTCCTGTGGCAGAAAGGTGCCTCATTAAAAAATGTTCTTCTGCATTGTTTCATTACAGTGAATAATGACCCCTCTTTGACTGGTTTCACATGAATATCGTTAGTATGCAAAATTCCTTCAAAATTAAATCCCTAATTATTCAATAATGGGAGCATCACGATCAAAACAACATAACACATACTTAGATTTTAAAACATAATTATTAAACTAATAAATTTTTGTGAATGTGTTTCTTAAGGATAAAATGATTTTTAAGTGCTTACTGAAAAGGAAAGCAACTAAAAATAAGCTATTTCAGCAGCAAGAATTTTGCTTCTCTTAAGAAGTACGAAATACCAAAAATCTATGTGAAAAGATGAGAATCGACTTTAAGCAGAATATTTTATGACATAACAGATCATAGTTGGAGTTCTTATTTTAGTCCCACTCAACAGTAAAAGACATATACATATATTTTCCCCTCTAAGTTTCCTGAATTCATGTTCACACTGTGTGCAACACTTTAGATTACTGTCATCCTATAAAACTACCTTAACTTGCTCAACCTTATGTTTTATCACTGAAACCTCACAGCAGATCTTTCACTAATTCAAGGAAAAATGCTCTAAAAAAGTACACAATACAACACTGTTAACTGTAGGCTCTATGAGGTACAGTAGATCTTTGGAACTTAGACATCTTGCATAACTCAAAGTTTGTACCCCCTTGACTGATATCCCCCTGCCTGCAACTCCCTTCCCCCAGCCCCTGGAAACCACCATTCTACTCTCAGCTTCTATGAGTTTTGAGTATTCTAGATTCCTCGTAAAACTGGTATCATGCACTGTGTGTCCTTCTTTGTCTGGCTTATTTCAGTAAATTGCTAAGGCAATAGATCCTATGTTAATTGTTCTTATCATAAAATAATAATAAAAATAGTAATAGTAATAATAATAATGCTGAGAGGAAACTTATGTAAGTGATGGAAATATTCATGGCGTAGATTGTGGGGGTAGTTTCGCAGGTATATACTTATCTACCAAGTCATCAAGTGATATATATTGAATACATACAGTTGTAGGTCAATCACATGTCAATAAAATGGTTCAAAAAAGTACTAAAGAAACTCCAAAGTGTTGAACAGGTATGTTTTAAACAAACACAAACCTCTCAATTATTTCTAATATTTCACCTTCATTCCTTAATTCTTTAAGTTTTCTTGTATAGACTGAAAAAAAGATATTGATAAAAACATACTGTGTTGCAACTCGAGATGATCACACTAAATGAAGTCAGAAAGACACAGACAAATACCATATGCTATCACTTATACGTGGAATCTAAAATATGACACAAATGAACCTATCTATGAAACAGAAACAAATTTGAGGGACACAGAGGACAGACCGGTGGTTGCCAAGGAGAGGTGGGTGGGAGAGGGTTGGATTGGGAGTCTGGGATTAGAAGAGGCAAACTGGCATATATAGGATGGAAGAACAACAAGGTCCTACTGTAGAGCACAGGGAACTATATACAAACCATCACGGAAAAGAATACGAAAAAGAATGTGTATAAATATATATACCGAGTCACTTTGCCATACAGCAGTAATTAACACAACATTGTAATTCAACTATACTTCAATAAAAAATAGATTAAAAAAAACCCAAAAAGCATATTGTGTATATAAAGAAAAAAATCTTCACTAAAATATGAGAAAGTAACATTCTTCATTCTGTGTAGGCGCTCTACATATATACTATGCTATACATGCAGGCATAAATACCTGCAGGTTTATTCCTATTTAGATACATTCAATCAGGAAAATATTACCCAAATATAATTGTAAGATTAAAATATTTCTATGCAGAGTTGAACATTCAATCTAATTTGAAAAACAGGGATATTTCCTCCAGGTAAGATCATGAGTTAGTCTCTTGAGTGGCAGTTTGGGCTAAAATTTAAAAAAGAATTTAAAAAAGTACTGAATCTATGTTTAGAACTTCTCTGGGAAACAAACAAAAAAAAGTTTAAAATCATGGTAAATGAAATTATGTATCTAATTAGAGAAATTTTGACATCTTATTTGAAAGTCAATCACGGGTACTTGTAGAGAACAAACTAATCTAGAGGACGATTTTATTTCTATGTATTTCTAATATGTTTTAAATGTTCCCAGTTGCTTCCTTTTAACTTCTGTGATAACAACACACTCATATTGTGTATAATTACTTAGAGTTAATTCTCTTCTATTTCTAAGCAAATGAAGCTAATTTAAATTTAAAATACCACTTATAAGCTTTTCACTTGATTTAAATTAATAAAAATAATTGACCTGAAGGTTTATGAGATTATTATATCTGAAGCATTTCCTACTGAGGATCCCTACAGACATGATTTAACTACCATCGAGGACAGAGTGCTTCCAGGACTTCCCTGGCAGCCCAGTGGGTGAGACTCCCTGCTTCCAATGCAGGGGGCACAGGTTCGATCCCTGGTTGGAGAAATAAGATCTCACATGCCGTGAGGCATGGCAAAATAAATAAATAAATACTTATTAAATTATATTATATTAAAAAATAAAAAGCATGCATAGGACACAATAGTTCCAAGCAGATTAGGAAACTGAAATACTTCCATAAAGGATGCCTGTTTACTGCTTTTTTTTTTCTTCTTCTTTCGGTGAGGTTGCTCACTGGCTTATCAGAGTTGACGGGAACATCACACCATGATGTTTTCTTTTGTTCCCCTAGCAACTGGGCAATGCCTGCGACTCAGCAGAACCTCTATAAAGAGTTCCCTTACAAATGTTCCTGTTGCTTTCTTACATATCACGCTACAATACAAAAGCGGAATTAGACAACTCAGGAAGTAGTCAGGTTTTTGGCCAATATCCTCCTTTTTAAAAAAAGACAACAGTTTTGTGGATTCACTAAAAGCTTAATTTTAGCAGTTATTTATATTTTATTGATGAATTTAAAAAATCAATACTTTTGGGGGGTGGGGAGAGATAAATTAGGAGTATGGGATTAACACATACACACTACTATATATAAAATACAACAAAGGAACGCTACTCAATATCTTTAATAAGCTAAATGGAAGAGAATATGAAAAAGAATAGGTACATGTACATGTATAACTGAATCACTTCGCTGTACACTTGAAACTAACACAACATTGTAAATTAACTATACTTCAATTTAAAAAATATTTTTGAAAAATCAGTACATATTTTAAAATAAAAGGCTTCTTTCTCTACAGCTGGCCATCGGATCCTGGATTTTCTGGATCCCATGATGCAGAGATCATGGGTCTTTACTGCATTAGCACTCACTCACAGAGGGGCAGTCACTTGAAGGTTACGCAGGTTAAAATTTAGCTTAACTGTTTTTAGCCACAAATCCATTTCTTCACCTGTACTATAATCGTTGGCTTCCTTATTGCACGAGTTATAAAAAGATAAATAATTCCTTTATTGGAGAAATTAATTTTATATATGTCTATCTGTCATATCTATTATTTATCTATACATTATCTAGTTATCTATACAACCTATTTATCTATTATCTATTCATATATTATCTAATCTATCATATAGCTATCCATTATCTATTTATCTACCTATCTATCTATCTATCTATCTATCATCTATTAGCATTTACCAGATACGTATTTGGCTTTGGAGGAAAAGATACATGTTGCGAACCAACACCAAGAAATGGAGTTCAAAAGTGGTCCTTCTCACTGTGAAGTCATCCCAATCGTACTGTTGCTGTTTTGGACTTGGGATTGGGTTCCTGCCTTTCTTGTCCATGGTCCATTCTTCTGCCTCAACTTCCATTCCCAGCATGATGGTGGGGTTGTTATTTCTCGCGTGTTCCTGTGTAGCCTTGCCTGTACACTGGCCAGATGGACACTGTCCCTACCTCCCCTACATATCTGTCTCCTTCCCTGATGCCTCCACTTCTGCCTACTCTCAAAGCCCCGAGACAGTCACATGTTCCCTTTTAATGGAAAAATGTATGCTTCCATATTCCACCTAAATTACCCTGCCTCATACTGTGTGTAGACATTGCTCCTGAACACTACACCTATATCTTTATTAAAATTAAAATTAAAGCCTGAATTTACTCTAGTCTTCCACTCGGTCCGTCCTTCCTCATAATCGCTTTCCTTCCTTCATTTCTCTAACCAAACACTCAAATGTCTAATGACCAACTTAGAACTACTTCGGAGAACTCCCCCCAAAATGAAAATGGACATTCCTTTCTTTCTAAGGTTTCAATCTCCTTCTAGCACAGACCTGCTTTAGAAAAAAAAAAATGTAGTGATGTTTAATAAGAAGGATATATTAGATAGGAAAAACAAATCAATACTTTTCCGACCTTATTAATTAAACACACACAAAAATACCAGCTGGCCCTCCTAAGAACATTTAATCTGAGACAACTGTCAGGACATCTTAGGGACCAACCAGTTCTGTATCTCTATAGAGACTCATGTAGCCTTGACACATTATAAATGAATCCCAGTCAGCATAAAGGGTCTTCAAGCTAACAAGTTTGTCTGGGAGCTACAAGGTTACCATTCAAAGCCCAGGAATTTAAAGTCCTTACAATTAATACCATCTTAAGATTTTTGGAGGGTTAACGTTTTTGCTGGTCAGTTCATAATCTAGGTCAAAGCTTGGCTATTACGTAAACCCTCTAAGGAGAGAACCGCATTGACCAAACAGCCATGAATTATGGGCATACTCAAATGAATAACACTGGCAGAGCGGTGATGAATGCTTCCCTTGCCAATTTCTACTTCCAGGTTTCCTTTGCTTTCCTAAGAAGAATAATAAAACATGTCACCCAACTTCACTAATTGGTATCATTGCTCCCAGCACTGTGATTCATGTCTGACTTTGAAAAGCTAATGAAGTAAGGGGAGCTGGACTTGGGATTGAATTGTCAAAGAATTACCCACAAAAGCTTTCCAAACTCTTGCTGTTGTGAATTGCAGCACGTTTTATTAAACCTTCATTCAGACAAACCATTTCACACATTGCCTATAGGTTCTACTCAATTTCTCTGCAACAATAACCATAAAAAGGTAAAAATAAAAAACACTTTCTTTAACATACTTGAGGAGTATTGTCTTGGTTTGGAAAGGAGACAGAATGATGAATTGCTCATACTGACAAATGTCCGGCACTTGGTTGAAACTTTGCCATCTGGCGAATATGACTAAGAACCATTTGTTTGGGGGGGATAACAGCTAGCTTTTGTTCAAAATAGCTTAGATCAGTGCAATCAAATAATGAAGGGTCTCTTCTTTATTATTTATTTTACATCTTTATTGGAGTACAATTGTTTCGCAATGTTGTATTAGTTTCTGCTGTATAACAAAGTGAATCAGCTATATGTATACATATATCCCCATATCTCCTCCCTCTTGCATCTCCCTCCCTCCCACCCTCCCTATCCCACCCCTCTAGGTGGTCACAGAGCACCGAGCTGATCTCCCTGTGCTATGCGGCTGCTTCCCACTAGCTATCTATTTTACGTTTGGTAGTGTATATATGTCCATGCCACTCTCTCACTTCATCCCAGCTTACCCTTCCCCCTCCCCATGTGCTCAAGTCCATTCTCTATGTCTGCGTCTTTATTCCTGTCCTGCCACTAGGTTCATCAGAATGATTTTTTTTTTTTAGATTCCATATATATGTGTTAGCATAGGCTATTTGTTTTCCTCCTTCTGACTTACTTCACTGGGTCTCTTCTTTATAAACCAACTATTTATTTATTCAGCACTGGGGTGGTGACAGAAACAAAATATGTGTGTGTGTGTTTGTGTGTGTGTGCACATTCTGTTTTGTTTCACCTCCAACATAAAGAAGAAGGGATTAGATCCTGCATGGGTGACTAAACCAGAAAGGCTAAGAGATTTCTGAGTGGGTCCCAGATAAAGCAAAGGTATTCAATTTCAACTACAAGTGTTTGGATGGAAACAGTTAATCTTTCAGTATTTCTGCAGAATGAACTTACAATTTATTGTACATACCAGAACACGTGTGAGAGAGAAAGAATGTCTCTTACCTCTTTACTGAAATAGCCAGTATAAACCAGAGTTTTCCCATGGACATGGGACATGTGGGTACCCAAGCTTTGTATCCAGATTCTCAATTGTTAGAAGGTCATTTTGAGAACAGGAAGGGCAGCACTGGTCTATCTTCAAGAATGACGGATGAGTGAATGAATAAAGGCAAAAATGAAGGGAATGAAAACCAGTGTATTCTAATTATACATATCTTAGGAGATAAAGTTCCACATGGTTTCATGGAAGACATGAATATCACAGATACGACGTTTATTCAGTTTGCAAATATATTCTACCCATGCTGGGTTCCACGTTCCTCCGCCTGGTATCTTTTCTGAGTGCACGTATTTCCCTGCTGAGGTCTGTCAGTGTAAACATGTGCTTATGCAGTCCACACTTTGAAATACATACTTCAGGGGTTACGGATTTCTCTACTGACAGGCAATCTCTCGCATCCCTTGGATTTTGTGGCTCCTTTGTGTGACCGGTGGAAACCTCGCTATTCGTCTACTTGTTATTCCTCTGTATGTGATCTGCTTTTCTCTCTCTGCTTGAAGTTGGGTTTCGTTGGGCTCAAGAAACCATACTGCCCTGTGCTTCTCAACAGCCATTCTGTTCCTACAAAGTGTGAAGCATCATCTCCTCCCTCAAGCATCACTTTGGAGTCCTAACAGGTTCAAGAGACCATAGCGGTAACACATACCCAGATGGTTTCAGCATGCCTTATACTGTCCAATGTCAATCACAAACAAGCATGGCTTTACTTTGTCACCTGACCATAGGTTTCCTTCCATGAGGCCATGATGTGTGTTGAGACCATGATGTGTGCTGAGGCCATGATGTGTGTTGAGACCATGATGTGTGTTGAGGCCATGATGTGTGTTGAGGCCATGATGTGTGTTGAGGCCATGCAGGAGAACACACCTTGGTATATGAATGATTTGCTCCTGCAAAACATGTGAGCCTGTAGCACCTGCTTGCTCTGAACTCCACACAGCCACTTCTCCTTGATGATGGAATGTTCTGGGCTCATTCCTTCATTGGGTTGCTGAATATCTAGTTTATTTTTTTAAAAATTTTATTGGAGTGCAGTTGATTTACAATGTTGTGTTAGTTTCAAGGGTACAGCAGTGATTCAGTTATATATACACATATATCTATTCTTTTTCAGATTCTTTTCCCATATAGGTTATTACAGAATATTGAGTAGACTTCCCTGTGCTATACAGTAGGTCCTTGTTGTTTATCTATTTTATATATAGTAGTGTGTATCTGTTAACCCCAAACTCCTAATTTATCCCTCCCACCTCTCCACTTTGGTAACCATAAGTGTTTTCTATGTCTGTGAGTCTGTTTCTGTTTTGTAAATAAGTTCATCTGTATGACTGTTTTAGATTCCACATATAAGCTATATCATGTATTTGTCTTTCTCTTTCTGAATTAAAGAATATCTACTTACTGATAGATATCATTCAAGATGCAAGATCACTGGACTCCAAGGGTAAGGGACACATTTTCTACGAGTTCTGTAAAAAGCAAGCAGCTTGATCCAAAATGGCAAGAGTTTGCAAGACGGCATGGCATTCCCTGTAGGAAATCTTGGGATTTCACTATAATTAGCTAGGCGGGGCTTTCCACGAATTCTATCAGCACCAAGACCTGTTACATACACTTCACGCAACAATCAAGGTACTGGGTGACAAAATTTGCAGGAAAATGTTGTTAGCAGCTGAACCAGCTGGGAAATCCTCACTTCTCCACTCACCACTCAAAGACAGCCAGCAGGTAGAGTATAGGTATTTATTTCAGTTCATTCTCATATCTAGGCACAATGAAGAATACACTCTATGGTCATGGATAAGGCGATATTCCAGAAAGGATTCAGATCCCTGTTGTTTTGGGGGCAGTTATGAACTAAACTGTCTCCCCCCACCCCCCAAATTCACATGTTGAAGTCCTAACACCCAGTATCTTAAAATGTGATTGTGTTCGGAGATAGGCCCTTTAAACATGTCATTAAGGTTAATGAGGTCTTTAGGGTGGGTCCTAATCCAATAGGACTGGTGTCCTTATAAGAAGAGATGATGACACAGACACACGCACAGGGACCACCATCTGAGGACACAGGGAGGAGACGGCCATCTCCACGCCAAGGAGAAAGGCCTCAGGAGGAATCAGCTCTGCAGACACCTTCACCTCAGATTCCAGCCTCCACGACTGGGAGGAAAAAATGTCTGTTGCTAAGGCTCCCGGTCCATGGCCCTTTGTTATGTCAGCTCTAGCAACTAATACATAGATGGTATCACCCATGGCAAGCATTGGTCTTACATAAATCTGGAATACCGCTACATCTTAAGTTTCAGTTTCCCTTTGCCTCAATGACGTAGAGGAGGGTTATGAAATCATGGGACAGTGAGAAAATCAAAATTGTAGAGATCTACCCTGAGGCACAGGAAGCTGTCAAGATGATAAAGATGTAAGTTGGCTCTGTTACCTGAGAGTCAGTGTCTCGAAGGCCTTGTTGCTTATTGAGAGAGACAATAAACAAAAGGAAGAGAGGAAACAAATACATTTGGCAACACAATAGCTGTATTCTGTGGGCCAGGTGCCTGCATTTGGTTAATTTGTTTCTGAAGAGAGATAAAGAGAATGCATTGGAATGGCAGTAGCAATTGAAGGCACCCCCCGGCTGAATTCCAGTCTAGATCACTGTCGCCTTTTACAAGCACCTGGATTCTGCAGAGATAAATACACACGTTAACAAACAAAAAGGGGCTTCCCTGGTGTTGCAGAGGTTAAGAGTCCGCCTGCCAACGCAGAGGACGCAGGTTCGAGCCCTGGTCCGGGAAGAGCCCACATGCCGCAGAGCAACAAAGCCCCGTGCGCCAGGCTCTGAGCCTGCGCTCTAGAGCCCACGAGCCACAACCACTGAGCCCGACTGCCACAACTACTGAAGCCTGCGCGCCTAGAGCCCGTGCTCAACAAAAGAAGCCACCACAAAGAGAAGCCCGCGCACCACAACGAAGAGTAGCCCCAGCTCGCCGTAAGTAGAGAAAGCCTGCGCACAGCAACGAAGACCCAACACAGCCAAAAATAAAATATAAAAAAAATAAGTAAAAAGAACCACCACCTGTGGCTGAAAATGTGGGCTGCCTCTCAAAACACTTATTATCTTCTTCCAGTTTCGCTTCCTGACGGAAAGACCAGAAAGTGACATCTGCATTTTTCTGGACAATCTTCCATGCAGTTCTTTCAATTCAATGCACTTGCATGAGTTATGAAACCAGAGCTGACACAGGTGATAAGAGAGGCAGGTGTGAGGCTTCAATTGAACTGATTCAGATCGTAGCAGATGTGGTATGATTTGAACCCAGCATCGTGTAAAGGGTAGCAGGCAGATTCTTGACAATAGAAAGAATATCAGCTTCACTGATAACCCCCATCTATCAAGTAATGTGGGGATCAACCCTGGGAGATCAATGATCCATTTCTTCAGCTCTCCTGATGATTATTTAAGCCATTAAATGCTCTTGTGAAATCACTTTTGGACAACATGCATTCTTTCCTCTGCCCTTGAATGCTGACCAATGCAAGCATTAGTACCCACAGAGGTCGAAGGTAGGAGCCCGTCAGAGAAAGGTGAGTATGGGATGGATTTTCACCCCAGGTGCGTTTCAAGGCAGTAGGCATATCTCTACCAAAACAGCATGGGACACTGGAAACCCATAATATGAAATACACATTGAAGTCAAGACCACCAGACTGCTTTGGTGGAATCTTTGGTGGGAAAGACAGCAAGATGGACAGACAGATTGGACTGCATGACAGAGCTAATGAGTGACAACTGAGGTCAAAGTTTAAGTCTTATCTCAGGGCATGGTGAGAGGAAGGGGGCACCTACTTCCAAAGAATCGCTCTTCTATTGAAGACACAGGCTGATTTAGGACAAAACGAAGAAGACTCGAGGCTGAAGCTTACTGAAATGGAATCTGGATTGACTTCCCAGCATCACACATCTTTTACGAACATTTTCCCATTCATTAGAAAATACCAGGATTTAGCACTGGAATGTGGACCTTCAGGTGGGATCAGAGGACTCTGGACACCCCCAAACTCCTCTGAGCCAGCAAATGACACCCCATCTCTGAAGCTGATGAAGTGGTTGTTTCTTTTCCTGAAGACCCTACAGTTTTCTTATCCAAAGTAGGTACCTGTTAGTAAGTTGCCACTTTTCCTTACTCTTTACACCTGAAAATGTGCATTGCTTCCAATCTATAAGGAGCTCAGAAACACCCTGGACCATGCTGGCAAATACAGATCTCACTCAGAGGAGACACTCACAGCAAACAGATCATGTGTGTATCAAGAGACCATTCTGGAAAATGATACGTGGGGATGGACCTGGAGGTTGCTAGAAAAATATTGATTTTTCATGACAGTGTACTCACGGATATGAGAGAATTATCCAGAGATGCTGGCTTCTAGCTTCTTCCTGGAGCAAAGGGGACTGTTTCTAACTGTTTATTAAATCATTTGTGTAAAGTGCATTTAATTTTAGTGAATATCTAAATACACTCATGTAACATGAGAGACTGCATCATTTCCCATACAACTTGGGTTTCAAGATACCAGCCATGGAACACTACTCTTTGGGTTAAGACACCTGGAAAGGTTGACTTTTTGGAGACGTCTAGATGTTTGCACATGGGAAGGACAAATTTTATTATAACTGTGGAAGGAGAAATCCAGGAAAAGTCATTAGTGCAAGACTTGATGAAAATTATTTCAACAGAAGAGCAGTGTGGTGACTTTTCTGATGAGTGAGGCACTTGAGCATAGTATAGGGCTGATGGAGGAATTTCTTCTCATTATTCTTCACTGATCCAATTCTAAGAAGGTAGGAGAAGCTATGGCTGTTTGGGGCCCCCTTAAGGAAATAGAGGCTGCGTGAGTGGAGCTGTGGTTTATCTA
Organism: Leucopleurus acutus; assembly: GCF_964270905.1. Taxonomy (NCBI): domain Eukaryota; kingdom Metazoa; phylum Chordata; class Mammalia; order Artiodactyla; family Delphinidae; genus Leucopleurus; species Leucopleurus acutus. The sequence continues at coordinate 3,333,649 of NC_139148.1, forward strand.
AGTCTGGCTGGACGATTTGTGTTTAGCCAGAAAAGCCAGGATGGGTCACTGGGGGCAAAGTTCCTGCAAAGGTTATATGGTAGCGTAATTTTGGTCTCTCAGGGTCTCATATTGCAGAACTTGCAACAGATAAAGTGGAAAGTAAACCTAAAAATGGAAAAAGTTTCCCTGAATTGCAAAGTGATCATTAAACCATACAAAAGGCATCTTCCCACATAAGTGGTTGAAAATGGTATCACTTGAAATTCTACTTATATGAATTTTTGAAATTCCGGATGTAGCCTGTAGAAATCGAAATAGGCACGGTCTTCACTTTGAAAAGAATGATAAGTGAGCAACCCAGGTCCTTAAAATAAATCACAATACTGGCTTGCATGAAATCATGTTAAAGTGCAAAATGAAAACACATTAATTTTTCTCTTGCTTCTACGACTATTATAATTAATCTAAACATTTTTATACCAAATGAGTTTAGAAAGGTATAGATTCAATTCACATCTGATATTTCTAGCAATGTACAGGGAAGAATATTGTTTGCGTGAATCTGACCTTTTGTAGAATTGATTTTGCTTTAAAAATTTATATTTACTAATATATCAGATTTAAAACATACTATTTGACTAATATAGGTGACCTGACAAGTTATTAATCTTCAGCAGACAACTGAATATAATAATGGAAAACACTGACACAGAGATCTTCTTAAATGTGTATATGTTCTTGGTCTAAACAGTCATATCTCAGTCAAAGAATACCATATCCAGGCAAAAGTTGGAAAAAAAAAAAAAAAGATGATGCTGTATAATTTGGGGGTATGTGGGTGTAAATGATAAAATCTTCTTGCCCTTAGTAGAAAATTTTACAGATTGCCTGTGCTACAAAAACAGATTGGAAGACTAATTTTTTTTTTTTTTTTTTGCAGTACGCGGGCCTCTCACTGCTGTGGCCTCTCCCGTTGCGGAGCACAGGCTCCGGACGCGCAGGCTCAGCGGCCATGGCTCATGGGACCAGCCGCTCCGCGGCATGTGGGATCCTCCCGGACCGGGGCACGAACCCGTGTCCCCTGCATCGGCAGGCGGACTCTCAACCACTGCGCCACCAGGGAAGCCCAGAAGACCAATTTTTAACTCTGTCATTTTCCTGTTCATCTTTACCTAATTTTCACAGTAATGCAGGGAAATAATATCCTCTAGTAAATAGGTCCTCTTTTCCTTCCATTTTTGATGCTGGTATTTATCTATATTCTATCACTGACAAAAGGGTTCATTACCACAACATGAAAATAGGACACCATGAGATGATTTTCTCTTCATGAAGTTGATGGAAAAATAAAATACTGCTAATTATATAGACAGCATATACTTTTAGTATGAAATGAAACCAAAAATTACAGCTTATCATCCAGTTAATGAAAATCCAAAGGGGGGAAAAATGCTGAAAGTGATGCCTTGTAAATTTCAATCATTACCCAGTTGCTACCCTTCATTAGTAATGGCCTTTGACATGTGGGCAGAAAACCTTCTTTCATGCAATTTTAAATTGAGTTCTCCAGTAAAATGAATCCTGTATGTCACACATTACCATCAAATTAAAGCAACCTTCTTTTTTCTCATGGTTCACACAAATCTGTTTGTTACTGGGTTGCCTTCGATGCTGAATTTGATATTATTGACATTTATTTCCCCAAAGAAAGTAAACTCTCGTTATATGGTCACTTTGGGTAATGTTTAATTAAAAATCCTACTTATTTCAAATCATTTAAGATATTTAAGGTTTTAAAGTTAAGATGGGGTGAAGCCTATGTCAACTAGTTATTATGTGTTTTTAAGAAATGATAATTTTCTTACAAATAATAAATGCTGGAGGGAGTGTGAGGAAAAGGGAACCCACCAACACTGTTGGTGGGAATGTAAATTGGTGTAGCCACCATGGAGAACAGCACAGAGGTTCCTTAAAAAACTAAAAATAGAGCTACTATATGATCCTGAAATCCCACTCCTGGGCATGTATCTGGAGAAAACCATAATTTGAAAAGGTACATGCACTCCTATGTTCATAGCAGCACTATTCACAATAGCCCAGTCATGGACGCAACCTAAATGTCCACTGATAGATGAATGGATAAAGAAGATGTGGTACATGTATACAATAGAATCCTACTCAGCCATAAAAAGGAACGAAACTGGGTCATTTGTAGAGACGTGGATGGACCTAGAGACTGTCATACAGAGTGAAGTAAGTCAGAAAGAGAAAAAGAAATATTGATACATATATGTGGAATCTAGAAAAATGGTATAGATTATCTTATTTGCAAAGCAGAAATAGGGACACAGACGTAGAGAACAAATGTATGGATACCAAGGGGGGAAAGGGGGTAGGTGGGATGAATTGGGAGATTGGGATTGACATATATACACTATTGATACTACGTATAAAATAGATAACTAATGAGAACCTACTGTATAGCACAATAAACTCTACTCAGTGCTCTGTGGTGACCTAAATGGGAAGGAAATCCAAAAAAGAGGTAATATATGTATATGTATAGCTGATTCACTTTGCTGTACAGTAGAAACTAACACAACATCGTAAAACAACTATACTCCAATAAAAATTAATTAAAAGAATAAAATAAAATAAAAATTGGGGGGAGATGGGTTTGTCAGTAGAACCTCCTCAAAGTATTTTCAGACCTCCAGAGAGCCCAACGTTCCATATAAATAGCTATATTCTTGTGCTGGGCAAGGTGGAGACCTTGGAACACCTCAGTCATCCTCACCTGGGAGCTTGCTGGCAATGCAGAATCAGCATAGGGCTGTCAAATCAGAATTTGCATTGTAACAGGATCCGCAGGGCATGTCTGTGTGCATTAGATCAGGGGTCCCCGTTCCCTGGCCCTTGGACCAGTACCAGTCTGTGTGGCCTGTTAGGAACTGGGCCACACAACAGGAGGTGAACGGCAGGTGAGCAAACGAAGCTTCATGTGTATTTGCAGCCGCTCCCCTAGGAGCGCAAACCCCACTGTGAACTGCACATGCGAGGGACCTAGATTGCGCGCTCCTTGTGAGAATCTAATGCCTGGTGATCTGAGGTGGAGCTGAGGCGGTGATGCTAGCGCTGGGGAGCGGCTGCAAATACAGATTCTCATTAGCAGAGAGGTCTGACTGCACAGAGACCATCATAAATCAGTTGCTTGCAGACTCACCTCAAAACCCTATCAGTGAGTGGCAAGCGAAAACAAGCTCAGGGCTCCCAGTGATTCTGCATTACTGTGAGCTGTATACTTATTTCATTGTCTATTACAATGTAACGATAAGAGAAATAAAGTACACAATAAATGTCATGTGCTTGAATCATCCTGAAACCATCCCCCCTCAACAGTCCGTGGAAAAAGTGTCTTCTACAAAACTGGTCCGTGGCGCCAAAAAGGTTGGGGACCACTGCATTAGATGTTGAGAAACTCTATTTCATACTACAGTCCTTAAGTACCCACCTGATTAGCTGAATCACCTCTTCCTTCCAATGGAAGAGCTGATTTATGCCTGGAGTAAAGTTGGATTACCAACATAATTGCCTCTCTCTTCAACCTGAGTGGTATAAATCCTGCGGAGGTGCTTTGATTGGCTCAGGTGGGTTCAGGGGCTTCAGGTAGGAACACGAAATGTACTGATGGGCGATGAGTGGGGGCTGAGTGAAGCATCCAATCTTTCTCCTGGAGGGTGTTATAGAGTGAATTGTGTCCCAACTGAAAATTACATGTTGCAGTCCTGACACTCAGGAACTCAGAAGGGGCTGTAGTTGGAGATGGGGTCTTTAAAGAGGTAATTAAGGTAAAATGAGGTCATAGGGGTGGGTCCTAATCCAACTGGACTGGTGTCCTTATAAGAAGAGATTGGGACATAGAGGGACGACCCTGTGAGGACACAGGGAGGAGATGGCCATCTACACGCCCAGGAGAGAGGTCTCAGGAAGAACCAGCCTGCCGAGACCTTGATCTCAGACTTTCAGCCCCAGGCTTTCTCTCTCCAGGACAGAGAGAATTTCTGTTACTTCAGCCATCCAGTCTATGGTACTTGGTTTCGGCAGTCCGCGCTGACTAATATAGAAGTAAAAATTAATAGAAATACGCAGAGAAAATAAATTTTAAAAATTTATTGTCTGTCACAGTTTCTATTCATGAGAGCAGTAATAACAAACTATCAGGTGCCTTTAGTGTGACCATGATTCTGAAAAGTATATTTATACCTGAGACATTATGTATCCCTATAGGAAAACCACATACTAGTATACTGTTTTAACATTTTTAATGCTTTTGGGCTATCAGCAAGCTGTTTTGTGGTTTGCCAACATTACAACTGATGGCATATTCTGGTTTGAATAAATGGCAGAACATCTGGTATTGAAAAAAACACAAGAGCAAACTATTATCTACAACCTTATTATTACGGAAGCCATGTAGAGAGGGGCAGGGCTTTCGGTGGTGAGTGCAAATTTTATGGTGCTAAACTCCCATTTTTAGGTATTTAATTAGAGAGAAATGTATTGATATATATTAATAAAAATGTCATTGGGTAGAGCTTGTAGAACGGTACCAAAAATACATCGTCCCACAAAAATAGCTGGTCACAGTGGAAAAGTTTGTAGAACTTTTATTGGGTCTCTTTGGGTATTTGTGGCCCCCCCCCCAAATCCCCTAGAAAATAAAAGGAAATAAATAAGTATAACCCAAAGGTCTCACCTAGATAAGCTGAGTGATTTTATTCAATGGGATGACTGTTCGTGCTTGAAATAATGATCAGGGAGACTATACTGCTGAGAGACAAACATGCCCCTGCTCCTTCTCTTGCTGCTGGGTGTTAGAAGCAAATTATGTCTCCGCTTGGCAATGTCTTGTCTTACATGACTGCCAACTGGATTGCAGCCACATTTCTGACATATCATCCGAGAAAAACAGTTTCCCCAAACTATGAAGGTCATGAGGTCAAACTCTATTGTTAAAATTGCTAAGAGAGAAACAAGGAGGTCTTCTTCCAACCCCAGTTGGTGGGACAATTGGGGTAACACTGGATGTAAGCTCTCCATGCCATGTTTTGAGAGATTAAGGATCCCTTTGTGAGAAGACATACAGGTGGCCCATAGGCCATGAAAAGATGCTCAACAGCACTAATTATTAGAGACACGCGAATCAAAACTACAATGAGGTATCACCTTGCACTGGTCACAACGGCCATCATCAAAACGCCTACAAATAACAAATGCTGGAGAGGGTGTGGAGAAAAGGGAACCTCCTGCAGTGCTGGTGGGAATGTAAATTGGTGCAGCCACTATGGAGAATGGTATGGAGGTTCCTTTAAAAACTAAAAATATAGCTATCATATGATCCAGCAGTCCCACTCCTGGACATATATCCAGACAAAGCTATAATTCAAAAAGACACATGCACCCCTACGATTACAGCATCATTAGTTACAATAGCGCAGACATAGAAGCAACCTAAGCGTCCATCGAGAGATGAATGGATAAAGAAGATATGATAGGACTTCCCTGGTGGTGCAGTGGTTAAGAATCCGCCTGCCAATGCAGGGCACATGGGTTTGAGCCCAGGTCCGGGAAGATCCCACATGCTGAAGAGCAACTAAGCACATGCACCACAACTACTGAGCCCGTGTGCCACAACTACTGAAGCCCATGCACCTAGAGCCCATGCTCTGCAACAAGAGAAGCCACTGCCATGAGAAGCCCGTGCACTGCAATGAAGAATAGCCCTCACTCGCCGCAACTAGAGAAAGCCCGTGCAAAGCAATGAAGACCCAACACAGCCAATAAATAAATAACTAATAATTTAAAAAAGAAGATATGATATATATACAATGGAATTGTACTCATCCATCAAAAAGAATGAAATAATGACATTCACAGCAACCTGGATGGATCTACAGATTGTCATAGTGAGTGAAGTCACAAAGAGAAAAACAAATACCACATGATACCACTTATATGTGGAATTTAATATGACATCGATGAACTATGAAACAGAAACTAACTCCCAGACACAGAGGACAGACTTGTGGTTGCTAAGGGGGAGAAGGGTTGGGGGAGGGATGGATTGGGAATTTGGGATTAACAGGTGCAAACTATTATATATAAGATGGATAAACAACATGGTCCTACTGTAGAGCACAAGGAACTATATTCAGTATCCTGTAATAAACCATCATGAAAAAGAATATAAAAAAGTATATATGTATAACTGAATCCGTTTGTTGTAGAGCAGAAATTAACACAACATGGTAAATCTACTATATTTCAATTAAAAAATATAAAAATATATAAAAAACTATTCCTTTGTGGAATAGTTTCCTGTTTGAAGGTGGATTTGAACCTGCACTGTTTCTCTTTAGGTGAAAACACAGTTTTGCAAGGGCACACATGGGATTCAGACTTCGCAACTGGAGAAGTCCAGAATGGACCGAGTGTGAGGTGTATCTTTACGAAAGTTGAGTGAGTGATGGCAGAAGAGTGCACTAGTACGTGAGGGGTAAGCCCATGTATCCCGTCGGGTTCCCATGGATCCAGTAACCCTTCCAGGAACATGGCTGCATCCCCAGCTGATGCTTCTCTTCTTTTTCTTGGTAACACCGTTACTAACTGTTTGTCCTTGAGATAGGGGGTTGGGGAGCCCTTGTGGAGGGCTTTACAGGGTGGAAAATGACTGCTAATTACTATCTGTTTAGCCCAAGGCTGCAGGAAGACAGTTGGTCATCTTAACATTCCATGCATCTTTGTGGTTCTACTAAAATTGCAGAAACTTTGTAACATGCAATTCTATAAAGCATCTACTAGTCTATAGACTGGCGGGAGTTCAGTGGAAACAATGTTGAATTTACATTAGTTTATGTGATATGGCCACAGAGAAGAGAGCCGATGCATTCCATTCTTTAATATCTTCAAACAAGAATATAGTCTGAATTCTTAGCTATTACTGAAGCAAGTCTTGACTGACTGTGGGAGCAGGGCTCTTTGAAAGTGTATGTAACTATTGACACTGTATTATTGTTTCTTATAGTTACTATTCTTTTTTAAAAAACTTACTTTGTTGAAGTATAGTTGATTTACAATGTTGTGTTATTTCTGCTGTACATCAAAGTGGTTCACATATATGTGCGTGTGTGCCTGTGTGTGTGTGTGTGTATATATATATATATATATTCTTTTTCATATTCTTTTCCATGATGGTTTATCACAGGATGTTGCATATAGTTCCCTGTGCTCTGCAGTAGGATCTTGTTGTTTATCCAACCTATATATAATAGTTTACATCTGCTAACCCCAAACTCCCAGTGGATCACTCCCTCACCTTCCCTTCCCCTTGGCTATCACAAGTCTGTTCTGTGTGACTATTTTTATGTCTGTTCTATGTCTGTGGTGACTATTTCTTTAGAAAATGACATCTCTGTGTCTCCTTTCCACATGGATTAAAGTAGATTTATGTTTGGGAGGGAAGACTGACAAAGACTTGAGATAATAATCACAGACATGCAATTTTAATTTATGCCATTGCCTGAAATATTCAATTCACTACGGGGTCAAGTTTCTTTCCCCGCCTTTGCCCCCGACTCCATATCATTTGGTTGGCTTATTTTACAAAGGTAAGCATTTAAATTTAGTCCAAGAAATATTATTTGAATGTGTACTCTGTGTCTTCATTCGTAGCCACAAAATGCAATGAAACATCTACATCTGTTTAGAGCATAAATTAATAACAATCATACCACTTCAAGTGACTTAGATATTTAACCTGATTTTTGTTCTACAAATCTGAGAGTCAATATTTATACCATTATTTAAACACATCCTGGCCAGCTTTACTCTACAAGAAAAATGGAGAGAAAGGGATTCAATGCATCTTACCAAAGCATACATTTTGATACGTTAAGAGTTTTAGTGTTTTATGTGTACAAAAATTAAGCGGCATATTAGTGGTTTTGGTATCTGCCAATTATATGCACTCTTTACTGATAGTGTGTCATGTTTCCCAAGCATCCAGACACACACCAGAATATGCTAAAGTTCAAGTAACCAAAAATCTTATGAATTCAAAGTAAATGAAATGTACTTTGTTATAACTTCCTTACTTCTCAGATTTGCAAACTTTACCAAAGTGATTTTTTTTTTTTTTTTTTTTTTTTTTCCGGTACGCGGGCCTCTCACTGCTGTGGCCTCTCCCGTTGCGGAGCACAGGCTTCGGACGTGCAGGCTCAGCGGCCATGGCTCACGGGCCCAGCCGCTCCGCAGCATGTGGGATCTTCCCGGACCGGGGCACGAACCCGCGTCCCCTGCATCGGCAGGCGGACTCCCTACCACTGTGCCACCAGAGAAGCCCCTAAATTTTATTCTCTCTCTTATCCCTCCCCAGTCTGGATTGAGGAATATCAAAGAAAAGGGGGTACTGAAACCGAGCAGGGTCAGTACCGAGCAGGTGCAGAGACCCTGCAGGGTCTTCCCTTGTACAGAAGCCCCTCTGTGTCCCCTGTTTCTTGTTTGTAGAAAAAGGCTTTAGTCCCTTAGGCCTCCCCTGAGTTCCAAAGAGATTCAGTCAGTTACTAAAGTGAGGGAATGCAGAAAGAAAGGAAAAGCAGTTAAATACAATAGCTTGAACAACAGTTAATCAGGAAGACAGAGTCCCAGTTCCTCCTTGAAGGATCTACAAAACAATCAAACACATATATATATATTTTAATTATCTGTATCCTTAATTATTTATGTTTTGCATGCTTGGGGAATTGTGTGAACATTCTCCATCATGGTAGAATATTTGTTTATTTCCCTTTGTAGTCCTGCCGTTTATTTTTTTTTAAATGAGCTTGTGCTCCTAGGTACGTACATTCTCTGGCATTCTGTAAAACATTTTACAACTGTATTATATAGTGGTATATATACACAATGGAATATTATTCAGCCTTAAAAAAGAAGGAAATTCTGCTATAGGCTACAACACGGCTCAATGTGGAGGGCATTATGCTAACTGAAATAAGTCAGTCACTGAAGGCCAACCACTGCATGATTCCAACTTGAGTTGTTAGTCTGAAACTAAGACACCACCATCACCTCCCCCCACAAACCCAAGTGGAGGATGGTGACCACACGCTGCCCATAAGCACAAAGAACCCAGACTGGTTGAAAACAAAAGGTTGACGATTAAGGTTCCTGAAACATCACCCTGTTACCTCACTACCCACCAATCAGAAGAAAGTCATGCTCCCTGAACCCCTCACCCCTAATTTGCCTTTGAAAACCCTTCCCTGAAAGCCTTTGAGGAGTTTGGGTCTTTTGAGCTTGAGCTGCCCATTCACCTTGCTTGGCCCCATGTTGGGAGCCTTGCAAATAAATGCTGGACTTTCCTTCACTACAAGCCTGAGTCAGTACATGGCTTTGCTGCACGTGGGTGAGTGGACCCAAGTTTGGTTCCGTGACACAATCCATCATATTGTGGATGTCAAAAGATAAAGCCTTTGGGAAATCTTATACTTCATTACAGTAGAGCAGCAGGAAGTACATATGGCTGTGAAACAGGAGGGAAGGGGGCAGGGCACAACCTTTAAAACATGACACGGCCCGAGGACACGATGTAAATGGTTTGAACCGAATAGGTCCAAGATGGCAGACAAGTCAACTTCCACTAGACCTTGAGCCTCAGTATACCCTCACTGTAACACATCAGCATGCTAAATGACATGGCCACAGGTGCCATGACAGTTGCAAGGCCGACCATAAAATGTCAACAAGTGGGCAGTGGCCCAATTCCTGGAAATCCCCACCCTTTCTCCAAAGTAGCTAGAATACTCTTCCCACTCATTAGCCTATGAAATTACCCACTCCTATACAAACTGACAACCCCCATACCCTGGTGCCACTCTCGCCTTCTGAGATGGCCCACACTTCTTTCTGTGGAGTGTGTTTCTCTCTAAGTAAATCCACTTATTACCTATCACTTTTTCTCTCACAGAATTCTTTCTGGGATGAGACGTCAAGAACCTGAGCTTCATTAAGTTCTGAGACCAGCTGTCTGATCTCAGTTAAAAGAGCACAGCTTCAAGTCTCAATTTGGGTTTTGGTCAAGTTCAAGTCCTGGCCCTCGGGGCCAAGTCCCAATCTGAGTTGTACGGTTTCAGTTGTGTTGCAAAGTCAGTACAGGAATAAAGGATTTTGTACAAGATGGAGACTTGAAAGAAGGAAACGGCAGAAAAAGGTTACGTGGATAAGCGAGCAGTCTCAGCTGGGTTTTGGAAGATCATGACCATTTCAGTTGGAAGAGTGGAGGTGAAGTGAATCTAGGTGAGGCAACCCTATGGAGCCGATTTGATCATTTTTGCAGAACATGAATGATGAGAGTCTATAATATGCGATTATGAGTGGAATGGAAGGCTTTCTTCCTTGGGAGCCATGAAAATTTTAATGAATCCACATATAAGAGAAAGGACATTTAGAGTAGCTCAGACAATTATAATAAAATGAATTAGGTTTTATAGTCAAAATACCTAAAAAGTATTAAATTCTAATGGGTTTCCTGAAATCCTGATATGTTTTCTGTCTATCACCTCAGTAGGATTTCATTTAAAAACAAAACTATTTGCATTAGGAAATACTGAAACCAAGCAGGACCCTGTGGGGCTCCTGGGCACAAAAACCTTTCTGTGTCCCCAGTTTCTTACTTTCAGGATAAAGGCTTCAGCCTCCTAGACCTTCCCTGAGTTCCAAAGGGCAGATTCAAACAGGTGCTCATCAGGGAAGAGAGGGGATGCAGAGACGAGGGAGGAACAGTCAAGACACAATAGTGCAGGCCTGGGGCAGGGTCCTGGTTCTGCCTCAAGGGATATAAATAATGATATCTCTGAGTTCTTCTGCTGGAACCATGGCCCCCACCCGGGAGGGTGGAGGGGAGGATGGTAACTTCAGGCTGAGCTCAAGATTCCTGGAGAACCACCCTCACCAGCAACCAATCAGAAGAAGGTCACACACCCTGCAGCCCTCACCCCAAATTTTGCCTTTAAAAACTCCTCCCTGAGAAACACCAGAGAGTTCAGGGTTTTTGAGCACAAGCTTCCCATTCTCCTTGCTGGGCCCTGCTCCGAAGTCTGCCATTCTAGTATTGTTTGGCCTCACTGTGCGTAGGGCACACAAACTTCTATTCAGTAACAGTATTATTATGCCTATTTACCCAAGATTTTTAGTTCAGTAGCACAAGGGACGCTGTTCAACTGGATTTCAAAGTCCATTTCTGTTCATGTAGGAGTCGGAACACTTTACCACTGTCCTATATTTTCATCTGTCCAGCAAAACTTTGGCTTTGAAGATTCTGTGATCAGAGGGAAAATGGATTCAGCCCTAACAGAGGGTCTTGTGATAATCCACAAGATAAATAGGAAAAGGAGATAGCAGTGGCATTGGACTAGAAAAAGTGGATATTAACCTTTCTAATGGGGGAAGACGAATTGGCCACTGACTAGATGCAGATATAAAAATCTCTCAGAGATAACTGAGTATTTCCTCCCACCTGTATCCCATCTCATATAAATAGAAATCATATTCAACATTTGAATGTCACAGGATTACCCTTAAATCAAGATTAGATGTGAAAATAAAATCCATAGTAAAGAGACAGCTGTAAATTTTCTTCCAACGTGTCAGTGGTAGAAAGCTGATGGACACTGATAATTGAAAATATTTATATTTCATGAAGTAGAGAAGAGGAAATGACATTCTTTCGAGCTCTGACTTTTATTTTTATGTGTTTTATGTCTTTGTCTCTCTGGCTGCTCTCTTGGGAAACACCACAAAATGAACATTAAACACAGCGCATGGAATTTACACGTGAGACGCATATAAATGTGTGCTGTTGTGTCTAGAGAAGAAGGGATTTTTCTCAGGATGGTTCAGTGACTTGTGAAAGAAGAAAAATGAGAATTGTACATTTCTAAAGACTACCACATCAGTCCTATGAAGATAATTATTCTGCGAGTTAAATCTCAACCTAGTAATCCTACTTCTTAGAGGTCAATGAATAAAAAGAAAGGAAATCAACGTATGAGTTGTTTGCCATGTGTCAGAAAATTATTATTACTACTAATAATTCTACTTCTGTAGAATCAAGCTAAGCATTTTGTTTTCACACTAGAAGTCTAAAAGTCAACCAGGAGGCTGGAAGTTCAAGGACAAGGTATGGTCAGAGCTGGTTCCTCCTGAGACCTCTTTACTGCCCATGTCAGTGGCTGTCTTCTCCCTGTGTCCTCACGTGGTCATCCCTCTGTGTGTCTGTGTCTTAATCTCCTCTTCTTATAAGGACATTAGTCTTATTGAGTTAGGACCCACCCACATGATCTCATTTTATCCCAATTACCCCTTTAAAGACCCCATCTCCAAGTAGAGTCAGACTCTGAGGTCCTGAGGGTTAGGACTTCAACACAGAAATTCTTGGGGGGGGGGGGCGGATAATTCAGCCCATAACAGATACCTTGCTCTATTTTGCAAATCAGAAATGAACCTGGAAAACCTAAATGGCTTTTCCAGAATTGCACAAGAGGAAAATTAACATAGGATTATTCACTGCAGATCTATCACCCAAAGTCCCTGTTATTTCAATTTTCTGTGCTTAGTCATTTAGACACTTCGTAAATGTCACAAGGCTGTGTAACACCATAATATAATCAATGGTTTGACGGCAAAACAGACTGATGCATTTAAACTAAATTAGGAGGAAATATCACTAAAGACTTATTTCAGTGATTGCGGTATGCGGGCCTCTCACTGTTGTGGCCTCTCCCGTTGCGGAGCACAGGCTCCGGACGTGCAGGCTCAGCGGCCATGGCTCACGGGCCCAGCCGCTCCGCGGCATGTGGGATCTTCCCGGACCGAGGCACGAACCCGTGTCCCCTGCGTCGGCAGGCGGACTCTCAACCACTGCACCACCAGGGAAGCCCCAAAAAATACAGTTTTAAAGCTGTCTAAATATGGCTGATATTCATCAAGGGTCTTCAAAAAATAATCTCTTGATACATGCTGATGCTTTAAACTTGAGCATGTAATTTTGCACACATGAACATACATTTTCTCCTGTGAATTATTCTACTGATGTACATAACAGAAGTAGAGAATTATCTTTGTAGATAATACTTTCAGAGAAACTGGGCAGTTTGTAGATATGTACAAGTTACATAGAAACAGATACAAACATACCTGATAGAACTGGGCCCCTTATTCAGAATAATAACAAAATAAATAAAACAGTGCCTTCATATAAGCCATTCAAAAACATTGGTTAATAATATGTGAACGTTGATTAATAATTTTAACATAAGAAAATATAGCACTTTTTGAAATATAGGTCTTTTTTCCCCACTTTACATGAATGGAAGCTAATTATACATATTGTTTGACACCTTATTTGGGTAGAAAAAGACGTTCCATGTCAACTGATACAAATCTATCCCATTGTTTTGCCTTTCAAGTATCTCACTTCCTGATACACCTTTATTTAATTAGGCAAGCTTACATTGATGGATAATTAAGTGGTTTCCAGTTTAGTGCAAATATTTATTTTTTTATTTGAAAAAATATTATAGTATCATTGTACATACACATTTATGCCCATATAACCATCTATATACACAACCTTGGCATTATAACTGCTGAATTCAGGTTATAAAAACCAAATAAATTTAGTTTATTTTAGAGTTTTCTAAATTTCTTTCAAAAATTTTTATGAGCTAAGGTTCTTTCCAAGTCTATATGTGAATCCCTGACTTCCAGTCTCCTCCAAACTCGTGTTGAGTTTGTATTATCATCAGGCTTATAAAACTGACCAAAATAAAAGAAGAAAATTTGTATTTGTTTTAATTTTTGTTTAACTAAGAGAAAGGTTAATCAGTCTTGTATATGTAACTAAACCCAAGTGTAACTGGGTTTTGTTTGAAAGTATTCTCAGCTAAACATATAAATATGCATAGAAATATATAAGTTATATAATTTCTTTATACAGATGGAGATCAAGATTATTTATATATTATCAGCATACATTAAATATGCTTGGGCATTTTAGGGTTAAAATAGGACTAAGATTCAGCTAGGAAAATAATGTGATCAACAAAAATCAGATGGTGACATCTGTGAAAAGACAAAGGATGTGGAATTTCTTTAATCTCATCCTTCTTCAGAGCAGCAATTCCATAGAGTACTCAAAGTACAGGGTTCCGTGAAATATAACTATCTACGTACACAAGTTAGGACAATAGAATCCTTCAAGGCAGGATATATTCATCTTACCAACAATGTAAGACATCTAATCTTATCTATTGACACACACACACAAAATGGTATCCAAAGGAAAAAGCAAAATCCAAAGGGACTCAAATGATGGAGACAAAAGAATGGGCAAAATCCAGTAACAGTGGCAAAAAAAAAAAAAAAAAAGAAAAAAAAACCCCAACCAAAACCCACTTCTGTTGTCAATCTAGAGAGAAGGTTAATTTAGTGAAAAAATAAAACAAAACACTATCAAAAGAGAAAACAATGGGGGCTTCACTGGTGGCACAGTGGTTAAGAACCTGCCTGCCAATGCAGGGGACATGGGTTCGAGCCCTGGTCCAGGAAGATCCCACGTGCGGCGGAGTAACTAAGCCCGTGCACCATAACTACTGAGCCTGTGCTCTAGAGCCTGTGAACCACGACTACTGAGTCCGTGTGCCACAACTACTGAAGCCTGCGCACCTAGAGTCCGTGCTCCGCAACAAGAGAAGCCACTGCAATGAGAAGCCCGCACACGGCAACGAAGAGTAGCCTCCGCTCGCCGCAACTAGAGAAAGCCCGTGCACAGCAACGAAGACCCAATGCAGCCAATAATAAATTTTAAAATAGTTTAAAAAGAGAGAAAAGAATGACACTGCTAATTACCAAGAATACAGTCCACCACGAAGCTTTAATTGTGCATGTTTCGGCACACAAATACCATAGCATTAGCTTCTATAAAACAAACACTACCGAAGATAAAAGAAAGTGGGAAATACTCTGTGATAACTGATCTCTGTCATCAACTGATATCACAGGTCTCTGGGATAACTGAGCATCCCTTGATATACGACACAAATCATCAGCATAGGGATTCAAGCTTCTCTTTGTTCCCTGAAGTGTTTAAAAAAATTATGTATGAATAAAATGTGTTCTACTCAATCTATGACATATAAAGTCATCCAAATTAAAAAAGAAATAAAGACAATGGTTTATAAAATCTAAAAGGACCATATCTCTGCAATAACTGAATATCCCTTGAAATATGGTACAAATCACCTACATAGAGATCCACTTTTCTCTTTGTTCCATGAAAAGTTTAAAAAAAATTATATATGAATAAAATGTGCTCCTTTTTTGTGTTCTACTCAGTCTATAACATAAAAAGTAGACTAAATTTTTAAAAATTTAAAGACAATGATTTATAAAACCTAAAAGGACCATATTCTACAATAACTGAACAGCCCTTGAAATACCATACAAATCATCAGTATAGAGATTCCAGTTTCTCTTTGCTCCATAAAAAGTTTTTAAAATTATATGAATAAAATGTTACTTTCTAAATATTTTAACTTTATACTAATTTGCTTTTGCTGTGTTTACCAAAATGCCTCTTTCATATTCCTGCGTTTTCCAAACTATCTTTTCTACAGCGGGATGTTTCTTATGTCTTTAGTGTATTTACCTGTTTTAAGTATCTTTCCAGGAAGCTCACTTTTTAATTCATGTATTTGTCTTTTCATTCCTGCTGCTCCAAGGATCACATGTTATACTTATTCTAATACCGTGTTAGTTTTAACTGTGGTGTTTCTTCCTATAATATTTTTTTCCTAGGGTGTTTTCTTCATCTGATTTTTAGCTTTTCTATATTTTATATTTCTCTTCTCTTTGGGGATAGGAATTGACTGGGTTTCTGACACCAGACATTGTTAATCCTAGTCAGAAAACACTATGTCATGTAGACATGAGGGCTACATATTTCTACTTTTGAAGAATTTCACATTCTACTCAAGAGATGTCAGAATTGTGTCTCCTGGTGATCTTGTATCTGGGTTACTCTCCCAAAGCTCTCGTTTGCTGTTACGGCTACATCCTACAATCTTCTCATTCCTTCCTGTGTTTGGTTGTATTCATTGCTTTTCACGTTACTGCTTTCAGAGATAGCAATTATATATTAAATCCCACTGTTCCATTATAAAAGGTTCAGTTTCACTGCTGAAAGTGTCCTATCCAACTACTCCTGAGTAGTAGCTGCAAGGCTTTCTCTATTTTTTTCCCTCTAGTATTTCCACTGTTTATACCATCGTCTCTTTTATTACGTAGTGATCTTGCAATGGACTGTCATTATAGTCTGTCTCTTGTCATATTACTTTAGGTTCTCTGGAGCTCTCCTGTCAGCTGATAAAAGTTCTGGCTGCCACATCGTCTGCCATCACTACGGAATGGCCTTACTTTCATATTTCGAAGCAGCTGCTGATCCTCATCTCAGTAAAGCATGGTAGGCTATTGATAGGCATTCGATTACCTGTATGTTTATACTAAAGCTCCTGAAAAAAATAGGGACATCATTCTTTCCCTAAAAATACATTGACAGGGCTTCCCGGGTGGTGCAGTGGTTGAGACTCCGCCTGCCAATGCAGGGGACACGGGTTCGAGCCCTGGTCTGGGAAATCCCACACGCCGCGGAGTAACTAAGGCCGTGCGCCACAACTACTGAGCCTGCGCTTGAGAGCCCACGAGCCACAACTACTGAGCCCACGTGCCACAACCACTGAAGCCCACACGGCTAGAGCCCATGCTCCGCATCAAGAGAAGCCACCGCAATGAGAAGCCCGTGCACCGCAACGAAGAGTAGCCCCCGCTCGCCGCAACTAGAGAAAGCCCGCGCGCAGCAACGAAGACCCAACGCAGCCATAAATAAATAAATAAATTAATTAATTAATTAAAAAATAATACAATAAAATTTAAAATTCCTGAAATTCCTATAAATGACTATAGTTCCTGGTCTTTATTCATTTCCCCGTGCACAGAGAAAGTTATATTAGAGAACAAGATGATTAGTTCTCTTCATCGACTTTCATCATTGATTTGGGTAGGAATTTGGGAGGAGTAAGGTTTCTGACTCTTTTCGTCTTTCGTATTCCAAATTTTCTAAAATGAAAGTCCATCTCCTTCCAAAGGAAAAAGGGAGAGATTTATCAAGCAGAATTTTAGCAAACATTTCAACATTATTTTCTATTTCCAATCTTGCTTTATTCTTGCTATCTTTTGTAATATGTATATAGTTGGGGTGTTTTTGGGTTTTTTTTTTCTGATTCAAACATTGTCATTCCTTCATTAAAGCTAAGGAATAGAGAAAAACAGTGTTTCTGAGTTTAATCTCTACTTCTTTAAGGCTATCACAAGAGCTTTCCTATTTAATTAGTGTGACGATTTTGAAAATTTGATAGTATCTTCTTTTTATAGATGTGGACACAGGCTGCAAGATATTAATCGGGGTGCCCTACTGTATAGTGTTGGAGCTTGTATATATATTCATACCTGTCCAGGTACCAAGCTTGTATTATTTGATACATCCATACATGACCCAAGTTATTTGACTTCCTCTTGTCCTGAAAAGGGTAGAAATAGTCCCAAATAGTCTCAAAATACTTGCAAATAACTTGAGGGGAAATTGCCATGAGAACAAAGTGTTCTAAGTATTTCTACAGGCTATAAAACACACAGCCTACACATATATCCCAAGAACTAGTACAATATTATATAAATTAGAGGTGTGCAATATAGCGATTCACAATTTTTAAACAGTAAACTCCATTTACAGTTATTATAAAATATTGGTTATATTCCCTGTGTTGTACAGTGTATTTTTGTAGCTTATTTTACACCTAATAGTTTGTTGAAACAATTCTTAATGTTTTAGGCAAAGGGTATTTTTGTCCTTTTGTCCTTCCTTCCCTGTTTCATTGATGAAGGTACTGCTGTGGGTTTGAAGAGCTTACCTTTAGAGGTCTGGACGGATAAGCTACAGTCTGGTGTGTGAGTGGAGATAAACTGAAAGATTTATAGCAACACCAATCTGCAAAATCTAATAGTAACTTTGTTTTGACACAAAGTGGTTCATGGAAATTAGTAAAACTGAAATAAATGTGGTAGCCTACCAAACATAAAAGGATGTATTACAGACCTATATAAGGCATTGAAATCAGTGAAATTTAGTCTTGGAAAGAAGGGTAGGAAGCACCATTCCCAGACACTCCCCTATTTTATGAAAGAGAAAAATCACAGTTGGGATTATGACCTCTCTCGAGGTGACTACACAGGTGATTTAAAGAGGTTGAGACACACAGAATGAGTGGTTCGATATACGACATTTTCCCAAAGAGATACAGTAAGTCCCCCACATACGAATGAGTTCCAGGAGCACGTTCATAAGTCCAATTTGTTTGTAAGTCCAACAACGTTAGCCTAGGTGCCCAACTAATGTAATCTATAGTATTGTACTGTAATAGGCTTATAATACTTTTCACACGAATAATACATAAAAACGAACACAAAAAAATACACATTTTTAATCTTACGGTACAGTACCTTGAAAAGTACAGTAGTCCAGTACAACAGCTGGAACGTCTTAGCAGTACCAGCTACAGCACCGCTGCTTTTACGCTTGCTTCCGGACATCCTGGGTTTGAAATAAAGATACTGTACCACTGTCCTCTATACAGTACTGTACAGTACACGGTACTGTAGAGAGTACAGTGTAGAGGAGGCACACATGTGACAGTGTATGCCACACACATGAAGTAACTTACATGACTGAACATGCGAATGCACATTTGCACCTTTGAAAGTTCACAACTGGAAGGTTCATGTGTAGGGGGACTTACTGTATTTGGAAGGTTTGTTTTTAACCCACACGGGTGATATAAAAGTTGAAGCTGTCCCCATCAAGAATCCCTCCTAAATAAATTTTGTGGATTCCCCAGGCGACTGGCTCACAACAAGGCAGGCACCTGTTACTGCAGGACCAACTAGGAAGAAGCAGGGCTCACGGCAGTCACCCTTCATGTGGACCCACACGACCAACTCTTGCCCAAGCAGCCCAAGAAGATTACAGAAGCCCATCCCCCTTCAATAGGAAGTGCTTTCCATGGAGGTGTCCAAATAAACTTCATTTTCTCCAAAGGATTATCTTCCAGCTATGTTTTATCTACCCAGGGAGGCTCAGCTCAACCCTACGTGACTCTGGTGACAAATAACCGTGAACTGGTTTTCCATGTACCTCCTCTTCCCACGTTACCTAGGATGGTGAGGGCAGTGAATTTGGAGCCACGTGTAGAGGTGCATGGGAGTGTGTGTTTATGAAAAACACAACAAAAACAGGAATTCCAATCCTCAGCAATGGCAGTGCCAGTGTACTCCGTTTACTAGTTGGACCTGTTTTTATGTACACCCTCAGGGTTGGTGAAGAAACCAGTCCTTGGAAAAATTAAGTGAGCTGTGAGAGAACACACAACCCCTAAAAATTGAGCCTGGGGGAGAAACACCATCTTGCTCCAGTCACCAATCTTCCCCCTGTGACATGATCCATCCTCAGAAATGCATCTACCTGCAGTCAGAAAATGCAAGCTGAAACCCCATCTTGCCTCTGAAGGTAGCTTTAACATACTCACCTAACTGCCCATGGACAAACTGAATGATAAATTAGATATACAAGTCTTGGGTTCACGATCAAGGCACATACTGCTAATTTGGCAACCCTTGACATTCTCTAATTTCTTTAAATTACATCATACAAAGGTAAAGGTGGGTGGTACTAAGGCTAGAGGAATCTGATATTTAAAATAATTTAGGTAGATGGGGCTATTAACAGCCATTCATAAAGAAGCAGCCTTTGTGACAAAAGGAACTTTAGTAACCCCATGACTATTCAATTTTGGGGAATGGTTTTTAAAGGAAAATTATATTAAAATTATATTTTGGTATATCTTTATAACTTAATAACCATTCACTTGAAATATCTCAAAACTCAGAAATACGGTACGATACTAGATCTCTCAACAAGAATTTAAATACTTAAAATATCATTGAGGGACCTCCCTGGCAGTCCAGGGGTTAAGACTCCACGCTTCCAATGCACGGGGTGCGGGATCTGGGTTTGATCCCTGGTTGGGGAATTAAGATCCCACGTGCCACACCACACGGCCCAAAATGAAAAGAAATAAGAATAAAATAAAATAAGATAATATAAAATATTATTGATAACAGAGGGGATGGAAAATTGCTTTTCAATTCTATTATTTTAGTAATATTTTGCTTTAAAAAAAAAATCTCAGAATCTCTTTTAACCAGTTTCACAATGGTCATTAATGAACTTTTTCTTACTAAAACCTAAAGTCCATCCCTTACTGGCTTGATTCATCTGCAATTATTTACAAAGGTGGTTTCTACCTACTCTTAAATTCTCTCTTCCTGTGACTTCTGTGATATTTGCCCCCAGTATCTTCCTACCACTGTTTTTAAGGAAATAGTTTTATTATTTTCAGTTTTGAATAATTTTAGATTTACTAAAAATAGTACAGATAAGCCCAATCTACCCTATACCCAGCTTCTGCTATTGTTAGTATCTTACATTAATCTGGGACATTTGTCAGAACGAACGAGCCACCTCTCGTGCTTTTTGCCTGTCTAATTCCTGTATTCTGTAAGGCCACCAAGATGCCCTTTCTAAAATCCAATGGGCATTATTGTACTCTGATATAAAAGCCTGCACTGACCAATCTATCACATCTTCTTTTTTTGTTTTTAATTGAAGTATTGTTGATTTACAATGTTACGTTAGCTTCAGCATACAGCAAAGTGATTCACATACACAGTTTTTTTTAAAAGTTAAATAAGCATCTAAGAGGGATATTGTAATCAATGGAATAACTACCGAAAAAACCAGAAATGTCTAAACACAATAAACAGTTAAAGTACCAACAGTACACTAAAACACAGAAGAATGTGGAAAAGTAACAGAGAAAAAAAGAACAGATGGACCAAACAGAAAATAAATGTCAACGCTGGCCCACTGAAATGCAACCGCATCAAACATTACATTGTATGAAAATAGACTAAATGCTCCAGTTAAAAGACAGATTGTCAGGCTGATAAAACAGCAAGACCCTGCTGTAGGCTGTTTATTTTTAAATGCATTTAAGTCTAAAGACACAGATTGAAAAGCACTAAGGTGAAAACATGATCATACCAACAGATCCTAAGTGGCTCTTCCAATCTCCTACAAAGTTCATGTGAACACAAGGACTACTGTCAGAGATGAAGACGGTCCTTCTGGGGGGATAAAAGGTGAGATGGGTGATCAGGGAGGCATTACGATTTTATATGTATGTGGACCTGTTTACAGAGCTTCAAATTATATGAAGCAAAAAGGATACAACTGAAGGAAGGGAAAGAAGGAAAGAGAGAGAGAGAGAGAGAGAGAGAGAGAGAGAGAGAGAGAGAGAGAGAGAGAGAGATTCACACCCCACTTGGGATTTTAAGACCGCACTGTCAGAAACTGATAAAACAAGTCAAATTTCACAGGTGAGTTTATGTTAAATGTTTGTGTGTGTGCTGTGTGTCCAGGTCCATTTACACTCACTCCATAAAATTCCAAGGTTCTCCTTTTCAGGGTTCTAACACTGTCTAAAAAAAAATCACTGGAATAAATATTTTCTTTGAAAGCTTGGTGTACTTTTTCCTGTAGAATCGTCCGGATAAGCTACTTCTTTTGAGTTGTTGGAAGTTCTTTTTTGTCTAAATCCATTTTTTAAACCATTTTTTATATTATTCCAAGAAAAGCAGTTACAGATTTTATGTCATTTTGGATGATTTTAACCAGTTTTCTTATCCCATAATAGGTATTTCTTGTAAATGTGCTGTTTGCTTACTACTGAGCATGTTACTAAATTCGTTACATCTCTGTTTTCCCACTTGCGGGAAACTTCACTTGCGGCTTTTTCCTTTTTTGTATGTATGTAGTTTAATGAGAACATCTATCTTTTCTCCAAAAATCATGTTTGAGATTTACTAGGTCTGCATTATCTCTTCGATACCATTCCCCCCCCCCCAACCCTGTTTTTATCTTTATGTTTTCTTCAGGGTTGGTTTGACTGTGATAATTTCATCATCAATTCACTACTTGTTATTCTTTGATCTCAAGGGTTGGAAGTACAGGAGAAAGCACAAAAAGTTTTTTTAAGGTCTGGAAATTTCTCTGGAGGGAGCGTAGCAGAGGCAAAGGGCTATGGTTTCCACGTAGTGTTTGCTACTTGTTTTCTGGATTGAGGCTGTTCTCTCTGTGTTAGTAGTGTATCACTATGAACAACTGCATAGCTGATGAATACAGGGAACCCTCTTACACCGTGGGTGGCGATGTCAATTGGTGCAGCCACTATGGAAACAGTATGGAGGGTCCTTAAAAAACTAAAAATAGAACCACCATGTGACCCAGCAATCCCACTCCTGGGCATATATCCAGAGGAAATCATAATAAGAAAAGACACACGTACCCCAATGTTCACAGCAGCACTATTTATGAGAGTCAGGACATAGAAGCAACCTAAGTGCCCATAGGAAGATGAATGGATAAAGAAGATGTGGTACATATATACAATGGAATATTACTCAGCCATAAAAAAGAATGAAATAATGCCATTGGCAGCAACATGGATAGACTTAGAGATTATCATACTAAGTGAAGTAAGTCAGACAGAGAAAGACCAATATATGATATCACTTATATGTGGAACCTACGAAAATGATACAAATGAACTTATTTACAAAACAGAAACAGGCTCATGGACATAGAAAACAAACTTGTGGTTACCAAAAGGGAAAGAGTGAGGGATACATTAGAAGTTTGGGATTAACAGATACACACTACTGTATATAAAATAGATAACCAACAAGGACCTACTGCATAGCACAGGGAACTATATTCAGTACCTCGTAATAACCTATAAGAGAAAATAATCTGAAAAAAATATATGTGTGTATAAATGAATCACTTCATTGTACACCTGAAACACAACGTTGTTAATCAACTATACTTCAATAAAACACAGCAAACAAACAAAACTAAAACTCAAGGTTCCTGCATTTGGTGCAAGAACTTTCAGCTCTGGAAGGATGTCCTATGTCGGCATGGAAAAGTAGAAGTGACTTCAAGCCAGTTTAGTGTTCTAGGATACAGTGGTCCAGAATATACATCTCCTGACACAGAGAGAGGAAAATTATTATTCCCCCCAATAATACCACAAATGCAATCTAAGGGCTCCGAGGTCCCCACCCATGTTGGCTGTGAGGTCAGACGCGCCAATAGCAAGCCGCCATCTCATGGGGCTCATTTCCTCCCAAATGTCACATGACCAAACTGCCCATCTGGTGGAGACAATGGCTGGACCACTAGCATGGATCCCTAACCAGTCTGCAAGGCAAGCCAAGTCCACCAGCCACCTCGAAACATCTCTGCTCCATCACAACAGGAGGTACCTGCAGCTCCAGCAAACAACAGATAACCCTCCTGCCAACGCACGAGAAAACAGAAGAAGCAGTGATGGAGCGAATCCTAGCTTCCCAGGCAGTGGATACGGTGACAGAGTCAGCAAGTCCCTGACAATGTCGTATGAGAGCCATGAACCTCCAGCCCCAAAGCCTCTTATAACATCTTACGGCAGAAACCCAGAAGGCAAGCAACCCTACAATTCAGATCCGTACGTGTATCTGGTGACTATTCCTGTTATAGGAAGAAAACAAGGGACATCTCAGTAAGGAACTCTCTGCTCTCAAAGGCTGCAGATATGGGAAGCCCCAAGGTATCTTAATATCTGAAGGAGAAGACTATGTAATACACCTAGTAGAATCCCCCATTTGGAATAAGTACTCAAGAAAGAGGTAAAGACATAAAGGCAAGGATGCTCAGAAGGTAGAGGGCTACCTAACCCTCAAAGAGTAGGGGAGCCAGGGGGCTTCCCTGGTGGTGCAGTGGTTGAGAATCCGCCTGCCAACTCAGGGGTCATGGGTTCGATCCCTGGTCCGGGAAGATCCCACATGCCGCGGAGCAACTAAGCCCATGCGCCACAACTACTGAGCCTGCACTCTAGAGCCCGTGAGCCACAACTACTGAAGCCCGCGTGCCACAACTAGTAGAGCCCACGTGCCTACAGCCCATGCTCTGCAACAAGAGAAGCCACCGTAGTGAGAAGCCCGGGCAGCACAAGGAAGAGGAGCCCCCGCTCACTGCAACTAGAGAAAGCCCGCGTGCAGCAACAAAGACCCAATGCAGCCAAAAATAAAATAAATTACTTTATTTAAAAAAAATAAAAAAAAGAGTAGGGGACCCAGACTAAAAGCTCCATGATGGGGCTGACATTTTATTTAGTTATTTTTATATATATATATTTTTACAAATACATATCTTTTTCTTACCACTGTTATCCCAGTGCTCTAAATGGTAGTGGCTTACTTACCACAATGACTATTTGTTAAAAGACTGAATATTGTGTAAGTGAATAAACAGCCTCCACTTATTCACAGACTCATAAAGCCGTGGCGCTCATCCTTCAAACCTTAGCTGTCACGTCCCACAAAATACTTGAAGACAATCCATTCACAGGATACTCCCATTTCCTTTTCTGTCAAAATGAGTCTGAGTCATTGCTTGGTAATATGTCTGACCTAGACATTACGGTGGCCCATGATGATCTCAGATGTGTTGGGATTTCCTCAGAATATGACTATGAAGATACTGGATGCTGTATTCTGCCCATTCCTCTTGAATCTCTTCAGAGCTGGTTCATACACTCAAGTGATGACTCACACTCCATGCTTGACCCAGAGGTGGAGAGCAGAGGTCCTTTGTGTATTTTGTTGTCATTCTTAAAGAAGCTGATTGTTTTTGAGGGTTGTCAAAGAATATCCCTCTTCGTCAAAGTAAATTTGCTTTCCTTTGACTCTGTTTTCCCCTTCCGTATGATGGGCATGCAGCTTCATCCTTGTAGATGATAACCCCCCATCAGACAATTGCAGGGACACACAATGGAAAACCCTGGATGATCCTGACCACTCCTACCCACCCTGTTAAGGACAGGACAAACTTCTCTCACATTTGAGCCATTCATGTCGGTTGTGTGTCTCTCTTTGTAATAGCCATTTCCCCTCTCTGCAAAGTGATGCTTCGACTCTACTCTCTACAGGATTTATTCCAACATCCTTAAAATAGCAAACAAACACATTTCTAATCAACAATATCCTAGAGCATTTTCAATCTGCTCCATGCATCTTCTTTGGCCAATAATGTTTGAGCAGAGGGTCCTCCTTGAGCTACAACCAGAAGCTTTTGACCTGCTGTGGGTCTTAGCCAGTTTCATGATCCTTCCGTCAGAAATAAGAAAGGCACGTTCCAGGTGGTGTTTGCCTCACATACCCTACCACACAACATGAGTAAAGTATAGCCCATCATTGACTAAGTCCCTAAAATTTGAGGATTAGGTGTTACTGCACCATTTTCTAGCAAAACTCATGTAAATGACTGAAAACAAAACAAGGTGAAATAACACCAAATAACGCTTCAATAATCAATCAGGAAGACATCTGTATTTTTCTTTTGAATTACATGACTGTCAGCTGTGGGCAGATACTTAGGATTTTCTTCTGCTTAGGAAATGACTTAGTTTGTTCAAGTTCTCCAAAAGCATATCCCGAGGCCAAGACTCCTGGGCAAATGACTTGTTCAGGAAGTATTCCAAGCATAGAGAAGAAAGAGGAAGAAGGTGAGAGACAGGAAATGATAGACATTGTCTCATGGAACCTCTGGGCATATCCAGGTGTTCTCCATGTTTCTAACTGCTCTAGAAAGAGAAGATATACACAGGAAGCAATTGCAAGAAGGGAATACAAACCAACCCTTGGCTTTTTATTTGACCTTGGGATTCAGAGACCAGTCGATAAGCTAGAAGTCAAGACAATCTGAGGGATGGTGTCTCTCTGGTCCCCGGGTTACTCATGCCCCTTCGTTCACATCTCATATTGGGATGTGTGGAGAAGTTTGCAGAATTCTGAGAGGCCATCACCAGTGATTTCCTTCATTGTCTACCTGTTTCCCATGTTTAATAATCATTCAAAATGTTCCATTTGAAGTTGTGAGAAGACGACTTAGGTTTTTCTAGTCAGATACTAACTTGAATCATAAAATACAGATGGTATTTTTTGTTATAATTTTTAAGTTGATATGTTGTATTTTCATTTTTATTCAGTTGAAGATTTTTTTTTTCTTTTTTTTGGCCGCTCGGCATATGGGATGTTAGTTCCCCAACCAGGGATTGAACCCGCACCTCCTGCAGTGGAAGCACAGAGTCTCAACCACTGGACAGCCAGGGAAACCCCCAGATGGTATTTTTGAACAACATCGTACGTTTCATTGCCCTGGGTGTCTGTCTTCTAAATATGGTGTGATATTACCTTTCAAAGGTAATATTGCTTTCACTCTGTGAAGGAATACCTAGTCCACATTGACCACAGCACTCTCTGGAATGTTTACTGGTGTATCCTGAAAATCTATCACAACTAACAGATTGAATGGATGCAATAAACAGTATTATTCTCACAGGACTCTCTTCCTCAGAGTTATCTGAAATTCATGAGATTGATGTCTGCAGAATTTTGGCGGGTGCCCCCTTGCACAACTTAAAACTGAGTCAGTTTTCTCCATTATTAATTGAATGCCAGTGTATATAAAAAGAATCATTCTGGTTATCACAATTCATTAGTATGAATGCTGTATAAAGCGCCAGAAACAGCTGGGTGAGAATTGCGTGTAGCCTTACCCTTGGAGTTGAAATGACTACATCTTGATTTGCTCAAACTGGTAATGAAAAACAAGCATGTAATTGCCACAAATGAACAGATTTCCTGTTTCCACAGTTTCATAGAAATATATGACTGACAGTTCTGAATTTAACTTTATGTATCCCAGCATTTGGAAGCATTGAAACTAAAAGCAATTTTCTACCCTCTCTTCCTTATTATTTTAATCAAATTACCTAAGCAATTCAGATAAAATATAATTCAGGGTTTGGAGTTATTCAAATCATCATGTCAATTTTCCAAATTTAAGGGATTGCAAAGACAATTCCAACTTGAGAGTAAAACACTGATGACTTCTTAGCAGAGTCAAATAATGTATGAATTGGATAGCGAAAATGTATGTATTATAGGTCGAGATCAATCAATGTATCTTTCTTTCTAGCTACACACATAAACATTCACGCATGAACTTCCCAACCCATAGTGCTCTGCTGTGTGTGCCTGTGTGTGCTTGCATGTGCATGAGACGAGTGTTTGTGCATAAACCTTGGGAAGAAGGAATGTTTACGAAATTACAGAAATGGAAATCAGCATTTAAATAACATCACTTCATCTAAACAACTAAAGCAAGCACCTGATTAGTCTAACTCAAAAGCACTCTCCTTCCTTTTGTGATTCTTTCTTATAAATATTATATGACACCGTCTAGGGATAAACAGAAATCAATTTAAAAGGGAAGAATAAACAACTGTCGCATGTGAGTAAACAGCCATAAGGATTCAGTTTCATCTCCTGGGTGATGCGTTCTTGGTTCTGTAGTTTGCTTTTCCTGCATGTTATGTCTCCGTGGGGAATACAATGGCCCCTGCCTATGTCAGTCACAGAAGGAAATAGAAATTATAATCCACTTATCTGCACAATGTCTTTAAAGTTTACCTGCAGTATTCTTTTCCAGCAACTTAATTCTATGAAAAGAACTTTGCGTGCAAAATCAAATTGACAAATAATTCTCATTAGTATATATACTTATTCATGCTCTTGTGGTTGCTTTCACGATAAGGTTTTGGAACAAAAGGCACACACACACATAGTAAGCCTCCATAGGTAGACTGAAAGAAAGAATCATCATGGCGCTTAGCATCTTAAGGATTCTTTTAAATGCTCCAGTCACTTACATAGCTCATAAAAGAAATACAATATGTCT
The DNA here is from genome assembly GCF_964270905.1 of Leucopleurus acutus. Taxonomy (NCBI): domain Eukaryota; kingdom Metazoa; phylum Chordata; class Mammalia; order Artiodactyla; family Delphinidae; genus Leucopleurus; species Leucopleurus acutus. Next base: position 3,361,760 of record NC_139148.1, read on the forward strand.
TCTTCAGGTGACGTTTGGCTTATTTTCTCCTTGATGTTTTGTCAGAATGAACTAATTGTGATTTGCAACAAATATTCTTGATTTCTTTTGCAAATGCCAGAACGTTGCACGTGGAAGTTTCTCATACACATGTATGCAAATATCTATGTATATCTTTGAATAGATCTCTACATACCTATACCACATATATCTATATATACATGTAAATATACGTGGGTATAGATAGATGCATGTGCATAACTGGTAGTGAACATATATGGAATACTGAATGCCACTTTGGCAAACAGCATTACGCCATTGGGGTGTATATAACGAGACTATTTCCATGTCCGAGCATATGCTTATAGAAGCAGTGTTTGTTTATATGGTGATAAGAAATTCTATTGTCTGCAAAACTTCTGTATAGCAGATGACACTTTTCTGTTTGATCGCTTTAGGTATCCATCCTCTTGAGGGAGGGAATTTTAAAAACCTAGTAATTGCTATAAGAGGGAAATTGGATCCCTAAGGCGAACAGTATCATCGGACAACTTTGACGTAAAAATGCTTTGGTGTTTGGGGGTTTTATTTGGCCAGGGGTTGGTGGTGGGGGGGACAGAGAAGCAAGTCCTGGGAGGTTCTTAATAACGTCAAGACAACACAAAGATGAAAAAGGTGAGATTAAAATGACCTTCTGCTTTTAGGCGCCAAGATCTAAACTACACGAAATTAAATTAAAACACAGTAGTCCGCAGCTGGGCATTAGACCTTGGTTAAGTGGTTCTGAATAAAATGTATCAAAAAGATTGTACTGGACATCATTCTCTTTGGCATTCTTTCATTCTGACCAATCCAAGTACTCTTCTTTCTGTCCTTCCCTCTGTCCTCACACGTCTTCTAATTCTGTCTCCACTGTTTTATACACATACACATATCCAAATGCATTTATACATCCGTATGGGGCCATTTTCCAGTAAGTGTTTTAAATAAGAATAGACACGTTTTAGAAGTGTGTTCTTAGAGATACTGTTTGCTTAACACACATCAGCTTTCATTTTTATTATCCTGGTGAAACGATTCACGACAGATAAAAACATCTACTGTTTCTGGCAGAACATGGATGGTAAGAACCTTTTGTGGGAGGGGTAATTATTTTTCTGTGTTGCCTACTGAAAACCTAGTTTTAAAAATTTTTAAGAAGTTCGGTTTTGCAAAGAATGTATATTGCCTTGAACTGCAGAGACCAATTTTCATGCCTAGCTATAGATTCCGCTACATGTACATTATATATACATGTCAAAAAAAAACCCCACAACACACTTAGCCTATTATTTTAATTGATGTAACCCAAAATTTCAATCATGTTTTTTTATGCCATGAATTTTTTTTGAAATACATGTTTTTCAACGTCTCCAGCTAAATGCTAAGCCTATGCGCTTTGCGTTACAGCTCTTGTTGGCCGTTCTGATTCTGACATCCTGAACTTTCCTTCATACTGAATTCTTGTTCCTAATCGTATTTAATTAAGGTCTCCTGCCTGGCATTCTAATGAGATTCACCAACTTGACAAGCCTTTCCTGACATCGACATTCATTACATGACTGTGTTTAGTGAAGTCCTCTCTTCCATGCTTCCTCTTCAAAAAAAAAAAAAAAGATAAAGAAGTCATAAAAGTAATGAAGAAAAGGAACATTAACCAGGGTCAACAGTGTTCTCTCTTTTTTCTTTTTTCTTTAAAATGTTACCATGACTTCACCAAAGGAGCCAGAGTGAAAATACAGCCAAAGGGCATCGTGTCTTTCAGGAACAAGAAGCTAATTGGTTATGACTCCAATTAAGCAGCCTCCAGTGTCCAGTTGAGGCTTTTCTCCTTGGAGAACAAACATGATAAAAACTTGTAACATTACGGCTTACACAAATGGTGAAGGTAAGTTCGCAGGACGGTTTCATTTTATAGAACAAGAAAAATCCTCCATTGAGACCCAGAGGAACTGGAAACCTGATTCAAGATCACTGAGCATTTAGTTAACTGCAGGAACGTAATCAAAATTGTTAATCTTGTTCTAATGCTTTTCTCCTCCCTCGCATTCCTTTTGACACAATGGTAGGACAGATTAGATTACCTGGAGTAATAATAATGACAATAAGTCCCACACAGTAATTGCTTCCTGGGTCAAGTTCTGCCCTCTGTTTGACATTATTTTATTTACATTTCTTCAACAGTTCTGAGGCTGATATGATTATGCCCATTTGACAGAAGGAAACTGAGTTGGATAAAGATTAATGATTATCCCACAAACCTAGAGCTAGAAACTTTTAGGGGATGCAATAAGTAGAGGACTATTTCATTTAAAAGTGAATATTTTTCCTGGGCATATATCCAGAAAAGATGAAAACTACAATTTGAAAAGATACATGAACCCCAATGTCCATTGCAGCACTATTTACAATAGCCAAGACATGGAAGCAACCTAAGCGTCCATCAACGGATGAATGGATAAAGAAGATGCGGTACATATATACAAGGGAATATTACTCAGCCATAGAAAAAGAACAAAATAATGCCATTTGCAGCAACATGGATGGACCTAGAGATGATCATACTAAGTGAAATAAGCCAGACAGAGAAAGACAAATACCACATGCTATAGCTTATATGTGGAATCTAAAATACGACACAAATGAACTTATCTATGAAACAGAAACAGACTCAGACATAGAAACAAACTTTGCTGTGCAACTTATGGTTACCAAAGGGGAAGGGGGAGGGATAAATTAGGAGTTTGGGATTAACAGATACACACAACTATATACAAAATAGATAAACAACAAGGACCTACTATATAGCACAGGGAATATACTCAATATTTTGTCATAACCTATAAGGGAAAAAAATCGGAGAAAAATAGATGTATATGTATGTATATACGTATAACCGTATATGTACGTATATATGCATATATATATATGCATATACATAGATGTATATGTATGTATAACTTTGCTGTACAGCATAAACTAACACAACATTGCAAATCAACTATACTCCAATGTTTTAAAGTATTTCATTTTTGTAAATTCTAGCTAAAAAGTCCATAAAATACTCTGCAGACTTTCCGGAGGCAGATCTTTTTTGTTGCCATTCTCTTTCATGGTAAGAGTTCCCACTTCCATCATCCTGTTGTTATTTTTACCCTTATGCACAAAAAATGATTCATTCTGGCCCTCAATCTGTTAACTAAATCCTAATGGAACTTTTTTTTCCCCTCCAAGTAACGTGTAAATCTTCATGTGCATATGTAAAGACTCTTGGCTACTGAATACATCACGATATTCACGCTGGTAAATCTATCATCTCTTCAAAAATTAATGTAAATATAATATGGATAAACAATACTGTAGAGCACAGGGAGCTCTATTCAATATCCTGTGACAAACCATCACGGAAAAGAATATGAAAAAGAATGTATATATACGTATAACTGAGTCACTCTGCTGTACAGCAGAAATTAACACAACTTTGTCATTCAATTCTACTTCAATAAAATTTAGAAATAAAAATTAAAATATGCAAAAAAAAATTAATTTAAAGATACTGGATGCACTGGCTGACACGCATGCAGAACATGTTCATAGGGTAACTATTATATTCCAGTTTTGGATTCTACAGGGTGGATGGGAAGTCTGTTACGATGTAGGCTTATGGTTGCCAGGACTATGCTACTCACCATATCCTTATTGCCTGAAACTCATGTGTGAAAACAGGACTTTAAAATAGGACTTTTTGGCTATTTATTTTTACAGCTCCCTCCCTAAAGCCCAGTAACATATTTCTCTACAGTTTTAGACATAAGAATAAGGTGAAGTCATCTCAACAAAAAGATGTCCATCTAAGTGGGCAGTTTCTAGAGAAGGGCACTGCACAGAGATGTGGACTGGGTCCACATTCCAGCACGTCAGGGGTTTGTAAAAATGATTCAATCTGGGCATATGATGTGAGGCTTCACCCTGCCATTTGCCATTGGGGGTTCTGACATATGTTTGCAGATGCCTGCTTCAGGCTTGATGGTGGGTGGTTCCCCTCACTGTCACTTTGTTTTGATCACACAAAGCTGCAGGAACATGCACTGTTGGAAGGATTAATGCCCATTGCAAGATTAACGCATTACAGATGCATTCACCTACGGACTTCTCTTGTGTTTCCCTTGGAAGGCAATAACGTTATTTAAACATCTGCTGGAACATTACTTCCCCTGTGAACTGAGTGTTTTGCCCTAAAGTCTATTATTATGACCCTCGTTTTAAGGTAAATACATCATGGTGAATAGTTACCTGTACCCACAAGCCAAATCATGAATTATTACCTCAAATTTTATGCATTCGAATTTTTAAGTGAAAGCCCCTGGGAAAAAAAAAGTTTTTTCAGGATAGGAAAACTTCACCTCATTGACAAATAAACGGAATCTAAAAGCAATCAACTTTATATATAGTTTTTGTTTGTTTGTTTGTTTGTTTGTTTGTTTGTTTGTTTTGCGGTACGCGGGCCTCTCGCTGCTGTGGCCTCTCCCTGCTGTGGCCTCTCCCGTTGCGAAGCACAGGCTCCGGACGCGCAGGCTCAGCGGCCACGGCTCACGGGCCCAGCCGCTCCGCGGCATGTGGGATCCTCCCGGACCGGGGCACGAACCCGCATCCCCTGCATCGGCAGGCAGACTCCCAACCACTGCGCCACCAGGGAAGCCCTATATATAGTTTTAAAGTGAGTTCAGACAAATCAATTAACGTTGTTGATGCCTGCAGTTTATTTTTAATATTTTATGTAGTTACAATGAGAGAGATTAAAAAGGACTTAGTGTATTGGAGTTGGTTTAGATATAAAATGTATTTGAGGAAAAATGAGAACTTTCTAAATTGAGGAAAGATAAAGAAGACTGATATATATATAAAAAAAAAAGACTGGAATTCTATCATTTGCAGCAACGTGGATGGACCTAGAGAATATCATGCTTAGTGAAATAAGTCAGAAAGACAAATACCGTATAATATCACTTATATGTGGAATCTGAAAAATAAACTGAATGTATATGCAAAACAGAAACAGATTCACAGATATAGAGGACAAACTAGTAGTTACCAGTGGGGAGAGGGAAGGAGGGGGGCAAGGTAGGGGGAGGGAATTAAGAGGTACAAACTACTACGTATACAATAAATAAGCACTACACTGCATTGGGAATACAGTGCATACAACCAAAGACTTTCGTTGGCAGAACAGGACTCAGAGCTGTCACTAAACTAAGCTGTTCTAGTGGCACAACTTCAAAACAGTTTATTAGACAATGCTGTCAAAAATCCGCTGGTTTTATTTGCTATCTCATTGCAACTCTTTTTCCTTAAAACTTTAATAGTTAAAAAGTGACACATGTAGTTTAGAAAACTTTAAAAATTGTAAAACGTAAAGTACACATACACTCCCAGAGATACTTTAACATTGTGCTGAATCTACTTTTTTTTTTCCAGATGTGCAAAGCCACACACACACACACACACACACACACACACAGAGTTGGTTTATTTTTCTTTTAGATAATTGAAATCAAAGCGTCATATGTTTTAATAAGATGTATATTAAAGAATATAATTTATATGGGAGGACATGCACAAAACGTATGTTCTCCATGAGTTTATCAGATATGACTACCACCAAATCAAGGAACAGAACCTTAGCAGGACTTCAGAAGCCTACTTCCTGCTGAGTCCCCATAGAGATGTCTACTCCCTTCCAAAAGGCAACTTTTTTTTTTTCTGAGATTTAACGCCAAAGGACTGATTCCTCAAGTTCTCTTTAACTGTGGCTTCCTCTGCTCAGCCTTTAGTTGGCGACACTCAGCTGTGATGTAGATCTATGTGTAGCAAGAGGTTATTCATTTTCATCCTTCAGAGATTCCCTTACAGGAAGAGCCTCCATGTTTACACATTCCACGGTTAATGGACGTCTGGACTGTTTTGAGTTTTTTTTTTTTTTTTTTTTTTTGCGGGCGGACTCCCAACCGCTGCGCCACCAGGGAAGCCCGTTTCGAGTTTTTAACAATTACACATGCTATTAAAGATTCTTCAGCTCACACAACTCAACAACAAAAAAAACAAACAACAACCCAATCAAAAAACGGGCAGAAGACCTACATAGACATTTCTCCAAAGAAGACATACAGATGGCCAACAGGCACATGAAAAGATGCTCAACATCACCGATTATTAGAAAAATGCAAATCAAAACTACAATGAGGTATCACCTCACACCGGTCAGAACGGCCATCATTAAAAAGTCTACAAATAACAAATGCTGGAGAGGGTGTGGAGAAAGAGGAACCCTCCTACACGGTTGGTAGGAATGTAAATTGGTACAGCCACTATGGAGAACACTATGGAGGTTCCTTAAAAAACTAAACATAGAGCTACCTATGATCCAGCAATCTCATTCCTGGCCATATTCCAGACAAAACTATAATTCGAAAAGATACACGCACCCGAATGTTCATAGAAGGACTATTTACAATAGCTAAGACATGGAACCAACCTAAGTGTCCATCAACAGATGACTGGATAAAGAAGAGGTAGTACATATACACAATGGAATACTACTCAGCCATAAAAAAGAGTGAAATAATGCCATTTGCAGCAACATGGACGCACCTAGAGACGATCACACTAAGTGAAGTAAGTCAGAGAATGACAAATATCATATAATAGCACTTATATGTAGAATCTAAAATATGACACACGTGAACTTATCTATGAAACAAAAACAGACTCAGAGACATAGAGAACAGACTTGTGGTTGCCAAGGGGGATAGTGAGGGGGATGGGGGAGATAAATGAGACCGTTATTTCTCAAGAGTAATGTCTATGAAGTGTGGAACTCATTTACTTCTTTATTGCGCTCTGTAGGACATGAGACCCTGTCACATCACGAAGCACAGAACAGGGACCGGTCTTAGACTGGAGTCTTCTAGGATGAAGAGTAAGCTGTGGTGGTCACTATAAGGTGTAAACAGATCACCCCTGTTGGATATCTTTACTGTGCATTTAAACCCCTACTTTGATGTGTGTGTAAATCATGAATCAATACTTTGCTGCATCACTGATGGTAGAGTTAATATATTCCTATTAACCCAAGGTTGAAATATTTTAATACAAATCTGGCTCTGTTCCTGTCATTATAAACACTAGTTTGACATTTCCAAATGCAGATCAAATATCTCAACCTCCATGACCCTGCATCGCATTTTGTTTTTCTCTCCCCAACGAAGGAATGCAGTCTGAATGTTTAGCTCTTTAATGGGATTTATGTAACCTGGAAGTCTTTGAGTCCCAAACAATTCTGTTTCATCATACATCAATGATGTGTAGAGAAATACTGTGAACTCATCTAAAAGATATATGAAACACTGTATTCATCTCTGTTTATCTGCTGGGTGTAATCTGTTCAAAATTCACTCCGCATACAAATTCCCATAGTAACGTAATATTTTTTTAAGATGCACTGACCCATCAACTTGCAGGTTCTCAGTCATAAGCTGGCAGCTGTCCTTGAGGGAGCTAAAAATAAACCCCACATTCATGCAAAACATCTCCAAAGAAGCATATTCTGCTTTTACAAAATGTGTTTTTGAAACAGATGTTTCAATAATATCCTTCTTATCAAAATGCTTAACATTTGTCTTCATATGTTGGGTGCAGAGTAATTTTATGATACCAAACAGTATTGAAATTTCAAAGATTTTGTTGCTCTCATTCTGATATTGACCAATGTCAGTTTCCATTTTCTGTAGTGTATAGGGTCAATTTCAGAGACACTGTGAGACCATTCACGTTTGTCACTTTTGTTTCCCCAATTCCAAGTTAGTTTCCTAATTCCAGCTAAGATACTGGGAATGTGATTTCAGTAGAACTACCCTTTGTAAGACTATCTCCATTTCAATAGATGAATACGTGACTGTAAGTTAGTTTCAAATTCCTAAACAGTAGGTCTCTAAAGGAAACATTTTGAGAATGTTGACTAGCTTGTCCTGGAGATATTGAGAAACAAGCGTTCTATGCAGCCAGTTGTATCCTCTGATTATGTCATTGACATAATTGCCTGTCATCAGCTAGGGGATTAAAAGAAAACCACCCACAATGAAACAAAACCCGAGGTCATTCTCATAGATCAGCCATCTGATAGAGGATCTATTGGTAGTTCAGGAAGCCTTTGAATAGAACTGACACCCAAGATGTTCTGAATGGATGCCTGTCACTCCATGGAAGTATCGTCTCAGCTAGAAAAACTCTGCCATGCTCCTTGCAAACTGGCTTAAAATCATAGGGGTGATCCCCTTTGGCAACCATAAGTTTGTTTTCTACATCTGTAGTTGGTGCGGGGTTGGGGGAGGAGAGATAAATTGGGAGTTTGGGATTAACGGGTACACTAATACATATAAAATAGATAGCCAGCAAGGTCTTACTTGTTGGTAAGTAACACAGGGAACACAGGGAACTCTACTCAATATTTTGTAATAACCTATAAGGGAAAAGAATATGAAAAAAATATGGATAACTGAATCACTTTGCTGTGTACACTTGAAACTAACACAACACTGTAAATGAACTATACTTCAATTTAAAAATGTTAAAGTGGCCAAAAAAAGAAAAAAAAAAACAAACCCACACGGTCAAGAGTCCTATGGAGAAGCACAGTGTGGCTATTTTCTGGACTCTCCTGGGTACCTCAAATCCCCAGCGGGTGTGAACTTTCCATCTGCACAGGTGTAGAGCTGAATGACCTAACTCTGGAATGAGAAATGTTCCGTAACTTTATGTATGTAGTCATTTCATGAAAGTAAACTCACCTCCAGATTCCAGTGCTGGATTCTAAGAAAACCAGTGATGGACAGCGCTGGCATCTGAATGTAAACTGCTAGCCCCAAAGGTTGGGAGGGAAAGTACCGGGGTGTTATTCAGTCTCAAGTATTTGCGGGGGGACCCTCCAGGAACTCATCTACTATGTCTCACCCAGAGAGGTGGCTATGGCATAAATGAGTGTTTCTTTGCGGGGTGAGAGGGGGAGATGAGATGGTGGCATTGGGTACCCCAGGGGAGATTTGACAAGAACTGGGGACATTTTTAGTTATGGGAGCACTACTGACAGCTGGTAGGTAGAACCAGAGGTGTCCCCGAAAGTCCCAAAGTGCACAGGGCAGCCCATAGCCACCACAAAGAACTGCCCTGCGTCAAATATCAATAGTGTCAAGGTTGAGTGTCTGCTCCGCACCCATGTGTTCTTTCATGTGGGAAGAGACTCTGTGCCTTCTATACCTCCCTCTAGTCTCGAAGACCATATGCCTTCATGCCAGGCTCCCTTGATTGAAAAACTGCCTTTCCACTTGGGATTCTGCCACCTGCCCTGGCGCCTTTGATCAATCTGTCAAATTACCATCGATTTCATGAGGATTTATAAAATTTTCCAACTTCACATGGTTCTTTAGCTCCTCTCATCCAACCTCTGCTCCCTTGGCTGGCTCCTGGGGAAACATTTAGACCCTAACAAAACGTCTTCCCTCCCTTCTGTTTCCTGCACGCCCATGTATTCCAAAGTGTTTCTCATCTATCCACCAGAACAAAATCCTTCACTGGAACCACGGACACATCTCTTTGACTATGAAGTCTACTCTGTAAAACAATTTTCAGAGGAAGACTGTACGACAACAAAGTACGGAGAGCAGTTTGCATTACAGTTAGTGGTACCACTCATCATTTTATTCTCTGATGGACACTTTTCTATGTTTCATTGCAAATATTTGATATTTTGAAATAAACATATACCTAATTCCTTGTTCTCCTAAGCAATATTTCCTACCTGCATGGCACAAAATTCCCGATTTATCCTCCTACCTAGCTCATGTGAACACATAGTGCTTTTTATTAATGATATTTCGGTAATAATATATGTATATTTTTACAACATAGTATCCAATAGGAACCTATGTACATTCATATTATGTTTGGCTGGCTTTATGAAAACCAGCAAGACTTTCAGTATCACTTTTATAACTGTATTTGCTGCCTCTATTCCTAGTGTGATTTATAATATGAGCATATATTTCTCCTAATCATTAGCTGTATGGATGTTCAGATGCGTGTCTTCCGTTTCTCCAAAGAAGAAACACAAATGGTCAATAGGCACATGAAAAGATGCTCAATATCGCTAATTATTAGAGAAATGCAAATCAAAATTCCAATGAGGTACCACCTCACATTGGTCAAAATGGCCATCATTAAACGTCTAGGGACTTCCCTGGTGGCGCAGTAGTTAAGGATGCACCTGCCAATGCAGGGGACACGGGTTCAAGCCCTGGTCCAGGAAGATCCCACATGCCACGGAGCAACTGAGCCCGTGTACCACAACTACGGAGCCTGCGCTCTGCAGCCCGCAAGCCACAACTACTGAGCTCACATGCCACAACTACTGAAGCCCATGCACCTAGAGCCCATGCTCTGCAACAAGAGAAGCCACTGCAATCAGAAGCCCACGCACTGCAATGACGAGTAGCCCCCGCTCGCCGCAACTAACGAAAGCCCACGTGCAGCAATGAAGACACAACGCAGACAAAAATAGATAAATAACAGAAATAAGTTTACAAAAAAAAGAAAGTGAAAAGCCAAGCCACATAGTTGGAGAAGAAAAACAGATAGCTAGCTGTCTGTTTATAGACAGACAGATATAGACAGATGACAAATTTGGATAAATGATAGATTAGATTATAGATAATAGATGATAGATTGATAAATGATTTAGAGAGAGATGATAGATACAGATGATACATGAGATAAATAGGCAGGTAGGTAGGTAAGTAGGTAAGTAGATAGATAGATACAGATAGATAGGTAGGTAGCTAAGAAAGTACATGTATGTACAAACTTCTGTTATTGGGGAAAGATGATATTCTTTACTGTGGACCATATAATTGCCCCAAAAGTTTGCTTCTTCATAATGTTCAAATGAATGATTCATTTATAAGGGTGTGCACCATTAATGAACTATTTAAGTACTTTCAAACTTTTTAAAGTATATCATGTATGCAAGAAACCACACAAAACGTATCACTATTGCTCATTTATTTATTTAAAAAAAAACCCAAACCAAAGAGCCATGTAACCACAGCCTACGTCACGAAAGCGAACCCTTCTCGGGACTCAAAGTTCACTCTGAGCCATTTCCCACGTAATCTTAGGCATTGGATTCCTTCGCTCAATATCATGTTTGTGAGATTAATCCATGTTGGTGCCTATAACATTGGTTTGTGCATTTTCATTGCTGTCTTGAATTACACAGAACACAATTTATTCATCTATTCTATGGTGGTTGGACCATCCTCCCATTTGGAAGTGGCTATAGATAACACTGCACCATGCATTTAAAAAGTATCTCTTCAAGTACATGTATGCAAGCATTTTGGTGGATATATAACTATGCATAGAATTTCTAGATCCCATGATGTGGCAGACAGCAAAATGCATCCCGAAGATGTCCACATCCTAACTGCAAACGCCTGTGAATATGTTCTCTTACAAGTCACATCTCCTCTTTGAGCCGGATCCCCCAGCCCTCCTCTTAAAAGGACACTGTGATTATATTGGCGTTCCCAGATAATTCAGGATCATTCAAGATGGAAAAAAACTAAAGCTCTTAACCAGCCTTTAAAATGTTTGCTCCAACCTACCCACAAATAACTACAGAAAAGCTACTTGTAGCCTATTTATACATCACTGGACTAATTAAGGGAAAGACTCAATTGTTAATTTTTTTTTTTTTTTTGGACCCAGGTTTTATGAGTACTGAGTCTGTAACAAAATAAGGAAGGCAGGCATTCTTCTTCCAACAGTAGCTGCTTTCTAAAGTGGCCACGGTGCTGTACTCGACAGAAATTAGCTCTGTGCACTCAGCGTTCTGTCAGCATCCTCGGCTCTGAGGACCTCAGCAGACAAGTGGATATTTTCTTAATAATGCTTTGGGGAGAAGCAGATGTGGTTTTACAACCAGAGGGATGCAGATGTTTGCAAACACACTTCAGAAGAGGTTCTTCTTCTAATTCCTAAAAACTAAGGATGCCCCTACACTATTATAGACCCAGAAATATTTGAAAATACAATGTGTATCTATTATTTGAGTTCTAATAAAAGTGTTTACTTTTTACACTTGGTAAAACCATGAGAATGTCTGTGTTTATTTTCATTTTCTCAAACTGAAATCTGGGATGGGAAAATCACTCTTATTTCAAGGAGCAATGAATATAAACATCCAAGTATGGAATTCTCAGAAGGAAAAGCAAATTGTAAAGATTTCCCATTTGAATGGCTTATCACGTGGATTTATTGGTTTAGTAAGTTTATGACTTAGAAAGATTTGCAATGAATGTAACTATATATCATTTCACTATAAAAATCTGTTATATGACATTCCTTTCATACTGAGTGAATGTAAAAATGATTTAATGTGATTATAACTTTAATATGCTAATTAATATCCTAGTATCTAAAAATACCTGGAAGTTTTTCTTCTACCCTTGTTGATATTCATTCAGGAAAATGGCTGCAGGTCCCTTTTGAGAAAGAATAGGGGTAGTTTTGAGTTTTATCATATACTCATGAATTAGTTATAGGGTCTCTGCTCAAGAATATTCCTTCCTCAGCTAAACAGTTCTGCAGTGATGAATTGCTATGAGTCTGAACAGTAGATAAGGCTTTGTGATTCCTTACGATATTGATTTATGTTTTTACCAGGCAGATCCAGAAAATCCCCTCCCTCCTGTATATCACGCAGCCTCTATTAGGCTATTTCATTTTCTGAGGTCCAGTGATCAATTAGCCATTGTTAGAAACTCTGAATTCCAACATACCGTATCATGCTATCCTGCGGTACAGTTTACCCATTGTATCAGAAGATTAACTGCCCTCTATATTCCACCCATCCAGGATTCCTTGACTCAGACTAAGATCAAACACTGAACACAGCTCTGATCTTTCCAGAAAAAAATCCTAAAAGCAAAATCTGGCAAGAACAAACTGTTTTCAAGTAACTTAACTATGCCCGAGAACAACGTTCAAAACTATTTACAACTGAAACAAAAAGCAAACAAAACACGGTCAACCTAGAAATCTATACCAAGCAAAAATACTTCTTGCTTTCGAAAAATTTTAAAAATATACTTTTTTGGACATACAAGAGTTTGAAGTATTTTGTCCCAAGCAGACCTATGCAGAAAGGAAATTATACCAGATGGAAATATGGATTTAATCAAAGTAATTAAGAACTACAGTGAAAAGTACATGGGTAAATATAGTAGGTTATTTCATTTAATCTCTTTAACAGATCATTGGATATTTAAACAAAAATTAAAATGTAGTTTGTGGTTTACAGCATATGTAAACCTGAAATATATGAAAATATGGCACAAAAATCAGGAGAGGAGAAATTGAAGTTAATCATTCTGAGGAAAGAAAAGTAAATTTTTCCAAAGTTCCTATATTGTTTATGAAATAACGTAATAGCACTTGAAAGTAAATTGTGACAAGTTAAAGCCTCACACTGTAAACACTAAATTAATGATTAACACGACAAAGAATTATAGCTAATATGATGACAAATGAGACACACGGGAATGATAAAAATTTTTCAGCCAATCCAAAAGAATGAGGAAAAGGAGGGAACACTGAACAAAGAACAAATGGACAAACAGAAAACAAATACAGTGATCGTACATCTACTCCTGACCATGTAAAAAGCGTATTAGATGTAAATGATCTAAATACTCCCATTAGGGCTTCCCTGGTGGCGCAGTGGTTGAGAGTCTGCCTGCCGATGCAGGGGACACGGGTTCGTGCCCCGGAGCGGCTGGGACCGTGAGCCACGGCCGCTGAGCCTGCACGTCCAGAGCCTGTGCTCTGCAACGGGAGAGGCCACAGCACTGAGAGGCCCGCGTACCACAAAAACAAGACAAAACAAAACAAAAACTCCCATTAAAAGACATACAGAAAGGAAGACCTAACTTTATTCTGTCTATGACAAGCACATTAAATATATAGGCACAAGGGTTAAGAGTAAAATGATGAAAAAATATATAACAAACTGACATTAATCAAAATTGTGCTAACCTATCAATATTAGTATGAGATAAAATAGGTTTTAGAGCAACGGCTATTGCCCTAGATAAAGAAGGTCATTTTATAATAATAAAGAGTTCAATTCATGAAGAGAACATAAGATCCCTAAATGTTTATGCATCTAATAAGAGAACTTTAAAATACATGAAGAAAAAACTAATAGAATTGCAAAGAATTAGGGACTTCAATATCCCTCTTTAATAACTGATAAAACAGCTAGAAAATCAGTACATAGGTACAAGTAAACATATGGAAATTGTGAACACGGAAACCAGTCACATATTTTTAGTTTATTTTAATGATAAAGCCGCCATTTCTGAGACGTATTAATTAAACATTAAACTGTACATATTTAAAGCATATCATTTGATGTTTTGACATATGTATACACAGTGGAGCCAAACCCCCAAATTTTCGTAGGCCCCTTGGTAATTCCTCTTTTATGCCCTACCCACCCCCTTTCTAAATGACCTGTGATTCAAAGAGCCCATGACAAGGAAAACCACACACTACTGCAAACTGAATGGTAAAATAATGAAAGCATAATATTCACTTTGGAGGGACACAGGTAAGAAATTATTAGAAGTACATTTATATTTCTACATGCTCTTACTAGAAAAAATAGTTTATTGTTCTCTATGCAACTTTCCATCTTATGAAGGTAGTGAAGTAAAAATATGTTGCATTAGAAAAAAAGGAAAGCATTAATAAAGAGGGAATTGACTATTCATTGTTCCTTGAGTCTTGGCAAAATACGACAAGGAAATGCAATGTATGTGGCAGGGTGTCTGCTTATAATTATGTGGCAGAATTAAGGCAAAAATACAATACACACACACTAAAATATTTGCATTCCAACTACAGAGTCCTATCATTCTAAGTGATGAAAAATGATTCATGAAAGAAAGGACACTGAACTAGTTCCCCCCAAAAGACTGAACAGTTGATATGTGTTTTGAAAGCCACAAGGAGATGGAAAAATAAGTAAATAAAAATAACTAGATAAATCAGAAGGAAAGGGACTTTTGGAACATGAACCCGCCTCATTGGTTTTCGTTACTTTCATGCTATCAATGTGTAAGTGGCAGCCACAGGTTGCGAACTCTCTAAAATGGACACCAAAAAATACCCAAAGATACGTTGTCTACTTTCCTCATTTCCAAACCAACACACTTTCACATCTATATAACATTTAGCATCATCTAGCACTAGGAGGCATACTTTATTTTTCAGATAAGTTTAGAGTTGGAAAGTAGTTAAATCAGTTAAACACACACACACATACACACACACTAGAATCTGCTTAATGGAACTGCCCATAAAATATGTGAAGCACATAAGCATGTTATTTTTTTTTTTTTTAATTCAGGTTTATTCCATTAGAGGCTTCAAGTATTTCTTTAGATGCCCGAGAAGGTGTACAAATACTCACCCTATTTCAACTCTATTACGTCAGGCATAACAATACTATCTCCAATTATTTATATTACATCGACTTTTACATGTAACTACTGAAATGCACATACTGTGATCCCACAAAAACCTGAGACCTTAAGATGCTTTAAGGATAACGGTGGAAAATAAATGTACTTCCCATTTTATCTTGTTTCACTTGTTTTCTCTCCCTAATCTCTAGGCTTTGAGTAAGGCTGCTTCATCTAGTTATTCAATCTTTATCACACTGAGTTGTGCTGATAACAAAATTCACTTTGAGAATCCTGTTTCATTCGTGGTCTGGGGGCAGGCAGTGATTGGACTGAGGATCTGGGAGCTTTTCATCCATTATAGTGACAGCTTGCTAGCTCTGTGCACAAATCCCTTTCTGTCAGAGCAAATCTATTCCTAGAGAACTGTGAACAGGAGGAGTCTGACTGCATATTTGTAACCTATTTCTTGAGGCACTTCTGACAACGTCAGCTTCATTCGAGAGGACCGCTGTCCATCCAAAATGAAGTTCCTTTATCATTTCTTACATTAGAGACAGGGCTTCAATTTTCTTGGCCATTTTCCTTCAATGGCACATTTTGGAAGCTGAGATTTCAGTGATAATATTGACTGGTAAGAAATCATGCAATTTCTTTCTTTGTGGCATCCTTGTCTGGTTTGGGTATCAGGGTGATGGTGGCCTCGTAGAATGAGTTTGGGGGTGTTCCTCCCTCTGCTATATATTGGAAGAGTTTGAGAAGGATAGGTGTTAGCTCTTCTCTAAATGACAGAATTCGCGTGTGAAGCCATCTGGTCCTGGACTTTTGTTTGTTGGAAGATTTTTAATCACAGTCTCAATTTCAGTGCTTGTGATTGGTCTGTTCATATTTTCTATTTCTTCCTGGTTCAGCCTCGGAAGGTTGTGCTTTTCTAAGAATTTGTCCATTTCTTCCAGGTTGTCCATTTTACTGGCATAGTTGCTTGTAGTAATCCGTAATACAGAGTGAAGTCAGTCAGAAAGAGAAAAACAAATACCGTATGCTAACACATATATATGGAATCTAAAAAAAAAAGGTTCTGAAGAACCTAGGGGCAGGGCAGGAATAAAGATGCAGATGTAGAGAATGGACTTGAGGACACAGGGAGGGGGAAGGGGAAGCTGGGATGAAGTGAGAGTGGCATGGACATAGATACACTACCAAATGTAAAATAGCTAGTGGGAAGCAGCCGCATAGCACAGGGAGATCAGCTCGGTGCTTTGTGACCACCTAGAGGGGTGGGACAGGGAGGGTGGGAGGGAGATGCAAGAGGGAGGAGATATGGGGATATATGTATATGTATAGCTGATTCACTTTGTTATAGAGCAGAAACTAACACACCGTTGTAAAGCAATTATCCTCCAATAAAGATGTAAAAAAAAAAAAAAAACATGCAAAAAGATCCTTCCAAATATAAAAAGAAAAACATTAAAGGATGTACTATGTCCCAAATACCACATATGTTGACTTCTCTTACCATAAAAGGCATATCTGATGAGGGCAAAAATTTTCATTAAAAAGGGACAACCACACAGTGACAAGTCAAGTCATTCACTGCCCAAAAACATTCCTCCTCCTGTTCCTAGAGGTAAATACTTAATAAACTGTTCTCATCTGTCCTTCCACGAATACTGATAAATGAGCAACTCTGCGTGTTCACTAAGGAAAGTCTGCAATGCACAATGAGATGCTAACTGGTGGTCCTACTCTGGGTAGGATGCTCAAGGTCTCCAAGGTTTGATTCTGCTCGCATCTTTTCTTTCCCTGCATCACCACCCTTCCAGCGTGTCTTGTTCTCTGCCTGTACCATCTCAGCCACAGAGAGACACTCAAGTAGAGCACCCCTCCAGATTCGGGGCTGCCTGATAGTACAGCTCCCTCATGAGGTTCTAAGAAATCAGACCAGTGCCTTCTCAGCTTAGAAGAACCACCTTACTATTCTAAGCCACTAGTTCACCTGCCAGCAATTTGTACTCAGGCAAAAAGGTAGTCTCACCCCACGAATTCCCTGTTTGCTTAGAGACCATTATCTTGTCTGCCTGTTGGTCAATATCAGGAAACAGTTGTCTTGTGTATCTTGTCAATTTTATAGTGGTTTACGGAAGAAGGGTCCCTCCACCATAGTTGAAAACCTGTTCTAGCTAATGTCTATTCCATTTTAAGGTTGGTGAACAGGAAGTATGGGTCTTCTGTTTCCAGAAATACTGCAATTGAGTTTCTTGGTGCAAACATGCAGGTTCAAAACACCTAAAATATCGCATACGCCATGTATCAAATACATTGAAATGTACGTCTAAGAAGACAGAAATGTAAGGGAAATCCCTGAGGGGTAGAAAACCAGTAAGTATAAATTCAAATACTCAACCATGGGGAGACGTTTAATGCATCTAATGTTCCTGGCATAGTATCAATATTTGCTTCATGTTCTTTTTTGGTACGAGCTTGCTGTACATGAAATTGAATAACGGTCATGTCCTCAATGTTCATCATAGCGCTAATTTAGTTATATGGGGTCTTTAGTGTCTTATTTAAAGTTGCTAGACCTAAGTGTACTCCCAAATAAAGTTAATATCATGGTCTGCACTTTCACTTTCTAGGCATACAACTGATAATTGGCCATTTCATTTATTTTCATCCCTTCTTTATAGATATCGTGGACTCAACAGATAGTCTTTTGATTCGTGTCATGTGTGTTTTCCTCTTAACCCAAGGTAAGACCCTTATGAATTATGACAAGATCCCATCAACAGCCGCGTGATGTCTTGGAAGTTCTCAGTCACTTGTAAGGACTTACCAAAGGACATTCTTCATTAGAAATCCTACCTACATGCGGTTTTGTCCATTCGATCAGTATCTTAAGAACTAAAATATGCCATATTTTTAGGAGATACGTATTAGTTACATGACAAAATTTCCAAGATACCGTATTTTGGGGGCGGGGGGGAATTTGGAGCTACACAGTGATAAACATGCTTCTGTGGAAAACATTTTAAAATCTGTAACATGCTAGTAATATTACTTTACGGAACACATCAAACTCTTTTGACCATAATACTGTTTTTGTTCTAATCTTTCAGAAGTATTTATAACAAAGGAATTGGAGGACACTTGATTATGTGTTGATGCCAGAACAATGAACCCAATATTTCTAAATTATTAAGTATTATCATATGATTAATTATATATCATATTCTATAAGTCATATTTTATATATTAATTATATCATATATAATTAATATTGATATATTACATATAATTATATACTCTATTATGTATAAAATTTTATATACTTGTATAATACATAATTATAAATTTATATATATAATTGTTATAATTTATATTAATATGTTATAATTATGAGTAATACAATAATTATATATTTTAATTGTTAATAACGAACAGAATTATCGTCTTCAGTCTCATTTCTCCCAGACTTAGAAATGTTCCAATTCCTATAACTTTCAGGTGGGTGATATTTTCTAATTTTCTAATCTAAAAGAATGTAGAGGCCCTGGGCTTGATAATTATTATTTTTATTATTTCTTTAGTAACTTTTTTCAAGTCTGTGAGAAAAGCTGTGCCCCTTTCCTGTCAGACCTGTCAATACATCAATCCTATATGCCATGCGTCATTTGTATTAAGTACTTTTAAATATTAAATATGCTATGAAACACAGCCCTCTATTTTTCTATTCATCTAGGTTCAATTCAAGGCCAAGTTCAATTCTATCTGGGACTCTCTCACCATGATTCTTTCCCTCCTTGGCAAACAGCGCATCATTCCTTCCCCTTACCTGGTAGTTCTCTTCACACCTAAAATAATCACCTGCAAACTCCATAATTTCCTGACTGTGTAGTTCAGAAGATAGAGGGGAGTCACTTCAGGGAAACAAAAGAACACAGATTCAAGTGACTCTGAAACTGTCTTATACGCTCTCGGATGGAGACTTGATCGCTCATCCAAGAGCTTAAGAACTCGAACGAAAGGGTCTTTAGAGAAACGCCATCCATGTTGCTAATTAGCCAGCGATCAAAGGATTCAACTCAAGCCATTTCAGATCATTTCTCTTCTGCCCGAAGGCACTGTAAACCAAGTTAGTTTTGAAAATAGAGCAAGCGGTTTTATTCTTAGCATGAAGTCAGATATTTCTATAACCCATGATGAGTCGAGAGGAGACTAGAGCACAGGTGGCAGCTGTTTAGAAATACACCACAGTGCTGATGAAAGGATGAAGCCCTGGAAGGTGATGGTCACTGCCTTTTATATGCTGAGAGGGTAGGTCTCACGGAATGCCTTTATTGCAGGAAACCCTGCAGAGAGTGTCTGTGCTCTTTAAACACTCGGCAATCAATTAGGCTGGGCAGGATCCCTTCCTGGGCAAGCCTTCCTTTTTGCCAGCTTGCTTTGCAATTCTTTATCACAAGCTAAGCTCCCAGCATCCACGGAAAACACCGTTTCAAGCACAGCGGGCAACGTTGCTCTGATTTCCCCAACAGTGGCACCCGCCATTCATCCCAAATGAAATGCTTCTTTCTCTCTTTCATCAAATGTCACCAAACAAAATATCACATTTAAAAGTCATTCGTTCTAGAAAGGTACAGAATATTTTATTCCTATGAACCGTTGAAAGGGTGGAAAAGGCACTTTTTTTTTTTTTATTGGATTGCACGCAGGACCTTCTGAATTTTAAATCGGTTCAGAATGGCTCAAAATAGTAGCTCAATTGACAGTCTTCACAGCTACTGGGCTCTGGGGGAAAATAAAAGAGGCTACGCATCAACTAGGAATCAGAGAGTTTCGAATTTCCTGGTGGAGCACTGGTTGAGAATCCACCTGCCAATGCAGGGGACATGGGTTCGAGCCCTGATCCGGGAAGGTCCCACATGACGCAGAGCAACTAAGCCTGTGCGCCACAACTACTGAGCCTGTGCTCTAGAGCCCACGAGCCACAACTACTGAGCCCACGTGACACAACTACTGAAGCCTGCGCGCCTAGAGCCCGTGCTCCGCAACAAGAGAAGCCACCGCAATGAGAAGCCCGCGCACCGCAACGAAGAGTAGCCCCTGCTCGCAACAAGAGAAAGACCGTGCGCAGCAACGAAGGCCCAACGCAGCCAAAAATAACTAAAAATGTATTTCAAAAATTAAAAAAAAAAAAGAAATAAGAGAGTTTATAAATTCATTACTAAGTTAACTCTGGCAGTTATGACGCTGTTGAGGAGTAAAGATACTGAAGACATTGGTAGGTTCTTTAGGAAATCTCTTCCTTGTCATCAGGCACCAGCCAGGCTTGTAAACTCACCATCCGTAACTAATGGATTTGCTTGGCATGGTTGCTATTAGCGATCCTTGGCGATCGAGGGTAGAAGAGACAAACTGAATACTATTTCTAACTGGTAAAAATAAAAACGATTAAAAAAATAAAAAACGGGCTTCTCTGGTGGCGCAGTGGTTGAGAGCCCGCCTGCTGATGCAGGGGACACGGGTTCGTGCCCCGGTCCGGGAGGATCCCACATACCGCGGAGCGGCTGGGCCTGTGAGCCATGGCCGCTGAGCCTGCGCGTCCGGAGCCTGTGCACCGCAACGGGAGAGGCCACAGCGGTGAGAGGCCCGTGTACCACAAAAATAAATAAATAAAATTTAAAAAAGTCATGTCAAGTTGTATGTGTATTTGCAATTGTCAATGCTCGCCCATTAAAGGAACCATGAATAACTGTGAACTTTTTTGAAACAACATGCCCAGCCTATGCTTCAGAAGGAGAAGAAATATTCTGTTCCTTTCAATCATTTTGGGGGAAAATGGAGTCTTCATTTTATTATAACATCCATCATACTCATTCTACCACATCTGAAATTTTACTTAACTCTGACACCTAATGAGTTACCAAAAATATTCACGGAGCTTGTCATTGACTAATTTGCTGCACAATCATAAATATGAGTGTAGTTACGTGAACTTTAAAGAAAACTTAAATGACTATGTAAAAGAATGTTGTACCTTAAGGGAGAGAAACTCTACAAGAAAACTGACTGATTCAGTTAGAGTTAATGACACACTAGAATCAAATTAGGAGTTTGGGACTAACGTACACACACTACTATATATAAAAGAGATAACCAACAAGGACCTACTGTAGACCACAGGGAACTCTACTCAATACTCTATAATAACCTATATGGGAAAAGAATCTGAAGAACAACAGATACATGTATATGTATAACTGAATCACTCTGCGGTACACCTGCAACGAATACAACATTATACGTCAACTATACTCCAATGTAAAAAAGAATCAGAAGAAGAATTCGTTTACAACTTTTTGTACCAAAGAGCAAAAAGGCTCAATTTCATTTCTTGATATTAACAGAACACATACTAAACAGCATGGATCTAGGAATAAATGATAAATACGACAAGCTCTTGCCCATGAAAGTTCATTCAGTCACCACCTGCCATTCAAGACCACCTGTTGTCCCTGTAAAACACATCTGATTACTTCCTGGCCACTTCAAAGTGCTGTCTGTGTAATAACTGTCATTTTCCTCCTTCCTTGTTTTACCATGAGATACATGTCAAATAGTACCTGCCTCTTTGAATCTCTTATAGACTCACCACCATGACTCACTTTGATGTGTTAGGGCAGCAGGTGTTTATCGAGTCTTTACTTACGGTACGTGTCCTTTTTCTCCACTCATGGGAGTTTCACTAGCAATGAAGGGGGAAACTAAGTCCACCTTTCCTCAAGATACTTTCAACCAAGGAAGCGTAAGTATTCAACAACAGGACACAAATCCCAAGGCAACTTAACACATGTTTGTCTGGACAGGTGCCATGTCCCCGGGGACTCAGAACATTTTTAAGCATTTCAGTGCAATCACTTAATGTTTGTGCACCTTAGACGTTCGACGTTATGTGACACCAATAATGTCTATTCTGAAGGCAACAGAGCATGTCTGATGATTTGCAAGGCTATTTTATCCAAAGATTTTATGTTACTGGGCATTTATTGACTTAACTGAAATTTCAGCTTGAAAGTACAGCGGTCCCTCAGTATCTGCAAGGGGGCTTGGTCCCAGGACCGCCAGCGATACCAAAAATCTCAGGACGCTCAAGTGCCTTCTATAAAATGATGTAGTCTTCGCGCATAACCTATGTGTCCTATGCACAGCCTCCTGCATACTTTAAACCATCTCTAACTTAGTATACCACCTAACACAATGGAAATACTACGTAAATCATTGTAAATACAATGTCAATGCTCTCTACACTGTGGCCAGCACACTGCAAATTCTAGTTTGGCTTTTGGGAATTTTCTGGAATTTTTAAACAATATTTTTAATCTACAGTTGGTTGACTCTGAGGCAACGAGCCCCAGGAGACAGAGGGCCGCTTGCATAAAGCTGTTAGAACAGTAGGTAAATGTCAGGTGCTCAGCGGAGCTGCACAGAGATGAACTACCAGTTATTGGAGTAGCCCACTGAGACCAAAAGGCACCAGTGAAATTAACAGTCGGACATTGAATCTCTTGCTGCGGTAGCAAAAGCAAGAGGCTAATTTGGAGAGACTGCCAGACTCCATATTCCATTTTTCCCCATGGAACGGCGCTGGGTGAGGGTCAGGTCGATCGGTATAGACCTGGGGTCTTGGGAGGTGGTCTCGCTACCCAGGCAGCCCCAAGCTCAGGGCTTCTGCTGTTTTATGGGCTCAGGTCTAGGGGGAGGGAAGGGCAGGGGAGCCATGATGGAAGAGTGCTGGGTCCTCAGTCAGAGTAGAGGAAGGGTCTTTGAGGACTCCGCTTCCTTCCGGAAGGGGGTCTCAGCAGAGGCACCCGGGAAAACCTCCACCAAGGTCCCCCAATGAGGAGGCCTCCAAAAGGGGTACCTGGGCCACGAATGCAGCTATGCACGAGGGTGCATGACAGCATGGCCCATCAGGGGGCTGAGTCCTTAACTATAACCCTTCAAAGACTGCCATGCACTGCCAGGTACCCAATCTGGTGTGCGGAGGGCAGTTTCCCCACCTGAGGGCTGCTAGGCAAAGCCTTTGTCACTGCCTACCATAGGGCCTGAAAAGCCACACATGGTTTATTAGCCAAGAGCCGGATTCCTGAGTCAGAGCACCTCACAGATCAGAAAAGAAACGTGGCTGCAGTATCACAAGCAAGATGGAATACGTTGTGAGATTGAGGGCGGTCAGAGCACACTGAAGAAACCCGGGCAGATGGAAGAATAAAGCTTAAGGAGGAACGCATACACGCCGCATTACAGAGGCCCTTAACTTACATGACTTCAACTGTACTTGCCGGTCAGAGAGTGAACAACTAAGTAGAAAGATAAATAACTGCAAATGTTTTCTCCAGTGGTACAGATGAACTTATCTGCAAAGCAGAGACACAGACGTAGAGGACAAATGTACGGATACCAAGCGGGAAGCGGGCGGGATGAATGGGGAGACTGGGATTGACAGATATGCACTACTATGTATAAAATAGATAATTAATGAGAACCTACTGTAGAGCACAGGGAACTCTACTCAATGCTCTGTGGTGACCTAAATGGGGAGGGAATTCGAAAAAGAGTGGATATATGTATACGTATAACGGATTCACTTTGCTGCACAGCAGAAACTAACACAACATTGTAAAGCAACTCTACTCCAAGAGATTTTTTAAAAAAGATAAATAATTGAAAAGAGCTCCAACAGAAAGTCCCCAAAGAAAGATGGCAGCTGTCTCCTCAGCTGACCTCAATTCCAGAAAGTCTTGGACACCATGAGACTCTCAAGACATAGAGTGAGACTGTCATGGTTGAATCCGTATGTGTTTCATACAACATGGCACCATGGAAAAAGAACTCTGCTTCCACTGGACTGAAGGACAGACAGAAATTTTATGTTCACGTGGCGTTTCCTACTACAGGATTGTTCCACATCAGGGAAGATCCTGAAAGCGTTTTCAAGCACGTATGTGTCCATACGCACTTTTCACATTGTTCCTTAACTTGAGAAAAGCAACAGCTGCACACATACAGACTGCTGATGAACAAGTTACAACAAGTATAGATGAATATCACTTTGGATCTGCGTGTAGAAATGATGCACTATACCATGAATTTGGAGTACGTCCACGTATTTGTTTGTCTCACTCACCCGTTACAGTTCTTTAATTTTCAACAGATGGTCATACGTTTCATAGGATGTCATCTCAACATTGAAAATGGATGCAATGTAGTTTCTTTCTGTGATCAATATTTCCTACTAGAAAATTAGATCCTTCTCTGGCAAGAATTGAAGTCTGCACTCCAAGTCTTGTATTTGAAAAGGAAAATACTGTAAATTGCATTTGAGGTGTACTCTATGGGTAAGTGGATGTATTCTGTCATATTTTATTCCAACCCATTAAGGTATGATGAAACAATGTATTCTGGTAACAGGTATTTATATAAAGCAAATGGGACAGATGAGATGTATAATAAATTGTCATTATTTTTATTATTTCCTGATGGTGGTGATTCTTTCCTCAGACTTCATGTTTAACTCCCATGTGAATCATTTGAGGAGCTTATCCCTGTAAGAACCCCCTTCTTTGCTGGATCGACCTAACAGCCACGTTTTCCCTCACTGAACCTATTTTTCAACTTGCTGGTTACTGGTATTCATGCCACTCTCCCCAGTCCAAATTGATAGCAAATCTCCTCAAAAGAAGAACTAAGGGACTTCCCTCGTGGCGCAGTGGTTAAGAACCCGCATGCCAATGCAGGGGATGCAGGTTCAAGCCCTGGTCTGGGAAGAACCCACATGCTGCGGAGCAACTAAGCCCATGAGCCACAACTACTGAGCCTGTGTGCCACAACTACTGAGCCCGCGTGCTGCAACTGCTGAAGCCTGCGCACCTAGAGCCAGGGCTCCACAACAAGAGAAGCCCGTGCACCGCAACGAAGAGTAGCCCCTACTTGTTGCAACTAGAGAAAGCCCATGCGCAGCAACGAAGACCCAACGCAGACAAAAATAAATAAATTAATTAATTAAATAAAATTACTTAAAAAAAAAAAAGACGAACTAACCAGGAAGTGTAAAGAGATTCATGTAAGGAGACTGAAATGCATGTGCAGTACTACCTTAGGCCCAGCTCAAAAATCTCAGCATTCCCATTCATTATTTCATTCCCCCAAACCTGCCATTCCCAACCTTTTCTCTGGATTCTGTATTTGATTACAATAGGCATCAGGTTTTAGATGGTTCTGAATCATTTTTAACTACAGCAATTTTGAAGATATTCATGGGAAATATAATGGCATCATATCTAATCACCTTTGACCAAAAGATATTACAGCACAGAGCTGCGTAAAGCCATTGAAAATAACCACTACGGAAGTTTCCATTGGGTTTCATATCAAATAATTTATTTCTATGAAGTTAAAACTTGAATAGATTTAGAATAAAAGTATTTCCCCTAAGAGAGGTTAATGATAAACAGGCTCAAAATGTTCAAAATATCGATACTATCTGATAAAATAAATCATAAGATATGCTAAAGTTCTGGTATGTTTTCTTTAAAAAAAATTGTCAATAGCCATAAATTGTTTATCATTTTTCAAATAACAATATTCAGTAAATGCTGAATTTGCTTCAATAATTTATGTTTTAATTTTCCATAACTATTATGTTCTTCAAAATAAAATAGAAAACAGCATGCAAAAGAGATAGCAATTAAATTGTGCTAATTATTAATTACTTCTAAATAACTGCAAGCAATTCACTCTTGGGGGTATAAATACATTTGTGACCATACACAATAAACTGTCAAAATATCTTAAAAAAAAGTCAGTTAGTGAATTATGTGTGAAATCCTTACTGTGCGCAATCTGAAATAAAGGTTATTGATTTAATGTTTTCTTAACCCACGTGGAAAAGTTTGGGATCTCCGTCTTCATAAAAATCCCAGTAGACAATTCTACCAACTTTGCTCAGAAATGCAAATTAGTGTTCATTTCACTAAATATACACATTTAAGACAATTTGTGAAACGTAAATAATATTTTTCCAGTTAACACCTGTCTTTTTTGGAATTAACATATATTGTTGAAAATAAACTTCCAACAAGAATAGTCAATACTTACATAATTTGAATCCTAAATATCAACAGCCTTAGATTTAATAATCTATTAAAAGGAGCTTTAAGATGGCAGAAGAGTAAGACGCGGAGATCACCTTCCTCCCCACAGATACACCAGAAATACATCTACACGTGGAACAGCTCCTACAGAACACCTACTGAACGCTGACAGAAGACCTCAGGCCTCCCCAAAGGCAAGAACCCCCGCCACGTACCTGGGTTGGGCAAAAGAAAAAAGAATAAACAGAGACAAAAGAACAGGGACGGTACCTGCACCAGTGGGAGGGAGCTGTGAAGGAGGAAAGATTTCCACACACTGGAAGCCCCTTCGCGGGCGGAGACTGCGGGAGGCGGAGGGGGAAGCTTCGGAGCCGCGGAGAAGAGCACAGCAACAGGGGTGCGGAGGGCAAAGCGGGGAGATTCCCGCACAGAGGATCGTGCCGACCGGCACTCACCAGCCCGAGAGGCTCGTCTGCTCCCCCGCCGGGGCGGACGGGGCTGCGATTTGAGGCTCGGGCTTCGGTGGGAGCACAGGGAGAGGACGGGGGTTGGCGGCGTGAACACAGCCTGCAGGGGGTTAGTGCACCACGGCTGGCCGGGAGGGAGTCCGGGGAAAAGTCTGCACCTGCCGAAGAGGCAAGAGACTTTTTCTTCCCTCTTTGTTTCCTGGTGCGCGAGGAGAGGGGATTGAGAGCGCTGCTTAAAGGAGCTCCAGAGACGGGCGTGAGCCGCGGCTAAAAGCTCGGTCCCCAGAGACGGGCAGGAGATGCTAAGGCTGCTGCTGCCGCCACCAAGAAGCCTGTGTGCAAGCACAGGTCACTCTCCACACCCCCCTACCGGGGAGCCTGTGCACCCCCCCACTGCCAGGGTCCCGGGATCCAGGGACAACTCCTCCGGGAGAACGCACGGCGGGCCTCACGCTGGTGCAACGTCACGTCGCCTCTGCCGCCGCAGGCCCGCCCCGCACTCCGTGCCCCTCCCTCCCCCCGGCCTGAGTGAGCCAGAGCCCCCGAGTCAGCGGCTCCTTTAACCCCGTCCTGTCTGAGCGAAGAACAGACGCCCTCACGCGACCTACACGCAGAGGCGGGGCCAAATCCAAAGCTGAACCCCGGGATTTGTGTGAACACAGAAGAGAAAGGGAAATCCCTCCCAGGAGCCTCAGGAGCAGCGGATTAAAGCTCCACAATCAACTTGATGCACCTGCATCTGTGGGAAACTTGAATAGACAAGGAATTATGTGAAAATTGAGGCCCTGGACTTTGGGAGCAACGATATATACTTTTTTTCACTTTTTCTTTTTTTATGAGCGTGTATCTGTATGTTTCTGTGTGTGATTTTGTCTGTATAGTTTTGCTTTTACCATTTGCCCTAGGGTTCTGTCTGTCCCCCTTTTTTTTAGTATAGTTTTTAGAACTTGTTATCATTGGTGGATTTGTTTTTTGGTTTGGTTGCTATCTTCTTTCTTTTCTTTATTACTTAAAAAAATTTTTTTAATAATTATTTTTTATTTTAATAGCTTTATTTTATTTTATTTTATCTTCTTTCTTTCTTTCTTTTCTCCCTTTTATTCTGAGCTGTGTGGAGGACAGGCTTTGGTGCTCCAGCCAGTCGTCAGGGCTGTGCCTCTGACATGGGAGAGCCAAGTTCAGGACATGGGAGAGCCAAGTTCAGGACATTGGTCCACAAGACACCTCCCAGCTCCACGTAATATCAAATGGTGAAAATCACCCAGAGATCTCCATCTCAACGCCAAGACCCAGCTCTACTCAACGACCAGCAAGTTCCAGTGCTGGACACCCTATGCCAAACAACTAGCAAGACAGGAATACAACCCCATCCATTAGCACAGAGCTGCCTAAAATCAAAATAAGGCCACAGACAGCCTAAAACACACCACCAGACATGGACCTGCCCACCAGAAAGACAAGATCCAGCCTCACCCACCAGAACACAGGTACTAGTCCCATCCACCAGGAAGCCTACACAACCCACTGAACCAACCTTAGCCAGTGGGGGCAGACACCAAAAACAAGGGGAAATACGAACCTGCAGCCTGCGAAAAGGAGACCCCAAACACAGTAAGTTAAGCAAAATGAGAAGACAGAAACACACAGCAGATGAAGGAGCAAGGTAAAAACTCACCAGATCTAACAAATGAAGAGGAAACAGGCAGTCTACCTGAAAAAGAATTCAGAGTAATGATGGTAAAGATGAACCAAAATCTTGGAAATAAAATGGAGAAAATAAAAGAAACGTTTAACAAGGACCTAGAAGAACTAAAGAGCAAACAAACAGTGATGAACAACACAATAAATGAAATTGAAAATTCTCTAGATGGGATCGATAGCAGAATAACTGAGGCAGAAGAACGGATAAGTGACCTGGAGGATAAAATAGTGGAAATAACTACTGCAGAGCAGAATAAAAAAAAAAAGATGAAAAGAATGGAGGACAGTCTTCTGGAACAACATTAAATGCACAAACATTCGAATTATAGGCATCCCAGGAGAAGAAGAAGAAAGGTACTGAGAAAATATTTGAAGATATTATAGTTGAAAAGTTCCCTAATATGGGAAAGGAAATAGTTAATCAAGTCCAGGAAGCACAGAGAGTCCCATACAGGATAATTCCAAGGACAAACATGCCAAGACACATATTAATCAAACTATCAAAAATTAAAAACAAAGAAAACATATTAAAAGCAGCAAGGGAAAAACAACAAACAACACACAAGGGAATCCCCATAAGGTTAACAGCTGATCTTTCAGCAGAAACTCTGCAAGTCAGAAGGGAGTGGCAGGACATATTTAAAGCGATGAAGGGGAAAAAGCTAAACCAAGATTACTCTACCCAGCAGGATCTCTATCAGATTTGATGGAGAAATTAAAACCTTTACAGACAAGCAAAAGCTAAGAGAATTCAGCACCACCAAACTAGCTTTACAACAAATGCTAAAGGAACTTCCCTAGGCAGGAAACACAAGAGAAGGAAAAGACCTACAATAACAGACCCAAAACAATTAAGAAAATGTAATAGGAACATACATAACGATAATTACCTTAAATGTAAATGGATTAAATGCTCCAACCAAACGACACAGAATGGCTGAATGGATACAAAAACATGACCCATATATATGCTGTCTACAAGAGACCCACTTCAGACCTAGGGACACACACAGACTGAAAGTGAGGGGATGGAAAAAGATATTCCATGCAAATGGAAACCAAAAGAAAGCTGGAGTAGCAATTCTCATATCAGACAAAATAGACTTTAAAACAAAGATTATTACAAGAGACAAAGAAGGACACTACATAATGATCAAGGGATCAACACAAGAAGAAGATAAAACAATTGTAAATATTTATGCACCCAACATAGGAGCACCTCAATACATAAGGCAAACACTAACAGCCATAAAAGGGGAAATCGACAGTAACACATACATAGTAGGGGACTTTGACACCCCACTTTCACCAATGGACACATCATCCAAAATGAAAATAAATAAGGAAACACAAGCTTTAAATGATACATTAAACAAGATGGACTTAATTGATATTTATAGGACATTCCATCCAAAAACAACAGAATACACTTTCTTCTCAAGTGCTCATGGAACATTCTCCAGGATTGATCATACCTTGGGTCACAAATCAAGCCTTGGTAAATTTAAGAAAATTGAAATTGTATCAAGTATCTTTTCTGACCACAATGCTACGAGACTAGGTATCAATTACAGGAAGAAATCTGTAAAAAAATACAAACACATGGAGGTTAAATGATACACTACTTAATAACCAAGAGATCACTGAAGAAATCAAAGAGGATATCAAAAAATACGTAGAAACAAATGAAAATGAAAACACAATGGCGCAAAACCTATGGGAGGCAGCAAAAGCAGTTCTAAGAGGGAAGTTTATAGCAATACAAGCCCACCTTAAGAAAGAAGAAACATCTCAAATAAACATGCTAACGTTACACCTAAAGCAATTAGAGAAAAAATAACAAAGAAACCCCAAAGATAGCAGAAGGAAAGAAATCATAAAGATCAGATCAGCAATCCATGAAAAGGAAATGAAGGAAATAATAGCAGAGATTAATAAAACTAAAAGCTGGTTCTTTGAGAAGATAAACAACATTGATAAACCATTAGCCAGACTCATCAAGAAAAAAAGGGAGAAGACTCAAATCAATAGAATTAGAAATGAAAAAG
The DNA here is from genome assembly GCF_964270905.1 of Leucopleurus acutus. NCBI lineage: Eukaryota > Metazoa > Chordata > Mammalia > Artiodactyla > Delphinidae > Leucopleurus > Leucopleurus acutus. The sequence goes on from NC_139148.1 coordinate 3,392,725, forward strand.
GAGAAGTAACAACTGACACTGCAGAAATACAAAGGATCATGAGAGATTACTACAAGCAACTCTATGCCAATAAAATGGACAACCTGGAGGAAATGGACAAATTCTTAGAAATGCAAAACCTTCTGAGACTGAACCAAGAAGAAATAGATAATGGGAACAGACTGAACACAAGCAATGATATTGAAACTGTGATTAAAAATCTTCCAACAAACAAAAGCCCAGGACCAGATGGCTTCACAGGCGAATTCTATCAAACATTTAGAGAACAGCTAACACCTTTCCTTCTCAAACTCTTCCAAAATATAGCAGAGGGAGGAACACTCCCAATCTCATTCTATGAGGCCACCATCACCCTGATACGAAAACCAGACAAAGAGGTCACAAAGAAAGAAAACTACAGGCCAATATCACTGATGAACATAGATGCAAAAGTCCTCAACAAAATACTAGCAAACAGAATCCAACAGCACATTAAAAGGACCATACACCATGATCAAGTGCAGTTTATCCCAGGAATGCAAGGATTCTTCAACGTATGCAAATCAATCAATGTGATACACCATATTAACAAACTGAAGGAGAAAAATCATATGATCATCTCAACAGATGCAGAGAAAGCTTTCAACAAAATTCAACACCCATTTTGATAAAACCCTGCAGAAAGTAGGCATAGAGGGAACTTACCTCAACATAATAAAGGCCATATATGACAAACCCACAGCCAACATTGTCCTCAATGGTGAAAAACTGAAAGCATTCCCACTAAGATCAGGAACAAGACAAGGTTGCCACTATCACCATGCTTATTCAACATAGTTTTGGAAGTTTTAGCCACGGCAATCAGAGAAGACAAAGAAATAAAAGGAATCCAAATCGGAAGAGAAGTAAAGCTGTCACTGTTTGCAGATTACATGATACTATATATAGAGAATCCTAAAGACGCTACCAGAAAACTACTAGAGCTAATCAATGGATTTTGTAAAGTAGCAGGATACAAAAGTAATGCACAGGAATCTCTTGCATTCCTATACACTGATGATGAAAAATCTGAAAGTGAAATTAAGAAAACACTCCCATTTGCCATTGCAACAAAAAGAATAAAATATCTAGGAATAAACCTACCTAAGGAGACAAAAGACCTGTATGCAGAAAAGTATAAGACACTGATGAAAGACATTAAAGATGATACAAACACATGGAGAGATATACCATGTTCTTGGATTGGAAGAATCAACATTGTGAAAATGACTATACTACCCAAAGCAATGTACGGATTCAATGCAATCCCTGTCAAACTACTACTGGCATTTTTCATAGAACTAGGACAAAAAATTGCACAATTTGTATGGAAACACAAAAGACCCCAAATAGCCAAAGCAATCTTAAGAAAAACAGAGCTGGAGGAATCAGGCTCCCTGACTTCAGACTATACTACAAAGCTACAGTAATCAACATAGTATGGTACTGGCACAAAAACAGAAAGATAGATCAATGGAACAGGGTAGAAAGCCCAGATATAAGCCCATGCACATATGGTCACCTGATCTTTGACAAAGGAGGCAAGAATATAAAACCAATGCACATATGGTTACCTGATCTTTGACAAAGGAGGCAAGAATATACAGTGGAGAAAAGACAGCCTCTTCAATAAGTGGTGCTGAAAAAAACTGGACAGCTACATCTAAAAGAATGAAATTAGAACACTCCCTAACACCATACACAAAAATAAACTCCAAATGGATAAAAGACCTAAATGTGAGGCCAGACACTATCAAACTCTTAGAGGAAAACATAGGCAGAACACTCTATGACAGAAATCACACAGCAAGATCCTTTTTGACCCACCTCCTAGAGAAATGGAAATAAAAACAAAAATAAACAAATGGGACCTAATGAAACTTAAAAGCTTTTGCACAGCAAAGGAAACCATAAACAAGATGAAAAGACAACCCTCCAAATGGGAGAAAATATTTGCAAATGAAGCAACTGACAAAGGATTAATTTCCAAAATTTACAAGCAGCTCATGCAGCTCAATAACAAACAACCCAATCCAAAAACGGGCAGAAGACCTAAATAGATATTTCTCCAAAGAAGATATACAGACTGCCAACAAACACATGAAAGAGTACTCAACAACATTAATCATTAGAGAAATGCAAATCAAAACTACAATGAGATATCCTGTCACACCAGGCAGAATGGCCATCATAAAAAATCTACAAACAATAAATGCTGGAGAGCTTACAGAGAAAAGGGAATCCTCTTCCACTGTTGGAGGGAATGTAAATTGATACAGCCACTTTGAAGGACAGTATGGAGGTTCCTTAAAAAACTAAAAATAGGACTACCATATGACCCAGCAATCTCTCTACTGGGCATATACCCTGAGAAAACTATAATTCAAAAAGAATCATGTACCACAATGTTCATTGCAGCTCCATTTACAATAGCCAGGACATGGAAGCAACCTAAGTGTCCATCAACAGATGAATGGATAAAGAAGATGTGGCACATATATACAATGGAATATTACTCAGCCATAAAAGGAAACGAAATTGAGTTATTTGTAGTGAGGTGGATGGACCTAGAGTCTGTGATACAGAGTGAAGTAAGTCAGAAAGAGAAAACAAATACCGTATGCTAACACATATATATGGAATCTAAAAAACAAACAAAAATGTTCATGAAGAACCTAGGGGCAAGACGGAAATAAGGATCTACTAGAGAATGGACTTGAGGATACGGGGAGGGAGAAGGGTAAGCTGGGACAAAGTGAGACAGTGGCATGGACATATATACACTACCAAACGTAAAATAGATAGCTAGTGGGAAGCAGCTGCATAGCACAGGGAGATCAGCTCCGTGCTTTGTGACCACCTAGAAGGGTGGGATAGGGAGGGTGGGAGAGAGGGAGACGCAAGAGGGAGGGGATATGGGGATATATGTATATGTATATGTATAGCTGATTCACTTTGTTATAAAGCAGAAACTAACACACCATTGTAAAGCAATTATACTCCAATAAAGATGTTAAATAATAATAATAATCTTTAAAAAATTTGACTTTCCTCCTCCCCCCATTTCTTTTAATTTAGGGAGATAAAGTGATTTGCAAATTATTTTATGTTATTTCAATTCTCTGTAAACATTTATATGACTTTAATATGACTTTAATCTTTGGATCAATTTCAAATAAGGTTAATTATTTTAATATTTCATTTGTCCACGAAAATATACTGATATGTTTACTGAATATGGACTATTATTTTATAATTTGGCAATGTATAAATTTATACTTATAAAGATTTATCTTATGAAAGTACCATACATATATAAACTACATATTTATATTATTTTAATTTGCTAACTGCAGCATTATCCTCCTTTAAAAACCATATTAGGGACTTCCCTGGTGGCGCAGTGGTTAAGAATCCGCCTGCCAATACAGGGGACATGGGTTCAAGCCCTGGTCCGGGAAGATCCCACATGCCATGGAGCAACGAAGCCCGTGCGCCACAACTACTGAGCCTGCGCTCTAGAGCCCACAAGCCACAACTACTGAGCTCACAAGCCACAACTACTGAGCCCACGTGCCTAGAGCCCAGGCTCCACAATAAGAGAAGCCATCGCAATAAGCCTGCACACCGCAATGAAGAGTAGTCCCTGCTCGCTGCAACTAGAGAAAGGCTGCACGCAGCAACGAAGACCCAACGCAGACAAAAATAAATTAATTAATTAATTTTTAAAAAATGAAAGCTGCAGAGTACATCTGAATGGTTTCTCAGATAAGTATCTGGAACACTAATTAAAATACCTGCCTGGAAATGTGAGTTTGGTGCTCCTGCTCGTTCCACTAAGATACTGATTAAAAGTAAACTCATAGGAAGGTTGTGAGTTTTTTAAGTGCTTGATGTTTCTGAGGATACCCGATGTCTCTAAATATACTTGGCGTGTGAATCTCAATGAGATGGCATGACCCCGTTGTCAGTGTGCTGCCACCACAACTTTCTTTGTTTTTAAATATTTTTTTTTGTTAACCACATAATCATAATTATATTGTGGATATCAGAGTATATCTCAATGAAATGCGAAGGTTAACGTCATGATCCTAGCTGTGTTACTATTTAGCTAAGAGATTAAAAGATGGGGCAGGGGTGGGATGAATTGGGAGATTGGGATGGACATATATACACTACTATGTATAAAATAGGTAACTAATGAGAACCTGCTGTATAGCACAGGGAACTCTACTTCACTTCGCTGTACAGTAGAAACTAATACAGCATTGTAAAGCAACTATACCCCAATTAAAAAAAAGAGGATGTGTGGAAAAGCGTGGAAACAAAAAGAATCAGAATTTTGTGCTACGTGACAGGCTACCATCAAGTCCTATGTGATAGCTGAGGATGCTCTCACACGTTTCTGTGTTAAATATTCTCCTAATTTTTGTGACTCATATGCATGAAGTATATGCACGACTACTTGTAGACCGTCTACAGCAAATCTGATCACATTCTGTCCCACAGTCAAGCTAATTAAAAGCCGACTATTTTATTCTATTTTATTTTAATCAATTATACTATTATACTTTCCCCTCCCAGCAGCTACTCTATAGTTGTTGCTCTTTTATGCAAAGTTGTGTTTAGGTCATGGAATAACTTTCTGAAAGGTCTTAAGTTGATTGTATGTCTAGACATTTTTATTTGTGTAATTCGTATTTCCCACATCCTAAAAAAAAAGCAAGAAATAGTTTTGACGAAACTATTTGAAGATATAGTTTTCCACTTAATTGGAGCATTCTCAATAATGACTGAATACGTCTTGTGTATGCATGTGTCTATTTTTTGAGCAAGAAATGGATTCTTTGAAGGCTAAAATGCTGAGTCAACATGGTTATTCCTAAATTTGGTGAAAATAGTTAAAACACAAATGGGTGCATTAGAACAATTAAGACGCCCAAAGGTACTGAATATACAGATAGGCAGATGTTGGAAAGACTTGAATTTATGATCCTCACAGACTAGAAAGTAAATAGAAATTCAGTAATTACCTGACAGTGAAAAGTAGTGTTGTATATGCCATGAAAAAAGGAAGATGTTAACAGACATTCTACTGTTATATAGCCCAAGGTTGAGATGGGTGATACTATCCTTTCAAAGTTGTTAGTTGAGAAGAAATTGAAACTGCAGAGAATCTAAGCATAAGAGAGAATACAGAGTTCAGTTCGACCAACCATTCCTCGAGAAAATTGATACTTTCAAGAAAATTCTCCCAAATGACTCAGCACCTTTTTCTCAAACAGCTTCCGGGAGGGAATTCTTACAACTTCCAGAGGTAAGCTCTCCATCACTGGGTAAGTCTGAACCTGGTCTGTGCAATTATCTCCTTCCTCTTACTTTCCCAGGAGATATGACTGCTAGAGAAATAATCTAATCATTTATGTGTAAACATGACTCAACTATTGGAAAACAGGACACCATATCCCCACTTCACCAGACTGAATTATCTCTACCTCAGACTATCTCACATATGAAATGATTTAGCTTCCTTGCTTTTTCCCATCTGATGGTCTGAACATTTGACCCAATCCCTTCTTCAACAATGGAACCCAGAACTAATGGCAATAATCCCGCTGTCATGTGACCAACCCTTGAAGGGCAAAGCTACAGGGGCAAAACACCGACCCGCCCCATTGTTCCTGGAGGTATAGCATGAACTAAGGAGAATTATTCTCAAGCCTTAAGGTCTAAGGGAATTTGCCCTGTTAGATTTCAGACTTGCTGGGGATTTGTCACTCCTCCCTTCTTTCCTATTTCTCCCTTTTGAAATGGGAATACCTACCTTATGTCTGTCCCACCACTGTAATTTGAAAGCTCGTAAAGTTAAATTTCACAGATTCACAGCTGGCAAGGAATTTGCCTCAGGGTGAATCCTAAATGTCATCTAAATCAGATGTAGATGGGACTTCAATTGAGTGGATGACATGTGAAAAGGACATAAATTTCGGGGATCCATGGGTTGCATGCTCTCACCTGTAGGTCCCCACAAAACCCTTATGTTGAGACCTAACCGCCTCAGTGTGATGGTATTAGGAGGACGGGCCTTTGGGAGGTGATGAGGCCGTGAGTGTGGAGCCCTCATGGATGGGATTACTGTCTTTATAAAAGAGACCCCAGAGAGCCCTTTCCTGTCTTCCCCCATGTGCAGACACGGCGAGAAGACACCGTCTATGAACCACGAGGCAGGTTCTACCAGACCCTGAACCTGCCTCTGTCTTGATGGCGGACTTCCAGTCTCTAGAACTAAATTAAATTGCTATTGTTTATGCAACAGCCCCGTGGCATCCTGTTGTAGCAGCCGCAAGGAACTTAAAGAGTTATGCACATGTTCTGGTCCTCTGCACTCATTAACTGCAACACTGATCAATGCGCCTGTCCTCTGTTCACTATACACTCATGACCGACTCAAGGACAAGACGCCCGATAGTCAACCTAAGACTTCAAGTCCTCTCTCACCCACACAGAAGCGTACACTTGTCTGAAGACATTTTGGGGAATGGAGCGCTTCTGGTTAGAAATGGAACCTACACACTTGGAGTTTACACTGCTCATTTTTAGCTCTCTACAAAGTGGTATAAAGTGGTGGTTGTTTTTATAGATTTTTAACAGTTTTTAAGGGTATATAAGGTACCAAATAATGAGTCACACACCACCTTGAATTTGGAGGTATTGGTATTTCTAAGGAAATTGTGCATATTACAATGAGAAAAGCTATGTTCATTTTTAATAGTGATAAATGGTGATTTCTTTATATCTTGAATTTATAAATGCAATTAGATACTTTTAAGTTTTTAAGTTCATTTAACAGTAAGTTGGAGAAGACCTGTATAAAATACATAAAGGCTTCAGTGTGTTTTGTTCCAAGATGGAAATATATATTCTATAATCCTTAAGTAACTTGAATCTCAATGGGCATGAATGATGTGAGTCTATATTCGATCTTCCAAGCACCATAAATTATGTAAAGCTTTACAAAGAGTTTATTGTAAGACAGTAAACCACTTAATACATGTTTCTTTCTTTGGAACAACTTATTTTTTTTAAATATCAAAAAAGAAAAAATTCCACCCATGGAAGGCCTGCAACGGTCTGTCATTTACAGCATGTCAAATCAATCAGCACAAGTGCTGTGCATATGAAAATGTGTCTAGAATCTGGTTCCAAAGTAAAATCTTTACATGAAAATTCACATCCTGTAGAACTGCTGGCACCCTCATGAATTACAGTTATTGAATCCCACAGTCATTATTATAATTAAATCCCCATAATCAGTGTTGACTGAATGTCACTGCCCATATGTTAAGGTACACTTTTACTACATTAGTGAAACCATCACAAAAATGTGAGAAAAATTTAAAACTTCCTAAACAGAAAACTTTCTACTCTTCCTAATAATGTGTAATACTTCATAACATGGAATTCCTCGTATTAAAACATGTTGTGGCGTTTTTCTGGCTCTAGAGAAAACTATGATATTGTTGGAGGCTTCCCTCCTATAAGGACAATGGTTTCGACTTTAACTCTGTATGTAATTTTGTAAAAATGCATTTTTAACATGTTGGGTTGAACCGGTATTACACAACGGAAACACTGTTTATTGCAGATTCAGCGAGAGCATTGAATTTACGTTCATTAAATGCAAATGGAATTCTGTGAGGATCCGTCAAAACCACCATGTTTCTGGGGGTGGATCAAGGTGGCGGAGTAGGAGGACCTAGGGCTCACCTTCCCCCACAAACACATTAAAAATACAAAAATACATCTACATGTGGAACAATTCTCACAGAAAACAAACTGGAAACTGGCAGAAGATCTCTTACACAACTATAGCTGCAAGAAACATCCCACATGACTGGGTAGGATGAAGAAAGGGCATCAGGATGGGACTGGTACCTTGGGAGGGATCTGTGAAGAAGGGATGGTCTTCATGGGTAAGCCCTTGCCCTGTGAAGCCCCTTGCTTGCTGGGAAGTCAACTGGGACAGATAGAGGGGCTGCAGGAGCCTGGACGCTGCTTATGAGGAATGCACGCATGCTGGCTTGCTAGCCATCAGGGCAGAGAGAGAGACGGATGCTGACAGCTGTCTCGCTGCCCTGCACTTCCCAGACCAAAATGCGCCATGTGGGGCTGCTAGTACACGCAGCAGCTAGGCAATGACACTCAGGAGTCCGGGTCCTGGGAGAGGACGCTGTCTAGCCGCATGGAGACGGCCTGGGCGGCCTGGGCGGCCTGGGGTGGGGTCTGGCCCCCCCTGGACCCCAGTATCAGTGTTTGCACAGTGGGCAGCCAGCAGATTTTGTGAGCATGTGCACAGCAGGGGTGAGGCTGACCTCAGAGCCTACTGTCAGTCCCTGCTCAGCAGGGGAGCCGTCCAGGGGTGGGTCCAGCAGCAGTGGACTCTGTTGGTACGTACTCACCATGTGGCAGGCGGCACGAGGGAATCTCACGCGTCCAGCTGTCAGCCCCTGGGGAGGAGTACACAGCGATTCCTTTCCCGGTGGGAGCAGTCCGGTTCCACCCATGCGTACTGTAGCTGGGAGCCTGATCTGGGACAGACAGGTCCTGGGACAGCCCGACCACAGAGGCAGCCCAGGTCGTAGCTGGCACAACAGTCACCTTGATTCCCGCAGCCTGATGCCTCAGCCCCCCAGCCCAGCCCAGCACCATAACTGGAATGCACACAAGGGAGAAATGGACATGACCTTGGGCTGCTTTTGGACAGAACTGCAGATGCCTGCCCCGGGCAGTGGATAGGTTGCGGTGACCACACGGGCCTCACGGGCTTCTGTGCTCACCTCCTTGGGGACAGAGCATGCTCTTAAGGGTAATGCATCCATTTTTTTGTCTTTGCTTTTTTTGTTTTCTTACTAGACTAACATTGCTTTACAGTGTTGTGTTAGTCTCTGCTATACAATGAAGTGAATCAGCTCTATGTATACCTATATCCCCTCCCTCTTGGACCTCCCTCCCACCCCCCCATCCCACCGAGCTAGGTCGTCACAGAGCACTGAGCTGAGCTCCCTGTGCTATACAGCACGTTCCCACTAGCTACCTATGTTACACATGGTAGCGTATGTACAGGAAACCTAATCTCCCAATTTGTCCCACCCTCCACTTACCCCCATGTCCACATGTCCATTCTCTATGTCTACGTCTCTATTCTTGCCCTACAAATAGGTTCATCTGTACCATTTTTCTAGATTCCACATATATGCATTAATATATATTTGTTTTTCTCTTTCTGACTTACTTCACTCTGTATGACATTCTCTAGGTCCATCCGCATCTCTACAAATGACCCAATTTCATTCCCTTTTATGGCTCAGTAATACTCCATTGTACATATGTACCACATCTTTATCCACTCCTCTGTCGATGGACACTTAGGTTGCTTCCATGACCTGGCTATTGTAATTAGTGCTGCAATGAACACTGGGGTGCATGTGTCTTTGGGAATTACGGTTTTCTCAGGGTATACGCCCAGTAGTGGGATTGCTGGGTCATATGGTAATTCTATTTTGAGTTTTTTAAGGAACCCCCATACTGTTCTCTGTAGTGGCTCTATCAATTTACATTCCCACCAACGGTGAAGGGTAATGCAGCCTTATCAAACTTGACCTTCATGGCTTCTACTCCAAAAAGTAGGGATCATACTCCACCTGCGACAGGAAGGTAACAGCTACGGAGCACAGAGGCGGCCCCACCTAACATCCAGTGCAGGTTCTGGATATCACAACACCATCCACACTGCCTATCAAGGGGATAATGGGTAGCATACTCTGAGGAAAGATGTGGCTGTCATTCAGACCAAAAGCAGCCTTTGCACCAAAAGTATTGGACATAGTCTACACAGGAATGCTCCCACATAAAAACAGCCCTTCAAGACCACAGTAGATGATGGTTTTTCCTAGATTCATGGTGACAGAGAAAGTCAAGTAAAATGAAGGTAAAAAAGAGTAAGAGGAACCATTCCCAATTAAAATGAGAAGTTCTCTGAAAGAACAAAAAGGAAACAGACTTCACCAGTATAAGTTCTGAGTTCAAAAAGGAGGTAATACAAATTTGAAAGGAATTAAGAAAGATTATCAATGGAAATGCACATCACTGTAACAAGGAACTAAACACTACAAAGAAGAACCAATCAAAATTAGACAACTCAATTGCCAAGGTAAAAGCCAATCTAGAAGCAATGAATAACAGACTGAATAATGCAGAAGAGTGAATAATTAATTTGGAAGACAGAATAATGGAAATCACCCAATCAGAGCAGCAGACAGAAGATGAATAAAAAAAAAAAGTGAAAGCAAGAGATGAGATCTATGGGATAATATAAAGTGTGCCAACCTATGCATAATACAGGACCCAGAAGGAGGAGAAAGAGAGAAGGGGATCAAAGAGGTACTTGAAGAAACTGTGGCTGAAGACTTTCCAAAACTAAAGAAGGGAATAGATAACCATGTACAGGAAGCACAGAGGGTCCCAAACAAGAAGAACCCAAGCAGATCCACCTCAAGACATAGCATAATTAAAATGGCAAAAGTTAAACAGATTCTAAAGGCAGCAAGAGAAAAACAAAGAGTCAGTTACAAGGGAAACCCCTTAAAGCTGATTTCTCTACAGAAACATTGCAGGCCAGAAGGGAGTGGCAAGACATATTCAAAACACTAAAAGGGAAAAACCTGCAACATAGGATACTTTACCCAGCAATATCATCATTTAGGATAGACGGAGTCTTGATAAAGAATTTCTCAGGCAAACAAAAACTAAAAGGATACAGCAATACTAAACCCAACCTAAAAGAAATATTGAAAGGTCATCTTAAATAGAAAAGCAGCAAGAATCTATAAGAAAGGGGAAAAAAACAATAGGAAAGGCAAATATATAAAAGAATTGAAGATCATTTAAATAAACTAGCACATAGATTAAAAACCAGTAAAAAATTTTGTAGAAGTGATTATAACAATTAACAGCAAAAGGATAAACATGAAGATGTAAAATAGGACATCAAAATCACAAAATGTGGGGAAGGGGAGTAAAAACCTGTAGATCTTCTAAAATATGTTTGAACTGATGACTAGCTAAAGGAGGTAGGTATAGTTATGGGTTAATGTCCTTGAAAACCAGGGTAACCACAAATCAAAAACACACAAGATTCACAAAAACCATAAAGACAGGAACTCAAGCATAATTCAAAAGAAAACCATCAAATTACAAAAGGAAAAACAAAAAGAAGGTACAAAATCAACTAGAAAACAAGATTTAAAAATGGCAATAAATATATACTTATCAATAATTACTTTAAAGGTCAATGGACTAAATGCTTCAATCAAAATACAGAGAGGCAGACTGGATTAAGAAAGAACCCACAATATCCTTCCTAAAAGGGACTCCCTCCAGGGTGAAAGACACACATAGATTGAAAGTGAGGGAATGGAAAAGATATTTCATACAAACGGAAATGACAAGGAAGCGGGGGTCTCAATACTCATATTAAACAAAATAGACTTTAAAACAAAGTCTATAAAGAGAGACATGGACATTATATATAATGGTAGGGATCAATACAAGAGAGGATATTACACTTGTTAACATATATGCAGCTAATACAGGAGCAAAAAATACATAAAAAATACTGACAGACATAAAGGGAGAAATCGACAGGAATACAGTAATAGGAGATTTTAACACCCCACTGACATCAATGGACAGATCTTCCAGACAGAAAATCAGTAAGATGACAAAGAACCTAAATGACACAATAGACCAGTTGGTCTATTAACTGATTCCTACAGGACACTACATCCAAAAAACCCAGAATACACATTCTTTTCAAGCACACATGGAATATCCTCTAGGACAGACCACATACTTGCACACAAAACAAGCCTCAACAAATTTAAGAGGATAGAAATTATTTCAAGCATCTTTTCTGACCACAGTGGTATGAAACTACTAATCAACCACAGAAAGATAAATAGGGAGGATAAAAAAACCCAAACAATCACATACAGACTAAACATGCTACTAAAAAACCAATGGGTCAATGATGAAATCAAAGAGGAAGTCGGAAAATACCTCAAGACAAACAACAACAAACACACTACATTACAATATCTATGGGATGCAGCAAAAGCAGCTCCACCAGGAAAGCTCTTAGCAATACAGGCCTTCCTCAAGAGACAAGAAAAATCCCAAACAACTTAAACTACCACCTAAAAGAATTAGAAAAATGAACAAACAAAATCCCCAAATCAGTGGAAGGAAGGAAATAAAGACCAGAGAGAAAAAAAAGGGATTAAAAAATAGGAAAGATCAATGAAACCAAGAGCTGTGGGGGGTTTTTTTGTTTGTTTTGTTTTTTTTAAAGATAGACAAGATGGACAAACCTCTAGCCAGGCTCAACAAGAAGGAGAGGACCCAAATAAAATAAGAAATGAATGAGGAGAAATGACAACTGATAGTATAGAAATACAAAAAATCATAAGAGAATACTACGAATGGTTTATATGCCAACTAATTAGAAACCTAGAAGAAACAGATAAATTTCTAGACACATGCAGCCTGCCAAAGTTGACTCAAGAAGAAACAGATAATTTGAACAGACCAATCACTAGAAATGAAAAGGAATCAATAATTATAATAATAATAATAACTGCCTGCAAACAAAAGCCCAGGACCAGATGGCTTCACTGGGGAATTCTACCAAACATACAAAGAAGAACTTATATCTATCCTTTTCAAACTATTCCAGAAGACTGAAGAGGAGGGTACATTCTCAAAATCATTCTATGAAGCCACCATAATCCTAATACCAAAACCAGAAAAAGACACTACAGAAAAGTACAGGTCACAATCTTTGATGAATATAGATATAAAAATCTTCAACAAATACTGGCAAACCAAATCCAACGATACATAAAAAGTATCATACACCACGATCAAGTTGGATTCACTCCAGGGTTACAACAATGGTTCAACATATGCAAATCAACCACATGAACAAAAGAAGAGACAAAAATCACATGATCATCTCAACAGATGTAGAAAAGGCATTTGATAAAATTCAACACTCAACATCTGATAAAAATTCAACATCCATTCATGAAAACAAACAAACAAACAAAAACTTCTCACGAAAGTGGGAATAGAGGGAACATATCTCAACATAATACAAGTCATTTACAACAAACCCACAGCCAACATCATACTCAATGGTGAAAAGCTGAAAGCCTTTCCACTGTATTCAGGAACAGGACAAGGATATCCACCCTCACCACTTCTATTCAATATACTACTGGAAGTCCTAGACACAGTAATCAGACAAGAAAAAGAAATAAAACGTATCCAAATTGGAAGGGAAGAGGTAAAACTGTCATTATATGCAAATGACATGATACTCTACATAGAGAACCCTGAAGACTCCACACAAAAACTATTAGAATAAATGAATTCCAGAGGTAGCAGGATACAAGATTAATATACAGAAATCTGATTCATTTATTTACACTAACAATGAAATAAAGAGAAAGTAAAAAACCCAATCCTGTTAAAACTGTGTCAAAAAAATAAAACACCTAGGAATGAACTTACAACGTTAAAGACCCAGATGCTGAAAACTACAGGACAGTAATATAGGAAACTGAAGATGATGCAAAGAAATGAAAAAATATTCCATGCTCTTTTATAGTAAGGGTATTGTTTAAATGGCCATACTACCTAAAGCAAACTACAGATTTGATGCAATCCCTATCAAATTACCCAGGGCATTTTTCACAGAAATAAAACAAAAAATCCTAAAATTTATATGGAACCACAAAAGACCTAAAATTGCCAAAGCAATCGTGAAGAATAATAACAAAGCTGGAGGCATAACCCTCCCAGACTTTAGACAATACAACAAAGCTACAGTAATCAAGAGTGTGGTATTCACACAAAAAAAGACATATGGATCAATGGAACAGAATAGGGATCCAAGAAATAAAGACACACACCTACAGTCAATTCATCTTCAAAAAAGGAGATAAGAATAGACAAAGGAGAAAAGACAGTCTCTTCAGCAAGTAGTGCAGGGAAAGCTAGACAGCTTCATTTAAATCAATGAAATTAGAACACTCCCTGACACCATGTACAAAAATAAACTCAAAATGGTTTAAAGACCTAAATATAAGACATGACACCATAAAACTCACAGAAGAACACAGGCAAAACATTCTCTGACATAAAAATCGTAGCAGCATTTTCTCAGGTCAGTCTCTCAAGGCAAAAGAAATAAAAATAAACAAAGGAGATCTAATAAAACTTAAAAGCTTTTGCACAGCAAAGGAAACAATCAACAAAAAGAAAAGACAACCTACAGAATGGGAGAAAATGTTTGCAAACGACACGACTGAAAAGGGGCTCATTTCCAAAATATACAAACAGCTCTTAAAACTCGGTACTGAAAAACAAAAAATGGGCCAAAGACCTAAATAGACCTCTCTCCAAAGAGGATATACAGATGGCCAACAGGCACATGAAAAGGTGCTCAAAATTGCTAATTATTAGAGAAATGCAGATCAAAACTACAACGAGGTATCACCTCACACAGGTCAGAATAGCCATCGTCAAAAAAGTCTACAATCAATGCTGGAGAGGGTATGGAGAAAAGGGAACCCTCCTACACTGTTGGTGGGAATGTAAATTGATACAGCCACTATGGAAACAGTATGGAGGTTCCTTAAAAAACTAAACATAGAACTACCATATGACCCAGCAATCCCACTACTGGGCATTTAACCAGCAAAGATGAAAACTGTAATTTGAAAGGATACATGCACCCCAATGTGCATAGCAGCACCGTTCACAATAGCCAAGACATGGAAACTAACCAAGTGAACATCAATAGATGAATAGATAAAGAAGATGTGGTACATATATAAAATGGAATATTATGCGGCCATAAAAAAGAATAAAATATTGTCATTTGCAGCACCATGGATGGACCTAGAGAATATCATACTAAGTGAAGTCAGACAGAGAAAGACAGATATTTTATGTTATCATTTATAGGTAGAATCTAAAAAATAATACAAATGAGTCTGTATACAAAACCAAAATAGACTTACAGACATAGAAAACAAACTTATGGTTACCAGTGGGGAAATGGCAGGGGAGGGATAAATTAGGAGTTTGGGATTAACATATACACACAATGATACATAAAATAGATAATCAACAAAGACCTACTGTAGAGCACAGAGAATTATACTCATAATAACCTATAATGGAAAAGAATCTGAGAAAATATGTAACTGAATCACTTTGCTGTACACCAGAATCAATACTGCAAATCAATTATAATTGAAAAAGAAAAAACAAGGAAAGTATGAACATCTAAGTGCATAAAACATTAAGAATAATGTCAACTTTATACCTAAAGTTTCTCTATTTTGCATGTTCCAAAATATATATTGCATTTCCACATTATCCTAACTTAGGGAAGAGAATTTTATACCCAGTATGTATCACTAAATCACCTGTAACTCTTCGACGGAGTTCACAATATTCTAGTATTGCCAGGAGAATAATATAATAACACAGAAAATCCAATACCAGCATTGCAAAACCCCAGATAAAAACATGCAGTGTCAACCTTGCAAACTACAAACACGAGCTTGCCAAAAAAAAAAAAAAAAAAAAAAACAAGCCAAGGTTTGCACAGTGTATAACTGAGGAGAACTGTATCTTATACCCATCCAATTAAAAAGCACAATACTACAAAGACAAAGGAACATTAAAAGCACATATTCTTGAACATCTGTGAAGAGATTAAAGTTATGGTGCTTATAACATTGGCATTGATAAAAATTCTAGTTAGGTGCTCACATGGTGTTGCTATGTTTAAAGTCTGAGATGAATTAGCTATATGTGGAGCTCCATCAAGTTACACGAAGTAATTTCTTTGTCTTAGCCCTCACCTTTGGAGCCAACTTTGGTGATTCTAGATGAACACAAACTTAATTGTGAAACCAAAAGAAATCAAGTATTATAGCTGTACATATACTATATGTAATATAAATATGTATACTATATTAACAATGTAAACAAGTTTTTAGATAATGTAAAATAATGGTTTCTTTTTGTATTTAGAGATACTTGTTTATTTATAATTTTTATTGGACTATAGTTGATTTACCATGTTGTGTTAGTTTCTGTTGTACAGCAAAGTGAATCAGTTATGCATATATATCCACTCTTTTTTAGATTCTTTTCCCATATAGGTCATTACAGAGTACTAAGTAGAGTTCCCTGTGCTATACAGTAGGTCCTTATTAGTTATCTATTTTACATATAGTAGTGTGTATATGTCAATCCCAATCTCCCAATTTATCACTTCCCTCGCCCATGGCTTAGTAACTGTTTAATTTTAGGTAAAAGAAGATTAACAGAATTTTAATATTTTACTAATATCATACTTATTGGGAAAACAGGAGTTTAATACACAGGCACAGTACATGATATTTGGATGATCTGATGAAAAAGCCTTTTGTGGCATGAGTTTCTGGATTCTTCAAGTCTTTTAAGAAGTAAATGCTTAAAATCTTCCCCATAGCTCTCCTAGAAAGGTTATCCTACCCATTCACTTTTCCTAAAAGCATTGTACATCTTCTTTTACGTGAGTAACCTTGGGAGAAAAGGGTATGGGGAGATTAAGAGAGATACTTATGTGCAGAGGCATATATAGACTGCAATGTGAATACTGTTAGGATAAATTTTGAGGACTGCTAATGCTATGTCCTTTGTGATTACCGCACACCCTTCAATATAGATGTTTTAAAAGCAAACTATGAATTAAAGTTCAAGTGGCATCTGGAGAAATTCTCTGTAGTGACAGAAAGCCACACATCAAAGTGCACCTAGAAGAGAGAGTAAGGAAGAGAATTTCATGGGAGAGTTTTTGTGTTGTTGTTGTTGTTTTTTACTTTAATTGAAGTATAGTTGATTTACAATGCTGTGCCAGTCTCTGCTGTACAAAAGTGATTCAGTTACACACACAGAGACATTCTTTTTTTATATTCTTTTCTATTATGGTTTATCAAAGGATATTGAATATAGTTCCCCGTGCTCTACAGTAGGACCTTGTTGTGTATCCATTCTAAATGTAATAGTTTGCATCTACTAACCCCAAGCTCCCAGTGCATCCCTCTCTCCCCTGCTCCCCCTTGGTAACCACAAGTCTCTTCTCTATGTCTATGAGTCTGTTTCTGTTTCATAGATAGGTTCATTTGTGCCACATTTTAGATTCCATATATAAGTGATATCATATGGTGTTTGTCTTTCTCTTTCTGACTTACTTCACTCAGTATGACACTCTCTAGTTTTATCCATGTGGCTGCAAATGGCATTATTTCATTCTTTTTTATGGCTGAGTACTATTCCATTGTATGTATGCACCACATCTTCTTTATGCATTCATCTGGCGATGGACACTTAGGTTGCTTCCATGTCTTGGCTATTGTGAATAGTGCTGCTATGAACATAGGGGTGTATGTGTCTTTTTGAATGAGAGGTTTATGATCTAGCAATTCCACTCCTGGGAATATACCTGGACCAAACTATACTTCATGGGAGAGTTTTGGGTGAGAAAGTTGAGCAACTTTTCAGTGGCCCAGGGAAATAGACGAAACTTTGTCTCAGGCAACCGCAGGCAAACAAAATACTAAGGGATGCTTCTTGGAGGATGTTCTTGCAGTCCTCACATGTGGAAATAATATACCCTGGATGTTAGGAGCACAAGCTCCAAGATGGAATAATGGCTCTACCGCTGAGGAACTTTATCATCTTGGCCAAGCTATCAGTTTCTTATTGACCTTGTCTTTTTATCTGTAAATCTGGAACCTCAGATATGACCTCGTGGCTACTACAGTGGCCTAGAGGAGATAATACAGGTAATATTCTGGGTGAAGATACATAAGATTTCCTCTGCGAATCTAAGTATATGTAGAGCTCTCTTTTCCTCCTACCTGGTCTGCATAGAGTCAGAGGAAGAAGGAGCAACACAGCATTTTGGGTACTACCTTGTTCTTTAACTGTATTATTTTGCTTGGTTTGTTCAAGACTCTACACCACCCTTGTAGAGCTGCTGTGTAGACACATCACATCCATGCTTTCTAACGCAAAACAAGGAAATCAATGGCTGCATCTTCCTCAGCAGGAAGAGTCTACTGTCCCTAGAGGAATTTCACGAGAGGCTCATCCAAAATATTCAGTCCCACCAATGTACACCATGCATGAGGCACCATATTGGATGCTGGGATGCAAAAGTGTATATGAAATGAAGCACTGGTGGAAGGGTAGAAGTGACTTCTCTCTCCAGCTTCCTCTCCTTATGGATTTCCAGGCTTCTAAATGGTGATCAAATGCAATGGTAAGGAAGCCTACCTTGTAATTAGCCCCCTGAGGAAAAGCGAGACCATAGAAGGCATTAAAAGAATAAGAAGGCTCTGCTTTCACATCTGGTGAAGATAGAGTGTCCCTCTGATGCACATAATCAGAAAAAGCCAACGACAATGAGAAAAATCGTTTTGTTGAGTCGACCAGAGAGCGGAAGACAAAACCTGTGTGATGGCGGACATGGATATTTACCAATAAATGAAAGTCTCTAGACGTAAGTATTAGGTTTTCATGAAGCGAAACAAATGACTACACATGTATCAGCTTTAAACAATTATCTTTCTGTCTCTGTGGTATAGAAGTTTGAGCACGTCACACCTGGGTCATAAGTAAGACTGCAGTCTGGGGGTTGGTCAGGGCTGCCTTCTCTTTTGAAGGTTCTGCTGGGGAAGAACCCACTTCTGTAATACACTCAGTTTGTTGGAAGAACTCATTTCCTTATAGGTCTAGAACTTATGGCAGCTTGCTTCTTTAAAGCGAGCAATGCAGAGAGAGAGAAAGAAAAAGAGGGACAGGAAAGAAGGAGGGGGAGAGAGGAGACGAGAGACACGTTAACTAAAGTTTTAATAAGCCTGACACTTATAATCAATAAAACATGCAAAATGTAAGAGGATGTGACTATTTCTTAGAAGCAAGCTTCAAATTTAAGCAGATAAAAAAGGTAAATAGAAGGAACCGACTGGTGAATTGATTCCAATCACTTTGATAAAATCTTAATAGATGTAAATGATCCAATTTTTCCAACTGAAAAGCAGATGTTATCAGATTGGATTTAAAATTGACATGCGCTGTCTACAAGGACTCTATATTAAATATGAACACCCATAATGGTTCACAGTTTAAAAACACGGGAAAATATTTTATCATGCAAACACAAAAACCAAGCTGCACTGGCTATATGGCAATCAGAACATGTGCACTTCAGAGCAAAAAAGAAGGCCAGGGATAAAGAAGGGTATTACGGGATGATAAAAGCATCAACTCACCAAAAATATAAAAATTCGTAAATTTTTATGCATCTAACAACTGGGATTCTAATGCTTACAGCAAAATCTAACAGGTTGGAAAGAAGAAGTAAACAAATCCAAAATTATAATTGGAGATTTTAATACCACACTCTTAGAACTAGTCAGATAAAACAGACAAAATCTCAGTATTAATATGGCAGAGCTAAATACTGTGAACCAATATGACATAATTAGCACGTACAGACACAACATCCAACACAAGAATACATTGTTTTTGAGTAGAAATAAAATACTCAAATATAATTGATATTCTGGACTATAAAGCATCAGTAGATTTAAAGGATGGAAAATCATACAAGTATGTTTTCTGATGTAGGGATGTGAAAATTTTCCCTTTTTCCTTCTAGGTTTGTTGGCTGGTCTAAGAATTCAACTGCATAAGAGGGGCTTCCCTGGTGGTGCAGTGGTTGAGAGTCCGCCTGCCGACGCAGGGGACACGGGCTCGTGCCCTGGTCCGGGAGGATCCCACATGCCGTGGAGCGGCTGGGCCCATGAGCCATGGCCGCTGAGCCTGCGCGTCCGGAGCCTGTGCTCCACAACGGGAGAGGCCACAACAGTGAGAGGCCCACGTACCACAAAAAATAAAATAAAATAAAATAAATTGCATAAGATAGGTTAATAGGAGAAAAACATTTAATTATGTACATACGAGAGTCCCACAAAAACAGGAGACCCCACCCCCCGACACACACACCCAGGAAAAGTCAGTCAATTGAGGCATATATGTTATCCTGAGATAAGAAACTGAATAGGGACTTGGGTCTTCAAAGGGGATGGTAACTCACAGCATAAGAAAAACAGATGTTTGGTTAAGTAGAAGTTTGGTCTGCCATGCAGATAGATGTTTCAGATTAAAAGTTCTGTCTGGTAACAGCTCTTTTTCTGGGAAAGGTTCCCTATCTAAATTCTTTTAGGCAGGTAAGGGACAGAGCAAAGTTCTTCCTGAGTTTGCTGGGTCTTGATTGCCTTCAGCTTGAAACAATCCACATGCCAACTGGCACATTTAGAGTGGCATATTCTGCTCCCCTTCACTGACTACAATAGTACTTAATTAGAATAAAGCTGGAAACAAAATTTAACTGGAAACTAAAAAAAAAAAAATCTTGAAAAATTCTAATTACTTAGACATGAAGCAGCACATTTCAAAATAACCTACAAGTCAAGGATGAGTTGAGGAGGTAGTCACAATGGAAGATAGAAGATGTTTATAATTGAATGAGAATGAAAACAAAATACATAAAAGTTTGTGGGATGCAGCTAAGGCAGTGCTTGGAGGGAAATTCAAAGCATTAAATGCTCACATTAGGAAACAATAAAGATTATGGATTGATAATTAAAACTTCCATCAAAACAAGAGAAGACTGAAATAAAGGGCAGAAACCAATGCACTTGAAGGGAAAAATAGAAAAAAAAAATCATTAAAATGAAAAGCTGTGTTGCTGGAATAAACCACTAATTTAAATCTCCAGTCAGAGAGAGAAACAGACAAACAGAACAGAAATAACCACTAAGAAAAATTAACCAATGGACATCACTAAAGATAGCATGCCATGGTATTAAGGAATGTTATGATCAACATTATACCAATATAGTAGATAACTTTGATGAAATTATCCAATACATACACCGCCAATACTCACTCAAGAAGGAAAACATAACACAAATATCCCATATTTATTAGAGAAACTGAATTCATAGTTAAAATCATTCTAATAAAAAAATCTCCAGGCCCAGTTTGCTTTACTGGTACATTCTATCAAATATTTAATGACAAAGCATTGTAGTGCTACATTAGGAAAAAAGTAGAAAAGGAGGAATATTTTTCAGGTTATTCTAGGGAAGTCTAGATTGACATGGAAACAGAATGAGACAGAGATATCCTAAGAAAACAAATCCACACACCAATATGTCTCATGACCACAGATAGAAAAATTGTTAATGTATTACTAAATATAAATCCAGCCATACACACAAATGTTAATTCATCATGATTAAATGAAATTTATGCCAGGCATGTGAGAATAGCTCAACTTTGAAAATAGTAATAAAAAAACCTATTTGGGATTAACAGATACTATTATATGTAAAATAGATAAGCAACAAGGACCTACTGTACGGCACAGGGAACTATGTTCAATATCTTGTAATAACTTATGGAAAAGAATCTGAAACAGTATATATATTCATATATATATATATATAACTGAATCACTTTGCTGTATACCTGAAACATTGTAAATAAACTATACTTTAATTTTTAAAAGTTTACCTAAACTGGGAAGAAGGGGGGAAGAAACCTAAAAAATTATGATCATTTATAGAGAATCGGAGAAGGCATTTCAGAAAATACAACATCCAATCTTGATAAATATTCTCAAACTGGGAACATAAGAGGCCTTACTCAACCAAGAAAGAGTATCTAAGAAAAATCTATAGCCATATATGTATCTCACTGGTGAATGAATGACTGAATCCCTCCCCCGACCCCAATATCAGAAAACAAGCAAGGATACATTCTCTTATCAGAGATATTAGGGGTTTGGTTCCAGACCACTGCAATAACGTGAATATTGCAATAAACTGAGTTATATGCATTTTTTTTGTTTCCCAGTGCATGTAAAAGTGACATTTACACTATACTGTAGTCTATTACGTGTACAATAGCATTATGTTGGGAAAATAAAAACACCTTACATACCTTCATTAAAAAATACTTTATTGCTAGAAAACGTTAACCATCATCTGACAATGCGGGGTTTCCACAAACTTTCAATTTGTAAAAAATACAGTATCTGCAGGGCTTCCCTCGTGGCGCAGTGTTAAGAATCTGCCTGCCAATTCAGGGGACATGGGTTTGAGCCCTGGTCTGGGAAGATCCCACATGCCACGGAGCAACAAAGTCCATGAGCCACAACTACTGAGCCTGTGCTCTAGAGCCCCCGTGCCGCAACTAGTGAGCCTGCGTGCCACAACTACTGAAGCCCGTGCACTTAGAGTCTGCGCTCCACAGCAAGAGAAGCCACCACAATGAGAAGCCCATACACTGCAATGACGAGTACCGCCCGCTCACCGTAACTAGAGAAAGCCCCTATGCAGCAATGAAGACCCAACGCAGCCAAAAATAAATAAATAAAATAAATAAATTTATTAAAAAAATACAGTATCTGCAAAGCACAATAAAGTGAGACACAAAAAAATGAGGTGTGCCTGTTTTGCAAGTTCTACCCAGTGCACTGAGCAAGAAAAAATGAAATAAAAAGGCATACAGAGAGATTGAAAGGAAGAACCGTATCTGCCTTGCTTTGCAGATGACATTATTGCCTGCAAAGACAAGGCTAACTGACCTCAAATAAAATCTTCGAAAACTAATGAGTTTATCAATTAAACTGGCTAAATCTTTTTTGTGTGTGTGTGGTACGCGGGCCTCTCACTGTTGTGGCCTCTCCCGTTGCGGAGCACAGGCTCCGGACGCGCAGGCTCAGCGGCCACGGCTCACGGGCCCAGCCGCTCCGCGGCATGCGGGATCCTCCCGGACCGGGGCACGAACCCGCGTCCCCTGCATCGGCAGGCGGACTCCCAACCACTGCGCCACCAGGGAAGCCCTGGCTACATCTTCATGTCTAAAATTCAGTTGTCTTTGTGGGGGAGGAACACTTGCTTTTCCTTCTAGCTTCTTTGGGTGGTATAATTAAATTGACATAAGACAGATTAACAGGAGAAAAGCAAATTTGATTTTGTACATCCAGGAGCTCATAAAAATATAAGACGAGTAACCAAGCAAAGCAGGAAGCTTTTATATCTCTTAGACAAAGAAACAATAAATCTGTGAGGAAGTGGTAAGAGAAAGGAGTTTGGGCTTGAGGTAGTAAGTTAGTTTAAAAAAAAAAAAGTAACAAGGTTTGTTTATACAGACTTCTTGTTCCTGAATTCTCTGTCTCTCGTGATAAGAATGTCTCTTTCTCCTGGTACAGGGAATGCACCTTTCACACAGGAGATTTATTTCCTGCTTTCAAGAGGACAAATGAGGGTCAGAGTATCCTTCTTGCACTGGCTGTTTCTTAAGTAACTTTAAAGTAAACAGTATGTCAAAATGGCATATTTGGGGGCAGCCTGCCCTGAACCCCATTACGTTTAAATATATTAACAATGAATGACTGGAAATTAAAATTTAAGGAAAGCATTGATAATACCACAAAGCCATAAGTGATTCAAGCATACAGCTAACAAAATGTGTGCAAGGGTGGTATGCTGAGAACAAAATATTGATGAGAGAAATCAGAGAGGAATATTGGTCAGACGTCAGTTCTCTTCAAATTGATCTCTTATTTAACACAATCCCCAACAATTCACAGCAAAGGTTTTGGAGGAATTCACAGCTGCTCCTAAAATTCATAGGTGGAAGCAGTGAACCTAGACTCATCAGAAAAATTGGAACACAAAAGCTGGAAAACTCATACTACCTGATTTCATGACTTACTTTAAAAGTTTGGTATTCAAGAGAGTGGAGTATTGGCAAAAGCATAGGCACAGGTTTTTGAAACAGATTTGAGCATCAAGAAATAGATTCATACAGATATATTATTTTTGATATGTGTCAAGGTAATAAATTACTTTTGATACCAGCATCGAGGGCATCAGGCTAATTCAAAAGAGATGACAGTTTTTCAACAATTGGTACTGGAATAATTGTACATCCATGTGCAAAAAAAAATACCCCTCCAAACATACTGCATTTCTCAGACCATACTAACATTTAACTTCATGTGTATTAGATTACAATGGAAACCTTAAAAGAAACATGTTAGAAGGAAACTCAGGAGAAAATTGCTATGCTAACTAAGCAAACATCTTTTTTTTAGAACACACACAAAATGATGAATTGTAAAAGATAAAAATGGAAATGTATCCAAAATGATCAGCTTTTTAAAGGACGCTGCAAATAAAAAGGCAAAGAAAAGTCACAGGCTGGGGGCAACTATTTGCAAAATATGTAGCTAATAAAGGACTTAAATACAGAGTATAGAAACAATTCTCGCAGTACAATAATAAGGAAACACACAATTCCCCCACATCTAAGAACATATTGGAACAGACCCCACACCTAGAAGTTATTTGCACGGTCAATAAGCAAAAGAAAAGAAATGCAGCATTAGAGATTTACAAGTTAAAACCCCATTAGCTTCCAAAGCACATCTTTTAGAATAGCTACAGGAGGGTGAAAAATCCCGACAATGCCAAGTGTTGGTGAGGACAGGGTTGCAAACTGTAAGAGCCACTTGAAAAAGCAATCTGGCAATTTCTTACATCATTTAACTTACGTTCACCATAGAACCAGCCATCCCACTGCAGAAATGCAACCGTGAGAAAAGAAACCATCTGTACACAGAGACCTGGACGTAGATGTTTCCGTCAACTTTATTTATGATCAGAAAAATCTGGAAACAATCCAGAAGTCCATCAATGTATAAAAGGATAATCAGATTCTGGTGAAGGGGAGCAGAACATGCCACCCCAAAATATTCCTTGTTGGCGGAAGGGTTATCTTGAGCTGGTTATTTCTGAGAAACAGAAGACACAGGAGGAGCTTTGAAAACTGAGGAGAAGTTGCTCTATTGTAAGGACATTGACAAGAGGAATCTCCATGTGTAAGAGTGCTTCCTTCTCTGTACCAGGAAGACAAGGACGGCTCTAAATCTCTAGAAATTCTTATCACTAGAGAAGGGAGAATTTAAATCTGTGTGAAAACCATATACCCTTCTTTTCTGTGCTTTTCCCCTGAACTGACTTCCCTCCCCCAACATCTTTCTTTAGTCTTTAGCTGAAGATGGTATTTAAGGTGATGCCTTGGACCATTTTGGAGAATTTTACTCAGTTTGCCTGGGTATGTCCCATGTATACATTTGAGATATACATGTTATTAAACTTCTGGTTTTCTCTTGGTAATTTGTCTTTTATTACGGGGTGAGGGTGTCTCAGTC
Source organism: Leucopleurus acutus (assembly GCF_964270905.1). NCBI lineage: Eukaryota > Metazoa > Chordata > Mammalia > Artiodactyla > Delphinidae > Leucopleurus > Leucopleurus acutus. The sequence continues at coordinate 3,418,223 of NC_139148.1, forward strand.
AAGACCCTAGAAGGGTAGAGGGAAAGTTATCTGTTTTGCCTACAGGAATATATCCGTTCCATGAAATATTCTCGAGCTATATAGGAGCATACTACTGATTGGGTAACAACATAGATTAGTCTTAAAAGATTACGCTAAGTAAAAGAGGTTTTACAAGCAAATATTGTATTATTTCTTTCATGTGACATTCTGGAGAAGGCAAAACTCTGGAAAGGAGAGAAAACGTTAATGGTTGCCAGGGGCTGGGGTTGGAGGATTGGGTAATGATAGTAGTTTTGACTGTAGTGGTGATTATGTGACCGTATACATTAAAATTCTTAGAAAAGCTCCATTAAAATGGGTGAATTTTACTGTACGTATACAGTAAAATTTTACTTGAATAAATCTGTATGGAAAACCTATGAGACGCCTCAGGATGCCTCGGAAGCATTCCAAAGTTAGCTAGAAGTCAAAAGAACTTCAGTTAGAATTTGTCATTTGATGTCCATCGACAGATGAATGGATAAAGAAGATACGGTACATGTACACAATGGAATATTACTCAGCCATCAAAAGAATGAAATAATGCCATTTGCAGCAACTTGGATGGACCTAGAGGTGATCAGACTATGTGAAGTCAGACAGAGAAAGACAAATATCATATGTTATCGCTTGTATGTCGAATCTAAAAAATGTGGTACAAATGAACTATTGACAAAACAGAAATAGACTCACAGATGTAGAAAACAAATTTACGGTTACCAAGGGGGAACGGTGGGGGAGGAATAAATTGGGAGAATGGGATTAACATACACACACTACTATATATAAAATAGATAACTAGTAAGAACCCGCTGTATAGCACAGGGAACTCTACTCAGTACTCTGTAATGACCTCTATAGGAAAGGAATCTAAAAAAGACTGGATACATGTATATGTATAACTGATTCACTTTGTTGTACACCTGAAACTAACACAACATTGTAAACCAACTATACTCCAATAAAAATTAATTTAAAAACGAATTTGTTATTTGGAAAGTTTGTCAAAAATACCAAAAATGTTTCAAAACACTTGGTCAAACAGGAGCACATGTCACTGTGAAACAATACTTACTCAATCAAAGTGACCATAAAAGATATTGAAAGCAAGCACAGATTACTTAAAGGCCAAGAAACTCATACAATCTGTTGTCAAAAGCAGATCAACATTCTAAGAAAACTTTGTTCTCTCAACAGAGATCCAATCCTGCACCAGCCTACTCTTAACAAAATCCATTTACCTAATTAAACTTAATCTCATCTTAGCCAATCCTTTTTCACAAACTTTCTACAACTTTCTGTATCCATATTATTTATCCACATTATTTTGTCCATTATTCTCTTTTCCATTCATGGCACAACCAGCTCTAGGTCAAAACTACCCTTTTTATTTTTCCTTTAACAAAATGCATTCCCAGATCATATGAACCTGAAATTCATTCTGGCCAGTTCCTTTTATATTTCTGAGAATTTATATAAGCACTTAATTTCCTTTAAGCCAATTAAATAGAGTTCATTTACAAATTAATTTTGATAATACCACCCAGAGGTAAAGACGTATCTATAATGAACACAGACATCCATCCATTCATACAGAGATCTCATAGTTTTCCTGCTAGAGTTTCTTCAGTCTCAAGAATCACAGATCATTAGGTACAAGTTCCTGAGAACCCAGATAGATAATTTACATCTCAAAGGCACAGGGAGAGAAATGCAAGTTCCTCCTAGAAAACTAGCTTCCTTAAACTGCACATGCAAAAATCAGTTTTAGAATGTCCAGTTCCATCTCAGCTATTTTCAGGGCAAGACTTCCTTCAGTCCAGTTATAATCAACAGCAATGACAGACAATAATACATATCACTCATGTTCACATGCCCCACTTCTGGAGGAAAGTAAATCAGCATTCAAGTTAGGACACCCTGAGGAGGGTCAAAACCAGGAAGAGAGAACAGGATACGGACTCAAGACACACACAACTACTGAGATAAATGCCACACCAATTCCAAAAGGTTCACTTTGACACAAGAGCATAAAAGCCTATACATAAGGAAGTTCATACCATTTCTCTTCCCTTTTACAGAACAGTTGTAGTTGAAAGATGGTGTTATAATTTAGAGCCATTGTTCTACAGATCCAAGGAATACTAAGGCTATGCAGTGTTACAACAAAATGTTTTCTTTCACTCATGGGAGCATAGCTGACAGTCTCCCAGTTTTGCAAAATACATCTTAGGGGAGTACAAGATGGAACAGAGCTCTGATTACCCATACTTAATTATTCACAGCAGGTGTTGTCATATATCAAGTAAACAACAAACCAATTCAATGCAGAACAGTCTCTCAGGGTCACGGTTCCTTAGCCCCAGAAAGGGAGATTCCCAGCCAATGCCCTGTCGGTCAGAGATGGAGTCCTACGACCAAATTTGGGTTTAAGGCAGAGAGCCCTGAGCCATGCCCAACAGAGATGAAGCCAAATGACCAGGCCTTAGTCCAAAAGGGAAAATGCCAACCAATGCTCTGCCATAGGCTACACCAACACAATAGGGAAGGAGACCCTGGCATCGTCACACGTGAGCTATTACTTACCAACGATACCTCAACCAGCGAAGGCAAGTACTGATGCATTCACAAAGATACAAACACGGCCCCACAGACAACAGACCAGACCAGGTGTAGTCCAGAAATGCCATTCCCATTCCCAGCTGGAGGCCGCCAAACAGATTGGCCCAGCTCTGGAAAGAGAATGGGTCCACAGCAGAGGAATTTCCAGTCTGCCCATGCTGGAGTGGCTCACCCCAGAATAAAACCGAAGGTGGACCATGGTCCAGTTTCTTCCCTACAGATAAGCCCATGCCGAGTGTAGCCAGCACCATCAGGGAGAGGCCCTCCAACTTCCTGGGAGCAAAATGAGCTCTGGTAGCTGCTGGAGATCCAGGGAAAGGACTGCCCCACGACTAGGGTCAACGGGTCATGGGCACGGACTCCCGGCTGGCTTGACAAAATTGTTGTTGAACCCAAGCCTGTGTGCCTGACACACCGTGAGGCCAAACACCCTGAAATGTCAGAGTTTGGAGCCGAGAAAAGTTCATTGCAAGGGTTGAGCAAAGAGAACACGCAGCTTGTGCTCAAAAAGCCCGAACTCCCTGGTGGTTTTCAGGTTAGAGTTTTTATAAGCAACATTTGGGGGAAGGTCTAAAGGGTAAGTGACCTTTCACTGGGTGGTGGTGAGGTAACAGGGTGGTGTTCCAGGAAATCTCATCAGCCTTCTGCTTCCAATCAGTCTGGGGTCCAGGCTGATGTGGTTTTGCTCAGCCTGAATTTACCATCCCCCACCTGGCAGTGGGGTGGGGGGTTTAGTTCCTACAGAAGAGCTCAGGGATATACTTTTATGTATAACCCCTTGAGAAGGAACCAGGACCCTGCTTCACCCCTGTACTATTGTTTCCTGACTGTTCCTCCCTTGTCTCTGCATCCCCTCCCTTCCCTAATGAGTAGCTGTTTGCATGTGCCCTTTGGAACTCAGGGAAGGTCTAGGAGACTGAAGCCTTTTTCCTACAAACAAGAAACAGGGGGCATGGGAAGGCTTTTGTACCCAGGAGGGCCCCCACAGGCTCCTCCTTAATTTCACTACAATGACTATACTTTTGATTTGATTAGTCCTAGCAATATAGACCTAGAGTCTGTCATACAGAGTGAAGTAAGTCACAAAGAGAAAGACAAATATCGTATGCTAACACATATATATGGAATTTAAGAAAAAAAAAATGTCATGAAGAACCTAGGGGTAAGACAGGAATAAAGACAGAGACCTACTGGAGAACGGACTTGAGGATATGGGGAGGGGGAACGGTGAGCTGTGACAAAGCGAGAGAGTGGCATGGACATACATACACTACCAAACGTAAAGTAGACAGCTAGTGGGAAGCAGCCGCAAAGCACAGGGAGATCAGCTCGGTGCTTTGTGACCACCTAGAGGGGTGGGATAGGGAGGGTGGGAGGGAGGGAGACGCAAGAGGGAAGAGATATGGGAACACATGTATATGTATAACTGATTCACTTTGTTATAAATCAGAAACTAACACACCACTGTAAAGCAATTATACCCCAATAAAGATGTTAAAATATATATATATATATATATATATATTTTTTTTTTTTTACAGGAAGGGGACTTTTTAAAATTTTTTAATTTTTTATTTTACTTATTTTTTGGCCACATGGCATGTGGGATCTCAATTCCCCAACTGGGGATCAAACTCACGCTCCCAGCAGTAAAAGCATGGAGTCTTAACCACTGGCCCGCGAGGGAAGTCCCCAGTCTTAGCAATACTGCCTACGGCTTCTTTATTATTTTGGTGCACTATGTTAATGGATGCAAAATATCTTTAATTTACTGTAACCTCTTATGTTCAAAATTAAGAATCTTATATTTGTATAGTATCTTACATCTGTTCTGTAAGGTGGGTAGTTGCTTCGCTGCACCCTGCACACCTGCAAGCCCTGCACTTGCCCGGCCTTGAGACCAAACAAAGAGCCCAGGGTCAGCAACAGAGACGTCAGTGGTTTAAGAGATGGGGGAACTTTCGTGTCTGAAGCAAGGTCCTTGAGTGACACCCTCCTGTGTGCAGCAGACGACAAGCAGGACACGGCCATAATCTCGGCTACTTGGGGGAGAAGGAGGCTACCATATATAGAGGGAATTGACATCAGGTGGGCTCATCTGTTACCAGGGAAACCAGCAGGGGGGGCAGGGGGCAAGCAGGTAGGCAGTCACTAATTCAGCTCTATCATTAAGAACACTGGGTAGTCCTGTGAGTGAAGCAGGTGCTAGTCAAGCAGGGGGAGGTACAGAGAGCAAGACAACAGCCCTCTGGAATGGCCTGAGCATACAGTAGTGTTTATCATTTTACTATGATGGGAAAACTGAAATCCAAAGAAAGCAATCTGTGTCCACTCCGAGCTTCCAATAAATTAAAGCTACAACCACCTCCAAGTTATCTTATGAGCTGCGTTCTTTCCAACACACCACAGATCATTCATCCTTTGCATCTCTGAAAAGGCAGGTGCATCACGCGGTTAGACGACACACCTGTATTTTCAGGCAGGACCCAGAGGTGATGGTTCTGTCGATGATTGCTGACTATGATTTTCTTGGAGGAAGCTAATGATGGAAGCTAATACTAATCAGAGCCATTTCCTCAAGATGAGAAATTAATCAACTAGACTCTCGCAAACAGGGAGGTGTTCAGTGGTGGTTATGTGGAGAAGGACGTGAAGCTTCTCGAGAGACATTAAAAATACACCCCAGGAGCTGCAGAAATGGGATGTGCCTTTTTCTCCCTTTCCTGCTTATCTTTGCAGAGCTCTGATGCATTTATACAACTCATTACGCTAAATGCACTGAATTGCAATGATTTACATATGAAAGTGGTAGAGGCTGTAGCAGGTACAATTGACTGTTTTCATATAAAAAGGTAAGCAGCAGACTGTGTTTATTCAATTCAATATATTTCCCCTGAAGAAATATGGAAGCAAACAGCCTACAGTGAACAGAATGAACACAGCTGCATAACCTGTTGTGAATACGAAGATACTGCTGAAACCAGTGACAGGCCAGCACAAAATTCATAAAACAAAGGACACTGCAAGTGTCAGGATAAAGCTGAAAACTACTGAGTGTCACACACTGCAATTATCTATGCAAGTTGCTCCATTGAGTGTAGATTCCTTGATGGAAGGTCTTTATTTTTTTCAACCCCAAGGCTCATGCACAGTAGATCTTTCATTAAACTGGTAAGAGAGCAAGAAAGAATGAAGAACGAAAAGGAGAGAGGAGAGCGGAAATAAAAGAAAGCAAGTTTAGAAGGACATTTGAGAGGACACCTGGCATTAATTAGGAGTTGAAGGGGCTGTGAAGGAGTCTTAGCAAAGAGCATTTGCATTCTAGCTCGAAACACCAGTTGACTTGGTATTGGAGTGGGGAGGGTGGAGGAAGGAGCTGGAAATCAGTTGATCTCTCAGGAGGAGAGACACTATTTGACCTGATTTTGAATGAAAGAAAAATACCCTAACCCATTGTTGCAAGGGGTGGGTTTCAAACCCCCGGTCCTGGCATTTTTGCAGCAATTGGACATTGATAATTACAAGGAAGGTCAGAGGAGAATAACTACATTTTTCAGACTTGGACCAGTTTGGAGGATGGAGTGGGGTGGGAGAGATTTTAGGAAGAAAGACAAATCAGGAGTCCATTGCCCAAGGTCAATTTTGGCATCCTTGACATGTGTAGTTTTCATTTATGGAGATCCCAACTAAGGCAAGGTTTCCACGCAACCCCACTTCCTAGCTCTAGAAACCCTCAGGGGTCTGGTCATTACCTTAAGTCTGCTCCATCCTTTCTGAAGCTCTGGGTCCATAGAGTTGAGATGCCTCAAAGAAGACTGCTGAGAGCAGCCATCATCCCAGCCTCCTAAGTCTCCTAGAAGGCAAACCTGAGATGGGAACCCTTGTGCAAAGACTAACTGAGGAAGAACTCTCAGGAGAAGATGCTCAGGGAAGCCGGCAGGGCAGGAGGAATCTGAAGCAAAGAGGTACTCCCACCCGTAGTACCTGATGATCCATTACCTGTTGCCACAGTTCTGAAACAAAGCTTGCTGGCCCCAACTGCAGAGTTTCTGATTCATTGGATATTCCTTGCCCAGGGGGTCTGCACATCGAAAACGACCACGTTGGAGTTTAAATTACATCATCAAATGAGTCCCACCCGGAGGGAACTCAGCGACGGATTCTATTCTGTGGGCTGTATTCATCAATCCCTGGGGCTCTATCCCATTCTTTTCTATAGATCCCTGGTATCTTTGTAGGTCTGGTACGGCAGATAGGTCTATGGGGACTTTGGGGGTTGAGTAAAATATTCTCTTCCTTTTTTTTTTTTAGACTTTTTATTTTATATTGGAGTACACTTGATTAACAATGTTGTTAGTTTCAGGTGTACATCAAAGTGATTCAGTTACACATAATCCAAAGGGATTATTTTGACTGTGGAGGGCCTTCTATATTTTAGGAAGAGTACAGGAATGTGGATATTATCATTCAGACAAAACTATACGTTTTTGATTGAAAAGCGTTCTACACTTCAGGCAAATCAATTTAAACTTTAATTTTTTGGTCCCAACGTCCATTTGTGTTCAAACAAAATCTCAAATTATATAACCACTGAATTCTCCCATGATGAAGAAAAGTTAAGGTGTTGATTTCAAGCACATAGAGGTAGGTGTTTTTTAGCCAGAATTAAATGTTTTAAGTCCTTGCATTGAGTACTGCCTCAGAGCAAGGGTTCGGATAGATAAAGCCTAGGGTTTATATCAAGATGGACATGAAAGGGCTTCGCTGGTGGTCCAGCAACTAATGCTCTGCCCTCCCAATGCAGGGGGCCCAGGTTCGATCCCTGGTCGGGGAACTAGATCCTGCATGCCTCAATGAAGACCCCACACGCCGCAACTAAGACCCGGTGCAGCCAACTATATAAATAAATATTTTAAAAAACAAAACATGGACAGGCAGAGTCATTATATCCAGGAGCTCAGAAGCCAGAGAGAAAATCACTCGCATTTCCAAATAAAGCAAGTCTAGGATGACTTCATCTTTGTGATCTGTGTTTTTCTTTCCCTTTCCAATCTCTCTGCTCCCTTCCCCCACCTACAACAGAAATATGACAACATACAAGAAACTGCATCTCCTGCATGCCATCTGCCACAAACCCAATACACACGTTAAATGCCTTGTGGAAGGTATTAATATCTAGATAGAGAGAATTTTGAGCTCTGCTGTTTCCCTAGGCAACTCTCCACACATCAGTGGTCCAGATATTTATCCGTAAGAGACACGCAGCACATCCACAGAAAATGTCTGATCAGCCCGCAAAGCAGCCAGTCCATTAACGACTCTGGCGCTGTGTTAATTGCTGCAGCGGTGTTTGCTGAGTTTCAACCAACCCCTTGGGAAATTTTCTAAGAACCGGACGAAAAAAGCAGGATCGGTTTTATTCACAGCTAATGTTTATGGACACGATTCAACTTTGCACCATCTTGTACCCCCTGAAGGGGTGTCTGGTGCTCTTTCCACCTGGAGAGCTCTCCCCACGACCGCACAGAAAAAGATTGGGATTGCTTTTGTTCACAGCCAATGTTTACAGACACGATTTAACCTTGAACCATCTTGTATCCCTGAAGGGATGCCTGGCACCTACAGAGTTCTCCCCAAGACTGCAGAGATGGCCATAAGGGAGGTGACAAGGCAAGGGAAAACGTATTTGGTGATGCTGCCCTAGCGGCATGGTTATTGCAACATCATGCTTTAGTGGTTTGCTTTCCTTGCAACTGGCTCAAGATCTTCTGTGAGAAGAAACTTCAAGGCTGAGATGGTAAAGAGAGATAAGGAGTGTTTGCATCATTTTTTAAAGAAAGACATGCTTTTGGGAGAAGTTGCATGGACTTTGACTATTAGCTCCTGTTGGGGATCAGGGAAGGTCACTCCCAAATATGCCTTCATGGCATATTGCTTATTTTGAATTAAAGTGCCTTATGAAATGGCCAATGTAAGACGGACACTCTGACCCTCCTCTCAGTCTCCCTAAAAGCAGGAAACACGGCTCCCCTGTGAAAGGTATCCTCCCTGCATCTACAGGTTAAAGGACACCCTTATCCCCAGAGACAGGGAGTTCGGGGTAAGAACCCTGTATAAAGAAACCCTGTTCTTTCTTTAACTGGCCACCCCAAGCCCAAATTCGATTTAGATTCTCCACTATCTAAGCACCCAAAACCCAAATTTCTTTGTCCTATCAATTCCTCCCAAATTTATTTCTTTGTGTAAAAAACTACCTGCTTTGGCCACTTCTTACGCCCCATTTCTAGGAGACCTCTGTGCGCATGCATCGAAATGTGTTTCTTTTGCTCCTGTTACTCTATCTTGGGTCATTTTTATTTCTAGTCCAGCCACAATAACTCACAAGGGGTAAAGAGCAATTTTACCCTCCCTGACTCTCCTTTTAAATGTTACGTTGTTAGCTGTCTATTGAAAGGTTTGGACGTTTCATGCAATTATATTGTTCAAAAATTTCAGTATTCATCATTCCCACCATCATCTTCATCAGTCTCATCACTTCTTCACTTTCAGAAAACTTCACTACGGCCCCATGGTCCACAGACACAACCTAAGGGAAGCATCAATATTCCTGTGCAAGAGGGACCTGAATCTTCATCACTCACCGCTGAGACATCTAGGACCTGAAGAAGCAAATTTGCATATTGAACAACTATTACTGCAGATTCTGGAAACCAAAGAGATCTCCTATAATTGGCTATTCCTCTGATGACTTCTTGAGTTTGAACAATTCCAGAATATTCTTGATGCTACAGGAACCAGCACATCCATGGAAGCACCACAGAGGCAATCCACAAAGGAAACAAACTAGATTCCACCAGAGAAGCAGGTGGAAGATGTGAATGGCTCATTCAACCACTGCCCATACGTAATAGGAAATAAACGGCCTCAAAGTGCACACTTACGCAACAAGCCACAGGGCGAGGGATGCCCACAGAAGCTGGAGAAAGCAAGGACCAGATTTTCCCTTGGAGCACCCTGAAGGAACAAAACCCTGCCGACACCTTGACTGTAGCTCAGTGATACCCTTTATGGACGTTTGGCATCCAGGACTGTAAGGGAATACGTTTCTTTTGTTTTAAAGTAAAAGAAAAGAAGACACGGGGGTAAGGGGAAGCTGGGATGAAGTGAGAGAGTGACACGGACATATATACACTACCAAATGTAAAATGGATGGCTAGTGGGAAGCAGCTGCATAGCACAGGGAGATCAGCTTTGTGATGACCTAGAGGGGTGGGATAGGGAGACACAAGAGGGAGGAGATACGGGGATATATGTAAGCATATAGCTGATTCACTTTGTTATACAGCAGCAACTAACACAACATTGTAAAGCAATTATACTCCAATAAAGATGGGAAAAAAAAACCCAAAAACAAACTAACAGAATCACTTTGCTGTACACCTGAAATTAACACCACATCCTAAATCAACTATAGTCCAATACAAAATTAAATTTTTTAGAACAAGAACATACGGGGACTTCCCTGGTGGTGCAGTGGTTAAGAATCCTCCTGCCAACGCAGGGGACACAGGTTCGAGCCCTGGTCTGGGAAGATCTCACATGCCGCGGAGCAACTAAGCCCGTGCACCACAACTACTGAGCCTGTGCTCTACAGCACACGAGCCACAACTACTGAGCCCGTGAGCCACAACTACTGAAGCCCGCACACCTAGAGCCCATGCTCCACAGCAAGAGAAGCCACCGCAATGAGAAGCCCATGCATGGCAATGAAGAGTAGCCCTCGCTCGCCGCAACTAGAGAAAGCCCGTGCGCAGCCACGAAGACCCAAGGCAGCCAAAAATAAAATAAATTAAAAAGAAAAGAAAGAAAAGAATAAAGCAATGCAAAGCAATTATACTCCAACAGATATGAAAAAAGAAAAGAAATATAGCATTGTCCTTAACCATATGGGTTCTGAAGACACTCATATTATAATAATAATATATTATTTACATTATGACATATATCATTACAACGTGGAGTAGTAAGTGTTAGGAAGACGACATCGGGGAAATGGAATTCTCATTTCAAGCTGACATGATGCACTCCAGGAGCGTTGAGGGTATATCACCCCGAGAAACTGACCTTAGGGATGAGATCTAAACTGGGTGGCTAGGAAGGATCAGGGTGAAGAGAGACAGGCAAGAAGGCAATGATTTGGGGTGTAATCAAGGCTTCTCATCTTCATAGGTGGTGTTTTAAAGTCTGGAGAAGGGACCCTTAGCTGGAAAGGGCCCGGATGGAGAATGGAGTATAAAATGTGCAGGACTTTGAGGTCAGCACAAACAGGATCTCTTCTACCTGGTTACCAGCTCCTGGTAGAGGAAAGCCCTGTCCAGCCAGGGAAGGCTCCAGAAGGAGAGCCCTTGCCTGCTGAGCAGAGCAGAAGGGAAGTCACTCTCTGCCACGATCCCCACCATGGAGCACGTGAAATTGGAGGTTTCCTGAGCGAGACAAGGATTTCTCAGGATGAATCTGTGGAGGTGGAGATGGGAAATCTGCATCTTCCGTAACGTGTTGGATGACAATTTGACAGTCCCTGACTCAGCAAATATGGGATGGGAGCCCTCAGGAGCTATCCCCCAAATCAGCTGCTGTTTTTCTGGAAAACCCGAATACAATTTTCGGTCCTAACACTACCCCACTTTACGTCCTGTTTGGGTCTCTTTTCGTTTTCCATCAGACACTGTAATTTAGAAAACTTCTCATATCTCGAGATAGGAGTCGATGCCATTTTCCTTACTCACTTTGAAGACTGTAATGGTACGGGTGTGGCATGCTTGGTTTAACAATTTTCACAGTGATGGACAGGTCACTTGCTTAAAATTTTTAGCTGTAACATGCAATAAAATCTGTATGTAATGTCAATAAAAGCAATTGCAATAAAATCTGAGTCCATATCCTGTATCCCAGCACAGCCAACAGAAGTGGAATGTTAGCCATATATGTAAGGTCAAACTTTCAAAGAGCCGCATGAAAGAAAAAGAAAAGAATGGGAAAAATTAATTTTTAAAATATATTTGATTGAACCCAATATATATGAAATAGCGGAATATGCAATCACTATAAGACATTGTGAATGAGATGTTTTATGTTCTTTCTTTCCTACGAAGTCTCTGACATTCAGTGTGTTTTATTTATTTATTTTTATTGACTGTTAATGGAGTATAGCTACTTCACATTGCTGTGTTAGTTTCTGCGGTACAGCAAAGTGAATCGGTCATACATATACATGTATCCCCTCTTTTTTGGATGTCCTTCCCATTTGGTCACCTCAGAGCACTGAGTAGAGTTCCCTGTGCTATACAGTAGTTTCTCATCAGTTATCTATTTTATATCTAGTAATGTATATATGTACATATGTCAAACCCAATCTAAATTCTAGATTTTAGGTTCAGAGCATGGCTATGTTTGGAACGGACACATTTGCAGTGTTCATGGAAATACGTGCTCATAGGCTATTTTATTGCACCTTGCAGCTCTGTACTCCTCTGTGTGAACGTATATTCTATACACATACTGTGTACACTCTGTTCACTGTAGGAACACCTCTATCCCAGACGACAGAGTCTTAAAAATGGAAACTGAGAATCCCAGGGCAGGTATACTTTTAACACCGATATAACCCAGTGATTCTTAACATCCAGACACAGGCTAAGCATCCTGTAATCTTAGTGCTCATGGTATGTCCAGCTCATTCAAACACTCCAGAAACATAGGGTAGTATCTTTGGGGGGATAACTTTGGAGAAAGAATAGTGCTGACTGTGATGAATAAGAATCCCCAGGTATAGAAGCACAGAACCAATTCAGCACTTCATCTGAGACATGGGCTATTTGCTATGGCCAAAGGCTGTTAACAGATTTTGCGTTCACTGTTAACTTAGGCATTAATAAATTGGTCATTACGATGTTATTAAAAATTTACAAGGAAAGAATATCCCGTGCTTACAGACTCAGAGGAATCCTCAATCTCTACCACCAACCCCATGGCCAAGCTTTCCTCAGGTCTCCCGTGACCTTCAAGTAGTTTATAATTAATATTGGACAAGTCTTTCAGATCACAGAATATCCCAGCTCACTTCAATCCAGGAAAGAGAAATGACCCGCCAACATGCTTCCTTATGGGCAGATGTTAAAAGTGACTGAACTTCCCCTGACTGGAGAAAGTACAATTAAGCCATCCGGCTTCAAATGAGCAGAACTAATTATTTCACTGCAAGGGACATGAGAACATCCCAGAACCCTCATAAAAAGTCCACCCTATTTCACGTCTGCAAATGATGGCATGATTCTGCTAAAGAGGATGTTAAGGCTGATACTGAAGTTCACTGAGCCACACTTTTCCTAAGAGCAGACACGATATGACTGGATAATAGACTAGGCAAGCCCCACCACTCATCAAACTTGAGGCGAACAGCAAGGCACCTCTGATGGACAGGATGCATATCCGCAAGTATTGATACCAAGGCGAGGATGAAGCAATGTGTTCAAGGCGGTTCTCTTCCAAAACATCTGCATACCTGTGGGGAAGCTTTCTCGCTTTATTTTAATTTACCAATGAATATGCGTGTCCTGGTAGAAACTGCAAAACAGGAATGTGTCACTTAAAGAAGACAAGTTATCGACGTAAGTTGGCAATTCTTGGTAGTAAAGACTGGTCCTTGGGAGACATGAAAATAGGGTTAATTCTGGAGGGAAGGTCAATATCCCTGTTGTATCAGTTTAAAGGGCAAAAAAATAGTGAGGGGGACCTTTGTGGGCTTGGGGACAGGAAGGGATTTGTTTGTGACAAAGGACTTCCTCCGTGGGATTTCCTATGCAGATTTGCCTTGTCAAAGGTGAAACTTAAATCATTTGACGCATTTTTTATTTTTGTAAAAAAGTTACTGAGGAATAATTGACAAATGTAATTGTGTACAGTTAAAGTGTGTAATGTGATGGTTTGATACACATGTATATTGTGGCGTTATTACCAAGATCAAGATAATTAACATATCCATTACCTCACATAGTTAACGTTATACATTTTTTAATTTTTGGTGCTGAAAACAGTTAAGATCTACTCTCAGCTACTTTCAAGAGTAAATTCTGAGGACTGAATGCACAGCATGGTGACTATAGTTAATAACGAGGGATTATATACTTAATCATTTATTTGTAAAAAAAAAAAAAAAGGAATATCTCATAAAATACTTATAAATGCACTCTGAAAAGGAAAATAATACTTTTATACCAGAAAAAAAAAAAAAAAACCAGCCTCGCAAGGACAAGGGTGTAAATGTCCAAAAATTAAAAGAATATTTTAGTAAAGAAAATGAAAACTAAAAATGCATACGCTTCAAGCATCAAAAAAGCATTACATACGTTCACACACCAGTGTCACAAAGCTGAAGAGCTTGTTAAGAGAAATAATGAGAAAATAAGATAGTAGACTTTTACTCTTTTTCTTAGCTCTAGCAGATGCCTGTGATTTAAAAAAATTAAAAGCTGGATTGTTACTTTAAAAAAATCAAAGATGGGGACTTCCCTGGTGGCACAGTGGTTAAGAATCCACCTGTCAATGCAGGGGACACGGGTTTGATCCCTGGTCCGGGAAGATCCCACATGCTGCGGAGCAGCTAAGCCCATTAGCCATAACTACTGAGCCTGCGCTCTAGAGCCCAACGAGCCACAACTACTGAAGCCCACGTGTCCTAGAGCCCGTGTGCTGCAACTACTGAGGCCACAAGCCACAACTACTGAGCCTGTGTGCCACAACTACTGAGCCCACATGCCTAGAACCTGTGCTCCACAACAGGAGAAGCCAGCCACCGCAAAGAGAAGCCTGTGCACCGCAACAAAGAGTAGCCCCTGCCCGCTGCAACTAGAGAAAGCCTGCGTGCAGCAACGAAGACCCAGCACAGCCAAAAATAAACAAATAAAAAATAAATTAATTAAAAATATCAAAGATGGAAAGCCACATCTCAGTTCAAATAAGCCATGAGCCACCGAAAATATGACATCTGCAAATCATTCACTCATTAGTACTACCTAAGCCAAACAACTAGTTAACTTAGATTTAATCAATGACATTTGGAAAAATTTAAAGAGGATTTGGGCTGATGGTTATACAGTTTTTTTCAACAAATTGCTTGAAAATTAATAACGTGAGTTAAGAAGAAGAGTTAAACTATCTTAAGAACAGTAAGAACCAAAGAAAGCTTAACTCAATCTCAAGGGCTGACTGGTCCGTTAATATTAAATTGTCTTTACTTTCATAAACTGCCTTCTCAGTGAACCTCCTAAGAAATCTTCTAATGATCTATACCTGGTTACTTTCTGCTCTGGGAAGTAAACTGATAACAAGGAAATTCTTTATATTTCAGGTATCTTAATGTGTAACGTTCTCTTCCCCACTGTCCAGATAAATTTGACTGTTTTAAGTCCCAACATTGACGTATTTTAAATTTTTATAGAGCATAACTCCTGTAACAGTAGATGATTTATGTAGATTTCACACACAGTGGCCTTTTTTGAAATGTCGGGGTAAGGAGAAAGTCATGTTTGAACTGCAGAGGAAACAAGCAAGAGTTTTCCCTCCCTTTTACACCTTGAGATTACAGGCTGGCATTTTTTAATTACCAATATAAGTGCGAATGATGTATTTTACAGTAATGTGTCTGGCAGGCTTTAGAAAAAGGAATTATTTAAACTAGATCATGGCCCCAATTTTGCATGTCCAGAGCTACACAATTTTCTCCTTCACAGAGGCTGTGTTTTAAATGTTTCCAGCTGAGTTTTCTCAGCTTGTGTTGCAGGATGAATTGTGCCTGGGTTCCGTTTATCAGAAGGTGTTAAATAATGAGGATAGAAAAAAAAAGTCACACAATCTCAGTCAGCTTCGCGTCCTACACACAGCAGAGACAGAACAGAAAGGCAGGTTGTTTTTTAAAAACAGGACGTGATTCTCCTCCACATACTTATACTATGCTGCGCTCTAAGTTCTCAAGAGTAAACACATGGGAACGTTTAGGAGTTGACTAGAAAGGCACTGTATGAATCTACCTAAAATCTTGGCCATTTTTACCTTTTGTACAGCAAGGGAGGTTTTAATTCCATTTGACTTCTGTTAGGCTGCACCCCGCACGCCTGCAAGCCCTATACTTGCCTGGCCTGGAAACGGAAGAAAGAGCCGGGGGTCAGCAACAGAGACATCAGTGGTTTAACAGATGGTGGACCTTACGCATCTGAAGCAAGGTCCTGGAGTGGCAACGGACCGTGTGTGGCAGATGACGGACAGGACATGGAAACAATCTTTGCTCCTCAGGGGGGAAGGAGGCAACCATTTACAGGGGGACTGGAAAGCTGGCTCAACAGTTACCAAGGAAACCAGTGGCTGGGGCAGGGGGCAAGCACAGAGGCAGTTACAGATTAAGCCCTATCATGAAAAGGATGCCAGTGAAGCAGCGTCTGGTCAAGCAGGGGATGGACAGAAAGATGACAACAGCCATCGCAAATGGGCTGACCATACACCCTCCCTTCTCAAACGGAAAAATGGGTTAAACTACATGGTTTGAGTCTCCTACCATGTACTCAATCAAACTAGATTATTAAGCATCAATCAACAGGAAATATGTATATTTAAGATCATCATCCGTCCTTCTATCTATCCATCCATCTCTCTACCTACCCATCTATCATTTATCTATGATCTATCATCTATCTATTGAGAGAGAGCATTGTGCTCATGAAATAGTTTATTTATTTATCTATCTATTGAGATACAGTTAACATACCACACTGTATTAGTTTTAAGTGTACAGCACCATGATCTGATCCAAGTATAGAAGCAAAATGATCATCACAATGTGTTTCGTTAACATAAACCACTGCACATCGTTTTTCCCAGGGATGAGAACTTTTAAGATTTACGGTCTTAGCAACTTTTAAATATAAAAAAGTGTCGCTCCCACTTACACTGATGGACAGATCATCCAGACAGAAAATTAATAAGGAAACAGAAGCATTAAATGATACATTAGACCAGAGAGACTTAATTGACATTGATAGCACATTCTATCTGAAAGCAGCAAAATACACTTCTCAAATGCACACAGAACATTCTCCAAGACAGATCACATCTTGGGTCACAAATCAAGCCTTGGTAAATTTAAGAAAATTGAAATCATAGCAAGCATCTTTTCTGACCACAGTGATATAAGATTAGAGATCAATTACAGGAAAAAAACTGTAAAACACACAAACACATGGAGGCTAAACAATATGCTACTAAACAACCAAGAGATCACTGAAGAAATCAAAGAGGAAATCAAAAAATACCTAGAAACAAATGACAATGAAAACACGATGGGGCCTTCCCTGGTAGCACAGTGGTTAAGAATCCACCTGTCAATGCAGGGGACACAGGTTCGAGCCCTGGTCTGGGAAGATCCCACATGCTGTGGAACAACTGAGCCCATGTGCCACAACTACTGAGCCTGCCCTCTAGAGCCCGTGTGCCTAGAGCCCATGCTCTGCAACAAGAGAAGCCACTGCAATGAGAGGCCGCACACCACAACGAAGAGTAGGCCCCCCTCGCTGCAACTAGAGAAAGCCCGCACACAGCAGCAAAGACCCAACACAGCCATAAATAAATAAATAAATTTATTTAAAAAAAAAGAAAACACAATGACCCAAAACCTATGGGATGCAGCAAAAGCAGTTCTAAGAGGGAAATGTATAGTAATTCAATCTCACCTCAAGAAACAAAAATCTCAAATAAACAATCTAACCTGACACCTAAAGCAACAAGAAAAAGAACAACAATAACAACAAAAAACCAAAACCCAAAGTTAGTAGAAGGAAAGAAATCATAAAGATCAGAGCAGAAATAAATGAAATAGAAATGAAGAAAACAATAGCAAAGATCAATGAAACTAAAAGCTGGTTCTTTGAGAAGATAAACAAAATTGATAAACCTTTAGCCAGACTCATCAGGAAAAAAATGGAGAAGACTCAAATCAATAAGATTAGAAATGAAAAAGGAAAAGTTACAACTGACACCACAGAAATACAAAGGATGATAAGAGATGACTATAAGTAACTATATGCCAATAAAATGGACAACCTGGAAAAAATGGACAAGTTCTTAGAAACGTACAACCTTCCAAGACTGAAACAGGAAGAAATAGAAGATATGAACTGACCAACTGTAAGTACTGAGATTCAATCTGTGATTTTAAATACTCCCAACAAACAAAAGTCCAGGACCAGATGGCTTCACAGGTGAATTCTATCAAACATTTAGAGAAATCTCTTGCATTCCTATACACTAACAACAAAAGATCAGAAAGAGAAATTAAGGGGAAAATCCCATTTACAATTGCAACTAAAATACCTAGGAATAAACCTGCCTATGGAGGCAAAAGAACTGTACTCAGAAAACTGTAAGATGCTGATGAAAGAAATTAAAGATGATACAAATAGATGGAGAGATATATCATGTTCTCAGATTGGAAGAATCAATATTGTAAAAATGACTGTACTACCCAAAGCAATCTACAGATTAAATGCAATCTCTATCAAATCACCCAGGGCATTTTTCAGAGAACTAGAACAGAAAATTTTACAATTTGTATGGAAACACAAAAGACCCCATATAGCCAAAGTAATCTTGAGAAAGCAAAATGGAGCTGGAGGAATCAAGCTCTCTGACTTCAGAATATACTACAAAGCTATAGTAATCAAGACAGTATGGTACTGGCACAAAACCAGAAATACAGACCAATAGAAAAGAATAGAAAGCCCAGAGATAAAGCCATGCACATATGGTGACCTTATCTTTGATAAAGGAGGCAAGAATATATAATGGAGAAAAGACAGTCTCTTCAATAAATGGTGCTGGCAAAACTGGACAGCTACATGTAAAAGAATGAAATTAAAACACTCCCTAACACCATACACAAAAATAAACTCCAAATGGATTAAAGACCTAAATTTAAAGCCAAAAGCTATAAAACTCTTAGAGGAAAACATAGGCAGAACACTCTAGGACATAAAGCACAGCAAGATCTTTTTTTGACCCACCTCCTAGACTAACGAAAATAAAAACAAAAATGGGACCTAATGAAACTTAAAAGCTTTTGCACAGCAAAGGAAACCATAAACAAGATGAAAAGACAACTCTCAGAATGAGAGAAAATATTTGCAAACGAAGCTACTGACAAAGGATTAATCTCCAAACTACAGAAGCAGCTCATGCAGCTCAATACCAAAAAAAAAAACAACCCAATCAAAAGATGGGTGGAAGACCTAAATAGACATTTCTCCAAAGAAGACATACAGATGGCCAACAAACACATGAAAAGATGCTCAACATGACTAATTATTAGAGAAATGCAAATCAAAACTACAATGAGGTATCACCTCACACCTGTCATAATGACCATCATCAAAAAATCTACAAACAATAAATGATGGAGAGGGTGTGGAGAAAAGGGAACCCTCTCGCACTGTTGGCGGGAATGTAAATTGATACAGCCACTATGGAGCACAGTATGGAGATTCCTTAAAAAACTAAAAATAGAACTACCATATGACCCAGCAATCCCACTACTGGGCATATACCCAGAGAAAACCATAATTCAAAAAGACACAGGTAGCCCAATGTTCATTGCAGCACTATTTACAACAGCCAGGACATGGAAGCAAACTAACTGTCCATCAACAGAGGAACAGATAAAGTAGATGTGGTATATATATACAATGGAATACTACTCAGCCATTAAAAGGAACAAAACTGGGTCATTTATAGAGACGTGGATGGACCTAGAGACTGTCATACAGAGTGAAGTAAGTCAGAAAGAGAAAAACAAATATCGTATATTAACGCATATATGTGGAATCTAGAAAAATGGTAAAGATGATCTTACTTGCAAAACAGAAATAGAGACATAGAGAACAATCGTATGTACACCAACGGGGGAAAAGGAGGGGGTGGGATGAACTGGGAGATTGGGATTGACATATATACACTATTGATACTATGTATAAAATAGATAACTCATGAGTACCTACTGAATAGCACAGGGAACTCAGTGCTCTGTGGTGACCTAAACGGGAAAGAAATCCAAAAAAGAGGGGATATGTGTATACGTATAGCTGATTCACTTTGATGTACAGTAGAAAGTAACACAACATTGCAAAGCAACTATACTCCAATAAAAGTAAATTAAACAGTGTCATTAACTATAGTCACCATGCTGTACATTACACTCCAGGACTTATTTATTTCATAACTGGAAGTTTGTACCCTTGGGTCCCCTTCACCGATTTTGCCTACCCCCCATCTCTGGCAACCACCAGTCTCTTCTCTCTATCTATGAGATGGATTTTTTGTTTGTTTGCTGGTTTGTTTTATAGATTACACATGGAACTGAAATCATAAAGTATTTTTCTTTTTCTGACTTATTTCACTAAATGTAATGCCCTCGAGGTCCATCCATGTTGTTGAAAATAGCAGGATGTCCTTTTTTTTTAATGGAAGAATAATATTCCAGTGTATACATATACCACATATTCCTTATCCATTCATCTGTCAAATGGATACTTTGATTGTTTCCGTATCTTGGGTATTGTAGATAATGCTGCAATGAACACAGGGGTTTAGATGTCTTTTTGAGATAGTGATTTTGTTTTTTTCAGATAACTACCCAGGAGTAGAATTGCTGGATCATATGCTAGTTCTATTTTTAGTTTTTTGAGGAACCTCCACACTGTTTTCCATAGTAAAACATCTCATTTTAATTGATGTCTTACCTTGTAACCAACAGTCTAATCAGAGACTGACATGCATTACTTCGTTCAATCCTCGTACCATTCTGTGATGACACCGTTATCCCCATTTTATAGATAAGAAATTCAAGGGTCAGACAGCTGGGTGACTCTCTCTCCTAAGTGTCACAGTCCAGACCCTCTCCCCTTGAGTCCTCTGGGTTTAACTTCTGCACCACACTTCCAAAAAGAAACATAAAATAAAAACAAGAGTCACCCACTGAGTGAAAAAGCTCTACCTCACACATTAAGAAGTTGGTATGCTTCCCTGCTGTGACATTTTTGAAATGACAAAGTTATAGAGAAGAAGAAGAGATGCATGGTCGTCAGAGGTGGGAGATCGTGGGAGCCTGAGAATGTGAAAGGGTAACACTAGGTAGATCTTTGTAGTGAGGGAATAATTCTGTATCTTTTTGTTTCAATTGAAGCAGAGTTGATTTATAGTATTGTGTTAGTTTCAGGTGCACAGAAAAGTGATGCAGATATGTATTTATATACATATCTATACACACACAGTTTTTTTCCAGATTGTTTTCTATTATAGGTTGTTACAAGATATTGAATAGAGTTCCCTGTGCTCTACAGTAGGGCCTTGTTGTTGATCTTTTTGATATATGGTTGCGTGTGTCTGTATATCCCACATGCCTGTTCCATAGAGGAGCTCGTTTCTGTCTTTTTTTTAGATTCCACATGTAAGTGATATGCCTCCCTTCACTTCTGGCTTCTTGATCCATTTTCAAGTCCAGCGGCACAGCACCTTTGAATCTCCCTTTTTGACTTCTTTGTAAGTCCTCACATCTTCTCTAGGACTGGAGCCCCCTGCCTCCCTTTCAAAAGGACCCTCGTGATGACTTTGGGCCCAGCTGGATCCCCGGGCGTCATCTCCCCACTTCTCGATCCTCAAGATAACCACATCTGCAAAGTCCCTTTGACCACGTAAAGTAACATATTCACAGGTTTGAAATGTTAGGGCATGGACATGTCGGGGGTGGGGGAGCATTATTTCAGCTCCCTGGGGTACAGTCAGACAAGACAGTACTAAAGAAATGAACTTGCTGTCGCCTTGAATAATAAGAATTATGAAAGAAGCATGGCAGAGAAGGATGCCAGCCCCTGCCATGTAGTTATAGCTACAATGACAGGGGTGGGTACAGATCTCCATTTTCTGCTGCTTTATAACTTTTCAAAATATGTTTGTATCTTTCAATGTCGATACAATTTAGTCTCTATAGAATCCTACTGTGGATTCCCATGGAAAAGGAGGTATCAAGTGTCTGATACAGAAAACGGAGCAACCATACGTGGTCGCTTGTTTCAGAGTATTGTTGACTCGATTTGGAAACAGCTTTCCAAGTGCAATTGTATGCAAGTTCCTGGCCAGACAGGCAGCTTGCCAGCTAAAGGCAGAGACCCAGGTGTTGAAGCCGACACCTCACCGTTAATAGCCTTTCAGGTAAGCTGTGTGGGACGCTGTGGTTTTCACGGAGCATGGAGGGATTCAGAAGACATCAGCTGCTGTCTTTTGCTTTTTTTTTTTTTTAACAACCACTAAATAAAATGTGGCATTTATTTCAATTCAGTATATTGTTTAGCTCCCCATGCAGGCAGTCTCAAATGCATTTTCCATACTCAAAAACCTCCCACCTGCAGCCCGAGAGGCAGACATCCAAACACACCACCATAATTCAGTGAGAAGATTGAGGCATACATAATAAACGACAGACATAAAGCCAGACAGGATAAATATTCGAGGCTGGCAGACCTCACGAGCCGTCCTCTCATCCTGAAGAATTATGTAATGCATTCAACTTTGCAGAGTGTTAGATGGATTTAGTTGACTATCAACTCCCACCAGGACACACCTTGGTTCTGTGACTTTGGCCTTAGGTTGTCTTCTATTTCACCTACTATTTTCCCGAATATGCTGGGTGACTACTCCTGCATGTTTGTGACCTAGAGCTGACTTACACACAAGGTAACGGTGCCTCTCAAACACAACGTGCACCCGGATCACTGATGAAATGCAGATTCTGATTTTATAGATCTGGGGCGGGGTCTCTTTCTACCCTGCTCCTGAGTGATCATAAAACTCATGCCATGGAGTAGCAAGTGGCTAGACAAACTGAAAAGAGACACCATTTAAAACTGTGAAGCCAGATTTCTCTATAAGATTACGTGGAGAGGCGTTCTATGATGGAAATACGTACTCAAACATTCTGACTCTACAAAGTAGAAAACTTGGGATTTCAGATTCCTCCGAGGGTCCTAATGGTCGTAATGATATAAAACAAATCCACTGTGAGAAAAAAGAAAAGTCAAATTGTCTATCTCTCCTGCTCACGATCCATCCTTCCATCCAATCCTCAATCCTTCCATCTATCCAGCCATACAATCGTTTATTCATCCATCCGTCTATCCAAAAATCCATCCATCTTATTATCCATCTATCCAGCCAGCCAGCCAGCCAATCATCAATCTTTCTATGCATCCATCCATCCATCCAATCCTCAATCCTTCCACCTATCCATCCATACAATCATTTATTCATCCAACTATCAATCTATATATATGTGCATGAATGTTCAGTTGACCCTTGAACAAAGTGGGTTTCAACTTTGCGAATCCACTTATATGCAGATTATTTTCAATAGTAAATACGACAGTACTACATAATTTGCAATTTGTTGACTCCATGGATGTGGAACTGTGGATACAGAGAGCCAACTACACATTATACGTGGATTTCTGACTGCACGGATGGTTGGCGCCCGTAACCCCCCATGCTGTGATATTCAAGGGTCAACCGTATTTATGGACACACACAAACAAGCCAGAGCAATGGCCCATAAATTACGATCTAAAGAAAAAAGTTAATTTCACCAAAGGACTGAGAGTGGGAAATGGAAGTAAATCCAGTGACAGCGAAGGTTTTGTTAAAGAAAACATTTGGTGCTTGCAGCAAAAGTGTGTATTTTAAATAGGGCTAGACAAACTGAAAAGAGACACTTGAAAACTGTGAGGCGAGATCTCTCTGTAAGAGTTCACGGAGAGGCATTCTATGATGGGAATGTGTATTCAAACATTCTGACTCTAGAGTGTGGAAAACTTGGGCTTTGAGATTCCTCCAAGGGTTGTACTGTGAATGATAACAGATCCACTATGAGAAAAGAGGAAAATACAATCTCTCTCTCTCTATCATCCATGCATTGAATCATCCATCCATCAACCCATCCATCCGTCCATCCGTCCATCCGTCCATCCAATCATGCATCTATTCATCTATCTATCCATCCATCTGTCTACATATATATGCATACACGTACTTACGTATACACACACAAGCCAAAGCAATGGCCCATAAATTATATCCTAAAGACAAAAGTTAATTTTGTCAAGGGGGTGAGAATGAAAAATGCAAGTAAGATACAGTAAGAGCAAAGGTTTTGTTAGAGAAAACTTCTGGTGCTTGCACCAAAAATGTGTTTTAAATACAAGCTGGATAGCCCTTCACACTCAAAACACACACACGCCTCCCCCCTCACCAGTCCTAAAAGAAAGTTAGAGAAAATGGATGGCCTTTCGGGACTGGCCCTGGACACCTGTGAGATGCTTAGCCTTGGATTCTCAACAAGGAAGGGAGCTTAGAAATGGAAGTCCACATGGTTTGCGGCAACGCTTCTCCAAAGCGATTTGTCTGAATGCACAGAAAGCCAGACCTCTTGCAGGTTCCTACAGCCCACACAGAGGTCCCCAGTACTGCCTGGTATGGGAAGCAAATGCCTGCACTGTCAAATCCCAGCCCTATTTTCCCCCACGCTTGCTAATAACCATGGCAAGAAAGTACTCCCGGTGCCCTTCTTTTCATAATCTCATCTTTTATCTCTGGACATCTTCCCTTTGAATTCCTCGAGTCTTCTCCACTTTTCACATGTGTCTCGTTTCGGTATCAGAAATTTAAACAGTCTGTCAAACTTTATTTCTGTTACAGACATAACTTTAAAATAAGCTGGATGACACAAGTGGCCAACATTCTTCTACCAACACTTCCTGAAAAAAATTAAACTGGGACTTTCCTGGCGATCCAGTGGTTAAGACTCCGTGCTTTCACTGCAGGGGGCACGGGGAAGTAAGATCCCGCATGCCACGTGGCATGGCAAAAAAAAAAAGAAAAGAAAGAAAAAAATTAACCTGGTGAGATCAATACCCAGTTAACTGATCTCATGCAAAACCTGACTTAGGGGGCTTCCCTGGTGGCGCAGCGGTTGAGAGTCCGCCTGCCGATGCAGGGGACACGGGTTCACGCCCCGGTCCGGGAAGATCCCACATGCCCCGGAGCGGCTGGGCCCGTGAGCCGTGGCCGCTGAGCCTGCGCGTCCGGAGCCTGTTGCTCCGCAACGGGAGAGGCCGCAGCAGTGAGAGGCCCGCGTACCGCAAAAAAAGACAAAGACAAAAACAAAACCTGACTTAGTGTTGCTCTTTCTACTAAAGTGTTTGAAATACAGAAAGCTCCGACAAAGTCTAGGAGGCATCGATCTAAATGCATGTCACTTTATGGAAAATCTGCAGTTGGTTTCCTAGATGCTTTACAGCAGTTACTGTAAACATGAAGCGCTGGGCCCTGATCCCCAGCAGGTTTTGTGGATGGGTCTGCAGGTGCTAGATTCCAGGTGAGCAATCATCTCTGTTGCAAACAAATGTTCCCACCTGAAAAGGCTGAGACATATTTTTAGACATTTATTTAAAATTTCACATTATCACTCCATGTGTTCCCCAAGAATATCTGAGTCTTCTGTCCATGGTATATTCAAATGTTGGCTCCAGTGGTGATCTTTGGTTATCAGGCTTATTTCCAAAGATTTTAAAAAATTGATTGAGGGTCAGATTGGACTATGGTATATTTTTGACATTCCAAATGCCCTACCTAATATCAAAGAAGAAAAAAAAATCATACATATGTTAGAAAATGAAAGAGTACCCAAAAGATATGTTTCTGACATTTTCCTCACTCAAAACATTGAAACACCTGATGTGTGTTTTCTAATCATAAACAAGTCATTTCCTTAGCATTCTCAGAACAGTCGATGTCTTCCTTTGCGTAAGAGTTTGAAGATTAATGTAAGCCTTTGAAATATAGCTGATGCTTAAACAGAGCTTAATTTAAAGAAGGCTTTTAAAAGATGGGAATTATTTTAGGGAATGGGGAGAAACGGAGACGTTCATGCCAGCCTTTGCTTAATAAGATGGGAGGGAATCTCCCGTGTCCTGTTGGTACCATTGGTAGGAACATGCTTTGTGAAGAGTGGTTTCACCAAGTCATTACTACTAACCCTACAGCTGCCAACGCCAGGACTACAGGTCTGGTATTAGCACTGCTTGTACTGAAAAGGGACTATCCTTTATACCAGGTGGCATCCTAACAATTTCTTTAGTCCTTACAACTATGCTATATTGTAGGTATTATTACCGTCCCAATATAATGGATGAGTTGACCCCTTCTGGTGCTGCTGTAATGTGCAAATGTGTGCTCGTGGGTTTCTGTTTGCTCTATTTCTCTCCACTTGACATTTATCTGTTTCTTCTAACTGTAGACTTCAAAAGCCAAAGTCAGATATTAAAAATGACAGCCTTATAGGGTGTGTTAACCCACTCTCAGCACTGTGTAAAGAGGCATCCCTGGGTCTGCTTCCCTGATTGCACCCAGACTGACACACTACCTCAGTTGCCAAAACTATGGTCCATGCCTTGGAGGGACTCATTTGTAGCTATTAAAATCATGGAATGGAAGAATTGTTAGTGACATGATAAAATTAGTGTGATATTTTAATTAAAAAATGCAGACTGTACATCTAAACGGAAATAAAATCCTTATTTTGAGAAGCAATAAAAACAGTAAGCATGTATTTGAAGATAAGAATAGTTTCCTAGGGATTTCCCTGGAGGCTCAGTGGTTAAGAATCTGAGTGTCAGTGCAGGGGACACGGGTTTGAGCCCTGGTCCGGGAAGATCTCACATGACGCAGAGCAACTAAGCCCGGGCGCCAAAACTACTGAGCCCACGTGCCACAACTACTGAATCCTGCCCGCCTACAGCCCGTGCTCCGCAACAAGAGAAGGCACCGCAATGAAAAGCTCGTGCACCGCAACGAAGAGTAGCCCCCGCTCGCCGCAACTACGGAAAGCCTGCGCACAGTAACAAAAACCCAGTGCAGCCAAAAATAAATAAGTAAATAAATAAACTTATATATAAAAAAGAAGTTTCCTAGTCTATGAGTTTTTAAAATTCCCTGAATATTTGACAACAAATATATTTTATGTTTATCAACTCCATATACTTGAACTTATGGATATTTCTTTTCATTGTATTGTTTTGTCTCTGATTTTCACTATCTGTTGTTGCGGGCAGAGGAATAAAATTACCAACTTCCCAAATTTCTCCATTTTAAATCACATAAATGAGTTAAAAATTTCTAATTTATCAAAAGATTTTTCAATATATTTATTTTTCAATGGTGCTTAGAAAGTCTGAGTTCCCTTTAAAAAGTATATCCATGAACAAGAAAATGAATGAATAAAGAGTGTAAGAGGTAAAAGAAAGTGTAAGAGTATCTTATTTGCTGGCTAAAGCACTCCCTTAATAACTGAGTGGTTCCTGAAAAAAATGAGTTATTCTTCAAAAACAGGACTGAAAACTGGTCTCTTGTGTCTATACAGCTTAGGTATAATATCACTATCTATGAAAACAGTTTTCTTTACCTTCTTTATAAGCAATTTTTGAAACTTCACACTTCTTAGATGATTTTGCTAGAACTGATTTTGAAATTATGGTAGTTTTCAACTCGGATATGTAAATGAATTCCACTGGGAAATTTTCATTATACTCTTTTTTTTTCCTGCCTTTCTCATACATGGCTACTTATTCCATGTGTTGTCACCAACAACTAAGTTCCATTAACTTTAATGAAAAGGTTAATGAGTGCCTAAAGAGTATTATTAATATTGTCCTTGTATTTATTCAGCCATGTCTATATACTAAATATATAAATCAGTATATTCTCAACTCAAAGTTTTTTTCTTGTCCTTCACACAAATTTTAGTATATTTTGAGGAGTAATATGAAAAAATAAGAGCAAACTGAGCCATATTTTTGGCATAATATGAGATATTCAAACTCAAATGGTTTATTTAGTTGGCTCTCATGATTTTTTTTTTGATGCAGATAATAACTTCTTTTTTTTTTTTTTTTTTGGCGGTACGCGGGCCTGTCATTGCCGCGGCCTCTCCCGTTGCGGAGCACAGGCTCCGGACGCGCAGGCTCAGCGGCCACGGCTCACGGGCCCAGCCGCTCCGCGGCACGTGGGATCCTCCCGAACCGGGGCACGAACCCGCGTCCCCCGCATCGGGAGGCAGACTCCCAACCACTGCGCCACCAGGGAAGCCCAGATAATAACTTTTAAGAGTAGAAAAACAGTTTATCCCAAGCTGTCAATGTGCTGAACATTCTTGGGAAATGTTTGTATTGCTTATATCTATGAAAATTATCTGATGGAATACTATAAATTTAGAAACATGCCCCTGCTACATGTTTAATATACAATTTAATATATTTTAATACATTTGTATCAATAATACATTTTGAATATGTTTTCAAGTTCTTACAGGACAGTGCATATTCAGGGGAAACTTAATTTTGATATTACAAAGAGATCCCCATTTCTATCTTTGACCTATCGCTATGAATCCACGCTCCTCTTTCCTGCAAATACTTTCCAATACTGATGATTGTATGTTAAAGCCTCCATAGAATAAAAAAATGATGAAGGATCAATAGAATTTTCTCGTTTTTGTCTTTGTTTTGTTTTCTTTTGGCTGCATTGGGTCTTCATTGCTGTGCGTGGGCTTTCTCTAGTTGTGGTGAGCGGGGGCTACTCTTCGTTGCAGTGCACAGGCCTCTCACTGCAGTGGCTTCTCTTGTTGCGGAGCACGGGCTCTAGGCACGTGGGCTTCAGAGTTGTGGCGTGCAGGCTCAGTAGCTGTGGCATGCAGGCTCTAGAGCGCAGGCTCAGTAGTTGTGGCGCACGGGCTTAGTTGCCCCGTGGCATGTGGGATCTTCCCGGACCAGGGCTTGAACTCACATCCCCTGCACTGGCAGGCGGATTCTTAGCCACTGCGCCACCAGGGAAGTCCCCTCTCAGTTGTTTTTGTTTGCATTATCCAGATGAATTATTTTCAGTATGCCCATATTGACACGCGTTTGGTTAACATTATTTCAAAGTTACCAGGGAACAGTCTTTTTATAAAAATACGCATTTCATCTACGCGCATTGTTTCTTTTAACTAACAGTTTTTAATCTAATTTTATGTTGTTGTTGCTGGCTTTGGCTGGCCTATTATTACTCAGTAGTTTTGTAATATATTTTTGCCTTCATTTTCTTACTTCCCTAAGTTCTTTCATCTGTAACTGAAATAATTAAAGAATATGCAATGCTAGACATTTTCTTGATATACTTTTAAATAGGAATTGTAGATGTAAAAAAAGGAAAGCAACACAGGAATTAATATTAACGATTTTCAGAGCAATGCATCTTCATATTTTCAAGCATTAGTAAACAGCCCATTTGCCGCTGAACTACCAAAAATACATATTTCAATTTCTCTTGAGAACCTCTCACTAGTTCTGTTGCAATTTAATTAAATAGCAAGGTAGCACTGATTTCATGAATCTGTATATCAAAGCTCTCTAGAATATACTTGAAGAGGATTTTTAAAGTAACTGTAACCCTGAAATGCTGGGGCGAATACGTCAGTATGCTTTCAAGTGAAATACATTTCTTTGAAGTGAACAACACAAAATTTCAATGACACCTATGATTCAGCCACTGACATTTTACAACAGTAATATCCCTTCCTGTTTGAAAACTGTGGATTTCAAAGCAATCCCCACCCAGAGGGTTATACAAGTGTGGGCTTTGACTTTAGCTGTGAGCTCCTGAAACTGTGCACAGTGCATAGGTTCCTAAAACCATAGACATCTTTCTGTCTACACTCTCTCATATTCTACATCTAATCTGTTAGATGAATCCTTTTGGCTAAACCTCTGAAATACTCTGAGGATCAGATACCACTGCTGACCAAACTCAACGGCATCGCCCTGAGGGCTGAGCCGCCATCTTTTTCCCCCAGGAATTTCTGCATCCTTGGTCTCCACCACTCGGGCACAAGTCCGAGACGTTTCCCAACACAGGTAAGCAGACGATAACCGCCTTGCTCAATGCTTTGCAATAGCTCTCCAAGGTAGTCAGCGAAACAGACTTCAATATCTGGTACCCCGTCACACTGAGTCTTCATCTTGTATTTCTCCTACCCTCCCTGCCTTCAAGTCAGAGGTTACTTGGGAGACACCTACTCACTCCTGCCTTGGGGTCTCTGCATTGTTTGGTCCCCACATCTGTGTAGCTCCCTCACTCCTTGCAACTCTTCCTTCAAGAACCGTCATGCCCGTTTTGCTTTCCCTTTCTGCCTTTAGACCTTAGTGAAAATTTCAGCCCACAACTCCACACTTCTGCTCCGCAGCCTGCCTGCTCTACGTCAACTGTTTCAATAGCACTAGCTATTCTATTTTTCTAAAATAATTTTTTGTTTATTTACTATATTCTTCATTGACTCTTTTACTAATTGTAAGACCCCCAAGGGTAAGGATTTTTGTTTTGTTCATCACCGAAATATCTTCAGCGTCCTGTCTGGGACAACTCTGTATCAGAAAACAGATATGGACCATAGGATATCACTTATAGGTGGAATCTAAAATATGACACAAGTGAACCTACCTATGAAACAGAAACAGACTCACAGACATAGAGAACAGACTGGTGGTTGCCAAGGGGGAGGGGGTTGGGGGAGGGATGGAGTGGGAGTTCGAGGTTAGCTAATGTTAACTATTATATATAGAATGGATAAACAACAAGGTGCTGCTGCAGAGCACAGGGAACTATATTCAATAGCCTACGATACTCCATAGTGGAAAAGAATGTATGTTTGTATAACTGAATCACCTTGCTGTACAACAGAAATTAACACAACATTGTAAATCAACTATACTGCAGTTAAAAATTATAAATAAAAGAAAACAGGTATTAAATAAATAAAGCAGCACCCCACCTGGACATTTCTTTATCAGTAAATAAATGAAAATATGAACACAATTTCTACAATTTCTCTTTAAACTAACTTAATTCAATATGGCATAGTACCCATAAGGGTGAACTGCAAAGTCTGTTTATTTTCTCTTTCGGCATGCCACCTGATTACTAAAATAGTTATCGCCATTGATTGCATCCCTTTGCACCATTTTCTATCCTTATGAAAGAGTTTTGGGCATTTACTCTGGTAGAGCCTTTCTAGGGACTACAGTTATTGAGTATGATGAATGCATTCCATGAAAACAAAAGATGGGGGCAAATGCAGAAACTCACCAAGACTTAGAGAAAGGCATAAAACCAAACAAGGGAATACACTACAAAATGAGTGTTCATTTGAAAATGTATTAAAAAAAAAATCTTCCCATCAATATCTTGTAATAACCTATAACGGAAAAGAATCTGGAAAATGATATATATACATATATATATGCCTGTACACCTGAAACTAACACAACATTGTGGATTAACTATAGTTCAATCTAAAAAATGGTTTAAAAAATCTGCCCACAATCATTTTTATAAATTAAACGATTACGGGAAAAAAACAGTTTCATGTGTCAGGAAAGATTCAATAAAAACCATCAGGCTTACTCATATCTTCAATATTTATTGAGCACCTACCGCACAGGTGTATGCAGTAGCCCAGGTGTAGTGAATAAAACAGGCCTGCGACCCTCTTTGTTCCTCTTAAACATCCTTGACAGGGAACAACAGCGCAGCAGGAGCTCGGAAATACTTCTGTGTCTTTGCTGCAAGCGTTTGCATCCTTCAGTTTGATAAAAGTTTTTGGATGCCTGTTATTTGCAGAGTACCAAGGCAGCCAACAAAGGTGGAAGGATAAATGACACATGATTTAGCCCCTGTTTACTAAGAGCCCTCCGTCTAATAAATGCACAAAGATTTGGAAGAAGGTAGGGACTTCTTTGGCAATTGTGTCGTGGTTGTTTTGTTATCTCTCTCTCTGCTCCCTGAGATGGTTTTATATTTCAGAGTTCACAGACATTACTGGAATCCACTATACCTCAGGCATATCTGTGTCTTTAGGGGTAGGAATGTAACCCACCCAGAAATGGGACATGGTGTGGAGGACAGTTATGATATAGACACAGGGTACCATTGGCATATAAGGGAAAATCTGGTAACTTCTTTTATAATTTTTACAATTTTTTATAACTTAAAAAATTATTTTGTTATTGACTTTAGGTAAATGGTCAGGTCATTAACTCTTTGGCAATACATTTGTAAGCAATATTATTTGCAAAGAAATTAACAGTGCAAACTACCTCTATGATAAACAAATTCGTGTGTATCCCCTTTATGTTATGGACCCTAGGATACTAATTCCCATTTGTGTCACTAAATTAAAATAATAACCGAGATGACAAAGAAGGGTCAATGTTCACAGACTGGGTGGATGACTGCTAAATCAATTGTGGAGAAATCTAAATGTAAACAAAAATAAATATCCAATGTGTAATAGCTACCTAAAGGTACCCACAGAAATGAGTAAGGAAGCAGAAGAAGGAGAGTTTTAAAGTGGAGACCATTTAAAGAAAAAAAATAATGATTTAAGATGGAACAAAATTACACTAGATGAAGGTGATATTTGAAACTTAAAATTTTCTGATTTTAGTTGACTTTTTTTTTTTTTTTTTGAGGAACAGCCAAGCTTTTAACTACAGGATGGAAATCCACAGGGCCAAATGCACAAGAGGAAACACCACGAAGAATTCACAGAAGCAGAAGTGAGACAGTCTTTGCACAAGGCTCACGCACGCAGGGATTCCAAAGCATGTTGGCCATTTTCTATCACATTCTTTCTGTCCTTTTTAATTGTTCTGTCATTGTTTGTAAATGGAAAAATCACTTTTCCAAGAGTTCCAAGGGAATTCAAAAACTGGATGGTCATGTCCACGTATATGTGGAATCTAATACACAACAAACTAGTGAATAAAATAAAAAGAGAAGCAGACTCACAGATACAGAGAACAAACTAGTGGTGACCAGGGGTGGGACGTGGGTATAGGGGTGAGGGAGTGGGAGTTACAAACTACTGGGTGTAAGACAGGCTACAAGGATGGATTTTACAACATGGGGAATATAGCAAATATCTTGTAATAACTGTAGATGGAGGGCAACCTTCTAAAATTATATGAAAGATTAAAAAAATTTTTAAGGCTTCCCTGGTGATGCAGTGGTTGAGAGTCCGCCTGCTGATGCAGGGGACACGGGGTCGTGCCCTGGTCCAGGAAGATCCCACATGCTGCGGAGCGGCTGGGCCCATGAGCCACGGCTGCTGAGCCTGCGCATCTGGAGCCTGTGCTCCGCAATGGGAGACGCCACAACAGTGAGAGGCCCGCGTACCGCAAAAAAAATTTTTTTTTAAATAGGAACAAAAGAATTAATTCTAAATGTTAAGAGTCAACACTTAAACTATCTAGATTTTTTAAAAATCAAAATTCTTAAATTGGGTCTTATAATAAAATAGCTACCAGGCTACTCGTGGTTCTCAATGAAAATCCTCTACGTTCATCTATATGTTAATAAAATGAAGTACCTATGATGTACAAGGAAACTTCCTCTCATGCTGTTTGATCTTAACAACTCGATCTAGTAAACAGCTCATAGAGACTCATCGGTAGGAATAATATTATTGATCCTAGTTTTCTGCTGGGGAAAATTAGATTAGCAAATCCAATTAAGTAGCTCCCATCAGAACTGCCAGCCTGGAAGAAAATTCGAACTCAGTTGTCCCGATTCTTACTCACCTGCATTGTGTTGAATATGACTTCACCCCCACAGCCAGTGTCACACTGGTTGCCAACAAATACTGGTCCTATGTAATGTTTGTAAATTAAGCGGGAAAATGTATAAACTTGAAGTTATTAGCACAATAATAACCTATTTTAAATAGTTTCAAATATGAGGAGGCAAAGGTTTATCCCACATAAATTCTATGCCAAGTCAGTATCAAAAGTATTTTCATCATAAAGGCTTTTCTCTCCTTTCTGTGACATATAAAAGCATCACTGAGGGACAAGAAACGAGAAATTAGTCCGCAAGAGGAATGTTTTGCCAAAGCTACAATATCCATCGTAGGACAGATGTGTGACTGCCTCATGTAACATGATCAGAGCCACTCCTCTTAGTCCTAAATCCGCCGCATTCTAAAAATACATTACAAAACAGGCTGTCCTATTGAGGCCAAATTCTTTGTTTCCTTTTGGATTGAATATTCTCTTTGTCTATCGGCCGCACAGGAAAAGCTGTATTCACAAAGCAAACAAGGATTCGACACGGTTATGTCAAAAGCATGGGTCAAGAAATGGTTTCCTTCTGCCTGTTTCCCCCTTAATAATGTTTCTTTAATTAATGTAACTGATCGTATTACTTATACATTAGATAAATATATAATTAATTAGACTTGAGTGACCCATGCTATAACACAGTTCTTATCTTTCATGATGCTGATGTAGACATAAAGATAACGGGTATACACTGCACAGGAATGGAGGCTAAATCGATCCCTGGGATTTTTTCTTGGGGCCTCAGTGCAAGGACAGTGCCCTACATTTGTAGGGGCTGCATTTAGCCAAGGGTAGCTACTGATCTCACCACACACCTTTGATGGGGACAGATCCGGTGATATTTGCAACCAGGATCCACTGCCTGCCAGCAGGGATTTGTTTGATCACACGGAGCACGGCAGGCAAATCTGATCTCAGGTCCTCAAGTTTCCACTAATCCAGGCAGACTTCTGTGGGTTTTTTTTTTTTAAATAAACTTTTGGTTTCAGACTCATTTTTAGATTGGCAGAAAATGTACCATGACAGTGCAGTGTTCCCACGTATTACCTTCACCCAGCTTCCCCTAATATTAACATCTTGCATAAACATGGTTCTTTGGTCAAAGGCTTAAATATAGGTAGCACACCATTAATAAGACTCCAGTTTTAATGGCTTCATGATATTTTCTTAAATATATAAAGATGTACCAGGCATGTGTGAGAGGCCAGGGTGGTGCTTTGTGTGTGTTTCCTTTTTTAAAAAATTTTTATTTAAGTATCGTTGATTTACAATATGTCATTTTCAGGTGTACAGCACAGTGATTCCATTTTTTATACATATATACATATATATGTGTATGTGTATATATATATATACATATTTTTTTATTTTTTGGATTCCTTTCCCTTATAGGTCATTACAAGATACTGAGTAGAGTTCCCTGTGCTCTACAGTAGGTCCTTGCTGATTATCTATTTTATACATAGTAGTGTGTATATGTTCATCCCAAACTCCTAGTTTATCCCCCCTCCTTTCCCCTCTGGTAACCATAAGTTTGTTTTCCAAGTCTGTGAGTCTGTTTGTGTTTTGTAAACAAGTTCATTTGTATCATTTTTTTAAGATGCCACATACGAGTGATATCCTATGGTATTTGTCTTTCTCTGTCTGACTTACTTCACTTAGTATGATCATCTCTAGGTCCATCCATGTTGCTGCAAATGGCATTATTTCATTCTTTTTTTATGACTGAGTAGAATTCCATTGCATGTATGAACCACATCTTCTTTATCCATTCCTCTGTCAGTGGACACTTGGGTTGCTTCCTTCTCTTGGCTGTTGTTAATATGTATTTTCTAAATAAGTCCTCACAGTAACATATGCATATGCTGAATCTAAGATGCATAGGGTTAAGTTGTCTCAACACTGGGTGCCTTGCAATTGGCCCCCAGGATTGAAAAGGAAGGACCATTTGATCAGAAGGATAAGTGAGTTTCATTCCTCTGCTGTACTGACCTTTTTTGTGAGCAAAATATGTTTGCTGCTGAATCTATCCCTTGATCACTCTCATTCTGATTCAAGCTAATTATAGATTTCAGCCCTAAATAACTAACAAAAGTGCTTCATCCACCAAACCTCTCAAAATCGAGCAGTTGGATTTTAACAGTCCAGGCAAGAATACTTTCTAGGTAAACTTTAAAAGACAGAATGACTGAAATAATGCAACAATTTAAACCATCTCTTTAGGATCTAAACGCTTTAGTGTAAATAAGTACCAACTCAAAGTAATTCTTAGTAAATGTAAGGTAGATGTTGACGGCTGTGCTTGGCAGTTGTATTATAATGAGTAGTGACAGGTTTCTTCAGGGAATTTTATAAATCCTAAACACACCACAAAAACAGCATTCACGGATTATCTATTGATAAAAAATTTTTTTTAATGTCTATTTTATTGAACTGTATTTTGAAAAGGTGATGTTTCCCTTGGATAATAATTCAAGTTCAGAAGACAACGCTATTTATTTTTATGTATAAATACTACTTTTCTTATAACCAATTTGTGTAGATGCTTAACACAACACAAGAAGGCAGCTTTCTAAATGTCACTGGACAGTGAATGCATCGGAATTTATTTGAGAGCAAATCTGTGGACCAACTCCTAAAACTCATAATTTTTAAACTACCAGATTTGCTTTCTTAAATCCCATCCACCAACTATTGGTTTAAACTTAAAAATTCATCATTTTAGGGACTCCCCTGGTGGCGCAGTGGTTAAGAATCCTCCTGCCAATGCAGGCGATACAGGTTCAAGCCCTGATCCAGGAAGACCCACATGTGTGGAGCAACTAAGCCCGTGCACCACAACTACTGAGCCTGCACTCTAGAGCCCGCGAGCCACAACTACTGAGCCCACGTGCCGCAACTACTGAAGCCCACACATCACAACTACTGAAGCCCACGCACCTAGAGCCTGTGCTCCGCAACAAGAGAAGCCACAACAATGAGAAGCCGCGCACCGCAACAAAAAGTAGCCCCTGCTCACTGCAACTAGAGAAAGCCCGTGCGCAGCAACAGAGACCCAACACAGCCAAAAATAAATAAATGTAAATTTTCAAATATATAAATAAAATGTATATTTAAAAAATCCTTCCCAAATGCAACCACACTTCATTATTCCTTGTTGTCAAAATGCACCTAAAATATCTCACGATTTGTCAGCTTGCCAATGCAGAGAAGTGACACATTTTGACAACCACACTGCATGTGACAAGTACATGTTAAGATATTAGGTCTTCCTGTTCTTTCTTTCAGCCATTTCTCTTTTCAATAGGAGTTAATTTTCCGGTTCAGGTCATGATGCCAGATTCTGGTTTGGTCCCCACGAGAAGTCTTTGGTCACATACAGAATGCCACAAGTGGGCAACAGGCAAGGGACACAGTTTCTACCCACCTTAATAAGTGGAAAACCATGAGCCAGTTGCAGAAAAGATACCTGTAGTTGTGGAGGTCCACAGACAGCATGCATTTAGACCATAAGCATTCTTTAGATTTGTAAAAACTAATAATAATAATAATGATTTTATCATAAACAAGCCTAGATCATCCTGGTTGCAACAGAGTTAGAAAATTTTTCTCTACCAATTGTTATACAAGGTTCTCATTTTTAAAAAGCTGTGCAACTAGGGAGATCAGCTCGATGCTTTGTGAAAACCTAGATGGGTGGGAGATAGAGGGTGGGACGGAGGCTCAAGATGGAGTGGATATGGGGATATATGTATACATATAGCTGATTCACTCTGCTGTACAGCAGAAACTAACACAACATTGTAAGGCAATTATACTCCAATAAAGATATTTTTAAAAGCTGTGCAATGTCATTAAATGATACATTTAAAAAAATGTCAGGGTCATTAAGAAAAATCAAATTGTTCAAGCACTGGATTTAAATATACCCAACAGGACAAGCTTCCAATTATAAGATAAATAAGTCCTGGGGATGTAAGGCACAGCATGCATGGTAACTGTAGTTAATAATACTGTATTACATCTTTAAAAGTTGCTAAGAAAGTAGATCTTAAAAGTTCTCATCACAAGAAAGATGAGACTGTAACTACAGGTGGTGATGGATGTTAACTAGACTTATTGTGGTGATCATTTCACAATATATACAAATACAGAACCATCATGTTGTACACCTGAAACTAATACAATGTTATATGTCAAGTATATCTCAATAAAAATAAATAAAAAGTAAAAGAAATCTATTTCTCTCTCTACTCATCTAATTCATTATTAATTTGGAAAAGTTGATGTCCATAACAAGATTATTAAGGCATGGTTATTGAGTTTATTAAAATATTCCTAAAAGGGTTAGAGTTATGTTTTAGAAATTTTACTACGGAAGGTAAGTATGACAAAATCAAATTCAAGGGGAAATAAATGACTTGGGAATATAAAATGACTTTAAACAGCAGATTAAACAATATAAGCAATCATCATTGTTAGTTAACAATTAAGCACTTTTTAATCAATACTTTGTTTTAAAGTGGATGCATGAATGTGAAAAAGAGTGGAAACGGGGCTTCCCTGGTGGCGCAGTGGTTGAGAATCTGCTTGCTAATGCAGGGGACACGGGTTCGAGCCCTGGTCTGGGAGGATCCCACATGCCGTGGAGCAAGTAGGCCTGTGAGCCACAACTACTGAGCCTGCGCGTCTGGAGCCTGTGCTCCGCAACAAGAGGCCGCGATAGTGAGAGGCCCGCGTACCGCGATGAAGAGTGGCCCCCGCTTGCCACAACTAGAGAAAACCCTCGCACAGAAATGAAGACCCAACACAGCCAAAAATAAATAAGTAAATAAATAAAAAGCCAAGCATTTGAAGTCCTTTTAAAAAAAAAATAAAAGAGTGGAAATGGAAAGCAGTAAAATTATTCATTTGTATTAAATGCCTTTTGAAGGAAGATTAAAGATGTCTCCTTGATTTCTTCCTTTATAAAAAGTTTCACTTGTGGTAAGTAATCACAAATGTTAGTCATCTCCAATCCCCACGCTGTTATCCAGTCTCTTTCAAGTTTTTCTCACATTTGGAAATGAATTCTTTTTGTTGGGGCTTGTAATGAAATCAATAGTTTAGATGCTGCTTATATAGCTTTTAAAAATTCAAAGAACAAAGGACTATTTTTAAAAGTTCAAAAATTTCATCATATTCTCTCTTGAGCCAACATCACGACCGTATTTCTTGCTTTCATGTCAACATCTAAATATTGTAAGGGAACTCACAATGACTCAGCATATTTTACTGGGTAAAAGCAAGGCTGAGACAGTTTGATTAAAAGCTTATAAGTGAAAACACCATCTATTTCTCATTGAGGATGACCTAGTTGGACTAATAACTAGACTTGAGTGTAGAACAAGTGATCTAGTTGGCTCTATAGGTTCTAAAGGATCCTAGACAAATGCCATCCAAGAATCATCAGCTCTAAAACATCCATGTATGATTAAAAATTCCCCATAAAGTGGCATAGAGGGAACATACCTCCACATGATGAAGGCCATATATGACAAACTCACAGCTAACATCATACTCAATGGTGAAAAACTGAAAGCACTTCCTTTCAGATCAGAAACTAGACAAGGATGCCCACTCTCAACATTTTTATTCAACATAGTTTTGGAAGTCCTAGCCACAGCAATCAGAGAAAAAGAAAAGGAATCCAAATTGGAAAGGAAGAAGTAAAACTGTCACTGTTTGCAGATGACATGATACTATACATAGAAAATCCTAAAGATGTCACAAGAAAACTACTAGAGCTCATCAATGAATTAGGTAAAATTTCAGGATATGAAATTAATACACAAAAATCTGTTGCATTTCTATACCCTAACAAACTATCAGAAAGAGAAATGCAGGAAACCCAGTTACCATCACATCAAAAAGAATAAAATACCTAGGAATAAACCTACCTAAGGAGGCAAAAGAGCTATACTTGGAAAACTATAAGACACTGATGAAATAAATTGAAGACAATACAAATGGAAAGATTTACTGTGTCTTTTAGGATTGGAAGAATCAATATTGGTAAAATGACTGTACTACTAAGGAAATATACAGGTTCAATGTAATCCCTATCAAATTACCAATGGCATTTTTCATAGAACTAGAACAAATAATTTTAAAATTTGTATGGAAACACAAAGACCCTGGATAGCAAAAAACAGTCTTGAGAAAGAACGGAGATGGGGGAATCATGCGCTCTAACTTTAGACTATACTTCAAAGCTACAGTAATGAAAACAGTATGGTACTGGTGCAAAAAACAGACACACAGATCAATGCAATAGTATAGAAAGTCCAGAAATGAACCCAAGAACTTATGGTCAATTAATCTACAACAAAGGAGCCAAGAATATACAATGGAGAAAGACAGTTTCTTCAATAAGTGGTGCTGGGAAAACTGGACAGCTACATGTAAAAGAATGACATTAGAGCATTCTCTAATACCATATACAAAAACTAAAAATGGATTAAAGACCTATATATAAGATTGGATACTATAAAACTCCTAAAGGAAAATGTAGAATGCTCTTTGACATAAATCACAGCAATGTTGTTTTGATCCATCTGCAAAAGGACACAAAAGCAAAAATAAACAAATGGGGGCTTCCCTGATGGCACAGTGGTTGAGAGACCGCCTGCCAATGCAGGGGATATGGGTTCGTGCCCCGGTCCGGGAAGATCCCACATGCCGCGGAGTGGCTGGGCCTGTGAGCCATGGCCACTGAACCTGCGC
The DNA here is from genome assembly GCF_964270905.1 of Leucopleurus acutus. Lineage (NCBI taxonomy): Eukaryota > Metazoa > Chordata > Mammalia > Artiodactyla > Delphinidae > Leucopleurus > Leucopleurus acutus. The sequence continues at coordinate 3,458,485 of NC_139148.1, forward strand.
GTCCGGAGCCTGTGCTCCGCAACGGGAGAGGGCACAACAGTGAGAGGCCCACGTACTGCAAAATAAATAAATAAAAATAAACAAATGGGACCTAATTAAACTTAAAAGGTTTTGCACAGCAAAGGAAATGATCAACAAAATGAAAACACAATCTACTGAATGGGAGAAAATATTTGCAAAGGATATGACCAGTAAGGGATTAATATCCAACATATATAAACAACACATACAACTCAACATCAAAAAAAAAACCAAACCTGATAAAAAATGAGCAGAAGAACTCAACAGACATTTTTCCGAAGGAGACATACAGACGGCCAACAGTTACATGAAAAGATGCTCAACATTGCTAATCATATGGGAAATATAACTCAAAACCACAATAAGATATCACATCACGCCTGCCAATGGCCATCATCAAAAAGAACACAAATAACAAATGTTGGCAACGATGTGGAGAAAAAGGGAACCTCCTACACTATGGGTGGGAATGTAAATTGGTGCAGCCACTATGGAGAACACTATGGAGATTTCCTCAAAAAACTAACAATAGAACTACCATATGACCCAGAAATTCCACTCCTGGGTATATATGCAAAAAACCCAAAAACTCTAAGATACATGCACCCCAATGTTCGTAGCAGCATTATTTACAATATCCAAGATATAGAAGAAATCTAAGTGTCCACCCACAGAGGAATGCATAAAGAAGATATGGTATGTATTTGTGTATATACATATGTGTGTGTGTGTGTGTGTGTATGTATAGTGTAATACTACTCAGCCATAAAAAAGAGTGAAACTTTGCCATTTGTAGCAACATGGATGGACTTGGAAGGCATTATGCTAAGTGACATAAGTCAGACAGAGACAGGCAAATACTGTATGCTATCACTTATATGTGGAATCTGAAAAATACAAGAAACTAATGAATAAAACTAAAAAGAAACAGACACAGATACAGAGAACAAACTAGTGGTTACAAGTGGGGAGAGGTAAGTGGGGAGGGGCAACACAAGGGTCGGGGATTAAGACGTACAAATCATTAGGTATAAAACAAGCTATAAGAATATACTGTACAATACAGGGAATATAACCAATATTTTGTAATAACTATAAATGGAATACAACCATTAAAAATTGTGAATCACTATATTGTACACCTGTAACTTATATAATATTGCACAGCAATTATACCTCAATTAAAAAATTAAGAAGCTTAGCACTGTGCTAGGTCCTAGCTATTTGGAAACAAATCATAATGTCTCAACACTGGCCAGCTTGAGGGTCCTTTCAAGGCCTTGGAGAATCCTCAATCATAGCATATGGGATCTGAAAAAATGAGAAATTGGATGTGGGTGGAATAAAAAAGATGAGGGCCAAACATCACCCTTATTGAAGATAAAAGCCCAGTTGTATTGTTCTGTTCTATTCCGTTCTGCTCCATACCATTCCATCCTATTCTATCCCATTTTACCCTATCCTATTTTATTCTATATCTATGGACCAATGGGCTTTCCCATCCTGAACCCCATGACTAGATGTACATATATACCTAGTTATATGTAACACAGCCAGGTTGAGTGGACACTGCCCTCCCCACCCGAGATGCCCATGCATGTAAAACATGTAGCAGAAAGGAGTATTGGGAAGGAGGCTGCATGACCCCTGATGGCCTTTGCAGAGGGTGGAGAGGAAGAGAGAGAGAGACAGACAGAGAGAGAAAGAGAGAGAAGGTCAGGTTTTCAGCATCCAGCTACAATTCTCTAGAGAAAGCCCGCATGCAGCAATGAAGACCCAACACAGCCAATAAATAAATAAATAACAATAAAGACCTTTAAAAAAAAGAAAAAAAGACTACCATACCCTATATCCTGATCCTACACTTACTAGTATAATATTTTCCCCTTAGAATTTTTGTCCGGTCTGTGCATTTCCATGAACAGCTTCATGGAAGACTGACAGTTACTTATGCTGTCCTACACACAGGCTCCTGGTGTCCTTGTTTAATCCTAAAGACACGATTTTCATTCATAAATGTAGTAAACATCATAAACCTAGCATATTGATGCGTGAGACAAATTATTCTTTACAACTGTACTAACTCACTTTATCATTCTTTCAATAATAAAACTCATTCATCACATCTCGTCCTGTTCACATATTTAATACATTTTTTTAGAAAACAATGTATCCATTGTCAAAAGGCCATGCGCAAACTTTGAACAGGCACACACCCCAGGTGTTCTGGGGTGTGCATGGTAAGGCAGAGGTAATGAGGATTACTCTGAAAGGGCTTCCTTCTTGGTGTTCACTAGCGTGCCTCATTTAACTTTTCTTCTCATCGTTCTCTTAGCAGTCACTTAAGGGAGAATCCTGTCATGTGGTTTATCATCTTTCTTTAAAGCAGAGATCATTCTAAGATGCTCCATAAATCAGATCTCCGCAGAAAAACTGGAACAGTAAAGGAAAAGACGTCCTTCTTTCCGTCAGCACGGGTTTCACGAACTCCTACTACATGGCCCTGCATCACAGCAGTGGACCAAACGAAGCGACTGCATAGCAGTGTATCTCTGAATGGAACGGGACAGGCGATCACAGACAGACACCCGTGACGTGGTAGTTGCCAACGGCAAGAATAGAAAGGACCGGAACGCGCGTTCAGGGGGCTCATTTAGGTGCTCACTTAGGTTGTTCCAGTATTTCTGTCAACCACAGCGAAGTGTGAACTGTACTTCAGAGACGGAGGACCGTGGCTGGAATCTAAGATCTACCAATTTTCTTTTTTCTTTTCCTTGTGTGTGTGGAGGTGCGTGCGTGGGGAGAAACTGGCTACTTCAAACACGCCGTCAGTACCTGCTAAATGCCAAGACTCTGCTAAGTATCTGACGCATACTATTTAATCCTCGTTACGACCATACTGCGTTATGCTGCATCATGTCGAGAGTTCCGTGTTGAGTTGTGACCTCATGCTGTGTTATTGGCATGGACGGAAGAGTGTCCCCAACCCGCACATTCATGTGCTGAAGCCCTAACCCCCACCGTGACTCCGTTTGGACATAAAGTCTTCGAGGACGTGATTATGGTAAAGTGAAGAGAGGCCACGTGAGAACACAGCAAGATGTCCATCTGCGAGCCAAGCTGAGAAGCCTCACCAGAAACCAGCCCTGTTCACACACCATGATCTGAGATTTCTAGTTTCTGGAAGTGTGAGAAAATTAACTTCTGTTCTTCAAGCCACCCATTCTGTGGTGTTTTGTTACGGCAGCCCTCGTAAGACCAATATGGCTGCTACGTTATCTTGCTGTGCTATACTAGGAATGGAATGTTACATTTGCCACGTTGCCAGTGCAGAAACTGAAGTGCAGAGAGACTCAGTGATTCACCTCGAGGCAAAGGGCCACGAAGAGTCAGGGTGGAAATTCCACCCGCAACAATCTAAAGACAAGGCAATCCTGTGCACACTCTCTCCTGCGGGCTTTACCACCCTGCGCAAAACACCTAACCTCTTAGAGTCACAAATCCATTATCAGCCACTGAGGGCTCTGATGTAGGTTACAGCCCCTTGGTCTGTGGTAGACATAACTCACTAGAGTCATGAGGGTATGATAATAACTACATTACTGTCTTTCAAAGACAACAATATTTAGGGTCCTATAAAGAGCTCATTGGCACTTATGGAAACCACCCCAGTCTGTTCCTCTTGGGAAAGCACTTCGTGTCTAGATGTTTACCCTCAATTGCTCAGCGTTGGGTCAAGAGAAACCATGTTTTTGGAGCTAGGGCGTGCGGTCACAGTCTGTGCGTCCAAAGTCTTGTCTATTACTCCCAGTACTCAAATGAATGGCATTGTGATTCTCGATCTACCTTGTTCCCAGTCAAAGGAAAGGAAAGTCAGACTATCTTTTTTTTTTTTTTTTTGCGGTACGGGGGCCTCTCACTGCTGTGGCCACTCCCGTTGCGGAGCACAGGCTCCGGACGCGCAGGCTCAGCGGCCACGGCTCATGGGCCCAGGCGCTCCGCGGCACGTGGGACCTTCCCAGACCGGGGCACGAACCCGCGTCCCCTGCATCGGCAGGCGGACTCCCAACCACTGCGCCACCAGGGAAGCCCAGTCAGACTATCTTTGATGACTACTTAAAATTTCCTAATTATGTAAACCCTCACAGAAGACCAGACGTACTTATGTGGAATCAAATTTAAGAACTCATTAATCAATGTAAACTTTGAATCTCGTCTCCCCTTTTTCATGTTCTGCCTAAATCCAACCGCTGGAAGTGGAGAAACTTCCAAACCACTGACCATAAACAATAAAAACTGACAAAAGAGCATGAGCCAAAATACCTCCAAAGCTGTGTTAAATGAAGGCGAGAGAGTTCACGGACCGTCAGCTGACGTGCACATAAAAAGATGTGACGCTCTGAGGAAAAGGCGCGAAACAGAAAATGATATTTTGATTCAGGAATGGAATTCAAGGCTCATACTAAGATATACAATTTTTAAGTTACTTTAGGGGACTTCCCTGGTGGTGCAGTGGTTAAGAACCCGCATGCCAATGCAGGGGACGCGGGTTCGAGCCCTGGTCCAGGAAGATCCCACATGCCGCGGAGCAACCAAACCCATGCGCCGGAACTACTGAGCCCACGAGCCACAACTACTGAGCCCATGTGGCACAACTACTGAGCCCGCGCTCTAGAGCCCACGAGCCACAACTACTGGGCCCGCGTGCCACAACTACTGAAGCCTGCATGCCTAGAGCCTGTGCTCCACAAGAGAAGCCACCGCAATGAGAAGACCGTGCACCCCAACAAAGAGTAGCCCCCGCTCGCTGAAACTAGAGAAAGCCCGCGTGCAGCAATGAAGACCCAATGCAGCCAAAAATAAATAAATAAGTTACTTTAGATAAACATTAAGTGTGCTCAGAGATCCTTTTCAGGAGTGAAAACTCCCTAAGCTCTTCAACTACTTCTACTCTGGAGTACGAGTGATTTTTTTATCACCATTGACACATTTTACGTATAGGATTTTTGCCGTTAAATATATATGCATATGTATATGTCATCATGTTGTTTTTTTTTTTCTTTGAACTGCAACTGTCAGTGTTGCCTGGTGATCCTTCTTCTGCAGAGGCTACAACTTGACTCAGTGAGATTCTGGCTCTTTGCCAAAGGTTTTCAACACGGGTGCACCCACGGTCTGACAGCAAACAATTCATTTAGATGGAAATTTTCTCCATCCTTGCATCACAAGTGTCATGCACTAAATTTTAGGTGACAAATGCAAAAACGGGTGCTTTAGAGTGTGACTTCCTAACAAGGGACCAGTTAAGAAGGATGCATGAAAAAAGTACATTACAGATGAATTGGAAAACACTGGACTAATGTAACTATGGGCAAATCGTGTGCTTTGGTAGTTGTTCGTTACTTTGGGAAATGTTGGAAAAACCAAGTCATTAATTACACTAAGGAAGAGACAGTTGGTGCAACCTTTCTCTGCCACCCAAGTCAAAAACAGGCTCAGCCAGAATGATGGCTCAAGAGGAATTCTCACTCACCCTCAGGGGAATCACGGCAATGTTTTGTGGTTACAACTAGGAAACCTATTCCAGGTCACCAGCAGCAAGAGTTTTCTCTGGAATAAACACTGGTGGGTCTAACAATTGAGAAAGGTTAGGCCAGTCCCAACAGCATGATGGGGCTGCCTTTGTGTCCTCATGTTTGTGATGCAAAAGCCACTCAACAGCCTTGCAGCCTCCAAGACAAATGTTTGCATTAAAAATTAGTCCCCAGGGAGCTTGTATGTCTCCTCCAATAATTCGGACTTGATTTTGCAGGTAATGCAATGTGACAAGGTAACGACCTGCCAAAACAAATCAAATCCAGTCAAAACTTGAAAGACAGTGTTTTCTAAGCCTGTTCGGGGGAAAAAAAAACCCAAAACATACATCTCTTTACGGACTACCAGCATTGGCTATTAATGTTCTTGTGATAGATGTGAAATAAAAAACTGAAAATTATATAAATATCCAAGCAGTTTAGTAATATATACTAAATCTCTATTTTTTAATAGATATTATGTATTACTAAATCTTTCCATGTTATCTCTATATTAGTGCTATATAAATATATCTCTATATATTACTAATACAGTAATAGTAGTATATATTACTGATGTAGTAAATCAGTAATATATTAATATTACTATTAATTAGAATATAGTTAACATGTTATTAAATTTAATATATTTAACATATTGTTACATTTAATATATTTAATGTATTATTAAAATATATTAATAATATTACTAAATTAGTAATCTATTACTAAATCTCTCTCTACATAGAGATTTAGTAATATATAGAAATATACTTGAGAGAGAGGGAGAGAAATAGTGGGAGAAAAGAATTTCTAAACTGCACAAACATATATACATGAGTATATATATATATATGACTATACATACGAGTATAAACATGCATGCACATATGCATACATAAAACAGTAGATAGGTAAGACACCTATATTATATATGACTCATATGGCAATATTAGGGTTCCCAGCTGTAACCCAAAAGAATCTGTTGCTTCCAGGACAGACAGATAAAGGGAAGGAAGAATGTATATACATCAAGGATGGGGGCCAAACATCACCCTTACTGAAGATAAAAGCCACGTTGTTGTACCGTTCTTACTATAATAACAATACACACACATAACACATGTGTATATATGTGTGTATGTAACACCCATGTATATATTTGTAATAAATGTGTAGAACAGAATTAAGGATGCAGATACAGACACACATTAGAATACGTAATACAGTGTATCAAAGCAGAACTGGAAGATGTGGTTTTCTCCAGTTTTAGAGGAGGGATTTGAAATGTAGCTTTTTAAACGTGTGACAAGTTGTTACAAGAACTGACAAGAATATAGCAAAAACTTGTTTCTGGACCCCCAAAACCCAGCATCTGTGCCAAAGAGCCCCTAATGCCCCCACCCCCGAAACCCCATATATATTTCAAGCACTTTTAATTTTAAAATTCTACATAGGAAATTCCCTTGTAAAAAACAGCACACCCTTCAAGGATGTCAGAAATGGCAACTGGCCCTCAAGGCTGAATTACGGCATCTTCCTAGACAGAGTCAGGGTAAATCCTGAGGCCATCAATACACTACACAGTAAAATGGGAAGTCTCCTGGATTACACAATAGAAAGCAATAATCCATGCCGCCCTGTTTATCCAGCCTTCTCATCTACCTTGCTCAAGCACCTCTAATACTTTCCGACTTCACTTCAGGAGGAAAAACGTTTTTCCTGCACCAGGAAAAACGGCAGTGAAGCTACGGAGGGAAAGGACCCGAGTACATTTCAAGTTATCCGTGCGAACAGAAACAAATACTGAAACTTTTCCCACGGACTGTCCACGATCTGAAGAATTTTAGACTTGTTGGTACTGCTGTCTTGCTTCACAAGGCATTTACGAGTCATCACAGTGGGCTGCAGATCACAATGGTTAGTGATGGCTTTAAAAATGTATGTTTGTTAAATACTCTATTACTACTTACATGTGGAATCTAAAGATAAAACGGGTGGCTATAACAAGACAGAAGCAGACTCACAGGTATAGAGAACAAATTAGTGGTGACCAGTGGGGAGAGGGAAAATGGGAGGGGCAGGATAGGGGGAGGGGATTAAGAGATACAAACTACCACGTTTAAAATAAACAGGCTACAAGGATGTAGCGTACAACACGGGGAATACAGATGATACTTCACAGTAAATTTAAATGGAGTACAAGCTACAAAAATTTTGAATCACTGTGTTTTGCAATATTATGTAGGTTTCAGGTGTATATAACTACCTTTTAATTTTAAAAAAATGTGGGTTTAGCCGAAGTCACACCAATGCAATAAGGCAGGCAGACTGAGAAGCGAAAATGCTAACCTCAAACTCTAAATTATGTAGCAAGAGGATATTTTCTAGAAGTTACCACAAATCGAAAGTCGTTTGAAGAAAGAAGTGTCTGAAAACAAAACCCAAAAGGTTTAATGTATTGCTTGCGGAGCAAAAACGTAGCTGGGCCTATAGAGTCAAGTGTGATTGAAGCACGCAATCAGCTGCTCTTATCCTATGTTTGGAAAGTTCTGGCAAACGTTCAACATGGCATTTTCATGGGATGATTGATGGAAACATGGTTGCTGGTGGGAGGCTGGTGGCTGATGGGCTTGCTTTCCAAAGTACAAGGCTCTGTGGTTTGGCAGGTTTCAGACGCATCATTCCTGATGCATAGGTGACACTGATGGATTGGGTCACTCGGAAACCAGTTCTGGTGTTTTATGTGGCTATGGAGGGGGAATAAGTCTTATTTTTTTCCCCCTTGAATTTGGAGCATAAGACCTTTGCATCCTCATGCATGTCTCGTGCATGGCTGGGTACACTCTTATGTACTTTGTCTATTTTATCTGCCTCTCCTCTACCCACCGTGTTTGTCAACTGTCTATGTTCTTTGATTGTCTACTACTTTTAGTTTGACCTCCACACCTCAGTGAAACCTGTGTGGTTCTGCTTTCAAAACTTCTCAAAGCCTGCCTTCTCCGTAGGAGCAATTTTCTTCACAAGGATTTCCAGGGGTCCCATGGTCCTCTGCATAACATTCAAAAGGTAATAGTCACAGAGACCTCTACCAAGGAAGGCAGATATCTGGTAACAGGAATAATACTGTCCAGACTCCTTACATGCATGGATAACTGATCACTTTCCTCTCTAGAAAATGTTTTGTTTGCCACTTTAAGATGCGTAGGTTAAGATGCTCATGGTGTGAACAGACGTGAATTATAAAGAGCACTGTCACGTCTCCCCAAATCATATTCATTCTTACCTTTTCTGATCTCAGTTCTTACAATGGATGTGGGGAAAAAAAAATCAACACGTTGGGATAAAACTTCTAAAAGGATACACAAGTACTTTTCAAACCTTGCATTAGGAAGATGAGAGTCATATGTTGATGTTTATAATCTGTACGGATTCATGAGAAGCTTGTGGTTTTCCATGTAGAAAACCAAACAAACAAATGCCTTCAATCCTACAGCAGAGACGGCTAGATTTTCCCCAATATCCATTTCACTTTTCCTCTTCAGTTAATGAACTGTGGTCTTTGTTCAGCCCTGGTCAGTAGGGCATAGACTGTATTTTTCAGCCCCTCTTGGGATTGGGTGTGTCCACGAGACCACACTGTGCACAACTGGATGTAAAGATGCGTTGTCTGAATAACATCCAGGAAACTTTAAGGCAGAGAGATGAGCTCTTTACACTAGCCATTCCTTTCCTAACGGGAGGTTAAGAATTTACATTAAATCATGAAAAGACTCTGGACCTGCAACAAGGCAGAAAACCCCGATTTCTAATACCATCAATCACCATGCGAGTCCCAGAGCAATTATCTTCAAGCTACTTAAAGACTGACAGTCACTGTTCTTGGATGTTCAAGCCACTAAATGCATGGGATTTTGTTTTGTGTTACACTACCAGTCCAAAACCTACGTGAAACTGAGCAGGGCCCTGTGGAGCTCCTGGGGACAAAAGCCTTCCTGTGTCCCCCGTTTCTTGATTACAGGAAATAGGCTTCATTCAGCCTCCATGACCTTCCCTGAATTCCAACGGGCAGATTCAAGCAGTTGCTAATCAGGGAAGGGAGGGGATGCAGAGACCAGGGAGGAACAGTCAAAAGAAACAATGGTGCAGCCTGGGGGCAGGTCCTGGTTTCCCCTCAAAGGATACATGTAACAATATCTTTGAGCCGTTCTGCAGATACTGAAACCTCCACCAGGCAGGAGAAGGTCACTGCATGCTGCCCACCAGCACGCAGACCTCAGGCCGGTTGGAACCAGAAGGGTGATGATGCTGACTCCCGATGACCTCACCGCCAACCAATCAGAAGAGTGTCCACGAGCTGATCGGCCCGCCCTTTGAACCATGACTATAAAACTCCTCCCTAACCCCCTCCGGGTCAGGACACAAAGTTTTTGAGGGCATTAGCCCACTGTGGCCCCCTTTGCCTGGCAAATCAAGACAGCTATTCTCTTCTTCTTTACCCAAAACTCCTCTGAGATTTAATTCAATGTCGGGATACAGAGGCTGGATTCGGCATCATAAGCAATCCGAATCTACTTTTAAATACAGTTTCTATGTTACGGTGGGGAAATGAATTCTCCCGTGTATCTCTCTTACAAATAAATTGATTCCAGCCTATGTTCCTCTGGTTATACTTGAATAAAACTGGTTTGATAATAAGAAGCTTCGTCTTCAACATGGGATGTCCACATTGCATGATATAATAAACATAAGGCATATTTATGTAAAGACCATCTTTAAAATTTTTTGGAATCTGAATATTTCATTATGGGAAGTGTTATTCTGAGAAACGAATGCAGATGAGACACGTTTTATTTTCAGACACAAAATTTCAATTGTATGTACACTTTAACTTCTTGCTTCTGTAATTGACATTGGCTATATCAACTCTTCAACTATTTGTCTATGACAGGTAGGTAAATGTTTTGGGATTTCATGCCAGTGTACAGTGAGGTATGCACAAAGAGATTTTCTTAATAAAAATGTGTTATCGATGCAGTGCTAATCTAGTATATATTATGCTTTCTTACACATTCAAAAATGTTGCTTTTTGCCTGTTGGGTTTAACAATTTATCAGTACAGATCACCTGGATTTAAATAGCAGGTTAAGATAATGACATATACTTGAGGTACTTCAACAGATTCCAGGAAGCTTGAGATGTGTACAGCCCTTTATCAGAGGCCAGTAGGTGGGCACATAAATGATGCCCAACTTTACAAACGTTTACAGCTAGTAGCAAAGGAATGTCATCTGTGTGGCTTCAGAGAGAAGGTGACACATGAGCAGGTCTGGAAGCCTGAGTCCACAGTTGCCCAGCACTGAACTCCTCCAGCCAACTGTCTCTCTTGCAAGTGCTGACTACGACCTACTCTGATTCAAGTCCTTACTGACACGACCTCAGTTGTTCTTATTTCTCCCTGTGTGTTTTGTTCTCTTGTTCATGAAGGGTAAGGAATGGGCGTCCCCAGGAAAGGGAAGAGAACGAAAAGATACAAAGGACAGATACGGGGTGTCACTGAACGGGTGGTTAGTGCCGATTCATGGAGTGTAAGACTATGTTAATTAACCAATGATGCAAGTGGTTGATGGTAAATGTTCCATTGGTGCTCAAGCAGGGGCTACTTCAAGGCATAACAAAGGGACTAAATGTGAGGGAATTTGCAGATGCCTCGTTCAACACAGCAAACTGAACTCTTTTTGTCCCCATAAACTCACCAGGCGGATTAAAGGAAAGTATGCACAAGAAGCAAAAATTCACAAGGAGGAGAGCAAATGACAGCATATTCAAGATTTCAGCAAAATAATGCAAACTGGAAGTCAGATGGGTACATGCAATGTGTCCAGATTAAGAGAAAGGGAGTAAAACCAGGAAATAGGACAAGTCTTGGCCCCAAATGCCAGGAATGCTAGTAATTGGTGGTGTAAGAGGCCTCTGAAGGCGGAATGCCAGGTGGGGATAAAGCAGGACTTGCTTGAAAAACTCAGTCTCCCAATCCCCATATTCCATCCCACAGAGCTAGAAAAATCTCCTCCTACTGGACCTGGCAGTTGACCCACTGGAGATCATTTCTCTCCATGGGGCTCCATCCTTCCAACCACCAACCATGGCTAGTGGGCAGCGGGTGGGTTTATACAGAAAACAAGGGAATTAAGGTAAAGTCTATACATCAAATGTTGAGATGCTCAGCCCAGTCTCCAGTGGATTCTAAAAATTGCTAACAGCACGGGTTACAACATTTCTCTCCAGGAAAACAGAGAGGAGAAAACAGAAACGGTACCGGCATTTCCATGCCCCTGTTGTCCCCCATTTAAGGGTGAGCCCCACGTGTCGGCAAAACCTGTCCAGACACAGAGCTTCCAGCTTTTAGTGCCTCCCTTGTACCTGTGAGAGGGCCGCTGAGGGTCACCCGGCATTCGAAGTGATACTCGATGCAGTGCAAGATAGACAAACAGAGGGAACTCGGAACAGTGGTTCTCAAAGTGTCCAAGTGTGGACTGGGGGTCCGCAAGGTCAAGAGTCTTAATACTACGAGTTGATTTACTGCTGGCATCTCTCTTTCTGAGAGTGTACATACAGTGGTGTTTACCACACGTTACACAGATTTAGACATCACGACACGCTAAATGCAGAGGGGATAGGAGACGCCGGCTGGGTCTAGTCTGGTTCGCTCGTCGCGCAATACAGCTGCAAGAACCTAAGGTATTTCCTCTATTCTCACTGCTCTTTGGAAAACATACCTCCTTTTAAAAAGATGCATTATCTTTTCTTTTTTAATGGTATTTGTTATTTTAAACTGGATAAAAAACATCTAAAGAAATTCTTATTTCTAATTTCTAATGTAACCCTCCGGCAAAAAAAAACACCCAAAAAACTGTGTGGTGCACGTCGTTTCACACATGGATCAGAAAGGTGGACTGGACTGGCTCTGCAGCTGCCTGTTTCTGTTCCTCTAGGCTTGGTTTTTACACCCTTCCATTTTCTGGGGACAGGAGTTTTTTCCCACCTGATAGGGTGTGTTGTAAGAGACTGCCCTTACCTTATATTTAGTAATTTCCTGTGTGTGTGCGCATGTGTGTTCACACATATATCCATATATATACACCATATATGTCATATATGGGTATGTATACATATATCTACAGATATCGACAGATAAATAGATGAGAGGGAGGTGACTTATAGATAACAGCGTTGGGTTAAATCCCGCAGACCTGCGAGCCTTGTAATTGCCCAGCATGGGGACCGAGGAAAGAGCCCAGAGATGGGGACAGAAGCAGGGGATCTTAAGCAAAAGGTCTTGGGGCAACACCTCCACCATGTCCAGCAGACGACAAAGAGGACACGGCAATAACCTTTGCTACCCGGGGGAGAAGGAGGCTACCATTTATAAGGGAACTGACATCAGGTTGGCTCCTCTGTTACCGGGGAAACCAGCACCTGGATGAGGGGGCAATCACGTAGGCAGTTAGCGATTAAGTCCTATAATTTAGAGGATTGGTTAGTCCTGTGAACAAAGCAGTGACTGGTCCAAAGAGCAAGAGACCAGCCGCCTTGAGCGGCCTGACCATAACCGCTCCCGCCACATACCCTGCACGACCCTTGCAATCTCGGTCCGTCTCTCTTCCGAGGTATCCCTGGGGTCAGGGGTGCAGAGGGGCACTGCAACCAAATACTGCAGTTGCAACGCAGATGCTGGCAGCTAGAGAGTATCAAGATTAAGCCAACTTCTCATGGGTCCAATATTTCAGGAAAGTGCACAGCAGGACAACCAGGGCATCTCCCTGTAAACCCAGGGTCCAGACTCATTTCCCAGTGAGGCCATCACTGCCACCCAGTCCTCCAACAGATTTCCTCTGCTCACGCAAAGGACAAAATATAAGACATTGAACAGGCACAACACAGGAGAATCATGACCATTAAGCAGATACAAGCAAGGACAGCCTTCTGAGATAACGCCAACTCCGCCTGTGTTTTTTGTCCTGTCCTGCAGTACCCGTCCACCCTCCATCCACATAGCTGGTGCCAAATACTAGAGAGATGGTCTAAGACACCACAGGGTTAACAGAATGTTGCCTTTTTCCACTAGAGAACCTGGATTAATGACATTAGGAGTGCTCCATGGGGCCGGGTAAAGACAGGTGAAATCTCTAAGTCACGTTCTATCCTGTTTCCCACGGGGGGCGGCCACCCCAAACCACCGGGGACTTACCTGCCACGTCCAGGGCCATTTTGCAATGTGCTCCCCCAGGGTAGGTCCACCGGCAAGGGCAAATGGGAGTTGCTGTGCTCACCGAGAATTGCAGCAGCGTTTCAGTCCTTTGGTGGTCAACAGTTGAACTCGGATGGTGTTGACTAGTTAGTTGCCTCTGCGTTAACATGGCGTAAGCACTGGGTCAATGGTCCCTGGGATGTATCCGCATGTTTGAGAGCAAAGTTTCCCATCTCACTGAAGTCATCCCTCCGTAGCCGGGCAGCCGCGGGATTTTAAGGAGGATAGAAAGGCAGGGGTTTGTCCTTTGTACCGGCCCATGTCTGACCTTTATGGCTACTAAAGTGGGTTGCTGTATCCCCACCCATGTCCGTGGGGGTCCCATAGGTCACGCACAACTGTTGTAGAACCCAAATAGTGGGGTTTTGCCTTGCTAAATGAAGTGCGCCGGCCTTTTTTTAATGTCTCCCACCTGATGTAATGCACTGTAGACAGCATACAGCTGGGCTCACATCCCGCCATCACCTTGCTCTGCCCGCTTCCACGGCTGGGACCAGCAGCCCAACAGTACTCTGGTTACTTTGCCATGGCCACAAGCGCCAACTTTCTGGGTAACCAGCCACATCCAAACCACAAGCCTGTCCCTGCGGTGATACCCCTGAAGCTTGTGTGGGATATCGTGAGCCAGGAGCACAGAGCTGCTACCTTCAAACTCCAGAGAGACTCTGAGGTTAAGACGGCGTCCTCAATAGAGTGGGAAAGGTTCTTCTCATGGGGGTCAGCTACCACAGGGCTACACAAGCTAGCAGGCGGCCTCGCTGGGGTCACCCCCGTAATTTTCCATTCTCCGTCCTTATCTCCCGATGTCTCAGCACCTACCGGGGTTTCCTCGGCCTCCCGGCTGGCTCATGAACTTGAGGGCTGCAGCCAGCAGGTTTGCAAAGCTTGTAGTTGCCCCGCCTGAAGACCAAAGAAAGAGCTGGGAGTCAGCAACAGAGACTCGATGGTTTGAGAGATGGGGGAACCTTACACGTCTGAAGCAGGGTCCTAGAGCAACACCCGACCGTGCGCAGCAGCCAACAGACGAGCCACAACGGCCATCTTCACTCCCCAGAGGGCGGAGAAGGCTACCATTTATAGGGCGCGATATACGTCAGCTTGTCTCATCAGTTACCAGGGAAACCAGAGGCTGGGGCTGGGGGCAAGCCTGTAGGCAGTTACTAATTAAGCCCTACCATTAAGAGGATTGGAGAGGCCTGCGAGTGAAGCACTGCCTGGTCAAGTGGGGGATGGACAGAAAGCATGAGAACCGCCATCTGGAATGGTCTGACCACGCAGATAGACAGACGTAGAATTTCCTGGCGGTCCAGTGGTTAGGACTTGGTGCTTTCACTGCAGGTGGCCCGGGTCCATTTCCTGGTCAGGGAACTAAGATCCCACAGGCCACGGAGTGTGGCCAAAAAAGAAAGAAAAGCAGAGAGACAAATAGGTAGATAGATAAATATATGATGGGTGTGATTACCATCGGATTCTGTTTTCTCCCCCAAAACGTCTAGATAATTTGACACAAATGACTGTATTATAAAAATAATATAGTATGCCTTACAGCCTTTTTTCCCCCAAAATTGTCTCATGGATTACCTCATTTGAACCATCTGCTAATTTCTCCTTAACCAGTGACCTGGCCTCTATTGGGTGTCACCATAACATTTGGAGGAACAGTGGTGCGAACGTAAATTAGACCAGCATCTTTCGGTCTGAAAGCAGCATGTGTTCCTTGTTTCCGAAGAGATGCATGTTGGGTCTCCACGTTGGAAAGAGTTCCCTCCACCTCAGAACTCATCAGAACCTTTGTTTTCAAGTCATCTTTCCCCAATGCTGTGTAATGTTTCAAAACCCAATCCTTTGAATCAAACAATGAGTTACCCTCCACCCCTACCTTTTTTTGTTTACGGTAGGTAATTTTCTCTCTAGCTCCCTGCAGGTGAATTCAGACCAGGAAGTAAATACGTTTTCAAGTTAGAAAGCACCATGTAATTTGAAACGTAGAATGGAGCAAATTCCAAGACGGAGACATTTGCCCAAAGGCACAAAGTAATTATTTTCCAGAGAGTGTGTCTGCTTATCCACAACTGCCAGATACATGGTGCTTTAGTAAGACGTGCGATCGAGAAGGAAAACTAATACAAATACTTCTCTGTGCCGATTAACTCCAGCTGGGGTCGGCGGCCACACAACGCGACGTTCTACAAACGTAATGTAAACTCTTTTCAAAAAAGCAGGGCCAAGCGTCCTTCAACCTATTCTAATTCAGCCATGTGTTGCTTCCCCTCCGTGCTAAGGTTCTGTCTGTTGATGTTCAAGTTGATGGCAAAGCTGTGAACCACTGCTGGGAATCAGAACGTGACGCACTTTGCACAAAAGCGACTACGGACAAATAATGCAGTGGAGTTGACGGGAAGATAAACAGAGCAGGGGAAATTACATCCTTCTGTCATCTTGCAACAGAGCAGGACCTTCTGGGGCCTTCCCAGGACAGAACCACCCCGCACAGGGCCTCCACCTGCCTCTTGTTTGTAGAAAAACTTCGGCCAAAGAACAAGTTCAATCAGAGAAGAAAAAGCAGAAGCAAAGGAAAGCGGTCAAACAAGGCGAAATAATAATACTTGAGCCATTACACGAAGTCAAGGACATTTAGCTCCTCCTCAAGGGCGACAGATCATATTCTGAGCCGTGAGCTGGTCTGTAGACACAGAAACCCCCAGCAGGTGGAAGAACTTAACTACATGATGACCATACTGTAGCCAGGACAAAAGCTGCCACATTTCCAAGAACTGGCCTCAAGGAGGTGGGGACAAACCGACCCTGGAACTGAAGATTAACTGTGCTTAAAGCAATCAACATGACGCTGATCAGACCGCCGCAGGGCCAATTCCAAGACGATGGTTGGAGCTGACGGCTCTGTTTCTGCCTGGAGCCCCTCCTCCAACATTGTTCTGTGTCCGTGTTTATTTCACGCTTTTCCTTTGATTCCTGATGTGACGCACCCTTTGTCATATGTTCTTGAACGTTTACATTTTTTTCCATGGATACATCCTTTCATATTTTAAAATTATTCTAGGAGTCTGATTGTTCTATTAATTTTTCTTACAGACTTGAAGCAGTTGGTTTTTAATTGAAGTATACAAGACTTACAATGTTTCAGGTGAGTCACTTTGCTGTACACCTGAAAAATTATATATATATATAATTATATATATATATATATAAAATTTTTCAGGTTCTTTTCCATTATAGGTTATTACAAGATATTGAATGTTGTTCCCTGCACCATTCAGTAGGTCCTTGTTGTTTATCTATTTTATATATAGTAGTGTGTATATGTTAATCCCAAACTCCTAATTTATCACTCCTCTCCTTTCCCCTTTGGTAACCATAAACTTGCTTTCTATGTCTGTAAGTCTATTTCATAAATAAGTTCATTTGTATTATTTTTTAGATTCCTCATATAAGGGATATCATATGATACTTGTTTTTCTCTGCCTGACTTACTTCATTTACTATGACCATCTCTAGTGGCATCCATGTTGCTACAAAGAGCATTATTTCATTCTTTTTTATGGCTGAGTAATATTCCATTGTGTGTGTGTGTGTGTGTGTGTGTGTGTGTGTGTGTGTGTGTGTGTGTGTATTACATCTTCTTTAGCCATTCATGTGTCGATGGACATTTGGGTGAAGTACTCTTTCTTAAAATACTGAAATTGGTCCATCCCTCCTCCTATGTGTTGAAATGATAGAAGAGATAAGACCACCATTTCCGTTTTTGTTACTTTGCTTCCTTATGGCTTCTATATGAGCAATAGAATCTTTGGTATCCAATATCATGATTTTATGATTCTCTGCTGTCATGTGAAATTTAGGAAGACCGTCCCACCGCCAAACCTAGAACATATTATCCCTCTTTTCTCCTAATAATTTTTTTTGGTTTTGGTTTTATTTCAGATTTGTAAGACTTTTTAAATCTTATTTGTGCAGGCAGGAATCTGTCTTTATCACCGTCCCTCTTACATAGGCAAATATCCTAACACCAGTTAGGCAAATGACTCATTGATTTGATATAATGACTCATTGATCAGTTATGCAAATGACTCATTGATTTGATATAATTTCTAATATACGATAAATGCCTTATACTCTTGGATCTGCCTCAGATTTAAAATTCGGTTTCTTAACGCTATATTTTTTTCTTTCTGTGTTTCAGTTATCTACTGTTTCTATTACAGTAGTAGAGAAGGATGCATTCATAGCTGGGGAAGGACTGTTTTCCCCCTTAATATCTGTTTCTCAAAATCTGTTTCTTAATCATCATAGCATATTTCTCAACCCCAAAATGTGAGACTTACTTTGGTAAATTATGCCCAAACTCCTGTCCTTTTGATGGACCCACATCCCGCTTCTAGAGTAATTTAAGATGGATGGGTATCTCTAGCACAGCATTTCTAAGTTATAAGAAAAGAACGTATTGGTTTGAAATAGTAAATAGCCCTAAAGCATGTGATGAGAACCTTATTTATACACCCAATATAAGATTCTCGGGACCATGGTGTTTTCCTGAACTATTTGGAAGGCATGGAAGCCACAGGGTATTCTGATGATACATGGAAGCCGGATTTTGCATGAGCTGGTTTATATCCGACCTAAACCTGTTAAGATTTAGTAACTGATCTTGAAAGGAAAGAACATTATGCATTAATTGACTTCTGAAGGCTTTTCATCTCAGTTCCCTCAGTTGAAAACAGCTGGTGTAGCAGGTGGCCGCGACGGTACATGCACGCAATGGTGGAAGGTATCAACTCAAAGTTTTCCGAAATAAAACAAATAACAGTAGATGCGACAGATCCTAACTACCGTGGTGTAGAGAAACCACTAAACATTATTAACAAGGCGCACTGTAATATAATTCCTTGGCTTTCTAAAAGTGACTTTGTCTTGGCGTCAGCATCAGATTCACAATCACTTTCTCTTCCACGTACCTAAGTAAACAAAACCACACTAATGCAGAACTATATGTAGAAAGCATGAATGATTTTAAGTTGCACGTGGCTGAAAACCAGGTTTCTGGATGTTTTCTCTGATCTAGTGCACTTTCACTCTCACTGGAAACAAAAAAGCGTGTGTTGAATGATTAAACAACACATTTAGGCAATGGTGTGGTGTTCGTCTAAAGCAAAAGGACTTCATTCATTCCTGGAAACTGCTCGATTTGGCGAGGTAATTACCTCTGGTCCCACATAGAAACATATCTCTCTGAAGTCAACACACACACACACACACACACGCACACGCACACGCACACGCACACGCACACACACACACGAGAAAAAAGCTCACAATTACATTGACAGTCTTCCAAAATGAACTTTCCAAATTGAATATTTCACTTCTGGGGATTAATAATATTGTCAATTATTCAGCCTCATTTTGATAAAGAGATGGTTAATGAATAGCCTACGTTTGCTTTACTGGCCAAAGCCTCTTTTCCAGAGGTCGAATTAAAGAAGGTCAGGAGACAGGAAACTCGATTTGTGGATAGTTTTAAAATATATTATAGTAAAAGTTGAGCAAAAGTTAACTTGTAATAACTTCTAAAGACCGTCAAAGAATGTAGGAACATTATTTTCTGTGCTCCGATCACTGAGGTCAGAGTGATTCCAGGGACCATGTAGCTGGTCTCTTCTTTTTTTTTTTTTTTTTAACATTTTTATCAGAGTATAATTGCTTTACGATGGTCTGTTAGTTTCTGCTTTATAACAAAGTGAATCAGCTATACGTATACATATATCCCCATATCTCCTCCCTCTTGCATCTCCCTCCCACCCTCCCTCTCCCACCCCTCTAGGTGGTCACAAAGCACCGAGCTGATCTCCCTGTGCTATGCGGCTGCTTCCCACTAGCTATCTGTTTTACATTTGGTAGTGTGTATACGTCCATGCCACTCTCTCACTTCGTCCCAGCTTACCCTTCCCCCCCACCCCGTGTCCTCAAGTCCATGCTCTAGTAGGTCTGTGTCTTTATTCCCGTCTTACCCCTAGGTTCTTCATGACCTTTTTTTTTTTTTTTAGATTCCATATATATGTGTTAGCATATGGTATTTGTTTTTCTCTTTCTGACTTACTTCACTCTGTATGACAGACTCTGTCTCTAAGGATATCCCCGTCATATCCCCCCTGATATCACCAGGTACTCATATGCTTGTCATCCACATGTTCACCTTCCAGACCCAATAAGTCCAAGGGTGCTTTCTGTCAACTAAAATAAGACACTCAACAACCAATGACAGTGATGAGCTTGGTCTTGGTCCATTGTCTAGGTAACAATGATGCTATATCCGTCCCTCTCTAAGCACCCTCACAAACCTCTTTCACCTTCCCTTTCTAGTCTCTCATTCCCATTGTGTACTCCGTTGTACCTATAGGTCCTATTTTGGGATGGTAACATTAATTTTATTCTCTAGGCTTTTCTTTGTTTGTTTTCAAACTTGACCCAAATCTAATCTAAATTGAGGGATTCTCTCAAATAATTAGGACTGGCATGCTTTTTGTAAACTCTGGAATCATTATAGAATACAGTAGGGGAAATCACTGTGCTAGGTGAACAAGTGATTCTATCCAAACACAAGATGAAATGGTCTGGAAGGAAACGAAGTGGGCTCCTTTCTCCAGATCCATTTCAGAAACAGTCTAAACTGCACTCAGAGGAAACACCTGCAATGAAACCTTCCTAAAAGCCTCGGCCATCTCCTCCCACTGCCCTGGACTCCCGCCCGCCCCGGGCTGTGAATTCCCCCTCCACAGGCTAGGATAGCTGCCGCAGAGAAAGAAAGTCCATCTTCATCAAAACAGGCTTCGAAGCCCTTCTGCAGATCAACAGTCTTCATTTATGAACGACTTAATACTTTGATAAAAGAACACTTTGTTAAGTGGCTTGGCTTTTGAAAAGAGCCCACACGGATATTTGCATGAGTCCTTTTAAGACTACCAGACAACATGAGGTGGCTAAAAATATTGTCCCAGGCTTCTGGTAAACCTACACAATCTATCCCTGCCAGGGATGGGAAAAGATTACCAAACCCTTTGGCTTGACTTAGCTTGAGTCAAAATAGAATTCTTCCTTTGAGAACCATCTGAATTTCATGTGTGTGACTGTATTCTTCATCCTTTAATAACTTATCCACATGAAGGCTCTTTTTTGAAATTTTCAGTCGAAACTAGGAGACTAGTGAGAATGGGTAACTAGAAGAGTCAGTAACAGTAAACTATAAACTGAACTGGGTCCCTAAAACATTGTTTCCCCAGAAATGGTGGCTCTGGTGTATTCTTGTTTCAGAAAGGCAGTGAACATAAAGCACACCAGGAATAGTGTGTGAAAATCTCATTTGTACTTACAATGCCTGTGGGTCTTTTAAGCCTAAGTGATGGAACGAATAGCATCGATATTTTAGTGTATTGCACGCATTATGTCAAATAGGAAGGGTGTTGCTTACTGTGTATCTGTAGGGGGTGGGGAATTTATGAAATGCCACAGTGATTTTCAAGTTAAAAGAGAATTCATATCCGATGACCTAGTTCTTTCTTTTCTTTGGGAAATCCCAAGACACAAGCAATAAAATACACATTAAAATGCAATCAGACATGAAGCAAAACAGGAACATTAAAAAAACCTAAGAGAAATAAGAAAACTATTAAGAGAAGTGGGCAAAAAAGTGAACATATCAATATCTATAAGTCTGATGTCGCAACAATGAGGAGATGGAAATCAATCACATTCAAAATATAAAAATGAATGTTTTAAAATTCTCTTTATAGAACAGATTTGTGGTTGCCATTGGGGGAGGGGGGTGGGGGAGGGATAGATTGGGAGTCTGGGATTAGCAGACACAAACTAGTGTATATAGGACAGAGAAGCAACAAGGTCCTACCATATAGCACAGGGAAGTATATTCAATATCCTGTGATAAACCATACTGGAAAAGAATATGAAAAAGAATATATATAACTGAGACACTTTGCTCTACAGCAGAAATTAACACAACACTGTAAATCAACTATACTTCAATCAAATTTTAAAAATAAAAATAGGGACTTCCCCAGCAGTCCAGTGGTTAAGACTCTGCGCTTCCAATGCACAGGACACAGGTTCGAATCCTGGCTGGGGAACTAAGATCCCATGTGCCACGTGGCCAAAATAAATAAATAAAATAATTTAAAAAAAATTCTCTTTATAAATATACATAGAAAAATGGGAGTGCTATAGAAAACTCCCATGTTTTAAATGAAAAGTCAGGAGTAACAGGCGATATGATGCATCAATCACTGGCCAAAATGGACTAAGGAGGACCTTACACAATAGAATAGAAGACAGCTCTCAAGGAAGTAGCTATCAGGACACAGAGAATAGTGATCTTTGAGAGACTCAAGATGAACCAGTTGAAACCCTCAATTGCCTGGGCTTATTGTGTTCAGTGTTTCCAAGCCATGATCTAGGAAGGGGAATCTAGGCAGACCCCAGAAAACTTCTCTGAATCTTAGGAGACCAAGGCAGGTAGGTTCGCAGGACAGAGTACCAGGAAAGAGACGGTTTCACCCAGACAGAAGAAAGGAGATCTGCAAAGAATCCTCCCCATGTTGTCAGCTGAGTAAATATCAGTGCGTATATATAAGGAAACAATTACTCAAGCTTCTCAAAGCTGGGGAAAAACAAAAACCTAAAATTTCCCACAGATCACCCAGGACCAGGATCAGTTCCTGTTCCAACCATCCATCCTGGAAAACCTCATGAAGGTTGCATGGGATATTGGATAAGATGCTCATTAAGGGATAATTAGCTTCCAC
The DNA here is from genome assembly GCF_964270905.1 of Leucopleurus acutus. Classification (NCBI taxonomy): domain Eukaryota; kingdom Metazoa; phylum Chordata; class Mammalia; order Artiodactyla; family Delphinidae; genus Leucopleurus; species Leucopleurus acutus. The sequence continues at coordinate 3,481,221 of NC_139148.1, forward strand.
CTGACAACCAGTCTGGTCCAATCTAACAAATATTAACAGCAAGATGTAAAAATGTCAAGCTGTGTCCACACGATTTAAGTGTGTCCCAGAACAAATGTCAAAGATATCTATAAGAATACAAAAATATTCAGCATCCAACAAGGTCAAATGCACAATGGCCAGCATCTAATCAAAAATACTGCATAAGAGACAATCACGTACAGAAACCAATTGTGTTTCTATACACTGGCTAAAGGAATCAAATCCAAAAAACCCTTTATCAAAAAACGAATACCTTTGACCATGGCATCAAAAATACAGAATATGTAGGGGCAAATTGAACAAAAGATTTTAAAGACCTGTACACTGTCAACCAAAAAAAGTGTTCCTGAGAAAAGTACAGTGTTAAGAGTCAGAAAAATCAGTACTGTTAAGATGTCAACTATCTTCAGACTGATCTATATATTCAGTTAAATGTCAATCAAGTCCCCAGCAGGCTTTTGGGTAGAAAATGACAAGCTGAATTTGAGATGCATATGGAAATGCAAAGGATGTAGCCTGATCACAATGACTTTGAAAAAAAAGAATGAAGTTGGAGAACACACATTACACATATTACCTAATTTTAAAGCTACCATAATCAAGACGGTATGCCATCACCAACAACATAGACAAATAAACCAGTGGAACAGAATACAGTGTCCAGAAATACACACACATATGAACAACTGATTTCTGAAAAATTGTTCTAAGGTAATTCAGTGGAGAAAGGACGGTTTTTTAAACAAATAATACTGGAGCAGATATCCATATGCCAAACCTCCCCCACCAAAAAACACCTGAGTGTGTACCTTGCATTAAAAAATTAACTCAAAATGAAACATGGCTTGAATTTAAATTTGGATTTAAAACTTAAATCTATATAAGAGAAAGAAATGTGACCTAGGGTTAGCCAATGATTTCTTAGATATGACACCAAAATCACAATCCTTAAAAAAATTATAAACAGAACTTTAAAATTAATAGTACCTGCTCTTCAAAAGACACTGTTAAGAGAATCACAGTACAGCTTGGCCTGGCACCCTCACGGTGCGGCTTTTTACAGTCTGAACTCTGGGTCAGTCATGTGGCTGACAGGGTCTTGGTGCTCCGGCAGGGTGTCAGGCCTGTGCCTCTGAGGTGGGAGAGCCGAGTTCAGGACATTGGTCCACCAGAGACCTCCTGGCTCCACGTAATATCAAATGGCGACAGCTCTCCCAGAGATCTCCATCTCAACATTACGACCCAGCTCCACTCAACAACCAGCAAGTTCCAGTGCTGGACACCCCATGCCAAACAACTAGCAAGACAAGAACACAATCCCACCCATTAGCAGACAGACTGCCTAAAATCATAATAAGGTCACAGACACCCCAAAACACACCACCAGACGCGGTCTTGCACACCAGAAAGACAAGATCCAGCCTCATCCACCAGAACACAGGCAACAGTCCCCTCCACCAGGAAGCCTACACAACCTACTGAACCAACCTTACCCAGTGGGAGCAGACACCAAAAACAACGGGAACTACGAACCTGCAGCCTGTGAAAAGGAAACTTCAAAAACAGTAAGTTAAGCAAAATGAGAAGACAGAGAAACACATGGCAGATGAAGGAGCAAGCTAAAAACCCACTGGACCAAACACATGAAGAGGAAACAGGCAGTCTACCTGAAAAAGAATTCAGAGTAATGATAGTAAAGATGATCCAAAATCTTGGAAATAGAATGGAGAAAAAACAAGAAACATTTAGCGAGGACCTAGAAGAACGAATGAGCAAATAAACAATGATGAACAACACAATAAATGAAATTAAAATTTCTCTAGAAGGAATCAAAAGCAGAATAACTGAGGCAGAAGAATGGATAGCTGACCAGGAAGATAAAATACTGGAAATAACTACTGCAGAGCAGAATAAAGCAAAAAGAATGAAAAGAATCGAGGACACTCTCAGACACCTCTGGAACAACATTAAATGCACCAACATTCGAATTATAGGGGTCCCAGAAGAAGAAGTGAAAAAGAAAGGGATGGAGAAAATATTTGAAGAGATTATGGTTGAAAACTTCCCTAATATGGGAAAGGAAACAGTCAAGTCCAGGAAGCGCAGAGAGTCCCATACAGGATAAATCCAAGGACAAACACGTTGAGACACATATTAATCAAACTATCAAAAATTAAATATAAAGAAAAAATATTAAAAGCAGCAAGGGAAAAACAACAAATAACACACAAGGGAATCCCCAGAAGGGTAACAGCTGATCTTTCAGCAGAAACTCTGCAAGTCAGAAGGGAGTGGCGAGAAATATTTAAAGTGATGAAAGGGGAAAACCTACAACAAGGACTACTCTACCCAGCAAGGATCTCATTCAGATTCAAAGGAGAAATTAAAACCTTTATAGACAAGCAAAAGCTAAGAGAATTCAGCACCACCAAACCAGCTTTACAACAAAAGCTAAAGGAACTTCTCTAGGCAGGAAACACAAGGGAAGGAAAAGACCAACAAAAACAAACCCAAAACAATTAGGAAAATAGTAATAGGAACATACATATTGATAATTACCTTAAATGTAAATGGATTAAATGCTCCAACCAAAAGACACAGACTGGCTGAATGGATAACAAAACAAGACCCGTATATATGCTGTCTACAAGACACCCACTTCAGACCTAGGGACACATACATACTGAAACTGAGGGATGGAAAAAGATATTCCATGCAAATGGAAATCAAAAGAAAGGTGGAACAACAATTCTCACATCAGACAAAATAGACTTTAAAATAAAGACTATTACAAGAGACAAAGAAGGACACTACATAATGATCAAGGGATCAGTAAAAGAAGAAGATAGAAGAATTGTAAATATTTATGCACGCAACATAGGAGCACCTCAATACACAAGGTAAATGCTAACAGCCATAAAAGGGGAAATCAACAGTAACACAATCATAGTAGGGGACTTTCATTTTCACAAATGGACAGATCATCTAAAATGAAAATAAATAAGGAAACACAAGCTTTAAATGACATATTAAATAACATGGACTTAATTGATATTTATAGGACATTCCATCCAAAAACAACAGAATACACTTTCTTCTCAAGTGCTCATGGAATATTCTCCAGGGTAGATCATATCTTGGGTCACAAATCAAGCCTTGGTAAATTTAAGAAAATTGAAATCGTATCAAGTATCTTTACCGACTACAGCGCGATGAGACTAGATATCAATTATAGGAAAAAACCTGTAAAAAATACAAAAAAAATTGGACGCCAAACAACACACTACTAAATAACCAAGAGATCACTGAAGAAATCAAAGAGGAAATCAAAAAATACCTAGAGACAAATGACAATGAAAATACAAAAACCCAAAACCTATGGGATGCAGCAAAAGCTGTTCTTAGAGGGAAGTTTATAGCAATACAATCCTACTTCAAGAAACAAGAAAAATATGAAATAAACAACCTAACCTTTCACCTAAAGCAATTAGTGAAAGAAGAACAAAAAAACCCCAAAGTCATCAGAAGGAAAGAAATCATAAAGATCAGATCAGAAAGAAATGAAAAAGAAATGAAGGAAATGATAGCAAAGATCAATAAAACTAAAAGCTGGTTCCTTGAGAAGATAAACAACATTGATAAACCATTAGCCAGACTCATCAAGAAAAAAATGGGAGAAGACTTAAATCAATAGAATTAGAAATGAAAAAGGAGAAGTAACAACTGACACTGCAGAAATACAAAGGATAATGAGAGATTACTACAAGCAACTATATGCCAATAAAATGGACAACCTGGAAGAAATGGACAAACTCTTAGAAAAGCACAACCTTCCAACACTGAACCAGGAAAAAATAGAAAATATAAAAAGACCAATCACAAGCACTGAAATTGAGACTGTGATTAAAAATCTTCCAATAAACAAAAGCCCAGGACCAGATGGCTTTACAGGTGAATTCTATCAAATATTTAGAGAAGAGCTAATACCCATCCTTCCCAAACTCCTCCAAAATATAGCAGAGGGAGGAACACTCCCAAACTCATTCTACGAGGCCACCATCATCCTGACACCAAAACCAGACAAGGATGTCACAAAGAAAGAAAACTACAGGCCAATATCACTGATGAACATAGATGCAAAAATCCTCAACAAAATACTAGCAAACAGAATCCAACAGCACATTAAAAGGATCATACACCATGATCAAGTGGGGTTTATCCCAGGAATGCAAGGATTCTGTAATATATGCAAATCAATCAATGTGATACACCATCTTAACTAATTGAAGGAGAAAAACCATATGATTATCTCAATAGATGCAGAAAAAGCTTTCAACAAAATTCAACACCCATTTACGATAAAAACCCTCCAGAAAGTAGGCATAGAGGGAACTTACCTCAACATAATAAAGGCCATATAGGACAAACCAACAGGCAACATCATTCTCAGTGGTGAAAAACTGAAACCATTTCCTCTAAGATCAGGACCAAAACAAGGCTGACCACTCTCACCACTGTTATTCAACATAGTTTTGGAAGTTTTAGCCACAGCAATCAGAGAAGAAAAAGAAATAAAAGGAGTACAAATTGGAAAAGAAGAAGTAAAGCTGTCACTGTTTGCAAATGACATGATACTATACATAGAGAATCCTACAGATGCTACCAGAAAACTACTAGAGCTAATCAATGAATTTGGTAAAGTAGCAGGATACAAAATTAATGCACAGAAATCTCTTGCATTCTTATACCATAATGATGAAAAGTCCGAAAGAGAAATTAAGGAAACACTCCCATTTACCACTGCAACAAAAAGAATAAAATACCTAGGAATAAATCTACCTAAGGAGACAAAAGACCTGTATGCAGAAAACTATAAGACACTGATGAAAGACATTAAAGATGATACAAACAGATGGAGAGATATACCATGTTCTTGGATTGGAAGATCAACATTGTGAAAATGACTCTACTACCCAAAGCAATCTACAGATTCAATGCAATCCCTATCACACAACCAATGACATTTTTCACAGAACTAGAACAAAAACTTTCACAATTTGTATGGAAATACAAAAGACCCCGAATAGCCAAAGCAATCTTGAGAACGAAAAACGGAGCTGGAGGGATCAAGCTCCCAGATTTCAGACTATACTACGAAGCTACAGTAATCAAGACATTATGGAACTGGCACAAAAACAGAAATACAGATCAATGGAAAAGGATAGAAAGCCCAGAGATAAACCCACACACATATGGTCACCTTATTTATAATAAAGGAGGCAAGAATATACAATGAAGAAAACATATCCCCTTCAATAAATGGTGCTGGGAAAACTGGACAGGTACATGTAAAAGAATGAAATTAGAACACTCCCTAACACCATACACAAAAATAAACTCAAAATGGATTAAAGACCTAAATGTAAGGCCCGATGCTACAAAACTCTTAGAGGAAAACACTCTAGGAGGCAGAACACTCTAGGACATAAATCACAGCAAGATCCTTTTTTGACCCACCTCCTAGACAAATGGAAATAAAACCAAAAATAACCTTATGAAACTTAAAAACTTTTGCACAGTAAAGGAAACCATAAACAAAATGAAAAGACAACCCTCAGAAGGGGAGAAAATATTTGTAAATGAAGCAACTGACAAAGGATTAATCTCCAGAATTTACAAGCAGCTGATGCAGCTCAACATCAAAGAAAACAAACAAACTTCTTGGCAGAAGACCTAAATAGACATTTCTCCAAAGAAGATACACAGATTGCCAACAAACACATGAAAGAATGCTCAACATCACTAATCATTAGAAAGATGCAAATCAAAACTACAATGAGATATCATCTCACACTGGTCAGAATGGCCACCATCAAAAAATCTAGAAACAATAAATGCTGGAGAGGGTGTGGAGAAAAGGGAACACTCTTGCACTGCTGGTGGGAATGTGAATTGGTAGAGCCACTATGGAGAACAGTATGGAGGTTCCTTAAAAAACTAAAAATAGAACTACCATATGACCCAGCAATCCCACTACTGGGCATATATCCGGAGGAAACCATAATTCAAGAAGATATATGCAGGGACTTCCCTGGTGGCGCAGTGGTTAAGAATCTGCCTGTCAATGCAGGGGGCATGGGTTCCATCCCTGGTCCAGGAAGATCCCACATGTCATGGAGCAACTAAGCCTGCGCACCGCAACTACTGAAGCCCACGTGCTCTAGGGCCCATGTGCTGCAATTACTCAGCCCGCGTTCTGCAACTACTGAAGCCCACGTGCCTAGAGCCTGAGCTCTGCAACAAGAGAAGCCACCGCAATGAGAAGTCTGCGCACCGCTTCAATTAAAAAAAAATGCAAATGGAAACTGAAAAAAAGCCAAAAAAAGAAATACATAAAATGAATATTTAGTAAACTTATTTTTTAATTTTCTATTACAATATTATATTATTTTTATCACTGAAGTGAACATATACAAACAAACATCTTAAAAAACCACTGGACATGGAAATAAACAAAATATAAACTAAATCCCAGAATGTGTCTTTAAAGAGGCAAACTGCACTTAGAAGAGATGTGGAATTAAGAGGAAATGAAGCCAAATAAACCGGATCAATATTTCCCCTGAGAAACATTGATTTTTAAGAAATGACAACCAGAGTGTTTTTCCTGATGACTTCAACAAATGAGCTTAAGTCACACCTGTTCTGGAAGGAGCCAGCCAGGTGTGAAAAATTATTCCCACGGCTGATTTTGTGCGTGTACATGTTCATTAGGCAGCTACTAATTTCTATATTGCAGTGGGAAGGAAGGAAGGAAGGAAGGAAGGAAGGAAGGAAGGAAGGGAGGGAGGGAGGAAGAAAAAAAAGTAATATGGGTTTTCATATTTTGAGGGTGCAGGTCCTGAACTTTGAATTATATGGGCCTTGGAAGCAAAGGCTGATAAATGGCAAGATTAGACAGTGTCTGTGCACGTGTGTGTGTGTGTGTGTGTGTGTGTGTGTGTGTGTGTGTGTAGGAAGGAGGGGGTGTGGGTGAAGGTGGGAGTTGATTAGGAAAAGTGATAGTGGAGATTCTGCATCTGAGTTGAAAACAGTATCCGCAAATTCCATTTTCAAAAAGAAAACCCCTTCTCTTGCTCTTATGTTAGTCTTTATGTTAAGAGTCTTTGTCTCTCTGGTTTGGCAGGCAGTCCTCCTAAGGGGACGTAAAAATCCCAATGGCTTAGGGATTTTCCTCACAGTTGCCCCATGCCAACCAAAGGCAATAGACGAATCAGGAATAGGGTCACGGAATAGCAGAGAACGGAATCCGTCATTGTGACACCGTGCCAATTCTGTCCCCGCTCCCTGGGGGACGGCATCTGGGTCTGCAGCTCTAATTTTCACTTCTGCAGCAGATGTCTTGGTTATTCGGTAAACACAACACAAATCCATGATCTCTCTCACACGTCCGCCATGATTTCAGCTTCAGGCTCGTGGCATGCCCATAATGTGTTGGAAAAGCAGCGTAGGCTATGCAACTCAGGATTCACTTGCTTTCCTAGCCGCACAGAGCCTGGTGACTGCAGCTTTGAAACTCCCGTGCTTCCTGCTGCCCTAGCTCCCCCACTACCTCCGGCAACAGCTCACGTCCCCGTGGATGCTCCCTGCATATAGAAATGTTCCATCAGCGCCGTCTAGTCCAGAGGTTTGTCTTTTACTTGGATGAAATTCATCCACACCTGGAAGGACAGACAATGTCGCTCCTCTCCTCAACCCTCCCAAAATACTGTATCCACCCCAAGTATCTTTCATCGGTTGGCTTTCACATACTGATGTGTAATACTTGGACATTTTGAGCTTTCTCTTGCATCCAGTGACAGTAAAACCCATCATCTAAGTGTGCCATTCTAGGAAGGGGGAATTAAAAAAACATTGGTGGCATGGGATGATGGAGACAAAATTCCTTTCTCCCACCAGACGAAAGAGTCTGAAGTCTGGTGACATTTTTCAAAAAACAGCAGTTAATAAAGGACTGAGGTGAGCGAGTACAGTAAGTCCCCTACGTACGAACCTTCCAGTTGCGAACTTTCAAAGATGCGAACGTGTCCCTGTGTGCCAGCTGTTGTGTGTACAACTATAATTTTCAAGGTACTGTACTGTAAGAATTAAAATATTTTCTTTATTTTTTGTGCTTGTATTTTATGTAGTATTTGTGTGAAAAGTATTATAAACCAATTACAGAACAGTAGCTATATAGACCAGTGTGTTAGCTGGGTACTTAGGCTACCTTTGTTGGACTTACGAACAAATTGCACTTATGAACGCGCTCTCAGATCAGAACTCATTCGTATGCAGGGGACTTACTGTAGTCATTTAGTGAGTCCATAGGTCTTAAGTGTTCCTTAAAATAGTAATATCTCAACAACTGGAACACCTGTATGATAGCCAGGCTGAGTGTACCAGAAAAACCTAGATTTTTCCTTCCAAAGATTCAGAATGGATCCACTGGTTTTAAATCTGGTACCCAGTAGCGGGAACACAGCCAAAGCCAATTCATATACTGCCTTCCTTCGGTAAATCTCAATGTGAAATATTCTCTCCCCACTAGGATTTGAACATATCAGAGCTACTGTCCCCAATTTTTTCCGTCATGATCTTTAAATCTACTGAGGAATTTCTTTCTCAAGATATCGTTTCTCCCAACATGGCTTCATAAGTCCTCTGGGTAACATGGATCATGGACCCATTCATCTCACTGGCAAACCCTTGTACTTGTGTTAAAAACTCCTGAGCAAATCGCCATAAGGACACAGATGAGTCCCATAGGTAGATGGTAACTTGTGGGAAGAAATGATTTATTGTAATACATGCATACTGATACATGCAGGTATTTTCTTCTTTTTTTTTCATACGGGTATTTTCTAATTATGTAAGTCAAAAGATTGTTATATATGCTTGCCCTTCAAAAAAAGAGAAAAGATATAGGAAAAGATAACTGTGTTCAAGCTATATGATCAACAAGATTAAACCCAAGGGAAACAAAAATCCACAATGTATGGTATCACAAGGAGCGAATCATTTTCATGCATATACAATGGGGAAAAGTTATACTAAACACATGCATTGCTTACTTACATTAAAGCTGCATCCCTTCTTACGAGCGAAGTAAATAAATCAATAAAGTATTTTTATCCTAGATGCCACCTCAAGCAATTAATTTAGTGAGGTGATCGGATTGACATAATTAGCATACTGAATTACTGCTTTGTGTGACACCATCCTATCAACTAATAACCAAGGATTGGGAGAATGCTAATTTTCATATACAGACGGTAATAAGTTGGCCACTGAACTAAGATTAGAGTACCAGCTGCATCAGACCTTGAGAGAACAGAAATAAAGGAGACAGTATTGGCTTAAATTGAAAAAAAAAATCACTAGCTATGTAATATCTCTCAGAGATAAGGGCTCAGGAGCTAACCAACATAAACAAGAGGGAAGTGGCAGAAGGAAACTTACCTGGTGAGTGATTGATTCCCATCCGTTCCTTGAGAGAGTGGAACAGATTTCCAGATTTCTCAGATTTCAGTGTCACATCATCCCTCTGGAAAAGTTCTTTAAAATGTAGTTTCTGGTGGCTCAAAAGCCATCATTTTCAGCGATGGTTCTCAGGAACACGGGCAAGCCACGTGGCTCGTGGACAGTATTTTTGAAGACTATTCGTAAGAGACAGAGAAAGAGAAAGAATGAAGGAGAAAACGATGGATTGATTCACAGTTGTATTTTAACATTTCATCAATTATAACTAATGAGAACCTGCTGTATAGACCAGGGAACTCTATTCAGTGCTCTGCGGTGACCTAAATGGGAAGGAAATCCAAAAAAAGAGGGGATAAATGGATACGTGGAGCTGATTCACTTCACTGTGCAGCAGAAACTAACACAACATTGTCAAGCAACTATACCCCAATTAAAGAAAAAAGATTATAACACAACTAAATTTCTGGACCAACTGCTTTTCTAAAAAATATTTAACTAAAAAGCTAGCGGATAAAATTTCTGAGTGGTTACTGATCTAATACATGGAAGACATGGTGAATTACATCCATCAGAGACCCAAAGGGGATTATACCATATGCCCAGAAAATCTCCAATTGACCAGTTAGAATATTAAAGAGAAATAAGGTGAAAATTTTTTAAAGTGGTTTGCTAAAAATGTGATGCCATAAATATTTCCATAAGCTATATACTTTTATACAAATGTTTGAAAACCATTTCTTGAAAACAGACTTCATTTTGAGTAATATTATAACAATTGGTAGTATTGGCTGGAACAAGAGGTTGTTTATATAATCAACTCAATGATTTAACCAAAAGGCATTTCTCAGGGGAACGTCGCTATCTTCTCTCGGAATAAGTTTTTTTTTGTTATTTTTTTTTTTTCCGGTACGCGGGCCTCTCACCGCTGTGGCCTCTCCCACTGCAGAGCAACAGGCTCCGGACGTGCAGGCTCAGCGGCCATGGCTCACGGGCCCAGCCGCTCCGCGGCATGTGGGATCTTCCCAGACCGGGGCACGAACCCGCGTCCCCTGCATCGGCAGGCGGACTCTCAACCACTGCGCCACCAGGGAAGCCCCTCTCGGAATAATTTTTAATCATTGTTTTCTTCCTAATTTTTGTCTCCTCCCTTATTCCCAAGGAGACAGATCTTACGTAACGGAAAGGCAGTTAAAATTTGTTTGGAAGACTCTACCGGATGAGTAAGTGAAGAGCAGGTTTCTAGGAAAAATAAATGAGTAGGGGGTGAGGAAAGAGAGGTCATTTCCGTTCTATTTCATTCTCAAGTGATGCTGACAACAATTCGTGAACCACTCAGTCTATCGTCTTTGATCTTGAAGCAGTTTGTTGATTTTTAGATGACTAACACTTATTTGAAATGCATGAAAAATGGCCACTTATCTCTGAAAGATGTCTCCACTTTTTGTGTGTGAAATGTGATACTGTCCCTTGAAAATCAAGTCCATGGAACACACAAATTAAGTTATTTCTGAAATATGAAGCTAGACCCTAGAAACCAATAACCAGGCTATTGACTGCCCCAGCACCAGGCCTTATAGAGACTTAATAAATGCCTTCCGGGGTCCACATAATAACACTTTATTGAATTTCAGGGGGGAAAAAAGATAGCCACCATTTTTCACTCTGCATTAAGCTGATGAATATGGAAATAATAAAACATATGATATGATAATGCCACCACATTTAACTTTTCTTGCATGAAAAGGTCATCTTCTGAGCCTTTTTTTTTTTTTTTGCTAGATTCAAATAAAGTCTCTAGACATGCAAGATGGATATTTCAAAACTGACTATGAAAAAAAAACAAAGGGTACCCTCTCTAAGATAAAGGAAATCTTGCTGTTAGTCCAGTTGTGCTCCCATATATATTTTATAAATTGTCGTAATTCTTCAAATATCACCAGAGAGTGGAATTTGAAAAATGCATTATAAAGTAAGCATTTTCACTTTAGAAAAGATGTTGCAATATTTAGAATTATGAATGATCTGCCTTTTAAAAACAGAATTCATTCTATTTTTTGGAGCCATACTTTCCAGTGGAACTCTCTGCAGTGATGAAAATGTTCTATATCTGAGCTGTACAATATGGTAACCACCAGCCCTTCGTGGTTATAAACGGTCAGTGCCTACACTTACGTAGGAGAGTTAGTTTCAAAGAACGAGTTCCATACATGACATTCCACACATTTCATATAACCACGTGCAAATCCAGTTCTTAAAACATCCTTTAAAAGCATCTCTACGCATTTCAATGTGTACTTCAAGAATTATACCTACATACTGGATTATTTCCAGAATTATATGAACACGTGGGAGTTTTTCTTTTGCTCTCTTTGGTCATAATTCTGAGGGTTTTGTATCTCATTTCAACCATAGCGCTTTTGGACAGAATACGCTCTTTCATGATAAAATATCTGAAGAAAGAGTTTAAGGCTCCAGTGATACAATAGCACTTCTCTTTGATGCCCGACCCCAAACTACAATGTTGCCTGAGATTAAAGAGTACATTATTGCTATTACTCTGATTATGATCATGGCGCTTTTTTTCTTGTCTTCTAAAGAAAAAAATAAAAGCATATATAGTGTTCAGTCTCAATATGTAGAACAGCTACTGTGTGTTCCCTCAGCACGTTTCTTTTTTCCCCAGTTTTACTGAGAAATAATTCATATATATATCACCGTAAGTTTAGGGCACATACCACGACGGTTCAAGTTTATGTATAGTGTCAAGTGATGACCACAGTGGGCTCCGCTAACATAGCTAATATAATAAGCGCATCGTTTTTTAACACACACGCTCTCTGCCTGCATCTAGAACAGGGTGGGGAAACTTTTTCTTTGTAAAACATCCAAATAATAATTATTCTAGGCTTTGCAGACCATAAGCGCTCTGCTGGAGCTACTCAATTCTACTCCTTTAGTTCCCATACAGCCATAGAAATGAATCGTGGTTATTTTCTGATAAAGATTATTTTATAAATTAGTTGTTAGGTTGGACCTGATCCATGGCCATGGTTCACCAACACCTGATTCAACGTATCAAATTCAAACAAACTCAATGCTTCTGTGTCATTTTCTCATGGCCAGTATGGAATGTTGACCTCTTATTTTAAGGCATGCATTGAAACACAGGCACGTCCTTTTTCTTACTAATAACTATTTTCCCCAAACTCAAGCATGGAAGCAGTCAGCAGGCTTGCCGGCCTTGATGGACAAGGTCACCTCGCTTAGAACAAAGTTTTTAGGCGTCAGTCAAACTCCTGGAAGACCTCAGAGCTCTCTTCGAACTCTCCAAGGACAGCTTTGCACTATTCAACGATACTGCAGTTAATGTTGCTATAATTATCTGAGAATCTATCTGACTGGATTTTGCATGGGAGTAACTGCATTAAAACAGCACCTCCGTGTTTAGAAAAGAGAAGAATGGATTTATCTGTCGAAGCCTGAAGGAAATAATGATTCATTTCCGTTGAGCATTTAGAAGATGACAGTAGAAAACCTGCTACAGCCTGCATCTGCCGGCTCTATGTAGACTTCAAGGTTAGTGCAGTGCTGAGAGAGAGAGAGACAGAGAGAGACAGAGAGAGAGAGGGAGAAATATTCAAATAACCATGTCTTTATTTTCTGTAGTCTGATGCTTTGACATTTGGGGTTTTGCTGTCCATAAGGGACCTCGTCTCCCAGGGCTAGTGACTTCCTAGAGACAGTAACTAGCCCCCAAGTGCATTTTTCAAATACAAACCAATCAGTCTAGGACCCACACCCCAATCTCCTCTATGGGGCTCCCATACTCTGGACCACCATCCACCTGCCCTCATCCCCCCCAGAGCAGGTACCAGACACCCAGGGACAGCCCCTGGAGTGCCAAGTCCTAACCACTGGACCACCAGGGAATTCCCACAAATTTTCCGTTAATACACTGCATTTCAAAACTATACACAAATTGGGCCTTCCCTGGTGGCGCAGTGGTTGAGAGTCCGCCTGCCGATGCAGGGGACACGGATTCGTGCCCCGGTCCAGGAAGATCCCACAGCCGGCGGAGCAGCTGGGCCCGTGAGCCATGGCCGCTGAGCCTGCGCTTCCGAAGCCTGTGCTCCGCAGCGGGAGAGGCCACAACGGTGAGAGGCCCGCGTAACGCAAAAAACAAACAAACAAAAAAACTATACGCAAATTAGACATTATGTTATACATTATATTATGTATATTTATATAATAGATACTATATAGTGTAAATACATGCATGTGTTATCGATACATATAAAATACTATTAACATGTGTATATGCATTAATATATAGTATTTTATATGTATCTATAATACACGTATGTATTTATACTATATAGCATACATATACAATTATATATATTATATATTTATATATGATAGTATATATTTTTATATATTGGGATAGTGTATTATTTAAAACCAAAATTTATATATATATAACATATATACACACACATGTATTTGTACACGTATATATAGGGATAGTCTCTTATTTAAACCAAAATTTAAACGTATATAACATATATATGCACATATATAGGAATAGTATATATATTATTTAAACCAAAATTTATATATTATATATATATACATATGTGTATACATATATATATAGGGCTAGTGTATTATTTAAACCAAAATTTATATATATAACATACACATATACACATAAATTTGTGTGTGTGTGTATATATATATGTGTGTATATATATATATATATATATATATATATATATATATATATAAACAAGTTAATGAATGCCAGACCTTCATTCAATAAATATTCATGGGCAACCAATTTGAACTAGACTCTGAATTTACTAACGGTCCTCTGTTCTTTGACATTTGTGACAATTAGTGAGACTGACTTTTTCACCATAAAGATTTCTGTTCCATGATAACCATATTGGTGGCCGTCAGATCCATCATTTTGAAATGAAATAGAAACAAAGATAATTATGGAGAATATTCAGAAGAAGTAACAAATGACACCGTTGACCCTGGTGGCCGTGCTGGAGCAGGTCTAAGTGCTTTGAGCTGTTGTGAAAACCCAAGTTTTGTGGAAAATGGCTTTAATCTCCACAGGGATTTGCGATAGCAGTCTCTGTCTACAGAAGGATATCTCACACCCAAGAAAGGACCCCTGACGGTCCAACCTGTGCAGACATCAGTGAGTTACGTTTTCAGAAGTAATTCCTACAGATGTGCTTTCCTTATTTTGACCCTTTCATTGTCCCTTTGTGCATAAATGTTACAGTACATACATATTTTCTTATCTTAGATAAAACTGAATTTCCCAAAGTAAGCACGATCCTTTGTAGGTTCTCACTTCCCTTCAACGGGACCTCCAAGCTTTTAAATGGAAGAGTTGTCTCAGCTGAGACCAGAAACAATATATCTAAATGATAATGCTTATTAAAAAGGCTTTGTCTCTGTTTATTATGCTGCTACCTTTGCTATGTTTTTAGTCCATGTTGTGTATTTTACTTATACTTTTTATTGCCCTATCTTCCATATTTTCAACAAGATTTCCCAATGAGATAAGCTTCTGGGTTTGACGTAATATCTGGAAACTTACACAGCCTTGTATGAACTGGGAAGAAAATGGACCAGCTTATTTGAAATATGGACCAAATAGAGTCTCTATAATAAGGTCTATATTTCACTCTTAGCTCTGTCTATCGACCCAGAATATTATTCAGGTCTCATCAGGCTAAAGAAAATGACATGACACTTTTCTTCATATATTCAGCTTATCGGGATAATGTTATAATCTAAAACCAAGTTCAACATCTTCATCTTTGAGGGTTGTGCCACCACCTTGTTTCCAAGTGTCCCCAGGAGATGAAAATGAATCCATGCAAGGCTCAGAGGCACTATGAGGGGGAGGAAAATCACGGTCATAATTTGCACAATGCTATAATATGTTCATAGAAATGTATTCTGAACTTTAGAGGAGATAGGACAGGGAAACAGCTTGGTGAGACATCACATGACTAGCAAGGACAGGAAAATAATTTTCCAACCTATTCATGAATGGTCTTTGAGACACAGAAGATTTTAAGTACATTTGCACATGCAAAATTAAACTTTTATATTGGTTTATAGACAGACATATGAAAATCAGGAACATATATAGATTCATTGATTCCACATGGCAAATGTAAATCTCTGCATCTGTTTCAATACTTTAGAATGACCTTGCCTTTTATCAATTAGGATGTGTTTTCTCAGAAATTATCCATGGTGTTTCCACAACAACCAAGCACGGTAGTAAGGCTAGTAGGGATGAATGGGATTTTTGACATTTGAGGCAAACGAGGAATAAAAATCACAGGGCTCTGTAGCCCTGATCCACACTCTTTCCTCCGTCCCATGTTGACTCTCTGTCTTGCCAGTTAAGGGGTAAATGGAGAAAAGAACTCAGAGATGGGAAAAGCAAAACAGCTAGACAGGCAGTAGATCACAGAAAGGAAATGCAAGACAAAGGTGTAACCGCAAGACATAGAGATACGGGAACAGACAGACACTGAAAAAGGGAGACGTGAGAGAGAAACATAAAAATAGACTCTGTTCCTTTCCTGTGGTTGCGATAGAACAAACTATCACAAACTGGGTGGCTCACAACCACGGAAATTCATGCTCTCACGGGTCTGGAGTTGAAGTCTGAACTCCAGGTGTCCTTGGGGCTGTGTTCTCACAATATGGCTGGAATCCTTCTCCCCCTGCCTACCAGCAGCCTCTGACCTTCCTTGGCTTGTAGCCGCCTTACTGCAATCTCTGGCTCTGTCATCACATGAATTTCACTGTGTGTCCCTCTTTCTACCTGGAAGTCTCCCCTCTGTGCATGTTAGTTTCTGTATTTCTTCTCTTCTTATAAAGACACCAGGCATATTGATTATGAGCTCAACCTATGCCCATATGACCTCATCTTAACTTACATCTTAATTACATCTGCAAAGACTATTTCCAAATAAGATCACAGTCACAGGGGGGGAAAAAAAAACCCTAAAAATAGAGCTACTGTATCTGCAATCCCACTCCTGGGCATATATCCAGAGAAAACCATAATTCAAAATAATACATGCATCCCAATGTTCACAGCAGCACTCTACAATAGCCAAGACATGGAAGCAACCTAAATGTCCAGCAACAGAGGAATGGGTAAAGAAGATGTGGTACATGTATGCAAAGGAATATTACTCAGCCATATAAAAGAATGAAATAATGCCATTTGTAGCAACCTGGGTGGACCTAGAGATTGTCATACTGAGTGAAATAAGTCAGAGAAAGACAAATATCATATGACATCGCTTATATGTGGAATCTAAAAAAATGGTACAAATGAACTTATTTACAAAACAGAAACAGAGTCACAGATGTAGAAAACAAATTTATGGTTACCAGGGGATGCGGGGGAGGGATAAATTAGGAGACTGGGATTGACATATACACACTACTATATATAAAATAGATAACTAGGGCTTCCCTGGTGGCGCAGCGGTTGAGAGTCCGCCTGCCGATGCAGGGGACATGGGTTCGTGCCCTGGTCCGGGAAGATCCCACATGCCGCGGAGCGGCTGGGCCCGTGAGCCATGGCCGCTGAGCCTGCGCGTCCGGAGCCTGTGCTCCGCAACGGGAGAGGCCACAACAGTGAGAGGCCCGCGTACCGCCAAAAAAAAAAAAAAAAAAAAAAAAGATAACTAATAAGAACCTGCTGTATAGCACAGGGAACTCTACTCAATACTCTGTAATGACCTATAT
Organism: Leucopleurus acutus; assembly: GCF_964270905.1. Classification (NCBI taxonomy): domain Eukaryota; kingdom Metazoa; phylum Chordata; class Mammalia; order Artiodactyla; family Delphinidae; genus Leucopleurus; species Leucopleurus acutus. Next base: position 3,498,570 of record NC_139148.1, read on the forward strand.
GGGAAAAGAATCTAAAAAAGAGTGGATATATGTGTACGTATAACTGATTCACTTTGCTGTACACCTGAAACTAACACAACATTGTAAATCAACTATACTCCAATATAAAGTAAAAAGTTTTAAAAAAAAAAGTCACAGTCACAGGTGCCAGTGTTGAGGACACCAACTTTATGGCGGCTGGAGAGGGGGGAACGACAATTCCACAGACAACATAGACGATGATTTTTAAAAGCTGTAGAAAGAGCAAGAGAAACAGATGTGAAAACCTGAGATGTTTGCATATAGTAAGCATGCAGAAAGTTCCACCCCCACTGGAAAGTTTGCAGGACAGCTCTGAAATCAAACATAATCAACGTCAAACACAAAAAGAAAGACCATTCTCTCTACCTTGATGGTAAAATTTCCTCGTGAAATGATCTTGTTATTTATTTTACTAAAACATTTAAAATGACATTGGTTTCTCTTCACCACACTTCTTCCCCTCTCTCTCTACCGTGGCTTATGTCAATTTAAATTGAGGGCCACTTTCCCACTCAAGACAAGGTATCCACTCTGCTAGTTGTTGCTTCTCGTCAACTGTGAACAGTGATTTTGCACACTTGATGCTGGATGGATAGAGACATTCCTGCTAGCATTTCAAGAGCTCTGCAATATAGCTCAGGAATAATATTTACACTCATTAGTAAGTTACACTGTCTATGATCAAGAAGGCAGGCATTTTAATTTTACCCCCCAGCACTTAGGAGAAAGGTAAATTTAGAATTTAGCACCGTATAAAATACACAATAAATGTGGGCGCAAATAGGATCTGTGTGCACGTTTCTTAATTTCAAGGATGTAGGAAATGAGTAAATTAAGGGAGAGGTTGTCGACCTGTATTTTTCTCTGAAGAGCTGAGAAAATATGCAAAAGGTGTAAACCAATGAATCCCAAATACAAAGAATCTTGACAAAAACCTCACAACTTTGGGGAAGTGTCTCTCAGCTCCCTAGAGCTTTAAGTCAGAGAAACTAGATGTTTCTACACATCAGAGGGATTTTTTTTTTTTTTAAGTAGCGAGACCCCAGCAATGACAGCTTGACAATTGCAACAGCGGTTGGTGGTCAAGCATCGCCCCACAATCCCACCCACTCTCATAAGCCCTTCTGTGAGGACGGTCCGCTAACCCTCTGTATTGAACGGTTTTAAAATTTCCACTTCACCACCCGCAGAACAGATAAGCCGTTGGAGGGTGAATCAATTCTGATGACATAAAAACACTCGCTGTAGTCCTCAAATCCTTACCTACTTCTCAATGATAACTGCTGACCCCTAAAATGCATGGCAGGTCCAGGTCTCTGGTAAAACACCAAATGCCGCAGAGAGAGAAGGGAAAAAATGCCAGAAGGCTGATGAAACCACCTGTTCATGTAGTAATGGAAGTCAAATTTCGTATGGAATAAAGGGAGTGATGTTTGGGAGACGGACCTCAAATGAGTCCAGCAAAGAAACAAACAATCTTCTAATTCTAATGCATACTTCCGTGTGTAATAATTATTTTATACTGTATTATAGCTATGTCTTTTTCTTGTATGGATTTCTTCTTGCACGAAGTGAGACGAAGAAGGTAAGTCATGAAGTGGAGGAAAAAAGAGTGACCTGTATTAGAGAAGGAAACTAGGGTGGTATTGTGGAAATGACTATCTTGATAGGGAAAAGAGATCTAGAATCTGCAATTAGATTCTAGGTGTGTTTACGCGACCCAACCCCAAATTTGGAAATCAGCAAAAACATCGGGCTACACTGGCCACTGGAGGATCTTCCAAAGAACTGAAAGGAAATCTAGAAAATGGTTTCTTTTCAAACAATCCCTATGGGGAAAAAATATGCCACACTGAAATTTCCTTCCAGTATTTGTTTTGCCTCAGAGTCTAAATGTTACAGTTACATATTCCGTTGCAGTTTGCCTATTTTAACAAGAGTATCTATCAAATGGCAAATTTCTGACAGAGTTTAGATATCACTACACAAACACCATCAAAAATGAAAGCAGTCACTCAAATTCAAAACATGGAAAAACAATTTTTACAGGTTTACGTCTCTTGGAAATCAATATGTTTTTCATAATTTGATTTTGTGGGCTATCAGCTAGGGAAGGTAGCCGCAGAGGGCAACAACTAACAACGTGCAAATTCCAAAGATGGTGGACGCTTTGTCCCTACAACAGAACTTTTAAAAAATGTGGTTCCTGGAAAAGAAAATTGTAAAACATATTAAATAAAACGAAAAGGTCAGTTCTCCATAAATGAGTGGTGAGCAGTTTTATGGCTTCGGACATTTAATTTGACACCGCAGTAATGTTCTATGAACTGCAGTTCTATACATTATGAGTCTTAAAGATAGTAAGATACTAGCAGACATCTATATTTGGGGTGCATCAAATGATTTCAGGTAAATGAACCCTCAACAGATCAAGTTCCTATTTATTCTCACAGAGTTTAAACCTTCCAATACAGGTGTGCCCACCTGTGCCCATCGTAAGGCTGAATTCTACAAGAATGCAATGCCAGAACGCTGGTCATGATGGTTGGATAACTGTCAAGGTTCTACTGAATTGGTCATTTCACAGAACGCCTTTCACACAAAAGTCCAGCTTGCGTACTTATAGTCAAGATGGAGGTCAAAAGTACTATAGCAAACTCTTCCATTTCTCATTAAGGAAAAAGAAATCTGATGATTTTTAGTATCAGAATTTATTTCAGGAAGAAGGAAACTGCCCTTTATAGGAAGGACTGCTTTATCTGAGCTTCTAAGTGAAGCATAAAAATATCGATAAGTAATACCACCTTTCATCTTTATAATGCTGTAGAACTTACGTAGAGCTTCCCATGCATTTTCTCTTTTTATTCTTGCAGTGAAAACAAAATTGAGAGGAGGATAAGCATTACTAACTAAATCAGTTTTATGGAGAAGGAAGTGTAGCCCCAAATCATTAAGTGACTTGTACAATATCTACCATCTAGAAAGCAGTAAATAGAATTAGAACTCAACTTTTCTTTTTCTTAATAAATTTATTTTTTATTTTATTTATTTTTGGCTGTGTTGGGTCTTTGTTGCTGCGCACAGGATTTCTCTAGTTACGGCGAGCGGGGGCTACTCTTTGTTGCAGTGAGCGAGTGGGCTTCTCATTGCGGTGACTTCTCTTGTTGTGGAGCATGGGCTCTCGGTGTGTGGGCTTCAGTAGTTGTGGCACGCGGGCTCAGTAGTTGTGGCTCACGGGCTCTAGAGCGCAGGCTCAGTAGTTGTGGCGCACGGGCTTAGTTGCCCCGCGGCATGTGGGATCCTCTCGGACCTGGGCTCCAACCCGTGTCCCCTGTATTGGCGGGTGGATTCTAAACCACTGCACCACCAGGGAAGCCCCTCAAGTTTTCTTAAACAGTGTTTTTTTCCTACTAATCTTTGGCTCCATGAATAAAACAAATTCTCAGGTGTATCTCCCATGTTGCACTAACTTTTTAGGCAGAAGTTCTGGATTTAAACCCTTGATCTGTCACCTACTATATGATGTTGGGTGGACATTTCCACTGACAAGAGTTTATAACTTCGTGATGGTGCCATGGAGCTGCTGGAATCCTACATGTGGGCAAAATTGTACTGGTGTATAAGAATAGGATGTGCCTTGCAGAATTTTGCTGGGACACAGAAATATATTCTGGTTCATGGCTGTTCCTCCTCCCCCAGACCACTGCTATGCCTTGGATCTCCCAGAACCTATAAGTGTGTGGATTGAAAATAGTCATAGTATGAGAAAATCACAACCACTGAAAAGGATTGAGGAATGACTTGTGCTCTGAAGACTTGGATTTACTACTTCAGGACTTTTCCAAGTCTTGAAATAATGAAAGTTCTAACCATAAAGGTTGCATGTGAGACTCAGTAACTTGTAAGTATTATCACCCAAGTCTTTGTACCATTAACCGTTAGTCCCAGGAGCTTTTTCTAGGAGAGGAATCTCTCCTTTAGAATCAGGGATGCGTTCCTTAATCAACTGAAGACGTTTTTCAAGCCACAGGACACACTTGCATGGCTCCTTTTTCCCATCTGAGGGTGTGTCAGGGGGGCGGCATAGAAGGAATTTCACTGGGGAGGAGAAATTGGGGTACTTAAAAGAAATACCCAAGCCACCCAATTCTCCTTCTTTTCTTCTGAGTGTGTAAGAGTAACTCCTGGTACTGATTGATCCCCACCAATGGGTATTCTTTTAGAAGAGGGGTGACACAAGTTTTAGATGAATAGGTGTAACCCACCCAGGTTTGTTTGCCCAACGCACAGCAAGACAAACGCTGAGATGCTGGGTTTGCAGCAGAGAAAGGGTTTATTCACAAGACAGCCAAGCAAGGAGATGGGAGAACACATCTCAGATCCACCTCCCTGAAGGGGAGGGGCTTGATGTATTTACAAGATGAAGAAGCAGTGTGGTCTTAGGTATGGGGAAAGGTGATTGGAGGTTAGGAAAAAGGTGAGGTAATTGGTGTTCTGTGCAGGACTATCTGAGTTACGTGTTTCTCATGGGATGCACGTTCAAAAATGGAGGCATTTTGGGGCTTCCCTGGTGGCGCAGTGGTTAAGAATGCGCCTGCCAATGCAGGGGACATGGGTTCGAGCGCTAGTCCGGGAAGATCCCACATGCCACGGAGCAACGAAGCCCTTGCGCCACAACTACTGAGCCTGCGCTCTAGAGCCTGCGAGCCACAGCTACTGACCCCGTGAGTCACAATTACTGAAGCCCGCATGCCTAGAGCCCATGCTCTGCAACAAGAGAAGCCGCCGCAATGAGAAGCCCACGCACCGCAACGAAGAGTAGCCCCCGCTCGCTGCAACTAGAGAAAGCCGCGCGCAGCAACGAAGACACAATGCAGCCCCCCCCCAAAAAAAAGATGAAGGCATTTAGCCATACTACCCAAAAGCAATCTACAGACTTAACGTGCTTCTGATCAAATTACCCATGACATTTTTCAAAGAACTAGAACAAATAATCCTAAAATTTTTGTGGAACCATAAAAGATCCAGAATGGGCAAAGCAGTTCTGAAGAAAAAGAACAAAGCAGAAGGCAGAACCCCCCTCTGACTTCAGACAATACTACAAAGGTACAGGAATCAAAACAGCATGGTACTGGCACAAAAACAGACATACAGATACAAAGAGCAGAATATAGAGCCCAGAAACAAACCCACACACCTACAGTCAATTAATCTTCAACAACGGAGGCAAGAATACACAATGGGAAAAAGAGAGTCTCTTCAGCAAGTGGTGCTGGGAAAGTTGGACACCTGAATGTAAATCATACTAAGTGAAGTAAGTCTGAAAGAGGAAGACAAATACAATATGATATCACTTATATGTGGAATCTAAAATATGACACAAATGAACTTATTTACAAAACAGACTCACAGACATAGAGAACAGACTTGTGGTTGCCAAGGGGGAGGAGTGTGGGAGGGATGGAGTGGGAGGTTGGGGTTAGCAGATGCAAAGTATTATACAAAGGATGGATAAACAACAAGGTCCTACTGTAGAGCACAGGGAACTATATTCAATACCCTATGATAAACCATAATGGAAAAGAATATTTAAAAAAAAGAATGTTATATGAACCTATTTATTCTCTTCTTGTTTTCTCCCCCTCTCTGATTAACCAGCACGATCTATGCAGGTTGATTTCAGGTTTGTCTTAAAGCAGAATATAGGAATAGTTTCTTAAAAACAAAGACGATAGAACAATAGTAATAACAGGGTTTCATTCCCTAGCTGTTTAAAAATGCAGTCACGTCCCGAAGAGCTCTTCTTTTCCTATTATTCCTTTTTTGCACTGACAGTCTCTTGGCCATTTTTCTACTTATTAGCACTTCCATCAGAAGGGAGAAAAGGGATGTGAAACCAAGATGCGTCAGTTTGAGACACAGAGTCTTATATTAGGCCCATCACCACCTCGAAATGCCTAGACAATTCCTGTTCCCCTGGGAGTGTTCAAAGCCACCAGCCCTACAAAATCCATGTCCCTACAAAACAGCAAAGCATTTCAGCATACATGTCGCATCCTGCTTATTTTTCTGTATGATTGTTGCATTGCGCACGTCACCCAAATAGAGGCGATGAGAGAATTATAACAGGTGGGTTAGATGCCAGAGTACTAGAAACCATTATTTGCTAATATGAAAATGGCCTTAAGAACATTAAGAAAATACACTGGTTTACTTCAAAGACTAAATTTGAATATTAAGTAAACTTGTGGTTTTCTTTCTCTTAGCTAATACTGACTGAAAATTCCAAAAGACACAATTCATATAAGCCAGGGTGAATTGATTCTTGCTTTGGATAACTTGTGCTGCTTTGATAGCCATTTCACGCCCTACTGAGTTAAATTATTAAAGAATCCCACGCATGCCAGAACTTATAGTCTACCTAGAATTATCACATCTTAAAACTGACATCTAATATATGGTCAACTAATATTGCACAAGAGAGCCAAGAATACTCAATGGGGAAAAGACAGTCTCTTCTATAAATTTTTCTGAAGAAACTGGATACCCACATGAAAATGATGAAACTGGACCCCCATCTTACACCACCACTCACAAAAAAGTAACTTCACATAGGTTAAAACTTAAATGAAAGACCTGAAACCATATAACTCCTAGAACAAAACACAGGGGAGACACTCCTTGACATTGGTCTTGGCAATGATTTTTCTGGATGTGAAACCAAAAGCAACAAAATGAAAAATAAACAAGTGGGACTAAACCAAACTATCAACAGACCCACGGAAAGGTGATGGACATCACTACATGCAAACATCAGGGAATGGACATCACTAAATGGACATCAGGGAAATGCACACCAAAACCACATGAGACACCACCTCACACATGTTAGAACGGCCATGGTCAGAAAGACAAGCAATAACAAACGCTGGCAGGGATGCGGAGAAAAGGGAACCCTTGTATATTGTTGGTCAGAATGTAAATTGCTACAAGCATTATGGAAAACAGTATGGACTTTGCTCAGAAAACTAAATATATAATTACCATATAATGCAGCAGTATCAGTTCTGGGTATATAGCCAAAGGAAAAGGGTATACATATATCTACATTAGCCAAGATATATATTATATATGTATATGTGTACACATATATGTATATTGTATATGTGTATGTAATATATAAAATATATATGTTTATATAGAATATATATCTTGGCTACTATAAATAATATATATATATAAGTTAAAAAGAAGGAATTCTTACCTTTTGTGACAACATGGGCTGACCTTGAGGGCATTATGCTAAGTGAAATAAGTCAGACAGAGAAAGACAAATTCCGTATGATCTCACTTGTATGTGGAATCTGAAAAAACAACAACAACAAACTCATAGAACCAGAGAGGAGAACGGTGGTTACCAGGGGCTGGGGGGGTGGAGAAAACGAGGAGATGTCGGTCAAAGGGTACAAACATTCAGTTACAAGACGAGTAAGTTCTGGGGTCTAATGTACAGCATGATTACGTATAAATCCAGTAAACATACAGTTAACAATACTGTATCATATACTTGAAAGTTGCTAAGAGAGCAGATTTTAAAAGTTCTCACCACACTTATTGTTATTATCATTTCACAATATAAACAAATCATCAGACTGCACACCTTAAATGTACTCAACGTTATAAGTCAATTATATCTCAATAAAGCTGGAAAAAAAATAAAATAAAATGATAATTTAAAACAGGCATCTAATGTTTTTGTCCGAAATTCTTTTCTTACCCAAATTTGAATGTGATGTCTTAGAGTAGCTAATAAATGCATAAAGCCCAACTTTAAGAATCCTTACTGTGAAAAGAGCTGATGTAGGGATTTTTCTTTCAATCAGTTTATTTTACAAGTTTTTGTTAAATAACAAAGTAAGACAGTGATAAAATCCCAAGGAGCAGGTAATTTCCTAAGGGCACCGCCTCAAACCCCAGTGCTAGCCCTGTTCCAGGACACCCGGTGCATGTTTATTGAAAACGACCTGGCATGGAGACATTTTCCATTAGTGCTAATATGGGTAATCACACTTCTTCAGTAGAAAGTATTTTATACAGATATTGTGAAACAGTTGAAGGTCTCTAGCATACTAGAAACCCAACCTATAAGTGGCCAAATTTACAACTGAGCTTGTCAGAAAAGAAAAAAGAAAAAAAGCTGGATAGCATCACCAAAACATTTGACTCAAATAGATGGTTTGCATTAATGGAATGAACCATTTCTACTTCATGTTCAAAAAAAAAAGCTATATTTGAAACACTCTGGTGTTCTTATAATTGTGCATATGGTTGGAAATTCCTGTCTAGGTCAAATACTGAGTAATTCAAACCTAGTAGGAGAAAGAGGAAAGAAATCAGAAGAAGTAACGTATTAGCATTTTACATTCAATAGGGTTCTGCTGGTGGAAAAACTTTAAAATTTAATGTTTTCCACTAAGTATCCCTGCTTCCTTCACACTTTTGGAAAACAATACTGGGCTTAAATTCCCAAAGTATATTTAAATTCCTCTGGTGTGGTTGCTAACAGAAAGCCATGCTATTTCCTCATACTCATGTTGGGTATCCTTTGTGCTATGGTCTATGCCTAGTGGGCATGAAATTTTAAATAGTAATGTTTCTGAATGCTGCAGCCAGGAGTGTTGGAACCATAAAGTTACTTTGAGTAACAGAGTTATATTATTCCAGAAACCAGTTCATCATGCTGAACAGTGCTGATGCTTGAAGGAAGCTTTCTAACAACACCTTGCATTTGCCAAGCAAAATCCAAAAGACAACAACAGCCCAAAGTACATAGATGCTGCAGGAATTAGACAGGAATTAATAGAGGGTAAAATTTTTAAAAGATACATGAGGATAGGGACTTCCCTGGCGGCACAGTGGTTAAGAATCCACCTGCCAATGCAGGGGACGTAGGTTCGAGCCCTGGTCTGGGAAGATCCCACATGCCGTGGAGCAACTAAGCCCGTGCGCCACAACTACTGAGCCCGCGTGCCTAGAGCCCGTGTTCCCCAACAAGAGAAGCCACTGCAATAAGAAGCCCTCGTACCACAACAAAGAGTAGTCCCCACTCGCCACAACTAGAGAAAGCCCACACACAGCAACGAAGACCCAACGTAGCCAAAAACAAATATATCTTTAAAAAAAAGATACACGAGGATAAAAGTTAACAAAACTTCCTAGTATGGGTTCTTTGGTAAAGAAAAAATATGACAGATAAACTGTTTAACATGATCATCATAAAAAAGGGCAGGGAGTCCAAATGTATAATGTAGGAAATGTGCAGACAAAATCTTAGCTATGAAGGAGGTCAAGGAATCAAAATCAACTTGTGTGGTCCAGTCGTGCAAATGCATTTGAAAACTTGAGTAAAATGGATGCCTCACTGTACATCCATTTTTCTCCCCCAGAAGAAAGAGAAACTGGAAACTGACTAATTATATAATCCCAGAGAGACCCAACTTCACTCCCTGTCTCGCCCGTTCTCCCCCTCCAAGACGGCATTTCCAGATGGCTTCAGAAATTTCTTCTTTGAAAATAAGATTTACTCGCTAATATTTACCTTGGTTTAGGACACAGAAAAGGCGAAGCAGTTCCACGTTTGATTATGAAGCTAGCAAAGTACTGACAAAATCCAAGCGATATCAGACCAACAACAACAAATTGATAGATATGTTTTAAACAACTAGCAAATAGAATCCAGCTGATGTTTAAAGAAACATTCACTGGGATGACCTGAGGTTTATTTCAAGAACAAAGGTAAATTCTTGTGTTAACTTATTAAACATACAACTATCATCACCATGTATATGTAATTGCTATAAGTGATGAAAGGCGTTGACTAAATGTCACTATTTTTTCATTTAAAGAAAACCCCCAGCAAAATAGACATAGCCATACTATATATAATGTTTATACTGATATATATACAACGTTAAGATATCTATCTTATTCATATATTTATTATGTATGGGATGGATGTTAGTTAATTGTACCTGCCACTTACTAACCTCAGTTTTCCTGTAATGTCCACATTTTGGTGGACATTACATACAGAGTGAAATGTTCATCAGAGCGAACCCAACTTTGTCAAATTTACATTTTCATGTCTCCAGCTCTACATAAGGGGCATGGAGTAATGGTAAAGGCAATAATAAATGAACTAAAAAATCAAAGTAATGGTAAAGGCAATAATAAACACGGATATTTCTACAATTGTGTGGACGTCAAGTACATCATCCGTACTTATGCTGGAAATACAGACACCATATTTATGATGGAAGTCTTTGACACCACATTATTTTAAATATGGAAAATGTGTCCTGCTTTCCTTCAAGGCCTCCAGAAATGTGGGTGATGGAGAGTTGGTTTTCTTCTCTCCCTCTGGGATTTTTCACCATGCATCCTCAAAAGGCAGCAAGGAGGAAATGGATTAATTAATACCATAGGGAAGTGCTCTCCTCTGCTCAGTAAACTGTGCAGTATTCTAGAAAAATGCATCTTAAGATAGTTCCCAATTAAGATGGAACTTTTTTGACCCAAAGAAATGAAACAGAAATTATAAAGCCAATGCAAGTTTGATTTATGGTACTCGGGGTTTAAGACCATTGACTCTGAGCCTCTGTGAATTTACTGCTATGGGGTAAAACGACCAGAAATGAATTTGCAACAGAAAAAAAATGTACTTTACTTTTTGTAGGAGTGAAATACACAACAGAAACATGAACAGAGACATTAATGTGCAAGTGACAGATACACTTCATTACTGCCCTTACCTATTTTATAAAATATGATGTGTTCTCAGTTGAAAAAGTGCAGTCGTACATAAAACAATTCTAAAGACTAAATAATGCTCCTGGTTCAAATTGATCTATGTTTCTGTCCAAGAATTCCATTAGAGAAAGATTAAGGGATTTTTCCACATAAAGTAGAAAATAAGAAACTAAAGTCTAAATAATTTCAGGGGAAAAAAAATCAAACCTTCATATTAAGACATGATTCTGAATGAAATATGAATGAAACACATCTGTTTAGATCTCTGCAAATGGCATAAATAGCTCAGGAAGGCAAGATAAAGTCAACCTTTTACTGAGAAAGGATGAGGTGCAGAACCGGAAAAATTCCTGTATGGTTTCCAAAAACTCAATTCACAGCGACTCCTTTTTCATAGTTTCGCTGAAATCATTAAAAACAAAATATGAAGAGAGATGTCTCTTGGCAACTGCCTTTCTTCATAGCTATGCCTTTAACACGAAGATCTCCGATTGAAAAGTAAAAACAGGCAAAGCCTTGTCAGTTCACATAATTGCTGACTTTTGCCTACATTTTAGAAAAAATACAGAGGAAAAACCACAGATACATTATTAACGGGGTGAATTGCTTTGGACATACATATTTCACATCCTGAAGTGTCTCAAATTGACCTCATTTGGAGAGGAATAAAGAACAAAAATAAAATACCTTCTTTCTCCTTTGCATTTAATTTTTTTGGTCTAACACATTTTGTTTTCACAGAAATGGATATGATAGGATTAACAAAAAGCAGTAGAGACAGCTGGTGATGCTGAGGTGGATTTTTTTTTAAAGAAAAAATTGTAAAACGCATGACAGAAAATAGAACAGAGTTCACTTTGAACCGTTGTGCCCTTACCCAGATACCTTATTATTCAGGAAACGTTCCCTCTTATATCCCGGCTACCCCTTGATATATTTGGACATGCTGAATATACTTATACTATCTGACTTATTTAACAGGATTGTGGGGTCATAGGACATTTTGAATGTTATTTTCTGAGATCTACTGGACCCCCGCAAAATCACGTTACTGAAATAATAGTTCCATAAAATTCTTTTGACTTTGACTAAAAACAGAACTACCATATGACCAGCAATCCCACTACTGGGCATAAACCCTGAGAAAACCATAATTCAAAAAGACACAGGTACGCCAATGTTCATTGAAGCACTATTTACAATAGCCAGGACATGGAAGCAAGCTAAATGTCCATCAGCAGAGGAATGGATAAAGAAGATGTGGCACATATATACAATGGAATATTACTCAGCCATAAAAAAGAATAAAATAATGCCATTTGCAGCAACATGGATGGACCTAGATTATCATATTAAGTGAAGTAAGTCAAAGACAAATACCATATGATATCACTTACATGTGGAATCTAAAATATGACACAAATGAAGTTATTTACAAAACAGAAACAGACTCACAGACATAGAAAACAAACTTATGGTTACCAAAGGGGAAAGTGATGGGGGATAAATTAGGAGTTTGGGATTAACATATACACACTACTATATATAAAATAGATAAACAACAAGGACCTACTGTACAGCATAGGGAACTATATTCAATATCTTGTAACAATCTATAATGGAAAAGGATCTGAATTTATATACGTATGTGTGTGTGTTTGTGTGTGTGTGCATGTGTGTGTATCTGAATCACTTTGCTGTACACCTGAAACTAAAACATTGTAAATCAACTATACCTCAATAGGAAAGAAAGAAAAGGAAAGGAAAGGAAAGGAAAGGAAAGGAAAGAAGGAAGGAAGGAAGGAAGGAAGTTGTTCCTTAAAGTGTCCAAGTAGGCACAGAATATACCATATTGATAGCCAATTGAAGACTGTACTCAACACGCTTTTCTCTGAGTCATTCTGATAATTTTTTTTCCAAATTTGTTGCCTTTTGCTGCCTATAAATTTGTCCTGCCTGAAGCTCTAGAACCTTATTACTATAAATATGTTAATTTATATTAATCATTTATATATAATTCATTTATTCATATAAATAAAATTCCGATATAGAGAATTTTATTTATCTGTCTTGTTTTCGCAAATGTTGTATTTTTGTTGGTGGCTCATTCTGGCATTTTGGTCTTTCATTATGTTAGCTTCTTACACATCCACTTTTTACACAAACAAAAGGAAATAATTTGAGTTTCAACCTGTGTAACCCACAAGATGAAGGACATTTATTACTATCAAGAGAAAGGGCATTTCCATCACCTCAGATTCTACAAGACAAAAGATAGGATAGTTATGGTTTCCATATCATTCAATCCAAAATATTTACAACTTCCCCTGTGATTCCTTATTTGACCCATGGATAATTCTGGATGGTCAATGACAACAACAACAAAAGATGTTACATCTCATTCATATTTTCATTCACTACATCCTGAAACATGTCACATTATATAAAATATATTCTTAAAATTTATTTCACCCATTTCAGTTTACTTTTTGAATGATGGCTGCAGGTAGAATATTTAAAATTATACACGTAACTCAGAGTTTGGGCTCACTTTACATTTCTCTTGAAATAGCCCTGGAAGAGGCCATTTACTTTAACGCAATTATAAATATTATAAAAATATGTCTACCATCTTGTTATTTGTTTTCAACTTGTCATACATTTTATTCTTCAGATTAGACCTATTTTAGCATTTCATTTTAGCTCCATTATTGGCTTTTTGTGCCTCTTTGTTTATTGATTTAGTTGTTATTTAATGGTTTACAATATTTTAACTTATTACCGGCAAATAATTTAATGGTTTACAATATTTTAACTTATTACCGGCAAATTTCAAATCATTTGTACCGCTTTATACATAATGTAAGAACCTCAAATTTTAAACATCCATTTCCCCTTTTAATCTGTACTGTTTTTGTCTCACATTTTCCTTTTACATGTATTATATAACAGAAAATTTTATACTATTTTGCTTTACATGATAAATTATGATTTACTGAATGAAAAGAGATAAAATTATTCTATATTTACCTGTATAATTACCATTTCTAACTGTCTTCATTCCTTGTGTAGCTATGTTTCTATCTGGTTTTACTTCCCTTCAAGATAAACTACAAGAAATCCTAATGAAGGTTCATTGCCTGCTGAGCTCTGAATTTTCTCAGCTTTTATTCATCTAAAAATATTTTCATTTTTCCTTTAGTTTTGAAGTATAATTTACAGATCTATTCCTATTTTCTATTTTTTCTTTCATCAGTTTTGGTAGTTTGTGTTTTCTAGGAATTGGCCCGTTTCATCTATGTTACGTAACATTTGGCATATAATTGTTCATAGCATTATCTTATAATCCATTTCATTTAGGTAGGTTTTCATGTCTGATTTTAGTAATTTGACTCCTATTTTTTCTTGGTCTGTCTGGGTAAAGATCTGTCAATTTTGTTGATCTTCTCAAAGAAACAACTCTTGGGTTCATTAATTCTCTGTATTGATTTTTGATCTTCTCTGTCGTTTTTCTTTATGATTTCCTTCTGAAGGCTATTTTTACTAAATATTTAATTCTAGATAGATAGGCGTTTTTTCCTTTGAAGACATGGTTTCATTCCTAAGATCGTGAGTAAGAAAGGTTTGAGATTTCATACACCATGTTGGAGAATTGCAAAGCTCTGAAAGAATACTGCTAATGAAGACGTAGTGCTTAAACTCAACAATTACATACACCAAAAGAAATAATTTTCTGAAGTTTATCTTAAGGTGCAATTCCTTGGCAACAACATCCCAGGGTATCCCACCATGAGACACGGATAGCAGGGGACACCCAGAAGAGGCTCAGTAGATCTTAGACAATTAGGAGAAAGTCATGATTGATAGGGCAAAGCACCATCTGCTTCCTTAGCTGCAAGTGAGTTACAGAATTTTCGCGATTCCTGAATAGTTAGTTGTGAAAAGGATTTTTAAAATCAGAAACTTAATTTCGAGTCTATCCCTTAGATATTATAAAGCTCTATTTCAAATTGGCTGGTCAATAAAATCTATGGTGCTCTTTAAACATCTTTATTGTTATCATTTACAAAGATTGAAATTCATCCGTTTTTTTTTGTTTGTTTGTTTTTGCGGTACGCAGGCCTCTCACTGCTGTCGCCTCTCCCTTTGCGGAGCTCCGGACGCGCAGGCTCAGCGACCACGGCTCACGGGCCCAGCCGCTCCGCGGCATGTAAGATCTTCCCGGACCGGGGCACGAACCCGTATCCCCTGCATTGGCAGGCGGACTCTCAACCACTGCGCCACAGGGGCCCCATCCATTTTAAGTGTATGTTTCAATGACTTTTAGCACACATAGGAGCTGTGATAATTTAACTATTTAAAACGAATCCATTATATAGCCATTATAAAGTTCTTTCCAAAAAAACTTGCCCAGGTTTTTTCATCAGTAGGTCTCTATATAGGGCAGGCTTCCTAAAATGTTGCACAAATGTTGATATGCAACATAGAAAAGACAATTGCGTAGTCTTAGTATAAGGATAAGGATTAGTATAATAATTGGATATATTTTCTTCCAGGAGCAAACGAAAACGTAAAATAAAAACAGTATAAAATAACCCGTGCTAGCAGACATTTATGGAATGCTTCTTTTAGGGGGGCATGGTCTCACGAGCTCAGAGGAGTGATTCTGTAATTACCCCCTCTCCGAAGGAGAGGACAGAGAAAGAGGAGACGTAGAGAGAGATATCAGGAGAGGAAAAAAGACAAAGGGGAGAAGGAAAGCGTTGCCTGAATGAGGGTCCTGAGCCCCTCAGGGTGACAAAGGCAGACTTACCAAATGGCGATGCTGAAACAAGAGGTTTTGGCGGTCGCTTGTCACCCACGGACCAGGAAGCTGCATTTGGTGGTCCCGAAGGTGCCTGGATCCTCTCCTGGGGAAAAGACCCCATGGACATCCCATCTGGGGTGCCACAAAGTATGATACTGACCTGGGTCTTCAGTCTCTTAAATCCATAAAAACTGATGAGGTCACATAAGCATTTCAGGCAAGGCTTTACTGGGACTCGTGCTACAGCAGGAAGGAGTGAAAACAAGTAACAGGTGCCCTTGTACGCTCCCCGAGGTCGGCGGGCTGGTTCCTTAAATGGGGTGAGGGTGAGGACGGACTGGTGGGTCGGGCCAGAGCGGTGGCTCAGGTGGGCTGCCCACCCCCCTGGGTGGTGCTGTGTGCAGGGCTCATGCACAGGACCCCACTTTTGCTCCTGGCCCCTGAGAAGAGGCAGTTGGTTTGTAGCCCTTCTGTATCTTATTATTCCTGATTTGCCCCAGCTGTGCATGAAAGCAGTTATTTTTAGTCCCCCTTAGTTTCTTTGTATCTGTTGCTTGCAGAGACGTTTGCCCAGGTGCAAGCACTGCAGCAAAGGCTCCCAGGGCCCAGTCCGTCTCACTTCGTGCTCATTTCCCCCATTTAATCCTCAAAGCAATCCTATGATGTAGGGATCCTACCTGCCCTCTCTACACCCCAGAAATAAAAGCTCTAGAAAGTCAGCTTCAGTGATTAATAGGCTCCTACCTAAAAACCTTAACACAATGAGTTCCTTGCTAATTCCAGGTTCATATAATCACACATTTGTGTAATGAGGACAAAAAAAAGAGCTATTTTCAAGTTGCTACGCTTTCATATTCAGAACGCTGAATTATTAGCATTTTAAGGTCCATAATGAACATAATGTGTGCATCAGTATTTCAGAACATAATGTTGCGTTCTCTGAAAACTAAGTTTTCAGAGAACGTAACATACAGGGATCACAATGCAACAAACTTTTATGAATTAAACACTGTGTCTCGTGTGTGTGATTTCTGCTTTCAACATGTGTAATGCGTAGGGTTTGAACTTTTGCAAAAAAACAACGTAATGATCGCTATCTACTGAATAAAAGTACGCCGTCTTATGGCAAGCATGCGAGATGCCTCAGATATACCCAAATAGAATAAACTAAGGCGAAGGAATGAAAAGAGCAATACGGAGTATATATTGCTGTTCTCCTTTGCTTGACGCTAGGAAAAGTTGGTAACAGTGAATACTGTGTTTCACAGATACACGAAGGTATCATGCACTCCCCGAAGTGTATGGCGGCATCCTTCTGCTGCATGCACTTCACAGAGGCCATGATTGCAAAAGTCTTTGGGGATACAGGTGGGAAAGGCACCCCATAGTGTAGCCAAAGGAGTTAGCCAAATACCCTCAAAGTATTGTAATCCCCCTTCGCTGCAAAGTGGAGCTGTTGATGGTACCTCTCGGACTGGGTGTCAATTATTCTACTAAAGAAAACTGTAATAATGACTTCGGATTCCTGGGTGACTAAGAGTAGAAAGAAAAGGGGAGACAGTGGACAGATCCTAATCACATTTTCATGAGCCTAAGGCCAATACTCACTGTTTGGTGGAACAGAAAGCTACCCGTTCTGAACGTGGTGCTGGCATCATTTACTAGGAAAACTTGGGTATCCCGGGCAAGAAGCCGTGCCCTAGTACGCAACGACCAAATACAAAGGATAAGGTGCAGTGCTCAGTTATCCCTGAATGCCCACCTCTCAGCCACCCCTTGCTCTACAAGTATGGAGCACGTTGCTTTGGAGCTGCAACTCTAGAAAAATCTGCTGTGGTTTGGGGACACATTGGGAAACGAAGTTGCATAGTTGGTTAAATGTACTGAACCTCAGATGTCTCACTGGTTTAAGCAGGAGGAATTGGTTTCGATTTCTAAACTATGATATGTGTCATATGTGCAACTTTCCTTTTTTTGTTGATTTCTGCTCAGAAATTACATAAACTCTGGAGGTCATTTCCTAGAGTTCAGATTCACTGCTTTGCTTGGGTCAAAAGGGCGATCCTATATGCTGTAAATACACAAGAGTCTCTTAGTTATAATATTCACGAGTATCTTTGTTTCCTCTTGTCCCAAAGAAGACATATATCTAGAACAGTTCAAACGTTCATGGTTTGCGCATGCCCCTTAAAAGAGTTTATTACAAACACACTATATCAGAGTTCATTTTCATGGTTAATCTTAATACTTATCAACACATTATATGGATTTGTTAGTACTGAAGACCTGATTGTACGATAAAATTAAAACTCAATGACAGGACTTTAAGATGATCTTTTCTAAAACTGCATGATTAAAACATCTCATTTTAATAAAGGCAGGATTTTCATAACCACATTTGTAATAGGTACACATGTGGATATCAAACATTCAAACATAACTGAAAGATATTTTGAGCACAGGAAGGAACATTTTGGCTGATAATTTTTAAGATCTTTTTTTTTTCTGCAAAGGATTTAAAAACACCTAGTTCTAACCACACTTCTACGTTTAACACGCTAAAAAGCACACGGCGACCTTCAAAGAAGCTATTTGTAGTCGCATCCGAAGTATAGCAGAGAGTACAAAATTAAAATGTGAGATGTGAAAATATTGAGTAATTTGTCTCCCATGGTCCATCACTCGGAGGCATCAGGCTTCCTCATCACAGTTCTAAATTAGTGTCTTTATGTAACCAAGTCTGCATAGGAGGAAGGAGTAATTTAGTAACATACAAGAAATTCATCACTTCTCTCAGATAGCTTAGATCCAGTTATTAATTACCTCTCCTTCAGGGCATCCATTAGCATCAGGGAAGTGTGGAAAAGGTAACGCACAGAAAAACAGTGAAAAATCTCTACCTGATAGATCCCAAATCAAGGTGTTTACCTAGGAAGGTCAGATACAGGTTCTTGGACAAAACAGACGGAAATAAACCTTGGCTCTAATTGCTTCAGCCTCATGAGCTACATCCATCCAGGACAAAAGACGCAAGACAGATTGCCCTAATGTGAAATCTAATGTAAATTCAGCTGAGTTCAGTAAGCCCTCATGGGACATCCAGTCACAGTAAGGCAGTATATCTCACACTCTATCGTACGTATGAATCCCGGGGTATCTCCAAACCGAACAGATGACGGTTCACAGATCTCGGATGGTGGGGCATAAGAACTCCATAAATTCATATCCAGTGCCACATTCTACCCAGGACACAAAATACCCCATTTATCTTTTGGGAAAAAGAGAGGAAAGAAAAAAACATGCACGTGGGACTTCCCTGGTGGTCCAGCAGTTAAGACTTCGCGTTACCAATATAGGGGGCCTGGGTTCAACCCCTGGTCGGGGAACTAGATCCCACATGCCACAACTAAAAGATCCCGCACGCAGCAACGAAGATCCCGTGTGCCGCAACTAAGAGCCGGGTACAGCCAAATAAATAAATAAATATTTTTAAAAAGCATGCACGTGTATTTACTGGGTCATCCTAGATGAGCTGTTTCCGTTTCCCAAATTACGTGCCTCTGTTTGATACCTTCTCTTAGATTTTTGTGTGTGTGTTGTTTGCATTTGTGTCTGCACGGTGACATACGAAGGTGTGTGTGACTTTGGGGCTGTCTACCTTTATATCTAATACAGATGTGAGCAGCTATTTTCCATTCACGTTGTCCTATGTATTGACAGAGATTGGGTTTGTTATATGCATGGCTGGATGTGACCACTCCTCAACATGGGATGTTTTCCAAATTGGCGTTTCTCACTAAGATGGTCCTACAAACCTAAACTGGATCTTAATTCAAACAAACCAAGTATAGAAAAGTCATTTAGGGAGATCAGGGAAATTTGGATATGAACAAGTGTTAGATGACTTTCAGAAACTATTCAGTGCTGGATTAGTTTCCTAGAGAAGGCTGTATTAATTCGCACACTCTGGGTGGCTGAAAAGGAGGAAAATATATCCTCTCACAGTCTGGAGGCCAGAGGTCTGAAGTTAAGGTGTCAGCAGGATTGGTTCCCCCTAGGGATGCTGAAGGAGGATGGGCCCCGTGCCTCTCTCCTAGCTTCTGGTGGTTTCCGGCAATTCTTGGTCTCCTTGTCTTGTGGCTTCATCACTCCAATCTCTGCCTCTGTCTTCACACTTTCTGCTCTGTGTGTCTTTTTTCCTCCTCTTTTTCTGTCTCTTAAAAGGACACTTGTCATTGGGTTTAGGACCCACTTGTCAATCCAGGAACATCTCACCTCGAGATACTTAACTTTATCACTTCTGCAAAGACCCTTTTCCCAAATAAGGTCACATTCATGACATGAGTTCCAGGTGGACACTATGGAAACAAGTCCAGATGTGATAGTGGCATTGTGTTTATTTATAACCTTCATATCTGTCAAAGCTGAGTGTTAAAGGGGTGACAGGTAAGAGTGTGCTCTCTGGAACTGGGTCGTTTTTGGTCGTGCCGTGACAATGTGGGACCCCAGTTCCCTGACCAGGGATCGAACCCATGCCCCTTGCAGTGGAAGTGTGGAGTCTCAACCACTGGACCTCCAGGGAAGTCCCCAAAACAGACTTTTAACAAAGACAAACGTATAAAGCAGAAGCAGGGGAATGAATAACAAAGGTTGGCAAATATTTATATTGGCACATCCATGGTAAATATTAATATGGGACATCCACGATAAGTCTGCAGGAATTCACTCTCTTCTTGGGCATGTGTTTGAGAGTTTCCATAATAAAAAAAAAGTTAGCATAAAAGTATTAAAGAGTAAGTCAGTTTTCCTGGGTCTCTCCTACGTATACCTGTTATTAAACTTTGTTAGACTTCCTCCTGTTCAAAAGAGCTTTAAAGAAAAGAATGGCATTAACTGTTTTCAGGACCACCATGTCAAGATAAACCAAGGTAGGCGGAATGATTTGCTTTTATTCCTATGTGACAATATAATATTAAACACACACACACACACACACACACTCCAGTGGCATAATGAGGAGAGACCACTTAAGGGGAATGGGATGCCCCTTGGGGAGAATGAAAATGCTTTGGAAGTAGCTAGTGGTAATAGTTGCAAGACATTGTGAATGTACCAATGCCACTGAATTGTACACTCTAAAATAGTTAATAGTTTGCTTTTATGTTATCTGAATTTTACTGCACTAAAAAAGAAAACATCCACCTCTATTTCAACAGTTAAAACACAGTAGCCTATACCATTTCCCCTACTAGCCCACCCCAAACCTGTCTACATGTATTCCATTTCTATTGCTTTTAGAGGTAGAGTGCAAGAACGTCTTAAAATTTTTAGATTTACACACACTCAGTGAGCTGCATTAAAAGAAGAGTGTAATCAATATTTCATTTAAACGGCAACCAATGCAGTTCTTTTCCATCTCTGCCTGGTGACCTGCCACTGGCATTGCCAAGTTCTGAGCGCACCTGCAAATTTTTATGAGGCAAACGATGTATTGGAAGTGATTAGAGAAAACGTTCTTAAAAATCAGGTGTTCTCTCTACTTCAGGGAGTAAGGATAAAAAATAAAAATAAAGCACGTTTCTGCCTACCTCAGTGACTAGTGGGTACAAACAGAAGTGTAAGAAAACAATAATAAGCTAAATCCCATTTGGTTTCGCCTCCACCAGTTAAAGTTGGACTGTTAGCAGATGGACAGAAACATGAAGACTGGTGATGGAGTAAAGCAGGTATCATCGCCAATCGGGTCTTCTTACCATGGTCAGAGAAGCAGACTGAAGCCTGTGTTACTTGTTTCTCCCTTTATACTCTCTTTTATCTTTTTTATTCCAAACAAACAACTTTTTATTGGAGTATAGTTGATTTACAATGTTGTGTTAGTTTCAGGTGGACAGCAAAGTGATTTAGTTATGTGTATATATTTGCAGCAACACGGACCTAGAGATTATCATACTATGCGAAGTAAGACAAAGACAGACATCATATGATATCACTTATATGTGGAATCTAAAAAAATGATACAAATGAAGTTATTTACACGTCCTTTTATCTTTGATGTCAAGGACAGGGTGATGGCTGACAGTTAAGGTTATGGGTAGACTGTGAACAGATTGGTATCCACCCCCAATGATTTGGAGGTTGATGGAATATTGAGGTCAGGATATTGTCCCAGATAAAGGATGTGCATGCATGTTGAGGGGCACGGAGGGTGAATGATGTTGGGAATCTTCTATTCACACAGGCAGATATGCTTGTCACCCTCACCCTGCTGCCTGTCCAGAGAGGTTGAGTGGTGTAGATTCCATCAATAGGGTCCCTGACTGTATGGTCTTGCTTGGGTTTGGCCAATGCGGAGCTCTGCCAAGGAGATCAGAGAGTGGGGTGAAGGGAACACGACTAGAGGGTATTTATTCTCCTGGCTTTCTCCCTGTGGTGCTTCTTAGGATGGCAGGGTCTCTCAAGCAAAGGCAATTCTTCTCATGATCCTTTCTCCATGGGACCATCTCCTTTAGGTTCTGGTAACCTCCTTCCCCTTCTCCCAGTGGGCTTCTGAGCAGTAAAGCTCTCCAGTATTATGATTACTTGCTGCTTCTTTGCAGTTCCCCTGTAACACAGCCGCTCTTTTGTACGGAGTCCTGGTGCATTGTAACTGGCATAATGGACACCCAGAGATGTCACTTTCTAACCCCAGAACCTGTGAATACGTTATGTTCCATTGCAAATATAAACTTGGATGATGTGACTAAAATTCTGGATCATAAAGTAGGGGGATTTTAATCACAAAGGCCCTAATAAGAGAGAGGCAGGAAGATAAGAGTCAAAGAGAAGATGGAAAGATGGAAAAAGAGGTGACGGAATTCCCGGCTTTGAAGACGGATGAACGGCCACATACCAGGTATGCAGGCCCCTCCAGAAGCTGGAAGAGGAAAGGAAATGGATTCTCCGCCAGAGCCTCCAGATGGAATGCAGCCCTGCCTAAAACTTGATTTTAGCCCAGAAAAGTCCATTTCTGGCCTCCAGAAGGACCACTTCTGACTGTAAGATGATAAATTTGTGTTATTTCAAGCCATCAAGATTGTGGTCACTTGTTACAGGGAATGAATACACTGTGTAAATATCTCTTTTTAAATTAATTAATTAATTTATTTATCTATTTATTTTTGGCTGCGTTGGGTCTTTGTTGCTATGCATGGGTTTTCTCTAGTTGTGGCGAATGGGGGCTACTCTGTTGCGGTGCACGGGCTTCTCATTGTGGTGACTTCTCTTGGTACAGAGCAGGGGCTCTAGGCGCGCGGGCTTCAGCAGGTGTGGCATGTGGGCTCAGTAGTTGTGGCCCGCAGGCTCTAGAGTGCAGTCTCAGTAGTTGTGGCACATGGGCTTAGTTGCTCCACATCACGTGGGATCTTCCCAGACCAGGGATCAAACTCGTGTCCCTACATTGTCAGGTGGATTCTTAACCATTGTGCCACCAGGGAAGTCCCTGTAAATATCTCTTTTAAATTATCCTAATTTGAGTGTCATCTGTTCTGAATTGGGACCCTGAACTGACTAGTAACTCATTGATAAAACCAGATAACATGGAAAGACAGGAATTTATTTTTTCCACTACTAGAAGCCTACCATATACAGTGTGTGTAAATCATAAGAATCACCTCATTTAATGTTTGCTCTTTGCCCCCAAATTCATCATCCTGTGAGATGATGGGCGCCTTTGTGACAGTGTCATGACATGGTCATTGTCACATGCTGAGCTGTTACCAAGGAGATGCTGAGATGGAGGTTGAGTAAGGTATTTGGGGGTCAAGGCAGAGGAAGCAGGACTCAGAAAGGGTCCTCCCAAGGGAGCTTGGGAAATGGTTTAACAAGGTGTCAGCCAATCCAGGTGAGCTCTGGGGTCTCTGAGATCTTGTGGAGAGGACTTGGGGAGGGGGGCCGGGATGATGAGACTCTTATGCCCCTGACATGGAAGGAGCATAACTTTCTGAGGTTACTCTCTGCAGAGGAGTCAACCATGAAGTTGCTGAAGCTGCAGAGTGTTGATAGCTCAGAAACAATAGTACTTCCCTAAAAAGGGCATCTAAACGTTACCCATACCTGCTTAAAAAAGAAAGGACTCCCCCATACTAAAACTGCAATCCTAGCATAATAATGGTGATAATCAAAATGACTAATGCTCATATATAGCTCTTACTATGTGTTAAAGAAGAGGTGGGTAGGATCATTATCCTTAATTTTTACAGATGAGGAAACTGAGGCCCATAGACATTGAATCATGTGTCCAAGATCACAGAGCGAGGGACAAACTCAGGAAGGCTGACTCTAGACTCAATGGGCTTGACCACTACGCTATCCTGTCTCCAGGATGGAGTTCCCTTTGCTCTGTTGACACACCCAAGGGAAGGTGTCTTCATTTCATCCCACTGGTTTTATCTCTTCCAAATATGGTTCCAAACAAGAGTAGTCAAGATCATTATCTCTGGAGTCTGTCCTTGTCCCTCTTTTCTCTTTCCTTCCCTCTAAATTCTCTCCTGGGATCATGACACTCATTCTTACGACTTGAAAGGGACCAATATCCTGATGAGGCCCCCAAAATGTGTCTCTAAGCACGTCAACTCTCCAGGGTACCAAACATATACAGCCCCTGTTCCTTCAGGGGCTGCCGACACCTGGAAATGTCGATGTCTGAAAACGAAATTTCTACAACCTTCTCGAAGTTGGTCCTCGTGAACTGCCTTATCCCTGGTGAACGGCCCCGCTGTCCACAAAGCTGCTCAGTATCACTATGAGTCATCATTGATTCTTCCTTCTCCATCTTCCTACATTCAGATGACCATCGTTTCTCATGGAACCAACCTTTTGTTCTCCTATATTTTGAATCTCATGGCTCGTTTCCATCCCTGCTGCTTTGATGCAGGTTCTCATTACTCCACCCTGCACCCCGGATGGTCTTCTTAAATGTATCCCTCTGTCCAGTTTTTATCCCATCAGTTCTTCTCCACAGCAGCCACACAAACTCAAAAGGCAACTCTGATCATGGAACCCACATGATGGTAACTATCTCAGGGTCCCAGCCCCCGAAAATCTTCAGCAAGATGCTCTTTCAAGATTTGTCCCTTCCCTTCCTCTTCATCTCGTTTTCCTGCCAATTCTGCCAAGTCTCTGTTGTACCACCTCTCAAACTGCGACTGTACTAAATTATTTGCATATCTTAGAGTGGGACATGTTGTATCTTGCCTTATACCCATGCTATTATTGTACATACAAAACACAAGGGGTTCTTGAAAAAAACGCAGATTCTGACTCAAGAGGTCTGGCATAGAGTTGGGGCATCTGATTTCTAATGATCTCCTGAGGGATGCTGATGCTTCGTGTAGTGAGTTGAACGGTGTCCCCCCAAAAGATGTGTTGAAGTCCTAACCTTAGTGAATATGACCTTATTTGGAAATAGGGTCTTTGCACATGTAATCAAGTTAAGAAGAGGTTATACTGGGTCACAATGGGCCCTATATCCAATGACTAGTGTCCTTCTAAGGAGGGGAGATTTGGACACAGAAACACAGAGGGAAGAAGGCCAGGTGGAGATGAGGGTGATGTGTCTATAAGCCAAGGAATGCCAAAGATGCTAGAAATCACTAGACAATGGAAGAGGCAAGTAAGGAGTCCTCCTTAGAGACTTTGGAGGAGCTACGCACTGCCAACATTTGGATTTCAGACTTCTGGACTCCAGAATGGCAAGAGAATACATTTCTGTTATTTTAAGGTCCCCAGTTCGTGATAATTTGTTACAGCAGCCTAGGGGACTTATGCACTGCTGGTCCTCTGGCCACTGTGAGTATCAAGAATCTATACGTTGCTATGAAGAAGCTGGACTAAGGTTTTCCTTTAAACCCTCCACATCAGTGCCCTGGTTCCCAGGACACACCTGAGTGTTGGTTCCAGGAAAGACACACACTCTAGGAAATGTTTCCAGACACACTCCTGATGGCTTTTAGGAAAGCTTAGCAACTGTCCGATTACTTCTGAGTATTTCCTATATGCAAGACTCTTGAAGTCAATGTCCTAGACATTCCCATCTTTTCGTGCACTGTCCTTAGCACAGGGCTTGACACACCATAGGCTCCCCAAGCCTTTCTGAATAAATGTATGTGTCTAGAAGCTCAATAAGAGGCACAGTTGATTTCTACAACTAAGGAAGAGTAAACCCTTTTCTCTCATGCACTGAAATGGTTAAAGAATCAGGGGGGAAAAAGTACTACTAAATTTATGAAATCATTAGATGTCAGAGTATTTTGAATAGCGCTCCAATTATGGGATTTAAAACCTCATTCTAACCCTCTTCTTCCTGCAATAGTGTTAAAATCGTCCTTTGAGGTTGAGCGATATGGCTTTGTTATTTCTAAAATTCATCAAGCACTTAGGAACGTATTTATAAATACAGATTGCATCACAGGATACTTACTGCATACAATAAGTAAGATGTCATCCACTTTCCATGCCTGGAGAGCTGAATGATCATTTGTGAAAGCAATCGCCCTTTGAATATTGCTTCTAATAATCCCATCCATCAATCATATTTTTTTTCTTACTTCATCCGTACACCATGTTAAATGCAAATACAGATCACCTTCCCAATATCTATGAAAATTAAATCCCAACACGAATGAAAATTTACAGCCCCAGCTTATATAGAGCAATATTCCTGATAGTTAAAGCATTCCAACACAGCTAAATGA
Source organism: Leucopleurus acutus (assembly GCF_964270905.1). Taxonomy (NCBI): domain Eukaryota; kingdom Metazoa; phylum Chordata; class Mammalia; order Artiodactyla; family Delphinidae; genus Leucopleurus; species Leucopleurus acutus. The sequence goes on from NC_139148.1 coordinate 3,524,937, forward strand.
AGTTAAGTGAGAAGTCTAACTGGCTGCTTTAGTTCAGCCTTGCAGTCTTTATGGCTCTTACTCACTGTGTGAAGTGACAGTCACCAGGTGCCTGCCTTGGCTGTCTATGTATTTTGAGCTCAGAACTGGGAATGGCAGACAAAACCCTAATTCAGAAAGACACATGCACCTCTATGTTCATAGCAGCGGTATTTACAATAGCCAGCACACGGAAACAACATAAGTGTCCATCGACAGATGAATGGATAAAGAAGATTTGGTAACTATGTACAATGGAATATTACTCAGCCATAAAAAAGGATGTAATATTGCCATTTGCAGCAGCAGGGAAGGACCTAGAGATGATCATACTAAGTGAAGTAGGCCACACAGAGAAAGACAAATATCATATGATACCTCTTATATGTGGAATCTAAAATATGACACAAATGAACTCATCTACGGAACAGAAACAGACTCACAGACAGAGAGAACAGGCTTGTGGTTGCCAAGGGGGAGGGGAGGGGAGTGGAGGAGGTACGGATTGGGAGTTTGGGGTTAGCAGATGCAAGCTATTATATATAGAATGGATAAACAACAAGGTCCTATTGTAGAGCCCAGGGAACTATACTCAATATCCTGTGATAAAACATAATGGGAAAGAATCTGAAAAAGAATAGATATATGTATATATAACTGAATCACTTTGCTGTACAGCAGAAATTAACACAACACTGTAAATCAATTATACTTCAATAAAATAAATTAAACAAAAAAAGAACTGAGAATGGACCTGTAGGGGGAAAATAACAACCCTCAAAAATGTGCACATCCTAATCCGTGGAACCTGTGAATGGGTTACCTTACTGGGCAGAAGGGATTCTGCAGATGTGATTAAGGACCTTGAGATGCTGAGATGATGCTGGATTATCCAGGTGGGTCCAATGTCATCACAAGGGTCTTTCTAAGAGGGAAGCAGAAGGGTCAGAGTCACAGAAGGACCTGCAAAGACAGAAGCCGAGGGAAGAGTGATGTGCTCTGAAGTTGAAAGCGGGGTCGGGAGCCACGGATTACAGGCACCTCTAGAATTACAGGCACCTCTAGAAGCCGCACAAGGTAAGAATATGGATTGTCCCCTAAAGCCTCCAGGAGGAATGCAGTTCTGTGGACACCAATATTTTAGCTTAGGGAGACCCCATTTTGCTTTGCTTTGTATTTTTGAAAGATTTTTAATTTTTGGGATGTGGACTATTTTTAAAGTCTTTATTGGACTTGTTACACTATTGCTTTTGTTTTATGTTTTGGTTTTTTTGGCTGCGAGGCATATGGGATCCTAGCTCCCTGGCCAGGGATCGAACCCACACCCCTGCATTGGGAGGCAAAATCTTAACCACTGGACCGCCAGGGAAGTCCCCAGGGAGATCCCAGTTTGGACTTCTGACCTCCACGACAACATGATAAATTAGTGTTGTTTCAAGGTGCTACATTTGTAGCGATTTCTTACAGCAGCCCTGGGAAACTCAGGCAGACCAAACCCCAGATTGCCTTCATTTTGGTGGTTTTAATCTCCAGTGCAGATGTCAAGGATGACTTGGATGGCATGCATCACTCATCAGATGATACGAGAACATGCAAGAAAACAGTGAAATCTAACTGTCCCTTTAGTCTTGCAGTCATGTCTCTCTACACGGACTGAAAACCCCATCATCGGTGGGTAGGATGATGTGGAACCCAATTACTGTGTAAGGAAAAAGAAACACAGAGCATGAGAGAAAGGAAAGACCATTGCACGGTTCTGTCCAGATCTGAAGTCTCATGCAAGGAGAGATTCCCCTTTACCCTGTTGCCCATCGTCCACTGACAAGCATCCTCTCATGCTGGAGAGACTGAGCTTGATTTGTCAGGTATTTGCAGAAGGCAGCATGAAGATTGATATTCCTTTATTTTAACCCAAGCAGCATAATCACAGCTTGACGACCGTAGCCCCACCTAATCCTTTTCCTAACGCTTCTGTGCACCCCAAGGCAATTCAGCCCCTTGGCCACCTGCTTCGTTGTAATTATAGCTTTGATGAAGATAAAGCATGTTTGGATCTTTCTATTGAACAAGATATCATTATCCAGCCATGAAAGTATCACTCTCCCCAGAGCCAAAGGTCAGTGCACCTTGGGAGTGACGGATCTCTACTCCGCTCACTATAGATGCTCACTCGGCCTATATTAAATATCTAGGAACCTTCTCGCTGACAACGGATGGTTTCTAATGGCAGGCGGATTGTCTCTTGAGAATAATGTGCAAGGTAGAAAAAGCACAGAGGTTGATTTTCTGCACGCCAAAGTAACATACAGCAGGGGAAGGGATTATTCAGAAATTATCTAGCTCCACAAAATACGTACTTTTTCAATTACCGATGATAAATTCTTATATTTACAATGTCATCTCATAGCTCCTTTCACAACTGTCTGTGGGAAAGAAGCATTGCACTCAAGTTAAATAGCCTAACAATAAATCATGGTTTTAAATGATATGACCAAATATGACCATTATGTTCAGTAAGCAACATCTTGGTCTTTTCCTTAAAAGGGTAAACTGTATAAAAATAATGCGATTCTAAAAATATGAAGGCTGTACAATAAAGCACACTTATAAAATAATGTATGTTTTTGGTGATTTTTCTTTCTTTCTTTTTTTTTTTTTGCGGTACGCGGGCCTCTCACTGTTGTGGCCTCTCCCGTTGCGGAGCACAGGCTCCGGACGCGCAGGCTCAGCGGCCATGGCTCACGGGCCCAGCCGCTCCGCGGCATGTGGGATCTTCCCGGACCAGGGCACGAACCCGTGTGCCCTGCATCGTCAGGCGGACTCTCAACAACTGCACCACCAGGGAAGCCCGTGATTTTTCTTTTTTTAAAGGAGGGGATTGGGAAGAGGAAATCGGATTTTTGTTATGGAATTGGTGTAAGGTCACTGCATGACGCTGGCCACGTCAACAACTAGAGAAAAGATTCTCAGCTCTAAAATTCTAATATTCTCATTTGCAAAACAATGGCTTTGAAATTAAAATTGAAAAGTTCTGCTGTTTATGCAGAACTCAATGGACCCACACACTGGACTGAAAAATATATATATTGTGTGAATACATTATACATATATATACATATTTATAATGCCATTTTATATATAATACATATGTATTTATTTACATATTTTCTGCACTCCAAAATAACATACAGCAGGGGGAGGGATTTTACATATTTACATATGTAAAATATTCAATCTATGCATGCATATTTATATCAAATATTAGCTTATTAATATATTATGTTAAAATTACATTCATATTATATAGAGCAATATACAGTGCAACTTTATATTGCATATAGATATATACATATATATTCTTTAATTTCATTTGATCCTAATATTCATACAAGGCGTTGTCATAGTGTCTTCCCATTTTGTAGATAAGGAACCTGAGGCCCAGAGAGTTGGGTGAACTTTCCATTGAGATGGAACTGAAAAGGCCAGAACTGGGATATAAATACGAGATAGCTGGGCTTCCCTGGTGGCGCAGTGGCTGAGAGTTCGCCTGCCGACGCAGGGGACACGGGTTCGTGCCCCGGTCCGGGAAGATCCCACATGCCGCGGAGCGGCTGGGCCCGTGAGCCATGGCCGCTAAGCCTGCACGTCCGGAGCCTGTGCTCCGCAACAGGAGAGGCCACAACAGTGCGAGACCTGCGTACCGCAAAAAAAAAAAAACAAAAAAACGAGATGGTAGCAGAGCAGCATCCTCTTTGATCAACCTGTCTCACTCATGTACAGGTGTCTTAATCTCACTCCAGACCTACAGAATCAGACTCCTGGGCAGGGCTGGGATCTATAATTTTAATGCATTTTACAAGTAATTCCTAAGTATCCCCCAAATCTGAGAATCGCTACTTTCCCAGTTAAATTGGTTACAAAGCCATTTTATGTTCTAAGGAGTTTAGATGTTCAGCGACAATTTTGCAATGATATTTGCAGATCTTTTGGCTAATTATACACTATATTTTTCATAGAGAGATTTACAAAATGTGACTGTTAATCCTCTTAACATCTCCACAGGGAAGATAAATGATGAGAAGTATATCACAGATTTGCCTTAATATATTTTTAAGGAAAGATAAAAACAGGAAAAGACATTGAAATTCTATATAAATTTGTATACAGGGAAGAACTTATTCTTAATCTGATGCAAAATTACTTGTTATTATATAGATCCAACATTTGCAGCAACATGGATGGACCTGGAGATTATCATACTAAGTGAAGTAAGCCAGACAGAGAAAGACAAATACCATATGATATCACTTATATGTGGAATCTAAAATATGATACAAATGAATTTATGGTTACCAAAGGGGAAAGTGACTTGCGGTTACGAAAGAGGAAAGTGAGGGGGGATAAATTAGGAGTTTGGGATTAACATATGCACACCACTACATATAAAATAGATAAACAACGAGGCCCTACTGTATAGCACAGGGAACTATATTCAATATCTGGTAATAACCTATAATGGAAAAGAATCTGAAAATATATATATAACTGAATCACTGCTGTATACCTGAAACTAACACAACAATATAAATTAATTATACTTCAATAAAAAGTTGTTTGGGGGACCTATATTCAATATCCTGTAATAAACCATAATGGAAAAGACTATGAAAAAGGATCTATGTATATATAACTGAATCTCTTTGCTGTACAGCAGTAATTAACGCAACATTGTAATTCAACTATACTTCAATAAAAAATAAATTTTTAAAAAGTTGTTTGTTTGGAAAAAAACGTAACTGTGTTAGTTTCCTAGGGTTGCTTTAGCAACGTGCCACACACTGGGTGGCCAAAAAAAAAAAAAAAGAGAGAGAGAGAGAGAGAGAGAAAATACGACATATTCCCTCACAGTCCTGAAGACCCGAAGTCTGCCATCAAGGTGCGGACAGGAAAGCACCTGCTCCAGAAGCTGTAAGGGGAGACCTTTCCTTGCTCCTCCAGCTTCGGAGGGTCCCTGGTAATCCCTGGCATTGTAGCTGCATCACCCCAATCTCTGCCTTCACATTTACATGGCTGTCTTCCCTCTGCAGGTCCACATCCAAATTCCCACTCCTCCTAAGGACATCAGCCATTGGAGTAGGGTCCACCCTGAGGCAATATAACCTCATCTTAACTTGATGCCATGTGCAAAGACCCTCTTTCCAAATAAGGTTGTGGAGGACCATGAACTTGGGGAGACATTGATCAATCCAACAGGTTGACCTTCAAGGTGAAAAATAATTACGGAACTTTTGCATCGTTGTAGAAAGGTTTGGGAAAATGGATGGTGGTACTTATTCTGTAGAGGTGACTGTTTTAGAAAACAGAGCTCCCCAGTTCTAGAGATATGCAGTAGAGCAGTCCCTGCAGTGAACAATGTTTTATTACACGCTGAAAAATTTGTTCGGAGTCGAAATCGAGTTAAATGATCTTATCATAAAAACGGGCAGGAGGAAACTTTTGGAGGTGATGGATGTTTATTGCCTTGGTTGTGCTAATGACTTCATGGGTCCCTACATATGTTCAAACCTATCAAATTGCATATACGTATTCAATATGTGCAGTTTTGGGTATATCAATGACAACTAAATAAAGTGTTACAAAAAAAAAAAAAAAAAAGAAAAGAAAACCAAGAAGAAAATGCATATGCTCATAGGTCAGAGGTGAAGCTATGATGGCATAGGTCAGAGGTGAAGCTATATGGCATAGGTCAGGAACAGGGGTCCATGTGTGTACACTGGATTCCTATGAAGGTGGATGGAATGTGTATTGGGGTTCATTTTCTGATACTATGAACGGTTTTCTGGGTGTTCCACTGACCTTTCCATAAATCCGTTATTCTTCTCACATTCCTCTCTGCAGACGTTTTATTTTTTTTGATGGTATTTCTAGAAGGAAGGCACAGAAATCTATTACATCTTCCTTCCTGTAATCTTTTACGTAAGTGATCTTTTTCCTTCCTTTCTGCAGTGTGATAGCATCCTTCCTCTAAGTACAAACCGTGAAAGCATGTCACGGCCAAGTCACTTCCTTGAAGGTTTATTACATAACCAGTTCTACTGAAGTTGCGTAACTCTGCTAATCAACATACATCACTGAAACAGGACTTAAGAGTAGAGCTACATCTTCCTGCTTACTGACTATTTTCCTTTGCACACATTTGATCCACCCGTCTAGATATATTCGGTGTAATTTGTTTTATCACGGTAACTAATTTGTTGTTCCGTAAGCCAGATGCACCCTGCCCTTACTGTCTACCTCACAAACTGATTCCCTTAAGTGTGAAATGGCAACGTCACATGAACAGCAAACTTTCACCAACGGCTTGGCATACCTTCTGATGGATGCTCTACACCCACCTCCAAGTCCAGCTTCTTCTGCTTCACTGACAGTAAGATTACCAGTGATTCACTTCTGAATACGGCAAACAGTACCCTTCTCTATTTTCTACGAGAAAATTAATCCTACACAAAGTAAGCCTATCTGTCATGTGGCAACATGCTATTTAAATTTTGAACCAGGATTTTGTTTCAAAATGTAGTCCTTTGGGATCATGCTTTTTTCCCCTGATGGGAGGAAGAGACCATTGTAAGTGTTGATGGGAACGACTGCATGCAAAGGGGCCAAGGAGGATGGTCTATAACATGGGACATCCTACATGCTTATCTGGTCCCATGCGTACAGCCCTGAGTTCAACTCCACAGGGATGAATAGCCTGCAAGTGAGATCAGGTCAAAAATACCTCCCACTGCAGGTCTACGAGTATTAGATTTGCTCCAGAGGCTTAATCCGGCTCAGCAAGAACATTCATGCTCCTAAGGACGATTGGGCAGATCACGCAAAGCCTGAAACCCTATTATCACCATCAGGAAATGTCAACATTTGCAGAGTTGGTAAGGACTCCGGGTGGAATATACACCCTTATCTACAAAAAGAAGGTGACATCCTGGAAAGACCATGGGCTTCTGAAGGCTTATGACCTCCAGGGGCAGCCAGTTTCTTGGCTTAAAAAAAAGATACAGAATCATTTTTACTTCTTAAATCTATATCTTAGGTAATCACATCTGTATCAATGGTAATACATGCCTATTAAATGCACTATCATTTTTAAAATTCTTTTTTTAAAATTGAAGTATAGTTGATTTACTACATTGTGTTAGTTTCAGGTGTACAGCAGAGTGATTGTCATATATATATATACTTTTTCAGATTCTTTTCCATTATGGTTTATTATGAGAATTTGAAAATAGTTCCCCGTGCTATACAGTAGGTCCTTGTTTTTTTTGGGTTTTTTTAACCTATTTTATACATAGCAGTTTATATCTGCTAATCCCAAACTCTTAATTTATCCCTCTCCATCCTTTTCCCCTTTGGTAACCATGAGGTTATTTTCTATGTCTGTGAGTCTGTTTTGTAAATAAGTTCATTTGTATTATTTTTTTAGATACCACATATAACTAATATCAAATGACATTTGTCTTTCTCTGTCTGACTTACTTCACTCAGTATGATAATCTCTAGGTCTATCCATGTTGCTGCAAATGGCATTATTTCATTCTTTTTTGTGGCTGAGTAATATTCCATTGTATATGTGTAGCACATCTTCTTTATCCATTCATCTGTCAATGGACACGTAGGTTGCTTCCATGTCTTGGCAATTGTACACAGTGCTGCTGTGAACATTGGGTTACATGTATCTTTTCAAATTAGAGTCAAATACATGATCTTATGTTGTTAAACTATGTAGTGATCTAAGAGCAAAAGAAATGGATAGGTTTCCATCTCAACCATTCTGTTGACTATCCTCCTGACTTTGAACAATTTAATTTTTCTCTGCCTCAATTTCCTCACATATTAAAAGGGGAAGATGATTGGACTTTTCTTACCATGTGACAAATAAATGGCATAATACGTATACACACATAACTTGTTTATTAATTTTACAGAGGAAACCCTAATGGTGACACCTTCCATCATTTGTCAGTTTTCTCAGGGACAAAAATAAAGGCTGCAGGGAAGGAGAGTACATTTTTGCTGTGGAGTCCCAGAGGATACCTTTGAGATTTTCAAAGGCAGATAAAAGAGAAAATATAGAACCCAATCAAATCACACTTGTTATCAATGGTTGTACTTGGAGGATGCAATTGGAGTCCCTGTTATGATCAAATAATGCAAACCCTTTTTATCATTAAATTTTTATTATGGATATAGTTCTCCCAAAGGGAAAAAATATCATTAGAGAAGAAAGTATTACCATTTAATTATAAGATAAAAATCTAAATACATGATTTGGCAATAAGCTCACAGCAATTGTTAAACATTAAAATGAAAATTTAAAAAAAGCACTGTTTCCAAATAATGATTATTTCCAAAGTATAGTTGTTTAGTTTGGGTGGTTTTTTTTTAATTGTCCTTTTAAGAGAATGATTAAACTGAATCATGTTCAATACTTTGCAATGTTGCAATAAGCAAATAGAATTTCCCCAAAGGGCACTTCTGGGACTAAATTGTTTGTTTATAATTTGTCCTCAAAATGTTTTTACAAAGGAAAGATATGTCCTATTTAATTTCCTATTTAAATGATTCTTGAATTCTTACGAAAATCGCATTATACTGAATTTTTATTCTGGTATTCAGATGTGTACAGGCACAGGTATGCATACAGAAACACTGGCCACTAAGTTAATTTTTAAACTATATTTGACTTTTATTTTAAACATCCTTTCACCGTTGGCTATGAAGTTTCTTCGATACTCCCTTTCTTGTATGTCCATGTGGAGCAATCGTGCTACTTAAAATATTAATCATTTAGCAAATGGGAAAGAGACAAGGCATCAGAAAGTTAAGTTGTATAGTTAACACTAGTTATTTCTGTGGTGGTAGGATAATGCTGATTTTTTTTTCCTTTGTATGTTTTCTGCATTTCAAAAGTGTTCCCCCTTTAATTTACCTTTTAAAATAAAGGATCTATTTTTTTTCCCCTACAAGCTCTTTGTCTTCATCCGGTAGTTACAGGATTTCTGTCATATTATGATCATTTGGCATTAATGTACTTTTCCCCTTGAATTCTTTACAATATTAACTTATACTTCCACACACACAAAAAAAAATCAAGGGCAGTTTTTGAGCTAATGATTGAATATCCTGTATCAATTTACACAACTTTATTTTACATGTATCTAACAACCTGTTTTACCTAAAGTCTTTTTTGTCACAGTTCCATTCCATTTTTTTATGTTTATGGCGTTTGATTTTATTTTTTTAACTTTTTATTTCATATTGGAGTATACGTGATGAACAGTGTTGTGTTAGTTGCAGGTGTACAGCAAAGTGATTCAGTTAACCATACACGTGTATCTCTTCTTTTTCAAATTCTTTTCCCATTTAGGTTGTTACATAATTTTGACCAGAGTTCCCCGTGCTATACAGTAGGTCCTTGTTGTCCATTACATTTTGTGAAATGCCCTCTCTCTTGCTTTTTCTAGAGTGTGCTTGGAGATATCTAAGATAGAGTATAAACCGTCTTACCATGAAATTACAAGTCTTAATTAAAAGAAAAAAGTTTCTCTCACATACACCCTTTATTCAGGATATAGCTCTTTTGCTAGCATCACGGAGCCTTTGTCTCTTCCAACTTTATGCTGGGAAGGTAGACAGAGAGAAAGAGAGAGAAGTGTCACTAAACGTTATAAATATGACAGAGAACCCGGTGCGAACACATCTGGGGAGAATTCAGAACAGGAAGCAAAACAAATGAGAAAATCTACACGGTTTTTACTCACAGCAAACCCCAGCTTCATCTTGCAACTTAGAAGAAGGATTGCCATATTTTTCTCCAAGGGGACAGATTATCAGTGTTTTTGGCTCTGGGGGCCAGGTGATCACCTCTGAACTGATAAGATAAAAGCAGACCTTGGCCACAGGCAACAGAATGGGGGTATCTGGGTTCCAGTAAAACTTTACAGAAACAGGTCACAGGGCCTGAGTGCTGCGCATAGGTGCTCAACCTCTGCTATGGACGCCACCTAAGAAGAAGTGAAAACAGGCTTCTCACCATTTATGCAAAGCTGAGGCTTAAATTAAAACCACCACACAAAAAAAACAAACTGTGCAAAATTTCTCCAACCCTCCAGAGCGGGACACGGGGTGGTTCTTTACCCAGAGTATCTGCCACCCGTTTCTGCTTCTGCTTCTCTACATCCAGGGAGAGGGTGCAGATTCCGGGATGCTCCGTGCACAAGGGTGCAGAAAGCGATCAGCGGCACGGGGTAGAAGAATTTCACTCTGAATAGAACGATGCAAGTGCAAGCAGAGAAAAAGAACCCTGGGGGCCATGCATGCTGTGAATCTGGGAGTAGCTTTAAAAAAGTGTACTAAGTTCATCTCAGAAAACCACGGAAACAGAGTGAGCAGTAAGGAGGAAAATGAACCAGCCCAGGAAGTCATTCGGGGAGCGGCGTTTGGAACAGCGAGGATGTGAGACTGCCCATGGCTACTCCCACGGTTAGAGCAGCTGTGAAGCCCTGAGGCTCGGGCACTGCCCTTCTCCAGCCTGTTCACGGCTATCACCTTACCCAAGATGAGTAAGGGAAAAGCACACACACAAATACAGAATAAGAGAATGGGAACTACATACAGGGCATGCACTCCAAGAACGTAAATCTAAAAATAGCCCATCCCATCAGAATAGGAAAAAGGAATCAAAAAACTGCATTAGAATCAGGATTTCATATGTCTAAATTAAACCCCAAATGCGGAGAATAAAATAGGACATTTCATTACTTTATTCAATAACTCTTTGGCAGCATCCACCGGGTGCCGCTTTACGTCCATGAGGGACCGGTAAGACACTATATCAAATGAGGTATCCCACCCCTCCTGGGAGGGTGGGGGGCTTCCCGCCTAGTAAGGGAAGCACACAGGTAAGCAACTGGTCATGACCCAGGATTCTAAGGGAGCAGACAGATGAGGGAGACGAAGGGAGATTTCATTGGGGGGATATAATGCTTTTGCTGAGACTTGACAGATGACACATCAGACAAAGCCAATCTCTGGGCAACCAGAGAGTTTGTCAGGTCAAGGGTCCAATGATGGGGAACGTGATATGGATCCAGTTACCGGGCTTTGTCGGCAAAATGAAGACTGTAAGAAATGAAGAAGAATCCATGTCATCAGATTTGGAGGTCCATGAAAGATGGTGTAACCTGATGGTGAAAGCCACGGTTAAAGCTGCGGCATGTTCAACAGCTGGTCCAGATAAGCATCAATGAACTCTTAGATGAGCATCATTGACCTCTTGGATAAGGGTCCATGACCTCCTGGATAAGGGTCCATGATCTCCTGGATAAGGGTCCACAATCTCCTGGATAAGGGTCCATTTCTTCCTGGACCATGGTCCATGATCACCCGAAGTAAAGAGGATAAATGGTGAAGACTGAAATCCGTGTAGCCTGATAAATCAATTCATTGGTATACATTGGAATATGTTCATTGGATACATCTTAGAAACATTTAACCATTTTTTACTCTGTTGAGCAATTGTGTAAGTTGCAATTCTTATCCCATATAAATAGCATGTTTTAAATACTGTTATTCAATAGAAATGACTATACTTCCTAATTATCCAGATAGCAGCTCATTTCCTGTGGAATCCACCTCCAAGGTGTATTGTTCGAAGACAGCCTGTAACTAAGCAAGTGGGATGAAAGAAATCATAGAAACAGGTCAGGTTTCAAAAATTAAATTTTATCCTATGGTTTCAGGGAAGCTAAACTAGCAGAAAATGAAATCCCAGACCAAAAAAAAAGAGAATTGGAAAATGAAGTTTTAGCCTCAGGGGAAATATCAGAAAATGACTAATGGGATGAAAAAAACACAGCTCAGATCGAGAGGGTGGGAAAAAATAAAGGAATGGAAATCACTGATCAAAAATGTATGACCTAGTCTTCAATAATGTATGATCTGTAAACACTAAACTCATGTGACCTGTGCATATGGTGTTTTTTGTTTTGTTTTTTTTTGTTTGTTTTTTTGCGGTACGCGGGCCTCTCACTGCTGTGGTCTCTCCCGCTGCGGAGCACAGGCTCCAGACGCGCAGGCTCAGCAGCCATGGCTCACGGGCCCAGCCGCTCCACGGCATGTGGGATCTTCCCGGACCAGGGCACGAACCCGTGTCCCCTGCATCGGCAGGAGGACTCTCAACCACTGCGCCACCAGGGAAGCCCTGGTGGTATTTTTTTTTTTAAAAAAAAGAAAAGTCATGAAGGGTAAGAGGAAATAGGTAGTACAAAAGAGGTGATTGCATTTGCCAAGGAAGGTGATATGTTGGCTACATAGGTCAGACAAGGATAGTTCCTTTTATCACTGGGCTTCTGTCAGATGGTTCTGTTACTTGTGATTGAAGATGCTCTTTCCCCTAAGACTACTGGTCTCAACAAGGAACATATACATCCCCGTTCTCCTTAGAATTGCCTTGTTATCCCACCTGAGAACTGTTCAGGTTTCTTGGAACCTGGATTTCCGCAAGAAAATTTCCCTAAGAGTACCATAAACTTAGCCAAGTTATGGGTAGCTTTGGTCAAAGACAGCTAGAGCTTCCTGTGTCTTGATTTTCCTGGTGACTTCGTTGAATGTTTTGTATTCTTCAGACAACCAGGTGGGAAACATTTGGGAAAACTCTTCTAGTCATTAGGGCTATCCCTTCAAACAGCCCAGGGTGGGTTAGAAAGACTTGTGAACTACTGAATCTGATTGTTTTGGGTACAGTTTTGCATAGACCACTCATATTTCCTATCAGCTCTTCATATATTGCTACTCCTTCTTTGAGAGCCCAAATAGATATATTTCATACCATCTGTATTCATCTATTTTGCTTCTAACCTTCTGCTTGATGCTTGGACTATTTTTGTCTCTGTCCTCCATTCTCTGCAAATTCCTTCATAATAAGTTTCATGTTCTTCTCTTCTTTTCTTTTTTTACCATTCTATTCCAATTTCCTGAATCTTTCTTAGACACTTCTACACTATGTTTAATTCTCATTATCGAAGTATATATTTTAAAAATAAGATTTCTCGTTTTTCTTTCCAACATATCTGTTTGGCTCACTTTCAGATATATCATCTCGGTTTAATTCTGCCTTCTTCTGTATCTGTCTTTTTTTTAGATGAGCCTAAAATATTTTTAGCAATAAATCACTGTAATTATAGTAGTGATGATCACCTTGTATTTCGGAATAAGGGTACGTGATTACTCCAGTAAAGATCTTTCAAGAACTTCACTCAGTTCTGATTTTGTACCCCAAGCATAAAGCATGATTTCAAGTTGTGTGTGCAACATTTTTATTTTAGTGTCTGATGCTTTGACTCATGGTTTATCACAGACTAGAATCTCTTTGTCTCATTTTCTCTTCAAATCTTCATTTGCCTCTACTTTTCAGATGAAATGCTCACATCCCTAAGAATCTATACCCACCTCTTCCAAGGTTTAGTCGCTTCTTTTTTCCTTTTGTATATGTGGTATAAAATGTCTATTTTTTATAGACTTTATTTTTTTTATTATTATTTTAGTATTTATTTGGTTGCGTTGAGTCTTAGCTGTGGCAGGCGGGCTCCTTAGTTGCAGCTTGCTGGCTCCCCAGTTGTGGCACACAGGCTCCTTAGTTGTGGCATGTGAACTCTTAGTTGCAGCATGCATGTGGGATCTAGTTCTCTGACCATGGATTGAACCCAGGCCCCCTGCACTGAGATCATGACGTCTTAACCACTGTGCCACCAGGGAAGTCCCAAAATGTCTATTTTTATAATTGATTTTAACTCATCACTTATATATGCCATCATCAATGTACATCAACCAATCAGGGGCGGGAACTACACAGGGGTTTTCTCCACTTGTCTTATAACACAGAACTTTCCACACAGTAGATACTCAAATGTTAGATGAACTGAATTGTAAGTTACATAAATTCTTTTTGAAAATGTTTATATATAATCTTAATCTTAGAGGATCTCAATATTTTGAGTCATAATAGGAAACAAAACAAAAAGAACACTATTTTTTGAGAGGAATCTAAATATTTCTTCATGCAAATACATAATTAAAACAGATTTAATTATATATATTCTGAAATTTTCATGTGGCAGAGACAAAGCTAGTACTTTCTGAGAAATTACAGGAAGGAAAAGCGGGAAATGAAGACTATAAAGTGAAAATAATTATTTCATGGAGTGAAATGAATTCATTTCAAGAAACTAAACAACTGTATTGGACTTTTTAACACTTTACTCCGTCCTCACTTTATCTGACAGGATTGCCAGCAATGTGGGTTTAAAACAAAGGTAGTTTTACTTAGAAATAAATATCACCTTGTGCCAAAAGAGAAAATGTGCATGATAGAAACAAAAGCAAAAATAAACAAGCGGGACCTAATCAAACTTCAAAGCTTTCGCACAGCAGAGGAAACCACCAACAAAACAAAGAGACAACCTACAGACTGGGAGAAAATATTTGCAAATGAAGCAACTGACAAAGGATTTATCTCCAACATATACTTGCAGGTCGTGCAGCTCAATATCAAAAAACCAAAAAACCCAATCCAAAAATGCGCAGAAGATCAAATAGACATTTCTCCAAAGAAGACATACAGATGGCCAATAGGCACATGAAAAGATGCCCAACATCACCAATTCTTTGAAAAATGCAAATCAAAACCAAAATGAGGTATCACCTCATACCTGTTAGAATGGCCATCATTAAAAAGTCTACAAACAGGGGCTTCCCTGGTGGCGCAGTGGTTGAGAGTTTGCCTGCCGATGCAGGGGACACGGGTTCGTGCCCCGGTCTGGGAAGATCCCACATGCCGCGGAGCGGCTGGGCCCGTGAGCCGTGGCCGCTGAGCCTGCGCGTCCGGAGCCTGTGCTCCGCAATGGGAGAGGCCACAACAGTGAGAGGCCCACGTACCGCAAAAAAAAAAAAAAAAAAAAAAAAAAGTCTACAAACAATAAATGCTGGAGAGGGTGTGGAGAAAAGGGAGCCCTCCTGCACTGTTGGTGGGAATGTAAATTGGTGCAGCCACTGTGGAGAACAGTATGGTGGCTTCTTAAAAAACCTACAAATACAGTTACCATATGATCCAGCAATTCCACTCCTGGGCATATACCCGGAGAAAACTAATTCAAAAACATATGTGCACCCCAATGTTCATAGCAGCACTATTTACAGTAACCAGGACATGGAAGCAACCTAAGTGTCCATTGACAGATGAGTAGATAAAGAAGATGTACATTTATACAATGGAATATTACTCAGCCATAAAAAAGAATGAATTATTGCCATTGGCAGAAACATGAATGGACCTAGAGATTATCATACTGAGTGAAGTAAGTCACATAAAGATAAATATTATATGATACCACTTATATGTGGAATTTTAAAAATAATACAAATGAACTTATCTACCAAACAGAAACACACTCACAGACATAGAAAACAAACTCTTGGCTACCAAAGGGGAAAGAAAGGGGGAGAAAAATTAGGAGTATGGGATTAACAGATACATACCACTATATATAAAATAAACAGTAAGGATTTACCATATAGCATAGGGAACTATATTCAATACCTTGTAATAACTTATTATGGAAAAGAATCTGATATATATATATATATATATATATATATATATATATATATACACACACACATATATAACTGAATCACTTTGCTGTACACCTAAAACTAACACAATATTGTAAATCAACTATACTTCAATTAAAAAAAAAGAGTGGACAAAAGGTACAGGGAATGGATATTATTCAAATTCAATCAAATACAGTTTCTAAATTATAAGGCAAGTAAAATAAACGACTAAAACTTAGCTGGCTATAATTAAAAGGCACATACTCTTCTAGGCACCATGAAAATATCCCCTTGAATCTACACATCAAATATGAGAGGGAGAGACTAAACTGAGACAAAAACATACTGTATAGCACAGGGAGGTCAGCTCGGTGCTTTGCGACGACCTAGAGGGGTGGGATAGGGAGGGTGGGAGGGAGACGCAAGAGGGAGGGGATATGGGTATGTATGTCTGCATGTGGCTGATTCACTTGGTGTGTGACAAGGCTAGCACAGTACTGTGAAGCAGTTATACTCCAATAAAGATCAATTAAAAAAAAAAAGGTACCCGGTAATTGCCCCAATCACACAACCAGTAAAGCGCAGAGCTTCTGCAAAAATCCAAGTCTTGCAAGCTATTATATATATAGGATGGATAAACAACAAAGTTGTACTGTACAGCAAAGGAACTATATTCAATACCTGGTGATAAACCATAACGGAAAAGAATACGAAAAAGAATATGTAAGTATAACTGAATCATTTTGCTGTGCAGCAGAAATTAACACAACATTGTAAATCAACTCTACTTCGATAAATAAATGTTTAAAAAATCCAAGTCTTTTCCATATACTACACTGCACTCCCCCACCCTCCATCATCCCAAATTCTTTTTTTTTTAATTTTAGAATTTTATCTATTTTTTTATACAGCAGGTTCTTATTAGTTATCCATCTTATACATATTAGTGTATATATGTCAAGACTTGCCTCACGCACTGCATTGCTCTGGAGTTCTGATGTAGAGAGAAGTAATAAGACATAAAATTATTGGTTTCTGTTCATCTACTCTCTATGTTTTCTTCTTTCCTCCCTTCCCTCTTTCCTTTCAACTTCCATAGTAATTGTTGATCCATAAGTCACAATTCGAATTAATCCTACAGAGGATTAATATGTCAAGTATCTTCGTGATGATGCATCTCTTTTAATAGCAGAAAATACTTTCTTTCAAAATATACAAATATTACATAAGATATGTCCTCAAGAAACATCAGGGTTTTCTTTTTTTCAGGAAAGAAACAAAATAATACTTCCAATATGCATTTCTTATCATTGTTTATTCTGAATAAATAAATGTATATGTGTGTGAGCTTTTATAAATAAATATGCTTTTATAAAACCAGATAGATAAGATATAATGCGCTTAAGGTCTAGAACATCAGGATGGTCCACACACACATATAAATTCTTATTGTTGACATGAACCGAAAAACAAACAAAAATATGTAGATATATAGGCTCCTTTTCTTGCACAGATAAAGTGGATTTTTCCAAAAACACCATCAAATCCGTTGTCTTAGGATGCCAAGCGGTTGCAGGACAAAAGGTTCTATTACTCCTTCTCTGCCTCTCTAATTTCATACCCCGTGTCATGACGTATTTATGTACAAATTGTCTAACTGTCACTAGATCATCTTCATACTTCAGTATGCAAATCTCCACGACAGAGTTCAAAGGAGGCCTTTCTGATACAGACATGTGCTTTAGAGGTACTGCTTTCTACCCCGTCTCAAATATACTTTCCTTTTGTTCATAAAATGCTCACAAATTTCAAGGGCAGAAAATGACATTCAATTGTGTCAGGCAGAAAGGGCCCCAGCAAAGATGATTCCTGGGCTCTTTGTGTTCATTTATGGCGTTTTAGGACATTGATCACGTAAATGTGTGCTTGCAGAATTTTAAGGTCTGATGTATCCTGTTGGAGGGGGAACGGAAAAATTTACTAATCAGACTCAGGTCATTACCTGCCTAACTTAAACTTGGATGATCATTTTTTTTTTTAAATAATTGAAAGCTGATAGAGAGCAGTGAAGGGAGATTTATAATAGGACGCAAACTTCATTTTTAAGCCTCTGTCTGAGGGCACTGATAGAATCAAATACTTTTGCGTTCTTTGAAGAATATAAATTGTTTCATGGCTGGCCGTTCCCTGGGACTTGGTTATTCACCGTCGGGGATCAAAGATAAGGACTGGGGTGTTCAGCTGAAATGAGAGGTGTGTACAGTGTTGATAAAAATCAGAGGCCCTTCTGATACTAATGGGCCCATCAAACAGCTCCCCAATACAAATAGCTTCCCCAGCTCTTTGGAATCAAGCAACTTCACTTTCTTAGAGGCGAAGGAATTGTCCTACCTGTCCTGCCTTCCAAGATGGGGCCAGGCTTCGGGGTATTATGCAGCTAGCTTTTCTGGGGCACAGGGGAGCTTTCCTTCAATACATCCCCTGGAAACAGCAAAGACTTTTAGGATTCCACTTTGGAATTCTGCCATCATGTACTGCTCAGACCAGGGGAAAACTAAAGGAAACTCTTAATCTTTCATGCTTCTTCCCAATCTAGCATTTGTAATAGATATGGGTTTCAGGTGAAGTGGACGGGTATGGATTCCGTACCCGATTCTAAATCGGTTTTGCTCACAGTAACATGTTCAGATTTGATTAATAATGAGATGACTTGAGTATAGCACAGAGAACTCTGCTCAATATTATGTAACAACCTAAATGGGAAAAGAATTTGGAAAAGAATAGATACATGTATATGTATAACTGAATCACTTTGCTGTACATCTGAAACTATCACAACATTGTTAATCAGCTATACTCCAATATAAAATAAAAAGTTAAAAAAAAATATATATATATATAAATTAATGAGATGACTTGTAAGGGAACATTGTTACATGTGGTCCACTCTGGCCCACAGTGCCCTTTACTAATCAACCCCGAGTATTTGGGAAAATGTTGGCATGTCACTCCTAAAGAGTTATTAGCAAGTTTCCTTAGCATTCGTCCTAGTTACCCTAAGTCCTATGGAAATATTTGCTTTTGCTCTATATTTATTTTTCTGACTCAGACAATATATTAGCATTCCTCTGCTTAAAATGAAAGATGGTATTCTTTGGGGAATTTTGTAGCAACTTGAGAATAGATGCAGATTTAGATGTCCATATACAAATATTAGGCTACACACACAGAGCTGCACACAAAATCTGGTATAAACCACTCAAAGCAAACCACAAACATTTACCCCCCACTCCGTCTCCATCAAAAATCTCAACTCCTGTGCTTCCATCAACCACCCAACCCCATAGAAACAGGCCCACATCACTTACCTAAGGCAGAATCAGCACTATTTGCTTTGCTTCAGGACCTCAGCCTTGTCAACACGGACGGTTCACACATGTGGAGCTGGGGGGCCAGCAGCAATACAGCTGGAATCTGCGAGTTCCTGTAATTAGTCTTCATCCCTCAGAGGACAGAGGAGGAAATTACAGTAAGTGAGGTTTCCTAATTTTTCCAAAGTTGCAGAGTTCATCCCATTAATAAGAGGGCAAACTGAGACAGTGTACACCTACAATGAATATAATGTGATATGTCAGTTATCTCTCAAGTAAACCAAAAAAGAGCAAAGGTATTAAAATCTAGTTCTTAGCCTTCCAGCTCTCTCTCTCCACTCAGAAAAAAACTGACTGAGTTTCTCATGTGTGTGAGGTCTTTAGCTGAGTTCCATTGATGAATTAGGTGACTAAAATAGAACCAGTCCCTTTCCTAATGGTATTTGGGGAGACAGATGGTAAACAAGAAATTAAAAGGTTGTTTAAGTTCCATGGTAGGAGAAACACTGATTTCAGAGAGGGCTACATGCCCCTGTATGGCTTGAATGGATTGTAGGAGAAATTATAATGCATGACCACATATATTTATTCTAATCAGGGCACTAATCCTGTGTGAGGACCCCACCCTCATGAACTCATCTAAATCTAATCAGCTCCCCATGTCCAAACACCATCATAAGGGGGGTTAGCACCTCAAAATATGAATTTGGGGAAACACAGATATTCATCCAGATCATGTATATAATGAATGTCTGTTCCTCAGAAAACTAAAAACAGAATTACCATATGACCCAACAATCCCACTCCTGGCCATATATTGAGACAAATCTATAAATTGAAAAGATACATGCATCCCTACGTTCACTGCAGCACTATTTACAATAGCCCAAACATGAAAACCACCTAAGTGCCCATCGAGAGATGGGTGGATAAAGAAGATGTGGTACCTATATACAATGGAATACTACTCAGCCATAAAAAAGAATGAAATAATGCCATTTGCAGCAACATGGATGGACTTAGAGATGATCATATTAAGTGAAGTCAGTCAAAGACATATATCGTCTGATATCATTTATAGGTGGAATCTAAAATACGGCACAAATGAACTTATCTACAAAACAGAAACAGACTCACAGATGGCGAGAACAGGTTTGCGGTTGTCAAGGTGTGGTGGGGGGAGGGAGGAATGGATTGGGAGTCTGGGATTAGCAGACGTAAACTAGTATATATAGGATGGATAAACAATGAGGTCCTACTATACAGCACAGGGAACTATATTCAATATCCTATGATAGGGGCTTCCCTGGTGGCACAGGGGTTAAGAATCCGCCTGCCAATGCAGGGGACACGGGTTCGAGCCCTGGTCCAGGAAGATCCCACATGCCGTGGAGCAATGAAGCCCGTGCGCCACAACTACTGAGCCTGCGCTCTAGAGCCCGTGAGTCACAACTACTGAGCCGCACACCTAGAGCCCATGCTCCGCAACAAAAGAAGCCACCGCCATGAGAAGCCCACGCACTACAACAAAGAGTAGCCCCTGCTAGCCACAACTAGAGAAAGCCCACGTGCAGCGACAAAGACTCAACAGAGGCAAAAATAACTAACTAAATAAAATTTTTCTTTTAATGAAGAACAAGAAAAAAGAATGTCTCTGTGTATAATTGAGTCACTTTGCTGTACAGCAGAGACTGGCACAACATTGTAAATCAATTAGACTTCAATAAAAAAATGTATGTCTAGATACATTGGATATATTTATTTATCATAAATATAACTATTTTATGCATAATATGCATTTATACTTAATACAAATATTTGTGTTTTGTTTCTATACATAAGTATATATGTATATGCAATATGTATGGATATACATACTCATACACATTGTATAAAACATATATGCACACATCACATACATATGTGTACCCTTGCACGTGTGCCATAATGAATTAAGCTTCATGCTCGCATGGGGCCACCTGGAGTGCAGCTTTCTGAATTAGATGAGACAATTCCATTCTAACCCGATATACTGAGCATTTCCATCCTGCCCAAATGCACCAGACAGAAAGCTGAAAAGAGCACTTTTGCCAATCCCGATGTGTTCACAATCTCCTGGGCAGAAAGAGCCTTTTCTGTATTGCCTGGACATGCACGTGGACGGACTTCTAGCAGAAAAAGGATGTCTGAGGTTAGGGAGTGGGGCGGACCCAAAGTGCCCAGTTAAAATAAACCAGTATTTATTTACGAAGGCCCTGCTAGGTACCAAGTGTTTTCTATGTTTCACCGCATTCTACAGTTTTTGTACTCTTGGAGATATGACTATCCTGGTTTTACTGGAAAGGAAAACACAGCACGGAGAATTGACGTGAAGTTGGGACTGGAGAACTGGTAAGTCGGGGCCTGATTAGAACGCAGCTGTGCTTGCCACCCACTGCCATCAGCTTCCCTCCACCAGTGGTTTGCAGCCTGTGCTCCTCTGAGCCTTGAGATTCCACAGAGGAGGGAGACCCAGGGGCCGGGAACAAAGCCCTGGATTTTTCTGTCACATGCTTTTGGCTCAGCACGCCATCATGGGGAGAAGATCCCACTGCTGCGTCTGCATTTGGAATCCACGTGGCTGCACCACATTAAGGTCTGAGAGGCACATCCCATACCCATCTGTACCCCGGCTTTCTGTGTCCTTTTAGAATCATTGGATCCATGCTATCTGTATAATCCAGCATTCTAGGTTTCATTTTATGAGGGTCCTTCTAATCTTCAGGGTCCCTACTCAATGATTTATTATCGGTCAATAAGATATGCTTTTGTTTCGAAACAAAATCAGGGACATAGAGAACAGACCTGAGGTTGCCAAGGGGGAGTCGGAGTAGTGGCAGGATAGACTGGAGGGATGGGTTGGGGGTCTGGGGTTAGCAGCTGCAAACTAGTACAGATAGGATGGATAAACAACAAGGTCCTACTGCAGAGCCCAGGGAACGATATTCAATATCCTGTGACAAACCATCATGGAAAAGAATATGTGTATGTATATATATATATATATGTACACACACACACACACACATATATATATATACATGTATAATTGAGTCACACTGTAATTCAACTATACTTCAATAAAAAAAATTTTAAAAAGAAGGTATACTTGTCTCCCTTTTTCCTATAAAAACTAAGGCATGGTCCCAACTTAATGATCCAGGGGAAAAGATACATAAAAACAACTTAACCAAAGAACAGAACTGACACGAAGGGTCCTGCTGATGAGATGCGCTCCAGGTAACTGTCAGAGCCGGGCTAACCACCGGCCTCTTTGAATTTCTCTCAGCTGGTGGTTATCAGTAAGCACTGGACGGGTCTCCAAGGAAACCATAGTGTCTCCCCACAGCTACAGCCTTCTCTTTCCCTACCCTCTCTTTGGAGGGTCTATTTTATAAACTCCGTATCTTCCGTCCCCTCAAGGTAAGTGAAAGGCATCACTGATCTGTTTCATGTTCTAAAGCAGAAAGTTCTCCTGGGGTCAGGGGGCAGGACAGAAGACACTAAGATTTTTCTTTCTTAGTGATATATTTTTGCAGCTCAGCTGTAAGAGCAGTATTTTTAAAACAGTCCTCATTTTCCCTAGCCAAGGGGTGTGATGTTGACTAAATCCAGCGGACCGGTGGCTTTTGAGGAGTGCCTCTGTCAACAGCACTACCTAAAAATATCCTTTTCCTCCTTTATAAACTATTTTAGTCCTATTTCCACGACTCCTGCCCCCTGAACGCCAGTCTGGAAATCCTAGTGGCAGTGTGGCTAAGAATGTCGCCTGCCATACCAGCGAGCAAAGATGTTGCAGCCCTGAAGCCCTCAGTCACTGCAGCCGCCCCCCTGAGGGCATTCAGGATGGAGAAAAACAGGATATTGGCCCCAGAGAACTAAGGTGCATATCAAAGGAATGATTTCAACGAGACCAGACTCTCGCATCTTCCCATACACAGAAATGTGCTACATTCATGAACTTGAGATGTCTGGTTCTCTCTAGTTAAATTAACAGTGACCTTTTGACGTTGGCAGAAACCCCTACATATCCAGGCTCCTCCCCTACCTTTCTGGAGCAGTCCCTCAGAGCTATCTGAGATGCTGCTTGCTGGGCTTAAGTCCTCAGAAAGTCCGCCAAATACAACATAATTCTCAACTTTCAGGTTGTGCTTTTTTTTTTTTTTTCAGTTGAGAGCAGCAACTGTCTACATGGGGATCAGAAATGATTCCATGGACAAATGCATTTGAAATGTTTGCTAATCAGACTATGCTGATGGGTTTTAGTTGGTTTTTTAAAAATTTTTGTTGGAGTATAGTTGATTTACGATGTTGTGTTAGTTTCAGGTGTACAACAAAGTGAATCAGTTATACATATACATATATCCACTCTTTTTTAGATTCTTTTCCCATATAGACCATTACAGAGTATTGAGTAGAGTTCCCTGTGCTATACAGTAGGTTCTTATTAGTTATCTATTATATATATAGTAGTGTGTATACGTCAATCCCAATCTTCCAGTTTATCCCTCCCACCCCTTACCCCTTGGTAACCGTAAGTTTGTTTTCTACATCTGTAACTCTATTTCCATTTGTAGATAAGTTCATTTGTACCCTTACCATATGATCCAGCAATCTCACTCCTGGGCATATATCCGGAGGAAACCATAATTTGAAAAGGTACATGCACCCCAATGTTCACAGCAGCACTATTTACAATAGGCAAGACATGAAAGCAACTTAAATGTCAATCGACAGATGAATGGATAAAGAAGATGTGGTACATATGTACAATGCAATATTAACCATAAAAAAGAAAGAAATAATGCCATTTGCAGTAACATGGATGGACCTAGAGATGATCATACTACGTGAAATAAGTCAAAGACAAATATCACATGATAGGACTCACATGTGGAATCTAAAAAATGGATTTTCGTTTTATAGAAAAAAGGTATGTACACATTTCCTTAGTTGTTCACTGTCGTGTATGAGGTAGGTTTTGAACGCTGCATTTAATATCACTGATACATCTCCTTAGAAGAACTGTTTGCATGAATTAGAATCCATTCCCACCAGCTCCCCAGCGTGGAAAAACACGAACGTGAACGTGACAGCTACTAAAACAAACTGAAACGAAACGAAGGACAATGGATTTTTTTGTTCTTTAAAAATAATTTAACAGGGCTTCCCTGGTGGCGCAGTGGTTGAGAGTCCGCCTGCCGATGCAGGGGACACGGGTTCGTGCCCCGGTCCGGGAAGATCCCACATGACGCGGAGCGGCTGGGCCCGTGAGCCATGGCCGCTGAGCCTGCGCGTCCGGAGCCTGTGCTCCGCAACGGGAGAGGCCACAGCAGTGAGAGGCCCGCGTACCGCAAAAAAAATAAATAAATTAAATAAATAAATAATTTAACAGGATAATTCACTTTTACAGTCTTAGTTGAATGTATTATCGAAATTCTCCCACCGAAGGCTGCTTGAATTGAACATGGAATACGAGCAGTGTGTTCAGTGCTCTCTGCAAAGTGTACGGATTCAGCATGTGGGCAAATAAGTCCTCCTGTTCATGACCACAATCAAAGGATCATCAAAGTGTCTCCCTAGCATTATGTTTCGTTAGCCAGTACACAGAAGTACATGGTGTAACTAAAAGTCCCCTTTTTTTCTAGGACAGGAAGAGGAAGGAAGGGGACAAAAAAACATGAGAGGCAGGAGGTAGGAAGTCAGGAGGGAAAACAAGAAAAATCTCTGGGAAGATATTTTTAATAACGGGAGAGAAACAAAAACAAAAACAGACATACCTGCACATTTGCGTCCAGATGTGGCGTGATTCATTGGCCCTGGCTTTGGAAATGAGTTTCTGAGATGCGCTGACTGTTGTAATGGTCCCTTCCCTTGGGCTATCGTGGACTCCACACTCCTAAGTCCACCTGCCCACAGGGAAGTGATTTCTTCTGTGTCTGCAAGTCTGAAAAACCACATAAGGTTATCTTTAAAAAACACCTGAAATCGTTTTGTTGAATGAAGGGCAAGTTTTAAATTTACTCCAAATAATAATTCTATGATTAATTAATTCTAGCTAATTTCATGGCTTTTTGATCTTTAACTGATATTCCAAAATTATAACACTTATCTGTAGTAAACTTAAATGTTATATTTAACTATAAACATTTAACTATATACGTAATTATATATATAATCTATCAGTCATCTATTTATACGTCCATCTTATGTATCCCGCCATCCATCTTATCTATCTTGTTTCTATCTATCTATATATCTATTATCTATCAATCCATCTAATAATCTATCCATCCATCATATCTATCTATCTATCTATCTATCTATATGCATACATATCAGCTATATAAAGAAACTTCACTCTCGAAATGACTGCCTATTTCTTCAGCATGCACGTGTCCCAGGAAAGATTTCCCCAAAATCTGCAGAGTGTTTGAAATATTCTGACCAAAACTACAGGGGATGTGGCACACCAGAAGCCATTTGGGGCACTCTGAGGGCCCCTCGAAGAACCCAACTGCCTTTGCAACCTGGATGGACATGGAGAGAGCAGTCCCCTTCTGGTCAGGAGAGATGTGCTCATTTTAAGCCTCTCTGGGCAGAGAAAACCACCCAGGAGTTCTTCTAGGGGCCCTGAATCACAGGGTCTTACCAGGGAATAAGCTCTGAATTGCAGCTGCTGGTGACTGAGCTGATTCCTCTCCATCCCCTCCGTGCATCGAGGCTGCCTTAGGGAAAGCAGCAGCTGGATGTATTTGCGAGGCATCTGTAAATGATTCTCCCGGGCTAACACTAGCATGGCCCGCTATTCAGTAAATAAAATGCAATCTCTCCAGGCTGCGCCGGTTGCCTCGCAGGACTGATATCTACCTGGAGGCTAGTGGAGTTCTATCCAATTTTGACCATGAGGAATTATATTCCAGATTTGATTTGAAGCTGGAATACCATACTCTTGAAATAATGGCCTGGATGACCATAGTTTATGTTATAACTCTATCTCCCGTTGTTAGAAATAAAAATCTCTTTCTCAAAATAAAGATACAGTGGTATCAGATCAAATGTGGCAGAGAACAAAGAGAAATACGCTGGTCCAGGGACAGCGTCGAATGAGCACAGGAGGCCATGTAGAATCTAGAAATACAAAGAGCTTGCTTGCCGCAGAAATGTAGCAAGTCGGTTACTCCGGTTGTTTGTGGATCTTACAGAGGGAGATGACCCTGGATATTAAAACATGAACCAAGATGACTTCAACCCTCATTTACCTTCCCATTCAAGAGAGATCACTTCTGCACGGTGAATTAAATCAGGGGGCTGGGAGCTCAAATGTAATCATGTTTTGTGGACCTCGAGACCTCTTGCATAGAATCACAGCAAACAAATGGTTCAGTTCAGACCCTAAAACTAATTCCTGGACAGTCTCTCTGCAAAAACACCACCCCGCAGTTTCTGAATGTGAAAAAATGGGCACAGACTTCAGACCTGTGGATATTCATATGTTTTCACGTGCAACCATATGCTCCTTGCTGAGGTTTTCAATCCATTTTATGAGAGCACACACACACACACACACACACACACACACACACACACACGGTAATGCATGTCTCATATATTTCCTCCAATGAATTCTCATTCTGTCCTGAAACAGGTACTTGTCTTTAGAAATAATCTTTGTGTACTACTAGAATCTAAATAGGAAGAGATGATCAAGATAGTTATTTGTGGGAAATACTGTGTGTAATTCATTTTTAACTAAATATGTGCCCGTTGTCAGGTAGCAAAATGAACAGCTAATGGGTAGGGTGCTTTAGAATTTGCACAGTCCTTTGGCAGTGCTTATGTCCAGAATTATTTTTCAAATGTGGATCCAAGTCACCTCCTATGTGTTACGAATCAGCCATAAGTCCATGGGCGAGTTTCTTCCTCCTTCTAATGTCCCCTGTTCTAAGGTATAGACATGCTATGTAGATAAGAATTAACATGTGTAAAATATGTGATGTAAAATCTGGTGATGGAGCCTATTTGGATGATGAGGAGATGAGAAGGAAGAAGACACTGAAATACATTTGCTCTCTTGGGCAGAATTCCTGTGAGGCAGCACCTGATGCATATGACTTATTCATAAAAGATTGTAAGCAAGACATTGCCAGGAGATTGATTCAATATGGCGGAGTAGAAGGACGTGCTCTCACTCCCTCTTGTGAGAGCACCGGAAACACAACTAACTACTGAACAGTCATCAACAGGAAGACACTGGAACTCACCAAAAAAGATACCCCACAACCGAAGACAAAGGAGAAGCCACAATGAGATGGTATGAGGGGTTCAATCACAGTAAAATCAAATCCCATAACTGCTGGGTGGGCGACTCACACACTGGAGCACACTGACACCACAGAAGTCCACCCACTGGAGGGAAGGTTCTGAGCCCCACATCAGGCTTCCCAACCTGGGGGTCTGGCAACAGGAGGAGGAATTCCTAGAGAACCAGACTTTGAAGGCTAGTGGGAATTGATTGCAGGAATTTGACAGGACTGAGGGAAATAGAGACTCCACTCTTGGAGGGCACACACAAAGTAGTGTCTGCATCAGGACCCAGAAGAAGGAGCAGTGACCCCAGGGGAGACTGAACCAGACCTACCTGCTAGTGTTGCAGGGTTTCCCGCAGAAGCGGGCGTGGGGGTGTGGCTGTGGCTCACCGTGGGGACAAGGACACTGGCAGCAGAAGTTCTGCGAAGTACTCCTTGGCATGAGCCCTCCCAGAGTCCACCACTAGCCCCACTAAAGAGCTGGGGTAGGCTCCAGTGTTGGGTTGCCTCAGGCCAAACAACCAACAGGGACAGAACGCAGCCCCACCCGTCAGCAGACAAGCAGATTAAAGTTTTACTGAGCTCTGCCCACCAGAGCAACACCCAGCTCTACCCACCACCAGTTCCTCCCATCAGTAAACTTTGCACAAACCTCTTAGGTACCCTCATCAACCAGAGGGCAGACAGCAGAAGCAAGAAGAACTACAATCCTGCAGCCTGTGGAATGAAAACCACATTCACAGAAAGACAGACAAAATGAAAAGGCAGAGGGCTATATAACAGATGAAGGAACAAGATAAAACCCCAGAAAAACAACTAAATGGAGTGGAGATAGGCAACCTTCCAGAAAAAGAATTCAGCATAATGATAGTGAAGATGATCCAGGACAGAAAAAGAATGGAGGCAAAGGTTGAGAAGATGCAAGAAACGTTTAAGAAAGACCTAGAAGAATTAAAGAAAAAACACTTAGAAGAATTAAAGAACAAACAGAGATGAACAATACAATAACTGAAATGAAAAATACACTAGAAGGAATCAATAGCAGAATCACTTAGGCAGAAGAATGGATAAGTGACCTGGAAGACAGAATGTTGGAATGCACTGCTGCAGGACAGAATAAATAAAAAAGAATGAAAAGAAATGAAGACAGCCTAAGAGACCTCTGGGACAACATTAAATGCAACAACATTTGTATTATAGGGGTCCCAGAAGGAGAAGAGAGAGAGAAAGGACCTGAACAAATATTTGAAGAGATTATAGTTGAAAACTTCCCTAACAAGGGAAAGGAAATAGCCACCCAATTCGAGGAAGCACAGAGAGACCCAGGCCGGATAAACCCAAGGAGAAACATGCCAAGACACATAGTAATGAAACTGACAAAAATTAAAAGACAAAGAAAAATTATTGAAAGCAGCAAGGGAAAAATGACAAATAACATACAAGGGAACTCCCATAAGGTTAACAGGTGATTTCTCAGCAGAAACTCGACAAGCCAGAAGGGAGTAGCATGACATATTTAAAGTGATGAAAGGGAAGAACCTACAACCAAGATTACTCTACCCGGCAAGTATCTCATTCAGATTCGATGGAGAAATCAAAAGCTTTACAGACAAGCAAAAGCTAAGAGAATTCAACACCACCAAACCAGCTCTACAAAAAATGCTAAAGGGTCGTCTCTAAGTGGGAAACACAAGAGACGAAAAGGACCTACAAAAACAAACCCAAAACAATTAAGAAAATGGGCATAGGAACATACATATGGATAATTACCTTAAACATGAATGGATTAAATGCTCCAACCAAAAGACACAGGCTTGCTGAATGGATACAAAAACAAGACCCATATGTATGCTGTCTGCAAGAGACCCACTTCAGACCTAGGGACACATAGAGACTGAAAGTGAGGCGATGGAAAAAGATATTCCATGCAAATGGAAATCAAAACAAAGCTGGAGTCGCAACACTCATATAAAATAAAATAGACTTTAAAATAAAGAATGTTACAAGAGACAAGGAAGAACACTACATAATGATCAAGGGATCAATCCAAGAAGAAGATATAACAATTATAAATATATATGCACCCAACATAGGAGCACTCCATACATAAGGCAACTGCTAACAGCTATAAAAGAGGAAATTGACAGTAACACAATAATAGTCAGGGACTTTAACACCTCACTTACACAAATGGACAGATCATCCAGACAGAAAATTAATTAAGGAAACACAAGCTTTAAATGACACAAGAGACCAGATAGATTTAGTTGATATTTATAGGACATTCCATTCTTAACAGCAGATTACACTTTCTTCTCAAGTGCACATGGAACATTCTCCAGGATAGATCACAGCTTGGGTCACAAATCAAGCCTCAGTAAATTTAAGAAAATTGAAACCATATCAAGCATCATTTCTGACCACAATGCTATGAGATTAGGAATCAATCACAGGGAAAAAAACGTAAAAAACACAAACACATGGAGGCTAAACCAGACGTTACTAAATAACCAAAAGATCACTGAAGAAGTCAAAGAGGAAATCAAAAAATACCTAGAGACAAATTACAATGAAAACACGATGATCCATAACCTATGGGGTGCAGCAAAAGCAGTTCTAAGAGGGAAGTTTATAGCAATACAAGCCTACCTCAAGAAACAAGAAAAATCTCAAATAAACAATCTAACTTTACACCTAAAGGGACTAGAGAAAGAAGAACAAACAAAACCCAAAGTTAGTAGAATGAAAGAAATCATAAAGATCAGAGCAGAAGTAAATGAAAAGGAAATGATGGACACATTAGCAAAGATCAATAAAACTAAAAGCTGGTTCTTTGGGAAGATAAACAAAATTGATAAACCATTAGCCACACGCATCAAGAAAAAGAGGGAGAGGACTCAAATCAATAAAATTAGAAATGAAAAAGGAGAAGTTACAACAGACACTGCAGAAATACAAAGCACCCTAAGAGACTACTACAAGCAACTCTATGCCAATAAAATGGACAACCTGGAAGAAATGGACAAAGTTTTAGAAAGGTATAACCTTCCAAGACTGAACTGGGAAGAAACAGAAAATATGAACAGACCAATCACAAGTAATGAAGTTGAAACTGTGATTAAAAATCTTCCAACAAACAAAAGTCCAGGACCAGACGGCTTCACGGGAGAATTCTAGCAAACATTTAAAGAAGAGCTAACACCCATCCTTCTCAAACTCTTCCAAAAACCTGCAGAGGAAGGAACACTCCCAAACTCATTCTATGAGGCGACCATCACCCTGTTACCAAAATCAGATAAAGATACTACAAAAAAAGAAAATTACAGACCAATATCACCAATGGATATAGATGCAAAAATCCTCAACAAAATTACTAGCAAACAGAATCCAACAACACACTGAAAGGATCATACACTATGATCAAATGGGATTTATCCCAGGGATGGAAGGATTCTTCAGTATACACAAGTCAATCAGTGTGGTACACCTTATTAACAAATTGAAGGAGAAAAACCATATGATCATCTCAATAGATGCAGAAAAAGCATTTGACAAAATTCAACACGCATTTATCGTAAAAACTACCCAGAAAGTGGGCATAGAGGGAACTTACCTCAACGTAATAAAGGCCATATATGACAAACCCACAGCAAACATCATTCTCAATGGTGAAAAACTGAAAGCATTTCTTCTAAGATCAGGAAAAAGACAAGGATGTCCACTCTCGCCACTATTATTCAACATACCTTTGGAAGCTCCAGCCATGGCAATCAGAGAAGAAAAAGAAATAAAAGAATGCAAATTGGAAAAGAAGAAGTTAAACTGTCATGGTTTGCAGATGACATGCTACTATACATAGAGAATCCTAAAGATGCCACCAGAGAACTACTAGAGCTAATCAACGAATTTGGTAAAGTTGCAGGATACAAAATTAATGCACAGAAATCTCTTGCATTCCTATACAAGAAGTATGAAAAATCTGAAAGAGAAATTAAGGAAGCACTCCCATTTACCATTGCAACAAAAAGGATAAAATACCTAGGAATAAACCTACCTAGGGAGACAAAAGACCTGTCTGCAGAAAACTATAAGATACTGATGAAAGAAATTAGAGATGATACAAACAGATGGAGAGATATACCATGTTCTTGGATTGGAAGAATCAACATTGTGAAAATGACTATACCACCCAAAGCAATCTACAGATTCAATGCAATCCCTATCAAATTACCAATGGCATTTTTTTACAGAACTAGAACAAAAAATCTTAAAATTTGTATGGAGACACAAAAGACCCCAAATAGCCAAAGTAGGCTTGAGGGGAAAAAACAGAGCTGGAGGAATCAGACTCCCTGACTTCAGACTATACTACAAAGCTACAGTAATCAAGACAATATGATACTGGCACAAACACAGAAATATAGATGAATGGAACAGGATAGAAAGCCCAGAGATAAACCCATGCACTTATAGTCAACTAATCTATGACAAAGGAGGCAAGGATATATAATGGAGAAAAGACAGTCTCTTCAATAAGTGGTGCTGGGAAAACTGGACAGCTACATGTAAAGGAATAAAATTAGAACACTCCCTAACACCATACACAAAAATAAACTCAAAATGGATTAGAGATCTAAATGTAAGACTGGACACTATAAAACTCTTACAGGAAAACATAGGAAGAACACACTTTGGCAAAAATCACAGCAAGATCCTTTTTGACCCACCTCCTAGAGAAATGGAAATAAAAACAAAAATAAACAAATGGGACCTAATGAAATGTAAAAGCTTTTGCAAAGCAAAGGAAACTACAAAGAAGATGAAAAGACAACCCTGAGAACGGGAGAAAATATTTGCAAATGAAGCAACGGACCAAGGATTAATCTCCAAAATATATAAACAGCTCATGCAGCTCAATATTAGAAAAACAAAGAATCCAATCAAAAAATGGGCAGAAGACCTAAAAAGACATTTCTCCAAAGAAGACATACAGATGGCCAAGAAGCACATGAAAAGTTGCTCAACATCACTAATTATTAGAGAAATGAAAATCAAAACTACAATGAGGTATCACCTCACACCAGTTAGAATGGGCATCATCAGAAAATCTACAAACAGCAAACGCTGGAGAGGGTGTGGAGAAAAGGGAACCCTCTTGCTCTGTTGGTGGGATGTAAATTGATACAGCCACTATGGAGAACAGTATGGAGGTTCCTTAAATAACTAAAAATAGAATTATCATATGACCCAGCAATCCCACTACTGGGCATATACCCAGAGAAAAGCATAATTCAAAAAGACATATGCACCCCAATGTTCATTGCAGCACTGTTTACAATAGCCAGGAGATGGAAGCAACCTAAGTGTCCATCAACAGATGAATGGATAAAGAAGATGTGGTACATATATACAATGGAATATTACTCAGCCATAAGAAGGAATGAAATTGAGTCATTTGTAGAGACGTGGATGGATCTAGAGACTGTCATACCGAGTGAAGTAAATCAGAAAGAGAAAAACAAATATCGTATATTAACGCATAGATGTGGAACCTAGAAAATGGTACAGATGAACTGGTTTGCAGGGCAGAGACACAGATGTAGAGAACAAACGTATGGACACCAAGGGGGGAAAGTGGCAGGGGGGGGATGGTGGTGGGATGAATTGGGAGATTGGGATTGACATGTATATACAAATATGTATAAAATGGGTAAGTAATAAGAACCTGCTGCAGAAAAAAATAAAATGAAATTTTCAAAAAAAAATGTAAAAAAAAAAAGACATTGCAGGGGAAGAAGTTAAGGCACATTGTAGCTTCAGCTGTAGTTCAGCTCCACCCTGATCCTACAGGGAGCTCTGGAGTGTGAAGAATGGGGATGCTCGTCAACAACCTATAATTCACTAAGCAGCCCCCAGAACCACGAATGATGCAGCCTCAGATGCCAACAGCACCAAAGCTGGAACACTCTCGAAGGACATTTTTCTGGAGAAGAATGATGTTGTGTGTGATCAGCACAAAGGGCAGCTGGTGATTACGTACAATGACCCCATGAAGGGAATCCGGAGGGGTGACAGAAGTAGTGTCCACTAGCGTTGGTCTGTCTGTATTGGGCAACTATTTCAGAAGGGGAACCATTTTTACAATAGTTTCCAATAAATCTCAAGGTTGCAATTCTTTCAAAGTAATGAACTTACGTTCATACTCCATGAATGGCTTCTGAAGAGAGAGAGTCAGGTGATGGTAACCCAGCGTAGCCGGAAACTTCGTTTTGCCAAGGACTTGACCCCAGCTGCAAAATTAATGGAAGTGCTGCAGGGAAATTCGGAAGGAGCTGATGTACCTTGAGGAAGCAGTGACAAGTCACTGCTGTGAGGGGGTTTCTTTGCAGAGTCCGGATGGTTGTTCCCCTAGGGATTCCATTAACATAATTGAAGGGAGGATTTATTGTGTTCTGGTTAAGTGGAATGAAAGGGGCTAATTAGAAGCTGCTCTTCTTGGGACATTAATTTAATCTTGAAATTCTTAAGAGCAGAGAGGGGACAGGCTTAAATGTTATACACAATATACGTCTCCAGTTCTCTTGAAGAGAGGGACCGTGGCTTCAGTCCATCTGAATTAGTCATGAGTCCATAGTATATTTTTATGCATTTAAGTAGTGAGACTATTTCCCGTTTTTCTCCATGATTGATACATCAGAAACATGACAAAATAAAGCAAAGAGTACCTATTTGGGAAATACGTGGATTTTCCAGAATGATATAACGTCTTGGTCTTTCTTCTGTGACTTTGAGAATACACAATCGAATGTGCAGTAACACATTTTTCATATTAAAGGGTGTTCAGGTTAATCCCCCCTGATCATTTGTGATTTCATTCATTTCTAAGCCAACATGTTAATTTTAAAAATATATGTATTAGGGGCTTCCCTGGTGGCGCAGTGGTTGAGAGTCCGGCTGCCGATGCAGGGGACATGGGTTCGTGCCCCGGTCCGGGAAGATCCCACATGCCGTGGAGCGGCTGGGCCCGTGAGCCATGGCCGCTGAGCCTGCGCGTCCGGAGCCTGTGCTCCGCAACGGGAGAGACCACAAGAGTGAGAGGCCCGCGTACCGCAAAAAACAAACAAACAAACAAAAAAAAATATATATATATATGTATT
Source organism: Leucopleurus acutus (assembly GCF_964270905.1). Classification (NCBI taxonomy): domain Eukaryota; kingdom Metazoa; phylum Chordata; class Mammalia; order Artiodactyla; family Delphinidae; genus Leucopleurus; species Leucopleurus acutus. The sequence goes on from NC_139148.1 coordinate 3,559,500, forward strand.
AAATATATAATATAAAGTATATTAAAATTAAAAATATATCGATGGAGAAATCAAAAGCTTTACAGACAAGCAAAAGCTAAGGGAATTCAGCACCACCACACCAGCTCTAAAACAAATGCTAAAGGAACTTCTCTAAGTGGAAAAGAAAAGGCTACAACTAGAAATAAGAGAATTATGAATGGGAAAGGTCCCTGGCAAAAAATGATACAAATGGACTTATTCATAGAACAGAAACAGACTCAGACTTCAAAAACAAACTTACGGTTACCAAAGGGGAAATATGGGTGGGAGAGATAAATTGGGAGCTTGGGTCTAACATATACACACTACTATATATAAAATAGATAAACAACAGGGACCTACTGTACAGCACAGGGAACTCTACTCAATATTCTGTAATAACCTATATGGATAAAGAATCTGAAAAAGCATGAGTATATATAAATGTATATATATGTATATATATCTGAATCACTTTGCTGTATACCTGAAACTAACACATTGTAAATCAACTATACTCCAATAAAATAAATTTTTAAAAAATGTACATAAAAGCTAAATTGTCCCCTGCTTCTTAAAAGGAAATATTTTTGCAGAAACACATCCACTTTATTAAACAAATAAAATCGGAACTAGTCTTCTAGACTCACGTTCAAGAGGAAAAAAGAAAGAAATCAGCATTAGATAGCATACCCAGCAAGAGGGAGACTCTTCTAGAAAAGTATTGATGCAAACCAAGAAAAAAATTGCTTCCAATTTTATCATTTTCTGAAATGATAAGAATCAGATTGCTTGTGTCTCTATACAGATGACCCGGCTTCTCTCAGAAGTCTAGCTATAATATGTTGAGTTATGGTATCTTCTTGCTAGGATGGGCTACTTTAGAAAAATTTCAGAGAGGCAGGGATGCACAAAAAGTGATGTCACAGGGTTGCAGACAAAAATAATAATTTAGAACTAACAGGAAAAGGATCAGACATAGGTGATGCTGAAAGATGTACGTTGAGGCGAAGTTCTGTGAAAAGAAGGAGTGAAAAAAACACCCAGGGAATGAATTGTTAAAGTATTATGTCTTCCTGAGATAAGCAACATTTTGATTTTAACAGGTGAATTTTAACTCCCTAGTAGCTGAAAATAACCTATGTTCTTGACTCAGGTTTCGATGTAATCATATTTCTGATGAATCATATTTCTGCGTTTGTACTTAAGAAGTGTGATTGAGTGTGGCCGGCGTTTAGGGTAACATATAAATAAAGTAAATAAATGGTCATGCTACCTTGGGGGATGGGTTTGGGTCCTGGCTCCCGGATGGCAGGCCTAAAAAGATGACCTCATCAGTCAATCAGCTGCACTTTATCAGGTATGGGGGTGAGAGGAAGGGAGCTTTGGGACGCAAACACCGTAAGGAAATTCAGCGGAGACCTCCACATCCAACAGAGCATGCTTGCCGTGAACTTTCCTGGTCTTCAGAATTGCTGTAGAGTTAAAATGGTCATCACACCTGTGATTGAAGAGAATAAAATTAAAACAAAAGGAGTTAGCACAGACATAGAGAGCAGACTGGTGATTGCCAAGGGGAAGAGAGTTGGGGGAGGGACAGAGTGGGAGTCTGGGATTAGCAGACGCAAACTAGTATATGTAGGATGGATAAACAACAAGGTCCTACTGTAGAGCACAGGGAACTGTATCCAGTCTCCTGGGATAAACCATAATAGAAAAGAATATTAAAAAAAATGTATATATGTGTATAACTGAGTCACTTTGCTTCAATAAAGAAAAAAATGTATGTATCTGTCATGTATCTCTATGCTCAGCTAGGGGCAGTGCTTAAAATTTGGTTTGTTTTTTTAAAAATATATTTTTTAATTTATTTATTCTTTTTTTTTTTTTTTGGTTGCGTTGGGTCTTCATTGCTGCACACGGTCTTTCTCTAGTTGTGGCGAGCGGGGGCTACTCTGTTGCGATGTGCGGGCTTCTCATTGCAGTGGCTTCTCTTGTTGCAGAGCACAGGCTCTAGGCACACGGGCTCCAGTAGTTGTGGCATGTGGGCTCAGTAGTTGTGGCACACAGGCTCAGTAGTTGTGGCTGGCAGGCTCTAGAGTGCAGGCTCAGTAGTTGTGGTGCACAGGCTTAGTTGCTCCGCAGCATTTGGGATCTTCCCCCTGAAGGGGACAGGGATAGAGCCCTTGTCCCCTGCATTGGCGCCGCCAGGGAAGCCCCTAAAATTTGTTATATAAATGTGTGAACAAGTAAATGAATGGTTAAAAGAGTATACAGCAGCGGAGGGCACTTTAAAAAGCTCTGTTCAGGGATGCATTTTCAAATCGTTGCCAGTCCGGTGCCTTGGCCACAGACTAATAGCTACACTTTATTGAAGAGTTACATTGTACCAAGCATTTTAGCTTCATTAAGTCAAATTCTCACAACAGCCCCCAAAAATTGGTGGAGTTTAGTCCATTGGCCAAGAATCCACAGCTTGTAAGTGTCAGCATTCGACTTGGAACCCAAGACTAACGGGCTGTTAAATGTGGGGGATTATAATTCATTCCTGTTTCTTTGGGGAAATAACCCAGAAAATAATTTATATAAAAATAGATTCCTACATCCTCAAATCATCATCTCCACATATGAGGAAACCCTAAGTCAGCTCTAAGGAATCGATGGGCATTTTTCTTTTCTTTCAATCCCAGCACCTCTTCTGACTGACATTTTTATGACCTTGTTATTACAGGTTACATTTTGTGCGATAAAACTAGATGGGTATTTAAAAGTATAGGCGTTTAAAGGTCCAACTCTCTTTTCTCAACAGTAAACAGTAATGCCTTTCATGACAGTAGTGACATGGAGATTAATTAGCCTGCGTTTGTAAAATACTTCGTGCTTCCGGCGCTGGATTCATTTCCTTTGGTGTGTTTCCAGTGGAGAGCAGAAAAAATGATGAACTCTGGGAACAATGCCTGGAATATTATTAAATTACCCTTGTCCTGTGCACTGATTTGCAACCTGTGGGACTTCAGACCTTCAGAGCATTTGTGTTCCAGGGATATTCCCAAACTTCCACCATTGTATCCGTTTCCCTCCGATTTAAAATGTCCACTGGTGTTAAAGTAAAAGGTCTCTTTAAAACATGGCATGAGCTGTCATCACCGTGATGGCTCCGTGTGCTTCTGAGTAAATTCAGGAACTCACACAGGACATAATAAATGAAGCTGGAAGTTAAAATTATGATATCTGAAGTTATTCCATTTGTATTTTTAAGAGGGTGGTTATCATTTATTTCACATTTACCTAATTTTGTCATTATTCATTGGATTCTTTCATCTCACCCTTATTTTGTTGGACTTTATTTCCTACTAGAGGCACTGGAATCATGAAATAATTCACACCACAGGTAATAATGAGAAGTTAATATGCTCCAAAAAACTATCTTTATTTCTTCTGAAGTTATACCCAAAGATATATACTATGTGCCACCAGCCAACAAAGTAGGAAAACTATTTTCCTCCAGACACACAAAACACAACTTTGACTAACTATTGGAGTTTCACGGTAAAACAAAACAAAACAAACAAAACAAGAACAGCCCAGTGGGTTCCATACCACTGTTAAAATGCACCATGGTTGCTCCGGTTTTTAGGGTGTTTTCTTTTTCTCATCTTATTTCACTGTGAGCACATTACACTAACATGAATAATTTAATATGTGGTTAACAGATTTATATAGGAAACTGAAGATCTCTGTTTACACACGAAGTATCTCAGAGGGATTCAATGAAAACCTGAATAATTGAATTTTTTAAAATTAAAATTCCATTGATCGGTCTGAGCTTGAGTTTTTATAGGAAGAGTAGGATACATGCTTGTTTCTTTACCTTTATTTCTAAGTCATGAGTGGATTCTCAAGTATTTTCTAAAGATGATCAGTGTGGCTATTTTTAGCATTATCATGAACTCATACATGCAATAAAATTTGTATTTTAATACATTAAAACTACTATCCTTATTAATGGTCAGAGTGTGTCATCTTTAGCCAGTGGGAGCCCATTCAAGTTGGCTCTAGAATCCTTCTGACACCGTCCTAGAAGTCTTAGACAGATTTGCTCTCTAGTAACTGCACAATTGGTGAAGGAAATTCTCCTTTATAGATGAATTCCAAGAGAAAAGTAAAGAAAGATGGGCATAAGGAAAGTATTCTTATTTTTCAGCCCCTTATGAACAAAGGGATCTCGGCAATGATCATCAAGGTCTTGTAACATCCCCCAAAAGAGAGACAACCGTGCCTTTTGTTGATCCTGGTGGAAGAACTCAGTACCATTAATGAAGCAGTCTTGCTAAATTCAAGCTAGTCTTGAAACTGATCAACGTTCTAGACCCTGCCATGTAGTTGCAACATGGGTTCGGACTACCTGATGGGAAGCTCTGGGGCTAGAATGGCCAATCAGAGTTCTCCCAAATTGAAGTAAGTGGCTACCTGCTTTTATCCCTACACCAACCAATCATGGATCAAGGTCCACCCCTTGGGGAGAGGTACAGACCGGAGGGTAGGCAATGCCTTGCAGTCTAGGGTGGTTCTCAGGAAGGGAGTCTAGGAGCCGCCAGCAGCCAAAATTTCCAGCAAAGAAGGATGAGTATGCCACTCTGAAGACGGGATGCATTAGGAGCAGAGCATCGCCTCTTCCACCAGTCCATAGTAAGTTCTCCATACAAGCTCTCCCAAGTCTTTGAGATTTTCCTTGATAAATCTCATTGCCAATCACTCCCTGGCAACCATTCCAGGCCAATTTAAGGATATTCTGAAAGCCACATGTATAGTGTGTAAGCGGAGAAGTCCAAGGGCATATCAATGAAAGCAAAGAAAACGTGAGCTTGGGGAGGGGATTTTCAGGTTCATAGGCTTTGCAGTAGAGTCTAAGTTAATAGTTACCTCTTCTCTGTGGTGCACCTCCAGTCTGATACGACTCTGATTTTTCTTTCTTACCTTTAATCTGGACGGTTTTCAACTGTGCATCATCTTTTCCCCTTCATCACCCTCCAGGTATCCGTGACCAGGAAGGCAAAGTTGACTGTGAAAATACTAAGCAAAAAGTGAATATTATTGTCATTGTATGTTAAATTACAATATACAACCTTATGTTTCTAGACCCACGATCCTGTAACTGTACTCTAAGCTGTTCAAAATAGTGGCGATATACATTTCCAAAAACATATTTTTAATGGAATTTCATTCTTTTGTTATATAAACATAGACATTGTCAAAAAATCCATATTGCACCAAAAAGCCCAAAGGAAAAAAAATAACCTGCCTACCTAAAGATAACTACTCTTTTTTTTTTTAAGAGATATCTATTCTTAACGTTTTGTTTTATATACTGCCAATCATTCTCTGCAGGTAGAAATACATACTATAGGATGTTTTACCATAATATGTACATGCTGTACACATTTTTTGAAATAAGCATTTTTTCAGTTGATACTATAAACAATTTCCCCTTTGCTATGAAAGATTTTTCTGTCCAACCATAGTAATTGATGGAATATATATATATGGATATATTACAAATAATTTATCCAGCAATCGATTGCTATCTATTTAGAAAGTTGAAGTATCCTTTTTATAAGCTATAAAAGGTGGTGGGGTTGGTGGTGAATATTCTCATTAAAAACCTTCACACTCTCTCCATTTCCTAAAGGAAATTCCTAAAATCAATATATCATCCCTTTTTTTTTTAATTTTTAAATTTTTTATTTTTTTCCTTTTTTTTTTTAAATGAAAAAATTACGTTGATAATTCTTCCAGAAAGGGCAACAACAAATGTCACCAAACCTGAACTGGGATAGAGAGCTCTCATCTACAAGTCTTAGGGAAATAGATGCTGAAAAAATGGTGAGGTATTAGCAAATGCACCAGATTTTGATTATTTTGAATGACAGCAATATATATTATTTTCTTTTATTATTTCATGGATGTTTGGAGAAAATTAATATGTAAAAATGGATATAAGGCATTCACAGTCTAATTTTCCTGTGAACGTCTAAAAGGTTAAAGACCACTTACTATGTATGAGTTTGTCTGCAACAGGAAATTAACTACTCATACAATTAAGGCCTCTGCTTGGAGCTCTCCATCTGACTCTGAAGCGCTAATAAGACAAAATTACCCAAATCCAGGAAAGGAATTAAGAAATGTAAAATGTTAATTAAATGCAGAAACAGAATTAATAAGAAAACCGATGTGAAATGGAAATTAAACAAGGGGAAATAAATACATATATATCTGTTTAGACAGCAGGAAAAAAGAATCCAAGAGAAGTACAGAATTAAAAATAGATCTTTAAAAGGTCTTCGAGTGATTTGCCCACCTTTAATAGATTCAGTGATGGTTTCTGAGAAAGTAAATAAGCGTCCAATTTCAATAATCTGTGGATGTTTCCTTCACAAAACCAAAGTCCCATAATCACATCTAATTGAAACAGAAAATCAATTTATTTTAAGATGTCATTGAAATGCCTTTTTTGGATGGAATTTGCTAGCTAGGATTAAGGAATAATCCTTAACTTCCTTTCCAAGAAGGGGAATCATAATTCAAATTAAACAGAAGAAGAGAGGCAAGTTCTACTATAGAGGCAAGATCTACTACATTAACTTCTCAAGGAAATCTAATCCCTGATAACAGTTCCATAAACTCTCCAGGCAATTTGGGTTTTGACAAATATTCAGTGGTTTAGGGATCCTTCCAAATTGGCAATGGGCATTGCAGAGAAATGGCATTTCCTGAGGGTTTCCTGATAATTATCTTGTGTTACCACCTTTACTCCTTTTAACCCAAATCTGTTTTTAACATTCTGGGTTTTTCTTTTTTTTTTATTATTAGTGCTTTTAACACATGGTGAGCAGGAAGAAAATGCAATTACATTTTCCTACTACCATATATTTCTGATGAAAAATGTTATTGAAGAGGACGATGGATTATGTTTTTTATATTTAACATTTGATAATGTTACTAAGATCCAACCCGGGATGATAGAGCTGTATCAATATTTCTTAATAAACGTTGTGTCTTTTCAGTATGTACTTCTTTTAATTTTTACTTTGATTTTGTTTTAATTTTTACTTTGATTTACTACGTTTTGACTTTTAATACTTAAGTGTTTGTTAACACTTTAAATATGATTTCCTGATGAAAAAATCATATGTCAGGAAATCGTATTTAAAGTATGAAATTTTGCTGTTTCCCTTGTTCTTTGAGGTCATCGGATATGTGTGTGAGAAGGCTGTCTCACCTCAAGAATTTGTGTTCTCTGTTTATTTTGTCCTATTTTTTCTTCTTTCCCTTTGAGATGCCAGTTACAGGTGTGGTTACTGCTTCACAGGTAATGGTACTGTAAGCACACCTAGTAATCAAATTGGAAAAGGATTATAATTAATGAGATTGATGAAGCTGGGTTCAAGAAAATATTTCAGAAAAAAAAAAAGAGATTTAGAGAGTCAGTGGTATAAATCTTGTCTTTTTTTGGATGCATCTGAGTAACTATATCCCAGACACAAGCTCTATAGCCCAGATGAGTAGAAGGTGAGTGGACAATTCAGATACATATAAGTAAATACATATTTATATTTATATATAAACATTATATGTAATATATATAGCAATAGCAATGGGATATCTATATAGATATGGTGTCTATGTAGCAGTGATATCGATCTATCTTACAGCAATTATATATACATATATGTTATATGTATACATGTACAAATATATACAAATATATGTGTATATTTAGTTATTATTATTTTTAAAATAATTAATTAATTAATTTTTTGCTGTGTTGGTCTTCGTTGCCGCGTGCAGACTTTCTCTAGTTGCAGTGAGTGGGGGCTACTCTTCCTTGTGGTGAGTGGGCTTCTCATTGTAGTGGCTTCTCTTGTTGCGGAGCACAGGCTCTAGGCACACGGGCTTCAGTAGTTGTGGCGCACGGGCTCAGTAGCTGTGGTGTGCAGGCTCAGTAGCTGTGGCACATGGGCTTAGTTGCTCCACGGCATGTGGGATCTTCCCAGAACAGGGCTCGACCTGTGTCCCTTGCACTGGCAGGCAGATTCTTAACCACTGCACCACTAGGGAAGTCCCTGCCTGTATATTTATAATGTATATTTGTATATGTGTGTGTGTATGTATATACATGTATTTCATCATGACATCATGATGTGTTTCCTTCAGAAAGTATAAATATATAAGTATAATCCATTTTTTATTCTCAAGTGGTATATATATTCCTTTTCCTATTGAATCCATCCATTCGAAGCCCTCTCAGTGAGCGTAGGAATACTCTATCTTCTTAAGGATCATGAACAGATCTGTCCATCTGAGACAGAAAAGAGGTGTAGTCTGAAGGATGTCCTGTGGATTCATCATCTTGGACCATTCGGGGACATAGTCTGGAGAGGTGGGAATAATATGGGTTCATTGGAAGCTGTCACTCTCTAGGGAAGGTCGTGATGGAGTCATGGTATAATGTACATCCATGCTTTCTAAAGTGTATTATGACTCAGAACACTCATGTAATGAGATTCTCTGGGGGAAGAAGGTGAGGGTAGGTTCTGGGGTCAAATAAGATTTACAGATTTGCAGTATACATTAGAATATTAAAATCTCCTAAATATCCTGCAGTAAAAGATCCTGCTTTTCCAGCACCCACACACTTAGGTAAATTGAATTTTCTCCTCCCTACTAAAAATGGGCATAACTTTTTGAGAAATACAGTTAGAAAATGAAAAAATTACTGAACAGTAATTATTTTTATTATTGAGAATAAAAATACAACACAACCTTTGTCTTCAGTGTTCTCATCTGTACATTAAGTCGGTTGGATAAAACAGTTTCTAAGATTCCTTTCACATTGGAAGATTTGTATCTGATGACAATAATTACCTGATTTGACTCTAATTATTTTTTCTGCAACGTAACAGTCCTTTGCCTCACTTTATCTTTTTTCCATTATGCAGATTTGTTTTTAATAATAGGATGTGTTATCTGGAAATACCTGTATATTATATACAATATATCCTTTTTCCATATGGCCTTACCGTCCTCCAATTTAGTAAGAACACAATGAAATGCATCCTTTAGAAGATCTTCAGTTGAATTTTGAAATCTATCCATTAATGCTAATTTTTCCAGCTGCAATTCATACATCATGAACACACTCATATATAGAGGGGTCTTGAAAAGATGCAAGACTTTGAAATCTCCCATCCTTCTGGAAGTTGCCAAAAGAACATTGTCTTTAGTTTCAAATTTGCTTCTCTCCTGGAAAAAGAAAACTGCTGACAAAATGAAAGTCCAATTAACTCTCAGGTTTGTAGGAGACATGTGTGAAATTTTAAAAAATGTGAAAGGTGGCACTTTTCTGTCTTCATTTATAACATGTCCTGTCATCCACCTGCAAGGTTAGTCATTTCTAAATGTCTCACCTGGAAAATGCACGTCGGCTGTCACAAAAGTAGGCAATGATGTTCAAGGTCATTTTAAGTGGAAGGAGTGGATGAAGTTGAAAATGCTTCTTACAAAAATGTAGAAAACAACTGGTTCTACCACATTCTTTAGTCCATTGCAAGCAACTTCATTTAGATTGGTGTAATATGCAGCTGAACTCCAAAGCAATCTAGCAATCGCAGTGTTTCTAAAAGGTTTGGACAAACATTTAAGGAAAGATATCAGAGGCAGCTATCCATTACAGGAAAGCATTAATATCCCAGATCTATATGCAAGTGGTGTATCGTCTGATCTAGCAAGATTGACGGTTTAATACCAAGGGGTGCAGAAGGAGTGGTGATGAAAGCAGGATCTCCAAGGGGTACCTGCATTACCAAGTTCATCACAGCCCTATTCACAATAGCCAAGACGTGGAAACAACCGAAGTGTCTGTGGATGGATGGATGGATGAAGCAAAGATGAGATACACAGGTTGATTGATAGGTAGATACAAAGATAGATAAGATAGATAGTAGATAGATAAGACAGACACTTAGAAACATAGATAGATATAGATGATAGACAGATAATAGATAGACACACACACAATGGAATATTATTGGGTCTTTAAAAATAAGTAAATCCTGACATTTCTGACAACATTGAGGGACCATGAGAACATTATGCTAAGTGAAATAAGCCAGATACAGAAAAACAAATACTGCATGATCTCACTTACATGTGGAATCTAAAAAAAAATTGAGCCACAGAGAGAAGCAGAGAGTATAATTGTGGTTTCCAGGGGCTGGAGGCTGGTAGAAATGGGAAGATACTGGTCAAGGGATAAAAAGTTCCAGTTATGCAAGGGAAATATGTTCTAGCAATCTCATGTACAGCATGGTGGCTGTAACTAATAATACTTCACTGTGTACTTGAAATTTACCAAAAGAGTAGATCTCCAGGGTTTTAACACACATGAAAACATCGTAACTAAGTGAGGTGATGGATACATTAATTAGCTTGATTGTGGTAATCATTTCAAATGGATACGTATCTCAGATCATCATGTTGTACACATTAAACACATAGAATTTTTATTTGTCAATTATACCTCTGTGAAGCTAGATAAACAAAAGAAATGGTAAATTGCACCAGACTATACTAGCAGGATATGTTTGTCACAGAATTACATCCAAATCAATACAGTGGGAGATTAATGACAAAGTACTCACACTCTGTCTTTTTTTGAAAAAAAAATATATATTTATTTATTTATGGCTGCATTGGGTCTTCGTTGCTGTGCATGGGCTTTCTCTAGTTGTGGCAAGTGGGGGCTACTCTTTGTTGTGGTGCGTGGGCTTCTCGTTGCGGTGGCTTCTCTTGTTGCACAGCACAGGCTCTAGGCGCGCGGGCTTCAGTAGTTGTGGCGCACAGGCTTAGTTGCTCCGCAGCATGTGGGATCTTCCTGGACCAGCGCTCGAACCCACGTCCCCTGCATTGGCAAGATCCTTAACCACTGCGTCACCAGGGAAGTCCCCACACTCTGTCTTAAAAGTTGTATAAAGAAAAGTCCTGGCAAGCAGAACACATGGTATTTTCTAGAATTATCCGGAGTTCCAGGTGTGATCGTTCGCCTTCTTTAAAGGCATCAGGAAGCATCAGTTCCATAGTTTGGATATTCCATTAACTTCCAGAGTGACGTCAGCAAACTCATGAAGCTCTAGGGGCCTCAGTATCATAAGTATAATTTACCAGTTCCTCCATCAAACTGTGAGTCCTGCTTTAGAGTACATAAACCCTAGAGCGTCATCTCACCCAGATTTACTATTCTCATGGACATCTGATATGAAAAACACTGAGTCCCAGTGGAATTATTTGATGAACGCAGACCTAGTATCCCAACGTTCATCTTCCAACTTTGAATCCTAGGCTCCTTCTGAAACATCATTCTACCTCTGAGTTTCCATATTTTGTGTAATACATCCTTCTCTTGTAGAAATCCCCCTTTCCCTTTCCATCAGTTCACGTGTTCATGTTTAGATCCATGGAAGTGTTGGGTCAATGCCCCTGCCTTGGACTTTTCTCTGTCTCATGCCTGACTCAGAACAGTTCACTCAGTGACTTCAACCTAATCCTCTGTGATGTCCCCTTATCCAACCATCTCTCAGAACGTAAGTGTATGTTTGACTCTCGTTGATCAGTGAATATTTTATCATCCAAGTTACATGAGAAAGTGCTTATGGAAGATTCCATGATCTGTCCCATTTTTTCTACTTCCTTGCCATGAATTGTGTATCCACAACCTTGTCATGTAAGGGTGAAAAAAAGGCCAGCACTGGTAGAATTATCCTTGAGTTCCAGTGGTATGCCACTGCCACCTCTCGCCTGGGCTCCAGGAGAAATACAGAAAGGACATACCGGAAACAAACTACAAACTTGACCCTAGTTACAGGCTGGAGCAGAGTGGCTCAGACTAGCCCATGTCAACCATCCTTTTCAGAATTCAGAAGTGAGGTCAGGTTGAAAAACTGATAGCAAAGGTGACAAATAGAGTGGCCATAAATGTTTTTGGAAGTAATTTACACATATTTTCAAGGAGTGGCCTTTACTCTTAGTACCTTGCATAGAATATCAACCTGCACTTTTGCCCTAACAAGTGGCCACTTCAAGGCAAGAGAGCACATCAGTGACCAGGATCTACAATTGCGTTTCCAGGAAATCTTACGAGCGAAATTAATGCATGTGTAATCTATCGCAAGTCTTCTTAATGCGCCAGTGTGTGTCAACCATTTTAGCTTTGGCCTTTATAAAAATCAGGTCTTAGAAAAGAGAAAAGGCTTATGCATTCTCCGTGTCACAGGCAGTAAATTGATGTAAGTAGCTTACCTAATGGGAATACTTTTCATGGTTTCAGAACTGGGGCCAGCAATGGCTGTCATACTAATGTTCCATTTTCCTTCTATTACTTGCCAGCTGTTGCTTTTAAGTTCTTAAAGAAAACATCACTAGGTAGTCTGAAACATTACCTGAGAAAGCAAGTATTAGACTATAGCATCCCCTCCTCAATTTTCCTTGGACTTAATCCCCTTTTCCAAAAGACTGCTCTTAAGACAGAGGCTAATCTCTCCCTGGATCCACCCTTCATGTAAGTCCATCTTTAATTAGGCAAAGTCTTCCAGTCAACGACTCAGTCCTTTAATCTACTTTGGAAGGCGAGATCTGTCAACCTGAGAAAGAAAAATAGGATTTCTCCAAACGCATCAAAGGAATATCTAATTTAACTCACTGACCATTTAAATCATCCAAACCGTGCATTTCTGAATGGCATGAGCTTCTCTTTTTCAAGAGGATATGAAAACGGTCCTTGAAAAATCTGCAAAAGAATGATTTACCAACCTGCATTCCAAGGATGTTTGGATAGCTATGTCACAAATTTAAGAAATATTCTCCTCAGACAGAAAGAAGGCATCTATCCCAGGACCAGCAAGAAGTCAGTGATGTATAATGTTCAGTTGAACGTCAACCTGGGCATACAATGCTTCAGCTACTAGTCTATGAATAAGACGAAAATTGGCACCAAAGTCCAGCTTGATTTCTTTATTACATGGGTACTACTCAGAGTCCACTGAAAATCATACTTCACTGTTAACTTACTATTTGCTAACAACTGAAAGAGTAATTAGGGCATAAAGCAGACCAGCTCATGTGTGAGAGCTAAGGGTCATTTTTGAGGACCAACTGTCAGCTCTTCAACAGATTTAAATTATCCACCTGAATGATTTCACTCTAAATCATGTATTAACTACAAGGACAACATCACTGATAAGATTGCCCTTTGAATGGAAACTTGCAAACCACAAAATCGTATTTGGGGACTAGTAGGGATATACGTTTCACACCAGGGAGAGGTTAGAATAAACAGGGAAACCTGGGATGAACCAGACCATGGAAATGAGGTAGGGAGTACAGAAGTGAAAGGTATGGGTTGGTCAAGAATACCAGCTGGTCTAAGGGGGTACACAGCCTGGTAGATTGATTATAATCTTGGTCATGCTTTTTCATCCTTTTCTGTATCCGTGTCCTTTCAATATATATTCCTTCTATAAGGAGGTGGAGTCTATTTCCCCTTCTGTCTCCTGAATCTTTGCTGTTCCTTGTTCCATCCAGGCCATCGTAGACAAGGAATCCCTCAAGCAACTGCGAGCCAGCCTCCAGGAGGAAAGACAAGTGTCTGATGTGGACTGGCCAAAGCCAGGAGGCAACTCAGCCCAGCCTAGAACTGGAAGAACCAGGAAGATGAACGCTCCCTGAAGGAATCACTCAAAGAAAGAGCAAACTAAATGATAATTGTTGATGTTTTAACAGCAGCAGGTTAAGAAACACCACCGATGGACGTTTGTCTAGGCAAATTTCATCAAACAAGGAAGAGTATTAGGCAATGGTCGTGTTAAAATACAAGTATAAAGTATCGAGAATTCAGTTAGGAATGTCAGAAAGTGGGCGACTGCATGGAGGAGACATCAGTTCAACCTCTGGTCTTGGGAAAATGTCTTTTTCACTTTCACAGTCTCTGAGCCAGGAGGGCATTGTTTCTACCTGCTCCTCAACAGAAAGGATCGTAGACACTGTAATTCCCAAGAGATTCTTCTTCAAGAGAAAATTCTTAATACCTTTATCTTCACTCTACACGTGCATCCTTCAATCTATAAAGTCAAATATGCCACCTGCCATCACTGTAAAAATATAATTGTTTGGACATTTTAATAACGTGAGGTTACAAAGGACTGAATGCTTTCCTAAGATAGGAATTTTGAATAAAACCTATTAATGTAACTTTATAGAGACTTGAATGAGCAGGGATGACAAAATAGTCTGGGAAATGGAAGGGTCTATTGTGGGAAACTCGAGCCTCTTCCTTCTGTATTGCTCAGTCACATAATACTACGAACGAAGGGAAAGGTTTCCATTATTGGACCTTCAATATTCATTTGTTGGACCTTACCTAATGTCGTAAATATAAAACACTTCGCGGTAGATTCACAGGTATGAATTTATGTATAAGTACATAACCATGTTGTGAGTGTGCCCCAAAGGGACTGTGCATTTCCCACTAACTCCTTTTTTTTTAATTCATTTTTTTAGAGTATAGTTGTTTTACAGTGTTGTGTTAGTTTCTGCTGTACAGTAAAGTGAATCACTGATACGTATACATGTATCCTTTCTTTTTTAGAATTCTTTCCCATTTAGGTCACCACAGAGAGCATTGAGTAGAGTTCCCTGTGCTATACAGAAGGTTCTCATTAGTTATCTATTTTATACACAGTGGTGTATATATGTCAATCCCAATCTCCCAGTTCACCCCCCCTTCCCCCCTTGGTAACCATAAGTTTGCTCTCTACACCTGTGACTCTATTACTGCTTTGCAAATAAGTTTATCTGTACCATTTTTCTAGATTCCACATATAAACAATATTATACGATATTTGATTTTCTCTTTCTGACGTACTTCACTCTGTATGACAGTCTCTAGGTCTATCCACGTCTCCCCACTAACTCTTTTTTTTTAAGTTCTTAATTTTATTTATTTATTTATTTTTGGCTGCGTTGGGTCTTCACTGCTGTGCGTGGGCTTTCTCTAGTTGCGGCGAGCGGGGCCTACGCTTCATTGCGGTGCGCGGGGTTCTCACTGCGGTGGCTTCTTGTTGCAGAGCACAGGCTCTAGGCTCACGGGCCTCAGTAGCTGTGGCACACAGGCTCAGTAGTTGTGGATCACGGGCTGTAGAGCGCAGACTCAGTAGTTGTGGCACACGGGCTTAGTTGCTCCACGGCACGTGGGATCTTCCCGGACCAGGGCTCAAACCCGTGTCCCCTGCATTGGCAGCTGGATTCTTAACCACTGCGCCACCAGGGAAATCCTTCCCCGCTAACTCTTAACAGCAGGTTTTTGCTACACATACTTATCTGGGGCAGAGCAAGAGAGTTGCTATCTATCCTCTACGAGGCATTCAGGCTCACGCAGGTACTATGTAGCCACATTCCAAAGGCAGGAGTATGGGATGAGACCTAACAGAAATTCTCCGAAGCATCCCTGGTCTTCACACACTGTGAAGCAACTGTCCTCTAAAGGCTGTAGGAAGAGCCTCAGTACAGAGAGCGGTCTCTCCAAAACAGAAACATAGGGGAAGGACTAGGAAACAAAGGGAAAGAAAACAAAGGGGAAATCCTTAGCAAACCAAAAAGCTGGCTGATGCTGGGCCGTAAACAAGAGAGACCACCCATGGAATGAAATCATGCCAGTGCTCCGCTGTAATTGACGCTGAAAAGAAAGCCTGGAGCATGCTTTCAAAGTGCTTGAAGCCATTAGTAAATTAAATCCAACCAAAGCTTCAAAAAGCATAAATTTAGCTAAACTAGAGGTCAAATTGGCATGGCCCCATACTCCAAGGGATTGATAGAAAGAAAAAAAAAAAAAAGGTGTGTTTTTTCCCTGGAGTAAAAGATTATGTATTTCACACTCTACTATTCTTTTATACAAAATAACTGATATGCAAAATAAAGATCACGAGACATCCAAAGAAATAAAAATGGGTAACTTGTGCTGAAAAGAGAAAATGAAACAGACACACAGATGGTCCAGATGTTAAAGTTATCAGACAGGGTGTTTAAAATAGCTAAGATAGAAAGAGAGAGAAAGAGAGGTGGGGGGAGATGATAGATGGATGGATGGATAGATAGATAGATAGATGGAACTAATGTAGAAGACAAACAAAAGAATGAAAATAGACAAACAGGAAAATAAACAAATAGCGCCTAATCAAATTTAAAAGCTTTTGCACAGCAAAGGAAACCACAAATAAAAAGAAATGACAACCTATCATTTGGGAGAAAAAATGTGCAAACAATGAGACCAAGAAGGGCTTAATTTTGAAAATATACAAACAGTTCATACAGCTCAATATCAAAAAACCCAAACAACCCAATCTAAAAATGGGCAGAAGACCTAAATAGACATTTCTCCAAAGAAGACATACAGATGGCCAAAAGGGTAATGAAATGAGGCTCAACACTGCTAACCATTAGAGAAATGCAAATTAAATCTACAATGAGTTACCACATCACACCAGTCAGAGTGGCCATCATCAAAAAATCTACAAATAATAAATGCTGGAGAGGGTGTGGAGAAAAGGGAACCTCCTACACTGTTGGTGGGAATGTAAATCGGTGCAGCCACTGTGGAGAACAGTATGGAGCTTCCTCAAAAAAGTAAAAATAAGGCTTCCCTGGTGGCGCAGTGGTTAAGAGTCCGCCTGCCGATGCAGGGGACATAGGTTCGTGCCCCGGTCTGGGAAGATCCCACATGCCGCGGAGCAGCTAGGCCCGTGAGCCATGGCCGCTGAGCCTGCGCGTCTGGAGCCCGTGCTCCGCAACGGGAGAGGCCACAACAGTGAGAGGCCCGCGTACCGCAAAAAAAAAAAAAAAGAAAGTAAAAATAAGGCTTCGCTGGTGGTGCAGTGGTTAAGAAACTGCCTGCCAATGCAGGGGACACAGGTTTGAGCCCTGGTCTGGGAAGATCCCACATGCCGTGGAGCAACGAAGTCCGTGTGCCACACAACTACTGAGCCTGTGCTCTAGAGCCCATAAGCCACAACTACTGAGCCCGCACACCTAGAGCCCACGCTCCGCAACAAGACAAGAGAAGCCACCGCAATGAGAAGCCTGCACACTGCTACAAAGAGTAGCCCCCGCTCGCCGCAACTAGAGAAAGCCTGCGCGCAGCAACGAAGACCCAACGCAGCCATAAATAAATTAATTAAGTAAAAAAAAAAACTAAACTAAAAATAGAGTTACCATATGATACAGCAATTCCACTCCTGGACATATACCTGGAAAAGATGAAAACATTAATTTGAAAAGATACATGCACCCCTATGTTCACAGCAGCACTATTTACAACAGCCAAGACATGAAAGCAACCTAAATGTCCATTGACATATGAATGCATAAAGAAGACGTGGTGTGTGTGTGTGTGTGTGTGTGTGTGTGTGTGTGTAATGGAATACTACTCAGCCATAAAAAAGAATGAAATAATGACATTTGCAGCAACATGGATGGACCTGGAGATTACCATATTAAGTGAAATAAGTCAGACAGAGAAAGACAAGTATTATATGATATCACTTATATGTGGACTCTAAAAAAAGGATACAAATGAACTTATTTGCAAAACAGAAATAGACTCACAGACATAGAACACAAAAGGGCAAGAGTGGGGAGGGATAAATTAGGAGTTTGAATTAGCAGATACACAGCACTATATATAAAATAGATAAACAAGGGAATTCTCTTGTGGTCCAGTGGTTAGGACACGGTGCTTTCACTGCTGAGGGCCCAGGTTCAATACTTAGTCAGGGAACTAAGATTCCACAAGCTGCGTGGCATGGGCAAAACAAAAAAAATAAAGATAAACAATAAGGATTTACCATATAGCACAGGGAACTATATTCAATATCTTATAATAACCTATAATGAAAAAAGAATCTGAAAATGGATGTATATACATATAGTAAATCAACTATATTTCAATTTTTTTTAAAAGTGGGTATTTTGGTAAAGATTTGGAAATTATAAAAAGGCACCAAAAAGAAATACTGGAAATTAAAAACTATGGTATGGAAGATGACATATTCACTGGATTCACTCCACAGGAGACTGGAATAGCAAAAGAAAAAGTATATGTACCTTTGACATAGACCAGAAAAGTATCCAAACTGGTCAACAAAAACTTTAAATAAAAGAGTGGAAAACAAACCAAATAGAGCATCTGACATCTGATGGACAACATCGAATGCTAAAACATATGTATAATTGGTATTTCAGAAAGAGACGAGACATGAGAAGGGGCAGAATAAATACTTGAAAGCAAAATGGCCAAAAAATTTCTAAAGTTGATAAAATACGTCACCCAAATAAGGCAAGAAGCTTGACAATCACCAAGCAGAATAAATACATAGAAAACTATACTGGCTACTGCATAGCCACACTGTTGAAAATCAAAGATAAACCTCAAAGCAGCCAGAGAATAAAGACACATTATATTCAGGGAAACAATGAGAACAATGCAATGTAACAATTCCATTTATACAAGGGAGCCTGGAAGACAAAAGAATAAAAACTATAAATTGCTGAAAGAATTGCTCTCTTACAGATTTGCAATAAAAAAGATGTTAATGATGGAGGTTTGAAATGTAGGAAATGCTGTTCTAAATGGAAGAAAAGGAAAAATGCTGTTCTAAATGGAAAAAAAGGAAAAAAGAAATTCACATTTAGTAGCACAGAGCAAACAAATATTCAGTAAAAATATGGAGGATGTGAACTATGTGATCAATAAAATATAACTAATTGACATTCTTGTAACAGTACATCCAGGAACTTTATTTTTTTCTTAAGCATCTTTATTGGAGTATAACTGCTTTACAATGTTGTGTCAGTTGCTGCTGTATAACAAAGTAAATCAGCTATATGTATACATATATTCCCATATCCCCTCCCTCTTGCGTCTCCCTCCCACCCTCCCTATCCCACGCCTCTAGGTGGTCACAAAGCACCGAGGTGATCTCCCTGTGCCATGCGGCTGCTTCCCACTAGCTATCTATTTTACATTTGGTAGTGTATATATGTCCATGCCTCTCTCTCACTTCGTCCCAGCTTACCCTTCCCCCTCCCCGTGTCCTCAAGTCCATTCTCTACGTCTGCGTCTTTTTCCTGTCCTGCCCCTAGTTTCCACAGAACTATTGTTTTTTTTTAGATTCCATATATACGTGTTAGTATACGGTATTTATTTTTCTCTTTCTGACTTACTTCACTCTGTATGACAGACTCTAGGTCCATCCACCTCACTACAAATAACTCAGTTTCATTTCTTTTTATGGCTGGGTAATATTCTATTGTATATATGTGCCACATCTTCTTTATCCATTCGTCTGTTGATGGACACTTAGGTTGCTTCCATGTCCTGGCTATTGTAAATAGAGCTGCAGTGAACATTGTGGTACATGACTCTTTTGAATTACGGTTTTCTCAGGGTATATGTCCAGTAGTGGGATTGCTAGGTTGTATGGTAGTTCTATTTTTAGTTTTTTGAGGAACCTCCATAGTGGCTGTATCAATTTACATTCCCATCAACAGTGCAAAAGGGTTCCCTTTTCTCCACACCCTCTCCAGCATTTATTGTTTGTAGATTTTTTGATGATGGCCATTCTGACTGCTGTGAGGTGATACCTCATTGTAGTTTTGATTTGCATTTCTCTAATGATTAGTGATGTTGAGCATCCTTTCATGTGTTTGTTGGCAGTCTGTATATCTTCTTTGGAGAAATGTTTATTTAGGTCTTCTGCTCACTTTTTGGATTGGGTTGTTTGATTTTTTGATATTAAGCTGCATGAGCTGCTTGTAAATTTTGGAGATTAATCCTTTGTCAGATGCTTTCCTTGCAAATATTTTCTCCCATTCTGAGGGTTGTCTTTTCGATGGTTTAGAATATATATTGCTTTTCAAGGGCACCTGGGCATTCGCTAGCATGATGTTCTATGCCTTACTATAAACCTCAAAAACCATTAAAGCGTTGCAATCATATTAAGTATTTTTGCTGACTAAAAGGATATTAAATTTTATATCAGGTGCAATTAAATATGTAGAAAATGTCCAAGGCACTTTAACAAAGCGAGAGGTATGTCTGTGTATTTTGTCTCTGTGTGTGTGAGAGAGAGAGACAAAGAGAAACAGAGAAAATTCATATATTAGGAACTTAAGACAATATTTTTTAAAACCCAGAGAATGAATATGAAATGACAAGAAAGTTAGAAAATGTTGACATCTGAAGATGAAAAGACCACATATCAATATGTGTGTGATGGAGCTAAACTGTACTTGGACTTAAAGAAAAGCATAAAACCAGTAAAGTAAGATTTGACATTAACAAAGTAAAAAAGAAGAGCATGCAAAAAAAAATAAATAAAATAAAATAAAATTAAAAAGAAGAGCAAAATGAAGCCAAAGTTGAAGAAACTAAATAATAAAAACAAATGTAGAAATTAATATTTTAGAAAACATGCAAAATAGAGATATCAAGATCATTAAATGTTTTCTTCTGAAAATTTAATACAATTGATAAATGTTTATGAAGAGTGATCAGGAAAAACACAGAAAACACATATTACTAATGCCAGAAATGGTAAAGGGATAAAAGATGTGAAAATGATGATTAGGGCACACCACGAATAACTTTATGGTAATGAATGCAAAAACTTAGATAAAAATAAACATTTCCTAAAAATATCACCATTTATCAAAACTGACATAAGGAGAAGTAAAATTCAAACAGATGTATAACTACCAAATTAGTCTGAAACATAATAATTTTAAAATACCATAAAAAACTTCCTTCAAGCCAATAGATTTACTGGTAAATTCTCTAAAATATTTAAAGGAGATATGACACTAATACCACATAAATACTTTTGAAAAATAACATGAACACTTTTCCTCTTGTTCTAAAAGTCAGCATTACCTTGATACCAAAACCTGATAAAATGAATAACTAGCAACAATACAGAACAGTAAGTTCATGAATCTATTGGCAAGAATGCCCAATAAAATCTTAGGCAGTTGAATCCAGCAACATATAAAAAATTTGTTATATTATGACATTGAAAAATGAGAACAAAGGGAAGATTTACACCGTCTGACATCAAGAGATACTATAATATTACTTTCAGTATAGTAACACTGTAATAGTGAGATGGATAAGTATACCACAGGAAGAAATAGAATATTTAGGAACAGACTCAAGCATATATAAACCATTTTCAATAAACGATATTGGAAAAGAGAACCTAGATTTCTACCTCACAACAGCTAATAATTAATTCTAGATGTGATATATACCTGAATTTAAAAGAAAGACTCTGGAAGAGAATACAGAAGAATTTCACTTTACCCATAGTGTAGCAAGATTTCTTGGACAGGACAGAAAAACAACCAACCATAAAATACCAAATGGAAGAATTATATTCGATCAAATTGATCATTTCTTCTTACCACAGAGACCACTGTGAAAATATTTAGGCTAACCACAGACTGATAAAAATTAGACACAATATATATAAAATATTATATATATATAATATAAACTCCCACAAACAAGCAATAAAGGGTAAACAATGCAATAAAATGGTTAAAGACTAAAACATGTAATTCACAATTCAATACATAAAAATTACCAATAACCATATGAAAATTTGCTCAACATTAAATTCAAACCATACCTACCAGAATAGTCTAAATTATGAAGACTGATGATTCCATGTTGGTGACTACGGTGGAGCAACTGGAATTTTCTTGCTTTGCTGAAGGAGTACAAAATTAGACAGCCTCTTTGGAAAACTATTATTTTTTTACAAAGTTAAAAGTGTGTCAATCCTACAACTCAACAAGTCCCAGTAACATGAAGAAATATGTCCATGCAAAGATATGTGCATGGATGTTTCTAGAACGTATATTTGTAACAGCCCAAACCTGGAAACAACCCACATGTCCAACATTTGGAGAAAAGTTAAACAGTCTATTTGTCCAAGCCAGTACTAACGTGCAATAAAAATGCATGATCTGTTGATACACACAACACCATGATGAATCTCAGAAATGTTATATTGAGTTTAAAATAAATGACAAAACATATAATGTTATCTAATTAATAAAAAGTATAAGAACGGGGAAAACTTTTCCAGAGCGACAGAAGCTAGGTTCTGGTGGGGAGTAAATTGATGGGGAATGGTCGTATACAGGGACTTTCTAGAATTATAGAAATATTCTGTGCATATATCAGGTGATTATGATATAAATACATAAATTGACAAAAAGTCCAACTGACCACTGAAAATCAGTGCATTTTCTGGGTGTCAAAAGGCATCTCAATAAAAATGTGTTTTTGAATCCAACATTCAATACCTTTTATTGTTTTTAATTTAATATTTTAAAATTATTATTATTATTTTTTTTTTTTTTTGGCCACGCCTTGCATCTGGTGGGATCTTAGGTCCCAGGCCAGGGCTTGAAACCCGGGGCCACGGCAGTGAAAGCACCGAGTCCTAACCACTGGACCACCAGGGAAGTCCCCTAACGTTCAATACCTTTTGATAAAACCTGAAAGCAAATTACCTCTTTCAAACACAAGGCAATGAAAGAAAAAAGGTTTACTACCTAGTACAAATTCTATTTAAGAACCAAAGGTAAATGGAGTGTAACTACTGTGATGTATCTGAGATTTTAGAATGAGAAATAGCTTGCAAATAGGAAAAAAAAATCCAGTCGGAATCCTACCAATATCTTTGGGGAAGTTTCCATGCTTCATTGGTTTATATTTTTCTTCAAATGATTCATAAAACACACTCTTTTACCTATTGGCATGATCTGCTGTGTTTTAGGAGTTAAAAAAAAACAATAAAGATGACGACGGTCTTTATGAGTCAACCCACAGCCAAAAGATGGATGGAATTACTGGGAATTGGTGGGAAGGAGTTTAGCTCCAGAATTCAAATTCTATTAGATTATATCGCACTTTTATTCAAGCAATGTCAGCCTCGTATATTTCATTTGATTCTAATTTGATGCTAAAAGAAGCCACAGGACTTAAATGGTTTCTTGTTGAATTTGTGACGACAACTATGATATCACTAATCACTTCTGAGTAAGCTGGGTGTTTAGACTCCAGGGAGAATGGATCCCTGACCTCTTTCCAAGTGCAGGCTGTAGCTGGTATAAATAACAGACCTATGTACCTGTGGCAGACAAAAATGGAACTGCAGTCCTAGTTACAAACGTCAGAGAAAAATCTATTGAGACAAGCGGCAGGAGGCAACACAAAGATCATTAGGTTAAAAGGGTCTGTCACACTCCTCACCCCACATGGCTTTGCTGAGAATGTGTCGCAAAGCATTTTGGTCTCATTTGGAAGCCTTGAAGATTTCAGATTTAGCATGTACTGAGAGTTTAAGGGGAAAAAATCCACCTCCATGAATTTTCATGCAATGAGTAGGCTTAAAAACTGAACCACTACAGATTTAACCCATCATATCACAGAATCCTCCAATTTAAGATGCTCTCAGGAGACCCACAATGTTATGTAATAGTTCCTAAGGAGTTGAAAGTTTCACGTTTTTCTCCCCCAATAATTACACTTATCTAAGATGTCTACAAAATGGAAAGACAGTATTTTCCTAGGCTCTCACAACGTTGTAGGTATGGACAGAAAAATGTCACCCGCCATATGAGTAAACAAAGGATGTTGCAGCCACCAAGCCCTCAGCCACTGCAGCCTCCCCCAGCTGTGCACCCTGAGGGGATTCAGGATGGAGAAAAGCAGGGTACTGGCCCTCAATAGGTAAGGTGCATATCAAAGGAATGATTTCAACGAGACCACACTCTTGCATCTTCCCATACACAGAAAGTGCTAAATGCATTAGCTTGAGACGTCTGGTTTTTCTTTAAATAACAGTAATCTTTTCAAACTCTCAATGTAATAGGCTCTACACTGTTTCTCATCTCCCAGTCAGCTTCACGCAAAGGCAGAAGTGAACTGCCTGCTCCTTTTGCCCATGGTCAAAGGAAAGTAAGGAAGAGAATATGACATCTCTCTTTGGTTGTGAGTTTTCTTGCATATACTCTCTATATGTCTGTCCTCACTGCTTTTCAATTAAGTACCATTATTGTGCTTGTTGCAAAAATAAAAATGCTTGCACTAAAAAAACAAGACAAAAAAAAAAAAACACCCCCCAAAACAGTACTCTTTTAATGTTCCAAGTACCTAGTGTTTGTTGCAAAAATTCCTATATATCCTGGCTCCCCCCAGGTTTAAGTCCTCAGGATGCCTGCCTAATAAAACATAATTCTCAACTTTTAGGTTGTGCATTTTCTTCAGGCGACATAGGTAAGATATTCAAATTAGATTAGCAATTGAGTCATGCCATGCATTTCGATATGTATGAGGCACTCTATGACATTTCATTATGTCATACATTTCCAGGTGTGTCGTTACTGGTGTCCATGTCAAGAATCGGCAAATCACCTCTTCCTGTGCCAGAGCGTGTGCAGTTCTCAGTGAATTTTAAGAGAGAAAAATAGATTTTTGTAGCATCATTAAGAAAATAAACCACCAGATTTTTTTATACCAGTCTATTATATATGTCCTGTTAAGTTACTGGATGAAGCAAATAAAGACATTTTGTACCACCGTTTGATCAGTTCTGTTCACTGAGATTTACTTTAAGAATGAGTTTTATAGTTCAAACAGGAAAATTTTAAATCTCTCCTCCATCTTTCTGCAGGAATGTGTCATTTTTAACCATTCATCAGTGAACCCTTCCACCCAAGCCAGTTTTCCAAAATCTAACCATTTTGAAGGGAAACACTTCTTAAAAACTAGGTTATAATTTAATGTCTTCTTTAAATACTCAGAGCCATTTAAATGAGTGTTTCCCAAATTGTATTGTCGGGCACACTAATCCCACTGGGTGTGATTTGATACCTGAAATATACTGCATAACACCTATTAACACCCTGTGGAATTGCTGCTTCCATAGATACATTTTAGCAGATGCTAACTTATTATCTTTAAAAAATAATGGAATTTCAAGAAGATACAATATATGCATAATAGAATGCATACATCTTAAGTATGCAGCTTCATGAATTAGGACAAATAGATGTATCCATGGACGCATCAACAGAATAAAATATAAAATATTTCCATCATCCCAGGAAGGTTCTTCCTGGCCACTTCCAAAAAATTTTATATCTCAAGATAATCATGGCTTAGTCTCACCTGATCTTGAACTTTGTAGAATCACCTAGTAGGTATTCTTTTGTATCTGCCTTCTTTCATGGAACAAAATATTTCTGATGGACGTTTAGGCTTCCTTCCAGTTTAATTTCATGTATTCTTGATAACTCGGCATCACAATCATGGAGATCATTGACCGTATGGTGTGCTGGTCAACTCTAAGAGGGATACATTTAAGTATTGCTTTTGTACCATCCTGTTAATCCAACTAACTGAAACTGAATTATCTAACTGTATCTGATTTTAATATGGTGAGAAGCTGTAATACGAAGCAACTCAAGGAAGTGGACACAATATCAAAACGGTCCAAAGTAAAGTGGAACCCAGTTAAAACTACTTACAATAGACATTTTATCTATTGGTTCAATACTCTTAAACAGAACTTGGTAGACAGTCTAAAACGCAACATCAACACGACAAAAAGACAGCCCATCACTCTGGTACCCACCAGGAACCAAAAAAAGAATCCACTGGTATCAGATTCTACCTAAGATTTCTACCTAAGAAACATCCAGCTTTAGAAAATTCTGTTTGAGCATTCAGAATTGTACATTATTCTTAGAACAACTTCATGACAACTAAGGTCATGAAAAATTCTTATGCCTGGAAATCATTTTCCTTAAAGCATAGGGATTCAGGAAATGCTGGTAAGATGTCATTTCCATTGTGAATCTTTGCTGGTAGTTTTCCCTTTAAGTTCTTCTTTCTCTCAAATTAAGAAAGGCAGCTTGGGGCTTCCCTGGTGGTGCAGTGGTTGAGAATCTGCCTGCTAATGCAAGGGACACGGGTTCGAGCCCTGGTCTGGGAAGATCCCACATGCCGCGGAGCAACTAGGCCCGTGAGCCACAACTACTGAGCCTGCGGGTCTGGAGCCTGTGCTCCTCAAGAAGAGAGGCCGCGACAGTGAGAGGCCTGCGCACCGCGATGAAGAGTGGTCCCCGCTCACCGCAACCAGAGAAAGCCCTCGCACAGGAACGAAGACCCAACACAGCCAAAAGTAACTAACTAAATAAATTTATTTTAAAAAAAAAGAAAGGCAGCTTGTTCCTCTAAGGATAATTTACTTTCCGAAGGAGGCATTCTTAACCACTGATCCATATATGAGTTGAAAATCCCTGAAATTGCGTTATGTGCAAAGGCACATATGCGCATTTTTCTGGTCAAGGTCAATCGTTTTGATCAGATACTCGTAGGTGTTTGTGACTCAAAGGACGCTAATAATTGCTGCTTAAATAATGATATCTTATCTAACCTTGCCGATACCTTCAGAAATGTCAGAAAAAAATAATTTCTTATAATTCGGGGAACCACAAAGTTCTTAAACTAAAGACCAGTGATTCCTGTTTTCAAATGGCAGCAAAAATTTGTGTAAAAGCAAAGTTTTCATCTTCTGATAAATCCTTTCAAGGTTCAGACTGTTCAAAAACTAAGTAGAAAAATTAAAGAAAACAAAAAACGTTTGCCAATTTTTGAATCCACGCAATTGCACAACTATGGTTTCATACTTTCTAATCACAGAGAAGATGTACAAAGTGCATTCATAGGTGATTTACATCGGGACGGAGTAGAAAAGTTGTACTCACAGATGTCCTTTTAGGAAAACATAGAATAGTTTCACTAATATTATAATATCATACTTGGCAGGGGGTATTAAAATATTTTTCAGTTTAATTTTATTTCTAAGATCTGGTTTACTCTGTCAGTCCACTGACTTAGGATGAAGATGGTTACATTTCTATCTGGTCTTTGCAAAAATAACAAGTGAGAACATTTGGGATTACAGATCTTATGTAAAGAACTGTATCACTTGAAGCTGAAATTAAATATGTAAATGTTAATGGTTTATCTTACACAAATCAAAGTTGCATAAATAATTTCATATTAACATATGTACAAGTAATTTGCTCTTATTGACCCTGATGGGCTTATCAACTCTCATAAATGTTGAACCACTTATTGGACACATACACACAGTTTTTTTTTTTTTTTTTAAAATCATGAAAGCGTAAGAAGTCTTTGATTGAATTCAATCTGGGGTGAAGGAAACCACAATATTAAAATTGCATTTTAAAATTTCCTGACTAGAAAAAAAAAATAATTTGAAAACAGGGATAACCCTGAATCCTTTGGTCACACAAGCCCCAGGGCCAAAATAATGGGTTGATTTAGAGAGAACAAATGGTACTTATTTAGATGCTCCTGAAGCATTCCAAATGTTTAAGAAACTACATGCAACATGTACTTCGGAGGAGCCAAGTCTCATTTGTAACCAAAAGCGGGGGAAAAAAAAGGATAAGCCATCTCATTCCGGAATAACAAGCTTCTTCTGATATGACCACGCTTATGTCTGTAGCCTTACCCAGCTCCCTTCTGGAGCAACTAACTTCTGTCTCAGCCGTGCCAGTAGGCCAAGGCAGACAACTTCATTCTTGAAAAGAATGTCATACGGATGGGCTCCCTTCTCCTTGTGAATTCACTGTCATTCTTCAAAACACACTTTAGGTTTTTTTTTTTTTTTTTTTTTTGCGGTACGCGGGCCTCTCACTGTTGTGGCCTCTCCCGTTGCGGAGCACAGGCTCCAGACGCGCAGGCTCAGCGGCCATGGCTCATGGGCCCAGCCGCTCCGCGGCATGTGGGATCTTCCCGGACCGGGGCACGAACCCGCGTCCCCTGCATCGGCAGGCGGACTCCTAACCACTGCGCCACCAGGGAAGCCCCACTTTAGGTTTCTTACTCCATTAGCTGTGCCCTGATCCCCTCTACTATCCCACTCCAAGCTTGGTTAGACGACATTTCTGTGTAGTCCATTCACACCCAGGTGCCCATAAATGACAGTATTTTCTATTTTGTATTTCAACTCTTTGTTGGCTCCTAACCTTTACATCGTATATGGCTTGAAGGCGGTCCCTGTGTTTTTCATCCTTACATACATGGTGCTCAACACAATGTCTGGCCATATACTGTTTTCCACCATGAGTTTAAAAAAATGAACAATAACTTCATTGATATCTTCCTTTTATAGTTTAAGAACATTGAGGGTACTTAATTTCTTTGGAATTTATTTTGTTTTTGGAAAAGCTGTTTCTGTTAATCAAATCCATATTTATTGACTGTGAGAATCTTACCTGCATTAATAATCCTTGAAATAAAATGACCCTAAGCTGAATGGGTTTTTTTTGAAATATTGATAATTTGAGTTGCAACAATATCTGAATTATAAATTAGATGCTTTCTTAAAAATCTATTAAGAAATTGAATTGTTTTAAGGAAAGACCTAATTGTGGACAATTTTTTAAAACTTTTTCTTCCTTTCTTTGCTCCTACCCCACTCACTCTGTCTTGTGGTTTCTTATATTCAAGTGAATTTATCCCATTGTCTTATTTTCCATTTCATAGATTTGCATCCTCTATCAGGTTCTTGATACTTGAATTTTCAATTATTGCATAAATGCTTTCACTTATCTCTCTGCATTTTGTCTCACTTTCCTTTAGTTCATCTCAAAATATGTATTCCTTTCTACGCAACACTCCAATGTTCAAGAGCTTCAATTAGTCCTCGTTATAAAATCCCTTCCTTTCAAGACTCCCAGCAATCTGGACTCCAGGAACTTGTCTCAACTTACAACCCAGATTACACATAACTCCATTAATGGAACTTGTACAGACTGCAGTGCCTTTGGCTGAAACAAAAATTACCAGTTCAAATTGGCTCTGAGTATTAGAACTATGTATTATCTCACAAAGTGTTACATGCCAAATCAGGGGAGCTCCCGAGTGACAAATCCAGAGACCTAACGATATTTGCAAAGATTCACACTCCTTCCATCTTTCCATTCTGTCAGCTTGATCCTCAAGCCAGTTTCTTTCTTTTCTCAAGATGACGGTCGCAATCTTACACATCATACCACATACCATAGAAGAATACAACACATCCACAGTACACACAGCGATGTCCGGTGGCAGAAGAGAGGCTATTTCCTCATACTCTTCCCCCAAACCCCCAATACAAGTTATTCAAACTTTCCACTGGTTTCACTCCCTAACTCATTTCAAGAGAGAGTAATGAGACCTCTGAAAATGGCTCACACCAAGAATAATGACCCTTGGATCCAAGGATAGGGTCATGAATTTTTGACACACTTCAGGTTGGGTTCATAGTTAAGAAATACCAGAATTATGAAAAATATCTTTCACCTGCCTGTTCAGAGTCATTGCTTATTCTTCCCTCTCCCTTGAGGCTAAACTGTGTGGATAAAATCACTAGC
The DNA here is from genome assembly GCF_964270905.1 of Leucopleurus acutus. Classification (NCBI taxonomy): domain Eukaryota; kingdom Metazoa; phylum Chordata; class Mammalia; order Artiodactyla; family Delphinidae; genus Leucopleurus; species Leucopleurus acutus. Next base: position 3,589,128 of record NC_139148.1, read on the forward strand.
CTCCTGTGAAAGCTAGAAGACAGGTTGGTAATTCCAATGGGATTCTTGATTCTGAATCACTCAAGTGGCCTTAGCATGGTTTTTCAGAAGGTCACATCACAGCTTGACCCACCCAATGAATAACTTCTCTCTTTCTTTAACTCCTTGGGCTGAGAGATGCTGACAGCTCCACTACTGCTAGCCCTGGGTTCCTGCACTAATTTCTATATCTCTGAATATGATTCAGTTTAATGACCCAGTTACTTACTATTTAAATGAATCTTCTGAGCTGCTTATATCACTACCTATAACTTAGATATGGCATTTGGCTAGGTGTTACAGAAAGAAATATTGCTGTACATATAAGGGAAATGTTAAAAAGAATTAAGAGATTCTAACATTCAATATAAAATACCCATTAGAACCTAAAATTTAGAGCAAATGTAACTAGAAATAAATAAAGGGTAATAATTATGCTAGGGTAAATTCCCAGTCAAATAAGTCAAGTTGTAATGCTACAGTTAGGAAATTAAAAATGCAGACAACCCTATTTGGTGAGTAAATTAAGATTAACTTTAGGGATTACTATAATTTAAAAAGACACCAAGTGTATACACTGTACATTTACAACCCATACAACGAAATCTGAATACTACTGTCAAGGGAAAACTTATAAAATGTAGCCAAACAATTGATTTCAAGGCTTAAACTAATGTAAACTAACATGTTCATATAGCCAAAACTTGAGTAGTTTTTGGATCAAAAAGGTCTAAGAGCACTGATAGAATATAAATACTGGCTAAGGAGGTTAGTGGCAAGTGATTTGGGAGGGTTTGAGAGAAAAATCACTTTTTAAGGGCAAAGGCATGAGGAATGATTTCGAGGATATGTCTTGTTCTTTTCTCTATTTTTACAATATTTTAGAGACTAGCTTAATGGTTGTACTTGACTTGATTGGACCCAGCTGTGGTTATACATATGGACAAATAGTAGAAGACAGCTGGAATTTATGTAACGTGATAAATCTGAACTATTTCCAGGGCCATTAAATGCTGTGTTAATCAGATGAATGTGAAATGGGTCTTTGAGACATTGTGTTGTGTTTAGGTAAAACTTAAATCTTCCTTTCTGCAATGTAACTTCTGAAATTCTGGGTTCAAAAAAAAAATCACTCTGTCCAATAAATTAATTTATTAATTTCTCAAGACTTTGTCCCTCAGAGCAAAATTCTGTTAGACCAAAAATTACCACCACCGTTTGGACTACAGCATTTGACAAGCACCAATCAAAGCAAAACACTGGAACTGCGTGTTATCTGGAGAGCAACTGGCAATCTTTTATTTTTCTTTCTTTTTTAATGGTGAGATAGTAAATGTTTTTGGATTTACGTGCAAACTACTCAACTTTGCCATCTTTGTGAGAAGGTGGCCATAAATAATATGTAACCAGATGGGTATAGCTGAGTTCTGATAAAACTTTATTTATAAAAACAGTTGGTAGATTGGATTTGGCCCATGGGTCTTAGTTTGCATACACCCCCCCCAACTAAAAGAGATGTAAAAAATTACAATCCCAACATCATTTTGTTTTTATAAGTTCTGAAGGTGGAACAGGGATTGCTTTGTTGATAAAAAGTGTGGGAACGCCAGTCCTATTGACTAGAAACGAGTGTAAAGTATTTCAAAGGAAGCTTTGATATTTTCACCAACGTCCAGATAGTCTATGCTGACTCTTCCTAATTTCTAAAAAAACAAAAGAAAACCGTTCAATTCTCACTAAACTGCATTCCAAAATCATCAGGGGTTAAGACTTAACTTGGAATTCCATTTGAAGACATTCCAGTGATGAGTTTCAAGGATGCATAACAAAGTTGACCGTTATTTTACATACCAGAGAATGTTTTTTCTTTTTCTTTCTGGAACCATCCCTCCACCCTTTGGGATTCTACTGGCTTTTATCTAGTTACAATATTTAATTAGGAATCTTTTCCCCCTTCTCACCAAGGGTTGAGCAAATGACCTGGCTGGGTCAAGAGACTGATGCCTAACATGTTTCATCCATTAAATAGGTGATTGATTAGGCATGCCTGAGCACAGACTGACTTAATTCCACCAACCAAAGAGGAGCAAACTCAGAAACACGTGTGACAACAGCACTAATCATTAGATAAATGCAAATCAATGAGGTATCACCTCACACCAGTCAGAATGGCCATCATCAAAAAATCCACAAACAATAAATGCTGGAGAGGGTGTGGAGAAAAGGGAACCCTCTTGCACTGTTGGAGGGAATGTAAATTGATACAGCCACTTTGGAGAACAGTACGGAGGTTCCTTAAAAAACTAAGAATAGAACTACCATGCGACCCAGCAATCCCACTCCTGGGCATATACCCTGAGAAAACCATAATTCAAAAAGAGTCACGTACCACAATGTTCACTGCAGCTCTATTTACAATAGCCAGGACACGGAAGCAACCTAAATGTCCATCGACAGATGAATGGATAAAGAAGATGTGGCACATGTATACAATGGAATATTACTCAGCCATTAAAGGAAACGAAATTGAGTTATTTGTAGTGAGGTGGATGGACCTAGAGTCTGTCATACAGAGTGAAGTAAGTCGGAAACAGAAAAACAAATACTGCATGCTAACACATATATATGGAATCTACAAAAAAGAAAAGTTCTTAGGAACCTAGGGGCAGGACAGGAATAAAGATGCAGACGTAGAGAATGGACTTGAGGACGGGGGAGGGGGAAGGGTAAGCTGGGACGAAGTGAGAGAGTGGCATGGACATAAGTACACTACCAAATGTAAAATAGGTAGCTAGTGGGAAGCAGCCGCATAGCACAGGGAGATCAGCTCGGTGCTCTGTGTCCACCTAGAGGGGTGGGACAGGGAGGGTGGGAGGGAGATGCAAGAGGGAGGGGATATGGGAATATGTGGATACGTATAGCTGATTCGCTTTGTTATACTGCAGAAACTAACACAACATTGTAAAGTAATTATACTCCAATAAAGATGTTTTAAAAAAAAGAAAAGTGTGAGCTGCACGTCAAGCAGTTCAGGGCTCCCCTGAACGCCTTCCACAGGAGGTAAATTGACATTGCCTGTGGGGAAAAGGGCTGTTACTAGGGTAGACACAGGAGAGATGAGTGCAACTTCCATTGAAGTTAAAGAGTTTGATTTTATACAAATTTGAGGTAACATCAAAGCATTCACATGGCAATGTATTTTAGGCAGTAGGATGGGCACAGGACTGAAATTCGAGAGGATGCTGAACATTTCAGATGGAATCTTAGGCACCTGCTCTCTTGTAAAGTGAGTAGAGCTGTGCTGAGTCATGTTGGAGACCTTCCTGGGGATGTTATTGCATCTGAGGTAGTGAATGCCTGTGATAGATGTCAAAACCAAGGCCAAAACAAAGGACACCCCACAGTCGGGGCCTTTTCTTGCGTAATAAAACTATTAAAATTATAGAGAACTACTCTTTCTGTTTTTCCATGAAAACTTATGGATGCAACACATAATTTGAAGGACAAATGAAAACTCGCATCTATTTCTGAGATTGTCCTCATTCCTCTGCTTTAAAAAAATAATCTTGATTCAGGCTTGGATGTTAGTCCAGGTACGTGGAGAAGCAGACAGGACAGAGTTCAATGTGCAAAAGATTTATTAGAAGGAGGCTTCTGAGAGAACACGGGGAGGGAGTCAGGAGGGACTGGGGGAACCGGTTCTCTACTTGAGAACCTAAGAGACTATTAGCCTAGAGCTGCAGTAAAACATTGATAATTGCAACTAGAGATTATCATACCAAGTGAAGTAAGTCAAAAAGAGAAAGCCAAATACCATATGATATCACATATATGGAATCTAAAATATGAAACAAATGAACTTATCTACGAAACTGAAACAGACTCACAGACATAGAGAACAGACTTGTGGTTGCCAAGGGGGAGGGGGAAGGGGAGGGATAGACTGGGAGTTTGGGGTTAGTAGATGTAAACTATTATATATAGGATGGATAAACAACAAGGACCTACTGTAGAGCACAGGGAGCTATATTCAATATCCTGTGATAAACCACAATGGAAAAGAATATAAAAATGTATATATACATGCATATAACTGAGTCACTTTGCTGTACAGCAGAGATTAACACAACATTGTAAATCAACTATACTTCAATAAAAATATTTATATTGATATACAGATTTGTGAGGTGAATAGGTTTAAATGACCCCCACTATCTTAGTCCATTCAGGATGCTGTAACAGAATACCCTAGACTGAGTAGCTTATAAGCAACAGAAATTTCTTTCTTACAGTTCTGGGGACTGGAAACCCAAGACCAAGCCTCCAACAGATTTTGTGTCTGGTGAGGCCCCTCTCCCTGTTTCACGGATACCATCTTCTCGCTGTGTCCTCACACAGTAGAAGGTATGAGGGGGCTCTCTGGGATGTCTTTTACAAGGGCACTAATCCCATCATGAGGGTGCCACCTTCATGACCTCATCATCTTCCAAAGAACCTACGTCCTTTGCCATTCATTCTATGGCATCCAAGGAGCATCCTCATTGATAGTGTTGTAATAATTTCATTATATATCAACACTGTATATAATATCCCCTTTGCCAAGAAGGAGCGACATCCTTATAACCTAAATCGTTAATATGTCCAAAGAAATTGCTTCTTTCTCTGGCGATGATTTCCTCAGACTTTGAGCTGTTCATTTGATGCCTGTTGTATTTTTCAGCATGAATATCTGATACGACAGCAACATTCTAAGTCACTGAGGCTTTTTCATGCTTGCATCAACACTGACTATTTCTCTGTCTAGCTAAAGAGAGACTTTATTTATTCATTTATGGCTGCGTTGGGTCTTCATTGCTGCACACGGGCTTTCCCTAGTTGCAGTGACTGGGGGCAACTCTTCATTGAGGTGTGTGGGCCCCTCACTGCAGTGGCCTCTCTTGTTGCGGAGCACAGGCTCTAGGCATGCGGGCTTCAGTAGTTGTGGCTCACAGGCTCAGAAGTTGTGGCTCATGGGCTCCAGAACGCAGGCTCTGCTGTTGTGGCGCACGGGCTTAGCTGCTCCGTGGCATGTGGGATCTTCCCGGACCAGGGCCCGAACCCATGTCCGCTGCATTGGCAGGCGGAGTGCCAACCACTGCGCCACCAGGGAAGCCCCGAGAAACTTTTTTGATTTGTCATTTAATCTGAAATTTATACTTGAACTGAAATTGGCATAATTCATAGCTATCTTCTAACTGTGGATTTTGTGGTATGTACCATCTGGTTATTCCCGCATCCTATAAATATAATTCTGGAATTTAAAAAAAATCTGCCATAATTTAAGATTAGTTGTTAGTATAATAAAGACAATATTAAGATCGTATTAGGTATTAAGAGGGTATTAAGTAAATGAACAGATCTGAACAGATCTGTTCCCAATTCAGCCTTTGCATATATATATAAACTCTTAGTTTGCTGTTTCATCATTGGGAAGAAAAGGAGGTTTAAGTCACTCTAAATTCTGGTATTCGAATGAATATTCAACACAGATGTGAATGCAGTATTTTCCATAGGACTCAAAATATACTCATGAAGGTCATCCACCTTGAAGCCTGAAACAATAACTAAGTAATAAGGAAATGAATTACCACTGTAAATAGAGCAACAATTTTGAGGTGCCGTAGATGTGAATATCAATCTCAAATTGGTCCCATAACTTTAGGACACAGAGCATCTCTCTGAATATTTATGATCTCAGAAGTATGAAAAAGTTAATAATCCCAATATGATAAGATAGTGAGGACTAGATATAAAACAGAAGGAAAGTTTCAGGCATGTAATCGATGCCTGTTAAGATGCTTTTCTCGTGTTTATTGAGAAGATGAAATCATGACCTCATCATGACTCTGGTTTACGTGAGTGGAATTGTGGACTTCAGAGGAAAATACAGCATTATCATAAACATCTTTTCAACATGTGAAGGAATTGAACGGCTCTGGAGGGCATGCACAGCATCAATGATTCCTTGAGGCTGTTCCTTAGAAATATAAATGAAAACCAATTTGTTCACTGAAAACCATGGACAGATACTGATAATAATGACTGTATTTCCTCAACATGTTGAAGAAAGAATGTGATATTTCCCAGACTGTTATGTCATTGCACTTGGACTTTGTACATGTTAGATTGTATCATTATACACTCATAAGCCTCCATCCAGAAGTAACAACAGTGGAAACTACATCTTCTTACTTTTATTTTTCCTTGCAGATGCTTCTGGTTAGCCCAATAGATGAAGAAGAGTCTAGCATGGCCCAGGCTGGGCAAGGCATTGGGACAAGACATGGTACACGAGGCACCTGAACTCTTAGAGAACCAGATAGAATATTTAGAGCTGATTTGCAAGTCAGTGGTAACCTCTCTGATAACCCAATAGACTTCCTTTACATTTCATTGTATAAATACGAAAATAATCTACAGAAAAACAACACCACCCTTCAGTTTTCTGTGGACAAACCTCAGCTCACGTGCATCTGCACAACCATAAAACCCTTTCGAAGCTAATGAAGAACATAGAAGATGACATATATTATCCCCAGCTGATAGGCACTCTTCATTATATGATTTGGTAGAAATGTAACCTTCTAAATAGAAATTTTAAAACTTTGACATTTCAGTAGACTGCAACGAACTATATACATGATCAAGATGGAATGATGTTCATATTCACTATGTAGGAACATAGAAGTGGCACTGAGATAGCTGCATGGCTAAAACTGACATGAAATTTACATTAATTAAAAGAGTGAATAATCACTTTAATAAAATGCGTAAGAAAAGTGTGCCACAGAATAATCACAGGACACGGATTTTAGAGAAAGTGTCACTCTAACACTTATTTTTAATGTGAATTATCTCAGAACTGGGATGTCTGGTTATAGTCTTACAAAGGAGTGAAACGTCACTGAAAATTTTACATGAAGAAGGATAAACTATGTTCCTTTCAAGAACTGATAGTGGTTAAGTAGCATTTCTCATTTTCTTGCAGTGATTTGTATATGTTTTTCTATCTTCATTACCATAGGTATTCTCTTCTACATTTTTAGTAACTGTTAAAAATGGGAGGGCTTTGGGACTTCCCTGGCGGTCCAGTGGTTAAGACTCTGTGCTTCCACTGCAGGGGGTGCAGCTTCCATCCCCGGTCAGGAAGCTAAGATCCCACATGCCGCACGGCGCAACCAAAAAAAGAAAAAGAAAAACGGGAGGGCGTTGTTTGTATTGGTATTATTAATAGTAAATTTCACAAAGTGTTAAATATTTTGAAACAATCACAAAGATTTTATCTGGAGAGGGTGATATTCACATCTACGGCACCTCAAAATTGTTGCTCTATTTACAGTGGTAATTCATTTCCTTATTACTTAGTTATTGTTTCAGGCTTCAAGGTGGATGACCTTCATGAGTATATTTTGAGTCCTATGGAAAATACTGCATTCACATCTGTGTTGAATATTCATTCGAATACCAGAATTTAGAGTGACTTAAGCCTCCTTTTCTTCCCAATGATGAAACAGCAAACTAAGAGTTTATATATATATGCAAAGGCTGAGTTGGGAACAGATCTGTTCAGATCTGTTCATTTACTTAATACCCTCTTAATACCTAATACGTACGACCTTAATATTGTCTTTATTATACTAACAACTAATCTTAAATTATGGCAGATTTTTTTAAATTCCAGAATTATATTTATAGGATATGGGAGTAACCAGAAATGGTACATACCACAAAATCCACAGTTAGAAGATAGCTATGAATTATGCCAATTTCAGTTCAAGCTTATAAATTTACCATCTTTCATAGCATTTTATATAGAGGTATGGTTAACAGTCTTCCGATTCTGAATTATATATGTGTGGTTTGGACTCCATCATTTTCATATGCTCTTTGGTTATCTTCTTGGCTTCTGGAGCTACTCCCATAATAGATGTCAGGCTAAGAAGCAGATATAAACTGGGAACATCTTTCATCTCTTGTTCAATTACAAACCTCAGCCAGATAGTATCGAGCTGGAGGGTCAAGGAAGTTCCCCATGGGAGACTCAGTCTAAAAGAGTCCCTGATGGAAGTAGAGTCACTGATGTGGAAAACAATCTTATGGTTACCAGGAGATAAGGGCAGGGGGAGGGATAAATTGGGAGATTGGGATTGACATATACATGCTACTATATATATAAAATAGATAACTAATAATAACCTGTTGTAGAGCACAGGGAACTCTACTCAATAGTCTGTAATGACCTATATGGGAAGAGGACCTTAAAAAAAAGAGTGGATCTATGTATATGTATAACTGATTCTCTTTGCTGTACACCTGAAACTAACATTACCTTGTAAATCAACTATACTCCAATAAAAACTAAAAAAAACAAAAAAAGAGTCCCTGATGATCCCCAAGTATTGGTGTTCACATCTTTGTGAACATTAAGTGTTGGCTGTGCTACAGATTTCCCAGTAATAGGATGTCACTTTTGTGATTAATTCATAAAAGATCTGACTTCTATCTTGTGTGACTCTATCACCTTCTTGACTAATAGGCATTGATGAAATATGCAGCTATGTTCGAGGAGGTCCAAGTGACAAGGAAATTAGGGTGGCCTCTGGCCAATTGTTATGGATTGAATGTCTGTGTCCCCTCCAAAATTCATATGTTGAAGCCGTAAGCCCCAATGTGATGGTATTTGAGGTGGAGCCTTTGGGAAATAATTAGGTCTAAACCTAATATGAGGTTGAGGCCACCATGATGGGTTATTTCCCTCATAAGAAGAGAGACCCAAAGCACTCTCTCTCTCTCCCCGCCACCCCCTCTCTCAATGCACACAAAGAAGAGATCATGAGAGCACACAGAGAAATGGTAACCAGCTGCATGTCAAGATAAGAGGACAAAGAATGAAACCTTACCTTGATGACACCTTGACCTTGGGCTTCCCAGTCTCCAGAACAGTGAGAAATAAGTGTCTATTGTTTAAGCCCCTCAAGTCTACGGTATTTTGTTAAGGTAGCCTAAGTAGTCTATGACACCAGTTGAGACCCTCCATCCAACAGCTCATGAGCAACTGAATTCTTCCCATAGCTTGACTGAACTTGACAATGGACCCTTCCCCAGTCAACCCTTCAGAGGAGACCTCAGTCATGGCCACCACTCTGATGGCAGTCTCGTGAGGGACCCTAAGACAGGTGACCCAGCTAAGCCATCCCTGGACTCCTAACTCACAGAAACTGTGGGATAATACTTGTGCTGTCTTTTGTCACACATATGTTGCAATTTGTGATACAGCAAGAGATAACAACTCACAAGGATGCACGAGAGCAGAGAGAATCATGGGTTTCGGGTAGAAGGATGACAGTGGCAGGTGTTTTGGGAAAATAAAGTCTATCAGGTAACTATCCAAGGTGGTAAATCAGAAGTGGGGAATGGGTTCCAAGAATCAAAAACATGTCTCATCATTGGCTCCAACATCTGAGTCTCGACCATTTTCTATTGCATCTCTCTCTTACTTGGTTCATTATCCACAATCCTGACACAAGCAAACCCCCGAATTCAAAGTATCTTGTATGCCAGTGCAGCCTTGCTGAATTCCTGTAGTCACTCGCGTCATTCCCTTGAACCTTTGGTTCTGGAGCTCCTTTCCAAAGTTGGGGGGGAAATCAAGATAGTTTTGGTGCTGGAAAAAAACACTGGGTCCCTACCCCTGGGTTTGGAAGATAGGTCACATCAAGGAAGCAGCTAGAGTGGGCTAGGTTGGCGTAACTGCTACTATTGCTGGAAAAGAACTTCTCTAGAGTTCAAATCAATCAATCACAATCTTCATCTGATAAAATTATTGTTAATTAGGTCTTTTCAATCAACAAGAGGCGTCATTCATTTGCGAGGCTGTGAATACATTCTGGAAGAAACTTATGCAAATAGTGATTTTGTTCCTTGAATCAGACGTACTCTGGTCGGGGATAGCACTAAATAAAACATTAGATATCTTCCTTCCTTCCTTCGATGTTGTAAGTCTCTTGTTCATCATTGCAATAACAAGCTCAAAGCACTCACTACCTGAAAATCATATAGAACTCAATTACAACAAGCAGGCGTAACTCGGTTTAGCCCAGCAAATAGCAAGGGAGACTCTGTTCTCATTTATATTTCAGTGGCATCTATCTGTGGAGACCACAAATGTCATCGCTGGCATTTAGCATGAGGATAAGAAGAGATATTAAGGGTGTAGAAGAGAGCGGTTTCTTTCAGCTATGGCAAAAGGCAGAATGAGGAAGGTTGGTCTTACATTTCAACACAAATTAGTTAAGCTGGATTTCATTGAAAATTTAGCATTCGGAAGGGTGGCCAAGTTCTAGGAATCTTCATAAGGCAGAGACAACTATAACTCTTTCCTTTCCAATTCTACACCAATAAAAACAATGAAAGAGGCATCATTCATGACTCATTAATATAAATAGATGTTGAGCGATAAGTTAACTTCTCTAGCACAGGGTTCCAGATTGCAGAGTGTAAACCTAGCGTAGCAGAAAGAAAAGTCAGCTTACATTGCGAACAGTTAGTTGAGTGAAATTGCTAAATGGGTCAAGTCGATACGCGTGACAGAAAGATGATGGGGAGTTAGAAAACAATAGGAGAAATTAATTCATATCAGAATTTTTTCCCGGTAATTCTGCAACTTAGCAGAGGGCTAATAAGGAGGCAGTTTCTCATAAAAGGATGATTTGTTAATGACGTAAGGTCAGACTTATGGGTCTTGTCCATCAGTGCAGGGGGTTGGGGAAATGGTTTCTTTGGAGCTACACCCTAGCAGCAAACAATGAGATAAAAAATACTGTTCTACAAACGTATGGACACCAAGGGGGGGGAAAGCGGAGGGGGGGTGGGGATGGTGGTGGGATGAATTGGGCGATTGGGATTGACATGGATACACTGATGTGTATAAAATGGATGACTAATAAGAACCTGCTGTATAAAAAAATAAATTAAATAAAATTCAAGACTTAAAAAAAAATACTGTTCTAAAGTTACTAAGTTAAAGGAATCAGCCCATGGCCGTGATAATACAATAAAAGCATTTTAGAATAGATTATTTTCTTGCGAGCATGCATTATGCTTGCACTGTTGGGTTCTCTCCAAGCCAAAACTACATCAAACTATGGCATGTATGAATAACTCTGCTTTCCAGTCCACCCATGATCCAAAAGTCAGGCCAGTGTCCAACTTAAAAAAACAGACAAACGTATTTGATTTACGAATGAACGTAGTAGTCAGGATCGGGGATGGCTATCCAGCTCTATTTTACAAACATCTTTCAGGTGTTCATATTTTATCACCATGCCCATTGCTTTACCTTTATTCCATCCACTCCAATCAGTTTGTTCTCCCACCAAAACTACCTTTAAAGTAGTTAAAGGTACCTTTAAAGTAGTTAAAGACTTTAAACTTTAAAGGTAGATTCATTCAGCAATCAAAAGACAAATAGCCCAATTTTTAAAGAAAATAAAGGAATCGAATAGGTTTTTCTCTAAAGGAGAGATAAAAATGGCTACTAAACATATAACAAGATGCTCAATGTCATTAGGAAAATGCAAATCAAAATTGAAATGAGATATCACTTCAAACCCACAGAGGCTAAAATTTATTTTTTAAAAAAGATGATGTGTTGAGAGGATGTAGAGGAATCAGAAAACCCTGATAACACTGCTGGTGGGAATGTAAAATGGGGTATAGCTGCTGCAGAAAGCAATTCGGCAACTTCCTCAGGACGTTAAATCCTCCTTCTTCCCCTCCTAACTGAACACTGTGCTTCTTTAGAAATGACTTCTAGATGGCCAAAAAGCACATGAAAAGATGCTCAACATCGCTGACTATTAGAGAAATGCAAATCAAAACTGCAGTGAGGTAGCACCTCACACCGGTCAGAATGGCCATCATCAAAAAGTCTACAAAACAATAAATGCTGGAGAGGGTGTGGAGAAAAGGGAACCCTCTTGCACTGTTGGTGGGAATGTAAGTTGGTACAGCCACTATGGAGAACAGGATGGAGTTTCCTCAAAAACTAAAAATAGAGCTACCATATGACCCAGCAATTCCACTTCCGGGCGTATATCCAGACAAAACTATAATCCGAAAAGATCCATGCACCCCTACATTCATGGCAGCACTATTTACAATAGCCAAGACACGGATACAACCTAAATGCCCATCAGCAGATGAATGGATAAAGAAGATGTGGTACATATATACAATGGAATATTACTCAGCCATAAAAAAGAATGAAATAATGCCATTTGCAGCAACAAGGATGGACCTAGAGATTGTCATACTGAGTAAACTAAGTCAGACAGAGAAAGACAAATACCATAAGATATCACTTATTTGTTCATCTAAAAAATGATACAAATTAACTTATTTACAAAACAGAAACAGACTCACAGACATAGAAAACAAACTTACGGTTACAAAAGGGGAGGGGGGACGGATAAATTAGGAGTTTGGGATTAACATATACACACTACTATATATAAAAGAGATAACCAACAAGGACCTACTGTATAGCACAGGGACCTCTACTCAATACTCTGCAATAACCTATATGGGAAAAGAATCTGAAAAAGAATAGATACATGTATATGTATAACTGAATCACTTTGCTGTACACCTGCAACTAATACAACATTATACGTCAACTATACTCCAATGTAAATAAAATAAAAATTTAATTTAAAAAATTTAATAAAGCAGAAATGCCTTCTAGGCACCTCTGTCTTGGGTATAGGCATCCATTCCCAGATTAGATACCATATACTGTTGACATCTGCCAATTTCACCTCTTCGCTGAGCTCTGGTGTCAAACCCTTGATGTAGGTCCTCAAATATCTCATGGGTTCTCGTAGTTTTCATGTCCAGAAAAGGCATTTTGATTTCTTCCCTGGAGTTCTTTCCTCCCTTCCTAATGACAAGAAGTCATACTCAGTTTTTTTTTTCCAATGAGTAGACTTTTGGCTTCTTCCATATCTGCCCTTGCCTATCCAAGGGCAAGCCCATGGGATCCTATGCCCACAACAAACACAGAAGCCATCGTTTCTCTTCTGTATTATTTCATGTAAGCCACCTCTTTTCCCCCTCCCCTCCTTGGCTTGAAACGGATCTCAAAACCCGCCTTGGCCTCCCCACTCCGCTTCAGCCCTCTGCCCTCTGAGTTCTGTTGATGTAAGCCTCATGTCACTGTTCTGCTAAAACCAGTCATTTCCCTGTGAATTGCCAGCAATCTACCCATCTCTCACCAGAACCACAGGTCATAGATTTCACTCCCGCTCACATTTCCAACCTCACCTTTTAACCCACCTATTTCGTCTGCATTCCAGCCCTCCAAATCTTCCTTCAGTCCTTATAAAGGTTCTGACCTGTCAATCTATCCCCTTCTATCTACACCTTTCCTCCCTCCTATCCCTAAACATTTGCACGATGGGGTCTTTCTCATCCTGCAGGATTCAGCTCTGATCAGGCTGTCTCTCTTTCCAGGCAGTTCCTGTCCAAGGATGCACCCCACACACCTATTTTATTCCATCATCAGGTCCTGTACAATTCAAATCACAGTTTGAAACCCCATCCAGAAATGGGCAGAAGACCTAAATAGACATTTCTCCAAAGAAGACATACAGATTGCTAACAAACACATGAAAGGATGCTCAGCATCATTAATCATTAGAGAAATGCAAATCAAAACTACAATGAGGCATCACCTCACACCAGTCAGAATGGCCATCATCAAAAAGTCTACAAACAATAAATGCTGGAGAGGGTGTGGAGAAAAGGGAACACTCTTGCACTGTTGGTGGGAATGTAAATTGATACAGCCACTATGGAGAACAGTATGGAGGTTCCTCAAAAAACTACAAATAGAACTACCATAAGACCCGGCAATCCCACTACTGGGCATATACCCTGAGAAAACCATAATTCAAAAACAGTCATGTACCACAATGTTCACTGCAGCTCTATTTACAATAGCCAGGACATGGAAGCAACCTAAGTGTCCATCGACAGATGAATGGATAAAGAAGATGTGGCAAATATAGATAATAGAATATTACTCAGCCATAAAAAGAAACGAAATTGAGCTATTTGTAGTGAGGTGGATGGACCTAGAGTCTGTCATACAGAGTGAAGTAAGTCAGAAAGAGAAAAACAAATACTGTATGCTAACACATATATATGGAATCTAAAAAAAAGAAAAATAGTTCTGAAGAACCAAGGGGCAGGACAGGAATAAAGATGCAGACGTAGAGAATGGACTTGAGGACATGGGGAGGGGGAAGGGTAAGCTGGGGTGAAGTGAGAGAGTGGCATGGACGTATATACACTACCAAATGTAAAATAGATAGCTAGTGGGAAGCAGCTGCATAGCACAGGGAGATCAGCTCGGTGCTTTGTGACCACCTAGAGGGGTGGGATAGGGAGGGTGGGAGGGAGGGAGGGAGACGCAAGAGGGAGGAGATGTGGGAATATATGTATACGTATAACTGATTCACTTTGTTATAAAGAGAAACTAACACACCATTGTAAAGCAATTATACTGCAATAAAGATGTTAAAAAAATAACAAAACACAGTTTGAAACTTCAGCTCTGTTTCCTGGTTCATATTATTTATCTTCTCAGCTAAACTGTAAGCTCTGCTTCTACTTGAAACCGAGTGTGTCCCAGAAGCATGCAGGAAATCAGACACATAAAAATCACTCAGTAAAGATCCCTGGAATAGACCAATTTTCAGAAACAGCTTTTGGACCCAAATCACTTAGCACTTTGGGACATAAGTTCTCCTCACCTGTGCAAATAAGAACATCTCCTAAGGGATACTGAGTGTCAATATATTCTAATACAGAAGAGAATTATTTTAGTAGTGCCATGCAATAAACTTCATGATAAAATATAATTTCAAATGAAATTTCCAATGAGAAACGTAGAAACTAGGCATTAGAGCTTTTACAGAATATGACCTATATGATGCAAAGCCCACACGTCCCAACTGAGGGAGTTACATCACATAATTCACTTCTTTCAAGAACCATAGTTGAGAATGATATATTTGTGTGTATTCCTCTGCCCATCCTTTTGAAATGATTACCGTCTTTTCCTAGATCCGATTTTACAAGAACCAAATACAATAATAATTCTCCAATTTGTATCTGAAGCAGTGGAAATTTCTCCAACTGAGATGTCACAAATTCCCACTGTAATATTTTGGAGATTTTTTTTTTTTTAAATTTTCAGACGATGTAGCGTGAATCCAAGGATATTAACTCAATAGATGTTCATAGACGCTTGTCGAAAGCTCTAGTTCGCTGCTGATTGATAGTGAAGTCTAGGTTGGGATTCTGCTTCTGTTTCCTCTGGGAGATTGAGTGAAAAAAGTGGTCATTGAGCTGGAAGGGAGTCTACAAGACCAGAGGATCTTCCTCTTTCAAATAAGTTTGACTGTCATGAGACTACATAGGAAGGATGGTGATGAGTGCTTTAACAGAGGTTTTGGGAATACTGGTGGGGAGCCTGGTCCCCTGGGTTGCATTTCAGGTCAACAGGGCACTGCCTATGTCACACCATTGACCGTCCTTCCCTGACTTTTTCTCAAGATTTTGCTGTCAGTCCTGACACAGAGCGGATGGCGCCACCTACTGGGCTACTCTTGTGGTTTCGTGGACCACGTTTCATTTCATCTGTGTTTTTCTCTCTGTTAAAATGTATAGTTTTTCTGATGATACTGTTCCTACACATGCACTGGAAAAAGAAGGAAACCTAAAGATATTTATAATAGGCCTGTGATTTATATGTCATGATTTACCATAGGAAGGAAGAAATGGAGAATATATGTCAGGTATCCAAGGTTAAACAGCTAGTCAGTGTGGGAACTGGAATGGGAATCCAGTGTGGTTTGAGACCAAGTTCTCTCGCCTCTCACAAAATATTGTGTTACAAGGAGAGGAGAAGGGAATGGATGAGAAAATCCTGTCTAATGTTCTTCTAGTGACACCTTTGCAAACGACCCTGGTCAGCTTCATAGAAAGAACTTTTAATGGCTTAGTAAAACATATGGATGGATAGATAGATAGACTGACAAATAGATATACATAAAGATGATAGGTAGATGATAGATCGATAGATGATTGATACAGGATTTTATTAGAGAATAAAGATACACAAGATAGGGCTTCCCTGGTGGCGCAGTGGTTGAGAGTCCGCCTGCCGATGCAGGGGACACGGGTTCGTGTCCCGGTCCGGGAAGATCCCACATGCCGCGGAGCGGCTGGGCCCGTGAGCCATGGCCGCTGAGCCTGCGCGTCCGGAGCCTGTGCTCCGCAACGGGAGAGGTCACAACAGTGAGAGGCCCGCATACCACACACACACAAAAAAGATAAGATAGAGATGGATAGATGATAGATTAGATATTGATAGATATAGAGATATAAAATTTAGATTTATAAATATATAATATACATTTATTTATATTTACGTATTTCCATACATACAAACATAAATAGTATATATTTACCATCTACCGTATATATTTTACACACACACACACGTCCTTAGCCCTACATCATATAGTGTGTGTGTTTGAGTACCTCCTTAAAATCTAGTAAAAATATTTTCTAAAGCCGGAAGCAGAAGCTGGCCTCCAAAAGACATATCAATCCAACTGGATTGAGGAAAAGTGACCTCGGTACTATCACCTTTTTACATTTGCAAGTAATGGCTTTTCTGTTGCTGGGACAATAACGTGCTTATGAGGGCTTTGCCCCATTGGGTGTCGACTTACGTCTAAGCTGGTGCTGTCTGTCTTTCACAGAGGCATATAGCGACATTATCAAGACCTCTAGTGCCCACACGATGCTCACATGAAAAGACCAAGCTCACGTCCCAACAATCTTCTTTTGTCTTAGGACTGCCGGTTTAAATGACGCTGAAATGAACGATACAGACAGTGTTTATCTAAAGATCATTCATCAGCTAGACCAAGTAAAGATTTATGTTCAAGTATTGGACGGAGCATTTATAAGAGTAAATCTGAAAAAGTATATAATTGGTGTGTTTCAAAAGAAAAGGTTGAATCAACTATACCCCAATAAAAGTGAAAAAAACGTTTCTATGCCCTATAGACATTTTTTCCCCACCAACAGTTGAGTGTGTATATATATGTACTGCACATATGTATGTAATACATATAATATTTATTATATACTACATCTTTATATATAGGATATATTATATATGCACATAGTATATATTATATATATTTTTGTATTAGATATATAGTATTTTTGTATTTTATATATATAGCATCACAGATAATAAAATTATATATATTTTTTAATAGCTAGTATAATACTAGAATATATACACCTATATATGTGCATATATACATATCTTTTATAATGTCTCACAAAAGTCTCTTGATGAAAGAAGTGAAGGTGCGTATATAAATTATAAGTGTATCATACATATTATACTTACTACTACACATGGATATATATTAAGACTTCCTACTGATCAAGAAACATGAGGAAAATTTTCCAATAACTTTTTGTCCCGTAAAAATCTTGGAAAATTGCCAAGGTCAACGTCATCCCTTCTCTTTAACCACTCCTCACACACCAAAGAGATTATTAGCATTTACACATCCTAACATAGTGTGTGTGTATAGATGTGTGATAACCATGGGAGGACACGTGAGTGCTTTTTTTTTTTTTTTTTTTTTGCGGTACGCGGGCCCCTCACTGCTGTGGCCTCCCCCATCGCGGAGCAACAGGCCCCGGACGCGCAGGCTCAGCGGCCATGGCCCACGGGCCCAGCCGCTCCGCGGCACGTGGGATCCTCCCGGACCGGGGCACGAACCCGCGTCCCCTGCATCGGCAGGCGGACTCTCAACCACTGCGCCACCTGAGTGCTTTATTTTTACCATTCACATCTGCTTCCTTTAAGATCAGAAGCATCATGTCTGAGACACACCCCGCCTACTAAATGCACCTTTCTCTTCATTTTCTCTCCTCCCGTAAATACCAGTTGAGTATCATTTTCAAAATATTCTCTTTCTCCTTATGCTGTGTCTGTGCCGTCTCCTAAGAGAGAAACAAAGCATGTCCTTTTCTTTCTCATGTATCCCCCCAGGACCTAGTTGTGTCTGAGCTGTAAAGATGCCAGATGGATAAAGAGAAAACAAAACACGAATGATGCCAGGTTGTTAAGCAGAGTTCCTAGAAGTCAGCAGGACAGAGTGGCATCTTTCTCCAACTATTGCCTGGGAACAAACTTGAAAGAGAATTAGATTACCCAGGACCCTTTGAGATTTGTACGCATTTATAACGAATTCTCAAATCTGCCATCTTGTTTTATCTTTAGCTGGACCCTGAGGTGCAAACCCTGTCCCTTTGTAGCAGATAAACACATAGAAATTAAGTAACCTGTCTAAGGTCGCTTGACCTTCACTTGGCCAGTGAAGGACAAAGCTCTAGCCCCTCTGATTTTGGTCCCTGGCTCCTGGGTGCCTCCCTATTATTTTGACGCATGCCTTGCAGGTTAACGTAACAGGATTCCTTAGCAGAAAGCGCCACATCTTTCCCTTGGAAGGTTGAATGCAGATTGTTTATACAGGAAGATGGGTTTTATTTTACTCATCAATGCATCTCCTGTGATCATTCACTGAAAATTAAAAAAAAAAAATGTATGTTCTCACATAGAGAACAGACTTGTGGTTGCCAAAGGGGACAGGGGGTAGGGAGAGGGGTGGATTGGGAGTTCGGGGTTAGTAGATGCCAACTATTACATCTAGAATGGATAAACAACAAGGTCCTGCTATAGAGCACAGGGAACTACATTCCATATCCTGTGATAAACTATAATGGAAAAGAATATAAAACAAGAATGTCTCTATGTGTATAACTGAGTCACTCTGCTGTGCAGCAGAGGTTGGCGCAATATGGTAAAACAGGTATACTTCAATAAAAAAAAGGGAAAAAAAAAAGGAAAAAAAAGTCCTCAAATTGCTTCCTTTATTTGCGATTCTGCAAGAATGTGCCTGGCCACTGACTTCTCTGCACACATATCTTAAGAAACTCAGATGAGACCACTGTTGGCATCATCATCTGTTCCCACGAAGATGAGCGCAACCTTTGGGCTCATCTCAGGCTGGAAAGTAGTTTCCACCAATAGCTTGATGCTAACTACGGCGTCAATAAGAGGCTGCAGTGAACTACATTTTTCTCTCTTTTTTTCCCTGGTTGGCTCATTAGAGATCATACTGTCCTCACCATCTCTGCAAAGGAGACAGGCTAGCAGCTGGCTTTAGAATGAAAAGGGGCATCACTGAAAGAGACATTCTGCATATATTGTACGGAGAAACTTATATTATTTCAACACCTGACCCTTGGTACTATATCTTCTTTGCAATAGGCTAGCCACAAATACGTGGTTTTTGAAAATTAAAATCCAAGAGGGGTCCGTTCAGGTCACAAAATGCATTCGATTGTCTCTTGGACACACTTCTTTTCACAGTGCTGTTGACAGACGTCCTTTTCTATAAATTAAGGGTCCTTTCCAATCTGATTCACCTGGCTGGGAGAAGCAGCCTTGCCACTCCAAGCTGGACTTGCTATTGGAAACTGCAGGCAGGAGCCACCTTGCTTCCGTGTCACTTTGATGCACCATTGGTCTGATGCAGCCATCATTAAAATTTTAGGCTAACACAGAATAGGGTTCACGACAAATTTACAAGTACGCCTCCTGGAAAACTCCCTTCGGAGGCGATCCTGTTATGGCGCAAAAGAAAATAAAAAGGAAGATACTACCCAAATAGGATGTCTTGCACGACGGAAAAAAATGCTGGAAAGCACAGAGACTAGAAATATAGGTTTGGGTTTTGTGGAACTAGAATATTCAGTGAGAAAAAAATCCCCTTAAGATATTCAAAAGAAAGAGTGCCACATTCATTGAAAAGACAAAGGACCACTGTTATCCACTTATTTCTGAATTCCTCTCTTAGATATCCATCATCGGAACTCATGATATCCTTAATAAAGTGCTTAAACATCATGCAACAGGGATAAAGTCTACAGGTAAGGGAGGAGTTGGGAAATCTATGAACATCAAAAACAAAGAATTTTTGTCTGTATAAGGATGGTGTATCTTTGGTTTGTGACATTATTACAAGGAAAAGAGACCCGTCCGATTAGGGTTGTCATAGATACGCAAACTGCAGCTGAAGAGGACATTTCAATCAGAAATGCTCTCTTCAGAATCTTCTCTCTCTGCTTTGCCCCAGCTTTTCCTCCCTGGGTGACCAGTTTTCTACCACATCTTGCACTGGCTTGAGCTGGCAATGGTCCTAATGTAACATGGCTGAATCTCTTTGCCTTCCTGTATTTCAAACACGCCCACTCTGTGTTCCGTTTATGTCCTTCTTGTGAGAGGCTCTCTGTGATCTGGTCATCATCTTTGCTGTTATTATTAATCATTCTTATTTTGTAACGGAGACGTTGAGCTTTTCTTACTGAGACATTCACAGGCTATACCAACGAAGGGAGAGGAAATGGGGGTAAAGAAATTAACATTTTCTTACTGAGAAATTCACAGGCTATGCCAATGAAGGGAGAGGAAACGGGGGTAAAGAAATTAACATTTTATAGTCATTAAAGCTGAGAAAACAAGCACCCTGCCCCCCCCCACACACAGTGCCTGATCTGCCTCTCTATTAAAGGAAATAAGAGAAGTAACTTAAAACATGCATGAAATTGAACTGCTGTCCTAAATTATACTGAATTCAAGACAGTTGATATAGCATGTAACTGTAGGGAATTCAGTAAGGGGTCCGCCCATCTAGGATGAAGAAAGGTAGCACAGCTCAAATCATACACTATTTGCTACAGGATTACTGTGGTCTTTATATTAATCATATGGTATATTATGAAATACAATGAAAGTCAATTTCTGGTGCTTCTTCATAGAAATATTGCGTTATATGGTTCCAACATTTCTCTCAATGTAAGTGAGCAATAAAGCATATTATGGTAAATGAAAGAATTAAATATAGGGTACCCCAAATGTAGAATAGCTAGCTAGTGGGAAGCAGCCGCACAGCACAGGGAGATCAGCTCGGTGCTCTGTGACCGCCTGGAGGGGTGGGACAGGGAGGGTGGGAGGGAGACGCAAGAGGGAGGGGATATGGGGACATATGTATATGTACAGCTGATTCACTTTGTTATAAAGCAGAAACTAACACGCCATTGTAAAGCAGTTATACTCCAATAAAGATGCTAAACAGATATATAAGGTACCCCATGACTTTTTTGTATAGAGAAGAAACCATCCATTTTAGGAATCTTGGCCCCCAAGTGGACACTCTTTCTACTAAATTATTTTTGCTATAAATCTAGGAGCTCAAAGCTCCTATGACGAGAAAGGTACATGCAACATTTGATTTTCATGCCCCACAGCTGAAGGTGACATTTCCTCTGATTGCGGACACTAAACACCCATAAAGATGGCATAATTTTGAAGTTGCACACCATTTCTTCAACATCAGAGGAGTCAAAATTGTCCATTTCTCTCACTAGCCAAATACTGGAATAATATTTCCGGGGACTATTTTGAACAATAACTGTCATCTGCCACATTTTTTTATAAAGGGAATTTTCATGTGTTTTGCTAGCACCCGCAGATCAGTCAATGCTCACATACTTTTGCATATAATCTTTGCAGACATGATATAAATTGTTATTTTCCCTGGTCACCCTGAAAATTAATTCAAAAGATAGAACTTCAGCTCTCCACATTACATAATATTTTATAGAAGCCCCCAAACTGACAAAGAGACACATCCTAAAACGTCAGTGTGTGCCTTATTTCTGCCGGTATGTAGAATACATTTAAACGTGATCGAAAAGCAATTTGGAAAAACAGGGTGAAATCTTGTTATTTGATGGGTAGCATTTAGGTCTATAATAAAAATGGGGCTCAAGGTTGTCAAAGGTGACCATAGGTCCTGTTAAATTCTTTTTCTATTAGAAACATGACAGCTCATAGAAACATGAGTTGCAGATGTAGGGTGGGAGAAACACTGCATAAAAATAGAGGAGAGATGTTAAAGGTGGCATTACACTTCCTAAATGACATTAAACGAAAGTAGGGTTTTTGTGCGTTTGTTTGTTTGATTTTTACAGAACCTGGGGTCTGGTCTCACTTGGGGTCTGCATGCTCTTCCAAAGATGTGAGGACCACAGAAGGAGTTTTGCAACAGAACCATGGGACTGGAGACTGCAGCCGCATCAGATAACGAAGGTTTCTGACACTGTGTAAGTCTGGGGAAATGGGTTCCTCCTGCGATCCCATGTGGATGGGTCAGTGCATTGGGACTCACGAGGTTATTATAACAGACACTTCACAAAGCACGTGCTGAGGCCACATGGGCAGGTGGCCGGCCCACGAACGTCTTGGGCTGTGAACAGGTTTCTCCCTGCTTTCACATCTTTCCAAAGCTGTTTTTTTTTGTTTGTTTGTTTGTTTTTTTGCGGTACGCGGGCCCCTCACTGCTGTGGCCCCTCCCGTTGCGGAGCACAGGCTCCGATGCGCAGGCTCAGCGGCCATGGCTCACGGGCCCAGCCGCTCCGCGGCATGTGGGATCTTCACGGACCGGGGCACGAACCCGCGTCCCCTGCATCGGCAGGCGGACTCTCAACCACCACGCCACCAGCGTAGTCCCAAAGCTGGTTTTATAAGGCATTTGGCCAACATGTTGCAGCCAGCACGCCTTCCTCTCCTATGTTATAAATTATTTACAATGTTTCCCCATGTAACTCTATCTCCTTAGATTTTCTGACCTTCCTATGCCGAGTTTCACGTTCTATATTTACCCACTGAGGTGAGAGGCAGGCACCGCTGGCGATTTAAAATGTTATTTCAGCAAAAATGAGATTCCAAATGTTTAACGACCCCAAATCGTAACTAAAACAGTAGGTGAAATTGATAAATTGTGCTTTTAAATCAACCAACGTTCTAGAAAATTCGATCAGCGCACTGAAGGTGCCCAGAGTGCGTGTGTACCAGTGTGGGTGATCGGTGGGGTGGGTGTGCGACCGTAGGTGTACCTTAAAAGCATTTTAAAATTCAAGGCTATCAGTTTTCTCGAGGCATAGAAAGATGAGAGTGATTTTTTTTTTTTCCTTCTTTTAGATTTTTCAGAATCCCTACAGGGGACCTATCTTTTTCTGTACTGACGAGGAACAGAGCAAAACTACCTGGTGTCAGACCCTGGTTATTTTATTTCCTTACTGCGACTTTGAGGAAGTCTTTGAACCTCCTGGGTTTCACTGCTCCCTTTGGTAACATGAAAGCCTCTACTCTAGGAGGGTGGTATAAAGATGAAGCGACTTAGTACATCTAACTTACTTAGAACAGCACGTTTTGATTATCATTTGAGAGTTTTAAAATTCAAAACAAGTATGGGTAGGTCTTGAAGATACTGTGGATAGGGTCCAAGACCACCGCAATAAGGCAAGTATCAAAATAAAGCGAGTTACAAGAGTTTTTCTGGGTTTCCCAGTGCATGTAAAAGTGATGTTTACACTATACTGTAGCCTATTCAGTGTGCAATAGCATTACGTCTAAAAATATATATATATATATATACACACACACAGGCCTTAAATTTAAAATATTGCTAAAAACTTCTCACCATCCTCTGAGCCTTCAGCAAGTCATAGCAGTAACACCAAAGATCGCTGATCACAGACACCATCACAAATATAATAATGAAGACGTTTGAAATATTTCGAGAGTTATCAAAATGTGACACAGACGCCAAGTGGGCAAATGCAGTTGGAAGAACAACACTGATAGAGCTACAGACCGTCTCTAGACTTACAGGCGGTGACAGGCAGGGTCGCCGCAAACCCTCAATTTGTGCAATAAAATGAGGTCCGCCCGTAGTTGCTCTTTAAACCGTTGACCCGATAATTTAAAACATCTCCAAGCACTTTTGCTGTAAGAGTTTCTCTGTAAGTGGTGCATATCCTCCGGAAGTGTTAAATATTCTGGCTGTCATTATAATTTGGAAAAAGTAATTTCAACATTGTCTATGTAACAGCTAAAATAATACCTAAACAACCCCTAGGATAAACCCTGACAATACCTAAAATTCAATAATACGGAATGCCTTGAGATATCTGTTTTCAAGCTGTGTTCATAAACAAATCGTAAAGATTTGACAGACGTTACCACTGAAGCGTAATAATGCTTCTAATATTTGGAATGAGGCACCATCTAAATTCCCAGTTTTATGGGACATTTTTTAGGGCTGTATTTCGGGGCTCCAGAAAT
Source organism: Leucopleurus acutus (assembly GCF_964270905.1). NCBI lineage: Eukaryota > Metazoa > Chordata > Mammalia > Artiodactyla > Delphinidae > Leucopleurus > Leucopleurus acutus. The sequence goes on from NC_139148.1 coordinate 3,613,540, forward strand.
TCATCTCCCCATTTCCCTCCTACATCAGTGGAAACACCCAAGTGCACAGTTCTCTACTGGTCCCTGGGACGAAGCGCTTAGGATAATTTTCCTTTCTGGGCTTCTCCCAGCTGAACCCCGTGGACATTCTCCTGTTTCCAGCAGCTCTCAGTCCCATCCTATTAGAAGCTGATGACCTTAGGAACTAGTCTGAAGACGTCCCTTTCAGCTAAATGTGGAAGAGCCCTCAATCTCCCGTTTTCCCTAAAACTCTTGCCTTGAGAAAACACAGTTATTTGTAGGTTTTGCAAGTATTTGCGCTGACAGTCACCTTATAGAAAGGTAGACATGTAAAAGACCGTTCTCTATATATCCATTTCTTTTTTAAAAATTTATTTATTTTACTTATTTAGTTTTGGCTGCGTTGGGTCTTCGTTGCTGCATGCGGGGTTTCTCTAGTTGCGGCGAGCGGGGGCTGCTCTTCGTTGTGGAGCATGGGCTCTAGGCGCGCGGGCTTCAGTAGTTGTGGCATATGGGCTCAGCAGTTGTGGCTCGTGGGCTCTAGAGCGTAGCCTCAGTAGTTGCGGCACATGGGCTTAGTTGCTCCGCGGCACGTGGGATCTTGCCAGACCAGGGCTCGAACCCGTGTTCCCTGCATTGGCAGGTGGATTCTTAACCGCTGCGCTACCAGGGGAGCCCCTATACATCCATTTCTTTAAATAAGGTAATAAGAACCTGCAGAGAAAGTACCACTTTCCTCCCTTAGCAGAATCTAATTTTTTATTTTTTTTCTAATCAGGCAGCCCAGAAAAGGGGAGGTGATGAATACATTTGGAGGAAGTTGTGGGAAAGAAAAAACACCTCTGCCATCTGACTGTTAGTGACTAGCCTGATAATGCCTAAGTGGGGTGGGCCCCACTGCATAAAAATAATTTGAGGTACCAGGAGATAAAAGTCGTCCGCAAGCATGTGGGGAAAAGATGGAAACAAGGACAGTGTGCAACCACGAAAAATGACCCAGATGACTCACCATCCTTGCGTGTAAGTTACTCAACTCCACCAAGATGGGCTTGGTCATCTCTGATCGTGGTGCTTTATCACTTCTGGAACATGCAACTCTAAAACTATTCCATCTATCTATCCATCCATCCATCTATCCATCCATCCATCCATCCATCCATCCATCCATCTATCTATCTATCTATCTATCTATCTATCTATCTATCTACCTACCTACCTACCTACCTACCTATCCCATCTTTCTTCCTCTCTCTTCCTTCCTTCCCTTCCATCCCTCCCTCCTTCTTTCTTTCCATCTATCTATCCATCTACCTATCATCTATCTCAACTATCATCTATTTATATCTACCCACCTACCTACTCACATCTATCATCTCTACCAACTATCTGTGTGTTATGTATCCATCCATCCATATCTGTCTCTATATTAATAAATCATTATCCATCTAGCATTCATATATCTGTTTATCTATCTACAATCTATGTATCTGTATTCATCCATTCATCCAACTGTTCATCCTTTATATCTGTCCATCAATCATCTATTCAATCTATCTATCTATCTATCTATCTATCTATCTATCTATCTACCTATCTACCTATCTATCTGTTTTTTGGGTTTATCATTCCTATTGTGTCCCCACCTCCCCTGACAGGATGATAGTAATTAATTTATCAAACAGGCTGCTCTATCTGCTTACTCAGCTGCTTTCACTGCACCCAGCGCCATCCCACCACATTCACACCGTCCCCACAACTGCTTCTGGAGGGAACACTCTCGAATCTTGCTCCCCAAAAGAGTTGGGGATAATTGGGAACCAGAAACACCGGCATCATTTTGCAGGCTTGTTGGAGATGCAGAGACTCCAGCCCACGCAATCCCTGATGGATCAGAACCCGCCCTGTAGCCTGATGTCAGCACATCCTTGGAACAACGTTTGAGAAGCACTGATAAAAATCGCAAATATGGGCTTCCCTGGTGGCGCAGGGGTTGAGAGTCCGCCTGCCGATGCAGGGGACACGGGTTCGTGCCCCGGTCCGGGAAGATCCCACATGCCGCGGAGCGGCTGGGCCCGTGAGCCATGGCCGCTGAGCCTGCGCGTCCGGAACCTGTGCTCCGCAACGGGAGAGACCGCAACAGTGAGAGGCCCGCGTACCGCAAAAAACAAACAAACAGAAAAACGCAAATATGCTCACACCACTTTTGCGCCATCTTTTACCGTCTGCTGCTTGAATTCAGGACAAGGTGCACACGGCATGCCTTGTGACTTGAGGCAGGTTATCAGCTGGATGCTACTCCCCTCCTTCCCCACACCTTTCCCGGTGACACCTTCTATTTTTCAGCTAGGACAGAAAAAAGCCATGGTTCCCCAAAGTTGCCGAGTCTTCTCACTTTGAGGGCGTGAGTTCTGCCCTCCCGAAGCATCCACCATCATTGGTTTGTCTGCGTGGATGCCCACATACTTGGAGGGATGTGGTTTGGGGTAGCTTCCTACAGAGCACTGCCCACCCCTTGCAGACGAGGTTAAGGGTCTGTGTCTAGACTCCCACTGGCACCCTGGGTACCATCTCCAGCACCTCCTGCTGCTTCCTGGCTGTACTTCCCTGCTCTCCGCTTGGAGTCCTAGGATGGAGAGAGCTGCTTCTTTCATTTTTAACAGAAGCCCCAGCACAGAGCTGGGGTGATGGAGAAGCTTGGTAAACATTTGCAGAAAGAACAGATGAATGAATGAATGCATACATTTTTACCATTCGTTGAGTTATTCAGAATGGCCATTCAGAATGCATCAAATGGTGAAAAAAGGAATGACTCCCCTATTTCAAAAATTGGCTAGAGATCTAATTTTAAATCCACGAAAATGGCTTTTCCATTAAATAGATATGACATATGTTTACGTATTCATGAAATATTATTTACATATTTATAAAATACTTATTTACTTATATGTAAACACATATTTTGTATTAGATAATATAACTCGTATACACTAGAATTATAATACGTATATATAACATGATATATATACATATCTGCAATATATGTGTACTATGAAATGTATGTTTTAAATATATAAAATATATATTATATATTATATCACACATATGGTATGATATATATTTTATATACAAATGTATAGGTTTCATATAGTATAGCTATTATATATGTATATAAATATAAAAATATAATTATACTTTATAAATATATTTGTTTATTAAAATTCAATTATAAATACACAATATATTAAAATATTTATTTGTTTGTAATATATAAATGTGTATGTATATGTGTATATATGTGTGTATATATATATCCTGTGTACGTCACATTTAGCAAACGACCTGAGCCCAACATGTAAAAAAAAAATCAGAGTTCGAATACAGCAGTCACAGTCTTTGCTGTTTTCCTTTACCTGATAATTAGCTAATATTATCATGACATTCATGAACTTGAGTTAGAAATTTTTGCTGCATCCTTCACTGGTGAAGAGTTTGGGCTCTGAACACACGATCTTCCTTTGAATCTGAGTTCTGCTGCTGCCTTGTAGCTTAATGTTTCTGATTCTCAACATCTTCAGTTCTAAAATAGAAGTAATACAGGTGCCTGCCCCTTAGGGCTATCGTGACTGTTAAGATAAGGAATGACCAGGTGCATGTGAGGACTGGACAAGTTAGGTCGCATCAGTATGGTAGTCATCTTCTGCCTCTCCAGTTGTATTCAAATGAATTTCTTGCTGTCAGAGATTTACTCAAATAAGGCTACTAGAAAGATTTAAGGCATGACAACAAACACAACTCAAAACCCAGCAACATAAGAAGCAGCAGGGGTGAACTTAATAAACCCAAGTGTTCCATTTCAGGAAACATCCTCTTGTTATGAGTTTCACCAACCACAGTGCCTTTCTCCAATGTCAGGCCAGAAGAAAATCCCTAGCGGGGACACAAAACCTGTTCATGAGGATGAACCACAAGAAACTGATCTATTACCAACCGAGTGTGCCGTTTATCACCTACGTCAGAGGTATCGCTTAGTTTTTAAAGTGAAAAAGACATCTAAAGAAGGAAAAATAAATAAATATGATAGGCCACCTACAAAAAAAGAATGGACGCGTAATTATTTGCACAAAGCATTAGAAAATACTGTGATATTTTATTATTAAAAATGCTGCTGAAAAGTTTATACATATGTGTCCAGCCATATATATCTTCTATCATTACTTAAGGCAAAATCAAAAACAAAATCGCAAAATAATAATCCAAGAAACCATTAAACCCTGCGTGCCAGTGAAGGTCAAGAATAAAAGCCTAGGAAAGTTTTTTTCTAACTTATGTCTTTTTTTTCTTTTTTTTTCCTCTTTTTTATAGATAGCAAGTACATTTTATTCTCATAGAACTCTATGAAGATTCTATAACTTCCTTCCATGTAGAAATATCATTTAAGGTGTATTAAATTGCTTTTGATCATAATCCTTTGTAAAAGCTAAAGTTATTCACTTAACAAGAACTCTTTTTTTTTTTTTTCCTTATCCAAATGTCACAAGCCTGATACATTACTGTGCATATTGCTAGCAGAAGACAATTGGAAATACTCAACAAATACTGGAATTCACATTACAAACATACCGGACCCACATTGGTGCCAAGCATCACGTCCTTTGTAGTTTCCTGGAGAGCCTATTCGTCGTAGCTTAGCTGGGGTAATACACAGCTTGCAGAAATGGCCTGACAATAGCTTTCAAAAATGATGAACAAAAATCGTACCCATGACACCTCTAGCTGCAGGAGTGATGTTTCACTCTTTGCGAAGTTGGGGTTATAGTTCACATATGTATACACAGAGAATCACTCTTAAATTTAAACCAAGATGAACAACAGAATTTATTGGACGATCTGTATGCATTCTTAAAAGAACTCTCTTTTTCTAGGGGGGGGCCATTTTCAAACACTTTGATAGACATTGCTACAGTTTTAGTTCAGGGGTTCAATAATTAAAGATTATACAAAGAGACAAGGAATTTGGACTATCTTTGTGGAGAATGTCCACCTTGGCAAAGACATATAGTGCTGGGTTTCCATGAGAACCATGCCCAGAGACATCTTCAAATATCTTTGGCTACTATTTCCTGGTGTCGCAATAACTTTTGAAAGACAAAACATAAAGTCACCATGGTTACTATTTTTTTTCCTTCCACTTTAGGACACTTGCAAAAGATTCCTTAAGGAAAATCAAAAGGACGATGAGAAAATGACAAAGTGTCAGAGGGACAAACTTCTCATCCCTGTCTCGCCAATTTAAAATGACTGAATATTTCTGTGTGTCATCTTGACAGGGAAGCCATCCTAACTTCCCGGAAAACCCATGCAAAGCACTTTGAATGTTCTATCCTTTTGTTTGTTTTCTCTCTGTATTACTCCTGGATCAGTGACTGATACACAAATCCACAAATGGTAATAGTTTCAGACAAGCATATGTTTTATCCCATAAATGATATAAAAAATAAAAAGCCCTGCTTACTGATAAATAAGGGACTTACTGCTTAAACAGAAAGGAAAGACACATGCCCTCTTTCAATCTGATTAGCTAAGCTGAGCAGGTATTTCATCAGCCAAACCCTTCTGCAGCTGCTGGGGAGTACAGAGCTGTATTGACTCAGCAGAGCTTGGCCCTACCAAAGACAAGCTTTCTTTTCCTTTTTGGCAGGACCCTGGGATGGGAAGCAACTCTTCCTCAACAGATTCAAAGAACCAGAACTACAGAACGAGACTTGTATTCTGTTTCTCCCCCGCGGTCACTCTGCATGTGCGTGCGTGTTTCTAATTCAACAAGCTTTAAATAGGCTCCACGCTGGGGATCCATCCTGGGGTTGCAACTTCATGAAGCCTTAACACACAAAAATAAAAGTTTTCCTAAAAATAACGGTCTCCTAAGAATGCTGTCGCATGCACTTTCCAGCCCAAGAAGGGGAGAGAGAGCCTAGTCGAACAGACGGTCTAGGTCCGCTGTGTGACAATCACATCCTCCTACAAATGAAACACGTTAGAAAACCCCATGTCTGTTGGCCACAAGGAATTAAGAAGAAAATCCTCCTTTGTCCTGGAGGAGACAGAGGTGATATGACTAATGTATATATCGATTTATATACATACAGACCACAATGGAAAGCACAATCTTGCTAAAAGCTCTTTCAAACTGAAAACACCAATAAAAGCTTTTTTTGTTGTTGTTTTTGTTTCTGTTTTTCTCTCGGTGTGTGTTTGTTTAAACGCACGGCTATATACATTTTTTTATTTTTATTTTTACAAAGTTTCTTAAATAGAGTTCAGGCTGGCAAAACATCTCTTTGCACAGAACTCTACGTACGTAACTGCATAGTCAGTTCTTTTATTTTAATAATAAAATTCTACTTTTCCTTCTCTCTGGATTACACCTCCATATGCTGGGTAAAAGCCCATAGATTCTTTCTTCACTTAAGTAGAGCCATCTGTCGTATGGCACAAAAAGAACTTTTATTTATTTATTTCAATTGTAATTAAAAAAAAAAAAAGTGTCCTCGGCCGAGTTTCAGAAGTTTCAGCTTCTGTGGTCACACTGGAAACATCCAGGTCCTTGAAACTTCGATGTCCTAGTTGCACTAAAGTTTGCCGGATGGTGGAGATCTTAAAGCAGTATTGTAACAGCAATGTATACGTTTCACATTTCGTAGGGTCAGAAGTTGATCTCATTGTACTGGGAAATGCCAATGGAAAGGGTCTGCAAGGACACAGTGGCTGCCCTTTTGCTTTTTGTTTTGTCTTAAGCCAAACATTCCCTGTTTGGAGATGTTGCTTCTTTCTTTCTCTCTTCGATGTGGCTGAGGGGAGGCGCAAAGGGAGGGGAAGAAGACGGCAAAGCTATACTCTAGTGGTTGAATGCCCGTGGGGTAAATTTGTACTGTTTTGTCCTCCACTGAAGGTATTGAACGTGTGCAAAGGCTGCATCCCCGTCAGTGTGTTGGGAATCATAGTGATGGTATTTGGTGTCATAAGTGGGATGTCATCGGGGGACCTGCGCAGCGTGAGGGTGTAGTCTGGAGGGCAGGTGAGCCTCAGCGTGTCGTGAGCCTGCAGGGACTCACACTCGTGATCATGCTCCAGCTGTTTCATCTGCAGGGACATGATCTCTTCGTTCTGGATGTGAGCGATGTCATTTGTGGTATTTCTCTGGGGACTGGGGCGCCTGTGTGTCTCATGGCGCCTCTTGTCCTTCTTATAGTACAGCGCTGCGAACGCCAAGATGTTAAGGAAGAGTAAGGATGCCCCCACGGCAATGGTGACGCTCAACTCAGTGGAATAATCCCGTTTGGTTTCGATGAGGACGGTGGTGTCCTCAGGCCCCGTTTTATGAGGGTCCTTGGAGTGTTTGGGGTTGTTGGCGGGAGTGATCGCCGGGCGTTTGGTCGTGGGCCATATCTTGGCAGGAGATCGCCGAGTTCCGTAGGGAAAGGAGGTCATGTCCGGAGGAGGAACCTTTGTGGTTGTGGACACATACTGGAATATCTCATTCAGGTTGTGCAAGTGAGGCACGAGTTCCAACCAGAAAGCCACTTTTGTGGCTCGGTAATGGTCCCTCACTCTGGGTTTCAAGCCAATATGCAGATAGAGCTGGTCTTTGGGGTTATACTTGGACCAGGCCACTTCCTCAAAGCGATTGGGTTTTGTGTGAATGAACTTGGTGTCCTGAGGAACGGGCTGATTAGGATCACTGGGGACAGAAGGGAGAAAAAAAGAGAAAGGTCACACTCTTCCACATTTCCCAAGTAAATTTTAATCAAATACAATGAAATTACAACCAGATAATCTCATATGTTTATTGATATGCACAAAGTACTCAAGTAGCAACAAATACATGGTGTTTCAATCCCGACGCGCTACCATTTTGCCTTTTCTTTAAAATCCCCTTACCTTTATTTTAAAAATAATTCCTGATGGCAGTACGACAGCAATTTCATAACACTCCTGCATTTTTTAAATGCATCCAATTATCTTCCATGGTAAAGAAGGAAACCAAAAATGTGTCTTGCATTTCAAGTTTAACTACTTTTTTTTTTTTTTTTAAGTTTAACTACTTTTGATTCAGAAATCTCAACCAGGGTGATTTGCCCCCAAGAGGGCACCTGGTAACATCTGGAGATGTTTTTCGGTTGTCCTAAGTGAAGGGTGGTGCCATGAATGGGTAGATGCCAGGGTGACTGTTAAATATGCTCCAGGGCACAGGACAGCCCCTCCACAGCAGAGAAGTACCTGGTCCCAGGTGTCAGTAGTATTGAGGCTGAGAAATCCTGAGTTAGAGGCTATGGTCCAAGATTTGTGCCATTCTCTTTCTTCCTCAAGAATTGCTTCTTAGGTAAATGAATAGATACTGTGGTTACAACTAAAATGTATGTTAAAAATCAAATAAAAACTGGCTTTTGTAATTACAAGATGTTGATAAATAGAATTATGCATCAATTGTTCGCTCTCTCTCAGAAGGAGAAATATGTATGTACTTGGAAACCTTCTGAAGACTGAGTCACGTAAAGATCAAACAACATTCCGTTGATTTAAGAAGTTTGGTCAGACGGTGCTTTTAGATATGCAGAGTTAAGGATTTTAGGAAAAGTACCACACGATGCAAGAAATTGAGGGGTTTTTTATAGATTTCAAGTGTGCATGGCAACTATGAACCTAAGAAGTCTCCTATGATTTACATAATGGACACAGGCAGAAGGAGAGTCACCAAAATGGAAAGATTCTCCACAAACATGGTATTTGAAACATCTTTGCAATTAACTCTTTTAAGGTAACAAACAACCTCCCCCCGCCCCGCAAAGATATCATATTCTCATTTCTTCCATTTTTTTTAGGCTTGGTAAAGTGAGCTGTAAAACAGGTTTCATCTTAATGTGTACTGGTTTGGAAAATTTGAGATCATGCATGACATAATGTCACCTAGTTGACACTGAACATTCAGACATGATGTGCAGACCCAGTTTCCTTAGATCTATTGCTCCAGGTGCTCTAACTTCTATTTTCCAGGTAACACTTTTATGAAGCTGCCTTCAGCCACTGCCTGTTTGCTCATGTACCAGAAGGCTGGGGAACCAGAAGGTCCCACTGGAAGACCTAAAGACTACAGACATTCCCAAGTAGTGTGCAGGATGCAAACGATGCACTTGACCAACAGATGCATCTGCCAAAGGAAGGACTTTAGCCCTCAGCCTGAGGCTGTCAAAATCATTTCCATACGTGAAGTTCTGCATCTCTCCCTCTTTACAAGCTGTGAAATCTTGAGCAAATCCTTAAGCCTCTCTTAGCCTCATCTTCCTCATCTATAAAGTGGATAAGAATACTGGGATGGAAAGGAAGTGAGAAAGGTTAAATAATAACTACAATATTCCTGGCATGTAGTAAGAGCTCAATAAATAGTATCCCTCTCTGCAATGCATAAATTAGAATCCCTACAAATTGCTAGCGAGAGAGGACTATAAATAACATACTGTATACAGCCACAGAATATACCTAATACTATACATTCTACATGGCATATGCTACATAAAAGTATACTGTATACCAGTATACATGTACACTAATATACTAGATATAGTGCATGCTGCATAACAATATACTGTATATATGGTACACTGTTAATTATATATAGTATATACTGTTTAAAAGTATACTGTGTACATCATAGCATACATGGTACAGTATATACTGTATATAGTATATGCTATATCAAAGTATACTATACACTGTGTATAATATATACCACTGTATACCACAGTATATATGGTACACTGTATACTGTATATAGTATACATTGTATAAAAGTATACTATGTATATCATAGCATATATGGTACACTATATACTGTATATAGTATATGCTGTATCAAAGTATACTGTATACCACAGTGCATACATTATATTATACACTGGGTACAGTATATACTGTATAAAAGTAGACTGTATACAACAGTACATACTGCATACTATATACACACACAGACATATATATATATATATATAGATGCATAGGTATATATATGATCGTAGATATGATTATATATGTGGTATGCAGGACAAAGAAATTTTACCACATAACTGAGTACACACTAACTGCTGTGCTCTTATGAGTGAGATGATAAAATATAAAAAATTATAGGTCTTAATACTATGAGCTTTCTTATTTATGTGTTCATTTATAAACATTTATATACTTTAAAATAATCTGCTTTTAATTCATTTTTATATTCTTATATGTTTTCGAAAACTGCTGGATTTAATATAGCACCTCATGTTTTTTTATTTGAGTCTTCTGAAATACATTGTTGGAAAATTCCTATTTAACTGGAATCTGTCATGGAGAAATTTGTCATCGATTTTTATCGTTCTAAAAGCAACGAAAGGGAGCGAGGATTCCTACTATGTTTGCATTGATCTGATTTCACGGAATTGGGTCTTTTAGTTGTACTGACCTTTTACTGAAGAGAGGGCATCTAGGAAAGAGAGTGTCTTTTCATGTAGGATATTTGTCGATTTTTTTTTATGGAATTCGGTGTACATTTGAAAGCTAAGGAAACACATTTATTTTGTTCTCAGAGAATAGAGGATTTTGAAAATCCGGTAAGTATGCTGTAGGCCGATACAATCTATCAAAGTTCTGGGAGATGCACAGTCAGAAGCCTTAAACCAAGATAAACTCACGGCGCTTAAGAAGGCTCATCATTTCCCCTTGTCAAACACCCCAAAGACAGTAAGATCTCTATGTGGGATACCACTGCCTTGTTGTTTAGACTTTGCTTCAGCACATGGCGTCTTCTAATTCCCATGAGTAAAGTTCAAGATGATAATGATTAAGGAGAGAATGAAACAGTCACACCTTCTTTCTCTAGTAAAAACCTCAACACCTATCCATACTCCTCGTCACCTAAACATACATTTTCACCTGTCATATTTCGTTTGTGATATCATCTTAGAAGTGGAGGGTTAAATGCGTCTCCGAGGTCTTGTGGTTCGTCTTATTTGTGAGAGATGGGTAACATGATTCCTTTAAAAATACCAGTGAACCCTCTGATATGCTCCTTTGGGTGGTATAAGGTTTTCCTTACCCCTAAAACAATGTCGTGGTTGACCATTTGTCCCTAGACCTCTAAGACGAAAACTACCCCCTGCACCAAGAAGTATGTGTTCAGTCCGTCCTATACAACCGGTAGAGATGTTCCTTCACTGAGCTTAAAATACTTTGGGGCAATAAACGTCACTTTCAAAACCAGGCTTTGACGGCAACTCTATCTAACCCATCTTTCCTGTCTGTTTCCTGATTTTTTGCAAAGAGTGAGCAAAAGCTGAAATATAAATCAATCACAAGATATGAGCAAAATCAAAAGTAGAGATGGAATCTGAAAACCAATGAAGAATACGTCGTCCCACCCACTCGACCTATACAACTCTATTTCGACATATTGCAATATATATGTTGCTCTTCTCACATAATATATATTGGCTTATCGGCCAACAGCCTTCCCATCTCTGAATTCCAAGAGCCTCCGAGGCCTTCCATACAGAATGGTGAAGGTACTGTTCACAGCCATATCTTCTGTAGAGACCCTAATTCTACCCACTTTATCCACCTCTCCTCACACAGAACCCAAACTGCATTGGTCCTTGATCAATGGGCACCTGATTTCTACTGAGTGGCCAGGACCAACGCCTTCCCACCTATTCCCAAAGAGGTTGGATGTGACAAAGAGTTTAAATCTGTGTAATCATCCATAAACCTTGGGATTAGTTTTAATTTTTCCCAGACATAACTTCTCATTTATCAAAACTCTCCAAGTAGCCTTATTTCTAGCCTAATACTTAATGTCCTGGCTTCACTGTCCTTTCCCAGCGCTGTGTTGGGTTAGTCTTCTCACCTGGATTATTGAAACAGTCTCCTAGCAACGTCCTTCCATCCTTCTATCCTTCCTTCCTTCCTTCCATGCCTACCACACACACCATCCCCACATTATGTTTTCTCTGCTTAACAACAACAAAAACTTTGCATACCAGATATATCTACACTTAAGCCTACATGTAAGGTCAGAACCGTTAGCTTCGGTCATAGAAAAAGAAGCCCCAGTGTTCACCTCATCTCAGCAAATGTACGAATAGTCAGGATCATCGGGGTGCTGTTTACGAGGGGCAGCACATGTGAAGTTCCACCCAGCGACCACGGCAAAGCATGTTCTGACACAACATAATCCTTTCTTCTCAGCCATGTGTTGTGATTAGACGTACGATAGGATACTCTTATAACCAAACTCCTGTCTCTGTAGTGCTTACGGGGAGCAGTGGATGGTACTCAAGTGTATTCCATCCTATTCTGTGGGTCACTGCCTGAGTATGGGTTCTGGAGAACAGAGTTAAGCATCTCACCTCACACTGTGACATCAGGGATGGTTTATCCTATGCTCTTCCCTTGCTGGCATCAAATAAGGTATGAGACCCTTAATGACATGAGAGATGGTTTACTCCCATGCTGTTCCATTACTGGCACCATACTGCCTCATTCTCCTCAGCTGGACCACTTTGGCAGCCCCCTAGGGACAAAGAAATCCTCCACCACACAGGGCTGATCATGCCACTACCCTATTTAAAATCAATCAATGAATAACTAGCAACCACCTCATGAGCCATATCATCTATTGGCGAACACCTAAATCACTAGACTTTGCTCAGTCCCCCATTTTCTGTTAAACCACAAGCTACTGAAATGTGATCCTCCTGACTTACGTTTGAAATGGCACACTGCATTGCAGGTTAGGGGAGGTTCTGAGTAACTTCCTTAAAAGATGATTTGAGGGTTTCCCTGGTGGCGCAGTCTTTAAGAATCCGCCTGCCGATGCAGGGGACACGGGTTCGAGCCCTGGTCCGGGAAGATCCCACATGCCACGGAGCAACTAAACCCGTGAGCCACAACTACTGAGCCCGCGAGCCACAACTACTGAGTCCACGTGCCACAATTACCAAAGCTCATGCGCCTAGAGCCCGTGCTCTGCAACAAGAGAAGCCACCGCACTGAGAAGCCCGTGCACTGCAACGAAGAGTAGCCCCTGCTCGCCGCAACTAGAGAAAGCCCGCGTGGAGCAACAAAGACCTAACATGGCCAAAAATAAATAAAATTAATTAAAAAAAAAAAGAAAGAAAGAAGATTTGGGTCATTCCAACGACCTTTCCAATGTGTTGTGAAAACTCATTGCATTAATATCCCCAAGTACGATTTCAGCTATGCTCCACATGGACCACAGAAATAAAAATAGCTCCTGCTTGGATAAAATCCAGATTTTTCAGACTGACATCCGAGGCCGTCCATTAGCGATATCCTGTTCCCACAGTGAGATCTCTACCTGGACTCTGGTCAGATGACGGCTACTCCTCCAAGCCAAGTCCTTATTCCTTCCCCATCTGCTACTTTAGCATCTTTATGAAATCCAAAAGTATCCTAAACACGCACCACTAGTGGCCACAGGAGTATACTGGGCCAGGGATTAAGCCCAAGCTATCTGACATCTCCACCACTGTGTTTCCCAAATGAGGGGCGTGAACCACAGGCAGTAAGCGAAGTGATTTTAGGAATACAGAGTGATGAAATTAAAAAGCACTCAACATCTTAAAAACCATTTGAAAGAACACTCAACATTTTCAATCCTCACTCAGTCGTTGACAGGTCCTGGTGACCTACAGGTTTGGTGCTAGCATTTCTCTACCATCTCATGACATTAATTTCCTTTAATTTTTCTTTGGTTTTTTTTTTTTTTAACAACAAGAGAAAATCCATCTCAGAGCCTTTGGCAGGCAAGCACAGCTAATGAGAATTTAATGGCTTTATTTGGATTTTGTAGTTTTCTTTAATGGTTCAGTTAAATTGATGATGAATGATCCTAGCTTTCCATTTAAGAAAATCATATAAAATGTATTCCCAAAACACGTGAGAGAAAAAGAAAGTAGGTGGCTTTAACAAAAGTAAGTCACGATCTGTGTTTAGATGTTATGGAATTAATGATGGGTTTGGATGGTGATGTAGTCGATAGGCATGGCCATGGTGTGGGAAACGCTCCTGTGAGTGTTTTTGCTTCAAAAGAAGGCAACACTTTGCAAGGGCAGGCATTACCTATCTGAGTTCTATGACACAATTGGGCATTGGTCCTGCCCTTAAAAGGGGTTATGCACTGAACTGTTTCCCTCTCAAATTAAGATACACTGAAGTCCTAACACCCAGGACCTCACAGTGTGATCTTATTGGAAATAGGGTCATTGCAGATGTAGTCAGTCAAGTTAAGATGAAGTCGTAGTGGAATTCCCTGGTGGTCCAGTGGTTAGGACTCTGTGCTTCCACTGCAGGGGGCACTGGTTCGATCCCTGGTTGGGGAACTAAGATCCCGCAAGCCGCACGGCCCGGCCAAAAAATAAAAATTAAAAAAAAAAAAAGATGAGGTCATACTGGAGCAGGATGGACTCTTAAACCAATATGATTGGTGCCCTTATAAGAAGATGGTCAAAATAAAAAAGAACAAAATAATGCCATTTGCAGCAACATGGATGCAACTAGAGATTATCATACTAGGTAGAATAAGTCAGAAAGAGAAAGACAAATACCATATGATATCACTTATGTGTGCAATCTAAAATATGACACAAATGAACTTACCTGCAAAACAGAAACGGAGTCACAGACAGAGAGAACAGACTTGTAGTTGCCAAGGGGGAGGGGAGTGGGGGAGGGATGGATCGGGAGTTTGGGATTAGCAGATGCAAACTACTATACATAGGATGGATAAACAATAAGGACCTACTGTACAGCACAGGGAACTATACTCAATATCCCGTGACAAACCATCATGGAAAAGAATATGAAAAAGAATGTATATGTGTCTATAACTGAATCACTTCACTGTAGAGCAGAAATTAACACAAGATTGTAAATAAACTATACTTCAATAAAGATAAAAAAGAAGAAGATGGCCATATAAAGACAGATGTGCTGGGAGAGTGCCACGGTATGAGAGACACAGAGCTTGGAGAGATGCAGCTACAAGTCAGGCAACACCAAACACTGCCAGCAAAGCAGCAGGAGCTATGAAGCAGCATGGAAACATTCCCCTACGGGTGTCAGAGAGAACTCAGCCCTGCGGACACCTGCATGGTGGACTTCTAGCCTCCAGAACTGTGAAATACACTTCTGTTGTTTTAAGCTACATCATTTTTGGTACTTTGTTGCAGCAGCCCTAGGAATCTAATAAACAGGGGTTACTTAAAAATACTTGCTGACTTGACCTCAATCACCTCCTTGTCGAAAAAAGAACCTTTTGGGGACAGACAAGCATCTCTCCCCGGCACGGTTGTACCGTCTCCGTTTCCCACTGTTTTTCTTAGGTCAAACTTGTAAGATGGGACAGTCCAAAGTGGGTATTGGTACAACATGTTTTCCACTCAAGAAATGGGCCACACTTTTCCTAAGACTGCAAAACCATGAAACCACTTCCCACCAGAGTATTTGGAATCATTGTAAAGAATGATACCTGCTGACCCCCTACACATCCCCGGCATCCCCACTTCCTCTCATGAGAGCTACATGAGGCTCAGGCACTGCAGGGCTGCGGCAGTATGGGGGGCCTAATTCCACCCCCCAGCGGCCCACAGGAAGATTCTCCATCCTCCAGAGCCGGGAGGACCTTCACTGTAAATTCGGTACAAGCAGCTCAAGGTTAATGACAGAAGCGCAGGCAGGTAGAACAGAATGCTACCTCATTAATTTCCGCAATCAGGTTATTCGACAAGAGCAAATGAAAAGATGCTCTGATATTTGTAGCTCCTTAAGATGCTGGGGAGTCTTTTCTTTCGTTGTTTGCAGAGAATCTGCTCAGTGGAATACGGGTGGACCCTGTTGTATATGTAACGCTTGTGTGCTTCCTACTTTATTTGGCCAATGAGATTTCTGTATGTGTCTATAGATAGATATACAGCTAAATATACACACATGTATGAAATTTATATTAATGAAATAAACACGTGTAGATATTTATATACAAACAAAATAAATATATTTTGTGTGCCTATGTATATATAGAAAATAAATCTCACAACAATGGAGAAATCCTATGCATGTACATAGATACATATGCACATATATATCTTACACACACACACACGGGATTTCTCTACAGCTATGAGATTAGGAGTTATTACATGTGCATATACATATAGAATATATATACTATATACACATACAGTATTTCTATATATTTATTATGAGATGTATTTCATTCCTTGCTATGCATTCCACGTGGCACATGTATTTTGAGAACCCTATTATTTACCAAACAAGACAAGGTGCTACCTAGATTTGAAACTCCAGGATCCGTTTCCCATAGAATAGCCAAATATATCTAAATCTGACCCCAGTAGCAAGTGTAGGATTTTCAGTATGCATCTAGCGCCTCAGCGAAAATCTGACTTGATAGAAAACAATTCAGGGGTAGAGAAAAAGGGAGGTCTCCCTAGATGCTGGGGGGAAAAATGACTACTTCTGTTACTGTGTGCGGATGCCTGCACACCGCAGTCTAGCCGGTCGTGGGAACCACACTTACACGGAGGAACCAGACAAACAATACCCTGATGGGGAGAAGAACATACCCGGTTTTGGCGAAGTTCGTCCAGTACGTCATGACCACCGCGCTGAGCATGACATCGTTCTTGGAGAAGTTGCAGCTGAAGAGCTCGGTAGGGCCAATCATGGGGATCCCAAAGACATAGGGGACTTCGTCGCCGTGGGCTGAGTCCGCCCAGCTGGGCTTCATCTCGCTTTGGCAGTGGTGGTAGAAGGCGTAGAAGTAGGTGGGTGAGCCGTACTGTGCGTGCAGGTCCGCGGTGGCCACGGCGGGGGCCACCCACTGGTGGTCAGTGAACAGAGCCACCAAGGTTTTCCGCCGCGTCTCGGGGTTCTCCTTATCTGCCCAGTCCGTGTACATGAACTTGATGGTCTCCCGCAAGGTGTCCTTCCCCTCCGGGTAGCCGTAAAGGTTGTCCACGAAGTTGGACACCAAGAAGTCAAAATCGTTGGGCGTCACGCCATCCTCGTTATCCACGACGCCGTCCACGAACTTCAGCCCCTCCCCCTGGTTGACCCCGAGCATGATGTCATAGTTAAGGAATTCCCCCTGCTCCATCAGGATCTGAGGGTCGTCGGGGATGACATCCCCGTCAATGACGGGCCCGAAGGAGATGTGGTACGTGGCCGGGGTGATGGTCTGCTGAATGAGCTCTTTGTAGTTCTTATTCCGAAGGCATTCCACCATATCCGTGGTATCCAGCATGTTGCAGCCGACTTTATCTGCCAATATCCGAGTGTACTTGGCAGGCTGGTAGTTCACGGCCCAGCTGGACAGGGCGGTCCCGCTCTGGATGATGGCCTTCTGGAAGAGACCTGCAGGTGCAAAATTGTGGACATGCAAATGAAAACCCGCAGGACAGAAAAGCAGCTTTTACTCGGCAAAGAAGGCTCTGATTGTCTCTCGGGCATGTGAATTTCTGGATACTGCAGCATTCAGCGCGTTCGGCATCTCTTCCTCTCATTTCTCTCTCGTCTTCCCCCTCCCCCACCTGCTGGACAGTGGTCTTATAGGATGCTCTCAGACACACACACGCGCGCACACACACACACGCACGCGCACACACACACACACACACACACACACACAGAGTTTAGAAAACGAAACTGCGTTTACACTTTAGCTGCAGTGCTAAACACATACAACCTCTTTCTCCTTCCCCGATTTTGTGTAATATTAGTGGCTCCATCCCCAGAATTCGTAAATGAAGAGTCTCAGAGTCATCACAACCCCCCAGCCTCTAAAAATAGGCTCTGTGGCCATAAGAGGTCAAAGGCTGTTTCCTCTTACTGGCAAAACCAGGTACCACTTTATTAGAGGGGGAAGAGCCACTGAAATCAGTTTCAGAGTATAAATTCTGGAATGCATTTTTATTGCCACGCTCCATAGACCGAAGGTGCTAAAAACATGCAATTAAAATGAATTCATTAAATTAGCTATTCCTAAAGAAATCTTCCCTTGCATGCCCCGCTAAAATGTATCTTTTTTTCCCAGAAAAAATCATTAATTTCAAAGTTGCATCCACTCAAAGCCCAGACTTTTGTACAATTCGTTCTGCCACATTTTAAACGTGCCTGCTCGGTGAGAAACTGGGAAAATCTTGGGCTGTTTCATGAGTAAAATTCTGTGCAGCTTAAAATTTCCTATCTGATCAGTCTAGTATGTGGATGTCCAGAAGTAAACAAAAGTCTATTTTTAACTGCTCCAGTATGAGACGGAAGGCCATAAGATCATGGTGTTCTATTGCTTATCTCTTCCTGCCGCTTCCTTGAACTCCAGCATGATCTAGCTCTGACGCCTCGTAAGTCACTGGGAGAATAAAAGCATTCAGCGGGGAGTCCAGAAATCCGTGCCCTGTCGATGTTTAAGGCCATACAAGCAATCAGGGATGAAGGAAACATGACTGCAATCAGGAGGATGGGATTCTAAAGACTAGAGGATTGCCTGCCGATGACACACAAGAATGAGCTGCTTAAAACGATCTGGCTTTGCCCGACACGTCATCTAGCTCACTTGGGGCCAATTTCCCAATGTTTACCATTCCGTTGGAAATGTGCGAGTACTGACTTGTGTGTCTGTCTCTCCAGGTGAATGTTTTAAAGCACCTTAAGGAAATGATGTCCAAATTGGATCTATTAGAAGATTCATAAATGAAGACAACCAGAATTAGAAAAATGTTGCTGGAAGTTACACATTTTCTCTCTGTGTCGTAACTGTTGGCCGTGACTGAGGTAGCCATGTGTGTGTGTGTGTGTGTGTATGTGTGTGTGTGTGTGTGTGTGTGTGTGTGTGTGTGTGTGTGTGTGTGTGTGTGTGTGTGTATGTATGTTTTGGTAGGCACGTAATACAACCTGGGATAAAACTTGAAAAATTAAAGAAAAAGTTACCTATAATTCATACTATAAAATAGGAGATACTTCAATATTTTTAGTATCATTCCTTCTGGGTGCTTTCCCTCCCTTTGGTCTGTGTGTATAACTGTGTCCCATATCTGCATAGTATACTGATGTCATAATTAAGGAACTGCCCCCTGCTCCATCAGGATCTGAGAGTTGCTTGGAATGGCATCCCTGTCCATGACAGGGTCAAAAGGGAATGTGGTACCCGGCCAAGGTGATGGTTTGCTGAATGAGCTCTTCATATCATGCCTCCCAGGTTAATGCATATCTTAAGCACAGTTCTTAAAACAAATTATTGTTCCTTCGAGTAAATGCACGTGTCATTCACAATGTTCTTGCCTTTCTGGTCTTGTAGCTTTTCCTTTCATTCTTTGCTATGAGAATGCTGTGGTAGAAAGCTCCATGAAAACACCTTTTTCCCCATGTGTATGTTGACTTCATTAAGTTATATCCCGACAAGTGAAATTCCTAAGGCCAACAGTCTGGGTGTGTTCATTAATTCTTGATTCTATTGCTGGGTTGATTTTAGAGAGCTACTTTGCAGAAATGATGCAAAGCATTACCATATTCATTTCTGATCTACTGATTTAAGGAATTAACACTCTTCCCCCATTAGGTTTGGCTGACATGTGTTTGATTACTGCTAGAGTTGGTCCTGACTATTGTAAATGGAGAATCATGATTATATCCATTGAGAAATGGGAAAATACAGGTATTTTCTAAAACGCTATAGGAATCGTTATCACTAATGATCTAATTTACTCGCTTTTTCCTTTTTTAATAAAGGGTTAAGACAAACATAAGCTTTTCATTCTACCTCTCCTCAGCCATTACGAAATAAAGAATCAAGAAATTCACACTTCACAAGACTTAAAAGTCATCGTCAATCATATCTTGCTAATGAAGCAATCAGAAAGAGTCAGCAACTTGTCCACGATAGTGTAGGAAGAGAGGAAAAAAATGGGATGCTGTCATACGGCACGATGATACTTCCTTTTTTTTTTTTTTTTTTTTAACATGTTTAGGGTACTTTAAAGAAAGATAATATAAGACTCTTTAAAGAAAAATGATTCCTTTAAAGTTTCAGGTGCTTTTCATAAAGATGGTTCAAATAGATGTGGTAAATCCTTAAACCAACCAATGACACTGAAGGGAACATAACACGACCTTGACGATTTAGACTGTTATTATGAATATTCACTTGTACTTGCCAAAGTGCCCCAGGGCTGCATTTTCTTGTTTTGTCTTTATTGTTGTTCCGTTTTTGAAGGCAGAGCCAGGAAGTTATTAAGGTGCCCCCAGGCCCACTGCACCCAATTTCTGTTGATTTTTCTTTTAAAAATCTCTCATCTGATATTGCTGGGAACCTCCATCACCAATGGACCAGAGGGAATCAACCTGAATTAGTTTGCATCGAAGACGTGACTTTATAACCATACGGCTACAAGCTTTGTTGATCACGAAATCTAAAAATCTGTAACCACCGTCCACATACTGATTCCCTTTCCTATTTCTTCTCCCAAGATGAAAATGGTAGTTAATAAAATTTAAAGTTGTCCCAATAAACTCAGACAGGCAAAAGCAGGGTGTAGGCATTTCTAAAGAAGTCATTTGCCTCCAATTATTGTAAGCAACGCTCTTTGCCAGAAGTCTAAGTGAGAAAAATATATCGTTAGGATAGTTATGATACTGTATTGCGTACTTAAAAGTGGCTAGGAGAGGAGATCTTAAAATTCTCATCAGAAGGAAAAAGATTTGTAACTAAATGGTGACAGGTGTTACCTGGACTTCCCGTGGTGACTGTTTGCCACTGTATACCAATAGCGAACCGTTATGTTGTACACCTGAAACTCATCTAATGGTGTATGTCAATCATACCTCAATTTAAAAAAATCAGAAAGCAAGCTGAGTTAAGAGAAGAGCATGAGCACGCATGTCATTTGGGGGATTTTCTGTGGAGGTTTCAATAGAGACTGTGGCCACCCTGTATGCGCCTTGAATAAGAATTCAATATGGGTTCATTGCTGGGTCCCAGGGTTCCCTGCGCACGGTGGGGATGCTTCTCTTACCTTCTGAATAGTGAGACAAGGTCAAGAGGCTGACACAAGAAGCACCCGCGCCGGAGCCGAAGATGGTCACTCTCTTGGGATCCCCACCGAAGGCCCCGACATTCTCCTCAATCCAACGTAACGCTTGGATCTGATCCAGGAGCCCGTAGTTGCCTTTGGCCGCCTGGTCGCCGGTACTTAAAAACCCTGCGAAAGAACACGGGATGTTTGGGGTTGTCACCTACAAAATATACGTCAGCATCGCTGCTATCTGGAAAGACATTCCACGGTTTACTTTGTTCATTCTTTACTTTTCCTTCCTATAAATGAGAAGCAACAGTGTAGCAACTTTTCCATGGCAGAAAGGAGTATATTATGTAAATAAGAGTTACAATGGTTTTTGTTTCTTCTGACACTATAATAAAGTGTCTCATCTGGGGGTTTGTATGGGGTTAACATATAAGGTGAAATGAATCTAAAATATTTACAATACACGACAATATCAGAAACCTATACACTTTACTAGATTTAAGTTATCACTCCTGTGTCTATGTTGGTTTTCCTTGGGAAAACAAAAAAGACTCCTAAAAGAAGTTTTTCAGGGCAAAACAGTGTGTGTGTTGGCATCTGTGTATAAGACTGTGTGCACTGTATATAAAACCAGTATAGGTTTGCTTTTCCCCATTGAATTCCTCAATAATATTTTCATTTAACTCCTTTTAATGCTTAAATTTCAAAGTACATTACACCCATCATGTCATGCCACACTTAAATCGTTTAGGATGCATCTCTATTTTTCTATATAAGGAAGATATCACAGTTACATGCAGAAACTTATAATTCTTTAATTTCAGCCAAAAGCCAGTGCATATTCAAATCTCCCCAACTGTCCCCGAAATAGCATGGGCCGGTACATTTCATTTTAAAAAATAGGAGGATTCTGTAAATTAAGCAATTAGATTTCACTCAAGGCAACAGATTCTAAAGTCTTCCTTTTTTAAAAGCTGCAAATAAGGCAATACGGGCATTAAATTGTGGCAACGTGATCAGTTTTCGAGATCTATCTCATTCCCCGTTCCTCTCACACTGCAAAATGATCTTGACCTGGAAACTCTGTTTTCCTCTGATGTTTGAGGGCATTTGTGTGGAAGAGACATTCTCCCACTCAGATTCAAAACTATGAATATTTTATACAGCATCCTCCAAGCTTAAATACTTGCACAAAGTTTAATCCAACTTTATGTCCAAATCTGTCTTGAATAAGCCTTCTGGGGAAAAAAAAAGTCATAAAAGGTTGTTGGTTTTTTTTTTTCCCCCCCACTTCCCATTCCTACGTGCCCCTACACCACATCCCCAATTATGATATTTTTCCTTTCTGCACCATTTCTTTATTCCAAGGGTCATGACGTTCACCCATTTCAACGAATGCTTATTCAATCACCGTGGAAAGCAGCCGCGGTGTTTCTATGAAGACAGACTGATCCAAGCCCTAAAATAACAGAAATGAGAACCGATGCCTTCAAACACATCCCTGAGCAAAGCTGACAGCAATTCAAGAGGCCCTCGGAGTACCAGCTTCTCAAAACCTAAAACAAAATCATAAAGGATGAGATCTCACACCTACTGAGGAGAATGAGGCTTCCCTTCCAGAGCCTGCCTGAGTACCTGTGGGAAATGGGGGATGGGAGCCAGGAGGGGATTAGAAATGGTCTGGTTCAAAAGAAAGCAGCCAGAAGGGTGATTGCTGCTGTTATGCTAAAATCACAATAATCGGGACTCACAATGGCCTAGCCCTACAGGTAGATGCAAGATGACAACTGCCAGGTTGTACATTTAGGGCACATCGCACAAACCCACTCCCCTCCTAGGTTCCTGGGGATGGATGTGAGATTAGCTGTGATGAGAGGGGGTGTTCAGATGTTTCCAGGCCCTCCTTGTTTAATGAGCAATTACTAATTAGTGTTTCATGCCCGTGAATGTTATGCGGCCTCCACATTCATCCCTCTTACGTTTTACATTCTTTCTCATAAAATGAATCACGCCCTGCTTGGGAGAAGAGCCTCTTTCACCCAACTTTATGGACGGAACGGGCTTATAACGTAAGAACCGTAAGACAAGCCTCTCTTCCCGCATTCAGGAAAGAGGTGGTTCATTTCTAAAGGCTCCAGGAATTTTCTGGCAGAACTGTTCTGTTTTTAACTCATCCCTCCTCTGCCCACCTCCCTCCTACTCTCTGCTCTCACGGAATGACCTAGTCGGTTACTGTTTATGGGGAGGATTTGCAACAGATGGTAAATCGCGAGGCTTTATGAAATCAGAGCCCCTCCGTCCCCAGGAATACATGACTTGTAAAACCTCTCCAACGGCGGGCTCCTTAATCTTCCGTACCCTGGCAAATCTGACTTCTCCTAAGAGCCGCCCATGGAAAGCCTTAATCTTGGCAATTCTGCTCGCCTTTCAAAAGTCCTGAGGGAAACAACTCTCCATGTGTCTCTGAACTTGAGCATAGGAACGTGGGTTTTTTGGAAGCTGGTGTTTCCATAGTGTCTGCCATGGAATCTTCATTTATTGCAACATCCAGGGATTGCTTTTTTTTTTTTTTTTTTTTGGTTCTTTTTAAAAATTGAAATGACAAGCAGGTCAGAGTCCCCACTGCAGGGACAGAATGAATGCAAGTCATTTTATGTTCCCTATGACAGCATATTCCTTTCCGATTCTGACTGTCAAAACACGGTGTTTGATATAACCCAGACAGAGGATGTGTGTGGGTTTCCTAGCGTGGGACTGTATGAACAACATGATAGCAGCGCATCAACTGGGAAACAAACACACACATTACCAAACATCGAGCATCCGCAGAAGTCAGTTTCCCAGATGAGCAGATAACTTTCTTTGACTGGCTAACGCCAGTGATTTTAAACAAACAGCTCCTTTCATGGACAAACATTCTTGGACCCCAAATCCTCTCAGCATTTCAGCTGACGAAACATTGGTTTTTGAGATTTACTGTCTCTGAACTGAAGCTTGTAAAGCAGTAAGCCATTACCACTCCCCACACACAACTGAACAACGAAAGAGACGCACAAAGGAGACCATTTGAATTCACACAGATTAATGACGAGATTGATGCTGAGTTCATTCAAAGTAGTGGAAGGAACAAAATACACGGGATGTGCTGAGTGGCTGTGCGGTTATTTTAAAACTTGGTTCATGGAAAAGATGCTTAAAAACCCCAAATCCCATTTCCCACCTGCAGGTTGAATGAAATGAATATAACGTACGCTGTATTTGGTCTTAATATTGCTCTAGAATAGAACGTTTCAGGGTTTTAACATAGCTAAACATGACCTAAATGGTTCTCGTTCATCTGAATTGCAGGGGATTAGGGGAATGATTCCGGGCCACATGGTTTTCCGTCCACTTCAGGTCAACAGTAAGAAACCCAGAGGGGTCAGATGTGGCTGGATTTTGGTTCGTTTTAACATGACTCTAACGCCACAAAGGACTTTATCTCTTAGGAAATAATTCATTACATAAGCACAGCAGGCATTTTTTTGATGACCATTACACAGACAATAATTACTAAGTGAATATAGAAAAATATCTTTTATGTTTTCAGGGTATGTATTCACCTGTAATTCGCAGAATTAATCTAGGGTCTCAACTATATTTCTAAAAGAAGTCTATGTATGCGTGCATATATATGTATACGTTTGCATAATGACCTATTTTGATTATTTCGTTCCTTTGCAGTAGCAGGAGCATTTGCAAAATACAGCAAATCACTAGCCTTTATTATATCAGAATCCCTCCCTCATATTTGTATGTATATGTGTGCAGACATATATATATATATATATATATACACACACACACACACATATACACATATATATATACATACACACATATATATGTGTGTGTGTATTTGAGTGTGTGTGTGTATTTGAGAGAGTGTGTGTGTGTGTATTTGTACACACAATATTTAATTTAATGGAGTAAAAGCAAATGTTTAAATGAAATTGTTTCAATGAGAAGAGACAGGGTTTACTTTAGGTCACACAAATGAGCCCAAACAGAAACCTGTGTCATGAGAATTACAGCAGAGGTAGAAATGTGAAAAACAGGCCAATAAATGCACATCTATATTCTTGGATGTTTACAGGAAATTACTCCCTGGGTGCGTTTCTTACAAGGTGAAAGGGAAGTTTTCTTATTGGAAAACCATTTATGACTTAACAAAAGGGCACAGATTCTAAAGGATAGGATGAGAGGGAAGGGGGGGGGGTATATATTCAAACTCTGCAGGCGTGATAGGCAAAGCTAACTGAAATTGTGTCTGTTTTTAGTTTTCATTCTACTTAAAAATGACACGAGTCATAACTGATGCTGCTTCTATGGTATCTCACCATCAGCTCAGTATCACACAGAGCTATCTCCAATGTCAGCAGAATAAATCGAACACGCTTATGAAGGACCCATGATTTCTACAGCATAGGTTTCCAAACCTGGGGCCCATGATGTTATTAGTGGGATTCCCTGCACTGTTTTCATAAAGTATATTCTATCCCCACAGAATGATTTAGAATGAGGCTGCACAGAGGTCTTAAAGTACTTTAGTTGAAATTACATGGATTCATAAAACTAAAACCAGTTAGATTCTGGAAACAAAATACAAAGTGATAAACAGTCTGTTTATTACACAACGCCAATGAAAAGGTGAAGATAATTGGTAAACGTGTTTCATGATGATGAAAATTTGGCAACAGCCGGTCTGGAACCAAACCCCCTTTGAACCAACTTTAGATTCTTTTTGGTTCAAAACCTCATCCTTGGGGCTTCCCTGGTGGCGCAGTGGTTGAGAGTCCGCCTGCCGATGCAGGGGACACGGGTTCGTGCCCCGGTCCGGGAGGATCCCACATGCTGCGGAGCGGCTGGGCCCGTGAGCCATGGCCGCTGAGCCTGCGCGTCCGGAGCCTGTGCTCCGCAACGGGAGAGGCCACGGTGGTGAGAGTTCCGTGTACCACACACAAAATAATAATAATAATAGAAAAATAACCTGACCCTTGATCATTTCTCCGGATTTGTTGATGACTCAAGCTCTACCGGCTCCCAGATCCTTTTGGTCTGATTTCTTGAATAGCTCACATACCTCATCACTCCTGGGATTCTGCACCCGCAGTGTCCGAGATAAGAGCTCCAGTTCATTGCCTCAACCTTGCTGCTTCCAGTGCACTTCTACAGTATCAATCTAATCATGGCGCTCCCCAACGCATACAAATTGACAAAACTCATGAAAATGGAAATCTGAACCCCTTTGACCCACCAGTTCTATTTCCATAAATGCTTTTTCTATAAAAAATCTCTATCTGGATGTACAGAAATAAGTCATGCAAGGATCTACAAAAAGAAATAGTCATGTAGGAATCCAATCAATTCTTATTGATTATAATTTTGAAAATAAGGATGACAGGAATCTCAACGTCCATGAATAGGAGATCTGTTGCAGGAATTCTGTTGGCTGAATCCATATAACGGGAGGTTCTTTGTGTGTATAAAATGATACAGAGTATTTAAATGTGTAAACACAGAACCACATCCAAGTTCTCTTCACAGAAAACCGTGAGTTGCTGAATACTGGGTCTTATGATCCGATTTTTATGAACATCATCAAATGGGTGTGTGAAATACAAACTCCGAAAGGAAATCAAGCAGTTCATAGCATTTCTCTATAGGAAGGCAGCTTCAGGTGATTTTCACACTTAATTTTAAATATGTGTGCTTTTTCTTCCAACTTGTAACTGCTTTTTTAGCAATCATACACACACACACACACACACACACACACACACACACACACACACAGAGCAAGCTTGTTTTAAAGTCAAATGCATTAGTGGGATATCCAGGGCCATTCCCTGTGGTCCCATCTCTACATCTCTGGACATGCTCTACACACGCCCTTTAGCCTACAAATCTACCACATTACACGTAACTGCCCCCTGGGATATGCCCGGCCTTTCTATCTCTCTTTGCCTTTGTATATTCACTCTTCTCCATCTCTTCCTAGGATGTTCTTTACAGGACTGCTGGGATCCTGAAAGCTGTCTTCCTCCTGTAGATGTGGCCTCACATCCAACCCCACTATTTGCCCATGGGGTACAGTGCCACCCGGAGACCAGCTCTGTCACCTCCCTGGTCCAACCCCTTAGGCAGGAATCACCTGCAGATACAGGCACTGCCATTTTCTCTCTTTCCCTCCACCAATGCGGGTCCCTTTTCAACATTTTCCTAAGGGTCTCAATTCTCTCAAGTCAGTAAATTGCTTTAAGTGAGCTTCTATGATAGAACTGACCACTCTATAGGAAGGGTATCTGCCCGCAGGTCCGTAGCCCGGTTATTGCTTGTACTGCAATCAGTCAAGTCAGCCTTGGATTTGAGTCTACAGGAAAGCCTCGGGCATATTACGCAAGATTTCAGAGCCCTTTTCATTTTGTTTATGGTTTCCTTTACCATGCAAAAACTTGGAAGTTTGATAACTTACAGAATGGGAGAAAATATCGGCAAATGATGTGACTGACAAGGAGCTTAATTTCCAAGGTAAACAAACAGCTCATACAACTCAACAACAACAAAAAACAAGCAACCCAGTCAAAAAATGGGCAGCAGACCTAGACAGACATTTCTCCAAAGAAGACATACAGATGGCCAAGAAGCACATGAAAAGGTGTTCAATGTCACTAACCATTAGAGAAATGCAAATCAAAACTACAATGAGGTATCACCTCACACCAGTCAGAATGGCCATCATCAAAAAGTCTACAGATAACAAATGCTGGAGAGGGTGTGGAGAAAAGGAAACCCTCTTGCACTGTTGGCGGGAATGTAAGTTGGTGCAGCCACTGTGGAAAACAGTATGGAGGTTCCTCAGAAAACTAAAGACAGAGCTACCATATGATCCAGCAATCCCACTCCTGGGCATATATCCAGACAAAGCCATAATTCAAAAAGATACATGCACCCCAATGTTCACTGCAGCACTATTTACAATAGCCAAGAGATGGAAGCAACCTAAGTGTCCATCGACAGATGAATGGATAAAGAAGATGAGGTACATGTATACAACGGGATACTACTACTCAGCCATAAAGAAGAAGGAAATAATGCCATTTGAAACATCATGGACGGACCTAGAGATGATCATACTAAGTGAAGTAAGTCAGACAGAGAAAGACAAATACCATATGATATCATTTATTTGTGGAATCTAAAATATGACACAAATGAATATATTTACAAAACAGAAACAGACTCACAGACACAGAGAACAGACTTGTGGTTGCCAAGGAGGAGGGGGTGGGGGAGGGATGGATTGGGAGTTTGGGGTTAGCAGATGCAAACTAGTATATATAGGATGGATAAACAACAAGGTCCTACTGTACAGCACAGGGAACTCTATTCAATATCCTGTGATAAACCATAATGGTAAAGAATAGGAAAAAGAATGTATATGTGTGTATAACTGAATCGTTTTGCTGTGCAGCAGAAATGAACACACTGTAAATCAACTATTCTTCAATAAAAAATATTGAAAAAAAATAAAAGTTCTCAAAGCTTCATTCTTCTCAGCTGTGGAATGGAGAAGAGTAAGTGTCCAGCACATACCATAGCTTGGGGAACTAACTGCACTGTGTCTGATGGACAGTGTGTGTTTAAAAACGGTCACCAACTAGGCTGATTTCCTTGATACGAGAAACACTGCCATTTATTTCTGTTTCACCCACATATAGCAAGTGAGGAGAGGCGTCTGTTGATAGACAAAATGGGTCCGTAGGGAACATGGATTACTGGTCTACTTAGACTTTGTCTTTAAGATTATGCAGATGATCAACCTCATGTGCTCTCTGACTGCAAATGTGGCTGGTGAATAATTGTGCGTGAAGGTGACAGATATTTCTTTACAGTCTGTTTATTGAGTTTTAATGAGGTGCTTAAAGTCTATAGAGAAAGGCAATGCAAAATATATATTGCAGGTTTATTCATGCTGGGAAAATCATGGAGTTGCTTATTCAAACAACATTTATGATATACCACAATGACCCAAGTAATGTGCTGAAAGCTGAGGGACGATGATACGCTAGAGTGGATTTCCACAGATACTTTAAAAACGTACACAAAATCTTTTTCTCCATATGTGAGCTTCAATTTGTTTTTAATAAGAATATTTTAAAACCTATTAGGATTGAAAGTCATACTTTCTGCCAACACAATATATTTATGAAACATACGTAAGATATATATTTAGTACCTATAGGGTATTCAGGGCACTGTGAATTGCATTTAAGAAAAAGAAGATGACATACACCTCTATGGGACAAATGTGAAACATGATTTGGATAATCCCTCTTAAAGTGAACAAATTTAAAGTAGGCTCCTCTGTTCTATCCTCAATTGCAAAACAAGCATGATGGTAGTGGGGTTTCCTAGTATTTACTGTTGGATATCGTCTGTGGGCAGACGAGAATTAATCAGATTTGTTCTCATTTATCCATAACATGATCGCAACAACTGAATGTAATAAAAAACCACGCATTCATTTTCATCTCTATCAAACGTCAGCGATGTCTACTAACGCACATAACGTTTTCTGTGTCCAGAAATATTCCCAAGCTTTCCAACGTTGCTTTTCTCTGGGAAACTTGGAACGTGATTAAGAAGACTGTTTGTTGATGGTTTCCTTTGCTGGGCAAAAGTCTGATTAGGTCCCATTTGTTTACTTTTGTTTTTATTTCTATTGCCTTGGGAGAATGGATAAAGAAGATGTGGTATAGATATACAATGGAATACTACTCACCCATATAAAAGAATGAAATAATGCCACTTAAAGCAACATGGATGGACCTAGAGATGATCGTACTGAGTGAAATAAGTCAGACAAAGACAAATATCATATGATATCACTTATATGTGGAATGTAAAAAAACGGATACAAAAGCATTTATTTACAAAACAGAAATAAACTCACAAACATACATAACAAACTTATAGTTACCAAAGGGGAAAGGGGGGTGGAGATAAATTAGGAGTTTGGGATTAACATATACACACTATTATATATAAAATAGATAAACAACAAGGATCTACTGTAGAGCACAGGGAACTCTACTCAATGCCTTGTAATAACCTATAATGGAAAAGAATATGAAAAACATATATGTAACTGAATCACTTTGCTGTACACCTGAAACTAATACAACATTGTAGAAAAAAAAAAGAAGACTTTTGGGGCTTCCCTGGTGGCGCAGTGGTTGAGAGTCCGCCTGCCGATGCAGGGGACACGGGTTCGTGCCCGGTCCGGGGGGATCCCACATGCCGCGGAGTGGCTGGGCCCGTGAGCCATGGCTGCTGGGCCTGCGCGTCCGGAGCCTGTGCTCCGCAACGGGAGAGGCCACAACAGTGAGAGGCCCGCGTACCGCAAAAAAAAAAAAAAAAAAAAAAGAAGACTTTTAATTAAGAAAACCACTGGGACGATCTTAGAGGATATAACACATTAGCAACAAGTGAATAGAATGACCTATAAAAGAGCTAAAATCCCAATAGAATGTTTAGTTTCAGTTCGGAAAGGTTATTGAAGAAAGAAGGTGATATTTCCCAGCAATGAGTGTGTATCTACCGTCCACGTATCACACACGAAAACTGTCCCTTTAGTTGAATGCTTCGACCATGCTCTTTGCCTTGTTCTCAGTTACTATATATTATAACTCTCCTAATATCAGTGTTTTGGGGACATCTCTGCTATTTTTCTTTCCAAGGATGGCTGGTTCACATGCCCATGACTCTCAAACTCCTGTTGCCCTTGACCACAATGCCTACTTGGGACGCCTCTTCTAAGCCCCATTAAAGTACCTTTTCTTCTTACAAGACCCCAAACGGTAGCTAATTTTGAAACGGAATGCTTTCAAATTGGAAGAGGATTTCACCAAGTGCTTGAGATGAGATTTTGCAATTCTGTGTCCACGCAACAGGACAGACTTCTGATTTGTGAGCAGTTACAAAATCCCACTGTCTCTCTTACTGTCTGAATATTTATTGTTATAACTGCCGTTGTCAGTTTTGATAACTCTTTCCTAGGGGCACAAGGAGATGCAGGCAAGGCTTTACTGAGAAATTTGGATGTTAGGAATTAAGCCTCCTCCCCGAAAGAAGTAACATAACAAAAAACACTAAATGGGTCACAGAACAACACCGATATGGGCAAATTCATCTCAAGAAGAAGATAACTCTCTGTTCTTACAGATTAGATGTTAAACAACTCTAACTGTGCCACTTTTCTATTTAAGAACTTTTTACACCTCACAAACTTGTGCTTCAACAAAGCAGTTCTCCAGAGTCAAAAACGTCAACTCTCTCACACACATAAGGCACAAAGAGCCACCTTTGGTCCATTAAATATTGACCATGACCCTTGGGTTCAACAAATGATCATTGACCTTGCAGTGGCCGAAAAGCAAAAGCAGAACCAGAACCGGAGTCGACGGTGGGAAAAGTACAGATTTTAAGATAATGAAAATGTAATAAAGATTAAATATTAACAAGCACATGGGGTTAACTGACAGTTCATTCAACAGAACTTCATGGATGTCTGGAATATTCCAGGCACTGCTTGGCCTTATGGTGAAGAGAAAGCCACCATTTATGAAGGGGATAAAACTAGATCTTTGACCACCTGAAACTCATATTCTACTGTGTGTAGATAGACCATAAATAAAAACTAAATAATGTGTGCAGTATGCGTCTCCTATTGCTGCTGTAACAAATTACCACCAACCTAGTGGTTTAATACACACATATGTCTTTTTTTATTATCT
The DNA here is from genome assembly GCF_964270905.1 of Leucopleurus acutus. Classification (NCBI taxonomy): domain Eukaryota; kingdom Metazoa; phylum Chordata; class Mammalia; order Artiodactyla; family Delphinidae; genus Leucopleurus; species Leucopleurus acutus. The sequence goes on from NC_139148.1 coordinate 3,645,521, forward strand.
TCTTTTTTAAATTTATTTTTCATTTTAAAATATGTTTTTTAATTAATTATTTTTTGGCCGCGCCATGTGGGATCTTAGTTCCCCGACCTGGGATCAAACCTGTGCCCCCTGCAGTGGAAGCGTGCAGTCTTAACCACTGGACCATCAGGGAACTCCCTACACACATATTTCTTATCTTACAGTTTTGGAGGTCAGAAGTCTAAAATGCTTCTGGAGGGATATTTTCTCGCTGAAGCTTAATGGAGAAAATGTTTCCTCTCCTTTCGTTTTTTCTAGGTTCAAGAGTGTTGGCAGTCACAATATAAGGGGTAGAGTCTCTGGTCGGGGAGGTCACTGCAGACTTTGGAATGTTATTTTTAATGTCACCTGTGAACCTGCCAGCCTCGGCAGGAAAAAAGGGCATGGAACCTTCCCTCACCGCCTCCTCTTTTATCAGCAACCCTATAACTGCTCTTCATGAAGAGGCAGGAAGAAAAGGGAAAAGTTCTCTCTACCCAGACACAAAAATCCTGGAACCGAGTATGTCTCTCTCTCTTTCCTTTTTGCTTCATCTGCCAGAAGTTGTGACCAATTTTATGCTCAACTCAAGTACCCAGAAAGTCTCTGTTCCTTTTGTGTCTCTAGATGGAATCTGGACTCTCATTTTTGGGAAAAAAAATGCATGGGGTACTATATTCTGATGTTGCCTCCTCAAACAGTCCTTAAATTGAGTGAAATCAAGTGAACATACATACATATGTGTGTGTGTATCCCTATACATTTTGATGTTCTAATCATTTCTAAGTGTACAATTCAATGGGATTAATTACATTCACAATGATGTTCAACCATCATCACTGCCTTTCTGAAAAACTTTTCATCATCCCAAAGAGAAACTCTCTAACTATGAGGCAGTAGGTCCCACTGAGTCACGTGTCCATAAGATGTGCTACCTACACATTGGGCTAAGTCTGCTTAAGTAGGTGTGATATCTGTATTAATGACCAATGCCACCCCCTACCATTCCCACCTGCAATGATGGAATGGATCTTTTTGTTCCCCTCAAATTCATATGTTGAAATCTTAACCCCCAGTGTGATGGTATTAAGTGGTAGGGTCTTTGGGAGATGATGAGGTCGTGAGGTGGGAGCCCCCATGAATGGGATTTACGTCCTTATAAAAGACACCCCAGAGAACTAGCCATGCGAGGATACGACTTCAAGAAGTCGGCAGTCTGCACCCGGAGAGAGGGTCCTCCCTCGCCCCCAGAACTCGACCACTCTGGAACCCACATTTTCCAGCCTCCAGAACTATGGGAAATACATGTCTCTTGTTCATAAGTCACCCAGTCTGTGGTATTTTATTATAGCAGCAAATCAGTCTGAGACACCACTACCGGCTGAAACCCAGCAGGACCCTGTGGGACCTGCCCAGGGACAGATCCCTCCCTGATATCCCCTGCCTCTTATTTGCAAAAAAGCGTTAGCCTCCGAGGCCTTCAAAGAGCAATTTTAATCAGAGAAGTGAGAAAATATAGAAACAAAGGAAAACAGTCAAGCAAGACAAAAAAATAATAATAGTTTAGCCATTACACAAAGTCAAGGACCTTTGGTTCCTCAAGGACTACAGATCATATTCTGAGCCACGTCCTTTGAGCTGTTTTGCAGATACTGAAACCTCCACCAGGCAGAAGAAGTTCACTGCATGATGCCCACCAGCATGCAGACCCCAGACCCGCTGGAACCAGAGGGTTGACGATTGAGATTTCTGAAACATCACCCTGTTACCTCACTGTCAACCAATCAGAGAATTGTGCACAAGCTGATCACATACTCTGCAACCCACACTTCTAATGCTGCCTTTACAAAGCCTTCTCTATTTACAATAGCCAGGACATGGAAGCAACCTAAATGTCCATCAGCGGAGGAGTGGATAAAGAAGATGTGGTGCATATATACAATGGAATATTACTCAGCCATAAAAAGGAACGAAATAGTGTCATTGGCGGAGACGTGGATGGACCTAGAGACTGTTATACAGAGTGAAGTAAGTCAGAAAGAGAAAAACAAATATCGTATAATATTGCTTATATGTGGAACCTAGAAAAATGGTACAGACAAACTTATCTGCAAGGCAGAAATAGAGACACAGATGTAGGGAACAAACTTACGGATACTAAGGGGGGGGGGGAAGGGGGGCAGGATGAATTGGGAGATTGGACTGATTCTATATACACTACTATGTATAAAACAGATAACTAATGAGAACCTACTGTAGAGCACAGGGAGCTCTACTCAATGCTCTGTGGTGACCTAAATGGGAAGGAAATTCGAAGAAGAGTGGATATATGTATAACGGATTCACTTTGCTGCACAGCAGAAACTAACACAACATTGTAAAGCAACTATACTCCAATAAAAACTGATAAAAAGAAAGCCTTGTCTAAAATCCACCAGGGAGTCCAGGTCTTTTGAGCATGAGATGCCCATCCTTGCTTGGCACCTGCAACAAACAATGTACTTTCCTTCACCGCAACCTGGTGTCAGTAGACTGGCTTTACTGCATGTCAGGCAAGTGGACTCAATTTTGGTTCCGTAACACGCCCTTGCTGGCTAAGAGATCTGAACATCCATTTCTCCAATGAAGAGTCCTTCAAAACGTCCACCGTAGCACTCAACTTGTCCGACCCCTTCACATTATTTTGTTGTTACTGTGGACGCTGTTTTGTAATCGACATTTACGTAAGTCAAGCAACTGTGAAATGCGTTTACTTTAAGAGAGAGAACAGCAAATGATGGAAAACGGAATACTTTTCGTCTAATTATCCAAGACTGGTTTAAAAAGCAACTACTATTCCCCAACCTAGTGAGGTCTTGGGTCAGCCAAGATACTTCTCTATCCACAGCAATTTGCTGCATGTGGAATCATGGCGGCTAATTTTCGAAAGCATGACATTGAAATGTGGCACAATGTTCAGCTTCCAAGAAAGATCCCATTATGTCGATCCCATTACATTTTTTTCCCCATAGCTACATTCTACACTCTTACACACTGAAATGCTTTCAAGGGAAGGAATAAAATGGAAAAAAAAAATTAATTGACCATCACGTTTAAATAGAAACTTCAAATAACGCCTAACATTTTTACCCAAAACACCTAATAATTAACAAATTCATTTTATTTGTGTTTCTTTCAATTACCAATATTTCTGGCTTCTTGAGTTAGGTCTGTGGCTAAACCCTCATATTATTTTAAAAGCCTAGGGTAACACCAAACAGTTGATTAATGATGAGTTATTTTTATAAGAAAACTAGCCGATTCTCATCTAGATTTTTTTGTAATCACCCTCCTTGCCCTGGCTCCATATTGGGTACCTGGTAAACTGGGTTAAAAGATTTTTCTTCTCTACCCTCCCTGCCCGCGTTAAACATCTAGAGATCTTTTAAGAAATGCTCATGCCTAATCCCCAGTGGTAGAGATTTTTTTAAATTAATTTTTATTGGAGTGTAGTTGCATTACAATGTTGTGTTAGTTTCTACTGTACAGCAAAATGAATCAGCTCTACGTATACATATATCCCCTCTTTTTGGATGTCCTTCCCATTTAGGTCACCACAGAGCACTGAGTAGAGTTCCCTGTGCTCTACAGTAGGTTCTTATTAGTTATCTATTTTATACATAGTATCAATAGTGTATACACGTCAATCCCAATCTCCCAATTCATCCCACCCCCTTCCTTGGTATCTATACATTTGTTCTCTGTGTCTGTATTTCTGTTTTGCAAATAAGATCACCTGTACCATCCTTCTAGATTCCACATATATGCGTTAATATACGATAACCGTTTTTCTCTTTCTGACTTACTTCACTCTGTATGACAGTCTCTAGGGCCATCCACGTCTCTACAAATAACCCAGCTTCGCTCCTTTTTATGGGTGAGTAATATTCTGTTATGTATATGTACCACATCCTCTTAATCCATTCCTCTGCTGATGGACATTTAGGTTGGTTTCGGGTCCTGGCTATTGTAAATACTGCTGCTATGTCTGACTGACTACACTTAGCATGATCATCTCTAGGTCCACCCATGTTGCTGCAAATGGTGTTATTTCATTCTTTTTTTTACGGCTGAATAGTATTCCACTGTATATATGTAGCACATCTTCTTTGTCCATTCATCTGTCGATGGACACTTAGGTTGCTTCCACGTCTAGCCAAGACCAATGGCCTTATTTTTTAATTATCTTAAGGGTTCTTGACGATTGCTGGTGACTAATGCCAACTTTTATTAAAAAAATATCTACTAAGTTTTTCAAGTGATATTTTACAACCCCTTGGTGACGATCTTCTAGATCTGTGACTTCATTTGGGGTTTCACAAACTGGTGATTGCCTCTTGCCCTGATTTCCTCTGCATTCATTACCTGGAAATCCAGGCTCACTCATCGATTTCTGCAGCTACTCTGAAATTCAGGAGGTATAGGGAGAGTGGAGGGGGCAGCGTGCTTCTGTGTGTACATTTACTGGTGTTCAGAGAAAGTGGTTGTGCTCTGGCAATACGAACACAAGTTGTTTTGTTCGGAAGACTATTTTTTTAGAGCAGTTTTATGTTCACCGCAAAATTGAGAGGAAGGTACAGAGATTTTTTCATATACCCTCTGCCCTTCCCCCAGCCTCCCTCTTTGTCAATATCCCCACTAAATGATGCATTTGTTACAATCGATGAACCTCCGTGGACATGTCATTATCACCCAGATCCCATGGTTTACATTAGGGGTCAGTCTCTGTGTTGTACATTCTATGGGTGTGACAAATGTATAAAGACAGGGATCTGCCATTACGGTATCATACAATGCAGTCTCAGCGCCCTAAAAATCCTCTGTGCTCTGCCTGTTCACTGCTCCCTCCCCCCAACCCTTGTCAACTACTGTTCTTTTTTACTGTATAGTTTTTCCTTTTCCAGAAGGCCACAGAGTTACAATCCTACAATATGCATCCTTATCAGAACTGGCTCTTTCACTTTCGTCATAGGCATTTAAGATCCCTCCATGTCTTTCCATGGCTTGGTAGCTCATTTCTTTTTATTGCTGAGTAATAGTCCGTTGTCCGGATGTTCCAGTTTCTTTATCCATTCACCTACTGAAGAGCATTTTGTTTGCTTCCAAGTTTTGGCAATTATGAATCAATCTGCTAGAAACATTCCTCAGAAGGTTTTTGGATGGACATATCTTCATCTCCTTTGGGTAAATACCAAAGAGCATGATTGCTAGACCTCTTATACCATTAGTTTTATAAGAAACCACAAAATGGTCTTCCAAAGTGGCTGCACCATTATGCCTTCCAATCAGCAATGAATCAAAGTTCCTGTTGATCCAAAATCTTGGAAATAGAAGAGACAAAATGCAAGAAACATTTAACAAGGACCTAGAAGAACTAAAGATGAAACAAACAACGATGAACAACACAATAAATGAAATTTAAAATACTCTAGATGGGATTAATAGCAGAATAACTGAGGCAGAAGAATGGATAAGTGACCTGGAAGATAAAATAGTGGAAATAACTACTGCAGAGCAGAATAAAGAAAAAAGAATGAAAAGAACTGAGGTCAGTCTCAGAGACCTCTGGGACAACATTAAACGCACCAACATTCGATTTATAGGGGTTCCAGAAGAAGAAGAGAAAAAGAAAGGGACTGGGAAAATATTTGAAGGGATTAGAGTTGAAAACTTCCCTAATATGGGAAAAGAAATAGTTAATCAAGTTCAGGAAGCAGAGAGAGTCCCATACAGGATAAATCCAAGGAGAAACATGCCAAGACACATATTAATCAAACTGTCAAAAATTAAGTACAAAGAAAACATATTCAAAGCAGCAAGGGAAAAACAACAAAAAACACACAAGGGAATCCCCATAAGGTTAACAGCTGATCTCTCAGCAGAAACCCTACAAGCCAGAAGGGAGTGGCAGGACATACTGAAAGAGATGAAGGAGAAAACCTGCAACCAAGACTACTCTACCCAGCAAGGATCTCATTCAGATTTGATGGAGAAATTAAAACCTTTACAGACAAGCAAAAGCTGAGAGAGTTCAGCACCACCAAACCATCTTTACAACAACTGCTAAAGGAACTTCTCTAGGCAAGAAACACAAGAGAAGGAAAAGACCTACAATAACGAACCCAAAACAATTAAGAAAATGGGAATAGGAACTATACATATCGATAATTACCTTAAATGTAAATGGACTAAATGCTCCCACCAAAAGACACAGATTGGCTGACTGGATACAAAAACAAGACCCATATATTTGCTGTCTACAAGAGACCCATTTCAGACCTAGAGACACATACAGACTGAAAGTAAGGGGATGGAAAATGATATTTCATGCAAATGGAAACCAAAAGAAAGCTGGAGTAGCAATTCTCATATCAGACAAAATAGACTTTAAAATAAAGACTATTAGAAGAGACAAAGAAGGACACTACATAATGATCAAGGGATCGATCCAAGAAGAAGATATAACAATTGTAAATATTTATGCACCCAGCATAGGAGCACCTCAATACATAAGGCAAATACTAACAGCCATGAAAGGGGAAATCAACAGTAACACATTCATAGTAGGGGACTTTAACACCCCACTTTCACCCATGGACAGATCATCCAAAATGAAAATAAATAAGGAAACACAAGCTTTAAATGATACATTAAACAAGATGGACTTAATTGATACTTATAGGACATTCCATCAAAAAACAACAGAATAAACATTTTTCTCAAGTGCTCATGGAACATTCTCCAGGATAGATCATATCTTGGGTCGCAAATCAAACCTTGGTAAATTTAAGAAAATTGAAATTGTATCAAGTATCTTTTCTGACCACAATGCTATGAGACTAGATATCAATTATAGGAAAAGATCTGTAAAAAATACAAACACATGGAGGCTAAACAGTACACTACTTAATAACGAAGTGATCACTGAAGAAATCAAAGAGGAAATAAAAAAAATACCTAGAAACAAATGACAATGGAGACACGATGACCCAAAACCTAAGGGACGCAGCAAAAGCAGTTCTAAGAGGGAAGTTTATAGCAGTACAATCCTACCTTAAGCAACAGGAAACATCTCGAATAAACCTAACCTTGCACCTAAAGCAATTAGAGAAAGAAGAACAAAAACACCCCAAAGTTAGCAGAAGGAAAGAAATCATAAAGATCAGATCAAAAATAAATGACAAAGAAATGAAGGAAACAATAGCAAAGATCAATAAAACTAAAAGCTGGTTCTTTGAGAAGATAAACAAAATTGATAAACCATTAGCCAGACTCATCAAGAAAAAAAGGGAGAAGACTCAAATCAATAGAATTAGAAATGAAAAAGGAGAAGTAACAACTAACACTGCAGAAATACAAAAGATCATGAGAGATTTACTACAAGCAACTCTATGCCAATAAAATGGAAGACCTGCAAGAAATGGACAAATTCTTAGAAATGAACAACCCGTCAAGACTGAATCAGGAAGAAATAGAAAATATGAACAGGACAATCACAAGCACTGAAATTGAAACTGTGATATAAAATCTTCCAACAAACAAAAGCCCAGGACCAGATGGCTTCACAGGCGAATTCTATCAAACATTTAGAGAAGAGCTAACACCTATCCTTCTCAAACTCTTCCAAAATATAGCAGAGGGAGGAACACTCCCAAACTCATTCTATGAGGCCACCATCACCCTGACACCAAAACCAGACAAGGATGTCACAAAGAAAGAAAACTACAGGCCAATATCACTGATGAACATAGATGCAAAAATCCTCAACAAAATACTAGCAAACAGAATCCAACAGCCCATTAAAAGGATCATATACCATGATCAAGTGGGGCTTATTCCAGGAATGCAAGGATTCTTCAATATACGCAAATCAATCAATGTGATACACCATATTAACAAATTGAAGGAGAAAAACCATATGGTCATCTCAATAGACTCAGAGAAAGCTTTCGACAAAATTCAACACCCATTTATGATAAAAACCCTGCAGAAAGTAGGCATAGAGGGAACTTTCCTCAACATGATAAAGGCCATATATGACAAACCCACAGCCAACATCGTCCTCAATGGTGAAAAACTGAAAGCATTCCCACTAAGATCAGGAACAAGACAAGGTTGCCCACTCTCACCACTCTTATTCAACATAGTTTTGGAAGTTTTAGCCACAGCAGAGAAGAAAAGGAAATAAAAGGAATCCAAATTGGAAAAGAAGAAGCAAAGCTGTCACTGTTTGCAGATGACATGATACTATACATAGAGAATCCTAAAGATGCTACCAGAAAACTACTAGAGCTAATCAATGAATTTGGTAAAGTAGCAGGATCCAAAATTAATGCACAGAAATCTCTGGCATTCCTATACACTAATGATGAAAAATCTGAAAGTGAAATCAAGAAAACACTCCCATTTACCACTGCAACAAAAAGAATAAAACATCTAGGAATAAATCTACCTAAGGAGACAAAAGACCTGTATGCAGAAAATTGTAAGACACTGATGAAAGACATTAAAGATGATACAAATAGATGGAGAGATATACCATGTTCTTGGATTGGAAGAATCAACATTGTGAAAATGACTCTATTACCCAAAACAATCTACAGATTCAATGCAATCCCTATCAAACTACCACTGGCATTTTTCATAGAACTGGAACAAAAAATTTCACAATTTGTATGGAAACATAAAAGACCCCGAAATGCCAAAGCAATCTTGAGAACGAAAAACGGGGCTGGAGGAATCAGGCTCCCTGCCTTCAGACTATACTACAAAGCTACAGTAATCAAGACAGTATGGTACTGGCACAAAAACAGAAAGACAGATCAATGGAACAGGATAGAAATCCCAGAGATAAACCCACGCACATATGGTCACCTTATCTTTGATAAAGGAGGCAGGAATGTGCAGTGGAGAAAGGACAGCCTCGTCAATAAGTGGTGCTGGGAAAACTGGGCAGGTACATGTAAAAGCATGAGATTAGATCACTCCCTAACACCATACACAAAAATAAGCTCAAAATGGATTAAAGACCTAAATGTAAGGCCAGAAACTATCAAACTCTTAGAGGAAAACATAGGCAGAACACTCTAGGACATAAATCACAGCAAGATCCGTTTTGACCCACCTCCTAGAGAAATGGAAATAAAAACAAAAATAAACAAATGGGACCTAATGAAACTTCAAAGCTTTTGCACAGCAAAGGAAACCATAAACAAGACCAAAAGACAACCCTCAGAATGGGAGAAAATATTTGCAAATGAAGCAACTGACAAATGATTAATTTCCAAAATTTACAAGCAGCTCATGCAGCTCAATAACAAAAAAACAAACAACCCAATACAAAAATGGGCAGAAGACCTAAAGAGACATTTCTCCAAAGAAGATATACACACTGCCAACAAACACATGAAAGAATGCTCAACATCATTAATCATTAGAGAAATGCAAATCAAAACTACGATGAGATATCATCACCAATCAGAATGGCCATCGTCAAAAAATCTAGAAACAATAAATGCTGGAGAGGGTGTGGAGAAAAGGGAACACTCTTGCACTGCTGGTGGGAATGTGAATTGGTTCAGCCACTATGGAGAACAGTATGGAGGTTCCTTAGAAAACTACAAATAGAACTACCATATGACCCAGCAATCCCACTCCTGGGCATATACCCTGAGAAAACCATAATTCAAAAAGATTCATGTACCAAAATGTTCACTGCAGCTCTATTGACAATAGCCAGGAGATGGAAACAACCTAAGTGTCCATCATTGGATGAATGGATAAAGAAGATGTGGCACATATACACAATGCAATATTACTCAGCTATAAAAAGAAACGAAATTGAGTTATTTGTAGTGAGGTGGATGGTCCTAGAGTGTGTCACACAGAGTGAAGTAAGTCAGAAAGAGAAAGACAAATACCGTACGCTAACACATATATATACAATCTAAGGGGAAAAAAATGTCATGAAGAACCTAGGGGTAAGACGGGAATAAAGACACAGACCTATTAGAGAATGAACTTGAGGATGTGGGGAGGGGGAAGGGTAATCTGTGACAAAGTGAGAGAGTGGCAAGAACATATATACACTACCAAACGTAAAATAGGTAGCTAGTGGGAAGCAGCCGCATAGCACAGGGAGATCAGCTCGGTGCTTTGTGACCACCTGGATGGGTGGGATAGGGAGGGTGGGAGGGAGGGAGACGCAAGAGGGAGGAGATATGGGAACATATGTGTATGTATAACTGATGCACTTTTTTATAAAGCATAAACTAAGACACCATTGTAAAGCAATTATACTCCAATAAAGATGTTAAGAAAAAAAAGAACGTATATATGTGTATAACTGAGTCACTTTGCTATATAGGAGAAATTAGCACAACACTGTACATCAACTTATACTTCAATTTAAAAAAACATTACCAGAAAACTACTAGAGCTAATCAATGAATTTGGTAAAGTAGCAGGATACAAAATTAATGCCCTCCTCCAGATGATACCATCTGAATCTGACATTTGTCTTTGGGAGTCTACGTCTAGACACTTGTGTGAGGTCTATGGGATCGAGCTGTGAAGGAACCACCTCTGTAAAGAAGAAATATTCGACGATCCAGGAATACTGGTTTCATCTAGATGGCAAGATAAAAAGAATTTGCTCCAAACATATTGGTCACCTTTGCAATTGCCCTACCTCCTCCTTTGCTGTATTTTCTGATGTATTCCAAGGTCCTTGGTCCTACTGTTTTACCTTTTCCTTTTCCTATTTTGCCAAATTTCTTCAAACTTCCAGCTCAATGACCTACCCATCATGAGGGGCTACACACTCATTGCAGGAAATGCTCCATCATTCCAATCCAAACTCAAGGGATGTTATATTTTTTTGCCCTTTCATATGGAAAGAAGTTACATATTTCCCCACAAACCAATGGTTTCCTATAGTTGTTATTTTTTTGGGGGCGGGGGGCGAGCAGGGAAGGAGGCAGAATGGGACAAGTATGCCCTCTAGAGTTCAGCACAAGCCGTCTGTTAAAAAAATCATATGGCATTTTGCCAAGTGAAATAAGTCAGACAAAGACAAGTACTGACTGTATGGTATCACTTATATACGGAATCTAAAAAATACAACAAACTAGTGAATATAACAAATAAGAAGCAAACACAGATACAGAGAACAAGCTAGCGATTACCAGGGGGGAGAGGGAAGGGGAGAGGGTTAAGGTAGGGGTAGGGAATTAAGAGGTACAGACTATTAGGTATAAAATAAGCTGTAAGGATGTACTGTACAGCATGGGGACCACAGCCAATATTTCACAATAACTATAAATGGAGAAAAACTATTAAAATTGTGAATCACTATATTGCACACCTGTAACACACAACATTGCAGAACAAGCATACTTCAGTAAAGAAAAATCATACAGCCATCAAAAATATACCAGCTGATTTTAACATATGCTCCCTTGATTGTCAAAACTGCATGACTGTCATTATGAATAAATAAACAGGTTTGTATCTGTAGTCATAGCTATGGTATGTGAAATTCTAAACCTGAGCATTTAGAAACCATCCATGGCATGGTGGGATTCCTTTGAGAAACAGATCAAAGTGTTTTAGGAAGTTTTTGACAAGTGAGTAAATAATAAGAATGCACAGTTCACTTTCTGGGTAATCTTCTACGCTGATGTATATTAACTAACTACAACCCATTAGGTCTACAGGGATGAAAGGAGCTCCCTGCCAGGGAAACATTGCATCATGTTTCAGTCCATGCTACTCAAAACTCCTTGGGGAGAAGGGTGCAGATTTGTTTGGAGGGATTTGACTCCTTCCTTTAATATACACAAGACAGGAAAAATCATGATAAAATAAGAAGACATTTCTCCTCCTTGTGAGATACTGAATAGCATGGAATGATGCTTTCTCCGCAAAAGTCTACTTTTGAGGAGTGACAGAAGTTAAGACAAAGCATGAATTGGCTGAAAGAATAATACAATAACAACAAAGTCAGCAACGTGTAAGCCACCCTGGAGAGAAAAGAGGTTGGTGATACCCTATAAATTGCGGGTGGGATTGGGTGCAATTTCTGGCAGAGAGAAGACACTGTAACAGAAAGAGGTCAGGTGGGAGGAAGGTCTGAGGCTGACTCTTGTCTCTCCCCATCGATGCTGTGAGCTAACACCTGTCTAATTCCTCGTCCCTTCTCCTCTTCCCCACATGACAAAGAAACCTTGAACAGCAATCAGGTAGTGGGACTCTGTGAGGACAGAGAAAAGCTGGGCTGGATTGAGAAACTTATTAGAAACAGGAAGGTCCACCAGCCACTTACGGCCACGTGTGGGCGTGTCCTCTTTTACGTCCTACCCGTCTGCACTCCCAGGGCTGGTGGAAAGCAAGCAACTGAAGCTGCCTTTGCCCGGTACTGCTTTCCCCAGAGAGTTTAAAGCTAAATTTTGAATGAGAAGCTCTTCCCAATAGGTATTTACTTCACCAAAGGGATCATCAATCATTTATTGTATGTTAAACTCTTAAAGAAACACACAAAATAGATAACTAATATGAACCTGCACAGGGAACTCCACTCAATACTCTGTTACGGCCTATACAGGAAAAGAATCTAAAAAAAAGAGTGGATATACATATATTTATAACTGATTCACTTTGCTGTACACCTGAAACGAATCTCACATTGTAAATCAACTGTACTCCAGTAAAAATTAAAAAAGAAAAGAAACACACAGACTTGGACCTGGCCTCAGGTCTCAGCAAATCTACAATTACAGCATGCAGTAATGGTTGGGTTTATTCCCCTAAAGGAAATTTAATGTTAAAGGCAAAAATATAACTATAAACATGAATATTGAAGCAGTTACCAAACACAGACACACACACACACACACACACACACACACACACACACACACACACACACACACGGTCTACAGAGAAATGTCTCCTACATGAGACATAATTATAGGAACAGACCAATGTAGAAATCTCAGTAGACTAATACATTCGGTTATATTACTGCATTATGATTACTGCATGAACAGGTTAAAGAGAAAGCAAAGATAATCTTAAGAGATGAAGAAAATGCCTCAGTGAAACAGATTTATGAATTTACAAACATCTTATCAAATTAAGAAAGAGAAATAAACATTGCTTAATCTGAAAAAGGTCACTGATCAATATCCTACTCCAAATACTGCACATAATGATACAACATTAGAAGCTTTTCCCCAAAAGACAGAAGTCAAAGATACCCAGTCTCATTTCTATTCAACCTTATATTCAGATGCCCTAGTCAGCTCTGTAAGAAAAACAAACAAGAAGTGTGATACAAAATGAAGATTCTCTATATTATTACAATATTATAGAGATATAATGTTCTCTAATACATATGAAGTGCAACAATTTAAAAATTATTAAGACTAACGATAACACACGACAATATATCTAGAGTATTAACATACAAAAGCCAATATTATTTTTATGTATCACTAACAGAGTTTAGGGGAAAAATATTAGTTTAAGATGTCATTGCCAAAGTTAGAAAATATTGATAGAAACTATACAGCTTTGGAAGCTCTAAATGGAGAAACTATAAAACTACTTGTTAAAATTTTTGGCCAAAAAACTTTATTTAAAAATTGTCCAAGGGCTTCCCTGGTGGCGCAGTGGTTGAGAGTCCGCCTGCCGATGCAGGGGACACGGGTTCGTGCCCCGGTCCGGGAAGATCCCACGTGCCGCGGAGCGGCTGGGCCCGTGAGCCATGGCCGCTGAGCCTGCGCGTCCGGAGCCTGTGCTCCGCAACGGGAGAGGCCACGGCAGTGAGAGGCCCGCGTACCGCAAAAAAAAAAAAAATTGTCCAAAATTTTTCAAAGCTCATGGAAATGTACACTGAAAAATCAGTGGATTTTGTATGTAAATGAAACCTTGAAAAAGATACAGAAGTTTACAGTCACAAGATTAGAAAAGCAAAATAAACCTTACACAATACCTAGTCTACTGAAGATAAAGAACAATGGAAACTCATATACTGTTCTTGGGTGGACAAATGTGCCCAACCATTTGAAGAGTTTTTGACATTTAAAATATGCAAATATAATACAGCACATACAGTAAATCGATTTATCCATAAAGACATTTCTACAAGAGGTATGCACGAAATATTATAGTTGCCCTGTTTACAAAAGTACAATCTGGAATAAATTTCCGGTTTCAGAAAATGAGTGAAATATATGAGGAGGTAAGTATATGAGGGAATTCTGTGCAATCAGTGAGCATAAGTGAGCTGTAGCTTCAACCATCACCCTGGCTGAACACCAAAAACATGGCATTCCATGAAAAATGCCAGGTGAAGATTAATATACAATGATCCAATTTATCGAAAACAGCCTAGCCTACACTTTGTATATGAATAGGGTCATGCTGGTAGTGACGATTTTGTGTAAGTAAAACGTAGTAATAGAAGGAAATGATAAACAAGATTCAGACAGGTTATCACTCTCCTAGTAGGGCCAAAGGGATACAGTTTAGAAGGGGAAAGGGATGTATCCAAAAATCTTCACAGAGTTCTAAGTTTATTTTAGGTGGTGTGTACAAAGATGTTTGTTTAATTATTCATGCCCATGGATGAAACCTTCTCTAATAGTAGAAAAGAAAAAAAAAAGATTAAAATTGTCTTAAAAAGCTCGTTCCAGGACTCCATGAAGCAGCTAGAGGTATTAAAAAAAAAAAAAAAGATAAATCCTTTTTGTATTGCAGGGCAAATTCAGCAGTGCAACAATCAGTATAATCACCAACCTTAAATTTTCTCATCCAGAGAAGCCAGTGGCTTTAAGTTTAAACAATGGTTTATCTGGAATGAAGAAAATGATGTTCTGATTCTTCCCTGTCTTCTGGCAAATGCTGTCTCTCAGTAACTAGAAAAAGGGAATCTTCATTAAGTCTCAATTAGTATTTATGAAGGCATTCAGTACAACTTTTTAGAAAAACTAATGTTCTACCATTCTCAGTTGACACGTCTGGAGAACTTATTACTTACTATAAATTTTACCAGCGGTTTCCAGACACAGCTGAACACCTGGGATGTTTGTGCAAGAAAGTCCCAGACTAAACCTCCTGGAGATTCTGACCTATTGACTGGGCTCCTGGAATTGGCAAATAGTAAGTATTCAGATGGCAAGAATAGTTAAGACAGATGATACACCTTCTAAGAGGATTCCGTTGTGTATGCAGAACTATCTTAATAAAGGCGTAACTTTATTATTATTTTGATGCAGAGAAGCAAAACTCATCTTAGGGAGAGAAGGGACTTAACACTGTATTCTTGCCTAAATCATGAATGGCAGAGGGTGACTTCCAAAAGAAGAATAGATCATATATACGCTTCAGCAAATCGGCCAGTTTGATGAGTTGAAACATCCAGAAAAAAATCTCCCGTGGTAGGATGCCCGAAAGGTAGTTATCAAAAGGGCCAGGAGATATTCCACTTGAAAGGTTTATCTTCCCATTATTATGATAAAATGTTCTCAGTTTCTCCTCAAATCCGAAGTTAAACCTAATAAATACCAAGTGACACACACACACAGATGAGTGGATTTCTGTATAAACTGAGAAGTAGTTGAGTTTTTCATGTTGGTACCCAAAGTGGAAAATAAACCATCCATATATAGAAGTAGAGAAAATTGGCTCCAGAAATACACATGTTATTTCTGGAGCCCCCATCCATGCTCTGTAAGAAATTGGCAGAAATGTCTGGTCAGGGGTTCGGACTTCAATGTAGAGTGAAGCTTGGATTTGAGTGAGTGTTAACTATGTCCACTACAAAAATGTCCTTTCTGCTGGGCCAGGCATCTCGGTCACTTGTGCTCCTGGCTGTATCCAGGTCGTGCCTCTGGTACTCAACAAATATTTGTTGAAAGAATGGATTTTCAGGGATGTGAACATCCACAACTATCTCTCCATCACACAATTACACAAGTATGTAATTGGGAAGATCACAGGTGAAGCCATGTCTATTTCACCTTGAATTCTGTACCAACAGAGGTTGACCATGAACCTTTGCTTTTTTTTTTTTTTTTTTTTTTTTTGCGGTACGCGGGCCTCTCACTGTTGTGGCCTCTCCCGTTGCGGAGCACAGGCTCCAGACGCGCAGGCTCAGCGGCCACGGCTCACCGGCCCAGCCGCTCCACGGCATGGGGGATCCTCCCGGACTGGGGCATGAACCCGTGTCCCCTGCATCAGCAGGCGGACTCCCAACCACTGTGCCACCAGGGAAGCCCCGACCATGAACCTTTAACACCTGGTTCTCTAGTGGTTGAACCTTTTTCCAAAGCTGCACGTAAGAGTCTGTCCGAGTCTGTGGTATCTGTAGGGCTGCAAGTCTGCAAATCCCATATCCACCCTCCAGGACCCAGACACTCATCTGCCCATGTCAGGGTTAGGGATGGGTTCGGGGTTCAGATGTGTGGTTTTTGGGTCAGGGTTGGGGTTCAATTTTGGGTTTGGGTTAAGATTCAGGTGAGAAGAAGGTTTTCAGAACAGGTTTGGATTTCTGTACAGGTTAATGGTTCAAAGTCAAGAGTCAAGGGGGAGAAGGTAAAGGGTTGAATATCAAATGTCCAGGGTTAGGATATGTTTTGAATATGGATTCAGGTTCAGATTAGGGCAAGGCTAGATCTGTGTTTGGATGATGAGTTAGTGTCAGAGGTCAGTGTTAATATCAAAGAATCGTCTTTTGCGTTCCGGGCAGAGGTTAGAGGTCATGACTAGGATCAAAGGCCATGGGGTCAGAGTCTCTCTTTGAAGGCTGGGTTTGGTGTTTGACTCAAGGGTCAGTTGTCAAGGGTTTTGGCCATGGGTCAAGGGTCAATTCAAAGGTTTACATTAAAGTTAGGGGTTTGGTTTGGTTTTGGGTTTTTGTTCAGGTTTGGATTCATGATCAAGTTTGGGTAGAATTAGGATTCATAATCAGCTTCCATTTAGGGTTTGGCTGAGGGCTTAGCTTTAGGTCCACATTCACTGTTTGGGGTCATGGGTCAACTCAAAGGTCAGGAATCAAGGGTTCAATGTCCTGAGCTGGTGAGGGTCGGTGTTAGGTTTCAAGTTCAGATGTGGGTTCTGGTCAAGTTTCAGTGTTCAGATCAGGGGTCAAGAGTCAAAGGTCAAATTTCCAATGGGAGGAGTTAGAGTTAAGTGTCAAAGGTTAGAGGTCGGGTCAATAACCTGCATTTAGTTTAGGGGGAGTTTTCACATTTGAGTTTGGATTTTTGCAGCTGCAAATTCAAACTCAGTATATTTTTTATTGTGGTAAATTATGTATAGCAGAAAAGTTGCCATTTTAACCATTTTAAAGGTACAATTCAGTGGCATGAAATACTTTCACAATGTTGGGCAACTATCACCCCTAACTACTTCTAGAACTTTCCATCACCCTCAACACAAACTCAATATATTTTACCTTTCTGCATGTCTATGCAATGGCACGTGTGCCTACATTCTGCCTAGATATATAAACAAGATGTACAAATGAGTATATGTGAGTATCTATACATATGTACAGGCACACATGCATACACAACTGATTTGTTCACTCAGTCGTTTGTTCATTTATGGACAGGATGCAATGCTACTAAATGACCTTTTCTGTACTCAAAGACATCATTTGGGTTTCAAGTGCTCTGCTAACATAAACTGGTCATAGGTCAATGGGAAGATAAATGTATAATTCATAAATTTATAAATGCATTTTCAGTGTCCTGGTGTCAGGATTTATCTGAAACTATGTAGAAGGATGTTTCTAAGTGCCTTTTAGGTCCTTTTCTAAGAACCGCCTCGTTCGGCCCTTATTTCTAGCGGGCAGGATGTTTCCAAACCTCTGAAGTCCTCCCGGGAAACTTCTGTTCCGGGATTCCAGGGGTGTCACAACATAAATGTTCCAGCTTGGTTTAGTGCTACAGCACATGCAGGAAGGGAGCAGCGACGGGAAGGGCAGGTCAAGGAACTCAGGGGAGCTGCAGGACTTGAGAGGAAATTTGTAAAACACTGCACCCAGAGGAAGGGAAAGTTCGGAAATACCTTATGTAAGCGTGTAAATATGTAGAGGGAGGAGTGCCAAAATATTTACAATAGGAATATTGTGAAAAATCTGACCACCGTGATGGGTTATTCATGCGCGTGCACGCGCACACACACACACACACACACACACACACTCACACACACAATCTCTGTAGCTCCCGATGGCCTGGTCTAGGAAGAGGCTCAATTTGCTCTTAGCTACAAATAGGTCAGAACATCCTTATGTCATCAAGTCAACTGGCTAAATTACTATATTTATAGAACATCCCTTTCCTGATACCTCTTCTGCTCCAAAAATAAACCAAAAAAACCTTACTTTTAAAAATAACCTTTCCCCTACCATGCTTAATTATCACATGCTTGATCTCTTTCAATATTTCAGGCTCATACGAATATGCATCGGTTGTTAAGTTTTCCCCTTTTCCGTGCTAATTAGGATTTTCAGTCATAAGGATGCAAGTGATAAGGATGCCCTGTGGTCTGCTCAGTTCCCAGTGACGTTCCAAAATTAGAATAACACGAGGAAAAAAAAATGTCAGAAGAAACATCTAAAATAGTTGGGTTGACTTAGCAACACGAAGCATACAGGATGTGGTATATCGGCAAAGCCCTCTTATTTTTAAGTACCTGGAGGCTCTTTCTGCTTAGATGCTGACTTTTTCAAGTCTTCCCTGGACACCTGCATTTGCTGCCCTGGTAAGACAGCTCTGAAGGCCACAGATGGAAGAGAACGAGCAAGTATGTGGGGAAATATCCAAAACGTCACCTCATCACTTTCCCTGGCTCAGCCAGCTGCAGGGCGCCGAGACCGCGCGGCTGCAGTGTTAAACACAGCAAAATACGTTGTTTCTCACACACTTCTTCTATTCCAGGCTGCATTTCGGGTAAGAAAAATAACTTTCTCTTACACTCATTTGTGCAAATGAAGCCATACTTTTCAGGGATTCAATCAGCCCCTATAACTGTATTTTAAATTTATTTGACTCTCTTATACCAGGGGCAGATTTAAAAGTCACTTCCATATCTTATAACCACATTTTTATTAAAATGTCTATTTTAGACTAATTCTTTTTTGGGGGGGTATAATTGCTTTACAATGGTGTGCTAGTTTCTGCTTTATAACAAAGTGAATCAGTTATACACATACATATGTTCCCATATCTCTTAATTGAACCGCAAGTTGAGAGGATTGAGGGCTAAATAGATGAGTTAAACCCTTTCTTAGAGTTGGTCTTCAATTTACTGTCTTGTAAGAAGCTAATTTTGTTGCCTTTAGTAAAATGGCTTAACAGCTATTGTACCGTTAATAAACGGGACGAAATGGTAGAATAACATCCTTGTGAAGATTTGGTGCTGCAGAGTTTTTCCATTAACGTTCAAGAGACGACGAGGAATATATAACACAGTGGCACTGCTTGGTTCTATGTTCTAGGAAAAACAATTTTTTGTAGAGCTGAGCAAAATGAGATCTGCAATCAGAAATTACTTTAAACTACCTTTCTTCCATGACTCCATTATAAGCTACCCTGGCCCTGGAGAAGCTGTTCAAACATAGGGACTAGATCTCTAAATCGACAAAGCCAGGCTCTTACTTTCAAAGTCTGAGATGGCACAAGGCGATGGAAATCTCAGATCCAAAGATAAAATGTTGGTCTGGATGTTACGCTAACATGTATTATTAGTCATGAGAGGTGAAGAAAGACCATTTCCCACCCAGAGCTCCATTTCCTAAGAAATTGCATCAAATGTACCAGAATAACCTAAGAACCCAAACCGGCAGAGGAAATATAAGGAAAAACAAATATCAGAGAACTTGGGGAGGTCGGATAGAATTTTACAATTAGCTGTCCTTACAGAGCTGTCTCAGGTTGCAAAATGACTGTGAATAAAATAGGTAAGCGTACAGATGCAAGATAACGGGGCACTGACTCCGAGTTGCAGCGAGGAAACACGGTAAATATTAACAGCACAGACATCTGGGGCAGAGACTGAGAAAAAAGGCAGTGCAACTGTCTTCCTAAGAACAGACGACTTCCAAAGAACAGAGTGATCTCCCAAGGGCTTGCCTTGTTCTTTGATGTGACTGCAGGCTGATTAAAAATGCAAAGGTTACCAAATGGCTGACTGATGAAAATGTAGCCACCTTTGGATTCACTGCTGAGAACGGACGAGGGAGAAGCTGTAACCTGGGATGATCCAAAGGAAAAGAGGAAACAAGGTGGGAATTCAAGGACCGTCCGTTACCAAGTCGCTTCAAGATGAGGTGAAAAGCGTCCCCTAAACAGAAATGTTTAAATCATCACCACCATATCGTTGGAGTCAAGTTGATTTCAGGGAGCAGAATTTTGAGAAAAAGACAGTAAAGAGACCACAAAGTTAAGGGGTGAAAAGGATTTTTGAATCTTTTAAATAAGAAGGCAGAAACAATTGGGATGGTGTCCAGTCACAACAGAAAAGCATGGTGAACAACTGTCCCGTGACCGTAGGCAGTGCCCCCTGAGAATTATTATTTCGACTGGGTCAATGCATAAAAATATGGCAGTACTTTCCTCAATTGGGCTCTTCTCGGAGATCCCTCAGAGTGAGAAGCGTCTAGGCTAGTCTGGTGGGTGCCCTAAGTCAGTGCCAAGGGCATTTCAAGCAATGTCAACATTTGTTTATACAGGGGAACGTGGTAGGCAGAACCGTAAAGACGCCCTCCCAAGACTCTTGCCCCCCTCCCCCGGTTATTCAATCAAACATGAATCTAGGGGCTGTTGTGAAGGGTCTCTGCAAATGTAATTAAGGGCACTAGGCAGCTGATAAGCAAACTACCCTGGCATATCTAAGCGGGCCCAATGCAATTACATGACTTTTAAAAGCACGAGACAGAGGTAGGACCATCCGTCAGAGTGATGCCAGGGAAGATGGGCAAGGACAGAAGAGGCAGAAGGGCCGTCAGAGTGATTCAAACCATTCGATGCCGCCATTGTGGCTTCGGAGAAAGAGGAAGGGGTCCAGGATGTAGGAAATGGTGAGGTCCTCAAGAAACTGAGAAAGACCCTCGGCCAGAAGCCGTCAAGGAAATGCGCGTCTTAACCACAGGAAACTGAATTCAGCCAACAAGCCAGATGTTCCTGGAAGTCGATTTGTGCCATAGAGTCACAAGTAAGGAACCCAGCCCAGTGCACACACTGATTTAAGCTTTGTGACGCTTAACGTAGAGAAACCAGCCAACCGCTCGTGCTTCTGGTCTACAGAACTGGGAGATAACAAATGCGTGTTGTTTGAAGCCATGGAGTGTGGGGCTCTTTGTCACAGCAGCCCTAGGAAATGGATACACAGAGATGCAAGCAGAGTTGAGCCCAAAGATGACCTTGAAGTTGCAAAGGATGGGATTTGGAGAAACAAATGTGGAAATGCTCAGAAATATATATCCATGGAGTCTGAGACTCTCAGTACCCAGTGGGTGATGACTTTTCCTTCAAAGGTAGAGAATTTAAACATATAGGATTATCAATTCTTACTAAGTCACTTTGCCTTCCCAGTAAGATATAACACGAATATTGGCAGCTTGCCATAATTGTTTAGGGCTAGAACTGTCTCATTACTAGATGCCTAACTGGTAATCCCCAGATAATATCCACAGGGACTCAAACAGGACAGGGGGATTTGAGAGGAAAATGCATCTGTAGGCACCTTCTCTGACAATAAAGGTTATAAATGCACTGATTCCTTATCTTCTCTACTTGACGGAGGTGACCCAGAAGTTCGATGAGGAAACCCACCTAGTTTGGGGGCACCCCACCTTCAACATCACCCCCCTAGTCTTGAGTGAACAAGAGGAGTTCAGACCATCTGATTTGCCCGCGAAATCTGTTTTGTTCCAAGCCCAAGAGTCACTCGTTGTCAGTCTAACCGAGAGAGGAGGCTTCCCTAACTTCTGCAGAATGCTCAGAGAGATAACGTTCCGAAACCCTTGAGACAATTAGATATTCTTTGCTGTGAACGAACCAGTGGGCTGCTTCATGTTCTCATTTTGCAGCTGACCTCACCCCGCCACCCAAGAGGACCCTGACGGTGCCCCGTTCACATCAAGACACAAAGGAGTAAAGCACATCCATTAGAAAGAGACTCACATCAATGGATCACCCCAACCTTGGAAACCCCTCTGGTCTGAAAGAAGAAAGGGGCCAAAGGAGAAACGCTACTGGAGCTCTATTTGAGGGTTATTTTTAGCAGGATTATAGCAAAGAGCACGCAAAGCACAATCAATTTGGAGCCAGAAGACAGATGTCAGATCCTTAGTTTTGTTGCTTCCCAGGTGAGAATTCCTGGCAGGTTATGAAACGTTCTTTTGTCACATGAAATATGAAGGTAATAATGATACCTTTAGGTGGAGGAATAGTTGAGGGAACCAGTAAGACAGCAATGTTGGAATATGAACCAAACTGGTACAAATACTCATGTTCCCTTCTAAATGTAGGAGGACTAATTATTTTGGAAAACCGGGTGGAAGGCGATGCTAATCGCACGTCAAGCATTTGATGCGATCGGCAAAATCCCTATTAGACGCAGATCTGAGTAACTACCGGGCATCTCTTTTCACGGTCCAACATGCAGGAGTCAGAGTAAGTAACGATAAATGCCACGTCGAGGGCAAAGGGAAACTCATAAAGAGCGTGGCAATGCGGTGAGAAGACCGGTGTAGCGGTCAACGGTTTATAGACAAGACTGGAGGCGGCAGTGAGACCGATGGGTTAGGTCAGCAAGAATCCTTACAAGAAACCACTCTGAGGAAGGACCACTACGAAGGCGCCGGAAACAGCAGATGCACGGCGTGACTCAAGCTCCCAGAATAAAAGAGAAGGGCATCTGCTTCGGAAGGGGAAAGAGCCATATGATTCATTTTGCCAAAGGTCTCAGCAGAAGGAGGTAGGCTGCCTGAATGCCTTGTTGGTCTGCCTGGAGCGAGCCGGTTTGCAAGGGAGTTCTGAGAGGGTGAAGAGGTATTTAACGTTACCACGCAAGAGCATACACACAGAAATGTACGGTTGCAGGGTCATGGCACTCCTGATGAATCAGGAAAGCTGTGCCCTCAGGGAATTTCGTGGGCGCCATATTGTCATTAACATGGAAGATTCTGGAAAGTACCTTACCCCATATCCAGCTCTGTGCTCCAAAGAGAAACTGCAGAAGCACATGGGCAAAATATTACTTGTGAATAACATACAACCAAAGGTTCATTTCTTCCCATGATCATTTTTTAAATTGGGCATGAACCACGTAAGGTAAAAATCAGTTCCTAGCTGTACTCTGTACTCATCCATATTGTCTTCCATCATCAATCCTCAACCTTGCCATCACTGACCTTTGGAGATGGGCAATTTCTTGTCAAGGGGGGCTGTCTTGGGCAATACACGATGTTTAGCTGCAGCCCTGGCCTCTATCCTCTAAATGTCAGTAGCATCTCCTCTTCCATCTATAGCTGTGGCAACCAGTAATGTCTCCAGATACTGACACACTTCCCTGGTTGGGAACCACTGCCTAGACAATTAGACATCTGTTTATCTACTTTAATCCTTTTAAATTATTTTTCAAAAATGTACTCATCCTTTTTGTAAGCACTGAATACCATGAGATAACCCCGATTTTTTTTTACAGTCTCTGAGCATGCCCTAAAATAAAACTAAGAGAGCATGACAGTATTGTGTATAGAGGATTAAATCAGTAAGTAGAGCTTCTATGGTTGATAAAGAATTCAACCAGGACCAGGAAGCACAGCAACGCAGTAAGACATGAGGAGACAGAAAGACTGAGTGACTTGTAAGCATGAAAAAAAATAATTTGAAATTTAGGAGAGTATCTCTAAGGCTAAACGAAAGCATATATATATATATATATATATATATATATATATATATATATATATATATATCATTCAGGATTAGGCAAGGATTCAGAGGGGATACGGGAAAGATTCCAAAGTGTTCCAGGTCTGAGGTACATGAAAATTCTTAAATACTTGTTAGGCAGAGAGAGACCAAAAAGAATTTGAAGAGTCTTTTTCAACTTTACAAGAACATCAGGAATAGTTGGGAATGAATTGAACAAAAGAGTTAAGTACACAGATGCATGCAAACTCATGAAAAACTTGAAGACAGGAAACTTGAAATCCTTTAGAGAAACAGAAGGAGCTTCAAGTGATTGTTAGACCCTGGGGATGGCTTGATATTTGGGACAGAGGATGTGTTCCTTGTGGGGGAAGAAGATACATTATGTGGATATAATGACATTTTGATGGAGTAATTATTTTGCAGAAGTTAACAGTATTTCATATATATATATATATATGTATATATACACACACATATATATAATACAAAATCCATATCATTTACAAACACACGTGTGTATGTGTTTGAGATGGTCAAATAGGAAAGTAATACACATTTATGAAAAGACATACACTTTCTGCAAGAAGACATAGATGCCTTTTCTTTACATATGTCTCATCCTTCAAATGCAGATGTTTTTCTACACTAATTTGAGCCGGAAAATGGAAATACGTATCTGTAAGTAGACAATGAGATAAATATGTAACTTAAATACTTGTTAGGCAGGGAGAGACCAAAAAGAATTTGAAGAGTATTTTTCAACTTTACCAGAACATTCAGAAATAGTTGGGAATGAATAGAACAAAAGAATAAGTAGACAGACATACAGTAATAAAAATGAAGGAAAACTAGTTGGAAATTCACTTTGAACTGAAAGACAGCTAGAACCTGCATATTCTATAAATTGTTACTTTCTGTGGGAATATGTTTTGCAAAATTCATAATGTAAAAACCAATCTCTATATGACTCAAACAATGGAAAAGGCATGGATTATAAGTCAAAATAAAAATGGTGTTGGGACTTCCCTGGTGGTGCAGTGGGTAAATATCCGTGTTCCCAATGCAGGGGGCCCAGGTTCGATCCCTGCTCGGGGAACTGGATCCCACTTGCGTGCTGCAACTGCGAGTTCTCGTGCCGCAGCTAAGATGCGGAACAGCCTAAATAAATAAATATTTTTTTAGAAAACTGGTGCTGACAATTTACATGTAAGCATAAGAAAAAGAAGTAAAAAGAATCTATTATTATAATTGCATCCCTGACCTTTTGCTATGCAATGGAAATTATATTAGACTGAGATTATAAATAACATATACCTCGGAAATTCATGTTCACTACTATGGTCCTTAGGAACTATTAATGATAAATATGTTCATTGGGAAGCCATCTTTCTATTTTAAAAGACAAATATTTTATGTGACATGGTAAGGCGCTAAAAGCTTTTTTTTTTTTTTCCTGTAGGAGTCTGAATAAGTGAGTCTTTCACAGGGTTCTTTTGATTCAACCCACTTGGCCAGTCTCCAATTCTCCTCCCTTTCCTTCAAGCCCTTTACCTTTCCAGCTTCTATCAACCATCCAGTCCCAAAGCCGACACCACATGTTTTTGTTTTATGTGTTTGTTACAACAGCTTCTCACTTCTGGTCTCCTTTTTTTTTTTTTTCTGGTTTAGCTAATGCTGTGTAAAAAACCAGCCCAAAATGGGAAGGTTAAAACAATAGCTTGTGATTTCTCTCTCACGATTCTGTGGATTGACTGGGCCAAACTGGAAAGTTCTCTCTTGAGATCTCTTGGGTTCTAGTCAGCCAGAAGTTAGGGATGGAATCCTTTAGGGGCTCAAGTAGGTGGCCTGCCCGTGACGGTGCAGCTGCATGGTTGGCAATCGACGCTGGCTGTCAACTGAGCGTGCAAGCTGAGGTTACTGACAGGGGTAAGTATTCTGGTGTCTGGGTTCCAAGAAGGTTGGTCCCAAGAGCCAGTGTGCCAAGTGGTCTGAGCAGAAACCACATGGCTTCTTACGACCCAGCCCTGGAAGTCTCGGCACTTTGCTACAAGAACCTTCTATTGGTGAATAAAGCCACTGAGGCCAGCAGAAGGTGCAAAGACTCCATCTCTAAGATGGAAAAACAGCTGAGTATGAGTATTTTTGTCAATTTCTATCTACCACACCCAGTGTGTGAAATCCATTTAATCCCATGGGGTGTTGCCAACTGACGGTTAGTAGGGGCTATAAGCAGAGTGCCACCTCGAGAAGAATTCGCCTCTTGACTCAGATAAACTAAATGCTACGATCAAACAGCGATCTCTGCCAGGAGCAAGAAGGACCGGTGTATCCACTGAAGACCCCGAATCATTCTAAACTCATCCCTTTACACACAGGAAACTTGAGATTTAGCACAGATGAGTGTCTGGCCTTCCAACTGCCCAAAGGCATACATTACACGTCAAATTGTACCTAGGGTGCCGATCAAGAATAAAACTCAAGCTCCATCAAGTAAATCATGTGTGTTCCAACCTATCCACTAGCCATAAAGTTCAGCCACATCGCTGTTTACATATTGTAGGTTCATTTCTAAAGCAGTAATGAGGATATAGATGGAATTTGACTTTCGTTCATCGTTTTTAAAAATATAGAGACAACAACAGTATACACTTGCACCCTCTGTTTCACCGGCAGATGTAATTTTTCATATACAAATTCAACACCGTTGAGGGAGTACTGGGTCTGCTATGTTTTGAGCCCCCTTCTAGGCATGGCGGTTGGCTGGGTGGTGAACAACGCAGGCACAGCGCACATTAACATGGAGCTCGCAACCAAGAACGGAAGCCGGATGCACACTAGAGACCAAAAGCATCACCGTAGACGTGAAGTCAAAGTGCAGGGCAGTGGAGATTTAGTCTAGAGAACCTAGAGTGAAGAGAAGGAAGGGGCAATGGTGTGGGAAGAGACAAAACAGCTGAGCGAGGAGGAGACCGTTTTGAGTCTTCAAAACCACGTGGAGGAATGAGTGTCCAATTGTAGCACTGATCTGAAGATACAGATGAGTTTTGATCACGCACTGCTTGAGACGTTACGTGGTATTTCTAGGAGGCAACGGACGTGACGGGGCAGCAGCGGAGGGCTAATAACCATTCGGGATTGTGTGTGGCTGACCGTTAAAGGAGAAGGGATGATTAATGATGGCGGAAATGTTCCGACTCTCTTTCTGTGATTTCGGAGATGGCAGCCGTAACCATGTGTGGCTATGGAGTCCTTGGAATGTGGCTTGCACAAATTGGCATGCACTGTAAAATACACACTGGATACCAAATATTTAGCGAATACATGCAAACTATCTCATTAATACTTTTGTCTCTACTACATGGTAAGTTACCATTTTGGAACCTCTGGGATAAACAAAAGGAAGTCTTAAAATTAATCCTGCTGGTTTCTTTTTACTCTCTTTAATGTTGCTACTGGAAAATGTAAAATTATGCATGTAGTTCACAGGACATATCTATGGGACATTGCTACTCCAGAGAAAATTTGTGTTTCTGAGATGTCTTGGTTTTCTATGGCTTGCATAGAACGTAGACCTACAGGGTGCTGGAGTGAGCCATGAACCATGCAAGTGACTGGTATGTGTTCTGACCTGCCTTCGCTCTAGCAAAACGCTTCTTTCATTCTCAGAAAGGAGGATGGAGAAAGGACAGCCCCACCCCAGGTGAGTGTAAGAAGGCTCAGACTGAGAGTGGTCCTTATACGTCCTTTTCCTTGTGTTTCTATTCACTGCACATCAGAATAATCTCTGAGAATCATAATTAACCTTCAGTAATTAGCATTCCCCTATGTCCAAAATAATATGTTTATTTCTTCCTTGATCGTGAATGTTACAATGACTCACAGTGTTTTGCACTAATTATTCTTTTGCAAGAAGACGCTCTCTCACTTCATAGGGGTACCAGCTGCCCCAAATTCTTCAGCACCAGGAATGTTATATTTATTTACAGCTCAATAAAACAAGAACGTCCAAAGGAAAAAAAAAAAAAAAGGATGTGAGAGCATAAGTGACATCCACAGAAACAAACAACACACAAGAACTTCCAGTCCAAAACTGCACCAGAATCTGACCCCTTTCCTCTCCTTTTTCTATTCCAGAATCCCAAAGAAGCTATTTGATTCATTTTTCTAACATTTGAGCAATCTGGCAACTGATTAGAAGGACCATGACAATTAGAAACAGAAAGCATCTTATCTGTCTATCTACCTTGTAGGCAGAAAGGCATTGAACTTAAGACAAACTAAGCCCCGTCCTCCTTAGTCTGTCTGTTGGGAGAATAGGGTGTGAGGAACACATGATTCGAGGTGTCTGTGGAATCCTCCATTCCTTCCCAGCATTTCCTGCAACAAAGTCCAACCTCGCTACTTGTCCAAATGCTTCAAGATGGGGCTCCTCAAGCGCTGTCCGTGGAGTGGGATGAAGCTTGAGGGTTAACCTCTGGATTTAGCAAGTGAGAGCCCAACGGTGAACTTGGCCAGAGGAACTGGATGGAGTGGTGGGGTATATATACTAATTGGAGTGGATTCAAGAGAGGATAGGAGAGGACTTGAGATAGTGAACAGGGAGAACTCTTCCAGGAGACTGACGCTACAGGCACAAAGATGTGGGGCCACAGCAGGAGACCAAAGTGTGGTTAAGTATTTGCAAATGGGATGAACATGAGAATGCTTATGTGTTGCCGGGTATGTCTGGTAGGATAGGAAGAAGGAGAAGATGTAGGCACGGTGGAGTCATAGTGGCAGCAAGGTTCCTGAGTGGGTATGAGAAGGATGGCGTTTCCAACGTAAGATGGTCTATGTCTGGGTCTCTTTTCCTCTATGCATTGTCTATTTTTATACTGGGTTGTTGTTAGATCTCTTCTTGAGTTGACCTGTGCATTTGTATGATCATATATGCCAGACAATGAGTTATACTTTACTGTAAGTCATTCCAAGTTCTCTGAAAAGTAGAAAATACACGTGGTACCAAGGTGTATCAAAGATCTCTGTTAAGTGCATTGGCCTGTATTGGTGAAGTTGATTAAAGCCATCTATTTTAAGGAATGGGCTCCTGCCCCTGAGTGGGGTGGCAGGCTGGAAACTCAGGCAGGAGTTGCTACTATAGATTTGAGGCAGAATTCCTTCTCTTCTGGGAAACCTCAGGTTTTGTAATTAAGGCTTCAACTGATTAGATGAGGCTCACCCACATTATGGCAGGTGACCTGCTTTACTGAAATCAACTGCTTTTAGATATTAACCACACCCACAAGATGATCTACACAGCAACACCTAGATGACTGTTTGATTAAATAACTAGGTACTGTAGTCTAACCGAGGTGTCCCATACAATTAATTGAGCATCGTACAGGGGACAAATTAAAATTCTGTTATTGGAACTTCCCTGATGGTTCAGTGGTTAAGAATCCATCTTGCGATGCAGGGGACGCTGGTTCGATCCCTGGTCAGGGAACTAAGATCCCCCATGCCGCGGGGCAGCTGAACCCACGTGTCACAACTAGAGAGCCCGCCAGCTGCAACTACAGAGCCCACGTGCAATGGAGCCCGTGCGCCACAACTAGACAGGGGACCACGCTTCTCTCAACAAATTGGGCTGTGGAGAGTTGCTGGTGGATTCCGGCCACATGTGCTCAGCTGAATGAAGTCATAATTTATGCCTGTATCCCAGAGCTCGAAGAAGAGGACACCACTGGCGTTTCGATTCCAGGCAATGCAGACAGCTGTTGTGAAAACCCAAATTCTGAACTCCATTTCCCCTCAATTATCTGGGAGGTTTAGAGAGAAAAATCGATACTTAGGAAGACCGCGGGATATTTGGGGGAACAGAAAGGGCTGAAGAATCAGCCCATGGTATAGGCACTTCCCAGCTAAATTCCTCCCCTCTACCCGTTACCATTCTCCTCAATTGAGAGTGGATTTGTAAAAGAAATCGCAGCTGTCTGTGCCTAACTCAGAATCCACCACTTCAAAGGGCCTTGGGATCATTTGTGTCTTCTCCTGTATCTCTTCTCCTGTTTTTAATTTTTTAACTTCTCAACACTTGTAAAGATCACAACGAGAGATCCAGCTTCAAAGAACATTACCACAGCTAGTATCTTCAGATCCCCACCAGAAGTCGGTCGCGCTGTTTCTTGGATATCTTGTCAGTGATTGTTTTGAAGCATGAAAACGCAGGAGCGTAAGATAAGTCACAGACGCTGTCATCAATTTTGATAACCTGATTAATTCAATCCAGTACTCGAAAAACATAAAACTGTCCTGAAACAAAGTCTACAGACTTGCAAAGGTGCACTGGGCTTTGCAGCATCTGAAGGGCACCCTACCACGATCGGCTTCTCATCACGCAAACCTCATCATCCAGCAGCACCTCAGGGTTTCACTCAAAGTAACCGGATTGTGGGACAACAATCCACTTTATTGTCCTTTATTTTTTTTAATCACTAATTCACAGAGGCATACTTCACTGATTTCAGCCACAGCCAGGTTACAGAATCAACGAATCCGGTCACCAGTGAGAATTTCAAACCCCCATCTTGTACAAATGGATATTGAAAGCTTCAGTTTCAGCTAAAACATATCTAATCACAAAAGGAAATATATTCTTTAGGAAGTAAAGTGTTTGCTGAGCCAGTAGAAAAGGATGGTAATTTCTAGGCACAAAGGGAAGAAAAAAAAATTTTAGGCTTGGGCTTAATATCTCAGAGGAAACAGGGGTCTCCGTAACCAGTCCAGTCAAATAAAAAAAGTCCCCAGGGGTAGAACCAAAAAAGCGTTCTGAAATAATAATGTAACCTAATGTGATAGAGAATAGCCAAAGAGTGACAGAAAGATATTCCATCAGAACATTTAAAAATGTTTTGAAAGTATCGTTCTTTCAGAAATGCATGTTATGACATTAACGTGCCAAAAATAACTCTCGTTCCCCGTAAGACCAACCTTAAAAAGTTGAAGTATTGCAGTATTTATTAAATTAAAGCAAAAAGGAATATAGAGTAAAACGACGGGGTCGGGGTGGTGGGGAGAGACGGGGAGAGAGAGAGGGGAGAGGGGGGCAGGTGGATAGAGAGGAAAACATACAGAGAGAGTAACAGAGGCAGACAGAGACGGAGACAAAACAGACAGAAATCATTCATTTCTAAGGGACGTCTCGGGACCAGTTTCTCAAACCTCCACAAGCATCCTTCCAGAACCCTGATGTTTAACAAAGCCCACTTAATAATAAAAGTCCAATACGGTCTATAACCGCCTGCCTTTGATGTGCACGTAAGTAAAATATTAACATGTGCTAATTTATGAGTCCCTCTGTTTGGAATGGACCCTGCTTTCAAGTGTTGCTTCCAATGCCCATTTTTAGCATCATAATTGCAGGGAGAAACCGGACGGAAGAGGAAGCACCAGGTTCTGGATTTATTTATTTTTTCACACAACAAGCGTTCAGTCACTCTCACATTTAACATATATGATGTGAGGATATCGCCTTGGCATTGACACGATCAGGACCAAAGCCCTCCCAGTAAATGTTTATTTATTTAGGAAGAAAATGAGTCATGATGTGAAGTATTCATTCAAACACCCTTAATTCCACCCCTCACCCCCGTTACCTCCCACGTATACATCCAAACAGCCATGGGTCAGCGCTGCCTGAGTTCCAGGTCCCGTGAGTGAACCAAACAGAGCAAGGTAGTGGCGAGGTAATATCGAAGATACTGCAAAGATTTCAGGATTCTGTGAATTTCACTGGAGCCCTGGAATCACCAGGGGAGCTGATGACAAACAGAGACGTGGATGGGTCACAAGTCACATCTGAAAAACAACCCGTGTCCCCTACAGTGATCAAACAGCACTGGTCCCTCTGTGTTGTCTAAGAGTTTTCACATAGTTTCATGAGTAACTTAACTTTTCCCAAAGAGGAGACGGGGCTTAATTCCATGGAGTTTCATCTTCCCAAGGGCATTGAAGACCAACTTTTCCCCCATGTTGGAGGGAAATAAAATATTGGTCCTTTCTTTTTTTTTTTTTTTTTCCGTGAGTTTCTTTTAAATGGTCTTTTCCTGGTATTTATTAGCATTGGGTGATAATTGTTTCATACATTCAATATAATAACACTTTTTTCCTTCTCTCCCACAAGGAAAAGCTTCTATCAAACCAGTCTTGTATACGACATCTCATGAATGTGTGAAATGCAGTCAGATGATAACTGCTGAGAAACCCCCTCAAACTCAGGGTCTGCTGATAGTGGAGGGTACAGAGCACTGAGGGAAAAAGTTGAAAGTTTCCGCAAGAGGATAAATGCATTTGATTTATCAATCAAATGGGTAATAATAATTGCAGAGCTTTTACAGACTTCTGGACAAAAGACTGCACTATTAATTGTATTAGAATGAGTTAAATAGGTTTTATCTTCCCTAAAATCAGTGTTATTGTCTATCTATCTACCCCCTCATCCATCATCCTTCCATCCATCCATCCAACCATCCATTCATCAATCCTTTCATCCATCTACACATCCACCCAATTCATCCATCCACCCACCCATCCCCCATCCGCCTACACACTCACACCTCCCCATTCATCCATCCATCCACCCACCCATCCATCCACCCACCCATCCCCTATCCGCCTACACACTCACACCTCCCCATTCATCCATCCATCCACCCACCCATCCACCCACACACCCATCCACTCATCCTTTCATCCATCCATCCTTCCATCCTTCCATCCATCCATCTAGCCACCTACCCACCCTCCTATTCACCTACCCATCCATCCATCTATCCACCCACCCACCCACGCATTCATCCACTCATCCACCCATCCATTTACCCATATTTCTTTCCATCTATCATTAAATAGAGGCAGTAGAGATTCAGCAAGAAAATGCAGAATGACTGGAGCTACGGGATGATTAACACTGCACCCCCCCGTCCTCCTGTTTCAGCGTCATTAAGTGGTTAAAGAGGTATTTTTGGCTACCTGGGGTCTAAGGAGCAATGCTAAGACCATGGACTCTATACGGCTCTGACAGGTGGTACTGAACGCGTGACACCTCATTAGCACAGTCTCACACATGGTTTTCCAACGTAACGAGGCCTCCTAAATTTGTAATGGAACAAAAGTATTTGTATCATTTGGCCTCACATCGAATACTCCTGTCTTATCTGTTCCCTACATTATCCCTCCCCATAATTTTATCACCCATCTCACTCCCTCATGATTTATTTAAGATTTGCCTGCAGCAAATGCATGCACCGTTTCCCTATACAGAAAGAGATTGTGGAAAGTCAAGAAGCACAGTATAGTGCAATTTTATGGAGCCTGGCTGAGTTTCATGCTGTTTAGCTCCTGGGACAGCCCCGGGTCAAACCGTAAAGTCAAAGATGCAAAAAGCTCCCTAAGCGAATTTGTTTTATGCAAATTCCTAGATTCATTTTGACAGGTAACGGGAACTCCCCCAAACGAAGGAGGTGATGGTAAGTTATTCTTCCCCTCCTGTAAGTCTTGAACCCAAATCAGTCATACATACAGTCATTTAGTAGATGCTCATAGCAGAGACACAGAACAGTTGATGTGAATTGTGCTATGAAACTTCAAGAGGTCCAACCTCTATCTTGTAGCTCCTTTAACTCCCACCTCTCTGAGGACAGCCCAAGGGGTGGTCCTTTAACTCTACAGGCATCAGGAAATGAGGAATTTTCCTTAGTCAGTGGATTTGCACAGCCCTAGTGGGGCTTCAAGCCATGGGCGCAGGACCATGTCAAAGCTACAGACAGCTCTGGATTTATATACCTTGATCATGCAAGTGGGGAGATGGTCTCTAAAATATTTCAGCCAATCCATCTACCTTGCATATTTTTAATCCCACCAGTGAGACTGCATCCGTACCTTTATCCCGACTTAACAAGCAATTCATTTCACGAATACAATGCATTTCTGATAAGCTGATTACAAGCAGCTGAGCTGAAGAACTAGGCTGTGAATTTTCTTTCTTTCTTTCTTTCTTTCTTTTTTTTTTTGCGGTACGCGGGCCTCTCACTGTTGCGGCCTCTCCCACTGCGGAGCACAGGCTCCGGACGCGCAGGCTCAGTGGCCATGGCTCACGGGCCCAGCCGCTCCGCGGCGTGTGGGATCTTCCCGGACCGGGGCACGAACCTGCGTCCCCCGCATCGGCAGGCGGACTCTCAACCACTGCGCCACCAGGGCGTGAATTTTCTGATGCAGGGCTAGCTGATCACCCCTGGAGTGTGGACATGCCATTAAAATAACTGTACCCTCCTTAAAATAATTAGCACACGGATAAAACCGTACGGTCTATGCTGTTTTTTGTTTTATTACCTCAACTTTCCTTTCAACTGTAACAGATACCCTGAGTTTCACATCATACAAACTACAAGGCATAAGGCAAGGCTGTAAAAACAAAATGGTCAGATCCCCTTTGAAAGCCTAAATATGAAATATTTTAGGGGTTCGGGGCTCAAGACCCTCAAGGAACGTTTTTGTTAGTTTCTCCGTGGTTTGCTTGTTTCATTACGATTTACATGGCTACTCCAGGCACTGCCAACCTTGCATGAGAAAGATTAGTCTACATTTTATCAGTAACGAAAAGCGTTACCTATGGAGACCTGAGTTAATGGGCCCTGTACGTCCAATTTATTCCAGCGATGTTGTAACGTGTCACTGACACTGTGAGAGGGTTAGGTCTAAATCAGATTATTTACAGAATTCTCACGAAGTACCAATGTATAAAGGGAGGGGTTTCATTGCAACGTCGTCCATAAATGCCCTCACACAAGGGATCAAACAAGGTGTTAAAAACAAGACAACAGGTCCAAAATGGAGTCACTTAGGCTCGCCAGGTCACCCAGTCAAGACTGAATTACAGTCTTGGCTCTGCCAGCAATGGAATCTTAAACCATTCAATCAGCACTAGTTAGGGAATTCGCCTGACAGACTCCTAACATATTTTAAAGGAAAGTAACCTTGCAGTAACCAACCCACTTCGTTGCCCAGTGTAACTTCCTTGCTCCGCTGCTTCTGGACATATAAGCCGGTTCTTTTCTATAGCTTCTCAGAGCTCCTTTCTGTCTGCGTGATTGGATGCTGCCCGATGTGTATGAGTTTTCGCTCAAATGAACTCAGAATGTTAATATGACTCAGTCTATCTCTTAATACAGACAAGCAGTTAAATAAACGGTACATTCAGTTCCATATTTCTGCAGTGGTTTAAAAATGATTTATTTCTGTAAACTTCCATAAGATGTGGACTTTAGCGAATAAAGCCCGTGGCACAGTAGTATGAATAATATGGTCCCAGTTTTGTGAAAAGACACTAAAAGCAAAGCTGGGTATAAATGCAGGTGTGTGTGTGTGTGTGAGACAGAGAGAGAGAGAGAGAGTGTGTGTGTGTGAGACAGAGAGAGAGAGAGAGTGTGTGTGTGTGTGAGACAGAGAGAGAGAGTGTGTGTGTGTGTGTGTGTGGTGGTACAACAGTTGTGTCAAGAAAGAAGTGGATATATATACAGAAAGTACTGATGGAGGAATTTCACTGTGTACATTACACAGTGATGGAGGAATTTCACTGTGTACCTTTCTGTATTGTTTAAACATGCTTAGGACTGAATATATTTTAAAGGGATATTTTAAAGAACATCACCAAACAATGCCATAATGGAAGTGAGAAATAATGAGCTACGGGAAGGCCAAAGGATGCCTCGTTTGGATGGAGAAGGGAGAATTTATCTTGATTGTGCTGTTGTCTCTTATACATCATAGTGAAGTAACGTAAACTACGTGTGAGAGGCTTAATTTACTATCTCTTCTCTGGAGCACATTAATCAGTAACCTTGCAAAGACATGATTTTTAAAGTAATGACAAAATCGAGGGGGATTTCAGGTAAAAGAGTCTCTCAGGTGGGGACGTTTTTGGAAATCAGTGCATATTCATTGCAAAAAAAAAGATGTCATTTCTTGTCCTCTCTAGCCAGCCTGCCATCTGAGCCTGGTCATAGGGTCCAACCATTAGTTCATAACGACTATAAATGTTCTACCCGGTGAGTTGAATTTACATTTGACTGCGGCGTTTTCCATAACTTACAATATCATTTCAAAACTATTTTCTTCTGAAAATGCTTACTATTTTCACACTGATAACAGACTTTAGACTTTAGGAGGGCGATTTTATGGTATACAAATGTACAGGAACACGGTAGAGTCTTCTTTGCGAAAATAAGTTAAATCTTTGAATAATGATTTTTGTAATGAGATGTTAGGTTTCAGAATCTAACAAACGCTTTGGTAGCCGTGTAGTAATGTAATGCAATAATGGCAAGGAACAGCTTCTGGAGCTCTCCGTGGAAACCCATTGTTACTCCGTTAATAGAATCTTTTGACTTTTAAAGCAGTTCTTATTACGGTAAATTACGTAATGCCTTCAGAATTTCACCTTTGTTCTCAATAGGGATAGACATGCCTTCATACCTGCTACATTCTTGAATTTGATATTCGCATGCACAGAAAACCTAGCAGAGGCTGGATGTTATCAACATCTCTATTTTAACACCATATCCCTTTAAGCTGTAAAAATGAGGAGGTTAACTTGTTTTATACTAGGTTCCATGACATTTTCTAGAATATTCAATGCCATAAAAGTCAGCACAGCCATTTACATAGGACACGGGAGTTGAAACAGAAAAAGCTAATTCTGATTTACTAAAATGTCAACGTCAATTTGAAATCCTGTGAAGCTTGGGAAAGAAGTTCTTTGCCATGGATACCGGAAACCGTGAGTCATGTCACACTTTAACCACGTTTCTACATTTTTGTGAACCTCTGAGGTACCCTGAGGCGGATTTATCACCTGGACGTCTTACAACATAAAATAGGCATTGAACCACTCAAAGGAGGTGTTTAAGGATAGGCTTATGTCAACTACGGATACGTGAGCAGGCACGCGCCACCTAAGACATGGGATACGCCAAACAAAGAGGAACTTGGAAGACCCAGCCTCATTTTACTCAGCGCCACCTTCTCCTGCTTCCCCTTCTGCTCTACGTCAAGTTTCTCCGTGTCCATGTTCATGAGAATCAAAAACTCAATTTACCTTGAGTTCTTAGGGGGAGGGGTTTCCAAACAATGAGACGAATAGAGACTGCTTCTGCAAATCGGCCAATAAAATAATCTGTACTATTTCACATCAATATTTATATATTCTATGTTTCCACAGAAAGAGGAAGCGGAGATTCAAATGGATTATAATAACGCCTAATACTGGGATTCTCTACTCAGAGATATGCAAATTGGATGGGTCATTCCACGTACCACCTTATAAGGCACGTAGGACCAGAGTCATTGCACTTGAGAAGGGGCAGAATGGGCCACCCCCAAAATGTGTTCTGGGGCATATGGATTGCTTTGAGCTGATTATTTTGAGAAACAGGAGATGCTGAAGGTCTGAAAACAGAGTAGAAGTTACTCTTTTGTAAGAGACATTTACATTTATAAGGGAAACCTCCATTTGTAAGGGTGTTTCCCTCTCTGTACCGGGAAGGGAAGGATGCTTCTAGATCACGAGAAACTCTCATCAGTGAGGAAGGCACTTGAGTCTGCTTAACCTTACACTTACTCACTTTAATCTTCCTGGTCACCTCCCCCAAACTGGCCTCTCCCCGCATCTGCCTTTTGCTGAAGATGGTATTTAAGCCTCAATTCTAAGCCACCTCCACAGAGTTACTCCCTTCTCGTGAGCATCTTCCATGTAAACATAAGGCATACACGTTCAACACCTTCTGGTTGATTTTCTCCTATTAATATGTATTTGGTTACAAGGGTCCCAGCCAAGAACCTAGAAGGTTAGAGGAAATACGTTCTTTCCACACTCATTTTAAGACTCAAGAGACCAAGTTCTGATATATTGGGTGACTTTCCCAAGCTCACATAAAGTCAGAGATGAGACTTCCGGAGAAGCCAAAGCCACACGTTGCCCAATACATTGTAACGTAATTAAATATGACTCCATACATTCCTTTTCTGAATAAAGGATAACATAGCAAAAGTAGAAGTGGTCGAACCAAAAGCACACTTGAGTGCATTTTAATAAAAACAGTACAAGAGTGAATGGATTTCCATAGCTTCCTTGTAACATCTCCTTAGCTCTATAACAAATATCTCAAAGACAAAAATAAGATAAATGTTATCTTAAGAGCAATACAAGTAAGTGCCTTTAATAGAGTGTTCAGGAAATACCATCTACACTGGCAGAGGTGGGCAGCGTACCCAGTTCTGAATAACTTGTCAACGATGCAAAAATAAATGAGAGGAAATCCCTTCCCTGGAGGAATGCTTGATTTAGAGAGCTGTTAGCACATTTGGGTGATGGACTTATCCAACATAAATCATTCAAATATAATGCAAAGTTACTAACGTAAGTCATTATACGGGATGCAGAGAATGGCATAATTTAGTCTTAGGTAGTCTAAAAGGATTACGAATAAAATAAGAATGGGCTGCCGTCCAAAGAGTGACAGAAGGAGAAAGGGAAGCAAGCTTGAACTGGCAAATTAATTTCTCCAAAGAACACAGTCCAGCCACTGGATTTCGTTTTAGATGTGGGTCTTTCGTACGAAAATGTAAGTTAACACGTGTAGCTACGTTAATGCTATGCAACTTCAAAAAGAAGACAGGATTCTCTAGATAAGACTTTCCACAATAATAGCTAAGTTTGACAAAGATGTGAGAATTTCCCCACTACCCTTATGAAATTATCTAATATACACAGAACATCAAATAGGTCTCAATCAATTACAGGCAGCTACGTTATATGGACCATAAGGGTAAGACATACATATGCTGAATTGAAGCAAGAGCTGGGCAGGGATTAGTTGAAATGCCTTCTAACAACATCCTATGTAATTGCCACAGACTGAATGTTTGTGTCCCACGCAAAATTCATATACCAAAACCTACTCCCCCCGAGGGGGGGCAGAATATATGACTCCAAGATACACCACTTTGGCATACGAATTATTTTGAGGTGAACACAATCAAGGCCCAACAGAATCAGGAGAAAGAGAAGCTTATCTTCCCTTTAACTGCCTAAAAGAATTTGGACAGGGCAGGAGCCCTATGCCAGGACAGTGATATTAGCAGAGGTCTTTTATGTTTGTTTTAAACTGGCTTGCCCAGG
The DNA here is from genome assembly GCF_964270905.1 of Leucopleurus acutus. Lineage (NCBI taxonomy): Eukaryota > Metazoa > Chordata > Mammalia > Artiodactyla > Delphinidae > Leucopleurus > Leucopleurus acutus. The sequence goes on from NC_139148.1 coordinate 3,684,728, forward strand.
CAGAAGGCTCTTATTTTATTTATTCATTATTATTGGAGCATACTTGCTTTACAATGTTTAGTTTCTGCTGTACAGCAAAGTGAATCAGTTATACGTATACATATACCACTCCTTTTTAGATTTCCTTCCCATTTAGGTCACAGAGGTAACTTTTATATCAGAACGGCTTATTGGCACGGCATGGCAAACATCTGTTTAGCAAACGTTTGTCCTTCTTCTCACCTTCCTGTGAATTGCATTCCTCCCCTCTGAAGCCCCCTTCCGCTTCCCCCTTTCTTCTTAGCTCAGGATGGCATAGAAGGCCCAGTTACCTGACTGCCTTTGGGTCTCCTGTCTTTGGGGCTTCCATAGGTACAAAATTTTTCTCCTGTTAGTCTGTCTTATGTCAATATAATTATTAGATCAGCCGAAGAACCTAGAGGAAGGGAGGAAACAGTTTTCCTTTCCTATTCCACCAATCTGTTAGGATCAGGAAGTGAGGTCTTTGGGAGGTAATCAGGTCATGATGGTGGAGACTGAAGGATGGGGTTAGTGCCCTTAGAAAAGAGGCCCCAGAGAGCTCCTTCATGTCTTCCACCATGAGGACACAGGGAGAACCAGGAAGTGGTCCTCACCAAACACCAAGTCTGTGGGCACCTTGAACTTGGTTTTCCAGCCTCCAGGACCATGTGAAATAAATTTGTGTTGTTCATAAGTCACCCAGTCTGTGGTATTATTATAGCAGGCTGAGCAGACTAAAACACTAATTGAATGGTTTATGAGAGAGAAAAAGGAATGAGAACAGCGCTGGGCAAACTTGATGATTCATACTCATCATAGGACAAGACCACGCAAGCATCACACGTCAAACTTCTAACCTCTACGTCTACCTTGTCTTATTTTTTTAATATATGTTATTTTTAAATTATTTATTACTTTTGGCTGCGTCAGGTCTGAGTTGCGGCACGTGGGATCTCCGTTGAGGCACGTGGGATCTTTTGTTGTGGGGTACAGGCTCTTCGTTGTGGTGTGCAGGCTTCTCTCTAGTTGAGGCATGTGGGTCTTCTCTTCTCTAGTTGTGGCGCGCAGGCTCCAGGGCACATGGGCTCTCGAGTTGTGGCATGCCGGCTCCAGAGCACGTGGGCTCTGTAGTTTGCAGCACGAAGGCTCTCTAGTTGAGGGACGCGAGCTCAGTAGTTGTGGCACGTGGGCTCAGTTGACCCGTGGCATGTGGGATCTTAGTTCCCTGACCAGGGATCGAACCCACGTCCCCTGCATTGTAAGGCGGATTCTGTACCATTGGACCACCAGGGAAGTCCCTACCTTGTCTTATCGAAGGTTACCCTAAAAGCAGCATGTGAGAGAAGCACCAGAGTGCAAGTGGTTTATTTGGTTGGGGTTAAAGTCCGTAAAAGGAGCACGCATGAGTGTGATTCCAATGTGGCCAACTGGAGCTCAGTTCCTGTGGAGAAGCTCTGAGGAGCTCTGTAGAACACACCTCAGAACTGTCCAACTAGGGACTTCCCTGGCCGTCCAGTGGTTAAGACTCTGCACTTTCACTGCAGTGGGCCTGGGCTCAGTCCCTGGTCAGGGAACCAAGATCCCACATGCCATGTGGTGTGGCCAAAAAAAAAAAAAAAAAGGTAAAAAGGAAAAAAAGAATTGTCCCACTGTCTGACAGGAGACTGAGTGAGGCATTTCTCTGCCTGAGCCACCCCTCAACCCTGCTGGCATTATTTCAGCTGCATTGCTGGGTTGTTCCTGCACGGGCTGTGGTCCTCAACAGCTTCACAGCAAGCACTGCAAAGAAAACCACCAAGGGCCCCCCCTTTTTTTGGGGGGGGGCGGAGGGGACAGGATGATAATGAAATGCGGTGTTTGGAACTGTCCCCTGGCGGGTGCCGAAATCAGGGCAGCAGGAGATGAGTGATAGAACATCACGCTTGCCAGCCACCGCTCCTCTGATCGGGATATTTGCGTTACGAAAGTGATAACAAGGACACAAGGACAAGGTAAGCCACTGACCCAATGTGGAACTTTTCGTGAAGAAACCTCATTTCAAACGAAATGCTCTACAACTCCATGTAGCAATGACCCTCGCTAAACAAACGTGTATTTTTTGATGACTTAGACGTTCTACAGTGTCACTCAATTTGAATGACAGGAAAAATTACGTGTGTGTCGCCCAAACCCCACAAAAAATCCAAGAAGCAGGTCTGAGTACCAGTATCGCTAGGCCAGATTTACCATCTTTTTCAGTTAATCAAATGTAATGCCTCATGGGCGGCAAGGGGCCCTGGGGGGGGGACGTGTTACAGGCTAAAGAAAAACAAGCCACATGCTGGGATCCTTACAAGTGTTCCTGAGCCTTGATCCGCCTCCCCAGAGAAACTGAAAAGGTACGGCTTTGCCATTTTCTTCCTAGTGGTTAAACAACAACAACAACAAGGCAACTGGCGACATGTGCTCACTGGAGTTCTCGAAAGGGTAAATTGTGGCACACTTTTATTGCTCTTTTAATACGCTGTCACATAGAACACTACAGGCAGTTGGGAGAGGAAAGAAGCAGATTTGAGCACGAGTAAGATGCTGAGTCATGCATCAGCCTAACTTAAATATTAGGAAACACTTAGAAAATTAATCATTTCGATTTTCTACTGATGTGGCTTAACCTGTCGCGGCACCCTTGGTGGCTTCTTTACAAAGCTGATCTATTCCTGTGCCTCACAGGTCATGAAAACTCATGGAGAGAGTATGCTCTGTTGGACAATGTGTAAACGCTGTGCTTAGAGCCTAAGTGGAATAGCCAATAAGGACTCTGTACTTTACAATTCTGAATAGGGGTGATTCGCCACATACCCCAATGGTCAGTTATCATTAACAAACAAATACACTTCAGACCAAACAGATACAGCCAAACGTCCACAGGCTTTTATGTCCCATTCAAATATACTCTGCAAAGATGCTTTCGTGTGATGTCCAAGAAGATAAAAGCAGGACAGCAATATATAAAATTTTAAGTTTGAAATGACCCCTTTAAGATGGCTGCAGCGGCTAGAGCAGAAGGTCCAGCATTTAGTAAAATGCCAAGGTGCCACTGAATTCCCAGAAGGCAAATTCAGGTCATTCGGGAAATCAGCCGTGGCACGAAACTGGAAATCAGAAGGGCTTGTTGGGAAACTTTTTGCCTTAAAACTTGCAGGGAGAAGGGAACCATGTAATAAAAGCTACACCTGAAACTGGATGAAAACTCTGTGGGATCATTTCCATTTTTACTATTCCCATAAAACACAGTGCTACTACACGTTTCTCATCATAACCCTAAACACGGTAGGCTGATGGCTGCAAAGGCAATAAAGATCCCTATCAAACCGGGGCTAAATTCAGTCTGCTGCATAAGAAAAAATTCAAGACGACTTCAGCTGACAGAATGAGGCCACTTTGTCACGGGGGAGAAACTACTGGGTATTCACCACTGACGTAGGGTAAGCTTGACGCCATAGGGGGCCATGCATTTATTACCTTCTAGTGGCTTGATCCGGGATGAAATATGAATTTCTACGGCAAAATGTATTGAGGATTTATTTTAAAATATTATAAAACTGATGACTCTCAGGAGAACGTTTTCGAAACATTCCCTGCCCAGTTCATTTTTAAAAGACCACCTATCTGAAAGCACCACCGTGCTTCATCGTGGAAGCCCTGGGTAACGTAGGATAGAAGAAAGATGTTGGTTTTCCCTCTGCGTCCCGGTCCCTGTCTGGATTTTCCTGTATTTGTTTCTGTAGCAGCCCATGAGGGCGCCCTGATAAAATCAAGAGACCTAGAGCTACAGAAAGCTCAAGGAATTCAGAAAATAAAATAAAATACAAACTGAGTCACTCCGCTTCCCTTCGCCTTCTGGGCAGGAAGCCTCCTTGTCACTCAGTGTTGCTCAAGGGAGTTGAATCTCAGGAGCTGGGAAATCAGTTCTAAGAAAGGGTTATTTTTATCTGCAGCAGCAGCACGGTGCCTGACACACCTGGGGGAGAAGCAGACCAGACGGGCTCTCTGTTCTGCAAACCTCAGAGACACTCAAAGAAAAGCACGTGGTGGACACCCGGGAAAGATGGTACCCTAACCTCTGTACCCGTCAGCCCCGAAGGATCAGGCCCCTCCTACTTCCTCCGATTCCCCGGGGAGTGAATGACGTGTGATTTGCTAATGAGTCAACCCTGCATCCATCATACCACGTAGCCTTTTCCCTCTTTATGGACTTAACTCCTAGACGTCCTGAAATCGACAGCCCTGAAAACTGATTTCCGATCTGGGTTGGATGTCAAGGAGTATTTCATCCCGCGCTTACCTCCCCAGTGCAAAAGAACCCATTTACGGATACGCCCCCACATCTGACTGTGACCTGAGTCTTTGAGAGGAGAAGCCACAAGCTAAGCGGCTGGTCAACAGATATATTGTTTTCAATGAAGGAATCAATGAATCATGCTAAAAGGAAACAGCAAAAGCCCTCAGGCGGTATTTTTATTCCGACTCTCAGTTCACTGCGCCCTACTGTCCCAGACATTTCATTCTTTTCTGAAAGGGACCAGAATGGGAATTGACACTCTAAATGGACGTTTGGATAGAAAATAAGCTTAGTGGGAAATTTATCTTTCTCCCCACTTCCTCCATCAAAGCACGTGCTGTGAACGTGGCTTTGCGTATTTGCAACCTTCTTCCACATCCTGTTATCTTCTCTGTCTTGTCTGTACCAGCTGGATCTGGGAGTGTCATCTTTGATTGCGATGACGTTCAGGACACGAGACCCCCAAGTATGGTACCTCTGTACAGTGAATATTTTAAGGTGAAGAGTTTGAGAAAAACGCAGAAGCAGGAAGGTCACTCAGACCTCCCCCTTCTCCCCTGAAATAGGTCATAACACCCTCACGGGAGAGGGGCCTTCCCGGTACCAGGAGGAAGAAGCATCCTTATCTCCAAGACAAGGGGACATGAGAAGCAGCCTAACAGGCCTTGCTAAGTTTCCCCCAGTCTACCTCACTCGCCTCACACTCCTTAACCTACCATATCCCACCACGACGGTCCATTCTTCATCAAACCTGGCATGAAGTCCTCAGGGCTGTCTCTCTGGTTCCTCATTTCCTTAAGAAGGCTCCCGGGTCATGTAAAACACATACTAACTCGATCGTATGCTTTTCTACTTTTATTCTTGTCTTCGGCAGTTTAATTTTCAGGAAAGGAAAACTTTTTCCTACTACTTTGAGTGTGTGTAAATACGGTTTATCTAAAGTTTCAACTTATCTGAAAGAGAATAAACTCAGATGAATGCATTGAAGCTTCTGACTAATCAAAATCATTCCCAAAGAGCTAATTAAACCTGAGTTCCAAACCTCCAACAGAACGAACGGTTTGTGAGGTTTTTTTTTTAAAGGTGCATTTTTCAATCTATTGTATACAGAATGGATAAACAACAAGGATGTATTGTATCACACAGAGAACTATATTCAATATTCTGTGATAAACCATAATGGAAAAGAGTATGAAAAAGAATACACACACACACACACACACACACACACACACACACACACAACTGAATCACTTTGCTATACAGCAGAAATTAACACATTGTAAATAAACTGTATTTCAATAAAAAAAGGTGAAAGCTCTATTCATACTAAACACACAAACACAAATAAAAGTGCATTTTTTTAAAACATTGGCCAGACACTGTAAAACTCTTAGAGGAAAACATAGGCAGAACACCCTATGACATAAATCACAGCAAGATCCTTTTTGACCCACCTCCTAGAGAAAAGGAAAAAAAAAACAAAAATAAACAAATGGGATCTAATGAAACTTCAAAGCTTTTGCACAGCAAAGGAAACCATAAACAAGACGAAAAGGCAATTCTTCAGAATGGGAGAAAATATTTGCAAATGAAGCAACCGACAAAGGATTAATCTCCAAAATTTACAAGCAGCTCATGCAGCTCAATAACAAAAAAACAAACAACCCAATCCAAAAATGGGCAGAAGAACTAAATAGACATTTCTCCAAAGAAGATATACAGACTGCCAACAAACACATGAAAGAATGCTCAACACCACTGATCATTAGAGAAATGCAAATCAAAACTACAATGAGGTATCACCTCACACCGGTCAGAATGGCCATCATCAAAAAATCTAGAAACAATAAATGCTGGAGAGGGTGTGGAGAAAAGGGAACACTCCTGCGCTGCTGGTGGGAATGTGAATTGATACAGCCACTATGGAGAACAGTATGGAGGTTCCTTAAAAAACTAAGAATAGAACTACCATACGACCCAGCAATCCCACTCCTGGGCATATATCCAGAGAAAACCATAATTCAAAAAGAGTCATGTACCAAAATGTTCATTGCAGCTCTATTTACAGTAGCCAGGACATGGAAGCAACCTAAGTGTCCATCAATAGATGAATGGATAAAGAAGATGTGGTACATGTATACAATGGAATGTTACTCACCCATAAAAAGAAACGAAATTGAGTTATCTGTAGTGAGGTGGATGGACCTAGAGTCTGTCATACAGAGCGAAGTTAAGTCAGAAAGAGAAAAACAAATACCGTACGCTAACACATATATATGGAACCTAAAAAAAAAAAGGTTCTGAAGAACCTAGGGGCAGGACAGGAATAAAGATGCAGACGTAGAGAACAGACTTGAGGACACAGAGAGGGGGAAGGGTAAGCTGGGAGGAAGTGAGAGAGTGGCATGGACATATATACACTACCAAACGTAAAATAGACAGCCAGTGGGAAGCAGCCGCATAGCACAGGGAGATCAGCTCGGTGCTTTGTGACCACCTAGAGGGGTGGGATAGGGTGGGAGGGAGGGAGACGCCAGAGGGAAGAGATATGGGGACATATGTATATGTGTAGCTGATTCACTTTGTTATACAGCAGAAACTAACACACCATTGTAAAGCAATTATACTCCAATAAAGATATTTAAAATTTTTTATTTATTTTTATTTTGGGATGAGTTGGGTCTTCGTTGCGGTGCGCCGACTTCTCATTGCGGTGGTTTCTCTTGTTGCGGAGCACAGGATCTAGGCGCGTGGGCTCAGTAGTTGTGGCTCGCGGGCTCTACAGTGCGGGCTCAGTAGTTGTGGCGCAAGGGCTTCGTTGCTCCGCGGCATGTGGGATCTTCCTGGACCAGGTCTCGAATCCGTGTCCCCTGCACGGGCAGGCGGATTCTTAACCTCTGCACCACCAGGGAAGTCCCCAAAGGTGCATTTTTAATGGTAAGTTTTCTGGCCCTTTTATGATCCAGCCCCTCAGATTCAGAGGGACTTAGAGGACACACAGGAACCGCCATTTTTGATGCAGCAGGATCACCACCTGGGGCCGTGCCGATAGGATCCTCATCCGTTTAACCCCCAGTGCTGTCCAAGCCTTCATGGACTTTTCCTCTCAACAAGCTCTACCCACCTCTTCCTTCCAGAACTAGCATGGACCCTGGTACCAGCTCAGTGGAAACACAGAGTGCTTACGATGATTAGAATGACTGAGGAAGGAAATGAACAGCTATCGTGAAGTCCTAGCCAGGTAACAATAACTAAACTCTAGAAGCTTTACTTCCTACTGGTCACAAGCACAGTTTCTTTCTCCAGGAGCCAAAGCATTTCCCGTGAGAGCCTCCACCACGTTCGTTCCTGGTTTCCTACGAGGTCTTTTACCTACAATGCCTTATTATCGATACCCGTCTTATTACGTGCCTCAAGCAGTTTATTAAAATTCTGTCTCTTCTTTAGATATTTCTTTCTTCTCTTCTGGCTCTAAGAGGGAAGACTCCTTCAGCTCTACCTTAAGAAATGCACTCTTCTTTACCGACCACACTGAAGTACTCTGAGTGACATATTTACATTGAATAATGTGTGTCCCTTACCTACCCAGAAGCCTCTGCTTTCCACTGCAGCTTTTCACCTTTAGAAGGCAGGACCATACCTGAAGTCAATTTTTAATCGATATAATTGGCAATAATGAGGAACCATGATGACGGGGACTTAAAGAATCTTAGAATGCCAAAGAACCACAGACCTAGTGCAATTCAAACCTTCTTCCAAAACGAGAATCCACTTTGCACCACCTTGGCCACTGTGTCCTTCTCTGTGTCCTGGGGAAGCCCATCCCATGGCTAGAGAGCTGAATTATAAGAAAATAATTGATAGTTATTAGAAATAACTAATAATTACTGGAAACAAAATCATTATTAGAAATAAAATTTCTATTACTAGAAATAATCATGGGAGACCCCACAGGCCAGGCAGAGGTTTAGTTTAACCTTCCGAGTAACGGGCAAACCATTCATCATTCTGTCTCTCATCAAGTGCCCCAAATCACTGGTGCCGAGACATTTTGACCCCATCAGGCGCCAGATCAGAGCTCCTCAGCAGATCAATGCTACAGTTTTTCGGGTGAATAATTCCAGGGCTGGAGAACTGCATCTTCTTCCTAGGCACCCTGCACGGGACCAGCCCCAGGACAGTTCTCTAACCCACACCCCATCAGTGCCTGTTTCCACGCTTGGTAGACCAGCTGCTGAGGTTCCCCCCATGTTTCGGGCGCTCAGAAAAACCACGATTCCTGTGCACTGAGTCTTAACGAAAGCCTTGAAGATGTGCTTGCCGTGATCAGCAACGATTTTCTTCAGCTACAGGAAGCCTGCAGTCATGGATGTGAATCATCACCTCCTCTCTGACTCTGAAACTGTTCCTAACACAAGGGTCGAGTCATGACGGATCCGAGGATGATGGACTTAATTTCTCCTTCCCAGAAATGCTTTCGGAAGATAGATGCTCATTCAGCCAAGAAGAAGGGCGCGGGCAGTGATGTCAACCCTTGAGTCCTCTCAGTCACAATTGCTTCAATGACACTCTCCTTTTTGCAAGGGGATGACACACTTCTGTAATCAACTTCAGCTCAGCTGCCCGAATCATGTGGGTGTGATGCACACAGCAACAGAGACAATGGACTCTGGGGAAATTACGTTTGACAGAATTGGGATTTAAAGGCAGCCGCCCTGCTATGCTGCTTCCTCAGTATTTCCTGTCCCGCGTCAGAGAGGTGAAACTATTAGCTGAATCATAAACTGTGTCCTGGAAGCAAAGACCGTTCTTCGTAGGTAGAAAAAGTGAAGCAGGACATTACTTTAAGAGTGCAACTTTAGCGTTGTTTTATTTCCATGTTCATCTTTCTGGCCAGATGCATGAACATTCTGAAAGGCAATGAATTGTTTTTGCTCTGAGGGCAATTTGAAACATCTTTTAGGGAATGGCAATCTGGTAATCTATAGCACTGTACTGTCTCCATAAACACTATCTAGTGAATGATAAAATTGTTTAGTACACAGAAGTAATATAAAATTTAACACCCCAGACTCAGATTGGGGGGTGTGTGTGTGTGTGTGTGGACAGGGGGCGGGGGTATGGGTGTGTCCACAACGTCTCATCCCATTGACTTGATTCACTACAAAGTCCTCAGACTTGAAACACAAATGCAAGCCAGCAAGCCAGGAGGAAATAACTTGGAACGTGTACCCCATTTATCATATTGATTTAACTAAGGAAAACAACCCCCCAATCTAGTTACTCTGTGCCTTCCCACACTCCTTCTGGAGTTTTGCATTTATTCATGAAAATTGGTATTTTGAGAATGATTCCTTAGGGTTATATCCTTCTTATACTAAGAAAGCAAAGATCTGTCACTAAAATCCAAAAAAAAAAAAAAAGTCTACTATGCATCTAAACAATAATCCCTTACTAAACATATGAAAGGACCATACCAAAGTATTAAAATGAATGTAAAATTAATAACTACTGTAGAAGTTAGTCAACTGTATCCACGACCTATTCTGGGAAAACTTGAATACATGATCCTTGTCAATTAAGAGATCGACATACACATGAAAGGATGTTGTACCAAACAGAAATGGAAGGACCGAAGGAAACCTTGGTCGGCGTAGGTGGTAACACCCACGGTTGGCTGTCCCAGGAGAATGGTGAGAAACCTAGAAAGCCTCACTTCTGTGTGGGAGAGTGCTGTGTTATCTCGCCTCAGGTAACCGTATCAACAAGTGTTTCCAAATCCCTGCTGTTATTTGTGTCAGCATCCATGTACTGTCTGTCACCGTCACTGCCACATAGGAGGAAAGGTAAGTGGAGGAAAAGAAAACTTTGCCAGAAGGGAAGGGTTTTGAAGAGGACACATGGCTGGGGAGTGACCTTGCGAAGAAGACAGGATTTGTGCAGGGTTGTACCGACACGTGACAAGAGGGACGGTTTTAATCCCTATGGCAACCAGCAGCTATAGCTGGGAGAAACAAGGAGTAAGAGAAACCTACACGTGAAGTCCAAAATTGAGTTGTAGCCTCAGTGCTATGCTTGTAACTGATAATCTTGCTCAGATTATCAAACTAAATATTTCTGAACCTCAGTTTCCGTCTCTAAAATTAGAACATATCTCAAAGGAATATGACAAGGAGCACATCAAACACTTTTGGTTGAAAACCCTTAGAAAAGTGTAAAACTGAACACCAATATGAGGCACAAATTTTTTATGTTCCACATACCAAAGGGACATAAAATGATTTTTACTTAGTTCTATGTAAAACAGGAATTTATAGGAAAGCCAGCTATAGGAAAGCCAATACCTGAGACAACAGATCATTACAATTCAAACATGATGAGGTTTCAAATATATAAAGAGCTCTCACAAACCAATAAGAGAAAATTCACTTACAATATGGAAAATGAGCAAAGGTATAGATAGTGAACAGATAATGATACCTAAATGTAGCTTGAACACATGGACAGATTCTCAGATTATCATGCTAAGTAAAATAAGTCAGAGAGAGAAAAATATGATATCACTTGTATGGGGAATCTAAAAACAAAAACATGATACAAATGAACTTATTTACAAATAGAGACAGACACAGAAAACAAACATATGGTTAGCAAAGGGGATAGCATGGGGCAGGGATAAATTAGGAGTTTGGGATTAGCAGATACAAACTACTGTATGTAAAACAGAAAAACAACAAGGACCTACTGTATAGCCCAGGGAACTATATTCAATATCCTGTAATAACCTATAAGGGAAAATAATCTGGAAAACTATATACACACACACACACACACACACACACACACACACACACACACACACAAATATTCTGAATCAGTTTGCTGTAACCTAAAACTAATACAAGACTGTAAATCAACTATACTTCAATAAAAAGTTGTTTGTTTTGAAAAAAATATGATTATTGTTCTATTGGATAGACCAGGGGTTGGTAACTATAGTCCACAACCCAAATATGGCTTGCCACCTGCTTTTGTAAATAAAGATATATTTGAACAGAGGCATATGTGTTCACTGACAAGTCATCTATGATGTTATCACACCATAATGGCAGGGTAGTTATGACAGGAACCATATAGCTCACATGTCTAAAATATTTACTATATGGCCTTTTACCTAAAGTGTGCTGACCTGCTATGGACACAAATTACATGTTTTATAATACTCCCTCGGCAAGACCTTGGTTGAGATGTATTTTCGTAGACCATGGTTAGAAGCTCAATTGGTTAAACCTCTTAAATCCAATATTCCAGTATCTGTATAAATTTAAAATAGATACGAAATCCAAATCCTACTCAAAGATTCATGAATTCTGTTTCTATCGCACCATGAGTTAGAGCACCAAGAGTTTGGAAAGAACCTAAAAGTCTAACCATGGCAGGCTGGTCTGTGAATCACGCTATGTCCATATACTGGGCAGTCATGGAACATTTCTGAAAATGAGGTAGGTTCTTATGCGTCAGAATAGGCAAACTCAAGTTTACGCTACTAAGCGGAAAAGGCAAAATGTAAAGGATGGTGTAGTGCACTGGCATTTAAATGCTATTTATGCAGACTTATCTTGGGAAGGAGATCCTCTGGACCAAAAAACAGTGGTGTTTTCTCTGAGAACTGCACAAAAGATGTGCTGGAGGGCTGGCAGATCCAGGCATATCTCATTTTATTGCTCTTTGCTTTATTGTGCCGTGCAGATACTGCATTTTTTTAAAAAACAAATTGAAGGTTTGGGGCGACCTTGCATCAAGAAAGTCTACCGGCACCATTTTTCCAACAGCACTGGCTCACTTCCTGTCTCGGTATCACATATTGGTAATTCTTGCAATATTTCAAATTTTGTCATTATTTTTTTATAATGAAAAAACTTTATTTTATGTGATTACCTAACTCACCAGAAAGTGTTTTGTACACAGTGTTTATATATTTTGGGGTAAAAGTACTTTCTAATGTTCTTGCTTATTCTATCCTTTATCACCTTTAAATGACACTAAATTTGAAGCTGGATATTAGATTTTTAAATTTTTATTGAGGTATAGTTGCTGTACAATATTATATAAGTTTCAGCTGTACAACACAGTGATTTGGAATTTTTAAAGGTTATACTCCATTTATCGTTAGTAAAAACTACTGGCTATATTCCCCATGTTGTACAATATATCCTTGTAGCTTGTTTTATACCCAATAGTTTGTGCTTCCTACTCCCCTACTCCTGTCTTGCCCCTCCGCCCTTCCCTCTACTCACTGGTGGTTACCTTTAGTTACCATTAGTTTGTTCTCTGTATCTGTGAGTCTGCGTCTTCTGCTACATTCACTAGTTTGTTTTATTTTTTAAATTCCACACACAAGTAGAATATTCTTTCAATATTCGAAACGCTGTCATTATTACTGTATTTGTTACGGTGTCTGTGATCAGTGATCTGTGATGTTACTGCTATGACTCTCTGAAGGCTCGGGTGATGGTTTACATTTCTTGGCAATGAAGTATTTTCAAATTAACGTACAAACATTATTTTTTTAGACATTATGCTATTGCACACTTAACAGACTGTAGTATGATGTAAACACTACTTTTATATGCACTAAGAAACCAAAAACTTCACGTGACACGCTTTACTGCAGTCTGAATATGCATTATCTCCTAGGTGTGCCTGTGTTTCCCTGTATGCCTTCTGTAATATTAGATTTTTAACCACAGGTACAACGAACTTTTCAGAAATAAAAACAAACACCTGGTGCACTTGGATGAAAAGTCGTTCAGCTTCGGATTTCTGAAGCGCATTTGTGGATGCAATGGAAGAAATAGTCCATAAAAAGAAAGACAAGTGAGGGCTGCATCTAAAGTCCTGAAATGAATAACGGGAGGAGACGTAAGAGCCAGTGAGGATTCAGGGAAAGCAGGAAAGGGGGAAAGAGGAAATTGAAAGAGAAAATGAACCCATGAGTTTCATTTCATACTGACTGACTTAATGATAAATTAAAAATTCTTCTGCAGGATTATCAAGGATCAAGAATTAAAGCAATTAAGTTGTGCAGGTACCAATTCAAATTCACCAAAGCAGAAAAGGTGTGTGTTTGGGGAGAACACCGCCCTTCCAACGAAATCCCTTGAAATATAGCAAGGATAGTTGTACAAAGAAGACTTACTATAGTTTAATAAAACATGCAGGTGCAACTGTCCTTCTCCATGGCCATCTTGGGCAGAATTCATATTCCACAACTGTTCAGAGAGACTATCATATAACTTGCTTGACAAAAGAGTGCTGTATGTTAAAAGACAAAGCCTGCTAGTTTCTATTCCTTAGCTGAAACTTCGTATTTTGTATCTCATTTTTTATTTTAGGACAAGGCTCTAAGGGAAGCGACAACGGCCTCCCAGCCGCAGAATCCCTCCCTCTTTATTGACCCCGTAACTGAAATGTTCCTTTTGGGAAGGTCTGTTGGCCAAGAAAGGAGGCATTGTCAATGGAAAACTTCCGTAAACAGAAAGCAACATCTATGGATTACCATGGCATTTCAAAGCAAGGGCATCTTCTTGTAGATATCCACCCTGGGTTAGTAGTTACAATGTTTCCAAGAAACATACAGTCTACTTTTAGGATGCTACATTTGAAACTGCAAACACATGACTGTATCCCTTAGGTAGACACAAAGTGACTTTATGTTGCCTAATTACCAAAGGGCACCATATTGAGTCTGGAAGATCAAACCTGTAAAGGCAGAGGTAGGGACCTTCTAGCAAAATGAGAGAACACAAGAGAAATACAAAGGTTCTTCATGCTTCCCATCCCGTGAAAACATATGCTAGAGAAAACACATGTGGTAATGGAACCTCTCATTACAAGTATGCTTCTCTCCTGCTGTGAAATTACTCATTTTGGGAGAAGGAGTAATATACACTGATGATTTTTACCCTTTGGTTAATGTGTTTTGTTTTTTTTTTGGCTGAGTTGGGTTTTCATTGCTGCATGCGGGCTTTCTCTACTTGCAGTGTGTGGGCTTCTCATTGCAGTGGCTTCTCTTGTTGCAGAGCACAGGCTCTAGGCACGTGGCCTTCAGTAGTTGTGGCTCGCAGGCTTCAGTAGTTGTGGCTCATGGGCTCTAGAGCGCAGGCTCAGTAGTTGTGGCGCAGGGGCTTAGTTGTTCCACGGCATGTGGGATCTTCCCGGACCAGGGCTTGAGCCTGTGTCCCCTGCATTGGCAGGCGGATTCTTAACCATTGTGCCACCGGGGAAGCCCCCGGTTAATGTGTTTTTCTGCTCTCTTGTTGCTCAGAAAAGAAACAATCCCCTTTCATGGCTCAGCTGCTTATATCGTTGCATTTGAAAGTGAACAGAGCACTTCCAACCCCAACATTCTTTACTTTGGACCTCACAAATGATTTTGCTTCTGAAGATCTCTGCATTAGTATGTTGAAAGTACTTCATTCTAAGTCTCCATCGCCTTTTCAGAAAGATAAAGAGTACAATCTGTCTATGCCCCTTGGCTCTCAGCTTTATCTATGGAAACATGCCCTATGATAGCAGGTTCTGATCATGTGTTTTTCTCAGGATGATAAAAGAAAGATGAACAATTTCATAGAATTATTGAAATTTTCCCATCTGCCTGTGGCATTCAAATGTTCTTTTTTAATGTGGCCAAGAGCACTGCCTCACATCTTTCTTGTGAATATGATTGTTAGTAAACACATTTTAAGGCAGATCCACATTTCTTTTCTCAAAATTAGTCTCATGTAGGGGAACATTAAATTCACATGAATGTACGAACTAAAGAGAAAGGCCCAACACTTTTCCATAGATCCATTTCTGTTCCAATATGCAACATAAGTAGGGAAGCAAAATTGCCTTTTATAAGGTAAATAATTTAATTTATTCTCTGTTTAATTACATAGATTATACAGAAAAGAATGAGATGAAAATAAAATTGTCTCACTATTGATTAATTTCTAGATATTCCAGACTTCATGGTGAGAGTGACGATCAGGGAGAAATAAAGAAATACTGGCCAATTTTATACCTCAATAAAGCTGAAGAAAAAAAGAAAAACTGGCAGAGATACAAAAATGTATCCACTACATATTAGGTAGGATTTTTTTTTTTTTGCGGTACCGGGGCCTCTCACTGTTGTGGCCTCTCCCGTTGCGGAGCACAGGCTCCGGACGCACAGGCTCAACGGCCATGGCTCACGGGCCCAGCCGCTCCGCGGCATGTGGGATCTTCCCCGACCGGGGCACGAACCCGTGTCCCCTGCATCGGCAGGCGGACTCTAAACCACTGCGCCACCAGGGAAGCCCTAGGAAGGATTTTTAACTGAAAAATTTAACAAATATTCCTAGATAAATAAATAATTTCAAAATAATCTAGATGGTCCTGAACTAAGAAACATTTTGTAAGAGATTCCTGAAAATCACCTGCTTTGTGCCATATTTTTATCCTTCAAAGATTTTAAACTGTTAAACTTCTGAATCTATTTCACTTAAACCATTCTCAGTAAATACTTGCAACTGGACTTTTCAAAAGAAATTCAATAAAAAAAATCATATGATCAAGTATACTAGCAACATTGTGCTGTATTTTAATTTTTTGCATGATTTAAAGATGGTACTAAAATATAAAATTTAAAGCTAAAAATTAACTGCATTATTCAGATTTAGTATTTAAAATGTTTACCTACATTTTAGTAGACTCTCTTTATGTTATTTTAATAGTTCACATTATACAATTTTAGGATAGAAATAACCATTCAATTCAACTCGTTCATTCAGTTTTCAATGCACTGACCTTGCACATATTTTGCCAGATTTATCACTATATAGTTTGCATATTCATATATCAAATTACCTTTCTGTGATGGGTTGGAAATAAAAAAACAACCAAAAACAAAACAAAAAACTACTTATCCATCACAGATAGTTGAAAACTGTTATGCTATGAAATTTTCTTGAGAAATAGTAACATTTTGAAATGTCTGCATTTCTAAAGTATTTGTTAACATTCTGATAACATCTTATGTTGCTCTTGTTTCTGCTTTTCATTGAAAACCTGATAAAAGTTCAACACTTGCTCCCCTGAGCTAGTTTACAAGTTTCATGTTTCACATGTTGGTGGGTGTTCATGTGCTGTGTGTGTTTCACTAATTTGAAATGAAATTCACTGCTATTAAAACATACTCCATCAACAGATCAATGGATAAAGAAGATGTGGTACATATATACAATGGAATACTACTCAGCCATAAAAGAGAATGAAATAATGCCATTTGCAGCAATGTGGATGGATCTAGAGACTATCATCTTAAGTGAACAGAGACACATATCCTATGCTATCACTTATACGTGGAATCTAAAAATAATACAAATGAATTTATTTACAAAACAGAAACAGACTCACAGACATAGAAAACAAACTTATGGTTACCAAAGGGGAAAAGACAGGGGGTGGGATACATTAGGAGTTTGAGATGAACAGATACTCTAAGGTAACAGATACCTTAACTACTATATATAAAATGATAAGCTACAAGGACTTACTCTATAGCACAAGGAACTACATTCACATCCCTTAATAAACCATAATAGAAAAGAATCTGAAAAAGGATGGATATATATGTATAACTGAATCACTCTGATGTACACCTGAAACGGACACAATATTGTAAATCAACTACACTTCAATTAAAAACAATTTTTAAACCCTCAATACTGAAAAATTTGGAAGCTGCTCTGCATTCCAAATAAGGCAACTAAATTGTGAAAGGATTCCCAGCAGAGCCAAATACTGAAAATCATCAAGATAAAAGCCTAATTTGCACTCCTCAAAAAATTTATTATTGTTAATATCCCGATAAATTTTAATTTTTGGCATAAAATACACCCTTATTCTTTTATACTGTTCCTGGATTTCAAACATAAATTCACTTCTATGGGACTGATCAGTAGATCTACAATCACAAAACCATTATTTGTTGATTATTTAATATATACAAGGAAGCTTGCTAGGTCCTGGGATATACATTGTCTCACTATTTCTCATACTAACTCTGCAAATTAGCTATTGTTATTGCCATATGACAGATTTAATCCACACACACTCACGAACAGCTGGTAATTACTCTGCCATTAATCTTTAAGGTCAATGATCTTACATAAAATTATGCACATATGAATGAGAGCGTTTTGATGGGAAAAATTTAAATACCTGAATTTTAAATGAAACACTGGCTTCAGTAATTTCTATTTAAAACACCCATGACTTTATATCTAAAATGGCTCTTCATCACGCATTTTAAAAGATCAAACACTCTCAAATAAACCAACGGAGTCAAACTCTTAGTTCCCAGGAAACACTCAAATATTGACTGCAAAGTAGAAAGAAACTTGTGAAAAACTCAGAGTATGACTCAGTGTTTCACGGAGAGACGTTAATGAAAATATCCTCTCATCCATAACTCTAGCAGTAACATAAATCCTAATTAAAATCCAACTTGCATGCGCTGTCTTGTTAAATGATGATTAACTGTCCGAAATTTCTTCGAAGTTTGAGTTGTTAGGAATGAGACTGGCTATTCAATGCCTGTAAAATAAAGCAGTCATACTCTGAATTCTGAACTACTCAAGAGAATATAGCTCTAATACAGTGTTTTGCATTGTCTCTGTAAATTGGTATCTCCTACCTTCTCATTTATGTTAAAATTAGAATAAATCAGACATCTACATTAAGTAGCAACAGACTTGGGAATTCAAACCAACCCCCCTTTTGAGAGCAAATTAGAATGTGCATGATCAAAAAAATATTTTGAAAAATTTCAATGCTAAAATCGTACTTGGAGATTATAGCACCAACACTGATGAGAAAGTGACGATCCAGGTAGGTAGACCAGTAGGACAGCCCACACACAAAGCAGCTTTGCCCTAAAGAATTCTCCATTCTGGAAGAAAACATTGTGTAAGGGGGCAAGGGTCAAAGCCCAGCCTCTGTAGAAAGTGTGCAATCTGATAAACTCCTCCCTAATATCTTCCTCCCTCAAGTATGAGACAAATGCAAACTCAGACTTGCAGGGGCTTGCAACCCACCTCCACAACATCTAGAAAATTGAGAGAACAGCAGGTCTTCATGGATGAAAGATCCTAGAATTTTAATGTCCACAGGTCATCTGCCCTGGAGGAAGAAACCACTAACCTATATCAATTGATCACTATTAACGTTCTCTTTTCAAATACCATGTCAAGTTCACAAAGATGACCAAGCACATAAAGAAAGAAAGAAGCAGAAGTAACAGTCACTAAAATGACGACTCTCTGCAAATAATTAAGATAGTGTAATTATCAGGCCTATATGATAATCCAGTTTTAAAAACAATGTTCACAGAACTACAAAACTCTGCAGGGAGTGAGAAATGATTCAAAAGTTGGGTAAAAGGTATCTTAAAAGACCAAGTGGACTTCGCTGGTGGCGCAGCGGTTAAGAATCCGCCTGCCAATGCAGGGGACACGGGTTCAATCCCTGGTCCGGGAAGATGCCACATGCCGCGGAGCAACTAAGCCCGTGCACCACAACTACTGAGCCTGTGCTCTAGAGCCTGCAAGCCACAAATACTGCGCCCGTGTGCCACAATTACTGAAGCCCACGCACCACAATTACTGAAGCCCATGCACCTAGAGCCCACGCTCCGCAACCAGAGAAGCCACCACAATGAGAGGCCCATGCACCACAATGAAGAGTAGCCCCTGTTCGCTGCAACTTTAGAGAAAGCCTGCGTGCAGCAACGAAGACCCAATGCAGCCAAAAATAAATAAATAAATTAATTAAAAAAAATAATAAGACCAAGTGGAAATTCTAGATCAGAGTATCAGAAGAGTGAAAAAAAATTTAAGAACTAATGGGTCAGCTTAAGAGAAGATCAGCTAAAGTCGAAGAGAAAATGAGTGAACTTGAGGAAAGGTGAGAAGAAATTATCCGGAATGTGTCACAGAAAGATTTTCAAAAGATACCGAATATAGAAAAGACAGTTAGAAATAGGGAAAGCAAAATGAGAATTTCTAAGATACTCAAAATCACAATACTTCGCACGTGAAGGTACCAGACAGTGAGATCGACGGCCAAGAAAGAGAAACAGACCCAGGAGCAATTGAGATAAAGGAAATATGACATGCCGAATTTAAGACAACTAGGAGAATACACTCAAGAAAATATAAAATTGAGAACTTCAAAAACGTGGAAATTAGAAGGAGGAATCGAATTCCAGAAGGGAAAAAATATGTAACAAAATTATAAATTTGGTGCACTGGTTGGACGACACATTAGATACAGAATGAAAGACAATTAGTGAAATAAAGGTCTGGAGAAAAAGTAATGCAGAATGAAGCTTGAAAATAAAATCAGATGACAAACAAACGAAGGATAAAAATGGAGTCACAGAGATAAAGTCTAAGAGATGTGCAATTAGATTACCAATAGGAGAAAAGAAAAAAAAAAACATAGCATCAAGATTTGAGGAGGTAATGACCAAGAATTCTCAGAGCTTGAGTAAGACACCACTCCAAAAGCTGAGATGATTAACGAATTCTAATTAGATAAATTAAAAGAATACCATACCTAGCTGCATCATAGTAAACCTGCAGAAACCCGAAGGCAGACATTCCTGAGATTTAGATCTAGAGAATGTATCATTTTTAAAGGAGTAACTTTTAAACTAACAGCTAAATTCTCTATAGCAACAATGGAACCCAGAGACTAGCTGAATGATTTTTCTGATGGCCAAAAGGGCATAATTGCAAATTAAACTTCAGCAAGGATATTCTTCAAGAAGAGGGTATGAAAACGATATTTTTCAGCAAGCTAACTGAGGTTTTCAACAGCTCCCATGCCCTGAAAACCTATTTTACATCATCATTATATGTTTTTAAAGAGAATGCTCACAGATCAAGTTAGCAGCACAAGCGGTAATAAAGGACAAGGTGATATAACTGGGGAAATCAAAATTAATGTTGACTAAATTAAACACATTTCCTATAAGATTCCTAAAAAACTCACAAAATCAAATGGGAGTTATAACAGGTAAATTAGATGAATATGGCATTAAAATATATTAATTGTGTAGTATTTTCAGAGCAGTAACAATTGTATTAATTCAAGTCAGTGATTATATTAAGGATCCATGCTGTAATTTCTAACATTCTCCACTAAAAGAAAACAGGAAAAGTATATTTTATCTCCCCACAGAGTGGGGAAGGCAGGGAGCAAGAAAATGGAATAATTAAAAAGGAATAAAAACCAAGTAATTTACAAGAAAGCAAGAGAGGAGAAAAAAAGTGTCCTAGTAAAAGCAGAAATTTGGGACAGAAGATTTAAACACAAATATATCGAAAGTTAAATGTGAATATAAGTGGATCTACAGTCAGGCACAAAATAAAAGTCTGTAAAATAGATTAGAAAATCCATACCATCCTGGGAAAACTTGATGAGCTTATTCTAGTAACTGATGGAACACGCAAACTATCAATAAAATTACAGTATATGTTGACAAAATACACAACCTGAGTCATTATGTATGCAGACTACTGCAAATCACTACTGCAAAATAAACACCTTCCTCAAGGATACAAAACACATTCCCAAGAAATAAAATCTCAAAATGTACCTTGAGAAAAATACATATATTTGGAAATTAAAGAATTCTCTCAGAAAATTCCTAAGTCAAAGGAAAATCAATGAGAGAAATTACAAAATATTTTATGTGAACGAAAAAATATCACTTACTTAATTTGTAAGTGTAAGAAATGCTAAATGGCTAGTGCATTTCTTGAGCCAAGTTTAAGGTACATATGAACAGATTAGAAATTGAGGATATTTGAAAATTAATAGAATAGGCTCCTATTTCAAGGAGATAATAAAACAACAGTACGATTAATGAGATGGAAATAATAAAGATAAGAACAGTAATTAATAAGTTAAATCAACATACAGTAGACTGAAGAAAAAACAAAAGTTGGTTCATTGGAGAGTGTAATGAAAGAGCTAAACTGATGAGTTATACCAATAAAGTGGGAAGGCATGCATATTTTGGGAATAAAAAAAAGAATACAACACCACTATATGGTTGCAGACACAAAAAGATAAAATTATTAACTTATGTATTTTGATAACTTTGAAAACTTAAAAGAAATGGAAAAACTTCTAGAAAACATATTACACAGAGTAATCTACAGATTTAATGTGATACCTATCAAACTACCCATGACATTTTTCACAGAACTAGAATAATCCTAAAATTTATATGGGACCATAAAAGACCCAGAATTACCAAAGGAATCCTGAGGAAAAAGAACAAAGGTGGAGGCATAACCCTCTAAGACTTCAGACTATACTACAAAGCTACAGTAAACAAAACAGCATGGAATTGGCACAAAAGCAGACACATAGATCAATGGGACAGAACAGAAAGCCCAGAAATAAACCCACACACTTATGGTCAATTAATCTATGACAAAGGAGGCAAGAATATACAATGGAGAAAAGACAGTCTCTTCAGTAAGTGGTTCTGGGAGAACCGGACGGCTACATGTAAAAGGATGCAATTAGAACATTCTTTAATACCACACACAAAAGTAAATTCAAAATGGATTAAAGACATAAATGTAACACCTGATACTCTAAAACTCCTAGAGGAAAACATAAGCAGAACACTCTTTGATATAAATCACAGCAACAATTTTTTTGAATCCATCTCCTAGAGAAATGGAAATAAAACAAAAATAAACAAATGGGACCTAATTAAACTTAAAAGCTTTTACACAGCAAAGGGAACCATAAACAATGAAAAAACCTATGGACTGGGAGAAAATATTTGCAAATGATGCAACCGATAAGCGATTAATTTCCAAAATGTACAAATAACTCATACAGCTTAATATCAAAAAAAAAAAAAAAAAAAGAAAAAACACCAACCCAATCAAAAAATAGGCAGAAGACCTAAACAGACATTTCTCCAAAGAAGACATCCAGAAGGCCAACAGGCACATGAAAAGATGCCCAACATCGCAAATTATTAGAGAAATGCAAATCAAAACTACAATGAGGTATCACCTCACACTAGTCAGAATGGCCATCATTAAAAAGTCTACAAATAATAAATGCTGGAGAAGGTGTGGAGAAAAGAGAACCCTCCTACACTGTTGGTGGGAATATAAGTTGTACAGCCACTATGGAGAACAGTATGGAAGTTCCTTAAAAAGCTGAAAAATAGAGTTACCATATGATCCAGCAATCCCACTCCTGGACATCCATCCAGAAACTCTAATTTGAAAAGATTCATGCACCCCAAGGTTCACAGCAGCACTATTTACAACAGCCAAGACATGGAAGCAACTTAAGTGTCCATCAACAGATGAATGGATACAGAAGATGTGTGTACACACACACACACACACACACACACAATGGAATACTGCTCAGCCATAAAAAAGAATGAAATGATGCCATTTGTAGCAACACGGATGGACCTAGAGATGATCACACTAAGTGAAGTAAGTTAAAGACAAAACATCATATGGTATCACCCAAATGTGGAATCGAATTAAAATGACATAAACTTATTTACAAAATAGAAACAGACTCACAGTTTTCGAAAACAAACTTATGGTTACCAAAGGGGAAACGCGGAGGGGAGGGATAAATTTGGAGCTTGGGATTAAAATATACACACTACCATATATGAAATAGATAATTAACAAGGACCTACTGTATAGCACAGGGAACTATACTCAATATTCTGTAATAACCTATATGGGAAAATAGTCCGAAAAAGAATGAAAGTATGTGTATGTATAACTAAATTGCTTTGCTCTACAGCAGAAACTAACACAACACTGTAATTCTACTATACTTCAATAAACATTTAAAAAGAAAATCGATAAGAAAAAGGTTGATAACCCAATAGAAAAACTGAAAAAAGGACACTTCACCAAACAAGAAATAAAATGGCAGGTCAATATATGGAAATGCCCCAACCTCAGGAAACCATAAATAAAAACACAGTGAGTTTCCATGTACACTCACTAGATTTGAAAAAGAAAATAAAATTCTGAGAGTGACAAATGTTGGTGCAGATTTCACATTGGTGGTGAAAACATTTATTCCCATGTGGAAAACAGCTCATTCTTATCTAATCTCGAAGTGAAGATTTAAATGAGCAATTCCGTAATGGGTAAGTACCTCAGAAGACCCACTCACATAAGAACTGAGGATGCATTTCAAAGAACTGTTAAAACAGTAACGACTGTAATAGCCAAGTCTGGAAATAATACACTCATCTATTAACAATAAAATGGACAAACGCCTTCTGATATAGTCATGCGATGGAATACCACAGAGGAATTAAAATGAAGGAAATAAGCCTACATAAAACAATACATAGGGACTTTAAAAACACGATCGTGCATAAAGATAACACATCAGAAAAGAACAGAAAGTTCCATTTATTTAAAGTCCCCAAACATGTCAAGTTTAATTTATGTGATTTGGGGATACCTATATTGGTGGGAAAAATATGAAGGATGGAAAAAAGTGATTTGCATGAAAGTCAGAATAATGGTTCCCACCTGGGTGGGGAAGGCATGAAGACCGGAAGAGAGCAAACGCCACTTTCTGTTGCTTGGCAGGGTTAATGGTCATGGGGATATTCGCTTTAAGTTTTTACACCGCACAGAACATTGATGCTTACGACCTTTTCTGTGTGTTCTGCTTCAGAGTTGTTTTCTTTTTAAAGGAGCATAAATTGAGCTGCAGCATAAACGTTGGCCAATTTACCTTCTATATCGGTGTGTTCCTCCATTATTGGTACCTTCTGATGGGTGCCTTTAAATGGTCCATCTTGCCATGGAAGAAGATACCGTTAGAAACATGGTCACATCACTTGAGAGCCACTCATGCTAACGGGGAACACTGAACGTGGCAACTCTGTCCTCTTCTTCCAGTTACTCAGGAATGGTGTGTGGAAAGCTCCCACCCTGAGTCCCCTCAGGCATCTCTAAGTTGGCACATTTTCCTACAAGACCAGCAGCTGGTTGAGAGCCCTGAGTCTATTCATTCCCAGATGTCCAACTCCAACATAAACTGAACTATCTATACATCCCATGTGTATACTGGTATCGGTAGCATGGCCTGAGGCTTATGGGAAAGTTATTTTTTCTGGCTGCATGTGTGACAATTCATTAGTAGTCTCAAAAAGTCTACAGCAGTGACTACCGCATCTTTAGAAATGTGTCTAGCCACATGAGATATGCAGAGTTATTTCTATGGAGACGATGTTATAAAGTTTTTAATTATTCAAAGACTTAAAAAAATTATTATTTTTGGCCGTGCTGCACGGCTTGCGGGATCTTAGCTCCCCAACCAGGGACTGAACCCGCGCCCTCAGCAGTGAAAGCGTACGGTCCTAACCACTGCAGTCCCAGCGAAGTCTCTCACAGACATTTTTTAAAAAAATGACCTAGTTCCATAGAAAACTCATTACCTAGGTTTTAACATGGACCAGGTACCATGATGGGTTATTGGCAACTGTGTAACTGGCCAAAATTAGGTTGAAGGTACATGAAAAAAGAACCACTTCATTAAAAAGACCTTTAAAGGTCAGGCTGCAAAATGAGCTTTCTAAAAATAAGCATGGTGCAAATCACAGCTCCAGATGAACGCCCTCACTCAGAATAGTCAATTTGGGAAGGTGTATGGGTGGCACTTAGGTGGCTCAAAGCATTTTGATTTGCTCTTTTCAATGTGCCTTAAGAGCTAGTTGAATCAAGCTAACATTTATTTATAGCTGTACCTTGTTCTTGAACTAAAATTGCATCATACAATTTTATTTCAATTGAAATAGAATTGATCGTACTCAACAGAACCTTGGCTGTTTCCAAATATAAATCCCTCCTTCAGGATTAAGAGCTGCCTCATAGCAAGATACTGAAAATAAATTACCACGGGCTTTCAAGCAATCTAAAGCGAGTAGAAACACAATAGGTTCCAGCAATCTTATTTAATTGCAATTAGAGTGTTGCCTCTGAAGTGACTCATTTGTATATAATCACGTCCCTTTGGGGTACAGAGTTTCTGATATGCCTGCTACATTATATCAGCCTAATTATGTAACAATCAACACTTATAAACCTTCAATATTTTACTATTACTTATTAAAATATTTATCAACTAACATTGTCTTCAGTAGGTGAATGGATGAATAAACTGTGGTCCATCCAGACAATGGAATATTATTCGCTGCTAAAAAGAAATGAGCTAACAAGCTAGAAAAAAGACATGAAGGAACCTTAAATGTATATTCCTAAGTGCAGGAAGCCAACCTGAAAAGGCTGCATACTGCATGATTCTAACTATATGACATTCTACAAAGGGCAAAACTGTGCAGACAGTAAACGGATCAGTGGTTGCCAAGGGTTAGGGGGTAGAGAGGCATGAACAGGTGAGCACAGAGGGTTTTTAGGGCAGTGAAACCACGCTGTATGATACTATAATGATGGATACATTGTCCAACCTCATAGAACGCACACCACCAAGAATGAGCCCCAAGGGGTAAACTATAAGCCTTCGGTGGTGATGATGCGTCGTTGTAGGTTCCCCGTCGGTCAAGAATGTGCTTCTCTGGCAGGGGATGTGGCTGGTGCAGGAAGCTGTGCATGTGAGGGGACAGGGGTTTCAGGGGAACTCTCTGTGCCTTCCTCTCAGCTTTGTTCTAAACCTAAAAATACTCTTAACAAGTAAAGTCCTTAAAAACAGACAAACGAACAAACAACTGAACACCAGACTTTGGAGGAAATGGAGACTCAGGTAATCCCTGAAAAAAATATTGCACATTATATGAGAATAAGAGAAAATGGTGCATCTATAAAACAAACTGTGATGAAACACACACACAAAAAATCCCTAAAATGTTCTTAAAATATTTTAAATGTAAGAAATAGCATTTTATTTTATTTAAAAATTTATTTATTTTAATTTTTCAAATTTAAAAAATTTTCTTGGTTGGCTGTTGCATGGCATGTGGGATCTTAGCTCCCTGACCAGGGATCTAATCGGCACGCTTTGCATTGGAAGCATGGAGTCTTAACCGATGGACCACCAGGGAAGTCCCCCCAAATTTTATGATTTTTCAATTAAAAATATACACTAGCTGAAACTGAAAATTCAACAGAAAATTAACTTCCTAGGAAGTAATGCAAAAAACAAAGATGATAAAATATGTGAGATAGGAAATAATAAAGTAGTTTAAATATCCGACTTCTCAAATTTGGGAGACTTTTCAAAGACAAGGGTATGAAAACAGAAGGGAAGAAACTGCTAAGAAAAAAAAAATTAAAAAACCAGAACATTTCCCAGTACCACAGGGAATGAGCCTCCAAATGGCTTAAAAAATGAAAAACTCATGCCTAGCCATGCCACACTGAAATTTCTTGATACTAGAAGGTTAAGCCCAAGATCACACGTTTCAGAAAAGAAAAACTAGACAAATTAAAATAATAATTTATGAACAAAGCACGAGAAGCAGAATCAGAATTATATATAAAAGCAGCGCAAGACAAATGGACACATTCATTCTGGCTTCCGTGTACTTGCTATTCCAACCATTTTTTAATTGAAGTATAGTTGCTGTACAATATTATATAAGTCACAGGTGTACAACATAGTGACTCACAATTTTAAAGGTTATACTCCATTTATAGTTATTATAAAATACTGGCTATATTCCCTGTGCTGTACAATATAACTTTGTAGCTTGTTTATTTTATACATAGTAGTTTGTACCTCCCCCTATCTTGTCCCTCACTCCTTCCCCTCTCCCCACGGGGAACCAATAGTTTGTTCTCTGTATCTGTGAGTCTGCTTCTTCTCTGTTATATTCACTAGTTTGTGGTATTTTTTCGATTCCACACATAAATATCACACAGTATTTGTCTTTCTCTGTCTGACTTCATTAAGTATAATGCCCTCCAAGTCCATCCATGTTACTGCAAATGGCAAAAAACGCTAACTCGAAAACACACATGCACCCCTATGTTCATAGCAGCACTATTTACAGTAGCCAAGACATGGAAGCAACCTAAATGTCCATCAACAGATGAATGGATAAAGAAGATGTGGGGTGTGTGTGTTCATATATATATATATATATATATATATATATATATATATATACACACACATACATATACATAATGGAATATTACTCGGCCACAAAAAATAATCAAATAATGCCATTTGCAGCAACATGGATGGACCTAGAGATTATCACACTAAGTGAAGTGAGTCAGACAGCGAAAGACAAATACCATTTGATATCACTTATTCGTGGAATCTAAAAAAATGACACGAATGAACCTATATCTACAGAAAAGAAACAGACTCAAAGACATAGGAAACAAACTTATGGTTACCAAAGGGGAAAGATGGGGGGAGGGATACATTAGGAGTTTGGGATTAACAGATACAGTATAAAAGAATTCTGCCACTTACCTAACCGTAAAAGATGCAGATTCTAATTTGAAAAGACACCTGCACCCCTTTGTTCAAAGCAGCACCACTTAGAATAGCCAAGACATGGAAACAACCCAAGTGCCCATCGACAGATGAATGGATAAAGAAGATGTGGTACAGTCACACAGTGGAATACTACTCAGCCATAAAAAAGGATGAAATTCAACCATTTATTCTTTTGTTCAACAAATCTTTGCTGAAGACCTGCAAGGTTCCAAGGATTGATTTAGATGCTGAGGACGGGGCTGAATCCAAACTGATCAAGCTGTGGGTCACAGATGATAAGCACGTTAACACAGCAACATGCAGCACACTGAGTCTGCTAGGTGCAGGGTAAGGGAGGGGAGCCTTCAGCCAACGAGGCACCCGTGGCTGGGTGAGTTACAGTTAGGTACACCTCCAGCCAGGGAACGCAGCTCCACAGGTGCACGGCTTATAGAGCATTTCTAGGGCTGAACGTCAGGCTCTTTTGTTCCCCTGGCCTCCTGCCTTTGCACAGTGCACAAACTGTACAACCAAAGATGCCCACAGGTGGCCTGTGTGCACACTTTTTAAAATTTGGAATTGCAACAAGAGCGACCTTACTTGGGTTATAGCCTAGTTTGCCTACCACCGAAACAGCAAATCTGAGTGGCCTGGCACCGAAGAGCACAAATGCATCGACCATCTTCTCCCTGTGAGGCTGTCACCTGTGAGGTTGGCTGGCATCCAGATTCTATAGGAAAGTCAGAAGCAAGTGGAAATGGTCCTTTATGTGTTGGTTTATTTTGCCAGGGATTAGGAGACATCGTTCTTTGCAGGGACCGCCTCCTGTCTGCTTTCCTCACGGCTTAATCAATGAAGACAGGCTGGAATCTTGCATCTCAGAGGCCAGAAAAGTGAGGGGAGAGTGGAGAAGTTTCTCCCTACCTCGGATGTCCTCCTGGTTGCTAAAAGGAGAGGCCGACCTGCATCCCTAAGGTGCCGGCAGCTGACAGCCATGCTGGGAGTTTCCACGGGCTAGCGTGTTCTCTGTGAACACGATGGAAATAGGTTAAGTCTAGAAACCTGCTAGAAAATAAGCTCTCTTCCTTGGGATGCAGTATTCAGACAAAGATGAGAGATGCTATCCATCCATGCTAATAACAAGAAACAAGTGCACGATGCCAGCCATCAGTGAGAAATCCTTACAAGACGGGAACATCGACAGTGGCTTGATAAGGCCAATGAGTTATAACTGAATTCGATGATGAAGACACTAGTCATTGCACGTCCAATGAGAAGACAGGCTTCTTGCTGCTTTATTTTACCTTCGCTTTCAGGCTTGCCATCTGATACTGTTTAACGAACAGAGGAAGGTAAAGAGAAATTTAATAAATCTTGATGCGCCGGATTGTCTGACAACAGACGGACTGCCTCCAGAGAGACAGAGGTTTGTGTGTAAGGGATCCTCATACAAGCCTTTTCCCATTACCTAGGTTTCAGTTGAAGTCCCAGAGCTGGAAACACAGAGCTATTAATAGAAGAACACTTCCAAAGTGGCCACTCCGGCTCAGGCACTCCTGTCAACTGCACTGACGCCTATAATCTGCTTATCTTTGGCTCTGGACCTCACAAGGCTTAGAGAAACAAACAAAGGTTTTCAAGGCACAGAAAGACTAACTTGCGCAAGATCACAGATAGAGCCACAAGCGCCCAAGCTGGGAGTCCTTAACCAGGGAGCGTGGCTTTAAAATCTGTGCTCTTGGTTCCTGAACCTTCAACGCCGTCCCCAAGTAGCAGCTTCATGGACACCCCCATGTGCATCCTCATATTGTAAACCGAGCTTTCTCAACACTAGTGACACTAGGGCAGGGATGACTCTACTCTTGGGGGCTGTTCTGCGAATCGAGGGATGATAGCAGCATCCTTGGTCCCCACCCTTTCTACATGCCATGACCGACACCTAGTTGTGACAATCACAAATATCTCCAGACAAAGCAAAACGTCTCTCTGGAGGCAAACGTGTCCCCAGTGAGACCTAATGGCTTAGAATAACTGTCTCATAAATGAGTAAGACAATACTTTGGCTTGGAGGGTGTCGGCACCGCTGACATCTTGAAGCAGGTAAGTCTGTAGGTGGAGCTTCCGTGTACATTGCAGAAAACCGATCATTACGCCTCACCTCCACCATCCAGAGATGCCTGTACCACTCTCTGCTCTCATACTGACAACGGGAAATGTTTTCTTTTGTTGTTCACCACTGCAGGGGTGGAGTGGGTGGGCACAACTGCCATGGTGGAGAACCACGGTTCTTAATCAAGGAGACGGTCCAAAGATGCAATACCTGCTAAGAGACTTGAGTCTGGCTCTGCCGTCCTAAGCCATCAGCCTTGTTCCGGTCTTACCAGGCAGAGAAAACAATATGGTGGAGATTGAAGGTGTCAGAGAGTTTGCAGAGAGAGGGCCTTTGGGAGCTGTGATGGTGATGGACCTCCTAGGTAGAAGTGTTCTGTGGTCAAATAGAAAGAGGACTACTTCTAGAAACCAGGTAAGTGCAAGAGACTAGATCCACCATGGATGTGAGAGTTCAAGACAAGAGATTTAACGCAAGTCAAACAGCAGAGGGTAGGACCCACCACCAGACCTTGGAAACAAGAAACGCCTTTTGGACACCTGCCATTCCCAGAAGACAGCGGCATCAGATTTTAACTCCACTGGCTGTGTCAGAGTTTGCTTTTTTTCTCTTATTCCTTGTCTACTGTTGATGAGAAAAGGGGCCAACGTGACTCTCTTTTCTTATGGAATGGTTCTCCTGTCTGGGGTTGGCCCAAGAAAACAGAGTGAAAAAGCGTTACACTGCGGGAGACACTGCCATAGACTGAACTGGATAATTACCATCTGTTGAGTGGCCAGAACTGCTATGCCTCTTGCCAGGTATTTCAGACAAAAATGAGGAAGGAGTACACAGAGTGGATTGAAATGCAAGCTGCAGAAAGAATAAAATTGCTTCCCATTTCTGCTATACTGAATAGCGCTGGTCTGCACCTTACTGGAACCCATTAGTGGAAATCCACCCACAGGAGGTTGGAGAGTTAATGAACTACTAACAGGATATTTAACCCAGATACCTACCAAGCTTTGAGGGCTGGAGTAAGACAATCCGTGGGGTCCCTTGAACATCTTGTTTTGTTTTGAACTGTCTTTTTAATATGACAGTGGTAAAGATTACATATCCGCCAACCATGACCAACCTGGTGGGTGCATTCTGTCGTTTGCCGTGGAGAACCCTGCCAGCAGACCTACCCCTGAGCCCTAGTCATATAAGGATGATGTCATGTATCCCGGGTCCCTTCTCTGAACGCATGGCAAATCCACGGGGAGGGACCATGAGAGCGTCGGCTCAGTGGGAAGAGCCTCTGACCTCCCGGCCATGCCCTGTGGAATGCAGTGGCCCCAACGGGACTTGCAGACCATTCTGACCTGTCTGCAACATGAAAACCATGACGCAGGAGCTGCAATGTCCTGATGTCGGCTCCACCCAGTATTTGGATATTTTATAGTTCTTTCAATAATCCTTTTTGATACTGTTCCTTTGCCCCTGTTCCTCCAATGAACAGGTATATACTTTTAATAATCCCTCTCAATTTCATTGCATGTTTACAAGGCCTTCTCCACCTCGCTTGGTAAACTGAAGTAAATCCCTTGGTGAAGTGCATGAATCCTACTTAACAGAAAAGAACATTCCATGAACGTACTGGTCTCTTCTCTGCTTGAGGAACCTTGTGTGCAAAACTGCTTCCGGGCTTCCCTGGTAGCGCAGTGGTTAAGAAACTGCCTGCCAATGCAGGGGACACGGGTTCGAGCCCTGGTCCGGGAAGATCCCACATGCCACGGAGCAACTAAGCCCGTGCATCACAACTACTGAGCCTGCGCTCTAGAGCCCGGGAGCCACAACTACTGAGCCCATGTGCCACAACTCGTGAAGCCCACGTGCTGCAACTACTGAAGCCCGCAAGCCACAACTACTGAGCTCGCATGCCACAACTATTGAAGCCCACGCGCCTAGAGCCCGTGCTCCACAACAAGAAGCCACCGCAATGAGAAGCCCGCGCACCGCAATGAAGAACAGCCGCCACTCGCTGCAACTAGAGAAAGCC
This sequence comes from Leucopleurus acutus, assembly GCF_964270905.1. Classification (NCBI taxonomy): domain Eukaryota; kingdom Metazoa; phylum Chordata; class Mammalia; order Artiodactyla; family Delphinidae; genus Leucopleurus; species Leucopleurus acutus. The sequence continues at coordinate 3,716,759 of NC_139148.1, forward strand.
CGCACGCAGCAATGATGACCCAACACAGCCAATAAATAAATAAATTAATTAAATAAATCTATTAAAAAAAAACCTGTTTCTGGGTGTAGAAGGCCGTCTGATACTATAAAAGAAGAGTGGGGTGCAGGAACAAACAGATGAATCAGGGAGAAATCGGAGAGGTGGAAGGTTTGGGTAGCAACCCTCTGGAAGAGCCTCAATCAAAGCATGCTGATTATGTCTGACATTTTTCACCTTTGATGCAAAAAAAAAAAAAAAAAAAAACCATGTAGTGCAGTGGCTAATGCATTTTGCAGAGCGGAAATGGAGGCCCTTTGTGAGGAGCTGGAGAGATCTGACCTCATCCTGGCAAGACGCTGACCGACCGCAAGACTTGGCCGGAGTTTAGGAACTACGGGTGGACTGGGCTTTGTTTCCTGGTTAGATGCCGGCTGGGGAACCAGTCGACAAATGAACTGATGCTGAGGACAAGGCAGGGACACGAAGTTTAGCGGCCGCGATGGCAGACTTCTGGGGACCTCCACGTAAAACACCAAAGAGGAGCGACTTCAAAGAAGCTACATTATTCATTGCTCCGTTGTCCCTGACCTGAATTCCTGAAAAGCTAGGTGTAATTACTTACCCTATGATTGAGGAAGCAGATGGAATAGAAAAAAAAAAAAAAAAAAGGAGGAGTCCATCCGGATGTGAAAAGATGAGAAAAAAAAAAACCCGAATGAGATTCTATTGTCTATCGTGGAGCCCAAGGCTAATATGTTAGTGTCAGATTGAATTTTTGATGAAATCGCTTTTAAAAAATTCTCCCTACATCTACTGATTCAATTCCATCTGAAGATAAAGCAGGACAGGGATAGAGGAAGTTCAGAGGGTCAGAGAATGAGATGATAAATGATTAATGGCAAAGTATCGTTGGAAGGCGGGAGAATAAAATGCTTTTGCTTTTCTCTTTCCTCATCCTGTCCCCACCCCACCTCCTCCTTCCCTATGTGATTTCAATAAAGCAAAGTTCTTAGGCAACTAATGTTAACTGTACGCACAGTGCAATGCTTATAGTGGGGCTCTGTTTAAAAAATAAAATAAGGCCTGTGGGATTTAAAAAAAAAAGTGATTTATTGAGCAGGGGTTAGCATCGGCTAAGGGCTGAGATACAGGGTACGGCTAAAATGAAAATAAAACATTGCATTCTTTTGACAGCAAGAGCCCTGCTGGGTCCCCCAACACCTGTACCAACATCCATCCTCATGGCTTCTTTTCTGAGACCTTGATCTCTAGCTCATAATCCCAGAAGAGGTCAGTGGGCACCAGCTGTATACACAAATCCAGGCAGGCAGCACCACCCATACGGCTATATTTCTGTGAAGGAACCCTTTGTCTCGTATTTCAACTTTTTATAAGCCTGGAACAGGTTTCCTTAGAACATGTCACAGGCAGAGACAGCTAAAGGTATCCTGTCACCAACAAAGAACGGTTCTGCCATCATAGCAATGCCACAGATGCTTCTGAAAGGATTCCCTCAAAAGGGGGACCCAGTTGACTCATTCAAGACAGCGCCTCTGTGGATATAAAGAAAAGATCAAAATGAAATCAATAAAGCTCATCTGATGTCTAAAGGTCTTCCGGAAGCTCAGTTCTTGAGCCTGAAGTCCAGGGAGCCCCCTGAAGGTAAGAGTGTGGTTTTGACAACTGTGATTATAGCCTCTCTTCCATCCTTGTCTCTGGGGTGTTTTTCTTTGCTGCTGAGTTTGATTTCAGCCCCTTTTCTGTCCACCTGGGTCACTGAAGTCCTGGAAGATTAACAGAGGGCAAAGGATCTAATCCCACAGAGCCCACGGCCGCAGGAAGCAATTCAGGAGATAATGAACAACCATTGCTTTGAAGCTGGGTCCGAGGTCATGAGGGATATTCACAAGTTCAGGGGCACTGTCCAAGGAACAGAATTGTGTGGACCTGCCCTTCAGAGATACCAATAAGAACCCGTGTCTCTTTTTTTTTTTATGCAAAGTGAGGCAGTACATTGGAAGAACACAGATAAGTAAAATAATGTCCTCTTAAACACACAGTGTGTTTCTAGAAAAGCCCTAAAGGAAATACTGTGTAATATGATCATGCGGTCACCATTAGCCCAGTTTGTTGATCCTACAAAAGTCATGTGGGACTGGAAATTCCCTTTCTTTCAGTTTCCACTTTTTGGGGGGGAGGGGGAGGGGGAGGGAGAGGGTTGTGTTAAAATAACAGAGCCAGACTCTGTGAAAATTATATATATAATATACAATATATAAAATACATATGCATGGCATATATATTACATATACATATATGTTATATAAAATGTTATTTACATATAAACATTTATATATAAATGTTATTTATATGTTATATAAAATAATAGAGCCAGACTCAGTGAAAACAATATATATGTATAATATATAAAATACATATGCATGGCATATGTATTACATATACATATATTTGTATGTTAAATAAAATGTTATATAACATATTTATGTTATATAACATATTTATATGTTATATAAAATATATTTATATGTTATATTAAATGTATGTGTATATAGAGAGAGAGAGAGAGAGATCAGTATATACATTCTATTTGTAACAAAATATATATATAAATTTTATATACACATATATAAAAAGGCTTGGGGAATTTTACATATATTTATATATACACAACTTAGAAAAATATACACATGCATGTATGTGCTATGTATTTGTATATATACATGTGTACATATATTTATGTATATTTAGCATGTACATGTTTATATAGCATATCTACAGCACGTATGTATACACATTCATGTGTGCTTGTGTGTGTGTATGTGCGTGTGTGTATATGTTTCCAAGTCTTCTGCCTGAGCAAGTGTCTTCTCCACAATCGCCTGAGACCCCCTAACATCTGCCGCCTATTCTTTACCTGTTAACCAAAAGGACACCCCCGCACAAAACTATTATTTTCTTTCCCTGCAAGCGGCTCTTGGAAGTTCTCCTACGCAATGGGGACATGAGAGGTTAGTCTGTGGGAACAGAAGGGCAACGAAGGGCTCTGAGCTGGGGACCAGGTGTGGCTGTCAGGGCATCACCCCACTGGCCCAGCGGAGGACAGACACGAGAGGGACGCTTATGGAGAACAGGAAGGACCCAGCTAGGGGCAGGTTGGGAATGGACCACGTGTGGGAAGGTGGTCGAGGGAACCAGGGGAGAGAAGGGCAGGCAGGGCAGGGAGCAGGGGAGGGGACCGGATGAACGCCCAGCCCAGTGTCGGCACTTGGGAGTGTTCTCCCAAAGGGCACGTGTGGGGCTTTTTAAAGTATGGCACTTTTCTAATTACAGAGAATTTCAAAGAAGGATAAAAGCTAAATATTAACTCTCACCCAGAGATATCATCTGTGAATATATGGCTATAGAGCTTACAGTCTTGTTTTTACACATATATGTTATTTAAAACTATGAAATCCAGAGAAATAAAGGGGGATAAATAGAGAGGGGTAAGTTAGGGTAAATTAGGAGTTTGGGATTAACATACACACACTACTATATGTAAAACACATAACCAACAAGGACCTACTGTATAGCACAGGGACCTCTACTCAATAGTTTGTAATAACCTATAATGAAAAAGAACCTGAAAACGAATATACATACACACGCTCGCACACACACATATGTATATATATGTATATCCGAATCACTGTGCTGTACACCTGAAACTAACACAACACTGTAAACCAACTGTACTTCAATAAAAAATATATATATTTAAATAAATAGTTAAAAAAACTATGAAATCAAGATCATATAATATACATTGCGCGTTATTTTGATTTTTTTTTTTTTTAATTTGGAAGCCTATTTTGAAACTTTTCTGTTGCTTTTCTGGCTTGGAAGCCTTTCCCCAATTAAAGATTAATTGAAATGCCCTTTATCTTACAGGAAAATATAAATTAAATGGAATCAAGAAAAAGTAAAATAACCTGGAAAGGTTTGGGAGTCGGGGGAGAGAATGGGATTAAAAAAAAGTTATCAAAGAACCACCTAGAATAAAGTCTTATAAATCTAGACCAGTTGGGACAAGTGACCTCTTTCAAAGTGTAAAACGAGAAATGGCTTCCGTGCTGTATGATCTGCTCAGATCACTAAGAGGAAGGAGAGCTTCAGCCACACGTGAACTTCACTTCCATCTGACAGCTACTAACCAGGTATATGATTTGGGCACGTGACGTATCCCAGCTGAACATCTGTAAAATATGGCTAATAATCACTAGCATTTATTTAGCCTTTCCATGCGGCAGGCGTTTTTACTAGCACCTTCTGATTCACTCACAAAGAATCAGAGGAGGGACTTCCCTGGTGGTCCAGTGGTAAAGAATCTGCCTTCCAATGCAGGGGACACGGGTTCGATCCCTGGTCAGGGAACTAAGATCCCACATGCCGCGGGGCAACTAAGCCCGCGGGCCGCAACTGCTGAGCTCGTGCCGCCGCAACGAGAGAGCCCGCCTGCCGCAAACTACAGAGCCCACGCGCCCTGGAGCCTGTGCGCCACAACTAGAGAGAGAAAACCCTCACGCCACGACTAGAGAGAGAAAACCCGCACGCCACAACTAGAGAGAAGCCCCCGCGCCGCAACAAAGATCCCGTGTGCCGCAACTAAGACCTGATGCAGCCACAAATAAATGAAATAAATAAATAATAAAAAAATAATCAGAGGAGTTCTCTGATCATCTCCACTTTGCAGGAGACAGTGAGGGCCAGAGAGGTTAAGTCAACTGCTCAGCATCACACAGATCATGGGGCCATAGTATGGCGCTAATTTCACCACAGGTAAAGGCATAAAGCAGGGGAGATGCACTTTCCAGCTGCCTTAATCTACCTTTGCTGAACACTACATCTTGAAGCTCTCTGCATCTCTTCTGATATTTCACAAACACTCAGCATACGAAACTTGCTTGTGCATCTTCTCACGTCCCCTAGAGTCATTTCAAGAACACTTTTATTCAGACACATCTCTCCGCACTGGCACCATTTGTAAAGAACCCTGGGCTGACACTCTCCCAAGATACGAAAGTGATTTTGTGTCATGTTTGTATCATGTTTTGTACCATGTGTCAGCAACCTATGAAAATGCTTCTGTATCAAACATATGTTAAAATGTTTGGAGAAGATGCTGAAACATTTTCTCCAGCTTTTTTTCCCCAACGATTCAGGCGTACAATGAAAGCATATTGGATTTTTCTTCCAAGAGCTACCATGGCACATTTTAAATTGCCATGGTTCCATTTTAATAAAGTGCAAGGCACCTATATCCCTGTGAGGTAGATCCTGTTGAAAAATCTGTTCAACTTGCCTACTCGGTGCTACAGAAATTACTGCACGTCTCTGCCCTCCATTCACAAACATCCTCCCTTTTATGGGCAAGGCTTCTCAGCAGCTTTTTCTAGCAGTAGGCTTTAAAGCAAACGCAAATCCAGCTAGGCCCCAGGATGCAGCGGACCCAGCCCTGAGTTCTCCCACTGATCTTTCCTGGTTAATCAGGTGTGGTTGGTTCTGCAAGAGAAGAAATACATGTATATTTCTTTCTACTCGTTGCCCACTACTGCTATCTGCCTGCCAGCCCTGCTTGCAGGTTGAACACCCCTGTGCTTTTGTAAACACTCCCAGCTGTGGTTTAAAGGCCAGAGGATTGTTTATCAACCTAAAGAAACCGAAGTATAAAGTTCTGTATCTAAAAATCTTAAATCAGTCCATCAGCTCCTTTCCCAACCTGGTCCTCTTAAAATCTTTCAACAGAACTACCGTACGCTCCGGCAATTCCACTCCTGGATATACATCTGAAAAAAAAATGCAAACGCTGATTGGAAAAGATACACACACCCCAACGTTCACAGCAGCACTATTTACAATAGCCAAGATAAGGAAGCAACCTAAATGTCCACTGCCAGATGGATGGATAAAGAAGATGTGGTACATATATACGGTGGAATATTACTCAGCCATAAAAAAGAATGAAATCCTGCCATGTACAGCAACATGAATAGACCTAGAGATGATCCTACTAAGTGAAGTAAATCAGACAGATACTGTATGTTATCACTAATATGTGGAATCTAAAAACTAATACAAATGAATGTATACGTAAAACAGTCTGTATAGAGAACAGACTGGTGGTTACCAGTGGGGAGCGGTTGGGGAAGAGGTGGGAGGGGATGTATGGAATTGAGAGGTACTACCTATTAAGTATAAAATACATGGGCTTCAGGGATATATTGTACAACACAGGGAAATGTGGCCATTATTTTGCGGTGAATTTAAACAGAGCACAACCTATAAAAATGTTGAATGGTTATGTTGTACACCTGAAACTAATACAATGTTGTAAATCAAGTATATTTCAGTTTAAAAAGAAAAATAAGTAGAAAGTTATTGCGTTTCTTGAAACCTTATCAAAAATGAGCTGCATTCATTCATCAGAAACAAGAAAACATAGGCTTCATTTGCTAGATAAACTAAAAGTTTCTTTGTATATACTTGCTGGATCTCAAAAACTAGAAACACACACATTAGGAAACTAATGTTGAACTTGTGACAATTCACGGCTTTACAACTGCAAATAAATTGCAGGCTATCTTTTGCCCGTATTTTCCTTTTGCATTTCATCTCGTTCTTTAAACTCAAGAAGCAATGCAGGTGAACGAATGTTCTCTTTGGGCTTTCAGCTACACGGTTTGTCTCTGCACGTTGCATTCCTGTTGCCAGCTCTTGGTGAATTTCAGACCCTTCTCCCCAGTACGGCTCACAAGTTATATAGTTCCAGTTGGAAGGAAACAAGAAATGGGGGTCACAGGTGGCTCTATGGAATTCAGCTATAGAGCAGAGAAAGCTATTGTTCGGCAGTTAACTGGGTACCATTGACCTTCGAAGACTTGACCACAATTACTCAGATCAGAGAAAAAGATTGTTCAGTGTGGACGGGTCTTAACCAGCTAAAGAAAATATAACAATTCAACTAAAATTCAGACATTGGTGTTGACCACCCCCACCCAAGCAAGGTCTATGGGAGAGGTTATCTGGGCTCTACAAGGAATTCTGCTGAACTAGACATTCTCTCAACCCTAGAATAGACACAGCACCTGCGACCAGCCACAGAGGTGTCTCCCTGCATGTGAGCTACACGACTCTCTTTTGGCCAGCTTCCTGAAATGCTAAAGAACAGTCTGATTAAGACTGCATTCCTCTAGAGAAGGTACTGACCGTATAGGAGGTCTCATTTCTGCAAATAACACGTTGACACTCAGGTTCCTAAAGGAAATCTGCAGGTTAATAGCCGAGATGCCACTGGGCAGTCTTCGCTGAGACTTCGGCACTGCTTCCTGAGTATTTGGTTTATTTGATTATTGGTTTTACCCGAGAACCAGCACAGCTGCCCCTGACACCTGGCCTCTCGCCAGATGTTACCACCTAAACCGGAGCACTGCTGACGGCCAGCGTGGCTGGTACAGCCAGGCTGTGTTGCTCTCCTCGGGAACATCAGGCACGTCGTGGGACCACAACATCATGCTAACCCACAGAGTGACATTCATTGGTTCTTTGTAATGATAGCATCTGACTTTTCCTCTCTTTAGATAACCTGTCATAGAATTACCCGGACTTTCTTTTTCTTTCTTTCTTTTTGTTTTTGCGGTACACGGGCCTCTCACTGTTGTGGCCTCTCCCGTTGCGGAGCACAGGCTCCGGACGCGCAGGCTCAGCGGCCATGGCTCACGGGCCCAGCCGCTCCGCGGCATGTGGGATCTTCCCGGACCGGGGCACGAACCCGTGTCCCCTGCACCGGCAGGCGGACTCTCAACCACTGCGCCACCAGGGAAGCCCACCCCTACTTTCTAATAGTCTGCAAGCCAAAGCCACATCCAGCTTCCTTCCATCGTTCCTGAAATCGCTTAACACAAGCCCACGTCCTTTAAGTCCTTCCTAACCCCCTCTTACTAAATACCGCCTATGGTTTTCATTCTCTCTTGCTGAAAAGTCAGTGGACCCAATTTTGTTCAGGTAGAAGTGTATCTAGTGGTATCTGTTTAAGAGCAGGGATACACCACCTGGGAAAATAAAGAGAATAGTAATGCCTCATGGGATCTTTTAATTTATTTTTTAATTTTTATTGGAGAATTGACGATTTACAATTTCATGTTGGTTTCTGCTGTACAGCAAAGCAACTCTGTTCTACATACACATGTACCCACTCTTCTTTAGATTCTTTCCCCATATAGGTCGTTACGGAGTATTGAGTTCCCTGTGCTATATGGTAGGTCCTTATTAGTGATCTATTTTATATATAGTAGTGTGTATATGTCAGTCCCAACTCCCAATTTACCTCTACCCCAACCCTGGTAACCATGAGCTTGTTTTCTACATCTGTGACTCTATTTCTGTTTTGTAGATAAGTTCATTTGTACCCTTTTTTTTTAAGATTTCACATATAAGCGATATCCTATCGTATTTGTCTTTCTGTCTGACTTACTTCACTCAGTCTGACTTCACTCACTTCACTCTGTCTCACTTACTTCACTTCACTTACTTCACTCAGTCTGACCATCTCTAGGTCCATCCATGTTGCTGCAAATGGCATGATTTCATGCCAGCACTGGGATCTTTGTAAGAATGAAGTATGATAATACGCGCAAATGTTGGGGAAAGTTCTTGGAAGTTCTTGAAAGTTACAAAGTGGATGATGAGGATGGTATTACCCTTATTAGAGCAGTAATAGAGCATGAGTGCTAATTACAGGCACTAATTAGAGCATCTTTCATTGGAGAAAGATGTTAGCCAGTTTTTGCATCCCCAAGTCCAATCAACGCTGTGCCTGGGACAAGAGAACATTTATGTGTCTGCAGAGACACAGGGTTTTCATAAACAGCTGTCAACTCACCCCACATCGTGCACCCTGCTGAGGACATCTCACTCAGCTTTCTCTAACTGGTATTAAGCTTCCTCTCATATTTGGGCCCTTAACTGAATCAGAATGTGTGGCCTCCGTGGCCCAGAACTTCACCATCAACACTGCAGAGGATACTATGCTACTGTTAACATTAATACACACTGGGCACCTCTACATCCTCCAGGACCTCTGTGGTTTTAAGCCCAATGGTCTGACTAATTAGGAAAGCGATATAAAAACCCTGACATTTTAGAATTTTTTTCCCTAAAAAAGATCCAGATGGATATCAACCACTGAGGCAACAAATCTTAAGCGTTATCCACGTCGCTCTGGAACTGGATCCTGTAATAGGGAAGAACAAAACTGACCCCATATTAGACCTGTTCCTTTTCCTTTGGTGCTTTGTCGCCTGTGCTTAGTCACACTGGCTCTGCACCTTTTGTAAACGAATGTTGCCTCTAGCCTGAGACATACAGGAGAGCCATTCTCAGGGCTCTGACCTTCTAAAGGTGTAACTTTAAAGGTGTAACATTCCATTCATATACAGATAAAAAGTTGCAGAGCAGAGAATACCATGTGTCTCGTCGGAGGTTTACAGGACCATCTTTACCTGACCTATGTGGAGAGCTGCAAGAGCAAAGGATTCCAGCACCAAGAAGTCTGCAACAACTAACCATGCCCCTCCCTCACCTTGTCTTTAAAAATGCTTTGCTGAAACCCTTCGGGAAGTTTAGGGTTTTGGGGCACGAGCCACCGGTCTCCCTGCATGGCCATGCAATAAACCTTGCTCCACTCCAGACTCTGATGTTTCACTTTGTTTGGTGTCACTGGGCATGAGGCACAGAAACTTGCGGTCAGTAACACTTCCAACCATATCTCCAAAGATGACTAGCCAGGTGGTCGGCAAGGATGCGCTCAAGCCCTCTGAGCCTTGCTGTACTTTTGGCAGAGGGAAGAAAGTAGCATCTTTTCTTTATTTTGGTCTTGCGTAATGAATGGGGCATCACAAGCAGAGATCTTTACAATAGGATTGAGGGAAAGAGTAGGAGCCATCATTATAACGATTACTCTCAGTGTTATATGCATTATATAGTGTCATATTGTAATGATTACTCTCAGTGTTATATGTGTTATATAGTGTTATAATGATTACTCTCAGTGTTATATGTGTTATATAGTGTTATAGTATAATGATTACTCTCAGTGTTATATGTGTTATATAGTGTCATATTACAACGATTACTCTCAGTGTTATATGTGTTATATAGTGTCATATTACAACGATTACTCTTAGTGTTATATGCGTTATATAGTGTTATAATGATTACTCTCAGTGTTATATGTGTTATATAGTGTTATAATGATTACTCTCAGTGTTATATGTGTTATATAGTGTTATAATGATTACTCTCAGTGTTATATGTGTTATATAGTGTTATAGTATAATGATTACTCTCAGTGTTATATGTATTATATAGTGTCATATTATAACGATTACTCTTAGTGTTATATGCGTTATATAGTGTTATAATGATTACTTTCAGTGTTATATGTGTTATATAGTGTTACATCATAACGATTACTCTCAGTGTTATATGTGTTATATAGTGTCATATTATAACGATTACTCTTAGTGTTATATGGTGACGAAATCCCCAAGGCAGGAGATTTTCCTATTTACATTTAAATATGTATCATAACCTCCAAGAAAACATCAAAAGAGATAAACCCTTTTTCCTAAATCATTTAAGCATAACAGCAAGGAAGAGTCATCCTAAGGAGGTTGGTTTAATCTGGCTGTTACAGAATATAAATTCTAATGTTCTAATGTACTGATTTGGAATATACTTAAATATTGAAACTTGATATAAAAAGCTTTTATATCAAGAATTCTGTAATAGTTATTGATACGTGGAAGTTTTGGGGCCTTTTGTTTTAACCTTTTTGCAATTCACTGGAATCTTTCTCTAAAAAATAGATACACAGTTTGGAAATTCTTTTTTATTACTGTGTTATTTTTAGTAAATCATGTTAGTAAGAGTAGGATTTTTTTCATTCTTATCTGTGTAACCAAACACGTCTAATAATGAGGCAGGCTGGGACCTGGGACCCTTTATAGGAGGGCTTGCACCTGGACAACTGTCTCCTCGAGCAATAGATACAAAGAAACTATAAGGGACTAAAAATAACTGCATGCCTGTGCAGTTGGGGCTAATTATGGACAACAAGATACAAAAAGACAAAAAACCCAACGGCCACTTTTGAGAAGCTGGGAGCAAATCCAGGGTCCCGGGCACGATCCCTGCAAAGGGCACCACCAAGGGGGTGGGCAGTCCACCTAAGCCACCCTCTGGATCCACCCTCCCTACCCTCACCCCATATAAGGAACTGACCAGCTCATTTCCCCCCCATTACTCGTTCTCTCCCTCATGCTGCAGCAGGAGCCCCAGTGAGCCTTCCCTGAATTCCTCGTCTGACCTCTTATCAATTTCTATTGATTAAATAGACCAAAAACCCAGATCATTATCAATAAAATTTGTTTATGGCCAATAAACAGCATAGTCAGCAAAATTTCTTCGTTGTGACTGTTTCTTCTCTTTAGGTCAGACAGACAATTTCTAAGACCAAAGATCAATTCTACTTTGGAATACAGTGTGATAACTACACACATATATTCTTCACGCCCCTTCACAGGTATTCCACGAGTTTATGTGATGGATGGGACACATGGGTTGCATCTGAAGAGCTAACCGTCACAACTTGGCAGGCATTACACATTTATTACATATTAAGTGCTGACTCATATCATATGTAAGGACACCTCAGAGGAGGTCTGATCTAGGGAAATCGCCTGCCACAGCAAGCCAGGATCTTACCTATGAAATGACTTACACATGAATCCCCGTACTTCTGAGCCAAAAAATGTCCTAAACCTTGCTTTTTAACCCCAGCAAGATTTATGTTGCAAACATAAATCAGCAAGAGCCTTTAGCCATGCAGACGTTACCCAGTGAACTGTATAAACCAAATGAAATGGAGAGAAAAGAAAACAGAGCCTACAGTTAATATAGAACCAGCAGACATACGCGGGGCTCACTTAACATAGTTCACTTAAGAAATGGCATAATTTACCATTTGCAGCAACACGGATGGACCTAGAGATGATCATGAAATAAGTGAAATAAGTCCGACAGAGACAAATATCATATGATACTGCTTATATGTGTAATCTAAAATATGACATAAATGAGCTTATTTACGAAACAGAAACAGACTCATAGGTATAGAAAACAAACTTACGGCTGCCAAAGGAGAAAGGGGGAAAGGGATAAATTAGGAGTTTGGGATTAACAGATACACACTACTATATATAAAATAGGTAAACAGCAAGGACCTACTGTATAGCGCAGGGAGTATATTCAATCTTTTGTAATAAACCATAATGGAAAAGAATATGAAAAAGAATATATATATACACACACACACATACACATATATAGTTATATATGTGTATGTGTGTGTGTGTATATATATATAGTTATATATGTGTATATACATATATATGTATGTATATATAACTGAAGCACTGTGCTGTACACCTGAAACTAACACAACATTGTAAATCAACTCTACTTCATTAAAACGTAAATAAATTTTAAAAAAGAAAGGCATAATTTGAAATTGCTTTTTATTATGCTTAGAAAGCGGCGGGCCACATTCATCAAGAGAGAGTCCCAAATTTCTTACAGAAAATTGCTGACTCACGGATCACAATCATAGTTTTGAGAAGATTTTCACCTGCAGAATGAGAGCCCTGAGGAAAGGCAGGGCGGCTGGGTGCGCATCTGAGAACACTGAAGGGAAAAGCAGTGCATTCGACGGTAAAAAACCCCAGCCCAAACCATTCTCGGAACCAAGTAGAATGACCTGATCCTGGAAGCTGTCTGAGAGTCTTGGCTTTTAAATATGAAACCCACTACCTGTATGTTGAGGTAAACACCAAGTCCTGCCAGAGCCCTTGGGAAGGCAAACTGGTTACTAATTCAACTTAGGACGAGCCAAAACCCTATGAACGAAATGAAGGACAAATCCAAGATGCAATACATTAGGTTCTATTTTCTTAGAGTGGAAGCTGTTCGATTTTCTTTTTTGGTTTTTTAATCTTATTTTAAAGCAAAGGGAAATTTCACACCATGGACACTCACTTAAAGGATGTGGGACATACAAAATTAATTGGTTAAGGAACTCGAAGGAACTAGTAGGAACTGTCTATTTGCTGCTGCATTGAGCTGGAAGTGCCCTAGAATCAGGGAGCACCTGCCGTCAGTTGCCTGTTTCTAACCAGCCTGGCGCGTGCGTGGTATGAACTCAACAGGAATTTGTGTTAAATGCATGAATGGAGACTTAAAAAATTAAATATTCTTTTAAACCCGGACGACTGTCTTGCACACCAAAAGTATATACACAAAAACACCTTTATTGACAATGAATTGCTGTCTTTCTTTTGGATTCGTATTCACTCAAAATGCAAATACACTTACATTATAAAATTGATGGATGGCTTCCCCGGTGACGCAGTGGTTGAGAGTCCGCCTGCCGATGCAGGGGACACGGGTTCGTGCCCCAGTCCGGGAGGATCCCACATGTCGCGGAGCGGCTGGGCCCAGGAGCCATGGCCGCTGAGTCTGCACATCCGGAGCCTGTGCTCCGCAATGGGAGAGGCCACAACAGTGAGAAGCCCGTGTACCGCAAAAGAAAAAAAAAAAAAAAATTGATGGAATAAAAAGATAACACTTGTTACAATGGGCTACATGTTTCTCAAACTGGATACTGTCTATGTATATGAGACCAAAAGTATCCCTAGGCAAAAAGAGAGGGCAGGATTTTTTTTTTTTTTTTTTTTTTTTGCGTTACGCGGGCCTCTCACTGTTGTGGCCTCTCCCGTTGCGGAGCGCAGGCTCAGCAGCCATGGCTCACAGGCCCAGCCGCTCCACGGCATGTGGGATCCTCCCGGATCAGGGCACGAACCCGTGTCCCCTGCATCGGCAGGCGGACTCTCAACCACTGCGCCACCAGGGAAGCCCCCAGAGAGGGCAGGATTTTAGGCACATCTACTCCTAGAAATACTACAAGGTACACTGAGGAAATGAAAACAGCAGTGTTTCATTTGATGTGAAGGGTGGGACAGGAAATGGAAGACAGGGCAGAGGGGGCAAAGATACGCTTTTCTTTTTGTGTCACTCAACATCAAGCCAATTTATTTGTTCTTTCTGGTTCAGCAGGGTTTGGATTTTTTTTTTTTTTTTTTTTTTTGCAGTACTTGGGCCTCTCACTGCTGTGGCCTCTCCCATTGCGGAGCACAGGCTCCAGACGCACAGGCCCAGCGGCCATGGCTCATGGGCCCAGCCGCTCCGCGGCATGTGGGACCTTCCCGGACCGGGTCATGAACCCGTGTCCCCTGCATCGCTAGGCGGGCTCTCAACCCCTGTGCCACCAGGGAAGCCCAGGGTTTGGGTTTTTAAAAGAGGAATCTCGGGTTACCAAAGGGAAAAGGTGAGGGGGAGGGATAAATTAGGAGTTCGGGATTAACATATACACACCACTATATATAAAATAGATAATCAACAAGGACCTACTGTATACACAGGGAGCTCTACTCAATATTCCATAATAACCTATAATGGAAAAGAACCTGAAAAACAATGGGTATATGTATACGTATAACTGAATCACTGTGCTGTGCACCTGAAACTAACACAATATTGTAAATCAACTATACTCCAATATAAAATAAAAATTAAAGTAAAAAACAAAACAGGAATCTCTTGGGGCCAATGAGGTACGTGGCTTACACACTCAGGGGTGTCTTCCCCCATTCTTTTGGGTTCCACCACCTTTTACACGAAAAAACACACCCTTTTTCGATATTAGACAACCGTGATGGTCATTTTCTGCACAGATTTCAATGTTTCATGTCCCTGAAGATTTAGAGAATACGGCTGTTTATGGCTGACTGTAGCCAGACAAGAAGAAGGTCAAGACGAAGTATCAAGATGTAACTAGATGTTTCAGGATTTATATTAGATGCCGCCACAGTCCGGTCAATATTGCAATTTGACAAATATGGCATTTGCATCAAGGGTGTCAAGTTTCCAGAACCACTCAATGTCCCAAAGCCCGAAATAACAACTGAGCATTCTTTTAAAATTACATTTTACTTTCGAACTACCTAAACGTTGAAAAACTTTTTTTAAAACAATTCCTTCACAAGAATTATACTGGAAACTTTAAGAAGAAGCTATGATGGAGATCCCGTAAAGATGTACACACCCGCGTTCTCTCACAATGTGATGTATCCATATTTTGATGTGCTGCATTTGTGACTAAAATGAGTCCCCCGCCCCCCCCCCCAAAAAAATGGTCAGATGATATTGATACATTTCTTGGACCTTTAAGGTCATGTTAACAAATGGTTGAAGTCACATGGCATACCCATTATGTGAGTGCCCAGAGTCCTAGGTGTTACAAAGGCATTTGAGATGGTGCACCTCTAAGCAGTGTGCCCTGTCTTCATGAACAGGGTAGCATTTATGGTCTGACGTGGAGCCCTCATGACACAGCTCTTGGTCATCTTAGCACCCAGCCCCGGCCAGTTCTTCTGGGAAAGGTCCTTGCCTGGTTCTCAAGCCCACAGGTTAATAAGAATAAGAAAATGACAGGTTTAAGGGATGGGAATAGGGCCACCCTTTGATCTCTCATTGTAGTGTGGGGAAAGAAAAGTGAAGGAAGATTTCCAGTGGTTGGAGAAGCAACAGAAAATAAGCACCAACTCTAAATGCCCAATAACAATTTTACTAATGAAAATCATCTTTTCACTAAGAGTCCCAAATTTTATTACAACCCAAGCAAAAGTAAATAACATGTCGGCATTTGGCTCAAAGCCTGAATAATTTGGGGGTTATGAAGAATACATTAAGAAATGGTAGAAAACTACACCAAAATGGGATCTCAAAAGACTTAATCATTCTGAAAACATATTCACCTTCCCAAATGAATTTTATTTGAACCCTGTCCTATTTTATTCACCTCTTTTTAGTACGGGGCTTAAGCACGCCTTTGTAACTAGAAATCATATGGCATTAAAAACTAACTAGCACATTTAATTTCCCTTCTCTTTGTTAAGTCATCATTTTAACAGGTTACAATACAAGCAGAAATGAATGACCACTGACTACCAAAAAGATGAGTTGAAATTCTTTCCCTTAAAGAATATTCCTTATTTTTTAAATAATCACTAAGGATGCCGCTGCATTTCTTTTCTTCAGAAACAGCAACAAGTATTCCAGTGGTATATATTGGTAAATATTTAAAATCACTACTTTAGCAACTGGTTTTGTCATTTCTGAAGGAATTCAAGTGGGAGGTGAACAGTGGTAAATGCAAATCCTAAGTGGTTAATTTTCTCCTCAAACCCTGAATGATTTACATTTATATGGACTCTAAACATTACCTAAATTAAAACTATACTTGCTAACAAAACAGTGGAGGCAAATGCAAAATGAAACACGCAGATATGAGCCCAAGATCCGTGTAACTACTATGCTTATAACGTGTACTTGCTGAATGGATACATACAACATTCTCTCTTTTCCATAAGTTTGCAGTTTTAAGGAAATTTCTTAAAATGAGGTCTTTACCTGGTCAAAAGCATAGAATTAGCAACTCAAGTTCGCTCTGAATTCAAGTTGAGACATTGGGGTGTAAAAGGTCAAGTTCGGGGCTTCCCTGGTGGCGCAGTGGTTGAGAGTCCGCCTGCCGATGCAGGGGACATGGGTTCGTGTCCCGGGTCTGGGAGGATCCCACATGCTGGGAGCGGCTGGGCCCTTGAGCCATGGCCGCTGAGCCTGCGCGTCCGGAGCCTGTGCTCCGCAACGGGAGAGGCCGCCACAGTAAGAGGCCCGCGTACCGCAAAAAAAAAAAAAAAAAAAAAAAGTCAAGTTCGGCCCCGTAATAAAATGTGGTGTGCGCTGCCATGTCCTGTTGGTTTGCTGTTTGGTTTGCTTATACGTTCCTTTTAAGAACTGGCTGCAGACTGGGCTCCTTTTACACAGTTTTATAGAGGGGAGCTCAATGAGGCATGGGCTAGCTTCGAACTTTTTGTCTTGTACTGAGGCGAGATTTACGTAACACAGAATTAACCATTGGAATGCGTACGACGCAGTAGACACCAGAGGTCCCTATTTCAGCTGGATTCAACCCTGACCTCAGGCAGTCTCATCTACCCTCTGCTAACAGAACAGACACCTCTGCGTCATAAGTCTCCATCTGTACTTTTCTTCTATTACTTCTCTTGTTACATTTTAACCTTCATGGCGATTTGGACTTGAGACTCAAAGTCTAAGCGGATCCCACACCTAGTTATTCCAAGGGGACAGAGAATCAATCAGTGAACGAAATATTGCTAAACATGGATAAGGAACTGCAATTTCATGTCTTGGTTCAGTAAGATGAATCCATGAGCACTAATGCCAGGTGGAAGTAAGGCAGGTGTCACCTTACCTGTCATGTACACGTAAGTGACTCAACTGGCAAGCACCAGTGTGCTGCAGTGTGGAATGCTAACATCAGGAAATACTTCTCTGCTGGTTGGTGAAATGCTGCTGCCCGGAGCCCTGAAAAAGGTTTCCTGCTTGCTGCCCTGCTAAGACCACCCCCCATCTCCTCCACGATCCAGAAACCCAAAATGGTAACTCCTGGCTCACTAAGTCAGGACTCTGATACAGAGCCTACCATCCGAAAGAACTGACTGATGGGCTGGTAGGTTGGTGAGTCTACTGTCTTCTGCATTAAATATTTTGATCCTACTTTTTAGGCACGATGTACATCACAGAACTCTTTACTACATCGGTTTAGTGATTACTGATTTTGAGTTGCTATGATCTTTATTTCCCACAGAAGGATAGGAGAGTTCCCACATTTGAACTTCAAACAGATGGCCTCAGGATAAATGATAAAAGGCTAATGCTGCTAACTTTACATCATTGATATCTTCAAAAGTTAACAGACAGAAATCCCACTGCAAATTCAAGAAATACTAAATTCCAATGACTAATAATACATGTTTACAGTTCCACCTCTATCTTCAAATGTTTCATGTTCTCTAAATTTATACGTGTGCCAAAACTTTTATTTCCCAATAGCAGACCTTAAAAGTTCTCATACCAGAAAAGAAAATGTAACTATGAGGTGATAGATGTTAAGTAAACTGATTGTATTAAACATTTTGCAACATAGACAAATACCAAATTGTCCTGTTATACACCTAAAAGGAATATAATGTTACTTGTCGATTATATCTCAATAAAACTAGAAAATAACTCTCTCAAAGAGGCTCTCCATGTAAATTAATTAAGGAAGGAAGATTAATGAATTGGGCCAGTCGTATCAGACACTACTAGCAATCTTGCCCACACTACCCCCTTATATTGAAACCAATCATCTGGCCAATCTGGAGAAAAGAAGAGTATGATTGTTGGCCAAAAGGAAAGGAAGTTTATTTCCATTCCAATGAATCTCTCCCAACAACCACCATCCCCAATTCAGGAATACATATCTTTGCTTCGCAAGTAGGATTCTCTGGAAGTATCCTAGGAAATTTTCTTTTAAAATCTAAAGTTAATTTCCTTATAATGGACAGTTTTATTTTCACTGGCCAAAGAGTCTGCTGGGAAAGCAATAAGATGAGGTCACCTTTCAGAAAAAACATCACCCCTCTGCGAGCAGTGGGCTAAGGTCTCATGAGGTTTAGGCATCTTTGTTCCCCATCTTGTCCTGTTATCCATCCTCTAAGTTGGACCTCAGCAGAGTGCAGGTCCCACCACCACTGAGGGTCACGCCGGCATCCGTGAATCAGAGAGCGAGGGTACCAAATTCTTCCACAATACCTGGTTAAGTCTCTGTGCAAGAAACAATCATCACTCACCAGTGTCTAAAACCAGAAAAGAGTGCTCAGTGATCTCTTTGAATTAACAGGGAGCAAGTGTGAAAACAAAAAGTAAATAACACCACCTCCCAAACCCTGGATCCCAGCAAACCAAAGCTGCTCTAAAGGGCAGTGTGTGAAGCCACTGAATTTGAAAAGTAACGGCGAGGCATTAGAAGAAGGTCGCTCATTTTTGAGAAGTCCAGGAGTCACTTTAGAACTTGAGATGTAGTTAAAATTCCTTCTTAAAAACCCACATGAATCTTCTTTGTTAACTTTTAGGAACCTCCACTTAGAGATGGCTTGTGCCCACTTTGCAACTCCCAGGTAGGGCATCGAGGAGCATTTGCAATTGGATTTCGTAAGAGAGGGAAAATGTGGAGAGAAGACAGCACAGCAGCAGTTTTTGCTTTATATTTACAGCTTCGTAATTTAAGAAGAAAATGTGAGATACGGCCCTATGCATGGCTGGGACAAAGGCATATGTGCTGTAGCCAATGAGGAAAAATGCTTTTGCTTCTTTTAAAACTAGTAGGGAAGTTCTAAAGGTTCAGAATGATCATAATTATCTGAAATACCCATGCAAAGAGTTGAAGAAAAAAAAATCTCTGTTAGACACCTCTACTGTTTCGGTTTGTTTTTATAACTGTCAAAATCTGATAAAAATATAAAGATATGCAGATTTAGGGCTTCCCTGGTGGCGCAGTGGTTGAGAGTCCACCTGCCGATGCAGGGGACACGGGTTCGCGCCCCGGTCCGGGCAGATCCCACATGCCGCGGAGCGGCTGGGCCCGTGAGCCATGGCCGCTGAGCCTGTGCGTTCGGAGCCTGTGCTCCGCAACGGGAGAGGCCACAACAGTGAGAGGTCCGCGTACTGCAAAAAAAAAAAAAAAAAAGATATGCAGATTTAAAATACTGTTTAAAACCTTCAGTTTTCATTCAAGGTCAAATGCACACCACCAGCAAAACTGTCTCCATTCAAGCTAACCTACACGGAATGAAAATAAATCCTCCGCTGATGACACTAGCATCAGTACACGTTTCGAGGAAAATGAAACCTTTAGTATTTGCGAAAAAGCAACAGCTGCAGAAGTGGAAATAAGCACGATTTCCATAAAATTAGGATGTTGGATGTTGACAGCTAGGAGTTCACTCATTCTGCAATTAAAAAAAAAAATGTTGACGTTAATATACTCTCTCCTTTGTGACTGAGATTTCATTTCGCAATGTGAAGGCCAGAACACTGCCAGGAGAAATCATCCAGAAGATGTTTATTATCTGGTAAACTCTCAGTAGAGACAAAGACAATGTGAGCTATGACCTCAGCCGGCAAGGAGCTAAGAAATCGGTTACAGGAAGTAAACACCATGCACATGAAGAAACAAACCCATACAGAACGGAGTGTGGATTTTTCGGTACAAAACGAGAATGCCGTCGTGCGCCTTCGCTCTCAGAGAAGGGAAGTACAAATCAGGTAAGTGGTTCTCAACCAGGTTGATGCTTCCCACCCACTCCGCACCAGGGGACTCTTGGCAACACCTGGAGACATTTTTGGTTGTCATGACTGTGGGCTGTGAGGTGTTACTGGCATTCTAGAGGGCAGAGGTCAGGGATGCTGTTCACATCCCACAGTGTACAACAGAAACCCTCCACCAAGAAGAGAAACCCATTCTCAATGTCAGTCGTGCAGAGGTCCAGAAACCATGAAATCGACAATACGCTTAGAATTAGAGGTCATTTCTTTCCCCAGAACCAGAAGTTAAACAAACAGACAAACAAAATCCTCAAAAGTACTAGCAAACCAAGTCCAGCAGCATGTCAAGTGGATTATACACCGTGACCAAGTGGGGATTTACTGCAGGACGAAAGGGCAGTTTAATAGTCAGAAGTTGATTAATGTAATAGAGCAAGAGAAAAAAGAACAAAAACCACATGACAGTGCTTTAAAAAATTAACTCAGGGGCTTCCCTGGTGGCGCAGTGGTTGAGAGTCCGCCTGCCGATGCAGGGAACGCGGGTTCGTGCCCCGGTCCGGGAAGATCCCACATTGCCGCGGAGCAGCTGGGCCCGTGAGCCATGGCCGCTGAGCCTGTGCGTCCGGAGCCTGGGCTCCACAACGGGAGAGGCCACAACAGTGAGAGGCCCGTGTACCGGAAAAAAAAAAAATTAACTCAAAAGGGATCTGGTCTAAAACAAGATCTAAAACTGTATAACTCTTAGAAAAAAATATAGGAATAAAGTGGTGAGCGCTTAGGTCAGGTGAAGACTTCGTAGAAGCAACGCAAAGAGCAAAGGCAGAACGAGAAAAGAGATACATTGAACTTCATCGAAATGAAAAACATGTGTGTTTCAAAGGGCACCATCCCAAAAGTGGGAAGAAAACAAAATGAGAGGAAATATTTGCAAGTCCTGTATCTGCTAAGGAACATGTATCCAGAACACGCCATTTTAAAAAAACAAGCAAACAAACATAAAAACCCTCTTAACTCAATACTGAAAAGGTAAATACCCCACTCAAACACGGGCAAAGAATACGAGCACACATTTCTCCAGGGAAGATATACGAATGGCCAATACTCACACGAGAAGGTACTCAATGTCATCAGCCATCAGGGAAATGCACATCAAAAATGGTACCACTTTACACCCACTAGGAGGGCTGTAGTCAAAAAGACAGACAAGAACCGGTGTTGGTAAGGGCGTGGAGAAATTAGAACCCTCATGCTGGTGGGAATGTAAGATAGTGCAGCCACTTTTCTAGAAAAGAATTTGGAAGTTACTTAGCTGATTAAACAGCTTTATCATACGACCCAGCAATGCTACTCCTAGGTTTGTACCCAAGAGAAGCGAATACATATATCCCCACAAAAAACTTGGACGTGGATGTCCATGGCATTGTATTCATCATCTCCAAAAAGTGGATACAAACCAAATACAAATCAGAAGACAAATGGATAAAGAAAACATGTTATATCCATGCAATGGAATAAATATTTGGCCATAAATAATAACCACGTACTGATACATGCTACCACGTGGATGGATGTCGAAAACATCATGTTCAGTGAAAGACGTCAGACACAAAAGAGCACATAGCATATGACTCCCTTTGTATGAAATGCCCAGGAAAGGCAGATCCACAGGGAGAGAGGAGATTAATGGTTGCCTAAGTCCTTGGAGACTGAGAAGAATAAATATTGGGTTTCTCCTTGGAGTGATGAAAACATTCAAAAATTAGGGGGTGTTGATGGCGGTACAACTTTGTGAATATACGAAAGGCCATGGAACTGTACACGTTCAATGCACAACATGGTATATAAACCATTTTAAATAAAGGACACAGACAGTGAAAGGTGGGAGTGGAGACGAACCAGTGGGCCATTTACAAGAAGATGAAGAAAAACGAGGATGCAGCAAAGGCCACTGAAAGAACTCGGACTGTCCTAGAAAAGGCTAACAATGTATGAGTGGTCCTCAGGAGAACCGTGTTGGTGAACACTATGATTAAAGTCGAGGAAGTTAACTAACTGGAGATAAAGGGGGGAGAAACAGATAAATACGACTAAAATAAATATAACTAAGAAAGTGGATAGCATGGGGAACAAAGGAATGTAGAAATGGATAAGGCCATTTGCACAAGATTCTTTTTTGGAAAGATGTGAACTCTTATGCCTGGTTTAACAAAGAAGTATTACAGGAAAAGATGGGTGATATTTCTACATGGTATTATAAGTTTATATTATAAAGAAGGGACAAGAGGATATATATATGTATATCCACATATCTCTCTCTATATATATCATATATATACCTATCTCTCTACAAATATCTCTCTCTATATATCATATATATACCTATCTCTATTTATCTCTATAATATATATACACCTATCTCTATGGGTATCTTTATATAATATATACCTACCTCTCTCTATATATCTAAATATTATATATATATATACCTATCTCTCTATATCAATATCTATCTATCTATCTATCTGTCATATGCCAACTGAGCCTCTACACCATTACTGGGATATATTAGTAAAGATGTAGCAGCCACTTTGAGAGACAGAAAACATTTCTCAATGCAAACTGGAAACAATTCTTTATTCCAAAACTGTTTTCCCAACTCCGGTACAAATCTTGGGTGTCTTTGGTAGAATTCGTAGTGTTTCTCTGGGAGATGATCTCATACCTCTGTCTAGAGTGAAATGTGTATCTTTATAATAATGCATGTATTCAAGCCACCTGTTGAGGACTGGACCCACTGCACAGGACACAGCCTTTTCCCCCATAATATCAGAGTCTAGAATAAAAGCCTCTGTACTGAACACAACAAAAACCAGGGCCTGCAGTCTCAAATAATTAAAGGGATCAAGAGTCTCGCAATTGATTTATTTGCATGAAGACCCCAGCTCAACCATGTCTAATGGCTGTTATGTCAGAGGAATGTTGCATTTCCCATTCTAAAATAATTCTGATTTTTTTACACTGAGAATTGTACACTTCTTTCCAAAGAGCTATTATTATTATTTTTTTTAATCAAAGGAAAAGCTGCCCTACCCATTAGACGGGACTTACCCAATCCATATGTTACTAAGTAATCTTATTTGAAAAATACATTTTACATTGTTAAATGCACGGTGTATCTGCCGTGTCTGCGTTACGTTTTGATCCCTCAGACATTCGCTTTGGGCCTTATGTCCCCAAGGATTTATTTTCATAAAGCCCATGACTGATTGATGTATGATTGGACAATACCAGGAGAGTTATATTAGAACAGAATATGCCCTTTTGCAGTATCACTGCCGTGGTGAGTGTGGACATGTGCATATTCACTCCACGCTTCCTGTAAAACGTGCAATGCATCCTTCCAGGCAAATGTGCGGGGAAAAAAAAGAAAAGTGATCTGCAGGCCACGATTTGTCCAGTCCTGGAGTGTTTCAGCCTCTGTGGTCTTTAAAACTCCCACTCTGATTGCCTTTTAGAGATTGTTCAATGATCTGACTTGGAAGGATTAATTCCTTGAATACATCTAGGGAAGGAAGAAAAGGTACATAGAAAGAATGCAGGTATTTCTCTTTCAGGCATTGTTTTAAAACCATTTATCTGATGGAATGATTGCCAGAGACTTAATCTCTAGCTCACCCCAATCAAGCTAATGTATCTTGGCGCTTAAATTGAATACTCCTCCTTGGAACTTTCCAGTTTCTCCGCTGCCCGATACTCAAATGCCCATCACACCTTTCCTTTCATTCAGAGTGATGTTCATGTGTGTTCTTCCCCGTTAAGACAGACACCACTTTATCCTGATCAACGAAAAATGATCAAGCCTTCTTTTGCTAGGTGAGAAGCAAAATGAGGAAAGCACACAGAGCAGAGAAAGTGGTTTCTTTCACGTAGAACGGATCATCTTAAGAGATTCTGTTTTGGATGTAAACATGTCCAGGAAAAGAGCATTTTAAAAAAATGTATACCCCGTTGTGATTATTACTGACATGACACCCCGGAATCAATTAAGTGGAAAATATGTACTTATTAAATATAATAAGAGTATCTGAGCATTGAGTGTATCGGGGCATTGTGATTTCCAAAAATGGCTACGCGTGTACAAGTAACAGGCCAACTTCTTTTAAGAAATTCTGAACCGTTCACAAAGAGATCAAGGAAATTCTCCGTCAGAAGGCACACGCTAGTCGATAATTTTGTGCATTTGAGATTGAAAAAAAAAGTCTCTTCTGCCTCTTCATCACCACCCCGCATCCCTTCACATTGTCTTTATTTGCTGCAGACTTTTTTACTTTCCTCTGTGGCCCTCTGTCGCCTCACAGCGAGGGACCCTCTTTGTTCCTTGGCTCGTATCAACCTCTGCATAAAAGGCATCTGTCTCATGTCAGGGTCTTTATTCCACCGCAGGGGCTTCCATATCTACCCCCCGCCGTGTGCCTGCAAAATCCCAGAGGCAAGAGAGGTCATCCACAACCAAGCCAATTCCTTCACCGCAGAACAAACCAAATTAATGCAATGGGCATTTTTGGCCACCAGGAGGCAGAAGAGGAAAACCCAAGTAAATGATCATTGATACGAAACCGGGCTATGATGTTTTTGTCCAGAGTTCTGGTTCTTAGCAACACACGAGCAACAACAGAGTCCAGATTACAGCATTTCCGAATGAGTATTAAAATGCACAGAGAGCTATTGATGAAGATGATGAAAGACACTGGGGGGAGGGGCAGGGCAAGGGGGAAGCATCTTGTTTATTTTCTTTTTGGCATAACTTTAGGATCAGGGAAGCTACGCCAGCCCTCCCTTCCCCCATGCACTGTGTCCATCCTATGACTGTGTTATCTAGGGGGTATACCTCCCTCTAACCCTCAGTCCGTCTTGAGACACATCAGGGAGCTTTGCAGACATGAGTCCGGGAGCCTGTTGCCAGGCTGGCCGATCACCTCCCCCGCCCACCACAGAGGGTCTTATTCTAAGGGCTTTCAATCTTTCCTTCCACCCTCTTTCCGTTCTGGGGTTGTGACTGGTCCCACATCAAGTGCCTGGCCTCTGCCCCCCGTTTTCTCACACTTCTCCCAAACTTCCTGTACTTTTCCACTGTATCTTTTCCCTCACTGCAATACTTCATCCTTCCTGTCTACCCATTTAGCTTCTTAACGGCATTCTTCCATCCCTAAATAATGCGCAGTTTCTCTCTGAGGATGGATTAAAGGAAGCTTTTCCCGGTTACAAATCTGATCGGGGAAATCTGGGCAGAGAGGGAAGAGGATGGACTTAGGGGGTAGCATGGAGATCCTTGAAAGGAAAGACGATATTTTTTTCTTTATAGATGAACTTTTTTTTTTAATAGATGAACTTTTGACTTGATAAGGAAGATGTGTTTCATGAGTGATTTAAAAGAAAATCCAACCCAATCAAAAAATGGGCAGAAGACCTAAATAGACATTTCTCCAAAGAAGACGTACAGATGGCCAAAAAGCACATGAAAAGATGCTCAACATGACTAATTATCAGAGAAATGCAAATCAAAACTACAATGGTATCACCTCACACCGGTCAGAACGGCCATCACCAAAAAGTCTACAAACAACAAATGCTGGAGAGGGTGTGGAGAAAAGGGAACTCTCCTGCACTGTTGGTGGGAATGTGAATTGGTTCAGCCACTATGGAGAACTGTACGGAGGTTCCTCAGAAAACTAAAAATAGAGCTACCATACAATCCAGGAATCCCACTCGTCAGCATATATCTGGAGAAAACCATAATTCAAAAAGATACCTGCACCCCAATGTTCACAGCAGCGCTACTGACAATGGCCAAGACATGGAAACACCTAAATGTCCATCGACAGAGGAATGGATAAGAAGTTGTGGTGTGTATACACACACACACACACACACACACACACACACACACAATGGGATAGTACTCAGCCATAAAAAAGAATGAAATAGTGCCATTTGCAGCGACATGGATGGACCTAGAGACTGTCATACTGAGTGAAGTGAGTCAGACACAGAAAGACAATATCATATGACATCACTTATATGTGGAATCTAAACACATGGTACGAATGAACTTATTGACAAAACAGAAATAAGAGTAACAAATGTAGAAAACAAACTTATGGTTACTGGGGGATTGGGGCGGAGGGATAAATTGGGACATTGGGATTGACATATACACACTACTATATATAAAATAGATAACAAATAAGGACCTACTGTGTAGTGCATGGAACTCTACTCAATACTCTGTAATGACCTATATGGGAATAAAATCTAAAAAAGAGTGGATATATGTGTATGTATAACTGATTCACTTTGCTGTACAGCAGAAACTAACACAACATTGTAAATCAACTATACTCCAATAAAAATTAATTTAAAAAAAAGAAAATCTGTAGTAAAAGATAAAAATAAAGAAAAGAAAAAGAAAAAAGGATTTTTAGGGGGAAAAAATGGTTAACGTACCAAATAGTAAACATCTTTAACTCCCAAGTGAAAGAGAAATATAAATCGGAAATTGACATTTTTCAGCAGCGGTACCTAAGGCACGTTAGAACCACTAAATACCCCTGATGTAAACTGCTTGCGCACACCGTCTTTGAAGGCAGGTATCAAGCCCCTCCTCCAGTGATTCCGGACCCCCTTTATGACCGGAATCTGACGTGGAACAGCAACGTATCAAACAGGTAAGGGTGAAACTGCTCTGGCTGACGTCAAAGGGCTTCCTCCCAATGCCAGCCCACCCACCTTCCATTTCAATGGAGACTAAGACCCCACAAAGGGGACCAGAATGCCACGTGGCCAAGCCATTACCACATGCATAGAGCTCAAGTCATGTGCCTTTCATTCAAATGCTCTTCCTGCTGTGCGTTTATTTCAAAACCATTTCCATCTTACATTTAAAGTTAGGACACCCATGAACGAAAGTCTTACGCAATTAATAACCTTAAAGAGAAAGGCAACTTCAGAAACACCATTACACAACCTTCCCTGAGATCAAAACTTTGAGGGTAGCTACACTTCTTGAAAAATGAGTAGGTCTTTCTGATGCTTTTTTTAATCCTTGAAAAAGTCAGTTATATAAACCTATGGACAACATTTCAAAAGACTGTAAGATACCTGTCAGGTGAGAAATCCACTGAAGTTGAAACAGCAGGGAAGGGGACAGGGCAGAACCTCTAAAAGAATGACATAGCCCTTGAGGATTTGCCATAAACTGACTAGAATCAATTAGGTCCAAGATGGTGCAAGATTTGACTTCCAGTGGACCTT
Organism: Leucopleurus acutus; assembly: GCF_964270905.1. Classification (NCBI taxonomy): domain Eukaryota; kingdom Metazoa; phylum Chordata; class Mammalia; order Artiodactyla; family Delphinidae; genus Leucopleurus; species Leucopleurus acutus. The sequence continues at coordinate 3,744,473 of NC_139148.1, forward strand.
GACCCTCATTGAATGCCCACTGTAATACAATAGCATCTAAAAGACATACCTATAGGTGCCAGGACAGTTCCAAGGCCAACGTAAAGGGCCAAAAAGTGGGTGGTGGCCCAATTCCTGGAAATCTCCACCCCCTCCCCAAAAAAGTTGGAATAATACTCCCACCCATTAGCCTATGAAACTACCCAGCCCATAAAAACTAACCACCCCATATTTCGTGGCCTCTTGCCTTCTGAGATGGCCCACACTCTGTGCAGTGTGTTCCTCCCAAGGCTGCTCTCGCCTTTTGAGACAGACCGCATTCTGTCTATGGACTGTGTATCTCTCTAAATAAATCCACTTCTTACCTATCACTTTGTCTTTCACTGAATTCTTTCTGCACTGAGACATAAAGAACCTGAGCTCCATTCAGTTCTGAGACCAGGTGTGTGATCTCAATCAAAAGACAGTGGGTTCAAGTCCCAATGTGGGTTCCGGCTGAGTTTGAGTCCCGGTCCATAGGTTCAAGTCCCAAAGTGGGTTGTGCGGTTTCAAAGTCATTCTCTGGGTCAATTGTCTTAATTCCTTTGATTGGCCACAGACAGCAACAAGGCAGCAGAATGGGCGTAAGAGGTTAGACACCTGACTAGCTGATACAGCCTTAGATCTACTGTGTCTGAGAGCTTTGATTTCACAGATGCCATCGTTGGGGCCAATACCACATCACCACGCACCATAGTAGACCATCAATGATGATTTGATGAAAATGCATCAGCGATGAAGGACCCACTTTGAGGAACATAAAAATACAGTGTAAGCATCGAATCGCAATTTTGTATCTAGATCAACCGTAGGCACATCTGACGTTTTGTGCGATGAGAGAAGCTGGATCTGATATAAAGATTTGCACTGTTTCCTACCGCAGTTCACCTAATTAATACTGTTAGACCAGGGCTCCAATCCCCACTCTAATCCCTACAACCTGTACCACTGTGGGTCCGTCCCATCACCTCTGAGCCTTTGTTTCCCCAAAAGTAAGATAAGGGAACCCTTCCAAGGGAGTGTATGAGGATTAAATGAAGGGGCAGCTACAATGTCCAGTGATGGCCACACCGCGGGCTCTCCATGAGTTTCCTGTGGAGGCATATAGATAAGATTGTTTCAAAGCAAAATAGTTTAAAGCCTGCATGAGGCATCAAATCATAGGATAACCAAAAAAGTAATACCCTTTCAGCGAAACTAAAATCAGCATTTGAATGGAGGTCTAATTAACCAACTGAAGATGCAAATTAGAGACGATTAATGAAGGAAAGCAAAAGTAAGAGCCACCCATAAATAAATCCCAGGCATTTCCATCACTAAGCCTCAGCGAGGAGGTTCCTCTTACATAGCAATGGTCTTTGAACAATCATCATGAAAAAAAATAGAGGCAGATGTGATAGAACTCAACTTTTAGCTATGTATGCTTTCCTAATGACAAAGGTATACAGAAGGACGCATAGGAAATATGCTTTAAAAAGAGATCTCCTTTGAAAATAAATGGACCACCAGTTTGTTCATTAGATCTCGTGTGGGTATGAATAATTACTTTATAGCTGTGACGGTACATCCCAATGTGCCTGGAATAATCCCAGTTTATTAAGAGCATTATTAACAATTTTCAAAGTGTCCTGGATTAGATAATAAATTACATGCTCAATGGCTAGCGAGGTTGTGTGACGCAGTTCTGATTAAAGAAAATATTCATTGTTCAAAAAGCACGTGCGAAGATCCTGTCATCTGTGTCTTATTACGAGCGTCTTATCATCACTTTTGTTTAATTAAGGTGGTTCCGTTTAGAAGTCAGTATTTGACAGACATTACCGTTTTGGCCAGTCGTGATTTTTTCCAGTGGATCAGCAGTCATGTTAATAAGATGTCCAAGGCTATTAATAACACTGGAAATGATCACCTGTCTGGGTTTACTGGTTCCTAGTGCTGGGCTATGAAACTTCACATACATAAACCCATAGGATGTTTATATGGTATGCACAATAACCTTGCCAGAGAGAGAATGGGACCACCTTTTAGAGAGATTCCGAAAAACTCAGCTGACCTTCTCAATGTCACACCACAGACACCAAGTAGTTCATTCTTATCTCATTATAAAAATCTATGTTCTTTCCACGCCGGCCTCCTGCTTCCCTCTGACCATCGTCCATCTTCCTAAACCTTTCTTTTGCGTAGGAAAACAGCATCTGTTACTCTGGAAAAGAACGGTAATCCTCTCAAACAATGCTTTTCCATTCCTTGGGCAGAGAAACAGCATGTATGCATTTCTTACTTTTGGAAAAAAAAACCTCCGACACTATTTCGACATTTTGGTAAAAAACATCTATTCCTATCAGAGTGCTAGTGAGTGGTACTAGGGATGTCCTGCAAGCAAAAAGCAAAAAGGCCACCGCACAGTTTTCCAGAGGATGGTAGCCCGTGCAAGGTCCCTGATAACAATATACCAGGTCCCATTTAAAACATCTCTCTCGCCCTGCAGAATCAGCAAAGCTGGCACACTGCGCTCCATCAGATAAAAGGGGGTCTGTGGCGCGGAGCTTCACACTAACTCATTCGTGGAATGTAAATAGACTGGCTTGGAGATGCTAAACTGCTTCTTTTATTCCCAGGCCACAACTCTCACAGCCCTCTGTTATCTTACCAGGATTTTTTCTTTTTCACTCTCAGCAGCAAAGGGTAAAATTAAAATTGTTCAATGAGAAAAGTTCTAAAAGCAAGCTATTTTTTCTTCTTTTCTTAAAATAAAAGAATAAAGGTGTGTATAATTCCCACAGTACGTTTCTAGATTCACAAATGGGCCAAATAGATAAGAGATCACTGTGTCAAGCTGCTTAATACCAGTTTGGCGTTAAACGGGGGAGAAAATCGATTTCTTTTGAAATCTAACCTTTTAAGTCACATCACCACCGTGTTGTGCAGGCAGGAGGACGCTTTGTTATTCCACTGAAGCAAGGACTCACCCAAAGCCCATTGCTTTGTTCAGAAAGCAACGCCCAGAGCTGGTGATGCTACCGAGGGACGCCCACACTGCCCTCTTTGAAAGGGCTGCTAGCAGCAAGCCCTGGTCCGTGGCTTCCTTTGCCCACCTCTTCCTTAGAATGGACCTTTTGTAAAACATCAAGAAACAACATTTCCGGTTTCAAACACCAGTAGCCAAGTCAACTAGCCAGAGGCTTCTGAAAAACATTCAGAGAGGCATGCCACCCTTGCTGTGCAACACAAACGGAAATCATCCCACAAAGACCTGGCTCCTGGCACCGACGAGAAAAGAAAAGGAAATCAAGAAGGCTCTAGACTCTGAGGCTTTTTGTTGTGTTTCATCCTAAAAACCTGACGTTTCCAGTACGTTATCGATGCTCCCAAATGCCCAACTTTGCAAACATCTGTGGGCGACGTGCATTTCTGAATTAGAAGGTCATCTACAACTCATCCCCTTACTCCGGGGTCTTCTATAGGTGAATGCTTTCAGTAGTGAATGAAATACAATGCTCAAAACAAAAGTAAAACCTCAAGTTGAAAATAAAATATTCTTAGTGATACTTGCCTCTTTGGAGAAAACATTTCAGCCCTGTTTCTTATTTGAAACAGGTCCGTTGGTCCATTTTATTTTTCATAGCTTTTACCATAACCATCCTGTGACATACAGATCTCATTCTCATAGCCAGCCTGCTGTAAACAATTTTCTGCATCCTCTCAATGCATTTTTGCCTTGAAAACGAACGTTGTTACACAGGCTAGGAATATTATTCATGAACTGACCGAGAGCAGGCTAGACCACAGAAGAAGGTAAGCTTCGGAATAGTAACTTCAAAATATGTTATTTATTTTTCCAATCCCCAGTTGGGGAAAAACGAAGTTAACACCGAAACAACGGAGAGCTGCTCTTGAATTCCTACGCACTTGGCCAATGTCCTTTCATCATAAATCATAAAATTTACATAAAATGGAAAACCATCAAATTACAAAATTCAAATAGGAGTATTCCATCTCACGTAAATACAACAGCCATGCACCTCTTCAAGATACAACAGACACAGACAACGCATTAAGCAATTAAGTAAAAGATTTTCCGACAAACGATTAACTGATTAACACACCTACAAAACCACAAAAGAAAGCTAATGTCTTTGGCCGTTATCTACCATTACCAAGTTATCATCTATTACCAAATGCGTTATCAGACACGTCTCCAAACTGTGTTCATTCCACAGGGTTATGTCGGCTAAGCCCACAGAAAGAAAAGTGCTTTCAATAAAGGATCATGTTCATCTGATCACCTTGGAGGCTGCATTTGTTTGAGGCGGATCCTAGGAAATGAAATTCCTGGATTAAAAAGTGCAAACTTTGAAAAACAACAACAACAACAAAAAGCAGACGGCGCTGCGTGAACGTTAAGGGACAAATATATCTTGCAGCATGAAGTGAGCTCTGTGTAGTAGAGATGTCTAGGAATTAGAGTAACACAGTTACTCTATCAACGAGCCCCAAATCAAAAGAATCAACGAGCCCCAGACCGAAAGCAGAACTTCCTCATGGCCTCCTGTGCGGTGACCAGCAAGACGGAATCACTCACCTAGAATCCCCAGGCGGTAGTTAACTGTGATCACGATGACATTGCCGTAGCTCGCGAGAATACTGCCGTCAATCATGTTGCCTGTGCCCTCCATGTAAGACCCGCCATGGATGTACACCATTACTGGCTTCTTACTGTTCTGATCATGGATGTCTGGAAAAAAAAAGCCAAGTAAGGAAACACAATAAAACATCATGCTGATGAACCAATGCTAAGTCAAGGGCAAAGGACGTGGGGGACTTTTCCTAGTTTAGATTGGAATCCATCGCATGGCCCCTTTTTAAATTAGGTATGTTCTTGGTAAGATGGCCTAAGGAAAATGGTCCATGTTGTTATATTTTCTACTCACAGAAATGACGCAGGCATTGGAAGGAACGTGTGTGCAGGTGTAGGTTTCTGTATGTGTCTACAACACTAAATACGCAAGGATGGAGAAGAAATACATCTTCCCTAAAGAGTGCTCAAACCCTACAAGGGCATCTATTACAAAATATATTTTTATCATCTAAGTAAGTGTGAAACCAACGTCAAAATGATAATTTATTTTTACTGTAACTTCTATCTTCAGTCAAAGAGGAGCTTATAGATTCATTTTCAACTTAACAACGAGAACATAAAACTAGTCATGAAACTGTAAGCTCTCAATACAGGGCCCATGATGACAAAAAACAAATAAATGGTTAAAAATGATCAACAGGACAGAAATGTGTAAAAACAAAACAAAATGTCCAAGCAAGTGTTTTTTCTCTAATTTACTGATTGCAGTAATATCCCAACTTAAGTGACCAAAAAAAAGAGAGAGAGAGAGAGAGAGGAGAGCTGGGATAAAAATGGCACAAGATTCCAACCCCAAGATGAAAGTGTGGCAACGCTACATATTTTTACAGGGAATATAAACTCCCATCGTGCTTTGCAACCAGAGCACCCAGAGTCATTATTATTTTATTTAACAATGATGTGAAAAGCCTATTTTGCAATGTTCTGTGACAACAGAAGTTTGGAGACCATATGTCTACTTGTAGAGCCTACTTTCTGAAAAGTTGTGATGAAATAACTAGTTTGGTGGAAATCATTCCTTGGGCTTTTTTACCTTGAATGCTGAAGAATCCTGATCTTGATTCTGATGATTTCTGGATATTTATGTATTGCATATACATATATATGTATGTGTCATTTAAATATCTGTATGTCAGAAGAAAACCAAATGTATCCATGTACATTTATTTTCATTTTTTCTTAAATAAAAACTTTTTTTCCCTAATTCATGGAGATGCTTTTGAACTATCAGAAAGGAATTTTAAGGAAAGAAACCACCCTTTGGATGGTGGCTGCGTATAAAATGAATTACGATCATGATCTCAGAACAGGCTCCTGGGCGCCACCACAGGGCATCCCGAAGGCAAAAGAAACCCAGTGGTCACAGTCAAGTGCAGAAAAAAGTGTCAAGCTGGCCCTGTGTCTGCAGGTATTTAATCTGTTGCAGAACACTATTTTCTCCTGTAAAACTTAAATAGGGGGCTTCCCTGGTGGCGCAGTGGTTAGAGTCCGCCTGCCGATGCAGGGGACGCGGGTTCGTGCCCCGGCCCGGGAAGATCCCACATGCCGCGGAGCGGCTGGGCCCGTGAGCCATGGCCGCTGAGCCTGCGCTCCACAACGGGAGAGGCCACAGCAGTGAGAGGCCCGCATACCGCAAAAAAAAAAAAAAAAAAAAAAAAAAAACTTTAATAGGAAGTAAAAATCATTTTTTAATCCTTCACTCATCATATGCTACGTGGAATTTTTAAATAAATCACCGTCCCTACAGGGGTCTGGTGTTTTACACTATCCACCCCTCTCTCTGGACTCTGATTTGCTGTGTTAGCCCTTATTTATGTTACCATTCTGCAGTAGGCGGCACGCTACTCCACTGTGAGAAAGGAAGAAGTTGAGGTTTTGAGGGCTGCTTTACGGGGTTCCCTCACAGAACACGTTAGGTTAACGGCTCTTACCTCCAAGACACAAAGAACAAGGTTCTCATGAGGCTGAGAAAGAAATAACCAGATGCCAGATTCGTGCAAAGTGAAGAAAATGATCATAGTTTCTCGGTATTAAAGGAAAACTAGACGGAAAAAACTAGAAGGAAAATTACTGTTAACAGTAATAAAGGTTGACTGGTGAGCACTGGGAAAACAGATCCTAACGGTCAAAAGGGAATAATACACTGAAAAGCCAGAAAAAAAGCAAGATGCAAACTAACACCCGTAGTTGGCTATACAGGGATACGGATAAAACTACAGGTGTCCTGAGGCCTCATAAAGGAGAAGCTGGCTGCTGATTCAGGTGCAGGTATGATACTCCAAGGCCATCAGGAGAACTTTCTTAGAGGGTTATTAGAAGCAGGGAGAACCCTATGAACGCAGGTTAAAAAAAAAAAATTAACTAACAGTAGTGTTGAGAGAACCGCGGGCACGAGAAAGCAACATAGGCAAGACCTCTTTTCTCGTAGAGCCACTGATTCATGAAAAAACTCCGAGAGGGCAGGAAAACCAAGCAAGTGACGAAAAGGGACTCTGAAGGCAGTTTTGCTTCCCAGCAAGGAGAGCTCCCCACTGCACTTTAAACTGCCTTTCAGCCAGAGGACCACAGGCCCACCGAGGGCCTTCAACGTTTTAAGGTAAAGAAACGGAGATCCATGCATTTTGCTACTCAGATGGGAAAAACGTGTTTTCACCCAGCCTACACAGCCTTAGAGCCAGCGAAGGCTGACTTGAAACATGTTTTGTTTCTTTTCTTCTAAACCATTTATTCTGCTGAAGGAAGCGGATACAACGTGCTAATGATGGTTTAGATGTCATGTTAGCTTCCATCTTTAAAAAAAAATCACTTTACTTGTGGAGTATAATCTGTCAAACAATTTGAGCTCCTTCAAGAAGAGACTCTCCACAGCAGCTAAACATTTTTCGGGGAAAAATGTTCTTAAAGCAGCTGTGGTGTGAAGACAAAGATGCATAGAGCTAACTTTTTGAAAAATTTCAGTTCCATCTCCCCTTTTTTTTTTCTTTAAAGCTGATAAAAGGCAGTTCTGAAAGAAACAGCTTCTCTTTAAGACACTTTTTCATGTATTTTACTGTGAGCCAGAGAAGATTCTTTGAATGCCCCATTTTGGAATCAGTATGTTTGAAAAAAAAAAAAAAACACTAAAAACAAACAAAAACAGAAATGCCAACCCCCTGAAAAGTTCTACTGAGGTGTCTCACCGTCCACAGAAGAAATGAAGACCAAAGCTCCAAAATACAAAATTATAAAATAACATTCGGAAGGAAGAAAAGAAAGCATACATGCATGTTTTAAAATTTCACTTTCTCTTCTTGTGACCAAGCCAAGAAAAAGAAAAAGAAAAAGAAAAAGAGTTTCCTTGTAAATTGCATTTTGTTACTCACTTCATACGGAGAAACATTTATACATGTTCTCCCAGGTGATTTGCAGTCATCTACACGGTCATCGGGATTAAAAATGACAGTGGTTTCCAAACAAGAAGAAAATAAAGCACACAAAAGTGTACTCACTTCAGATAAGGGAGGAAAAACAGGTTGAAATGAAAAAAAGAAAAAAAAAAAGAACGAAAGATATAAAATCATGCACGAAGGTCGAGCTTTGAAAAAAAACAAAAAATACCTTCATCTTCACCACGGTCATTACTGGTTATATCATCAGCGTTTTTCTTTGTGTTGGCTCCTGGTGTCATATTGAGAAGGAAAATAAAGGGAAAAAAGAGAATTCAAAAACAACAGGTTTGCAAAAAAGTCAGAAGAAAGAGAGATACTACCCCAGTAAAAGAAAAAAAATAATGTCATACAAAAAGTTGAAATCTGTTACATTTGGATTTCAAAAACATGAAATAGGGAGATGCAAAATGCATATAAACATAAATATGTCAAGAAGAACAAATTCAAAATGTTACTTGCAAAAAATGTTAGATACTCTGTGAAAATGCAGTTTGGGGGTTAAAATGATACTACTGCAAAAAAAAAAAACTAATGTGAGTTGAAAAAAAAAGAAAATTATTTTAAAAAGGGTTTCCCACATTTTATAAAGAAATGCATATGAAGTATTCAAATGTTCCTCTAGTTTTAACATGTTATAATCTAGATAAATTTTTGAAATGTCACTGATACAGTTTGCTTAGGAAATTCCATAATGTAAGAAGAAACACATTTAAACAATAAACATGAAAGAACTTTAATCAAAATATCTTAAAACCAACATTAGTTTCATGCATAAGAACTTAAAAGCACAACACTTATAATAAAAATCAGAAATGTCGCTACTTTATTTAAATCATGAAGACTCACCTATCCCCAGTAGCTACAGAATACTGCACGTTATTTATTCCTTTTGTCAACTGTAAACAAACTACCACTTTCAATAAGTATTTCTGAAGTCAAGATAAAACAGTATAAATAATTTTTTTCTGTTTGAAACACTTATTAAATATTGCTTGAATGTTATTGCTATTTGTATAAATAAATAAATAAATAAATGAAGTCACCTACCTGGATGACCTGAAACATAAACCGCCTTGAAATTTCCATGTAGGCAAAATGAACAGAGGGTCCCTTAACCACGCCAAAAAAAACGGAAAAAAGGTAAAAAACAAAACTCTCCTATGCTCTCCGTATGCAGTGTGCCATTTTGGTTTTTCTATTTTCCAGATACAAGAAGCTAAAACATTCAATACCACTTGAGGTGTTTAATTAGCTCAACTGCCTTCTTTCTATAGAGAGGCACAGCCCACAGGTACGCCTATGGCAGTTCTGGATAACTCAAATTGTGGCCATCAATTAAAATGGTCTTGGCCTTCCTCCACGGATACATGGGTTAAGGGAAAGGAAATTGAGTCACTATCACCCACAACACTTGTAGCTGGAAAGCCTCCGTCAGTTCTACATACCTCAGAGGGGCTTAAACATATTTTGAAACCAAGATCTGACGTTGCTGGTTTTATAGCTCAATACGGGTTGATTATGGTCAATTTCATGTGGATAAACAAGTACAAGCAGTGATGGCAGGTGGAAACCTGATCCCTCGTGTTTGTTGATTTTTGAGATTTAAATTTTCCCACTGTAGACAATTTCAAGTTACCAATCTAATCTAAAGTCATTGACAAGAGCTTGGAAAAGAAATGCCCAAGACCCTTTGAAACTCAAGCCTACTACCAGTTTCACGTCATCTACTTGAAAGTAGAATGAAGTCTTCTAGGAGACCACCTGTTTTCCTTACAGCACGTTCAAGTCCCATCTTTTAGAAAGTACCATGACACAAACGTGTCTGCCTATTATTGTCATCAGCTTAACATGGAAATCAATTCACATCTAAGAATTCCACTGTGCTGAAAGAAGTTAAAAGAAACTAAAAAAAAAAAAAACGAAAAACCTCATCAAATTAGCTCCATTGTCTTTTGGGCTGTTTTGGTCAGAGTTTATCAATATACAACTGATTTCAAAGCTATCTCATGGGCTGAATTTATGGCAGAATCATGTTAAGAAGCGTATAAGAAATGCCCTTCTCTGAGAAACAGGCTACACGGATGACAGAACTAAAATCCTTCTCATTTCTGAAAAACATTTCAACTTTTTGAAGATTTTCTAAGTTTGTAGAGAAACAGGTCACCTCTTTCATTAAAAAAGAGAAGACACTAGAAAAATAAAGGTGTAGTCAAAACACATGCAATGGATTAGGAGAGAGAAAATGTTGTCTGATGAAGCTGATTCCCTCCTAGAAAATGTCCCTTTAAAAAGTTTGACCGGGGCTTCCCTGGTGGCGCAGTGGTTGAGAGTCGGCCTGCCGATGCAGGGGACACGGGTTCGTGCCCCGGTCCGGGAAGATCCCACATGCCGCGGAGCGGCTGGGCCCGTGAGCCATGGCCGCTGAGCCTGCGCGTCCGGAGCCTGTGCTCCGCAACGGGAGAGGCCACGACAGTGAGAGGCCCGGGTACCACACACAAAAAAAATAAAAACGTTTGACCAACTCTGCTGAGCACCAGCCTTCCCACAGCAGTCGGCATTAGGGAAGGTCTATAATTAGGACTCCATACCTGGACCTTGCCTTTCCCACGAGCCTGTCCTAATATCCCTGCCTTCTTCTGGATTTTCTTCTTATAAAAACTCTTCTGTCTTCCCAGCTGCAGCTGGAAACTCAGGCGCATGATCGCTGGACTGGCTCAAACGCAAACAAAGGCCATTCTGCGAGGTCTGGGGTGAGTTAAATGCCAGAGCTCTTTCCCAAGACCCAATTCTCAATGTCATCAGGCTCACCATCAATGCGTGAAATTTGAGTAATCTGAAATTCTCCCCGGGGCAGGAGGAGAGGCAGTATTCAAGGAGACTTCCCTCCAAAGATGGAGGAAGACGTTCTGAAGATTTGACAATGCTTTGAAAATTGGTATAACCTAGATGCATCACTGATTAAATGGTAATCCAGGGTAGTCTCTTTGACTCTTTACCAAATTCCTTTGTTCAACCAAGTGTGATTTTTAAGGGCTCTACTGAGGTATAATTTTCAATCATAAAATCAACTCATCAAGGTGTAAAGTTCAAGGAGTGTTTTTTTAGTCAATGTATGCAGTTGTGCAACCATCAGCATAATCCGATTTTAGAATATTTCCTTCACCCCAAAATGACTGCTGGTGCCCAACTGCCGGCATTTGACGTTCCTAACCTCAGTCTCAGTCAACGAGTGACTTAGTCTAGATTTGCCATTTCTGTGCATTTCCCATAAATAAATTCATACAGTGTGTAGTCTTGTGTGTCTTGCTTCGTTCACTCAGTATAACGTTTTCAAAGTCCGTCCGTGTTGTAGCATGCATCAGTATTTCCTTCCTATTACTCATACAGATGAATAATAGTCTACTGTATGGCTACACCGCATGTTGTTTATCCACTCATCTGCTGACTGACACGCCATTTGTCTTATTTCCACTTGGTGGCCAGTATGAATAACGCTGCTATGAACATTTATATGCAATATTTTTTACGGATGTATATCTTCCTAGGTGTATATCAAGGAGTGGAATTGCTATGTCACATGGCGCATTTATGTTTAGTACTTTAAGAAACTGACAGACTGTTTTCCAAATCAGCTGCATCACTGTATATTCCCATCAGCAGTATATGCAGGTTTCACTTTCTCTACCTCCTACCCAAGACGTGTTATTATCTGTTTGATTATATGCATCCTAACAGGTGTCAGACGGTGCCTCACTGTGGTTTTAATTTGCATTTCGCTAATGACTTAATCACGTCAAGGATCTTCTCCTGTACTATCTTCTTTGGCGGGATGTCTATTCAAATATTTTCCCCGGTTTTTAAATTGGGTTCTTTGTTCCTTATTCTCGAACTGTAATTACGTTTTTTAGAGACAGGTCTTTTGCCAGAAAGATGATGTGCAAATCTTTTCTCCCGGTCTGTGTCTTCTCTTTTGATTTTCTCAATGGTGTTTTTTGAAGTGCAAAATTTTTTAATTCTGATGAAGTCTAACTTACCGACTGGTTTTTTGTTAAAGCTTGTGTTTTTGATATCACATCTAAGAAATTCCACCTAGTGAAAGGCCCTGAAGATTTCATGTTTTTTCCTAGATGTTTAAAAGTTTTACTTCTTATATCTTTCATTTATTTTGAGTCAATGTTGGCATATGATATGAGGGAAGGTTTGAAATGCATCCTTTATTCAATTGTCTCAGCACTACGTACTGAAGACACTCTTTCCTCAGTGAATTGCTGGGACACTACTCTTGCGAGTCAATTGCATATAAACGTGAGGGTTTATTTCTGGACTCTTTAATTATATCCCCTTCTATATTTCTATTTTTTAATATTTATTTATTTATCTGGTTGCACCTGGTCTTAGTTGCAGCTGGCGGGCTCCTTAGTTGTGGCATGTGAACTGTTAGTTGTGGCATGTGGGATCTAGTTCCCTGACCAGGGATGGAACCCGGGCCCTCTGCATTGGGAGCTTGGAGTCTTAACCACTGTACCACCAAGGGAAGTCCCCCCTTCTATATTTCCATCCACATGAGTGCCCTACTGTCCGAGCTTTAGAGTACGTTCTGAAACAGGGAAAGGCAAGTCCTCCAACTTTCTTCTGCTTTTTCAAGATAGTTTGGTTTCTCTAAGTGCTCTGCCACTCCAGGCAAACGTTCCAATGAGCTTGTCAACGGAAGCAAAAAACACCTGCTGAGATTTTGATGGAAATTATTTGCCACACTACAATTTTAAATTAATTTTATAGAGCAGAGTCTAACCCAGAAACATAATTAGATAGCGCCTTTAATGTTCTTTGTTTATTGAATTTCCCACCCTTTTGTTCTTTTTTCCGTAAGCTGCTGCAATATTTGTTCTCTCAATTATAACTAATTAAATGGCCTAAAAACCAACTGAGTTCTCTTGAGTATCTCGTTTAGTTACAATCATGAACTATGTAAACACAGGTGTTGGAGGACACAGGGAAAAAGATTCTGCTGTCATTTATTCCAGAGTAAACCCACCCCGCAGCTGCTGAAAAGGCATTTCCAAGTCCAGACAGGCAATGAGTTTTCTCCTGGTCCCCAAAAGACCAGAACAATATTCCTTTACATCTAATAGTTAGCATCTCCAGCAAACCTCAGTGGGGAAATGGCTCTAAATATTAAAGGGAATACTGAAATAACTTCAAACAAATATATTCCATTATTAAAATTTAAATATGATTTTATAAATAAAAGATCTCAATGTCCCAAGTCCTGAAGGATGTCCGTGGTTTTTTTATACCTGTTCTTCTGATGTTCCCTTTTAGTGCTTTATCTACATCATTTTCAAAAGTCAAACTATTTAAAACAGCACTTTGTATCATAAATGTAATAGGAACCCTTTGCAGACAATTCGGAAAACATAGACCAACCAGAGTCAATGAGAGAATAAAAGTCTATGGAAAACTTCTAGATGCTGCAGTTAACATTCTGAGGCAGGAAACTAATTTTATAAATGTTCTTTTTAACATACATTAAGTTATAGCACCATCAAAGTATGCAAATCATGAAATAAAGTCACCAATGGTGTTATGTGATCACGTTATCTACTCAATATAAAGAAATGACAGAACCCCCCAAAAACCTTTCCAATTATTGCTCTTCATGCAAGATATCCTATTAAAATGTATTTATCAGCTCATATTTATTATTATTATTTTTTGGTCCCTTCCAAGGGCAAATTCCAAGTCCTTCTTAATCTTGTTATCTCAAGGAAACATCTTAAAAAGAGGCTGTCTGGCTAAATGCATTGTTTTCCATACAGAGGAAGTTGTATACTGGGGTATGGGAGAGAGAAATGCTTTCTTGGCCATCACAGATGTGATGGATTAGTTAGTCACTGGGCCACAGAGGACTACTTCTTTCATGTAACCAATTCTGGTAGGAGACCAGCAAGCAATTAAGATACCCTGGGCTCACTCCAGCAATGAACTGACTGGGACGTGCCCCACCTCAAGCTGTCCTCATTAGTGTATTCACTGGTACACCCATTCCTCCTGCAAACATGTACTGACACTTCAAGTACGCTGGCCCCGGCCAGGGGAGGAGAGGCGGCTGAGGCAGACACACCCATCCTGAAGGAGGTCACTTCTATGGGAGATCGACTTGCACAGGATGACTCCGGATGGGGCTGATGAATGTCTTCATTCATTTACTCTCTTGGTTAGGAGTTGTCTATGATGGGAAGGTGCTTGCTTGCTGAGGACGTGGTGGGTACCAATAAGTAAGCATGCACGGGTGAGCTAGGGTGAGGGCTCACTTTCTATAAGCAAAGGAGGTGGGCTGCTCTGAGTGGGAGGGGAAGGGGAACAGGGGCACTCAAGACCCCAGGAGAGGGAAGCAGGGCAGGAACCCACTGGGATACCTCTTCTGTCACCCCGACACCTTGATGATGGGCTGTAACAGAGATAAACACCTGTGGATGGAGAACGTCGCCTGCCGTATCAGTAAACAAAGGATGCTGCAGCCATCCGGCCCTCAGCCACTGGCATCCAGATGGGATTCAGGACGGAGACAAGTTGGACACTCGCCCAAGACAGTTAATGGGATATCAAAGGAATGACTTCAGTCAGCCCAGACTCTTGCATCTTCCCATACACAGAAAAATGCTAAATCCATTAACTTGAGATGTCTGCTTTTCATTCATGAACAGTCATCTTTTGATGCTCTGACTACCTGGTCCTTGTTGCAAAAACTCCTATACATCCAGGCTCCTCCCCTACCTCTCTGGGGCAGCCCCTCAGAGCTATCTGAGTTGCTGTGTCCCACACTTAAGTTCTCAGAAAGTCTGCCAAAGAAAACGTAATTCTCAACTTTTAGGTTGTGCGTTTTGTTCAGTCCACACTCTCCACACATAAATCATAACATAGGCTCTAACCTCCACGTTCACACTAATTAGCACAGTGAATCTCAAAGACAACATGAAATATTTTATCTGTGGGTCCATCCAATGTATGTGCCGCTTGAAAACTTGGCACCTACAGAAAAGTTCAACTTCTGCACTTGAAGAAATCAGCATAGCTGACCTACTCCTTCATGTTTGCTTCTCCCTGAAATCAGAATATCTAAACAAGACCAAGTTACGTGACTAACAAAAATATGTGTACATCTGGGAAGCTTGTCTAATGGAACCTTCAATAAAGTGATTCCCTGAAACCAGCATTTGGAATGATTTATCTCTTTTTTCTTTTTATACATGCCATGGCAATGCAGGAAGGTCACGTTTGTGATCAGCCCTGAAGGCCACTCTTTCATAACGTGGGGGAAGGGTTTTGGTGACCAGAAAGCCTTAGAAAAAACAACACGTACCAGGGGAGTATATGGAAATTTATTGCCCGAAAGTCAGCAGCAGAGTTATACTTTGAAAAAAAAAAGTTCAGAAAGCTATCTCTGAATTTGAAGATCTCTGCCCCAGAATATATAAAGAGATATAGAATCACTGAGTTATAGGATGTAGTTGATTGGCAAAAGTTCCCCAATTTTACAATCCTCCCTGTGATTTTGTGAGTTTGTGTTCCCACCATTTGGATCTTGAAAGGTTTTATGATTTGTTTTCCCAACAGAAAAAAAATGATGATGGACCAGTTCCAAGCCTGGGACCCCAAGGTCCCCATACCTGTGGAGTTCATAGTCCACGTGTGTCAGTCAAGCACAGATGAGCATCCTTGTTGAGAAAGACCTTGCCCAGTGGGCACCTGTGACTTGCAAGCTGATCCCAGACACAAGAACCTCCCAGCTGAGGACACTCAAGATTTCCAACCCAAAGCACCATGCACGAAATAAAGGATGATTTAAAAAGCTGAGATTTGGTATACAAACAGCTCATACAACTCAATAACAAAAAACCAAAACACCCAATGGAAAAATGGGCAGAAGACCTAAATACACTTTTCTCCAAAGAAGACATACAGATGGCCAACAGATGCTCTGAAAAAGAAACAAGGGCTTTTTTCTACTCGGGAAAATCTGCATCAGGCAACACAAAGCAAATATTTATTTAAGAAGAATCTTTCTAGAAATACAAATAGACAATAGGCACATGAAAAGATGCTCAACATCACTAATTATTAGAAAAACACAAATCAAAACTACAGTGAGGTATCACCACACACCAATCAGAATGGCCATGACCAAATGTCTACAAACAATAAATGCTGGAGAGGGTGTGGAGAAAAGGGAACTCTCCTGCACTGTTGGTGGGAATGGAAATTGGTGCAGACACTATGGAAAACTGTCTGGAAGTTCCTCAACAAACTAACCGTAGAGTTACCATATGATCCAGCAACCCCACTCCTGGGCAAATATCTGTAGAAAACTCTAATTCGAAAAGATACATGCCCCCCAGTGTTCAAGGCAGCTCTATTTACAATAGCCAGGACATGGAAGCAACCTAACTGTCCATCAACAGAGGAATGGATAAAGAAAATGTAGTACATGTATACAATGGAATATTACTCAGCCATAAAAAAGAAGAAAATAACACCATTTCCAGCAACATGGATAGACCAAGAGACTGCCATACTAAGTGAAGTCAGAGAAAGACAAATATTATATACTATCATTTATATGTGGAATCTAAAAACTACTACAAGTGAATCTGTATGCCGAACAGAAACAGACTCACAGACACAGAAAACAAACTTATGGTAACCAAAGGGAGAAGGGGATAGGGATAAACTAGGAGTACGGGACCAACAGATACAAGCTGCTATACATAAAACAGAAAAGCAACAAGGATTTACTTTATAACACAGGGAACTATATTCAATATCCTGTAATAACCTATAATAGAAAATCATCTAAAAAATATAGATGTTTTTATACATATACTATATCTGAATCACTTTTCTGTACACCTGAAACTAACACAATATTGTAAATCAACTATACTTTAAAAGAAGAAAAGGAAAAAGAGAATTCTGCCACGTAATTTACCTTGGATTGTCATTGCGGGAAAATTAAAGGCGCATTTTTGTGATCACAGTAAAAATAGGTCTAATTCTTTCTAACATTCTGGCACTGCAAAATGCCTCCCTGCAATAACGGGAAGTAAGAGCAGTGGGTTCTTTTTTTGGGTGGGGTATGTTTTCTTTCTCTCTGACTGGCTTTGGAAGCAGACGGAGAAAAATATGAAGAATAATTTTCCTTTCTTGTTTAGCTGGAATTAGGAGGCACTGATTTCACACTTTGCCTGGTAGGAATCAAAATAAATCTAAAACTTTATAGGTGTTTGATATATGTCTATGCTTCTTATTAAAATCTCAGGGCACTGCACAGACTTCCATAAGCTTTTTTTTTTTTTTTTTTGGCTGCACTGGGTCTTCGTTGTGGTGCACGGGCTTCTCATTGGGGTGGCTTCTCTTGCTGCAGAGCACGGGCTGTAGGAGCGCGGGCTTCAGTAGTTGTGGCACGTGGGCTCAGTACTTGTGGCGCACGGGCTTAGTTGCTCCGCGGCATGTGGGATCTTCCTGGATCAGGGCTCGAGCCTGTGTGCCCTGCATTGGCAGGCTGATTCCCAACCACTGCGCCACCAGGGAAGCCCCCATAAGCAGTTTTTGTTATGAACTGTGCTACTGAAATATTTCTGCTCACAGGAATGATAGACAGATGCAATTAGATTTACATCAATCTCCCCCAAGTTTATTAGCACTTTCACCTGATAGAATGTATTCCCCCTAACAGTCTCTGTGAGTTTGAGATTAAATGACAATGTTATTTAAAACTGGAACTAATTCAGTATTGAATTATGCTTGACGTTTTTTATGCATCTTTATTCAGAAAACGCGTATTGAAAATGAAATTGGCTTTGGTTTGCCCTGAGACACCTCTTGAAATATAGTTGTACTAAAAAAAAACAAACAATAAACCTGTGTGTGTGTGTGTGTGTGAGAGAGAGAGAGAGAGAGAGAGAGAAAGAGAAAGAGAGAGAATACACACACACATTCTTGTCAAGAGAGTCTGGAAGATTTTCAGTGGTTTTCCTAGTGTTAACTGTGATCAAAAGCTTCTTTATGTAGCCAGAACACACACCACTGATAATGGGTGAAAGCTCTATGTGAGTTTTTGGTGTGGAGGGCAAGAATTATGAGGAACTGGAACCTTCAGCTTATTCTCCTTTTTCTATCTAGGTAAAAGAATGAACTGAAAAAGATAGATACATAAGTACGTATAACTGAATCACTTCGCTATATGCATGAAACTGACACAACGTTGTAAATCAGCTATACTTCAACAAAATAAATAAATAAAAGAAAAGAATAAACTGTCTGCCTCAAAAGTGGCTTGTCTATCTTGACCAGGCAAATCACTCAAGCTGTCTTTGGCTTTCCTTGACTCTGCGTCTAACATGGGGACCTAGCAGGCAATCATGTCCTCAGAATCAAATGAAGTCTAGATTTGTACAAAATCATCCCACTCTTCAATGCTTGACCCTGTGGAGCCAGAAGATGCAAATGATATGACCCCAGTTAAAGGCCCCAAGAAATATATACATTTTTAAGAATCACAAAGTCACTGAGGAGTCTGGAATGTATGATCGTTATTACTTCAGATAAGGACTACGGCCACTTCATCCACTTTTGAACTTAGCTGACTGGCCACCATAGAGCTGTCCCTTGTTCTGCTCAGTTAGAAACTAAAGGATGTACTGATATAAACAACAGAGATGTCAACCAGAAAACAAACTTAAGGGAAATGACTCTCAACCCTTTTCTTTTTCTTTTTTTTTTTGGCTGCGTTGGGTCTTCACAGCTGCACGCGGGCTTTCTCTAGTTGCGGCGAGCGGGGGCTACTCTTTGTTGCGGTGCGCGGGTTTCTCATTGCGGTGGCTTCTCCTGTGGAGCACGGGCTCTAGGTGCACGGGCTTCAGTAGTTGTGGCACGTGGGCTCAGTAGTTGTGGCACATGGCCTTAGTTGCTCTGCAGCATGTGGGACCTTCCTGGACCAGGGCTCGAACCCATGTCCCCTGCGATGGCAGGAGGATTCTTTGCCACTGTACCACCAGAGCACTCATTCACATTCACACACACACACACACACACACACACACACACACACACACACACACACACTCAGCCATGTGTACACGCAGACTGGCACACAGCCTCCTCACACCCCAACATACACCTCCATCAAAGAGGTCGTTTTAGATCAGAAATGTGTCTGGTTCCCCAGCATGCTTGGTATTTGTAAACCAAAGCCAATGTGACGGTTTTCCCTTAAAAGTACATGCCTCCTTTTCCTATGAACACCCTAATTTTGTTTCTGTGTTATAGAAAATTAACATTCCTGTACTTGGTACTAACTACCGTGTGACTAGAGTGGAATAAAAATTGATGATTTTTGTTGATTTTTTTTGATGATTGATGTTGATGATGGGAACATCAACACAGAATATGAAGTACCCAAATATTTATGGTGACTAAGCAAAACACTACCAGGATTACACCCTAAAATAATGAAGACTAGGAAAGCATTATACTCTTTCCTTTACTCCAATCGTCAGGAACTTTCTGAAGGGGGAGCTTAAAAGAATCACTTAAAAAAAAAAAAAAAAACTTAAAAAAATAAATAAATAAATAAAAACTTAAAAAAAAAAAAAAGAAGAAAAAAAAGAATCACTTAACCAGGAATACCTTGCCTAAGAATCTACCGGTTCCCTAGTAAGATGTGAACGCTGCCTTGCGCACAGCCAGCGATTCGTAAGCGCTGGCTCATGTGAGTGCCAGGTGGTGTTGTTTTAATGGCCCCCCAAGTATTACTGCATGTTTCTGCCTCCCAGATTCTCTTACTAGATTCTGAGGCTGTGAACCATCTAAATCTCCCTCCTGGGACTCACTGTCTAACTTTGAAAACCTCAGAACACCCAGTGCAAGTGGCAGCAGCTGTATGGCAGGTGTATGACACCCCAGGGTCTACTCCACAGGAGGAAACCACCCCTCGATCCATGTGTTCCAGCAATGTTTCGTGGGTGTCCCTGAGGACACTATGTCTTGCGTGACAATTACATGGGCGTGTCACTTATATGCCCCACAGTCCCCAAGGATGGCAGGTGTATATAGACTCTTTCCTGTGCAACCAAAACCACTTAGCAGAGGAAGACCCTGATCAGGGAGGCGCCAACACAGTGCTGTGTTAGCGTTAAGCGAATCATAATCACTTGTTTTCTATATGACTCAAGGCTGATGACATGGAAGGCAAGATGTTTTTTTAAGCAAAATCCCATTTGGATTTTAAATGCAAGATATTTTCAAAGTATTTTCATGGATATCGTACATTGGGATGCTCAAAGCGTCCTTGGGAATTACAGACGAAGGTCTGTGATCTGCACTTTTTGCTTTCTTTTTTTTTTTTCTCATAAACTTAGATTTTAGGGGAGTTTCACATGTCAAGAAAGATTGTAAAGACAGTAGAGAAAGCTGCCATATACCTCATACCTCTCTTATTAACATCTGGTCCATGTGTGATAATGAGTGAGCCAATACTGAAATATTATAATTAACTGAAGTCCATACTTTATTGAGGTTTCCTTCATTTTTACCAAATATCCTTTATTATTTTTTTTCTGTCACAGGACCCTACATTCTATTTTAGTCATTATGTCTCCTTAGATTCTTCCTGGCTATGACAGCTTCAGGCTTTTCTTGTTTCTTCTGACCTGGACACTTTTGAAGAGCTCTCACCAGGTGTTTTGTAGAATATCTCACAATTGGTTTTTGCTTTTTTTTTTCCTTGACGTTTTTCATGACAAGACTGGGGTTGTGAATTTGGGGAAGGAAGCCTGGAGGTCAAGTGTCCTCATTGCATCATGTCAAGGGTGCATGTTCTCAATATGACTTATCACTGTGAATGTTGACCTTGATCACCTGGCCAAAGTCACATCTGTCAGGTTTCTCCATCATAAAGTGACTCGTTTTTTGATACTGAGCTGCATGAGCTGCTTGTATATTTTGGAGATTAATCCTTTGTCAGTGGCTTCCTTTGCAAATATTTTCTCCCATTCTGAGGGTTGTCTTCTCGTCTTGTTTATGGTTTCCTTTGCTGTGCAAAAGCTTTGACGTTTCATTAGGTCCCATTTGTTTATTTTTGTTTCTATTTCCATTTCTCTAGGAGGTGGGTCAAAAAGGATCTTGCCTGTGATTTAGTGTCCATGGACAGATGACTGGATAAAGAAGATGTGGCACATATATACAATGGAATATTACTCAGCCATAAAAAGAAACGAAATTGAGCCATCTGTAGTGAGGTAGATGGACCCAGAGTCTGTCATACAGAGTGAAGTAAGTCAGAAAGAGAAAGACAAATACCGTATGCTAACACATACATACGGAATCTAAAAAAAGATGGTCATGAAGAACCTAGGGGCAGGACAGGAATAAAGACGCAGACGTAGAGAATGGACTTGAGGACATGGGGAGGTGGAAGGGTAAGCTGGGACGAAGTGAGAGAGTGGCACTGACATGTATACACTACCAAATGTAAAATAGACAGCTAGTGGGAAGCAGCCGCATAGCACAGGGAGATCTGCTCGGTGCTTTGTGACCACCTACAGGGGTGGGAGAGGGAGGGTGGGAAGGAGATGCAAGAGGGAGGGGTTATGGGGATACGTGTATACGTAAAGCTGATTCACTTTGTTATACAGCAGCAAGGAACACACCATTGTAAAGCAATTATACTCCAATAAAGATGTTTTAAATAAAGCGACTCTTTTCTCCTCCTTGAATTTTAGAATCTCTGAAAGGCAGTCAGCTTGCACAGCCAAACCCAAGAGGCAGAGATTCAGGCTCCAGCGCCTTGAGGGAGAGGATCTCCATAAATCATTTGGAATGCTTCTGCATGGGAGGGGTGTCTTCTCTCCCCAGTGGTAGGGAGAATCATGCCACCCTTTCCTCAAGAGATCCACGCCCTAACCCCCAGAACCTGATAATATGATATGATACACAGCAATAGGGAATTCAATTTGCAGATGCCCTTAAGGATGATAATCACCTGACCTTAAAATAAGGAAATTTCCTGGATTATCCCAATGGAATCCCAAGAGCCCTTTAGAGTGCAAGGTAAAGGCAGAAGACAATCAGAGTTAGAGAGAGACTGAAAAATGCTAAACTGTTTGGTGGGTTTTATTGTTGTTGTTTGTTTTGTTTTTTGCAGATTAAGGAGGGTGCCTCGAGCCAAGGAATGCAGGTGGTCTCCATAAATTTAAAAAAGAAAATCAAGAGAGAAGTTTTCCCCTATGTCCCCTAAAGGAACTCAATCCCACTACACCTTGAGTTTAGCCCAGTGAGACCCATTTGGACTTTTTTTTTTTTTTTTGCGGGCCTCTCACTGTTGTGGCCTCTCCTGTTGCGGAGCACAGGCTCCGGGTGCGCAGGCTCAGCGGCCATGGCTCACGGGCCCAGCCGCTCTGCGGCATGTGGGATCTTCCCGGACCGGGGCACGAACCCGTGTCCCCTGCATCGGCAGGCGGACTCCCAACCACTGCGCCACCAGGGAAGCCCGAAGGTTTTTTTAAAATAAATTTATTTATTTATATATTTATTTTATTTTTGGCTGCTTTGGGTCTTCGTTGCTGTGCGTGGGCTTTCTCTATTGCAGCAAGCGGGGGCTACTCTTCGTTGCGGTGCACGGGCTTCTTATTGCCGTGGCTTCTCTTGTTGCAGAGCATGGGCTCTAGGCGCACGGGCTTCAGTAGTTGCGGCACGCGGGCTCAGAAGCTGTGGCTCCGGGCTCTAGAGCGCAGGCTCAGTAGTTGTCGCACATGGGCTTAGTTGCTCCGTGGCGTGTGGGATCTTCCCGGACCAGGGCTCAAACCCGTGTCCCTTGCATTGGCAGGCGGATTCTTAACCACTGCGCCACCAGGGGAGTCCCCCATTTAGCCTTTTGACCTTGAAAACTCTAAGATAAATTTGTGTCATTATAAGCCAGTAACAGTGTGGTCATTTGTTACAGCAGCAATGGGAAACTCACATTTCCTGTTTATTTTTTCAGTCATTTAGCACCATATGGGATTGTAGGTATGTATGTATGGGATTGTATGTCTTTTACTACAACAGTACTTAATTTTGTTCCTCAAATTGTTCTAGCTTTGGCCAGTCAGAGCGCTTTCACCTGGTTTCTGTACCCCTTCAATGTACCCCCGTCGCTGTGGGTGTTTTCTTTGTTTTTTAAGCACTGCCTTGCTTCCTGGCACGATAAGATGCTTCAGGACCATCTTGTATCTTTTCTGCCCCATTTCTAGAATCAGACATTTCTCCAAGGAGTTCCAGATCCTTCTATGTGACATCTTTATTTTGTAGGTCAAGAAGGTGAAGGAGATCAAATGAGGATGACTTGCCTAAAAGATGCTACGACTACTCGGTGACGCAGCTAATATTTACATAACAGGCTTTACGTATATAGCTGGGTCTACGATACATGCTAGCCAGTTACAGAGTGAAAATTACCACATGGCGCTCCTTCCCCACACCGTACTGGTCCTCCTATTGCTACCACGGTTATTTCAGTAGGACGCTATGGTTAACTAAATTGCCATGTTGGCTTAATACATGCAGGGCACTGGTCCATATACTTTGTAACCATATGCAAACTTGTCAGCAACTATTGTTGCCCCAACCATAGAGAAGAGACAACTGTACCCCAAAACAGATACGTAAGTTGGTCCAGGAAATCAACTCGCCACAGTCTGGGGATTCAAACCCAGAACTCAAACGCATCCTGGCAAGGCAACGTCACCATTTAGCGAAGAGTGAAAAGCATTGTATGCAAGGTGGTAGGTTAGTCCGTGACAAAGCAATTTCTGTTTTGCTCCCCCAAATACTGGGTTGGCCGAACGAACTTTTTTGGCCAACCCAGTAAATTATGACCCACAGACGAAAAAGCCAATGATGACATCCACTGGTCTAGTAAAGAAAATGAAAATGATATCTAAATAACTATGTAGATGAAGGACAACTCTTGTTCTGGGAAAGGCAAGAACCAGATGTCGGAATTTGAGTTTCAAAGGAGGGATGGGGAGGAAAGAGGACATGCAAAGAGACCCTTTTGACTAGAGGTAGAACTCTTAATTATCAGAATATCCTTTATCAAGGAAAGCCCATTCTTTAGGCGAGATTGTGGCACTGAACTTGAAAAACAACGCTTGTGTTTTGAATACAGTCCTAGTTGGTACCGATAAAGAGATTCTTAAACTTTTCAAGCCACTGCCCCCAAGGACTCAGAATCTACATAAACAGTATATCACAAAATGTGACCCAGCTTTATTAAACACATTCCGATAATCTCTGATTTATTTCAGTTTTAATATTCTTATATATTTACATTAGCATGATAATTAGCATGATATTGCTTCAGAAAACAGTACTGGGTGGGGACTGCAGGATGGGATTTTCTTTAATACAAATTAATCCCATAGGCTTAATGACTCTAAGCCAATCAATCCCTTCTATTGTAGATCCATAAAGCATTTGCTTCAGGCCAAGACGTAAGCTTACTAACTCCCTAGGTATTTGCAGATTTACGCTAAATGAGTTTCGTTTTTGAAAGCATGATATTTTGAGAGCCACAGACAAAGTCATTGCGAGCCGAATGATTTCATTTCTTTGGTAATTATATGCAATTTCAGGTATTTATGAAAATCTCTCCAGGTTATGGATTTTGGTTATTACTATTCTTACTTTCAGTTGAAGAAACAGGGAATGACTAAGTCCAGCTCAAAATGTTTAACAGCCTGACATGAGTCAATAAGAAGATGGTAAATAGTGTTAAAATATATTCAGTTGCCATCCTTCACCAAGAAAAGCCATTCTCGCTCCCATGATTACATCTGCTTGCCGGTCAATATCCTAACCAGCTTTCACGATTTGGATGAAACTTCTCTGCAGGAACCTCTCTAAAGAAGCGACTTCCTAGGGACTTCCCTGGTGGTACAGCGGTTAAGACTCTATGCTTTCACTGCAGGGGGCACGGGTTCTATCCCTGGTCAGGGAACTAAGATCCCACATGCCATGCAGAGCACGGTCCAAAAAAAAACAAAAGAAGCGACTTCCTGATATGGTGCCCTGGTAGCATCCTCAGATGCAAATTCCCCAACTTAAACACTCATGAAAACAAACAAGAAGATCTGAACGTCACAGCAAATCCACAAGGGCAGAAAATCCAAGGTTGCTTCTGGTGGGTTTTCTATGAACCCATTAACGACACTGCAGAGAATTCAGTCTACTGCTCAGGAATCTTCTGATGGCATTACGACACTGGGAATCATTCTATAAACCTTACAGGAAATCAATCAGTGAATCATTGAAATCTCCTCTCCCCCTGAATTCAGCCACTTATCACAAAGAATAGTGTGTGTACAAACCGCAAAACTGGGGACATGTGCTCCTACCTCAGGGGGTTGACTGGTCATTATTTCAGGAAACCTCACTGCAACATCTGTATATATATACCTTCAAATTAAACAAATTTTACATCAACCAAAACAAACAGCAAAGAGGTAGGGCTGGTGCATGGAAACGGCCAGCTGCTCACTGCTGCAGTGTTGGACAATTCAGGAAAAGTCTTAGATGTCCAGTGAAGTTTTTCACACACTCAGTAAGTACAGAGTAGTTGAATGTTAACACGTACTGAGACTGTCTTAGTAAGGGACCATACTGCCTGGAGATGAATATCACACTAGAAATTTGAGAAGGAGTCAGACAGATCAACAATTGCAAAGGGTCTGCATTTCTAAGGAACCCCCAGGTACGTGTGCAGGTGCTCTGGGACCACCCCCACTGAATGACGAGGACAGCTGGACCCTTGGCAAAGGAAAGGACCGTTCACATCTATATCCCTTCTGTTGGCAGACACCTTATCTGGGTAAATCCTGACTTACTCCAAGATGAGGAAAGAGAAAAAATGAAAGACAGTACGTGTTTTGTGTGGAAATAAAAGCAGCGCGGAACAAAAGATAACCACAGCCTTTGGAAGATTCCATGGGAACATTTAGATAACCGCTTGCAGTTTTTCACGGAGCAAAATAAGATGCAGTTTCCTTGGTTCAGAGGCATGTAAAGGGACCAGTCTGAGATAGAAAGAAAAGGCTGAGGTGATAAAGGCTGATGGGAAGGAATAGCAAGTGGAATGAAGGAATTAAAATCCACTCTTTGGGAGGAAAAAGGTGCAGATATGTACCTTAGATCTGAATACAGGGAAATGGACACCAATATACAATATACAGGAACCACATCGGCGTTCCCTCAGGTGTAAAGACCTTCAGAGTCTCCAAACACAGAAGATCCCATTGGATTTTCCTTCTCTACCCAAAATGTTAACACAAATGGCAACAATGAACTAGAAAGTAAGCTCACACATGGTGATGTCCTCCGGCGACCAGTTTGATAAACAACACAAAATGTTAAATTGAACAAAAAAGAAAGAAAAGTATGTTGTAATCCAGTAAAGAGTTCGGGTTACTCTACAAATGCTGAAGACCAGATCCACAGGAAGAAATGTAATACTTCGCTTGCTGTCAACAGTGGAAGGAGAAAAGTCAAACGCTAAGCAATGGAATACGGTCAAAGGAGAAAAAAGTATTTGCAGGATGGCAAACAGCATTTGATACAATTAAAATATTTAATGAAAGGATCAGCGGGTCGGCAGTATCTATTTTGACAGGGAATCCTTTTTTAATCCAGTTAGTAAGGAGCTGATGTAACACTGCAGGGAACAGGCTTTGGGAAAGGCTGAATTTTCTGAAAATATTAAAGAGGAAGAGTGATTCCTGCCTAAGATTATCTAACCAGAGAAAAACAATTTAGATCATCAACTAAGTAAGTTAGAATGGATGACTTCTTAGTTCTAACTGGATGGATACAACACACAAAATCAACTTCTATACATATGAATATTAACATGTTTAGAAAGAAATACTTTTCGTAGTAATAATAAACCATCTAGTAATAACCTTAAGACGTATATAACACACTGTATAAAATATACAAAATTATGAGAGATATAAAAGAAGACTTGTACACATGTGGAAGCATTCAGTGGCAGAAACTGAGTAACAATATTAATATATTTTCAAAGTAACTTACTAGTGACAAAATTTGGGGGTAACTGAACAAAATCATTCTAACGTTGATTCTAACAAAACTTGCAAGTGTGAATAATTTTGGCTCAAATGAGGTATAAGGTTTTGCTGCTCTCATTATATTATTTATTGTACCATTACTAATGTTACAATGAGTATGATAAAGTCTTTCTTTTCAAAAAGTACCATTAACTAAATATTTGAAAAGAGAGAAATATAAAAACTTCATCGTAAGATAAAATTACTTCTGGATTAATTAAATATTTATTATGTAAAAAGACAATGAGCATGTTTGTGAGACCATAACGTTTAGGTTCGTATTCTGAGCTGAAATACATTTACTAATAAAGAGAGGCAGCACTTGGTAATAATGATGTTTGTGTTACACATATGCACGAAAATGATTACGTAGCTTTTACAGTGACATTCTTTGAAAGCAGCCATGAGTGAACACACACGCACACACACTTACAGAATGTATATACACATACATATACAGGCATATACTTTTATCATGTACTAAAAATTATACAGGAATACCTTGTTTTATTGCACTTCACTTTTTTGTGCTTTGCACATACGGCATTTTTCACAACTTGAAGGTTTCGGGCAACCCTGCATCATCAAGTCTGTCGCGCCAGTTTTCCAACAGCATTTGGTCACTTTGTGTCTCTGTGTCACACTTTGGTAATTTGTTATGGGGATTTGTGATCAGTGATCTTTGACGTAGCTATTGTAATTGTTTGGGCATTTTTTAGCAATAAGTTATTTGTAAGGTCTGTACATTTTTTTAGACATAAAACTACTGCACACCTAATAGACCACACTATAGTGTAAACAGCACTTTTCTATGCACTGAAAAACCAAAACACTTGAGTGACTTGCTTTATTGCATCATTCATTTTGTTGTGGTGGTCTGGAACCAAACCCACAATATCTCCGAGGTCCGCCTGTATATTTATAGGTATAAAAACCTATGTGTATGTGTATATATATAAATACATATTATTTAAACATACATGATAGGGACTTCCCTGGAAGTGCAGTCTTGAAGAATCTGCCTGCCAAAGCAGGGTTCACGGGTTCGAGCCCTAGTCCGGGAAGATCCCACATGCCGCGGAGCAACTAAGCCCGTGCGCCACAACTACTGAGCCTGCACTCTACAGCTCGCAAGCCAAAACTGCTGAGCCCGTGCACCACAACTACTGAAGCCCGCGCGCCTAGAGCCCGTGCTCCGCAACAAGAGCAGCCACCGCAATGGGAAGCCCGCGCACCACAACAAAGAGTAGCTCCCGCTCGCCACAACTAGAGAAAAGCCCGCGCAGTAACTAAGTCCCAACGCAGCAAAAAATTAATTAACTAATTTAAAAAAATAAAATAATAATGATAAATAAATGATAAATGATATAATGATAATAATAGTTAATAATAATAATAATAAAAATAATAATAAAATAAATAATAAATATAAATAAATAAAATAATAAATAAAATAAATAAAATAATAAATAATAAATAATAATAATAATAAATAAATAATAAATAAATAAATAAATAAATAAATATAAATAAATAAATATATAAATATATTATATATATTATATATATATAATATAAAATATAAAATATAAAATATATAATAATATAAAATATATTTTATATTTATAAAATATAAATATAAAATATAAATATATATATAAATATATAAAATAAATATATAAATATATATATAAATATATATATATTATATATTATATATATTATATATATAATATAATATATATATATTTATTTTATTTATATATATATATTATATATTATATATATTATATATATATATATTTATATATATATAATATATATATTTATATATATATAATATATTATATATATTATATATATATTTATATATATATAAATATATATATATTTATATATATATATAAATAAAATAAATATATAAATATATAAAATAAATATATAAAAATATATATATAAATATATAAAATATAAAATATAAAATATAAAATATAAAATATATTATATATATATAA
Organism: Leucopleurus acutus; assembly: GCF_964270905.1. NCBI lineage: Eukaryota > Metazoa > Chordata > Mammalia > Artiodactyla > Delphinidae > Leucopleurus > Leucopleurus acutus. The sequence continues at coordinate 3,773,736 of NC_139148.1, forward strand.
ATATATAAATATATATAAATATATAAATATAAATATATAAAAATATAAATAAATAAATAAATAAATAAATATAAATAAATAAATAAATAATTAATAAATAATAAATAAATAAATAAATAAAATAAATAAATAATAAAAAAATAAATAAAAATAATAATAAAAAAAATAATAATAAATAATGATAAATAAATGATAAATAAATGATAAAAGCAAATGTTTATAAAATGTATATACATTTAAATAAATAATTGAGTCACTCGGGAAGTATGTATATAACCATATATATTTGTGCACACACATACATATGTATACATATATATTTAAATAAAGATTAGCATCACTTAGGGAATATACATATTTATATATATTTAAATTTAAAATATAGATATATGGTCAGAAAAGGAAGAGACTCAAAGAAGAAATGATTTTGAGTGTTAGTAAGTCAGGAAGACAGCAAAAGGAATCAACCCGTATAGAACATAAAACATAAGAGGGAGGATGCAGAAGGAAGACCCGGATCTGTGTGGAATTAAGATAAAGACTAAAGACCATATTCCTGAGATTAACAGCCCCGTCATTTCCAGAATAATACATGAAAAGAGGTAGACGCGGAGACCTAGCCTGGTAACTTTCTTCGAAATTAGTGACGCAAAGAAAACCGAACAGAATGACAAGGGTCCCAGAGAAGAGCACGAACAGCCTCCGGGCAACGGCAGCCATCTTTGGAGGCATCCGTCTCGACTGCACGTCCCCGCATCCCAGTCGAGGTGGGCCACGTCAAAGGCTATGCCGGCCCTCCCTGCCCCACTCCCACCCCCGCACTTCTGGCTGTGATGTGAGGGTCAGGCGTGCACACACCCCGGGATACTCATTTTCCCAAAGGAGCCGGCCAGTCAGAAACACGCAGAGAGTCATGTGGGTACAGGTGCCATGAGGAAGCATCAGACTCAGGACGGGCAGAGAGCATTCTAGGTGGTGTTGGCCCACCCATCCCTGGTTCTTGGTCCTGTGACACTCTTCATGGATCCCCATCTTGCGCTCCAATGCACTTCTATATTCTTCATACCATCTGGGGTCTGTCTGTCTGCTTGTGATAAGCTCCCCCAAATGTCTTTAGGACCATGACAAACACGAAAAGAAAAATCTCTCTCACCTTAGAATTCTCTGGAATAGTTAATGGAGTCAGACCTATCATATTTTGGCAGAAAAACCCTTGGCAAGCTGTCCTGTGAGAAAGTATTTTCTGAGATGCAAGTGCGAAGAAACTATATCCTTCCTGAGGGCATCTTGTAAAATTCATATGAAGAAATGTTCCAATAATGGAACACACTGAGGAGAATGAAACTCCATCGAGCTCCAGAATTCAAGGAGAATCAAGTCAGAATTAAGGTTAAGGATAGGGAAATCATGACAGAGAAGTACTGAAAATTATGCACAGAAGAATCATCATTCTAGATGTCTTATGAAACAAAGTAAGAATGTCAAATAAACATTATTTGCAAAAAAGAATATTTTAGCTAATAATGTAATAAGAAACCATGTATAAAAATCACGTGTAGGGCTTCCCTGGTGGCGCAGTGGTTGAGAGTCCGCCTGCTGATGCAGGGGACGCGAGTTCGTGCCCCGGTCCGGAAAGATCCCACATGCCGTGGAGCGGCTGGGCCCGTGGGCCATGGCGCTGGGCCTGCGCGTCCCGAGCCTGTGCTCCGCAACGGGAGAGGCCACAACAGTGAGAGGCCCGCGTACCGCAAAAAAAAAAAAAAAAAAAAAAGGAAGACCAAAAGAAAAGTGGAAAAAAAAAACAAACAAGGTTTCAGAAAGGGGCAGGAGAGTCTGATGCAAGATGAGAGAAGAGGGTTTGGGTAGCATCAGACCATGGGCAACGCTTGGTCACTGCAGTGAGCTCTGAAGCATCCCCCAGGCTCCTATCCACGTAGACTCAGAGCGTGACCTCCTTGTTAGCTATGGTCCTTGCAGATGGAATTAGTGAAGGATCTGGAAGTGAGGTCACCCCAGCTTCAGAGTGGCCCTAAATCCAGTGATGGGGTCCTTCTAAGGAGAGGCGAGGCCAGTGGGAGACACACAGAGAGGAAGATGGAGAGAAGATGAAGGTAGATCAGGATGTGCAGCAGCTACAAGCCCAGGACCACCAAGAATTACTGGCAGCTGGGAGAGAGGCTGGACCAGAAGGAACCAACCCTACAGACAGCTCGATACTGGACTCGTGGGCTCCTCAGCTGTGACAGAATACATTGCCGTCACATTAAGTCTCCAAGTTGGTGCTCATCTGCTGTAGAAGTCCCAGGAAACGAACATGCCAGGCATTTAACAACAGTGAGGTGAACGTCCCTTAAGGCACCCCCTAAGGAGTCCTGCCCTCCTGCAGTCCCAGCTGCGTGGATATGAGCTGGGTCTGCAAAGATCGTGCAAGAGCCATCCCTGGAGTAGGGACATTACCTGGGAAATGGGATGGGCTGCCATGAGCTCGATGAGGGCATGCTGGATCGGATCCTTTCCCAACCAACTGGAGCAGAAGAGTCTCCTGCTGGCCTTGAAGAAGCAAGCAGTGGTGTAGGAAAGGGGCTTCGAGCAGCCCTCCGTGACAGCCCGCAAGAAAGGGGGCCCTTCATCCCACAACTACGAGGAACTAGATCCTTCCAACACGTGAGCGAGCTTGGGAGAGCAGCACAGGCTCCAGAAAGGAGGGCAGCCCAGCTGACACCTCGAGGGCATCTCTGTGTCACCCTGAGCAGAGGACCCAGCTAAGAGGTGCCCAGATTCCTGGGCCACAGGAACCATGAGAGAATTTGTGGACGTTATTCTAAGCTACCGCGTTGGTGGCCTTCGTTTAAGTGGATGGCGTCTTTTTTTCGTCTGTTCTCTCTGACTGCACGTCTCAAATTGTAGGAGGAATCTGTTGAGCCAACCCCATGCATTCCCTCAATTTCCACGTAATGGGAGTTCTCTTACAGACCCAAGGACGGCACGACTTGAAGGAGTGCCAGGGGGCACCAGCCAGCCATCTGGAGCCCAGCCGTGTGCTGGGGCATTTGGCCTGCCTGTCAGCTGCCCTCCTGCAGCCTGGAAGCGGCCCCGTCTGTTCAAAGCACACCCCATGGGGCACCTCCAATGTCCACGGGCCGAAGAGTGATGTGCGTGTTTCTTGATGGGAGCTAAAGAACACTGCATACTCCGCGATCCAGCCACCACTTCTAAATGCGTACCAGATCAGGGGCATAGCCACTGTGCAGGGATTTCTGAGCAAAGGCATAAATCCCATATGAGCCACTGACATATTAAATGATAACACGGCTGAAACACGGAAGGCATCACTGGATCCCGTCTGAGTTTATCAGCATTCAAGCACCTGGCCCCCCCTGCCCAAGGCACTGTCCTCACCCAGACACCCACCCACCCCAAAGTCCACGTGAGATTAGCTGTCAAGGCTGGAAAGCCTGAGACTGAGGTTGAGAAAGGAAAGAAAGGTCCCAGGAGCCTGCATGTCCCCTCATGCGCCAAGCGCCCTGTGCCCTTTTGGTCTATAGACACAGAAATCTGGCCTAACGTGCGAGGCTTAAGTAAGGATGCCTCCGGAGGTACATAGAGCAATCACTCGGCGAGAAGCGAGCATTCTCGCTTACAGCATGAATTCAAAGGGAACACAAATCACTCACTTAGCAGCTTGTGAGCAATTTGGGAAGACGGTGTGTCTCCACTTGCTGTTCATGCAGCAGACTGGAACTCCAGAAGCCTGCTGGCTCGGGGCACCGCAGAGCTGCTGCAAGCCTCCCCGGCCAAACACAAGGGGAGCCAGGGGTTCCAGTGGGTTCCCTGCCGCTCAGACGGCACAGAATCATCATGCCAGGGAAGGGGAAAAGAGGTTTTTTACTTTTAAAGGTCTGATCCCTGTATTTACAGGTGTACGACTCTACGCTTCCATCGGGAGAGATGGCAACTTCTCAGACGTACAGCATAATCCCATTGCCCTGAAGATCATTTAGAAAACACCACCCAATTTTCCAACGGCATCTCGTAAACATAATCCAAACGAACTCTGGCCTCTGACCAAAGAATCTGTCCGTGCCTGGCACCGGGCTTTACTGAAGAGGCTTTCCCTGAAAATGGCAAAGCTAAATAAGCCATTTAACCCAGAAATATTCCGTTTCGGTTGGATGCTTTCACTGCAATTAAAACGGAGCATCAGGATATAATGGCTCCAGGCACCAGGCAGTACCATGCATGTTCTACGTTTCACCTGGAACGCTGCCGTTTCTTTTATCATTAGTCTAGGTGGCCCACCTTTGTATGAAAATGCAATCTGCAAAGGGAAAAATGATCTATATTAAGGGACGCGCAGAAGTTACTAAAAATCAATAGATCCCATGCACCGTTGGCATTAGTTAGGAAGTAACTAACGATTATTTTCAAATAAAATAATTTTAGCTGCCATTTGTTCAAAAGGGGGTTAATACAGCAATTTTAATGTTTGTCCCCCAGTTAGAACATCACATATTTTTTGGAGGAATAACAAGGTAAGCTGCATTCTGAATTTCATCACGTTGAACCATAGATCAAAAACCATTCTTCGGGCTTCCCTGGTGGCGCAGTGGTTGAGAGTCCGCCTGCCGATGCAGGGGACACGGGTTCGTGCCCCGGGCCGGGAAGATCCCACATGCCGCGGAGCGGCTGGGCCCGTGAGCCATGGCTGCTGAGCCTGCACATCAGGAGCCTGTTGCTCCGCAACGGGAGAGGCCACAGCAGTGAGAGGCCCGCGTACCGCAAAAAAAAAACCAAACCACAAAACACCATTCTTCCAGGGCTTCCCTGGTGGCGCAGTGGTTGAGAGTCCGCCTGCCGATGCAGGAGACACGGGTTCGTGCCCCGGGCCGGGAAGATCCCACATGCCGCGGAGCAACTGGGCCCGTGAGCCATGGCCGCTGAGCCTGTGCGTCCGGAGCCTGTGCTCCGCAACGGGAGAGGCCACAGCAGTGAGTAAGAGGCCCGTGTACCGCAAAAAAAAAAACAAAACAAAGAAAAACAAAAAAAACCATTCTTCCAGCCACCCTTTTAGAATTCCTGGATGGGGGCAAAGGTACACATTTGGAAACAGCAGTGAAAGAGGCGTTGCATTTTCAGTGTGGATCTCCATGTTGATTCCACGCCTGATAAAACTGCAAGGCTTGCCTTCCTCTGCAGGCTTGCCTTCCTCTGCAGGCTTCTCCCGTGGTTCTCCCGTGACATCAACCGAACATTTTCAGTTTGCCAAGAGGCATCGGTTCTCCCGTGACATCAACCGAACATTTTCAGTTTGCCAAGAGGCATCGGCCCACATCATTCAGGTGTGGGAAGGGTCAGCTGTTCTGCTGTTAAGGCAGACACACGCTACGACAGAGGGCTGGTGGCCAGTAGCTACCCTCGCTGAGCAGGAAAAAACTCTTTACTGCCTACAGCTCTTGAGCACAAGGCATTTGGCCTTTTCTGCCCTGCCATCTTGGGTCCAAATGCAGCCAAATGGAACTATTCCTTTGCCCACCTGACCGGTCCAGACCTGTTTGAAAGGATGAGAGTGCCGACGCAAACAGCCTGCTGCCAACATTCTGCTTCTCACGTGCCAACAAGATCATGAATGAAGGATGCAGTCGTTTTGTTATTCATAACCTATCCCTAGTTTACTAAACCCAAACGAAGCGTTTTTATTCCATCAGTAAAGAGCTACAGTTTTAAGTGGTCCAACTCGTGCTGTGGAAAGATGGGTAAGTGAGACATGGGAAGAAGCTTAGCCTAAGAGATTGAAAATGAAGCAAACTTCAATGTCACGCAAGTGTCTTTTTAAATTTTTATGGAAATATAGCTGATTTACAATGTTGTGTTCGTTTCTGGTGTACTTTTAGCAAAGGGAACTCAATATCATGTCAAAACCTATAATGGAAAAGAATATAAAAAGGAATACACACACACACATATATATATAACATATGTATAAAATATACACATATATGTATGTATAACTGAGTCACTTTGCTGTACATCATGGGAGTATTTTGATTTGTCCTCTGTGGGCTGAAGGATGAAGAGTCAACCTCCCTGTCAGAATGGTGGAGCCATATGTATTAACTGGACAGAGAAATGATTATGTGTGATGTGCACTATTGCTTTGAAACCAAACAATCAGGGAGAGATGACTGGCCATGAGCCAACAATGCATGAGCATCTTTTCAGCGACATATTATGAGCTGACAGGCTGAGCAAAACAGAGCAGATTGGGACCAGTCCACTGTGAAGATAAATTCTATTAATGAGTCTAACATGCACTGCTTTGGATACAAAGTCACAAAATATTTCATACGTCTCCAAGGAAAGGAAGCTATTGACAAAAATCAGCAGAAGGAGACGCACACCCTCTAAATCCAAGCAAATGTCAACGGTAATTGGATCGGCCCAGAAAGCAACACATTCCTTAGCTACTGGGGAGTGGCTTCAGGGACGCTGTGAATATTTTTAACGATACAGATTTAATGAAGTGAAGCAGCAAAGGAAAACAGAAACAACAGGACAAGACACTTAGCATTATCAATGGTGCTGCCTTAAAACTTTCAGGTCATGTGAATAAATGGAAGATGTCTTCCCAGGGTCGTAGTGGAAAACACGAAATACGCCAGAAAGCAGGTGCATAACGTTGATTAAGTAAGGTGCGTGTGTAGTGGCTTTTTGCCTAGACCAAGCAGCGGTGCTTTGCCAGCTTTGGAAAAAGGGTTCCAGGAACCCAGTCAAAGGAAAACGGGTTCGGTTGGCTGTCGACAGAGAGTTTGATTCTGCAGAATCAGGTTCAAGGAGTGAGGGCTGCATGGGGTCACGGGATAACCAATGATTCTCAAGCATACCAAGGTCAACATGCCTAGACAGACACCCAGAAGAAAGACAGAGTCGAGATGAAAACCACTAAGAGATTCCAAATTATTTAGAATAAGAATTAGTAAATGCCATGTTAATTGTTCGTCAAGCAGATGAAATTACAAAGTGCCTAGATGGATGGATGGACAGATTAGATAGATAAATAAATAAGTGGATAGATAGGTAGGTAGATAGAAGAATGGATGGGTGGGTGGATGGATGGACGGACAGACAGATGATAGAGATAGAGAAATAGAGCGATCTTTTTCATATTTAAAGTTCAATAAAATGCACAGGTATATATATAAGAATCACAGACTTTATGACCATGGGATCACTGCTACCGACCATCAGGCTAATTTAACTTCACGCATCTCCATGTACGCTCAACGTTCTAATTGTAAAATAATCTACTTAACTTTTTCTGTAATTAATTACATGATGTTACCTAACAGAAGATGTTACATAAATTGACAGAACTATTAACAACCACCACCAAAGAAGACTTTACTTGCAAATAAAAGAATGAAGAGTGACAGGCAAAAAAGAAAAAACAAACAAAAAAAGCCTCCAGAGGGGTCAAAAGCAACTCACCGACACCACACGGTAAGATTTTAGTCAGACAAGTTCAAGTTCTTACCTAAAAAGCTCCCAATGTAATCGGTCTGATCAACTTACCATCACAAGATAAAACTTGCATATATGGGGTAATGAACATTTCAAATTTTGAAGTGCCACCAAAAGATGTTATAGACACATGGAAACTGTCCAGTGGAAGACAGAATCCTAGGGTATGGGGCAGGATTTCAAGTGTTACAGTCGCAAGGAAGAGAAAAAGGGGCCTTTCATTTACTAAAAGTGAACTATTACGTTAAAAGTATGTGTATGTGTATATACACACATACATACATGTAATAATTGAAGCACTGACAGCTTGGGTATGGGATAAATTACAGTTTTCAGCTCTAAGACAAATTTTTAACAGTTGCCATTTGCTGTAGACAATTTTGATATCCACATACACAAGATACAATGTAATGTGTTCAACGTATGCAACTGTATGACTGAAGAAAATATATGATACAAATGAATTTACTTAGAAACAGAAACAGACTCACAGACATAGAAAACAAACTTATGGTAAAAAGGGGAAATAAGGGGAGGGATAAATTAGGAGTTTGGGATTAGCAGGTACACACTAGTATACATAAAATAGATAAACAACAAGGTCCTACTGTATAGCACAGAGAAGTATATTCAATATCTTGTAATAACTTATAATGGAAAAGAATCTGAAAAAGGATATATGTGTGTGTGTGTGTGTGTATAACTGAATCACTTTGCTGTACACCCGAAACTAACACAACACTGTAAACCAACTATACTTCAATTTAAAAAATAAAAAGAGGGTTTCCCTGGTGGCGCAGTGGTTGAGAGTCCGCCTGCCGACGCAGGGGACACGGGTTCGTGCCCCGGTCCGGGAAGATCCCACGTGCCGCGGAGCGGCTGGGCCCGTGAGCCACGGCCGCTGAGCCTGCGCGTCCGGAGCCTGTGCTCCGCAACGGGAGAGGCCACAGCAGTGAGAGGCCCGCGTACCATAAAAATAAATAAATAAATAAATAAAAAGAAAATTAAAAAAAGAAAATGAATATACTCCTAAATTTACTACAAACAGATCATTAAAAACTCCATGAAAATTATTTACCTGAGCAAAAAACAAAAGCAAAGGAATATGGAACAAAATAGTTACAGTATTTTGTTAAAATCCTGTTACTGAATTGCCTACTTGCGTCTTTTGCAGGTTTATAAAAATGACCCATTCATTATTAGAAATTTTTATTTTTAGTATATGAGACACGAAAGGAGTATTATGTTTTACTCTTTTAGGAAAAGGCCTATTAAATTAACAGTTATTTAAAAAATAAAAAACTGACACTGGGCAATTGATACAAGTGTTTACTTGTAATTAAAAATCACTGAGCATGGGACTTCCGTGTTGGTGCAGCGGTTAAGAATCCACCTGCCAACGCAAGGGACATGGGTTCGAGTCCTGGTCCGGGAAGATCCCACATGCTGTGGAGCAACTAAGCCCGTGCGCCACAACTACTGAGGCTGCACTCTACAGCCCATGAGCTACAACTACTGAGCCCTCGCGCCACAACTACTGAGCCTGCACTCTACAGTCTGCGAGCTACAACTACTGAGCCCGTGAGCCACAACTACTGAAGCCCACGTCCCTAGAGCCCGTGCTCTGCAACAAAAGAAGCCACTGCAGTGAGAGGCCCACGCACTGCAATGAAGAGTAGCCCCCGCTCGCTGCAACTAGAGAAAGCCCGCGTGCAGCAACAAAGACCCAACACAGCCAAAAATAAACATAACTAAATAAATTTATATTTAAAAATCACTGAACATGATTTTAAACACACAAGAAAAATTATGAGCACTGTACTTTTTATGTCAGCTATTTTGTCCATCTGAAGTCTGTGCCAACTGCATAACCTGCTTAAAAATAATAAAAGACAATTGAGAATATACAACCAAACGTGCTATGGATTTAATATGATGGATGTGTCTATCTCTAGTAAAGGATGAATCATTAAAGATTTAGTATTAGTGTAATTCCCAAATCCCTGACCTTTGCTCTATTGAAATATTAATCATGGAAATATAGAGAAGAAAACACGGAATTCATATGAGATTACTGATCTAAGTGAATTACATTTTGGAATTGGCACGAAAATATGCACAGGACCACAGTACTTAAGTACACAGGACTTAAGAATGTAGTTGGGCAATTTTCAGAAAAGCAGTGAATATGCTTTGGTTTTGTTGGTAGCTCTACTTCACCTACCAGAGAAACGGAAATTCATGACCCATGTGTTTATCTATGAATGAATCTCTCCATCTACGGCATGGAGCAATTCTCTGGTAAAGGAAGAGAAACGAAGAAACAACTATTTATGGGAATCATATGAAACTCAGCTAACACTGGTTAGACGGTAACAATGCAAGAGAAACACAAAACACCCCCTGACAGTTTCAGCCCACGCGAATATTTTCTTCAATTTTCCATTACTGTCTAAAAACCACCATCAGCACCTTAAACTATCTGTGTCACCTTCTTCTCTAATTATGTACCCCACACCCGCTTGGTGGTTAATTATACATTCTCTTATTCCCTTAATTGCAGCCTTGTTGGTTTTCCCGACGAGACTTTACGCTTCTCGTGAACCGCGTGGAAATCTATGCCCCTTTTCTAAGCCAGTGCCTCACCTGCCCAGCACGATATATTTTCAACAAACAGTTGGGGCTGAATAATAATTCACTGTCACAACACTCAATGAGTTGTGACGAAGGCCAACTTCGGCTGAGACACCAAGAGAAGATCTGGACCGAAAATGATGAGAACTTAAGCCGGCCCCTTCTTTACTGAGAACGTACATTTTCCGCTCCTTTCTGTCTCCACAATGTATGGCACAAGGACTCTTTCCTGAGTCAAGGCATTTCAACCAATCACCTACTAGTTTAGCAGTCACCTAACTGATGATATAGCTGCCTTTATCGCAGTACTCTGGGGCACGAATCGAACCCATGACAAATGTCTTCCACTGGTGTGCAGAAACAGCTGTGGCCACTCTCTCTAATTACGGAAAATACAAAAGTGCATCCTCATCCCTTTCTCTTGTTTATTGCTTTCATTCCAAGAATCTACATGGTTCACATTTTAGGGCAAACCCCGAAAGGCGTTCCAACTTACACATGGAGAATTATATGGGAAAAAGGCAACCTAGTAACTCTTTCCAAAGTCCTGTGCAAACTGGCAAATACAGTTGCTTCATTCTTTTGTCATTTCCAAGATGGGAAGAGCGATATCCGATCATTCCTTCTTACAGTTATAGAGGCATAAACTTGCATAAACCCCAATTCCCACACATCACTCTCTCAAATCTTGACTTTTGCTTGGCAAAACCCTAAACCTAGTGAAAGCCAACTTTCCATCCAGTGCACACCTACACCTTTGCTGGTAAGCAAAAATGAAGGAAAATGTAGACCCAGGATGGCTGGTCTCACTTTTAATTGCTGGCCAAACATCTGCAGTAGGTTCAACCAGGAGATCATACTAAATTTCCCTAATACATTTCTTCTCAAGTTCCCCTAACTCACTAACACCTGCTTCCTGCGTCCTCCAATCTCTGATGCCCCTGGTCCCATCTTCATGGCTGGTGTATGAGCTTCCTTCCAACTATAATGAAAAAATTACAATGATTTGAAGAAAATATCCATACATCTCCATCAACCCATTTGCCCACATACCAGTAACTACCACAGCTGCAGTGCCTACCTCCTTTCACTATAGGGAAGAGTGGGGTCACCGTCTAAGGCTAAGTATCACACGACAAATCCCATCAACTCTTGTCAATCCAACAACAAAACACCTCTCTTGCTATATGACGGCCGTTTTCCTCTTGTGTTATTGTTATACTATGTTATTTTTTAAAGTGCTTTCTAACTCTCTGGCTGGGAATATACAGCCCCATCTGCTTGATGGCAGGGGTGGCCATGCCTTGCAGTGTCTCTGCCTGGGAAGAGTGTTTACTGCCTCACCTCAATGACATCAGATATAGTTATTTGATTTGCTTTGGTCAACGAATAGAATTTAGGAGTGTTACTTCTAAGGAAAAACCTTCAGAACTCTGATGGGGTTCCACCATGTTTTCCTCCCCCTTTGCCATAAAGTCTGAAATGTGTCTGCTCCCTCGGCCTGTGTCCTAGAATAAAGACACGGAGAAAAGCCACAACCAATCCCTAGAGAACATGTAACATGAGAGAGAAATAATACTTTGCGGTCACATGTCACTGACATTTTAGGGATATCTGTTAACGCAGCATGACTTATACCAAACAGATTGATAAAAGATGTTAGAGCATTCCGACAGCCTGCAGACATGCTGTGAGACCTTCCAAGTTGAAAGAAATACAATCATTTTCTCCTGGGTCCGTATATCCCTCCAAGGACTGCCTAGTTCTCTACTCCCTTATAGAAAATCTCCTCAAAATTGCTGTCTTCACACCCTGACTCCAAGTTCACTGCTTGGATTCTCTATTAAACCTGTTACAACCAGGCTTCTGTACCTAATAGTCTGCCAAATTTTCTATAGCTCCAGTAAAAGTTACCAGTAGCCTCTGGTTTGCTATGTTGGTGAACTTTTTGTTCATTCCTCTATGTCCAGAACTCTCCTGGCGACCTCATTCAGTCTTGTGACTTTAAATACCGTCTATGTTGGGACTTGGATGGCGGGCCAGTGGTTAGGGCTTGGCGCTCTCATTGCCGTGGCTCCGGACTGGGGAACTAAGATCCCACAAGCCACACAGTGCAGCCAAAAAAGGAAGAAATACCATCTATGTTGACTAGTCCAACATTCTTCTCTTTACACAGATCTCTCCCTTGAGCCGCAGACTCTGACATCCCCCTGCCTGTGGGATGTCTCTTCTCTGACGTCCCATATACGTTTTCAACTTGAACTTCCAAACCCTACGGAATCCCCAAGATGCTCTCCACCAGATCTTTCTGCAATTTCATTCGTGGGGATCTTGTGCTTGGATCAAAAACATTGGGAGTCCTTTCCTTCCCCCACATTCCACATGCAAATCATTTGCAAATCTTACTTTTTAAAAATCCAACAACTTTTCTTCCCAATCTCCACCGCTCCCATCACAAACGTGCAGTCATAATTTCTCATGTTGACTCCGGTGTTCACCTTCCAACCTATCTCCTGCATTCTGTTCTTGCCCCTCCAGGCTAGTCCCAACAAGGCAGCTAAAGTGGTCCCTGAATCCACACCTCCCCTTATCATTCCTCTGGTCAGTCCCTCTAAGTGTTCTCCTTTTGCTCTCAGGATTAAAACCAGAGCTCTTCATGGCCTCATTCCACTTTGATCCCCGTCTTTCACCCTGGTGTTCCCCGATGCAACAGAAATGCTCCCACCCCAGGGCCTTTGCACTGGCTGTTCCTTCTGCGTGGAACACCCTTCATGTACATCATCCCGGCTTCCTTCCTCACCTCCTTCAATTTTTTACTCACAGTCTTCCTTCTCACCGAGGTGTATGTTGACCACCCTATTTAAAAATGCACTTTCCAGTGCAATCCTAATCTACTTTGTCCTCTTCTATCCTTTTCACAGCACTCATCACGTCCCCCAAATAATACCTAACGTATTTAATCCTTAAGTTTATTTTCCATCCTCCGCACAGAATATAAACTTCACAAGGCAGACAATTTTGTCTATTGTGCACATTGATGCATCTGCAATGCTTAGAACAATACCTGACACACGATAAGCACTAAAATATTAGTTGAAAGAATCGATAGTAAAAATCAATTATTATAAGACAGTATACTGTGAATATTGTTTGGGGAATCATACACTGCTATACCAATGTGTAAAGCATAAAAATGAAGGTTTAAAAACTTTAGAGACCAATTTATTTGAAAAGTCAAATTTTCACATTAGTTGAGAGATAATCATTGAAGGACAATTCAAGAAAAGGTACAGATGTGCTTCACCAAATATAGAAATACTTGAGAAGTCCTTCCAAGGTTACTGAAGCATGACTCAGACGGCTGTTTCCAGGGCTGCAGGTGGCTTTGACGTACGTAATATGCTCATGGGGCTTCTTGTTTTTGTCACAGGTGAACTTATAGTTTCTTTTATTTCTTCCCTATTTCTGTCCTATTTTTAGATATCATCAGTGAATCTATTATATTCCTTCAGCGTAGACATCTAACAAGTTGCTGAACTGCATCCATTCTCTGGTTTTCTGACAGTTGTTCCTTTATTTCTGTCACCTCCACCCCATGCTGTGCCTACCTACCCCCAACTCCTCCCTCCAGAAATCTGAAGAGTCCTAAAAGGCTCTTGAAAAGCAGGATTCACATTTGCCAAGATGTGATCCACGTGTTCTCTGCTGTCCTGCAGATCGGTAGTGAAGCTTTCCTGAGAAAGGTGTTTCAATGATTATGAAGCCAACCTCTGACTTTCACAGGAGGGTAAATGTCCACATCACCTCTGAAACACAGGAACCTCTGCTATGCCTCACCGTTTCTGGGACAAACGTTCTAACTTTCTCCTGGGAGGCATTCCACTCCAGGAAACACATGTAGAGTCATCTCACCTTGACACCAGGTAGGGAGGGGCATGCTCCATGCTTGATAGAGACCATGACTGGGGAGAGAGAGGTGGCACCTTTAGGTGAGGTGTGTGTGCATTTGTGTTTGTGGGGACATATGTGGAAACAGGGCCCAATGGTGTAACCAACAAGAGATGCTAGGGTGTGGAGATGAAGCAGGCAGAAATACCCAGGGCAATCAAAAGATGGATGAAAAGTACCAAGACACAAATGGATCAGCAAAGAGGAAAACATCGTAATTGCTTCCAGTTAAAAGCCACTATGTTTTAATTCAAAACTTTATGAAAGGGGGACCTTGAAGATGGCGGAAGAGTAAGACGCGGAGATCACCTTCCTCCCCACAGATACACCAGAAACACATCTACACGTGGAACAGCTCCTACAGAACACCTACTGAAGGCTGGCAGAAGACCTCAGACCTCCCCAAAGGCAAGAAACTCCCCACGTGCCTGAGTAGGGCAAAAGAAAAACAGAAAAAACAGAGACAAAAGGATAGGGACGGGACCTGCACCAGTGGGAGGGAGCTGTGAGGGAGGAAAAGTTTCCACACACTGGAAGCCCCTTCGCGGGCGGAGACTGCGGGGGGCGGAGGGGGGAAGTTTCGGGGCCGCGGAGGAGAGCGCAGCAACAGGGGTGCGGAGGGCAAAGCGGAGAGATTCCCGCACAGAGGATCGGGGCCGACCGGCACTCACCAGCCCGAGAGGCTTGTCTGCTCCCCCGCCGGGGCGGGCGGGGCTGCGAGCTGAAGCTCGGTTTCGGTTTCGGACAGAGCGCAGGCAGAAGACTGGGGTTGGCGGCGTGAACACAGCCTGCAGAGGGTTAGTGCACCACGGCTGGCCGGGAGGGAGTCCGGGGAAAAGTCTGCACCTGCCGAAGAGGCAAGAGACTTTTTCTTCCCTCTTTGTTTCCTGGTGCGCGAGGAGAGGGGATTGAGAGCGCTGCTTAAAGGAGCTCCAGAGACGGGCGCGAGCCGCGGCTAAAAGCTCGGTCCCCAGAGACGGGCAGGAGATGCTAAGGCTGCTGCTGCCGCCACCAAGAAGCCTGTGTGCAAGCAGAGGTCACTATCCACACCCCCCTTCCGGGGAGCCTGTGCACCCCGCCACCGCCAGGGTCCCGGGATCCAGGGACAACTGCCCCGGGAGAACACACGGCGCGCCCCAGGCTGGTGCAACGTCACGCCGGCCTCTGCCGCCGCAGGCCCGCCCCGCACTCCGTGCCCCTCCCTCCCCCCGGCCTGAGTGAGCCACAGCCCCCGAGTCAGCGGCTCCTTTAACCCCGTCCTGTCTGAGCGAAGAACAGACGCCCTCCAGCGACCTACACGCAGAGGCGGGGCCACATCCAAAGCTGAACCCCGGGAGCTGTGGGAACAAAGAAGACAAAGGGAAATCCCTCCCAGCAGCCGCAGGGGCAGCGGATTAAAGCTCCACAATCAACTTGATGCACCTGCATCTGTGGAATACAGGAATAGACAACGAGTCATCCCAAATTGAGGAGGTGGGCTTTGGGAGCAAGATTTATGATTTTTTCCCCTTTTCCTCTTTTTGTGAGTGTGTATGTGTGTGCTTCTGTGTGAGATCTTGTCTGTATAGCGTTGCTTCCAACATTTGTCCTAAGGTTCTATCCGTCCCTTTTTTTTTCTAAATAAGTATTTTTTAATTCAATAACTTTATTATACTTTATTTTATTTTCACTGTATCTTCTTTCTTTCTGTCTTTTTTCCTTCTTTCCCTCCTTCCTCCCTCCCTCCCTTCTTTCCTTCTTTGCTTCTTTCTTTCTTCCTTCCTTCCTTCCTTCCCTCCTTTCCTTATTTCTTTCCTCATACTTCTACTAATTCTCTCTAGTTTTTCTCCCTTTTATTCTGAGCCGTGTGGATGAAAGGCTCTTGGTGCTCCAGCCAGGAGTCAGGGCTCTGCCTCTGAGGTAGGAGCGCCAACTTCACTGGTCCACAAGAGACCTCCCACCTCCACATAATATCAAACGGCAAAAATCTCCCAGAGACCTCCATCTTAACACCAGCACCCAGCTTCACTCAACGACCAGCAAGCCACAGTGCTGGACAACCTATGCCAAACAACTAGCAAAACAGGAACACAACTCCACCCATTAGCAGAGAGGCTGCGTAAAATCATAATAAGGCCACAGACATCCAAAAACACACCACCAGACGTGAACCTGCCCACTAGAGAGACAAGATCCAGCCTCATCCACCACAACACAGGCACTAGTCTCCTCCACCAGGAAGCCTACACAACCCACTGAACCAACCTTAGCCACTGGAGACAGACATCAAAAACAGCGGGAACTACGAACCTGCAGCCTGCAAAAAGGAGACCGCAAACACAGTAAGATAAGCAAAATGAGAAGACAGAGAAACACACAGCAGATGAAGGAGCAAGATAAAAACCCACCAGACCTAACAAATGAAGAGGAAATAGGCAGTCTACCTGAAAAAGAATTCAGAATAATGATAGTAAAGATGATCCAAAATCTTGGAAATAGAATGGACAAAATGCAAGAAACAGTTAACAAGGACCTAGAAGAAATAAAGATGAAACAAGCAACGATGAACAACACAATAAATGAAATTAAAAGTACTCTAGATGGGATCAATAGCAGAATAACTGAGGCAGAAGAACGGATAAGTGACCTGGAAGATAAAATAGTGGAAATAACTACTGCAGAGCAGAATAAAGAAAAAAGAATGAAAAGAACTGAGGACAGTCTCAGAGACCTCTGGGACAACATTAAACGCACCAACATTTGAATTATAGGGGTTCCAGAAGAAGAAGAGAAAAAGAAAGGGACTGAGAAAATATTTGAAGAGATTATAGTTGAAAACTTCCCTAATATGGGAAAGGAAATAGTTAATGAAGTCCAGGAAGCACAGAGAGTCCCATACAGGATAAATACAAGGAGAAATACGCCAAGACACATATTAATCAAACTGTCAAAAATTAAATACAAAGAAAGCGTATTAAAAGCAGCAAGGGAAAAACAACAAATAACACACAAGGGAATCCCCGTAAGGTTAACAGCTGATCTCTCAGCAGAAACCTTACAAGCCAGAAGGGAGTGGCAGGACATACTGAAAGTGATGAAGGAGAAAACCTGCAACCAAGACTACTCTACCCAGCAAGGATCTCATTCAGCTTTGATGGAGAAATTAAAACCTTTACAGACAAGCAAAAGCTGAGAGAGTTCAGCACCACCAAACCAGCTCTACAACAAACGCTAAAGGAACTTCTCTAGACAAGAAACACAAGAGAAGGAAAAGACCTATAATAACGAACACAAAACAATTTAGAAAATGGGAATAGGAACATACATATCGATAATTACCTTAAATGTAAATGGACTAAATGCTCCCACCAAAAGACACAGATTGGCTGAATGGATACAAAAACAAGAACCTTATATATGCTGTCTACAAGAGACCCACTTCAGACCTAGAGACACATACAGACTGAAAGTAAGGGGATGGAAAAAGATATTCCATGCAAATGGAAACCAAAAGAAAGCTGGAGTAGCAATTCCCATATCAGACAAAATAGACTTTAAAATAAGGACTATTAAAAGAGACAAAGAAGGACACTACATAATGATCAAGGGATCGATCCAAGAAGAAGAGATAACAATTGTAAATATTTATGCACCCAACATAGGAGCACCTCAATACATAAGGCAAATACTGACAGCCATAAAAGGGGAAATCGACAGTAACACATTCATAGTAGGGGACTTTAACACCCCACTTTCACCAATGGACAGATCATCCAAAATGAAAATAAATAAGGAAACATAAGCTTTAAATGAGACATTAAACAAGATGGACTTAATTGATATTTATAGGACGCTCCATCCAAAAACAACAGAATACACATTTTTCTCAAGTGCTCATGGAACAATCTCCAGGATAGATCATATCCTGGGTCACAAATCAAGTCTTGGTAAATTTAAGAAAATTGAAATTGTATCAAGTATCTTTTCTGACCACAACGCCATGAGACTAGATATCAATTACAGGAAAAGATCTGTAAAAAATACAAACACATGGAGGCTAAACAATACACTATTTAATAATGAAGTGATCACTGAAGAAATCAAAGAGGAAATTAAAAAAAACCTAGAAACAAATGACAATGAAGACACAATGACCCAAAACCTATGGGATGCAGCAAAAGCAGTTCTAAGGGGGAAGTTTATAGCAATACAATCCTACCTTAAGAAACAGGAAACATCTCGAATAAAAAACCTAACCTTGCACCTCAAGCAATTAGAGAAAGAAGAACAAAAAAAACCCCAAAGCTAGCAGAAGGAAAGAAATCATAAAAATCAGATCAGAAATAAATGAAAAAGAAATGAAGGAAACAATAGCAAAGATCAATAAAACTAAAAGCTGGTTCTTTGAGAAGATAAACAAAATAGATAAACCACTAGCCAGACTCATCAAGAAAAAAAGGGAGAAGACTCAAATCAATAGAATTAGAAATGAAAAAGGAGAAGTAACAACTGACACTGCAGAAATAAAAAAGATCATGAGAGATTACTACAAGCAACTCTATGCCAATAAAATGGACAACCTGGAAAAAATGGAAAAATTCTTAGAAATGCACAACCTGCCAAGACTGAATCAGGAAGAAATAGAAAATATGAACAGAACAATCACAAGCACTGAAGTTGAGACTGTGATTAAAAATCTTCCAACAAACAAAAGCCCAGGACCAGATGGCTTCACAGGCGAATTCGATCAAACATTTAGAGAAGAGCTAAAACCTGTCCTTCGCAAACTCTTCCAAAATATAGCAGAGGAAGGAACACTCCCAAACACATTCTACAAGGCCACCATCACCTTGATACCAAAACCAGACAAGGATGTCACAAAGAAAGAAAACTACACGCCAATATCACTGATGAACATAGATGCAAAAATCCTCAACAAAATACTAGCAAACAGAATCCAACAGCACATTAAAAGGATCATACACCATGATCAAGTGGGGTTTATTCCAGGAATGCAAGGATTCTTCAATATATGCAAATCTATCAATGTGATACACCATATCAACAAATTGAAGGAGAAAAACCATATGATCATCTCAATAGATGCAAAGAAAGCTTTTGACAAAATTCAACACCCATTTATGATAAAAACCCTGCAGAAAGTAGGCATAGAGGGAACTTTCCTCAACATGATAAAGGCCATATATGACAAACCCACAGCCAACATCGTCCTCAATGGTGAAAAACTGAAAGCGTTTCCACTAAGATCAGGAACAAGACAAGGTTGCCCACTCTCACCACTCTTATTCAACATAGTTTTGGAAGTTTTAGCCACAGCAATCAGAGAAGAAAAGGAAATAAAAGGAATCCAAATCGGAAAAGAAGAAGTAAAGCTGTCACTGTTTGCAGATGACATGATACTATACATAGAGAATCCTAGAGATGCTACCAGAAAACTACTAGAGCTAATCAGTGAACTTGGTAAAGTAGCAGGATACAAAATTAATGCACAGAAATCTCTGGCATTCCTATATACTAATGATGAAAAATCTGAAAGTGAAATCAAGAAAACACTCCCATTTACCATTGCAACACAAAGAATAAAATATCTAGGAATAAACCTACCTAAGGAGACAAAAGACCTGTATGCAGAAAATTGTAAGACACTGATGAAAGACATTAAAGATGATACAAATAGATGGAGAGATATACCATGTTGTTGGATTGGAAGAATCAACATTGTGAAAATGACTCTACTACCCAAAGCAATCTATAGATTCAATGCAATCCCTATCAAACTACCACTGGCATTTTTCACAGTACTAGAACAAAAAATTTTGCAATTTGTATGGAAACACAAAAGACCCCGAATAGCCAAAGCAATCTTGAGAATGAAAAACGGAGCTGGAGGAATCAGGCTCCCTGACTTCAGACTATACTACAAAGCTACAGTAATCAAGACAGTATGGTACTGGCACAAAAACAGAAAGATAGATCAATGGAACAGGATAGAAAGCCCAGAGATAAACCCACGCACATATGGACACCTTATCTTTGATAAAGGTGGCAGGAATGTACAGTGGAGAAAGGACAGCCTCTTCAATAAGCGGTGCTGGGAAAACTGGACAGGTACATGTCAAAGTATGAGATTAGATCACTCCCTAACACCATACACAAAAATAAGCTCAAAATGGATTAAAGACCTAAATGTAAGGCCAGAAACTATCAAACTCTTAGAGGAAAACATAGGCAGAACGCTCTATGACATAAATCACAGCAAGATCCTTTCTGACCCACCTCCTAGAGTAATGGAAATAAAAACAACAATAAACAAATGGGACCTAATGAAACCTCAAAGCTTTTGCACAGCAAAGGAAACCATGAACAAGACCAAAAGGCAACCCTCAGAATGGGAGAAAATATTTGCAAATGAAGCAACTGACAAAGGATTAATCTCCAAAATTTACAAGCAGCTCATGCTGCTGAATAAGAAAAAAACAACCCAATCCAAAAATGGGCAGAAGACCTAAATAGACATTTCTCCAAAGAAGATATACAGACTGCCAACAAACACATGAAAGAATGCTCAACATCATTAATCATTAGAGAAATGCAAATCAAAACTACAATGAGATATCATCTCACACCAGTCAGAATGGCCATCATCAAAAAATCTAGAAACAATAAATGCTGGAGAGGGTGTGGAGAAAAGGGAACACTCTTGCACTGCTGGTGGGAATGTGAATTGGTTCAGCCACTATGGAGAACAGTATGGAGGTTCCTTAAAAAACTACAAATAGAACTACCATATGACCCAGCAATCCCAGTACTGGGCATATACCCTGAGAAAACCAAAATTCAAAAAGAGTCATGCACCAAAATGTTCATTGCAGCTCTATTTACAATAGCCCGGAGATGGAAACAACCTAAGTGCCCATCATCGGATGAATGGATAAAGAAGATGTGGCACATATATACAATGGAATATTACTCAGCCATAAAAAGTAACGAATTTGAGTTATTTGTAGTGAGGTGGATGGACCTAGAGTCTGTCATACAGAGTGAAGTCAGTCAGAAAGAGAGAGACAAATACCGTATGCTAACACATATATATGGAATTTAAGGGAAAAAATGTCATGAAGAACCTAGGGATAAGACAGGAATAAAGACGCAGACCTACTGAAGAACGGACTTGAGGATATGGGGAGGGGGAAGGGTGAGCTGTGATAGGGCCAGAGAGAGTCATGGACATATACACACTAACAAACGTAGTAAGGTAGATAGCTAGTGGGAAGCAGCCGCATGGCACAGGGATATTGGCTCGGTGCTTTGTGCCAGCCTGGAGGGGTGGGATAGGGAGGGTGGGAGGGAGGGAGATGCAAGAGGGAAGACATATGGGAACATATGTATATGTATACCTGATTCACTTTGTTATAAAGCAGAAACTAACACAACATTGTAAAGCAATTATACCCCAATAAAGATGTTAAAAAAAACACAAAACTTTATGAAATACACAAAAGTAAAAAAGAAAGGACAACAGGGCACTGAATTGCACACAATGATCACTTTTTTCTTTGGCCACAGCACATGGCTTGCGGGATCTTAGTTCCCTGACCAGGGATTGAACCCAGGCCCTCAGCAGTGAAAGTGCCAAGTCCTAAACCCCTGAACTGCCAGGGAATTCCCAATGATCACTTGTATCATATTTTATCATCCAAGTTTTTTGCGGGGAGGGTGGAAGATTTAGACACGGTTTCCTCTTTAAAGCTGATTTCCATATATAATCTCTGGAAATTCTGCGTTGGTGCCCGAAAAATAGAATCTGTTCTTTCTTAAAAAAAAAAAAAAATCTCTCCATCCAAATCACGTAAGACAGGTCAGAAAACGTGGCCTCAATGATTTGGTGCCTAAATATTTATCTTGCACTTCTTGACACGCCAAGATTATTTTTCTGTTGCTGTCAAGGATGCTTTTCAAATAATCACATTTCTAACTTTAAAATGTCAACAACAACTGCGAAAAAACAACAAAATAAAACATGCCAAATTTTTTCGCCATCCAATTTGATTATATGTTCACCGAGGAAATAGAGTAGATGGTCTCTAATTATAATCATAATCTTAAAATGGATTATTAAGTATACTACTCATTTTTTAAATGACACTATCTGTACCAGGTTTAATATTTAATGTCATGACAGATAAGAGGTTTTAGTAAAGTATCTGGGGTTTTAGTAAAGAGAAGAGGTTTTAGTAAAGTATCTGTGTTTTAATATGGCGCAGAATTAGGCGTGATGTTCGCCATTCACACCCAGGGTTGCTCTAGTCAACAATGCAACTTAATTCTTCTTCCTCGGTGATTACCTTTCCTTAATGACTTCCTCTACTTTTGAGATGCTCACTGTTCTATCATTTTTGTCATTTGCAATTCTTTTCTTTTCTTCCTCTGTCGATCTTCTGGCCATAACTTTAATGTCACTCTCAGACCCTACCGATTTATCTCCACTTTCTCCTCTGCATCCCCTCTTCAGATCCTTGGTGCTCTTCCCACATGGGTCTACCCTGTTAACAGTCACTTTCACTGTTTAAATACTAGTCAAGACCATAAACAAGCAAATGCATACAATTTTGCTTAAGTAGAAATCTCAGGGGACATGTAATTTGACAACCATCCCCCACATCAGCCCGACAGTTCTCAGTGTTCATCCTTAAGTGGACATGGCCTTCTGGTGAGTTTCAACTTCCCTGGTTCATGTCGACAGTTTGCAATAACCCTGTGGTCCTCATACCCTTCAGAGATGCCCATTCTCTTCCCATCTTCTCTTTTTTCTCATCTTTACATTCCTGCTTTGATTATTCCTTCTCTTCCCTCTTACCTTTTCACCACTATTATTTTCATATTATGGTGTTCTCCTGGCACCTTGACCCCAGAGAGACCACACACATATACATGCACACACACACACACACGCTTATAATAAAGGGTTTGTCTTTGTAGATCCCTTCATTCCAATGTTACACGTAGATTCACTCACTGGAGTCAACTTCCATTGCAATGTCGTGTGTCCCTTCACAATCCAGTGACACTCCAGGTCCTGGCGTATCTCTGAGCACATGCCTGGGTAGACAGGCTCCCCACAATCCAGTGACGCCGTATCAGAGACCTCTGCCCTCTCCTCTCACACGGGCAACAGACGGAGGACTTGAGATGATGTGCATTTCATGTTATTATTTTTTTCTCACTTTCATGAAGTCTAACTCATTCTGTTTGCAAAAAAATTAACACAGATGGCACACACGTTCATGCTGGAATCGCTCATTTAAATGAACACTGCAGTGACGATCCGCTTCCATGTTCTGCTAGATTCTGTTCTTCTCCGAAGCTAAAGACAGGAGAAATGATCTGTCTTCTGGCTCCATTTATTTTGCTTAAAAACTAAAACAAAAGCAATATCCTGTTTCAAATCCCCCATAATCCATCCACATATTCATGGCATTCTGCCCTCTCTCTGATCCGTATTTTGAAATCCAGTCTCTTTGTGTTTACCACACAGTTGATGTTAGCACATCACATAAAATCTCATCTCTGAGGAAAGCTCACAGTCACAGTCAAGAGGTATCACACAGCGTGTATTGGAAAGCCCAAAGGACTTTTATAAAAGAAAAAGGAGACATTTTTTTACCTGATGAGAAGGCCAGTGAGAGATGTTTATGGATCGGCTGGTCAACTATGCCTACAGGAGCCCAGGTCATCTCTCTCTTGCTTGTGACACCGCCATGTTTGGTGTTGAGTCTTAGCCTGTCTTCACGCTTGCAGCTCCTGATGTAAGATGACCCTGCAGGTCACCTACATCCAGGTAAGGGGAAGAGAGGTAGTTGGTGCAAGATGTCTGTGTCCCTTTTATTAGAAGAAAGGAAGCTTCCTGAGAAATAGCCCCCAGAAGAGTCCACAGGTGTCTCCTTGGCCCCACGCATCTCTGATGCTCCCCCCCCGCCACAGCGTACGCAGGTCGAGAGAGTGTATTGGGCCAGCCAACCAAGATGTGTCTAGTTCTAAGGACTGTTTTGCTCCAAATGGAAAATGCCACTGTAATGCCCAAATGTCACTGAATTAAGATTGGATCATTGTTCCAATTCATCCCATCCTTCATCTGAAAGCAACAATGTAAATGAATGCTCCATCGCGAAGAATGAAGTCAAATGACACAGATGTATCTAACATGTAGTAGGGAAGGGTATCCTGCTTAAGTGCTACGTGAGCTGCAAAAGAATTAAACGGAGAGCTCTGGTGCTGAGCCTTGAAGGGACAAGACTTAAGAAAGCAAAAAGCTGAATAAAAATTAAATAACCACAAAGATCCAGGCCAGAAAATAATATTATGAAAGTACTAACAACTGTGAAAAGAAATTGCTGTTACAAAGAAAGGCGACCTGTCGCTAATTAGTATCAGTACTATTTTCTTGTAGATTTCAAGCTTCCAAGATTAATGTTCCAGAAAGTAACACTGAAAATTTAAGTGAAGCACCAACAGTTTAAAAGAATCACCTGGGAATATATCAAATAATCCAGTAGCTCATTCAGAAAGAGAATGTATAAACCATCTTTAATCATTTTAGAGAAGATGACATCCGTTACGTGGATGTGATTTGCGGTCGTAACAAGACATGCCCTTTGGTGAGGTGAGAAGCTTCATTGTGAAAATTTATAATAATTTTATCGTGTATCATACTGAAAGGCAAAATGGAGGGAAACTTCCTGGATGCCTAAGATAAGATAACTGAGGTAACGGACCAGAACTGTCGTTTCCATTGACGGAAAATCATGATGCAGGAATGAAACAGGCATGAATCTAATAAAATAAAAAGCCACTATGATCATCAAGAAGCTCAAACTTAATATTCATTAAGTTTTTCCCCCCTAAGCGCCTGAGACCACACTATTTGTTAAAATGAGACAATGCCCCCATTCTTGAGATGTTTCCAGACGAACAGGGCACGTAAATAGCAGAAACCACTATTTACAGTTTATATATTTACTACATATGCATATACACATGTACACACATGTCTGTATAACCGAATCACCTGGCTGCACAGCACAAATTAACACAACATTGTAAGTGCACCACACTTGCATTTAAAGAATAAAAAAGCCAAGAGCTGTAGCCAAGGGTTGGTATTCGTGGTCTTTTTGGATCGCTGGTGGTGGAGGGAGGGGAAAATATGCCCCGTTAAGACTAGCTTCAGCTGAAAGTTAAAAGCCTTTATAACAACAGTGACATGTTCTAGAATAACATCTAAAAGCAGTGAAGCCAAAGTTGTCCAATAATGAGAACCGTCCTTACTGGGAGGAAGATGTGCACTGAAGATGCAGCCAAGTTACATGTTTGCAGGTTCGCTCTTCTCCCCACTATGGCGATGCGACAGGAGGGAACCCCTCGTCAGATGGATATCGTCCTAACTCTGGACACAGCCAGCCTCTGTGCACCTTCTTGTACAGCATGACGTCACTTACATGCATCGTGCGCTTCACGTGGCTGGCGACATATTGGAATGTCTGTTGAAATCCTGCCTGAACTCTGCCACAAGCAAGATCTGAATTTGAACAGGGACAACAAGACTTCCTGCCCCACATCATCGATGAACATACTTGGAGAGTGCTTTTAAGCCTGGCTGCTTGAGGGCATAAAAGCAGCACCCAGAGAGCCTCTGGAGCAGCCCAAGGATAGGCTTGTCAACGCGACATCTCCATTATACATTCAGCACCACAGAGAGCCGATGACTCCTCAACAGACGGCAAAAACACCCACAGCAAATGCATGTCCTTTTGTTCCCCCCTTTTCCCCATGAGCAGGGACAAGTACTAGGGTCCAGCGGACGGTGTGGAGGGCTTACGTGTCCTCTCGTTTTCAGGGGCCGCGACAGGAAGCTGGACATAGATTTCCCTGATGTGTGAGGGAGCTCTGGCTGCCTGCATAACCTAGATGTCAGGGATATTTATCTTCAGCTTGGCTTTGTCTTTTCCCTTTAAAACAAACGGAACTAATTAAGACCACAGGTGTGAGATTCTGAGCAGCGACTAGTAGCCGTCCAGCTGTTCCATTTCGAGGGGACTCCTCCATTTTTCTGGCCTTCGTTAGCTTTACAATTTATGTCCAGTTATCTGCTAATTCGAGCCGCTCCTCCTGACATGAGTATGTGTATTCGCTTCCCCTTAGCGTCTGCCTTTGCCCCTCCCTCCCGCTTGCTGAGGTCGCGTTGAGTCCACCTCTGGAATCATCCTTGTGCGTATTAGCTCTTCCCCGCAGAGCTTATACTCTAGCAGAGGAAGCAGAGAAAAGAGCTTCCTTTCACGGCTGCCTTTTTATCCTTTGTTACTCGTGCCTAATTCCTCACTGAACTTCTGCCCTAAGATCTTAAAGTGAGGTCTCCAACCCCCTCTCCTCCACCTTGCTCTGTGCTACTCAGTGTTGACAGAGCCACCGTTCCAGAAACTAGGGCCAGTCACACCTGCAGCCCCAATGAGCCCCAAACTCTTTACTCTCACATTCAGTGTACTCTGGATCATTCTATCTGTTAGATAGTGTCTCTCTAATCAAATCTAGCCCCAGGTTCACATTCTGCTCCATCCTGGAACGTACTCCACGTTCGACAACAGAGACCCCTTGGTTCTTCCCAAATTCCGTCTCACGCTTTCTTCTTCTGCCACTGTCCCACAGTTCTGCTAGAAAGCAGTTAAAACAGCACCTTTTTATCACTTCTTTCCTAGTGCTACGATCTAAACAGCGCAAAGCCTCCCCTGTATCCCCACAGCACGAGTCCAGCTCATCCCCTTGCCCGATCCTAGAGTTGGTGACGTCCGTATCTTATCTCCCTGACAGTAGAAAGTGAGTTTTTTACTTTCTTCCCCAGCGGCACCCACTGCACTGCTTTGTACAGGTTTGGAACTCAATAAATATTAGCTGTTGGAATGAATTAATGCCTCATGTAGAATGACAACAATAGCACCAAACTCATATATTTCAAAACTAGTACAAATTAGAATTAGACTTCAGACTGTTGGTGGACATTGTCCCCGGTGGTGAAGTTTTACCCAGAGGACCTATGCCATCTTTGCTAAAGCTGTGTTACTGTGTACAAACGAGAACAGCATGGAGGCTCACGAAAGAAAATTTATTGTGCCATCACAGTATCTTATGCTTTGAAGAAGAAAGATGAGTAATACATGCTCTCTACCCTCATGATTACAGCAGAGGAGGAAAACACACAAGGATGAGATGAACCAGGGGCGGTTATGAGACAGTATATAAGAAGCTGTGTCATCCATTAGGAAAGAGTAAAACGAAGAGACAGAGGAAAACATTTTCAAAGTGTGGGGTGAAAGAAGACCAAGAAAGAATATTGCAAGAGGTCAAGGTTGAGCTGAGTTTAAAAAGTGATTACTGGGGAGGTACTAAAGGGTTTCTCCAGAAGCGAACAGGCATCAGAGAGGAAACTAACTGTGAAGCCAGGACGCTGTGACAGGGACTCTGCTTGGTGTTCTTGAATGCCCACTGAGGATCTTCCTGGGTTCATCCGAGGCCACTGGGATGCCAGCCGACGTAGAAAGATACAGGAGAGGAAGCTGAGCTGGTCAGCAGAGCTGCAGCAGGCATCTGGGAGCTGTTCACTCACAGGTGACAACTCAGATGCAAAGAGCCAAGATCTCTACAAGGTCCGCATCCATGGGGCTTAGCTTCTCCCTAGCGTAGAAACCCCAGATTTCACAGGAGCCAAGGCTGCCTACAGGTACCCCATGAGCAGAGACTCCAGGACCCCATAGGGAACCTGACAGTTACAGAAGGCAATGCCCTCGGAGAAGTCTAAGGTTGTGGCATCCCCTGTGAATTCTTTCTGTTCTTTATGGTTCCTCCCGGTCCAGATGTAATTCATGGTATGGCAAGTGGCCAAGATCATTGTTGCCATGCCCTTAATCTGGTGGAAAGGAAAACAGAACTAGACAGTCTAATGAAGGCCGGATTCTCATGCAACAGAATGAAGGTCCTGTTATCATTTTACCGCAGATACTCTGCATGTCTGAGCCCATGCATCATCACAGTGATGGCAGACAGTAGGGACAAGTATCACAATTATACAGATGAAGAAACTGAGAATCAGAGAGAGGAAGGTATCAGCCCTTGGCCATGCAGGAAAAAGCAGTGAAATCAGGAATCGGGAATGAAACCTAGGTCTGTGCGATGACAGAGCTCTTATTCGTGTTGGTTCACGGAGAACCAACAGTAAAGGTACAGAGGAAAGGTGCTCAGGAAAAAGTGTGATAGCAAAGGGACTTCTAGTAGCTAAAGAATCATTTCTGGAGAGCTTGCTGCATGCCTGGCACTGGACTGACACACCTAGCAGTCCATAACCGTACAGGCAAGACTGTCAAGGAAGCAAGTAATGCAACGCAAATGCAACGCCTTTGGAAGTTACTGAGAAAGATGCACTTGAGTTGACACGGCTACCCTGACCAATGTGGAGACAGAGACCTTCACAGAGAAGGTTGCCTCTGTTAAGAATGTTGAAAAAAGGGGTCCAAGGTCCAGTGGATGCTGCCCTGGTCCTCACAGACTTGCTCAGCAGGGATGTAGACAGAATTTGATGCTATAAAGAGCAGGGAAGCACTAAAGTGTTTCCAGTGGGAAAGAAAGGGACCACGCCTGCATCTTGTAAAGATAACTAGGTGAGTCACTGAAGATGGAGGTTCCAGAGAGGGAGACGTGGCAATCACATAGAAGGAAGGCGATGGGAACTTGAACGGGAGCAGCAGAAGAATACAGGGAGGAGAGAGAACTGAGGTCATGGGCTTCCCTGGTGGCGCGGTGGGTGAGAGTCCGCCTGCTGACGCGGGGGACACGGGTTCGTGCCCCGGTCCGGGAAGATCCCACATGCCGCGGAGCGGCTGGGCCCGTGAGCCATGGCCGCTGAGCCTGCGCGTCCGGAGCCTGTGCTCCGCAACGGGAGAGGCCACAACAGTGAGAGGCCCACGTACCGCAAAAAAAAAAAAAAAAAAAAAAAAAAAAAAGAACTGAGGTCACTCTAGGAGCAACCTGTAACTCCAGTGGTTTTCATTCTCTCATGGAATGGTTCCTCAAGCCAGAAACATGAAATCTTCCTAGATGTACTTCCTTCTTTCCCTCCCAATGCTCATGATTAAAATCAGTCTCCAAGACACACCAGCTCGACCTGCAGAAATCTCTGCATGAGTCTAATTCCAATAGGATACCACGATATCTACACTACAGACTGAAAGGTTGGTTTAGCATGAGTGTCTGGGGGAAGCAAGAACAGATCTTGCTTACCCTTTATAAACTATCACAAGGGGAATTAATGTTTAGCATCATAGGTCTCTTACAATGTAAATACAGTGCAACAAAAATGGCTTAATAAATAGCCCCATAACCTGGTGTTACATCAATCCTATCAAACTCAGCCATGACTGTTGGGACTTCCCTGATGGTCCAGTGGTTAGGACTCAGTGCTTTCGCTGCCCTGGGCCCGGGTTCAATCCCTGGTCGGGAACTAAGATTCCACAAGCCGTGAGGTGTAGCCAAAAAAAAAAAAAAAGTCAGCCACGATTGCAACAACTCCGAACACATACATGATTCCAAAATAGATTATAAGGGCTTAATGCAGTATCACTTAGGAAGACAGAGCTTGTGAGTGAATTTGGCAATTTTTCTGGTGGTTCCGATGTACTGTTTTAGAGTTTCACGGAAGCAAGTGTCTTACATATGTAGAATGGTCCAGTTCTGCTCATTTCTTAGCAGCTGAGCTTGGTCGATCAACGATGGAATAAACGCTCTGGGGCCAGAGCTGGGACCCTCTCTTCACCAACTCACAGATGAATTCCACGTGAAACTTTACCACGCAATACAGTCTGCCGTGTGATTTGAGGAAAGTTGCAGGCGGCAATGCTGGGTGTATTCAACCACACTCATTATTTCACCACTGACATAAAATACCAATCAATTAGACTAACGCTACTGGTCTTTCTTATTTCCTCGACACAGGAAAACTGGGAGAAAGGAAGTCCCTTAGGCTGATGCTCTTTGCTTCTTTATGTTGTTGCTTCTCAGTGTTTAGCATTTATTCCGAAGGGATGCCAAAAACAACTGAGGGACTATTTTTAGCATCACCTGTGATCAGAACCTGAAAGAACAAAGTCCTAAAAATATTTCATACCACCAATATGTTCTTTCCTTAAAATTCTAAATTTGACATTTTTTTTACCTTTCTCCTTTCCCTTCCACCTACCTCTTAAATATAAAAAGTGATGTACCACCTGCCATGCCTGACGTTTGCACCGATGTGTGTTTGAAAATGTTTATGTTCAAATGTTGGTAACTAACGCCTAGAGAGAAATGTATATAATGTGGTTCAATATGTTTTTATATGATCTTATTTCATAATTCACTTTAGCAACAATAGTATTATTACATTCTGAAATTTTACAGTTTCATACACCAAAATCACCTCATGCCTCCTTAAAATGTTATCTAATCAACTTTTTTTCCTAGCATTAAATAGGAATTGCCCTTTATTGTTTTTTCTCATGCACCTTCTTCTTATTTCAGAAAAACTGAGCTAATTATCCAACCACCAACCCACTCAACCAAAATGGAAATTAATATCGAAGTCTGGCTTAAGAAAAGACAAGGAATTGTAGGAAGACACTTCTTCACTGCATTTTTCTTTGCTTTTGGCAAATTATAAGATACTCATAGTCTTAGCCCATCACCAGCTTTGGAAACTGCAAATGGGATTTACAGCAATGCACCTTTTCTAATCCCAGGAGCCACAGAGAAAGTAGCGTTCTCCGTAGAGTGACCCTGAACTCTTAACCGTCAAGTTTATTAAACTTCAGCAAACTGGCAAGGCTCTTTCACATGGTGAAAAGACAAATGTGTGGCCCAGAATCTCTGTCTGGGATATATTTGCCCTGCTCTTTGCATTGCTATATTTTTGTCCTTCACCCATCACCATAAATTCCCCATCTTCATAGAGACCTTCCCTGGTCAGGCAATCTTGAGTATCCCCATCACTCACGTAAGTTACTCTCTCAGTTCTCAGTTCCCTCATCACGGCTCTTATCACAAGCGGAAATGTGTTTTTCTTCAAATTTTCGTCTTTAATTTAAGTATAGTTGATTTACAATGTGTTAGTTTCAGGGGTACAGCAAAGTGATTCAGTTACATATATGTGTGTGTGTGTGTGTGTATACACTTTTTCATATTCTTTTCCATTATGGTTTATTATAAGATAGTGACTATAGTTCCCTGTGCTATAGAGTAGAACCTTGTTATTTATCCATTCTACATGTAATAGTTTGCATCTGCTAACCCCAAACTCTTAATTTATCCCTCCTTCACCCCCTTTCCCCTTTGGGAACAATAAGTTTGTTTTCTATGTCTGGGAGTCTGTTCTGGTTTGTATTGGGTTGGCCAAAAAGTTCGTTTGGGTTCTTCTGTAAGATGTCATGGAAAAACCCAAAGGAACTTTTTGGCCAACCCAATAAATAAGTTCACTTGTGTCATATTTTAGATTCCACATATAAGCTATGTCATATGATATTTGTCTTTGCTGACTTACTTCACTCAGTATGATCATCTCTAGGTCCATCCATGTGGCTGCAAATGGCATGATTTCATTCCTTTTTATGGCTGAGTAATATTCCATTGTATATATGGACCACATCTTTATCCGTTCCTCTGCCGATGGACATTTAGGTTGCTTCCATGTCACGGCTACTGTGCATAGTGCTGCTATGAACATTGGGGTGTACGTATCTCTTCAAATTATCATTTTTTTCTGCGTATATGTCTAGGAGTGGGATTGCTGGATCATATGGTAACTCTATTTTTAGTTTTTTAAAGAACCTCCATACTGTTCTCTACAGTGGCTGCACCAATTTAAATTCCTACCAACAGTATAGGGGGGGTTTCCTTTTCTCCACACCCTCTCCAGCATTTGTTATCTGTAGACTTTTTAATGATGGCCATCCTGACCGGTGTGAGGTGATACCTCATTGTAGTTCTGATTTGCATTTCTCTAATGATTAGTGATATTGAGCATCTTCTCATGTGCCTTTTGGCCATCTGTGTCTTCTTTGGAGAAATGTCTATTTAGGTCTTCTGCCCTACCCTTTGGATTGGGTTGGTTGGTTGGTTCAGTAAGTGGAGGGGCTCCAAAAGGTTCGTTTAACCTGCTCCCATCATCAGTGTTGTCTCCAAGGTACTCTTCTCCTGGGCCTTCTCCACTAACTTCTGATCTCTTGTGGCTTCTAGCATCTCACCACTGAGTATGTCCATCCTTGCCATGTTGGTTGTGACAGGGGATGAAGGGAAAGGCTTGTTTCCATGACTACAAAGCATTGCAACTCTAACTACATTCTCATAACAAAGTATCATCCTCGATGTTCGCTGTGTTATCCAATGATCCCAGCCACTGAGACGAGGTTCACCATTTCCTAATTAATAACAAACTACAAGTACAGTACGGAGAATTTTTAAATTACATTGAAACCATTCAGGAGTGTTTTTCTATTGCTCCCTTAGAAATGGTTTGGGGGCAGCTGAACGAGTTAATTAAATGGTGGACATGCCCTTGTAAAGAAAATTGAGGTGTGCTCTGTTCTTTTATCCTGGTTGCAGGTACCATGCTAACTGTATGTGCACAGTAGCCAGAGAGTTTAGCTGTAAAAGCTGTTAGTCCCAGCCCTACTCTGAAGACGGCTGAGTCATTTCCTTGCCCTAATTTTCCGTTTCCATGTCTATAAAATGTAGTCAATAAATAATCTCATTTTCTGGCCCTACTATGAAAATTCAGATAAGGTTGCCTTTCATTGTCTACTCAAAAGCCAACTAGCAGAGACGCATGCCCTAACTTCCTTATTTAATCTAGCTCCACCTTAAGCCCTGCCAACCCCCATCTTTCCTTAATAATCACAAGAGTCCCTTATGACCACCTGACCCACTTTATAGTCCTGAGTCTACCTTTTCAAGTTCATTTCCCCACAACAGAACATGCAAGGCAGGACAGCAGGGAGCCATTGGAGCTAAGGCCAGCTCTGTCCTCAGTGTTGGGCACATAGTTGCAATTAAATAAACCCTTGTTTCATATGAGAATAAATATCCTAACACACTTAATCGTATCTGGCACATAGTAAACAATCAATGTGAGTTGCATTTATGTGTCTAAAATACCAAGGAGACCACTGGCATCATTCTCTATGTCATCTTTGTCACACAAAGGGAAAAAGGAACTTATACTTATTGTAAAATTCACAGCTTCAAGGAATGCTTACCACAATCCTATGATGTCTTATTATCCCAGTTTTCCGGAGAGTTGCATTAATTCACCCAGGATCGCACAGGGGAGATTTCAAACAAGATCCACCTGACTCAAATGTACTCTTTCCTCAGGGTGAAAAGGCTCTCTGTTCTAGGCCATCTTCTCTACAATGAGTTGGGTGAAGCAGATATATCCCCACGTCATCTTGAGGAGCTATCTACTTATTTAGGAGGGGAGATGATGCAAATGTATGAAAAATAGAGTATGAGTCCTGTGAACATGAAAATATTTGAGTTTTAGGTCCAAGCAAATGTCACTTCCATACAGTTCAATCTCATGTGTACCAAGAAGGAAGTCTTATGATTCAAGTGAGTGGTCCTGACATTCAGAACCCAAGTCAGAGATTCTTCATCTTTTCTGGGTCACAGACTTTTTTGAGGAGACATTCCTTTCAAGGGAAAATACACTCTCACTTACTGAAGTGCTGTAAGTGTTATGGGGGGGGCTTCTTAGGCCCCCTGGGGATCCATGGGGCTTAGCTGACAACATCTGCTTCCAAGGATGCAAAATTATCTTCGGTTTGACTGAAAGGTGATATAGAAAAGGTTCGTGGTGTCAGACTTTTAGGACTAAGTGGAAATTTGAAACCTAAATGAACACATTAAGAGGTACAAACTACCAGATGCAAAACAAGTAAGTCACGGGGATGTAACATACAGCACAGGGAATATGGTCAATAATATTCTAAGAACTTTGTATGGTGTGTAATCTATAAAAAACATCAAATTACTGTGTTGTACACCTGAAACTACCATCATATTGTAATTCAACTATACTTTAATAAAAATAAATAAATAAAAGTAGCACATCTTTCTTTTCTGATCTAAATGTCTTCTCAAGGGGTCGGCGTGTTTACTGATAGCCATTCAGGCCATAGAGAATAGAAGCAAACTCTCTATTATTTGGAAGGAATATATATTTAGCCTGGAAATTCTCCCTAGGAAAATAACAAGCACGGTGCCTTTCTTTAGAAAACAAATTGACCTAGTTGATACAAGATTATAGTATTTAATGTCATACTGAAGCCTTGATAAACAATTGTCCGAGCGTTTCAAATCTCACAGACAGAAAAAGTGACGGTGCAGTAGATGGACAGATGGGAAGATCTTGGGCAAGGATTTCAGATCAGAGGCTTGTCCATAATACTTCCCTCCCCGGCTACCAACTACTCGTCTATCTATAGGTAGGATCCACATCTTTATGATAAGGTTTAGACTACAGGATCTCTAGAGATGATTGGAAATCACAGTCTACAGTCAGGGGTGCAGAGATTTGCATCACTTTTAAGATAATCAACTCATAAGAAGCCTGTTACACAGTTGGTGGGAATGTTAAGTTGGTGCAGCCACTGTGGAGAACAGGATGGAGGTTCCTTCCAAAACTAAGAATAGAACTACCACATGATCCAGCAATCCCACTCCTGGGCATGTATCTGGAGAAGACCATAATTTGAAAAGATACATGCACCCCTATCTTCACAGCAGCTCTACTTACAACAGCCAAGATGTGGAAGCAACCAAAATGTCCATCGACAGATGAATGGATAAAGAAGATGTGGTACATATATACACTGGAATATTACTCAGCCATAAAAAAGAATGAAATAATGCCATTTGCAGCAACATGGTTGCACCTAGAGATGATCATACTAAGTGAAGTAAGTCAGACAGAGAAGCACAAATATCATATGATATCACTTGTATATGGAATCTAAAGTATGATACAAATGAACTTATATACAAAAGAGAAACAGACCCACAAAACACAGAAAACAAACATGGTTACCGAAGGGAAAGTGGGGGGAAGAGATAAATTAGGAGTTTGGGATTAATAGATCACACTACTATTTATAAAAGAGATAAGCAACAAAGACCTTCTGTATGGCACAGGGAACTATACTCAATATTTTGTAATAACCTAGAAGGGAAGAGAGTCTGGAAAAAATAGCTATTTATGTACGTATAACTGAATCACTTTGCTGTACACCTGAAACTAACACAACATTGTAAATCAACTATAGTTCAATTTAAAAAAAAGAAGGCAGATAAAAGGTGGTCAAAAATAAAAAAGGATATATGTAAGAGTCACCACCAAAGCAAAAAGTCACCTGACATTACAGTATGAAATAACAGAAAGTTGTGAATGTAACAGTAATTCTCTTTACCCAACGCCTACACGCACACTTTCACAAGTGACATGTATGTTGTCTGCAATTATTTTCCTTTTTGCTAGGTTATATTTGTTCTGATGGCCTTTACTGAAATGCAATTAGGTGTCTGTTCAGTCTAATAAAAACATTTAGCTTTCTAAAAAAAAGTCATCTGATAAAGTAAAAAAAAACAGACTGCCACCAATTAATATGGTAAATATACTCTGCATTTAGACTGTTAGAATACAAGTTTTTAATTTTTATTTTATGTATTGGGTTGGCCAAAACCCAAATGAACATTTTGGCCAACCGAATACCATTCTACTTAACCAGTGTGGTTATCAGGTTTTCTTTGCTAACAGAAACAAAATACAAGGTGGGGAGAGCAGCAAACAAGACAGCTGGTCTACCTCATGGTGGAAAGGTGGCTAATGCTACCTCCAAACTCCATGGACCACTTGATACTGTTCCCTGTGGGGGAAGGTTCCAGAATCACTCCAGGTTGGTAAAGTCCAGGCATCAGGGTGCGAAGGTATGTCTGGGCAAGACCTTCCTCCCAGTCAGCTGGCCTGCTGGACAGAGTGGTCCCGACAAGAGGAAAGGATTTGCTGCCCTGGGGAAGGAGGCTGAGAAACATGCCAGAGGCAAACCACTCAATGAAAAGCACAATGTCAAGGGCACAAAAGGACAGCGGGTCTGGAAGGCATGACGCCATCTCCTTAGAGCAAATAGTTTCCTTTCATCATTAACTCCACCTCCTGCCCATGTTCTAGAAACCAGAAACCCAAAACGTGGAACAAATCCCAAGAGAGATCAAATGCGAGGTGATGCAAGAGAAATGAGGAAATGTTACTTTCCAACATCTGGACTGTGCTCCCAACAGGCATTATTCTTATTGAAGACTGAGAAGAAAAACCAGGAGACTCCCAACGTTCCTTCACCTCTGCTATGATGCGTAAAGGCTTGCACGATTCATGTCTCATGCTCTTAAATTCTCAACACTTCCCACAAATAAGTATTTTAATAATTCACTGAACTATTTTCCAAACTAACTCCACACACACACACCCTCTTTTTTGACCTGAACTCACCGGAGGAGATCCTATGGTTCTAACATTCTGTCATTTGGCAAAAAAAATGAACTCTCTCAGGCATTTGTCAATCCAGATATTACTTGCTAAGAAATATTTAAGATAAATGAGCTAAGCATCAGAAACACAATGATACATCAACACACACACACACACACACGCACACACACACAAAACCCCTTTATCTCTCTGTCTCCAAAAAAAAAAATTCTCTCTCTCTCTCTCCTGCCTCTCTCTCCTTCCCTCTCCCTCCCTCCCTCTTCTCTCTCCAAAAAAAGAAAAAAAAATGAACAGGAAAAAACCTTTTTACTGGATTTAATAAATGACTGGGAGCTTCCCAGATGGAGAGTGGGGTGAGGACATCTGAGTACAGCTCAGCCAAAGGAAGGCTGGGGGCGTACGGGAGGCTGGGGGCTGGTGTGCTCAGGGGCCTGTGAGCTGTTTGCTCCGAAAAACAAGAGCACAGGGTAGATGGGAGAAAGTGGAGGGAACCCAACTGGAAATGGGAGACACGGGCATATCTTAAAGCTCCTTCTGTCTTGTGCAAGGGTTCTCCCAGGTGGTAAACAGGGAGCCACTGGAGAGATTCAGTCGTGATTTGCCTCCAGTTAGGAAATGAAGTCATTGGCTCTGGGAAGCTGGAAGACGCTTATGATGGGAGCATGGAGGATGGACTGGAGGGGCAGGAGTGACAAATTAAGAAGCCACCCAACTGAGATAATGAAAACTAGAAGAACATCAGTCCCCACGGCCATCGAGCAGGGAGCACGTATTCAGGGATCTTTCCCAGGGTAGAAATGATGGGATAGCGAAGGCCATTTACATAAGAAGTAACACACAACTGAGTTCATATCCTGGACATGTTGATAGATTGGGTGCCAATGACCAACCTGAGGGTGCAGAGACGAATAGGTTTTAGGGGAAAATAATCTGTCAAACATATGGACATGTTGAGTTTGGAGGGTCTATGGAACCTTCCAAGAGAGGCTTCTAAGAGCATTGAAGGATGCAAACACTGGAAATGAAGTTGGTAGTCTGGGTTGCAAATAGAGACAAGAACCGTTCACACAGAGGTGGCAGCTGAAGCTATGTGGATGGAAGGAATCACTCAGAGATGAAAGATCAAGAGGAGAACGGAGACAAGAACAGAATCTGGGCGAGGCCAATATTTACGAATAAAAGCAGAAGAAAGTGAAGGACCTCTCAAAATTATGGAAGAGAAATAGAAGCAGACTGACAGACATAGAGAACAGACTTGTGCTTACCAAGGGGGAGGGGTTAGGAGGGAAGGATTGGGAGTTTGGGATTAGCAGATGCAAACCAGTATATACAGGATGGATAAACAAGGTCCTACTGTAGAGCACAGGGAACTCTATTCAATATCCTGTGATAAACCTCAGTGGAAAAGAATATAAAAAAGAATATATACATGTATAACTGAGTCATTCTGCTGTACAGCAGAAATTAACATAGTGCTGTAAATCCACTATAATTCAATAAAATAAGTTAAAAAAAAAGAATTGCGGAATAGAACCAGAACATAGCGATACTATGAAAACCAAGGAGGGAAGACAGGGCAAAAGTGATAAGTGCCCATAAAAATGAGATTTTTAAGACCATGACTAAGGAGGTGTCACAGGGTTTGGCAGCGTAAACTTTCCTGGTCATGCTGCAATCAGATTATTTAGCACGAGATGGGAGAGGGGAGCCAGTTTGCAGGAACTGGAAGAGGAAGAATGAAGTGAAAATTGTGATTTCAAAGAATATGAGTATTAATGGAAGGAGAAAGATATGTCATCATGTAAAATGGTGCAGCCACTATGGGAAACAGTATGGAAGTTCATCAAAAAACTGAAAAGAGAGCTACTATGTGATCCAGCAATTCCACTTCTGGCATTTGTCCAAAGAAAATGAAAACACTAATTCGGAAGGATATCTGCACCCCTATATTCACTGCAGCTCTATTTACAATAGCCAGGACATGGAAGCAACCTAAATGTCCATCCACAGAGAAATGCATAAAGAAGATATGGTACATATATACAATGGAATATTACTCAGCCATAAAAAAGAATGAAATCATGCCATTTGCAGCAACACAGATGGACCTAGAGATGATCATACTAAGTGAAGTAAGTCAGAAAGAGAAAGACAAATACCATATGATATCGCTCATACATGGAATCTAATTTTAAAAATGATACAAATGAACTTATGTACAAAACTGAAACAGACACGCAGATCTCAAAATCGAATTTATGGTTACCAAAGGGGAAACGTGGGGAAGTGATAAACTGAGAGACTGGGATTGACACACACACACACACTACTATATATAAAATAGATAACCAATAAGAACCTACTGTATAGCACAGGGAACTCTACTCGGTACTCTGTAATGATCTATATGGGAAAAGAATCTAAAAAAGAGTGGATATACGTGTATGTATAACTGAGTCATTTGCTGTACACCTGAAATGAACACAACATTGCAAGTCAACGATACTCCAATAAAAAGTAAAAAAAAAAAAAAACGAATTCGCAGTAGAACTTGGACTCAGTGATGATCTCCAGGGTTATGATAAAGACAGCTCAGATGCAATGTTGGGGAAGGGGTTAGGAACAGAAAGGGGAGAAGTTTGAGGAATGATAATGTCCAAATTAGGACGTGGGAGATGGCTGAAATCTTCCAAACTGAGATCAAGAAGCTTATATGTGTCCATCCTTTCTAGTTCCTTTGAGTCAATGTTGATTTCAGAGACAGAACACCAATGTTTCAACATCCCTATTAGGGACTTCCCTGGTGGTCCAGTGGTTAAGACTCCGCGCTCCCAAGGCAGGGGGCCCGGGTTTGATCCCTGGTTGGGGAACTAGATCCCGCCTGCCACAACTAAAGACGCTGCAGGCTGCAACTAAGACCTGGTGCAGCCAAATAAATAAATAAATATTTAAAAAAAAAAAATCCCTGTTAAAGGACAGAGGAACCCTCGTCCTTTAGTTGTACGATGAAAGCACCCTTGCTCCAACTATTTATGTTATAGGTGGAGTTTCGGGCATTTATTGTTATCTGAGGTTCCCCTAGCCAGAGTTCACGCTGCATTATTCCAAGTCTGGACAGAGACTCTGTTAACACAGGCTCGGGGAATGCTTCCCAACGTTTTCAATACCGTCTCTGAAGATGCTCCTAGCTTGCTGGACCACTGAAGCACATGGCGCCTGGCGCAGAGCAGGGCCTGAAACATGCTCTGGTCGATGATGTGGATCAAGGCAGACTTCAGAAAGCTAGCGATGATGATTGACGGTGCCCTTTCTCAGGGGTGACGGACAGCTCAGGACCACTCTTCTTGAAACGATCTGAGCCAGGCACAGGGCAGGGTCAAGGAGCAGCCCACACACTGCAAGGTTAACCTGGAAGAGGGTGAGGGTAGCCTGGGGGGTTTTAGAAGACCCAAGCACTCGGCTTGGGCGTGCTCTGCCATTTCTTAGCTCCAGTGTCTTCATTCTTTTTAACTTTTTACTTTATAGCGGAGGAGAGTTGATTAACAATGTTGTGTTAGTTTCAGGTGTGCAGCAAAGTGATTCAGTTATACATAGACATGTATCTATCCTTTCCCTTTTAGTTGTCTGGGTTGTTACATGGGTTCCTGGATGTGACACAGATTCACACGGGCTATTTCACAGCAGCGCTGTAAAAAGCAAGCCAGGAAACTCACAAAAGCACTAAAAAATCTTAACTAGTATTGTTACCACCTCTATTACTATTACTTGTTGGAGGGTGGAGTATGTTTCCATAAAGCTCAGAGGGAATCTGTCCAACAGACTGGATGCTGCTGGAATTATCAGAAGCACGCAGATGTGCGCCAACTCCCTAGGTCTGGGAAAGACAAACTGACGTAGAAGTTAAAGAGTGGCTTGGGGGAGGCCAGGGAAATAAGGTTTACGGAAGCAAGAAAATGTTTTCATGTGTCATGGCTGCTTTCAGGATATGAAATATCATTTTTGAAAGCTAAGATGTTATAAATTATGTAGTACATTGTTCATTTCTCCAAGGACTGAGCCAAAAGAAGCAATGAATAACAGGAAACGTTATAATAAAACAGAACTACGTGCAAGCCATAGGGTCCCCTGAGTTGATTCCCCTGAAATGACGAACCACAGGAAAACTTCTGGGAACTTCTGAGATCCCTTGCCCAAACCTCAAAATCAGAGTGATGGATACAATCCATCAATCTTCCTCCGTGCTGTTAAGGGGTTGGTCTCCTTTATTGCAACGTATGGCTCCCCTCACGCACAGAAACTTTGACTAAATTGATCTGGGCATGTATTATCCCATCAGCTGTGTCCAAATCCTAACCTGTGTTATTCTTCTCTGACCTATTAAAATACCTGCTCTGTCCATGGGTTCTCACACACACATAGATCTGCAGAGTTTTCAGTATGATCTTAAAAATATTCACATTTACTGTGAAGAATTCAAAAAGTGCATAGGCGTAGGAATAGCTACAGTTTTCACTTTCTCTGCCAATCTCTACCTCTCCCCAGTGCAGAATACCTTACTCTACTTCATAGAGGTAAAAACCATTAAGGCGTTTCTGGGCTTTTCTCTAGGCAGTGACATGCACAAACATATTCACGCATGGAACATTTTAAATATGTATGTGTACCTACATGCACGTGCATGAATTTGTATATATGTTCATACACAAGTAACTCTCTATGCACATACAGATTTCAGAGGTTTGTATGAATATGATGTATCTTCATATTTTGCTTTGTTTCTTCCCTTTCAAGTGAAAACTAGTTTATAAGTATACACAGTAATTCATTTACTCATGCCCTGATTGAGAGAAATTTCAGTCTCAATAGACACTGAGGTCCATGCATGCTACAGACTGAATATTTGTGTCCCCTCAAAATTCCTATGTTGAAATCTAATCCCCAGTGTGATGGTATTTGGAGGTGAGGTTTTTGGAAGGTCATCAGGTCATGAGGGAGGAGCCCCCACGAATGGAATTAGTGCCCTTAAAAAAGAGATCCCAGAGAGCCCCCTCACCCCCTCCACCATGTGAGGACACAGTGAGAAAATGGTCTCTGTGAACCAGAAATCAGGTTCTCACCATATACCAGATCTGTTGGCACCTTGATCTTGGACTGCCAGCCTCCAGAACTGTGAGACATAAATGTCTGTTGTTTATAAACCACCCCCCCCCGTCTGTGGTATTTTTGTTACAGCAGCTCAAATGAATGAACACAGTGAATCTTTGCACTTAATTATATAGGATAGATTCCTGGAGAGAATTGCTGGAGAGAAAAGTAATCTCTTTTTAAATTTTAATATATAATACCCAATTTCCTTCAAAGTTCTCCATCAGTCCATCCACCCAACTAGCAAAGTGTGAGAATGCTCATTTGACCACGTCCACAGATAAATGAATTTAGCTTTGCCATTAAGTTAGACAAAAGTATACCAGCATAAAGTAAAATAAAACAAAATTGATTTGCCTTTTTCTTTAAATATGAATGTGTTCGGGCATTTCTACTGATGAGTTTTAGATGTTTTACTTCTTCAACTATGAGCTTCCTAATAGCTCTGACAGAGTCACTCGCAAGCTATTCCTCTATATATTTTTGGTGCTATTTAATTTCCTGCTTTTATTCTCAACTTGCTGTTCTTATCTACACACAACTTCCATACCTTCCCAGTAGCATTTCTCTGTCTACAATTCACAGTGGGGCAGGTATTTTGCACAAGCCAAAATTTGCAAATCCAGGAGAGGGGAAAGGTGAAACATGGCCAAAAATGCCAACTAAAGCAGTTTCGTTTTCTATGTGACATTTGTCATTGCTCCACGCATGGAACGTTTTAAATTGCACATCCGACCTTTTTAACAATAGCAGCAAATGCCAAGAGGAAATGTTACTGTCTTCACTTTATCCTGACGCCCTTGCAGATGCCATTTTTCACGGTCCACGGCTAGAGTTTATGGTAAGACCATCAAGGTGCCTGAAACTAGCCATCAAAATGTGAACAGTTTTCCATCAAGGGGAACGGGAGGCACACGTACGGCACCGTGTCGGGGAGCGTGCCTGCCTTCCTCTGCTTTTATTCAGGAACGGTGCTGCATGATACCACACAACTTGATCCGTGATAAAAAGGAAATCAGCTCTCAATATGCTGTTACGTACTATAAGCCAAGCAAATCCCTCTATCGCCATTTTAAGAACAGAACTATTTTATGCTATTAGGTGACTAAAGAGGGCTTGTGTAAGTCTTTCATCCATGACCCTTAGGGATTTAAAACTGGAAAGGAAAAAATAATCTTCCACTTTCTCCATCCAAGCACCAAAGCTACTATTTTATATGGAGCTTTTTAACCAAAGTAATGATAGATGCTGTTGAGTTTTGAATATGTTTGATGATAATATAAAAATATACTGATACTGAATATAATGCCAGGTTCACATAGATAATGATTTTAAATTAACGAACACATCTCCTTACAAACAATGGGAGCACAATTCACATCATACAATGAAGAAAAGGAATACGTCTGGTCATTTACATTTGGGTCCCCTTAACAAGGAAAGAAAAATAATTTAACTGTAAAAATTGTTGTTGTGATTTAAGAATTAATGACCTAAGGTGCCTCTCAATTATTTGAACTACATTTTTTTAAGGAGAAGAGATGTCTGGTTATATGGATTTGGTTTTAAAGTAATTTAACGATACTGTGTAATAATCTAAATGGGATAAGAAGTTGAAAAAGAATAGATACATGTATATGTATAACTGAATCACTTTGCTGTACACCTGAAACTAACACAACATTGTTAATCAACTATACTCCAATATAAAATAAAAATTTAAAAAAAAGATAAAATAAAAAGCCCTGAGTATAAA
Source organism: Leucopleurus acutus (assembly GCF_964270905.1). NCBI lineage: Eukaryota > Metazoa > Chordata > Mammalia > Artiodactyla > Delphinidae > Leucopleurus > Leucopleurus acutus. Next base: position 3,817,349 of record NC_139148.1, read on the forward strand.
ATAAATAAAATAATCTATTTTTTTGAAATATTGAAAAAATAAACTAACATGGACAGGCATTCTAAACTGTGAATTTTCATGTGAAATTAAGGAAAGCACAACTATTTAAAAATTTTTAAGTTTTCTAGGAAAACACACCTTGACAATCATTTTTTTTCCAAAATGTTTATCCATTATTTCTTTCATGTATTTTAACTTTCAGTTCATGGAGCTAAAGCATCAGTGTAGGCACTGAGATTTTGTTTTGTTATAAACTGACCATGAAATGCAACCATCTATTTTTTTTTTTTTTTTTTTTTTTTTTTGCGGTACGCGGGCCTCTCATTGTTGTGGCCTCTCCCGTTGCGGAGCACAGGCTCCGGACACGCAGGCTCAGCGGCCATGGCTCACGGGCCCAGCCGCTCCGCGGCATGTGGGATCTTCCCAGACCGGGGCACGAACCCGCATCCCCTGCACCGGCAGGCGGACTCTCAACCACTGCGCCACCAGGGAAGCCCCTGAAATGCAACCATCTTGATGATGACAACAATTATTGCAACGTCAAGAATCCCAGGGATGGAAATTCTCAAAGATGATCATTATTCAGCATAAAGAAATAAGCCATTCTTTTGGTAACTGGCAGGACAGGACCCTAAGATCTGTTTTGACGCTTCTTAGTAGCCAATCAAGTGAAAGGTTTAAATTACTGCTTTCCAGAAGAAGTAAACTAAAGAGAGATCACCTTACAGAAGTAAGCCATGCACAGCACGTATCAAGTCATGCCACAGACCCTTCAAATTAACAGGAGCATCTGTCATGACACTGACCCGTAAAAGTCCAGGAAACATGAATTTTACATCTAAAATGTTTCACCTATCTTCATTTCCTCATGTATCAGAGGAAGAAGGTCAGCACCTTATATGACATGAAAGGGCAGCACCATCTTGCCCAAACGTACTTTCCCATTGGGGATCCACCATCCTCCCACTGCCCAGAACTATGGGCCACCCTGGGTTTGCTCATGCCCAGCATGGGAACTTCACCCCGTTTATTTGTTTGCACTCTGTTCTTTCCACTGAACCCTTCTTTCACTGGCCCATCAAAACCTGATTCAGCCATCAAATCTGAGAAGATAACGTACAGAGCCTCCTGTCTGTCTCCACAACTCTTGTTACATGGATTCACACGCGACGTATAATGCAACATGTCATTCACAAGACGATCTCAGCCTCAGAACTGTCTCGATCTGTCTTATGACCAAACTCTCTGCCCTACACCACGCCTGGTACCTAGAATGCGATGCATACACGTCTGTTGCCTTGGCTTCGTTTTATCACAGAAGTTAGATGTGAGATTAAAGGAAAGTAAAACTACCAAACCATCTTTCGGTTACGATCAAAATGCTTTGCTTATACAGGGAAGAAGTAAATAAACGATTTCCTCCAAGAGTATAATTGAGGGAATTTCTCCTTTTGAAATGTTCACTGGGTGACAATGATTAAGTCACACGGCATCGGGGCTCATCCTATCTGAGACACTGATGTAACCCATGGCAACGCCATGCACACATCACGGGGCATTAGTGATGGAGACAGACAGCTGTTTGGCTTTACCATCCAACCAGTCGAGGGGATCACTCCACTCACCATGAAAAATGTGCTGTATCTCCTTTATCCTAGTTCCAATATCACATTTTCAAAGCTTGCATTGAGTTCTTTTGGTTGTATCCTCACAAATACAGTAGCACAGCAGTAAAATTTATACAACCCAAAACATGCATGTTTCTGTACTATGTTTTATGATTTTCTATTAACTGTTGCCCCCTTAGGTATTCTATCTTAAATTAATATTTATCATTTATATTATTATGTGACATTTGTATATTATATAGTCAGATTATTTGTTATACATACTATGCTTATTGTTGATATTATCCTACTTAAAATATTACTGAGTAATATTTTGCAATGAGAGGACGCCTGTCATGATGGAAAAAGTTTTCAATGTCGTATAATCATCAAAGTTTGCCAAGGTCCCTAAATCATTAGCACTTCCCTGATTTTCCTTTCAAATACGTATCATTCCTATGAGCATTTATTACAGAAGATTTTCATAATATATATTTATTTCTTTATTTGTCATATATACATTAACTATTATTGATGTTACCATATTTACATCATTATTCCTTGAGTAATATATTGCACCAAGCATGACTCTGAGAGGACGCTTGCCCTAAAGGCAATAGCTTCTGAAATCATAAATCACGAGGTTGCCTGTGGTAGATAACAATGATTTTTTTTAATTTATTTTTTTTAATTGAAGTACAGTTGATTTACAATATTTTAATTTCTGGTGTATGGTGTACAGCAAATGATTCATATATATATTTTTTCTTTTTCATACTCTTTTTCATTACGGTTTATTACAGGATATTGAATATAGTTTCCTGTGCTCTACAGTAGGGCCTTGTTGTTCATCTATTTTATACATAGTAGTGTGCATTTGCTAATTCCAAATTCCTAATTTATCCCTCCCTCACCCCTGTTCACCTTTGGTGACCATAAGTTTGTTTTCTATGCCTGTGAGTCTGTTTCCGTTTCAAAAATAAGTTCATTTGTGTCATATTTTAGATTCCACATACAAGAGATATCACATGGTATTTGTCTTTCTCTGTCTGACTTACTTCACTTAGTACTGATAATCTCTAGGTCCATCCATGTTGCTGCAAACGGCATTATTTCATTCATTTTTATGGCTGAGTAGTATGCCGTTGTATATATGCGCCACATCTTCTTTATCCATTCCTCTGTCGATGGACACTTAGGTTGCTTCTATGTCCTGGCTATTGTAAATAGTGCTGCTATGAACATAGGGGGTGCATGTATCTTTTCAAGTTATAGTTTTCTTCAGATGCTCAGAAGTGGGATTGCTGGATCATATGGTAGCTCTATCTTTAGTTTTTCGAGCAACTTTCATACTGTTCTCCACAGTGGCTGCACAAATTCACGTTCCCACCAGCAGTGCAGGAAGGTTCCCTCTTCTCCACACCCTCTGCAGCGTTTATCGTTTGTAGACTGTTTGATGCTGGCCATTCTGACAGGTGTGAGGTGATGCCTCACGGTGGTTTTGATTTGCATTTCTCTGGTAATTAGCGATGTTGAGCATCTTCTCGTGTGTCTGCCGGCCACCTGTGTGTCTTCTCTGAAGAAATGTCTACTTAGGTCTTCTGGCTATTTTTCTGACTGAGTGGTTTGTTTTTTGATATTGAGCTGCATGAGCTCTTTGTATATTTTAGAAATTAATCCCTTGTTGGACTCATCTCTCCCAGTCTGTAGCTTGTCTTTTCATTTTGTTGATGGTGTCCTTCGCGGTGCAAAAGCTTGTAAATTTGATTAGGTCCCATTTGTTTATTTTCGCTTTTATTTCTATTGCCTTGGGAGACTGACCTAAGAAAACATTGGTACGATTTAAGGACAATGCTCTTTAAATCTCAGTTCAGATAGGAATGCAGAAAAGGAACACTTTTGATGTGAACCTCTACTTGTGTCTGTTGTAATCGTCCAATGTTTTCCATCTGAGTTTCCCGTGCTAGGAGGTGGTCTAGACAGAAACAAAGGGGAAGTTCAACCTAACTTTCCATTCCCTTTCCCAAAGTCTAAGTAAGTCACTAACACCTTTCAGATTTCCTTCCAAAATGTCTCTTAAATGAATGACTCCATCCGCTTCCCTTCTTGGCTGTTCTGGTCCAGGTGAGCAGCTCCTCTCTGCAGTAAGGTCATCTCTCCTGGAGACACGAAGCTGGAACATGTTCTAACCTAATTTTAGTTTATACTTTGTCAATATTTCTAACAATCTTAGGGTTGAGCTAAACTTTTAGTGTTTGGCCTTCCCATATTCCACTGTTACTATAAAAATCAATAGATAGGTAGGTAGGTAAATAGGCAGATAGATTCCACTATTAATATCGATTATATATTCCACCATTAATATATTTAGAGAAAAGCTAACTAAAATTATTTTCATCTTAAGAAGTCCAAGAAGCTACCAGAAATAATAGAGTATAAGGGCAGCATCACACACCTGAGATGAAAAAATCAGTGAACAATTATAATGCCATATCTTTACCATCCTATTTATTTTTGCCCATGTTTTTTCTCTTATCACGGCCTCATTTTAAGAGATGTAAAAGTAGTTAATATAATTAGATTAAGGTGCGTGCTCATTCCCATAAAACACCAAGTTTATGCTGCTATATGAGGGGATATAAAAATAGCAATACAACTTCCTCTTTTTTCCATCAGTGGTGGAAGTAAGATTTTAAGATTCAATCAAAGAGCATCTCTAGAAACTTTGTAAAAGTACCAACATCTTATAATCTTACAACTTTAAAGTGAGTGAAATACCTAAAGCAGGGTGGTTATAACATATGGTACAGTTTAGAGCAGGGGCTATCAAACAGGGATGAGTTCGCCCCACGGGGGATATCTGACAATATGTGGAGACGTTATTGGTTTTCATAACTTAAGGTGGGGGTACTACGGGGATCTAGTGGTAGAAGGCAGGGACAGTGCTAAACATCTTACGATGCACAAGTAGCCCCTCCCCCCATAATAAAGGACTAGCCAGGGAAAAATGTCAGTAGTGCCAAGGCTGAGAAATCTAGTATTACAGGGAGGAGGTGGAGGGAGGGAGGGAGGAAAAGGGAGGAAGGAAGGGGGGAAGGAGGGAAGGAAGGGGGGAAGGAGGGAAGGGAAAAAGGAGGGAAGGAAGGGAAGGAGAGAAAGAAGGAAGGAAGGAAGGAAGGAAGGAAGGAAGGAAGGGGGAAGGAGGGAAGGGAAAAAGGAAGGAAGGAAGGAGGGAAGGGGGGAAGGAGGGAAGGAAAGAAAGAAGGAGGGAAGGACGGAAGGAAGGAAGGGAGGGAGGGAGGAAGGAAGGAAGGAAGGAAAGAGGGAAGGAAGGAAGGAAGGAAGAAAGAGGAAAGGAAGGAAAGAGGGAAGGAAGGAAGGAAGTGGGGAAGGAGGGAGGGAGGGAAGGAAGGAACAGATGGAGAGAGGATGGGGAAATGGAGGGAGAGAAGAAGAGGACAAACAACTCGGTATTATGATAGTCTAATATGTGTAAAAAACAGATCATTTATTCCTAAAAGTAACACTGAAAACCAGAAATTTTCACCTCCATTTTACTGTGAGGACATTAATACCTTGTGAGATCAATGACTTGCCCCCAGTGTTGCCGGTTCCAAGATTCTCCTACCTCAAGACATTCTATGTACATAAAGTCAGGAATGAGAGTCCGTGACTTGACATCCTCACTGTTGTAAGACTCGTTCTTATGTCTCTTGTCTTTATGTGCCAAAACACAGAACCCTCACAAAAAGAATATACATTTTCATATATGGACAGAAAAATCTGGTTTCTAAAAATGCCCCTTCTTTACAGGATATTAAAGGAGATGCTGCTAACGGTGGAATATCTGCTCCTGGAACTTAGGCATTATGCAAAATCAACACTGGATGAGTTTTATCCACACACAAAGAAGTGGAATTACCCTTTTAATGCTATTTTTCTTCTCAACCTCCTATTTGAGATTAATATTCATCATTACAACATGGAGCTCTGTTCCTGCCAACTGCTTATTACCACAAAATCCCTTTTCATGAAACCTATCCTCTTATGGACCTGTATTACAGGGTAAGGTAACAGACAGTCCAATTCTGTTTGAAAAAAAAAATAAGTGGCTCATAGGGTAAGAGCTTATGAGAACTGGTTTTCACACCTGGCTAGGATAAACATCATTATTTCTCCCTCCCTCCCTCCCTTTCTTTCTTCCTTCCTCCCTCTCTTCCTTCCCTCCCTCTCTATTTCTTTCTCTTTCTTTCTTGATATGGTGAAACTTTCCGGAAAGCTTCCACTTACATCATCAGCAGAGGTTCCAAGAGAACCTCCCTCTGTAGAACAACTGCACCTGGGTAAGACATGTTGTTAGTGGATTTCCAGGCTTTCTCACATAAGGGAAATATCCAAAGTTGATCTCCCCGATATATGCTGCCCCAACAGCATGGGCTAAAGAATACTTGAGTGTCCTGAATAATGAGAAAACTGGAAAGGGGGATTTGCCGTGAGAGAGCACGTCCATGGTTGCACTGACATCAGGGCATGGGAGCAGGCTCCTGAGGGTAGTCAAGTCAGTAAGATGGGAAGGGGGGGGGCCTTCTAGCAAGGTGGAGAAGCTGGATCCTCAAACAGGCTCACATCTCACCCTCGAGCTCCCATCAGAAGGACTAGCAAACCTGTTTGGGGAAAGAATCACCAATGGAGTCCTGCAAGTTCCCATACATTAAGAGCAAACAAACATGAACTCACAATCAGAGACCACTGAGCACAAGAGCACTGAGACTTTCAAAGTACCGTATATAAACTATCAACAGCTATGCAGGAAATGTTTAAGGCAATAAAGGATGGAATGTAAGAAGATAAGCAAGATGTAGGAAATTACTGGGAAAGACAAGATTTGAAAAACGACCGTGTGGAAATGAAACAAGTGGAAACTACAACTGTTGAAATAAACACCAATCAATGGACTAGTCAAAGAGAAGACCAGACACAGCAGAAAAGAGAATAAATGGAAGATAAATATGAGAAAATTTTACAAAACACAGCAGAGATATGGAAATTAACAATATGAAAGTGAAACTAGGGGACACGTGTGAAAGTGAGAATGCGTATGATATATGAAGTTCCAGAGCGAGAAAATAGAAAGAACGGAGAAGAGACATTATTTCAACGTTCCTTCAATGCCTAGGTGAGTATTTAGAAAGTTCTGGTTTTATATATATATATATGTGTATGTATACGTATACACACATATATACATATATATGTGTATTATTTTATATATATATATATAAAATACACACATGTGTGCATTTAATAACTTGAATAAGTTGAACTATACTTCGCAAAGTAGATACTTCCTATCATTCATTTATACATACACATCCCAGCACTGAAAGGGGTGACCTTAGTGTGTTTTATAGTTCACAAATAACAGAAATACCCTATTGGGAAGGTAAAGCCAGCAACGAAAGAATAAAATGCTCTTTTTTTATGACCATCCATTTTTTCACCCTAGTCGTAAATAAACATCGAACACGTTCCAATGTTCTTACGTGAAAGTTACCAAAGTTTACAGTTCTTGTTCTAATCAATATTCTACTGACTGTGCACCATACAAAGTGATTCAAGGCACGGTCTCATTCACCGTCAGCATAACCCTCAGAGAAGGCAGGATTCTCTTCTCATTTTACAAATACCACAACTGAGACACCAACAGGTGAAACAGGTTTTTCCAGAGTCACATAACATGTAAGTTTTGCTAAAGAATATTTTATTTTTATCATCGCTCTACCTCCAAGTGTTAGAAGTGAAGTAGGGTATCTAAGGGAAGAGAGTTCAAAGTCACTGCCGAATTTCAGGCAGCTTTATCTCAAAGCTGTAGGGACCCAGCGCTGCTTCCACCAGACCTAAAATTAGAATGACCCCATATACCCAAGTTTGTTTGGGATAGAGGCACTCCCCGTGTCACAGGGCTTTCAGTGTTAAAGATGGGAAAGTCTTACACAAACCATGATAAGTAAGTCGCCCTCCTGGAGATTTCCATCGTAGGCATGGAGGAGATGATACAGGGTATGCGTTTCATCTCAAATATGCCTGATAATGGGTGAAGCAAATATCCTGTAGGACATTTACAAAGAAGATCCCAGGGAATCGATCTCAGGATTAGATAGCTTAAGTCATTAAGTCATTTCTCTTTGTGGTCAGGGACTTGAAGACATAAATTTGGTAAGGGGTCAACAGGCAGTCTCACAGTGGAAATGGAAATCAGTACAACCTCTGTGGATACAAATTTGGCAATATCTACACAGAGTTAAAATGCCGTTCCAGGTCTAGGATTTTCCCACAAAAATATATAAATGCTACTGGGTTCATTGTCATGGTTTGTGATAACAAGAAAAGTTAGTGAGGAGTACACTGTCACGGTTTGCAAAATTAATTTTTTAAACGTATCAAAAAGTCAATGTCCAGTAGTAAGGTGAAGGAACATTACCAGGGACTGTGGAAGAACCCTCAGCTGTGTGTGTCTGTGTTGAAGTGTGAGGGAAGGCGCGGCTAGGGAGCGTGAAGTTCCCAAGTCGGGTGTGTACTTCCAGGATGCAACCTGAGGTGGACCACGTGTAAAGGCGTAGAGTGTTCATGAAAAAAGTTGCATCCAATTAAACAAAAAGAACAGGTAATTGCTTCAAATTTTCAGTAGAGTGTTATTTCCTAGGATATGTTTGCCCTACTAGAACATCCAAAACGGCCCAGTGTTCCATGTTTATGAGGTTTAGTTGCTACATTCTATTAAAAAAGTAGCTAAGGCTTTAAGTGTGTGTGTGTGTGTGTGTGTGTGTGTGTGTGTGTGATCAAGGTAATGTTGACAAGTGCATAAACGTAGGCTCTGAATTCCAGGTCTGAGTACACAGTACTCAGGCTTCACACTCTCCATTGATAACGTTCTACTCTGCAGAATACATGTCACTCTCTACTCTTGAAGCAGGCTTTTAGATGAGTGTGAGGATAACAATGCCATTGGAAAGTAACAGGTTCAGTATGCAATGTCTCAATGCAGTGCACAAATCCGTGCCTGTTAAACTCATCAACGGCACTCCACCTTTCAAGCAATGGCCACCTTAAACAAGACGCAGCCTTTTCACAATCCTCATTGCTTCAAGACTAAAAGAGTTCTTTTTGTTTTTAATATGAAGTGTTATTGTCTGGTTTCTGTAAAGAAGAGATTTTTACCTTTTGAGAGGATGTCACATAATTGCAATGACTATCAATAATTATTCAAAGAAATTCATGATCATGTAGGGTTTCAGACCAATTCTACCGACGTGTGCTAAGGAATAATAACAGAATTCAATAGGTTATTGGTGCTCCATGTGTCAGAGGACAAAATACTGCCCTCTCAGCTGACAGGAGACATTTCTGGTTGTTACAACTGGGGGTTAGAGTAGGTGTGGGCAGCAGCATCTAGTAGGCAGGGGTCATGGATACTGCTAAGCAACGTGCAACGCTCAGGACAGCCCCCTCCAAATGTCAACAGCAACCATGTTGATAAGCCCTGCCTTTGGGAAAGAAATAGGTGGAAAAATCCCAACGGCCCCTGGCCTGGCTGCACACCTGCCCTGTGTGCGGCATCTGTGTCTGGCCATGGAATCGCCAATGTCCAATGATTCGGAGTTTCAGATAGACATCTGGAAATATTCCTCACCATGAAGCTAATTATTCATTACACAAGTGAAAAAATAAAATACAACTGTCTTCTATATACAAGACAACAATCATGTCTTCCAGCCCAGGAAGAAGCTAAGTTTCACAGACAAATCCAGATTGCAGGGGACATATCTAGTTGACTCCAAATGGGATGCTGCTTCTAAAAGTTCACCCTAGTGAGGGTTTGAAGAGCAGAGAGGTCAACCAGCTGTGAATCTAACACAGCCAAAGCCTGTCAAAGGGCAAGTCCTTCAATCTCCCTCACACTCTGTTTCTTTTTTTTTTTTTTTGTAATATATATTTATTATTATTTTTTTGGCTGCATCAGGTCTTAGTTGTGGCATGCGGGATCTTTCGTTGTGGCACGGGGGCTCTTCTTTGCGGTGCGCGGGCTTCTCTCTAGTTGTGGCGCGTGGGCTTAGCTGACCCATGGCATGCGGGATCTTAGTTCCCTGACCAGGGATCGAACCGGCATCCCCTGCATTGCAAGACGGATTCTTAACCACTAGGCCACCAAGGAAGTCCCTCCCTCACACTCTTTTTTGTGTTGTCACGGTCCATTAACATGGGTACTTCCCTTCTCATCCAGCCACACTGCCTGCATATCAGAGCCAGCCTCTCCCAGGGATTAGTGGCCGAGCTGGAGTTGGAAAATGGAAACAATAATTGCATTATTTGAAATCACTGGCATCAAAAATCCACCCTGGAATGTCCCGAGTCAATGTCAACCTTTATCGTGTCATGCCCAGAATTCACCTAGAATATGCATCTCTTAAAAAAACATTAATGCCGGTAACTTATCTCCCAGCACAAGGATTGAATGGACAATGCAATCGGCATTCTGCTTTGAAAAGGAAAGCTCATGTGTCCCGAGACTCCCCAAATGCCTCTCGTAGAAGAATGGACAGTGTAAGTCATTATGTGAGGAATTTAAGGTCAAAGATGTTAATCTGCTGAGAGCCTCTGTCTGTCTGACATCAAAATCTCCTGGACAGAAGCAAGAACATACCATACAACCACGAGAGTGTCATCTTACCAAAAAGAAAACGTTTCAGAAATGGTTGGCTAAAACCAACCAGTTCTGACCCAGAAAAAGGAGGTTTCCGAATCAAGTTCTAAATAAAATTAATCCCTGAACTCATATGTTCTACTAGTTATGTAAATACACAAGAATGCTTTCCTTATTCCCGAGAAGCTGGATTCCTGTAAAGGATGGAAAGATTCTGTCTAATCACTGGGATCTGAGCTGTAAGTGCATTAACTAGACCTCGTGTGAGTCACTCACCTCACACACGGTTACCTCATCTATTAATGACGGATTCACACCATCCACCTGCTATGAAGTGAGTTAATACCATTGAAACAGTTATGTGGCAGTTGGGATATTGAAAAGTTCTATAAAAATGTGACCAAAGATGGTATAACTGAATGAATTTATAAAATGCTGATTTCAAAGACACTTGTGCTTTTAGTCTATGGAGCTGTATAATACAGGGCTACAGAAGATATAGCATAGATGTTAAGATGTATTCACTTCAAGAAAGGATGATTGTGAAAAGACAGCCTATGGACTGGGAGAAAATATTTGCAAACGATGCAGCTGACAAACAGCTCATACAACTCAACATCAAAAAAAAAAAACAACTAAACAACTCAATCAAAAAATGGGCAGAAGACCTAAATAGACATTTCTCTAAAGAAGACAGATGGACAAGGGGCACATGAAAAGATGCTCAACATCACTAATTATTAGAGAAATGCAAATCAAAACTACAGTGAGGTATCACCTCACACCAGTCAGGATGGCCATCATCAAAAAATCTACAAACAACGAATGCTGGAGAGGGTGTGGAGAAAAGGGAACCCTCCTGCACTGTTGGTGGGAATGTAAATTGATACAACCACTATGGAGAACAGTACTGGATGTTCCTTAAAAAACTACAAATAGAGTTACCATATGATCTAGCAATCCCACTCTTGGGCATACATCTGGAAAAGACAAAAACCCTAATTTGAAAAGATACATGCACCCCAATGTTCGCTGCAGCACTATTTACAATAGCCAAGACATGGAGGCAACCTAAATGTCCACTGACAGATGAATGGATAAAGAAGATGTGGTACACATATACAATGGAATATTAGTCAGCCATAAAAAAGAATAAAATACTGCCATGTTCAGCAACATGGATGGACTTAGAGATGATCATACTAAGTGAAGTAAGTCAGACAGAGAAAGACAAATATCATATGATATGACTTTTATGTGGAATCTGAAAAATAATACAAATGAACTTATTTACAAAACAGAAACAGACTCACAGACATAGAAAAAGACCTTATGGTTACCAAAGGGGAAAGGGAGTGGGGGATGGATACATTAGGGATTTGGGATTAACAGATACACATTACTATATATTTATAAAATAGATAAACAACAAGGTCCTACTATGTAGCACAGAGAACTATATTCAATATCTTGTAATAATGTATAATGGAAAAGAATCTGAAAAAGATACATATATACACACACATATATATAAATCACATACATACATATATAAATGAATCCCTTTGCTGTACACCTGAAACTAACACAACATTGTAAATTGACTCTACTTGAATGAAAAATGTTTCTTTTGAAATTATTGGTCTCAGTGTAGAAGGAAAGGCAAAAGACTCAAGATATCAGGGCTTAAGGATGAGCTAGGTGGAGAGACAAAGAATAATAGTCAACTAAAAGCCATGAAAAGAGTATTCTACATGGTAGAAATCTGGGAAAGTATAGAAATTATTCAATATTATAAAAAAATAAAATCTATACAAACGGGGGGTACAGTGAATTTGGCCCTTTGCTATAAAAACCAAAATAAGATGTATAAGACTGGTTTCAATAAGGATTATTAAAGTTTAAATACATGACTGTTACTTGGGGATTAATACTTCAGAAGAGACAAATTCAGTAATAATATTAGTATATTAGTTTATCCAATTTTACATCATTTTCAGATATAAAATTTAAGATGTATTATTAGTTTAATTTTACTTTCAGCAGGAATATGATGACGGTTTATACATGTCTCAGAATTGCAGTCTTATTGTGTGGATACATTTTGACATAGCAATAGATTTAACAAAAATGGGCAAGATTTATACATTGAAAATGACAGATTTCCTCAAAATAATTAAGAAGATTCAAATAAATACAGCGCTAAAGCATGTTAATGACTTGGAAGGCTCAACAGTCTTAAAAGTTGTCAAATTATTTAGCCATCACCATTTTAATTAAAAATCCCCAAATCCCCGTTCTTTGTTAAAAATAATATACATTCTTTAAACCTATATGGTCTTACACAATTTTTGCTAAACTTATTTCCAATATTTTATCCTTTCGGTTGCTATGATTAATAGTGTATTGTAAATTTCATTTTCCAAGGGTTTTTTGTTGAACACAGAAATCAAAATGTGTGTGCATCTTTAATCCTGAGATCTTGCTAAAATCACTTCGTGTTTCAGCTGTTTGTAAATGCCTCAGGAGTCTCTATAAAAACAAACACGTCATCTGCACGTAAAGTGGACTGCACATATGTAATTCCCAACTGCATATAGGTAATTCTTTTTTTTTCTTTAACCTTACTGCCCTGGTGAAGTCCTCTGATTCACTGTCAGAGAGCAGTGGGGAGAGTGGACATCCCTGCCCTGTTCCAGATCTTAAGAGGAAAACAATTAATAGCCTATAATTATGTTTTTGTTGGTTATTCTCTTGAAAATGCTTAGTGTTCCAAAACGTAAGCTATAGGACAAATCAAGTCTAACAAGTAAGTCTTAATGGCGTTGCTGTGATTGTGAACAATTGGGATTCTGGAGATTCCACCGCCCTCATCCCAACCAGCTAGCCTCTCTATGTTGTCCCTAGAGCAAAAACTTAAGGAACCCCAAAAATGAGAGACGTGGTTTAACAAGATGGGGGAAGAGGTAGTGAAAAGCTAAAAATGAAGAGAAACACAGTCAACTCTGAGCTTTTGCCACAGATGTGTCCCACGACCTTCACGTACTCTAAGAGGATGACTTTATCACGGATACTCTCAATTTGAAAAAAAATCCACGTCACGCGTCAGTTCAGAGAGGCACTCACACACGACAGCTTAGCAATCACATACAAGTCTAATCAGTTCAACCTCAGGCTTCAAAAAAATGACAGAAGTCCTCAAATCAGAACTCTTAGCAAGATGCCACCTGAAGAATTAACATCTAGCATTTCAAACACGTGACTGACAAGGTTTGACTGCTTGCCATCTGCCTTTGGAATGGAAAAAAAAGAAAAAGGAAACACTTCCACAGTAAGGACTCAATCACTCTGACCTAAAAATGTGAAGAAAAGAAACCAATGGAAAGCTAGAAAAGCACCAGGTATGAGGATGAAATTACATGCATTTGAGATTCATGAATCCGGCCCAGCAAAGGTCTTCTGAGAATACCAACTCCCTGACACAGGCAGCATTTTCTAGCTGCCTCTATATCCCCAAGGCTTTTCATTGGGTTAGATGGTAGTCGACACACAACAAAAAATGTTGATCCAAAGATTGAATATTACAGGAAAGAGGACAGGAGTTCAAGGAATCATGTCTGTGCCCTCCACTATTAATGGCAGGCAAAATTCAAACATCTGACCCCTCCCTGCTTTTCTACTCTCCCCTCTTGCCCAGCTCCACCTTTGCCCTTGTACCACACCTGTACTCTCAGATCCTGGATTATGCCAGCCTCTCTCTGACCCCGGGGTCTTTGTACATGCCAGTCTGTCTGCCACCAAGACCTTCCTGCCCTAATGACCCACCGCGATCCTTTGGCCTCCCTCTTTTTCTCATTATCAATGCGTGTCCTGTTGACCAGACCCCTGAAATGAGCCCCACCAGCACCAAATACGTATTAAAGTTTGTAATTATCCTTGTGGGTAATTAGTTGATTATTTTTCCTCCAAAACTAGAGTTTCTTAGCCTCCCTTGGCGCTATGGACCTTGGGAGTCAGATAGTTGTCACTTTTAAAAAAATTTTATTGAAGTACAGTTGATTTACAATGTTGTGTTAATTTCTGCTGTAGAGCAGAGATTCCATTGTACATAAATATATATTCTTTTTTTATATTCTTTTCCATGATGCTTTATCATAGGATATTGACTATAATTCCCAGGGCTCTACAGTAGGACCCCGTTTATCCATCCTGTACATACTAGTTTGCATCTGCTAACCCCAAACTCCCAATCCTTCCCTCCCCCACTGCCATCCCCCTTGGCAACCACCAGTCTGTTCTCTATGTCTGCGAGTCTTTCTTTTTTGTAGATAAGTTCATTTGTGTCATATTTTAGACTCCACATATAAGTGATATCCTATGGCATTTGTCTTTCTCTGTCTGACTTCCTTCACTTAGTATGATCATCTCTAGGTCCATCCATGTTGCTGCAAATGGCATCATTTCATTCTTTTTTATGCCTGAGTAGTATTCCACTGTATATACGTACCACACCTTCTTTATGGGTTGGATCATTCTTTCTTGTGGGAACTGTCTGGTAGCTTGAAGGATGTGAAGAGGCATCTTTGGCTTCTACCCACTAGACGCCAGTAGTGAACTAGATGGCAATGCAAACTGTCTCAAGACATTGCCAAGCATCCCCTGGGGGCAAAATCACCCCTGGTAATCTAAGGTACAAGCTACATTAAATTAGAAACTATGTCTGTTTTGTTCAACGTTCTATTCTCAGAGTGCAGCGCCACAAGGAACACATAGGAGGCGCTCATGACATTTTGGTGGGCAAAGGAATCAATCGGAAGTGACCGTGGGTTAATTTCAGATCTGGTTACAGCTGGTGGAATATTCTGGGACAGACAACTCACAGAAGCAAGTTTCATCAATTTCTACCAAGGTCTGCGCACTGAGTGGCTCTGAAGGATATACAAAAACGCACAAAAGCCTGGCTCGTCTCCTCCCATAACTTCTGTGGTTGCCACAATGATTCTGTTCCTCCTTCCGCTCTACCTGGTTCCTGATCACTCTCCCTGATGGCAGAACACATCTGCTCATTCCCTCGAGTACTCCATGCCATGAATCCATCACCAGGCATCCGCCTTCCAAAGGAGATGGGGGTAAGAAGTCCCCTGCCCACTGTGACCTCATGCAGGACGACTGACATCATCATGTCTTGTGCAAAGCAAGTGCTCAGTCAGTATCTGTAGCCCTGGATTGAACTGAAATCAGCAGTACTTAGACTTCCACACGAAGGAAGTCAAGGATGCTGGAAAAATGATCAGGGGACCGTGGGATGCAGTCGATATGAAGGGAAGAGAGCTGTCTCTGCTTACTTGTTGGGAAGAAATTCCTGCTTCATCAGACTCTCTGAGCTTCGCTTTTGTCACCTTTGAAGTCAGGTGAAGGCCTTCCACACCTCGTTCGCTGCGTGCTGGGCAAAATCTCTGTGAACGGCTCGTGCTTTGGTTTTATAAAAACAAAGCCAGGATCTTCAAGTAATCGGGTGTAATCATCTGGAAGGATGGAGTGTTAAAAAATACAGCATAATGTATAGATGCACATAAAAGTCAATGGGAGTTCAGTGGAGGGAGACCTATCTCTACCCAGGAGCAGCTGGCAAAGGCATCTTACAGAGGAGTTATCTGCCATCAGTCTTTTGTTTTTTTTTTTAATTTGCGTTCTTTGTCTTTTTTGTATTGTTGACTAGTAAGAGTGCTTTATTTATTTAAAATTTATTTATTTATTTTTTGGCTGCGTTGGATCTTTGTTCCTGGGTGCGGGCTTCCTCTAGTTGCGGCGAGTGGGGGCTACTCTCCGTTGCTGTGCATGAGTTTCTCATTGCGGTGGCTTCTCTTGTTGCAGAGCACGGGCTCCAGGTGCGCAGGCTTCAGCAGTTGTGGCACGTGGGCTCAGCAGTTGTGGCTCGCGGGCTCTAGAGCGCAGCCTCAGTAGTTGTGGCACACTGGCTTAGTTGCTCCGCGGCATGTGGGATCTTCCCGGACCAGGGCTCGAACCCGTGTCTCCTGCCTTGGCAGGCGGATTCTTAACCACTGCGCCACCAGGAAGTCCTGCCATCAGTCTTAACATGTGGGAACGAGATACTGGAAAGCAGGGAGGGGAATCAAGGTAGAGGAACATTAGCCAGACCACAGCGATGACAATATTCTGATTCATTTATCCATCCGTGCACTCCACACGTATTTATTAAGCCATTCATATGGACGAGGAACCACAAGTACAGTACTGAAGAAGAAAACAAAACCCTATCGCCTTGGAGTGTAGATTCTGGGGAGGACTGGCAGAGAGGACACACACATACAGTAAAGTGCTCGCTCTCAGGAAAGATGAACGCCTTCATCCTGGTCCTACTCTACATCATCCCCATGACTGACATGTTTACACCTGACACAGGCTAGAGACAGTGTATTTCAGAAGACAAGGGACTTGTAGGAGCCCCAGGCAGCAGGCAAATTGTGTCAACCAGAGGGGCATTTGAAAGGAAGAGGGGCAGACAGCTAAGTGAGAAAAAAAGAAAAAGAAAAGATCAGCAGAGCTTTTAAAAGGGAAGGCTGATGTGGCTGACACAGGGCCCTCATGTGACGTGTGCCATGGTAATCTTATTTTCACATCAAATATTCGGGGATGGATAGATAGATAGATATGATAGAGATGATGGATGGATGGATGGATAGATAGATACATAGTAGATAGACACATAGATAGATACCTAGATACATAGATAGGTGGATAGATAGATACAAAGATAGACAGACATGATGGATAGATGATAGATAGACAGAGATGAGAGAGATGATGGATGGATGGATGGATGGATAGATAGATGACAGACAGATACATAGATACATAGATAGATACATAGATAGATGGATAGATACAAACATAGATAGACATGACAGATAGATGATAGATAGATAGAGATGACAGAGATGATGGATGGATTGATAGATACACACAGACGTATGTATGCCTGTGTTTGTAGATGAGATCATATATATGCAAATATAGAATCCTGTATATACACATGTATACATATAGCATATATGTAAACATACATACATATATACATGCATATATGCATATACAGGATCACATATATGTGTGTGTATATAGTGTTACTAGGTTACTTAACAAAGCCCTGTAACTCATGTGCTCATCTAAATTTACAGTACATGTATAAAGACTCATTCACGTGCAGAAAGGCTACTTATGAGACAGACAGGGCCAAGATAGTCAACCAATTCTGTAAGTAAATACTTTGATCATCAGCAAGTCCCTCAGTTGACATCATGTAAGGGTCTGACTTGCTGTCCGAGGAAGCTAGAGACTTTCTGTTTTGGGAAATTATTAAGGTTTGAAAAGACAAGAGAGCACTTTCCGGAAGTATGCTAGGCTCAGCTCCAGGGGGTACGAGTCGGGTGTTCCGAGGCCCCTTCCTTTGGAGGCTTTCTGATACTAAACCCAAGGGAGTAGCTATTCATTGAGGCGAATGTTAAGGTTTACTTACTTTGGTGACACACATAAAATACTTATCGACACAAAACAAAGGAAAACAAAATGACATCGCGAAGGTCATGGGGTCGCCCGCTCTGCGAGGTCGGGTGATTTGCCCGCTGTCTCCCTCTCTCCCTGGAGGACGCCGTGGACTCTAATGGATCCTTCCCTCCAGTTCCTGAGAGTTGGTACAGATTCCAACTTTCCCTCACCCTTCTTCGAGGCTGAAAATCCAGCTTAGGGTAACTGGTATCCAAGATAAACGCTTCCCCCAAAAGGGTCAGGACCCTGAGGCGAAAATAAACGTGCTTACACGTCATTCGGATGGTCTGAGACTCAGGAAGCAGGGAGAGTTCGCGAGCCCAATGTCACTGCCTGCAACGTCTGCCCAGCTATCTTACAGCGGATGGAACCATCCGTGCCAGGGCTAACACTGCACTGATGCAGAATGAGAGCACCGTCACCAGGACGGACAGGTGGTCCGCCATCGGGACATAGGGCTTTCCTGCAGGATACAGTTACAGGAGGCCACCTGCTAAGTGCTTCTTCTCACTACAGCTCAACACCTGTGAAACTGGACTTCAAGACGTGAAGGCTTCGGGGTGGGGGAGGGAAGGACTGGGAGTTTGAGGTTAGTAGGTGCAAACTAGTATATAGAGAACAAATACACCACAAGGTCCTACTGTAGAGCACAGGGAACGCTATTCGATATCCTGGGATAAACCATCATGGAAAAGAATATGAACAAGAATGTATATATGTGCAACTGAATCACCCTGCTGTAGAGCAGAAACTAACACAACATTGTGAATCAACTATACTTCAATAAAATAAATTTTTTTAAAAATGTGAACACTTAATACGTCATTATTTTATTTCAAAGTGTTATCGAATTTTAATTTTAAACATTAATACGTTATAGTCCAGCACTGCAGGGAAATCCACACTATCTCTACAGTATGTGAACTGTCAGGGTGTTTCTACCCAAACCGGAAGGCTGGTATACTACACTTATTCCAGAATTGTGTGCCTATCAGAAAACAATAGTTATGGACTGTATCTGTGTAAGGGGTGTGTGTGTGTGTGTGTGTGTGTGTGTGTGTGTGTGTGTGAGGGATGCCTTTGTGTCTGAGTGGAATGGGTGTAGGAGCGCTCTGTGTGCATGCACGTGGGAATGTGTGTACGTGTTTATGAGTGCTGTGTGTGTGTGTGTGTGTGTGTGTGTGTATACATTCCTACTCACTTTAAAACCTATTCAGTGTTTTTCAGATACTACATAGATCTCCACTTTAGATTCCAAAACTTGTAGCATTTATCCTAAAATTCACCTCCTCCGCAAACTATTATAATTGCACATTTATTTTCTATGTATTCATAACCAGCTTAAATGCATTCTTGGAATCGCAAGTACCTACACATTTCTAGAAATACAGCGAAGAAACCTTATGTTTCCAAACGAGTAAAGAGAACCTACTGCGTAGCTGTGAAAGCTGTTAGCTTTCTTTGTAATGTTCCGTAAAGGCTTCAGACAGTATTACATACGGAGAAATATATTGTTCGCTACTTTCACAGGTGGGTCATCTCTAACTACATGTGCCCCTGAGCTAGCCTGGGAGGGTTACATCTGAGCGTATTCATCACGTGTCTGCTTCCTTCCTCCTCTTCTCTCTCACTTACATCCTGCAGGTGTTTCTGAGAAAAATACCCACATGAATGCCTTCAGGACCTGGTTTTCTCCTGGGGATGTTCACACGATGAGACTAGTGTTAGGACAAGAAGAGAGATAGAATGCACAGTTAAAGGGAAAGCGATGATAGACCATCTGGAGACACCCAGAGTTCCCGTCACCCCCGGTTCTCTACCTATTTCCAGGGGGCACGCACTGTCATTGGTAGGTAGACAGTTGTGAGCCACGTACATGGCGGGCAAGGTATAAAAAACAACTTATACGGGGATGGAAGCGGGATCAATGACCCTCACGCACCGATCCAAACGGAACCAACAGATCTAGTGGGTGAATCGAAAAGGGTAGGCACGAAACACAACCGTTAGACATCTGTGCTGCCTGAGCTGGAGCCATAATGCACATGAGTGGGAACAGAAATTGGATTAACAAAACCAAATCACTTCAGAGCATTTAATCAACGTTAGTTTACAAATATCTGCAAGTGTCTACCTCCGTTTGATAGGAACTTAACTAATAGCCTCATATGTGTGCGTCTATCCATATACGGCTTAGAATATGGAATAAAATGTTTAAGCTGATGTGATTTAAGGAAGTCAAACCACAGCCAGAAACAGGGGCTTCA
This sequence comes from Leucopleurus acutus, assembly GCF_964270905.1. Classification (NCBI taxonomy): domain Eukaryota; kingdom Metazoa; phylum Chordata; class Mammalia; order Artiodactyla; family Delphinidae; genus Leucopleurus; species Leucopleurus acutus. The sequence continues at coordinate 3,837,490 of NC_139148.1, forward strand.
AAGAAGTCTTGCGTTAAGACTGTAGATGAGCGTGTTTTAAATAGACTAATGGCCTAAAGATCCTCTGTGCTCCCCTCAGTTATGCCCCCCCCCCCCCCGCCGAAATCCCTGGCATCCACTGATCTTTTTACTCTCTTCATAGTTTTGCCTTTTCAGACTGGCTTCTTTTCCTCAGTGAAGCTCACTTCTTGTGAGCAAAGAATAATATCCCACTATGTGAATGTACCACAATTTATTTATCCATTCACCTACTGAAGGACATCCTGGTTGCTTCAAAGTTTTGGCAATTACGAACAAGGCTGCTATAAGCGTTGGTGGGTGGGTTTTTGTGTGGACCTAAGTTTTCAACTTATTTGGATAAAGGCGAGAGAGTGGCATGGACATATATACACTACCAAACGTAAATAGATAGCTAGTGGGAAGCAGCCGCATAGCACAGGGAGATCAGCTCGTGCTTTGTGTCCACCTAGAAGGGTGGGATAGGGAGGGTGGGAGGGAGACGCAAGAGGGAAGAGATATGGGAACATATGTATAGGTATAGCTGATGCACTTTGTTATACAGCAGAAACTAACACACCATTGTAAAGCAATTATACTCCAATAAATAATTTAAAAAACAATGACTTTCGAATCCTCCTATTTTTAGCTTATCTGTGCCATTTCGTTTCAGATGTGCCTTTTGTAAACATCATATAACTTGGCATTTTTAAAAGCCAGTTTGTGGAGAGACAGATAATGAAGCAAATATAGCAAAATATTAATTGTAGAATCTAGGTAGTATGTATATGAGTGTATACTGTATAATTCTTTCCATTTCTCTGTATGTTTGAAAAACTTCATGAGAAATGTTGGAGGGAAAAATGAAAAAACAAAAAAAATTGAAATAAATAAATATTTTATGTGAACAGATGTAAGTGGGTCCAACACTCCTTGGTGCTTAGACAGTATCATCTCACCTGTCTTATTAAGTAAATTATTACTTTCTTAATCAACGTGAATGGGGAAATTACCATCTTGCTCTAACTGCCGTGGAATCCCAGAACCATCCCTTGGATATCCTTCCCAACAATGAAGCAGGAGCTTAATTTACAAAGTGAACTCCCGTGAAGACTCATCCCACACCTTTCTCCACAAGGAAATGTCATTACGTTGATGGGTGCCACGTCTATTTTTTTTTTTTTTTGGCTCTTCATTTCATTTTATTTATTATTATTTTCTTTTGCGGTACGTGGGCCTCTCATCGCTGTGGCCTCTCCCGTTGCGGAGCACAGGCTCCGGACGCGCAGGCTCAGCGGCCATGGCTCACGGACCCAGCCGCTCCGCGGCATGTGGGATCCTCCCGGACCGGGGCACGAACCCGCGTCCTCTGCATCGGCAGGCGGACTCTCAACCACTGCGCCACCAGGGAAGCCCTGCCACGTCTATTTTTAAGCCTGCAAAACGTTCTATAAACACCGCCCAGACATTAGTCCTCAGAACTCAGGGAGGGAGACACATTACTTGCCACCTTTTGGAAATCAGCAAATATGACTTCTTACTGCAGCTACTGCATGATTTCCAGGCTCTGTGGCCTCTTTCTGCACATCTTATGTCCACTTGACCACTGACCACCAAGACGCTGGACCTGGTACCTCAGGTCCACCACAGGTGATCTAAAACCCTTGAGGATGAAGATGCTTTGGGGGGAAAAGGAGGGGATTTAGAAGTTTTCACTTTTTTCATGCAGAATTGCAACAGCCCTAGAGGAACATGGAACCTCATCCCATAATCAAATTCATTACTAATTCCACAGCAAACTATCTAAATGTCCACCACAAGTTGGAAAATAAAGACCGTTAATTGACATCTGTCAGGTCGGTTTTGCCCCAAATGAGTTATAAGATCATTTTCACGTTTTGAACGGGTTTTGATCTCAAATTGTGCACAAGGGACTCAGGAGGTATATATCTCCTGATCTCCAGGGGCCAGTCCTCAGAAAGCAGGCAAAGCAAGCGACCAGGAACATCCCATTTAGAAAAAGCGCTTTAGGTTAGGATCATCGAAGTTGGTTTAACACCTTGACAGCGGAAAGCCGCGCACGCTGCATGGGATCTGTTATGATGGATATGAATAATTAATTAGGCCACATGAACTTTCTCCAGTCATGCTGTAAACATACACAGAGGTGGGAAGCAGCAGTGGTCAGGGGCACAGTTATCCCTGCCTCAACACTTCCTGCATCTGAGTCCCTGAACAGAACATAGGACCATTCTGAGCCTCAACTTCACCTCTGCAAAGGACAAGACACACGTAGCAGAGGACCCCAAACCACTGGTTAATCGTTCAAATAGACGGAAATGAGTGATCCCCAACTTCCCCAGGTTGTAAGTGTACCGAACACAGTGAGCCCTGGAGCAATGGTAGCTGATGTTGCTATTGTTGTTACAGTAATATTTTCATTATTCTCTGTGATTAAGTTTTAGCAGCATCCAGAAAACTAGATGGGGAATCAGAAGACCAGGGCTTAAATAAATGCTGGAATGGGTGCGAAGAAAAGGGAACCTTTGTACACTGTGGGTGGGAATGTAAACCGGTGCAGCCACTACAGAGAACAGTATGGAGGTTCCTTAAAAGTCTAAAAATAGAGCTGCCACATGATCCAGCAATCCCACTCCTGGGTATATATCCAGAAAAGATGAAAACGCTAATTCGAAAAGATACATGCGCCACAATGTTCACAGCAGCACTCTTTACAACAGCCAAGACATGGAAGCAACTTAAGTGTCCACTGACAGATGAATGGATAAAGAAGATGTGGTACATATATGCGATGGAATATTACTCAGCCATAAAAAAGGAACAAATTAATGCCATTTGCAGCAACATGGATGGACCTAGAGATTATCATACTGAGTGAAGTAAGTCCGAAAGAGAAAGACAAATACCATGTGATATCACTTATATGTGGAATCTATAAAAAGGATACAGATGAACTTATTTACAAAACAGAAGCAGACTCACAGACATGGAAAACAAACTCACGGTCAGCAAAGAGATAAATTAGGAGTATGGGATTAACAGATACACACCACTAAAACAGATAAACAATAAGGATTTATTGTAGACCACAGGGAACTATATTCAATGTCTTGTAATAATCTATAATGGAATAGAACCTGAAAAAAATATAACATAACTGAATCACTATGCTATACACCTGAAACTAAAACAACATTGTAAATCAACTATACTTCAATTAAAAAAAAAAAAAGAAGAAGACCAGGGTTTTACATCCCATCACATCTCGTTTCCATGCTGCCCACTGGGAAATCGATTTCCCTAAGACCATCTCCTCCTATGTCAGCACCAACGGACTCAAAAGAGCCTTGTTTACTTGCCCTGAAAGTCAGTTCATCGGGGCCCTGATTCCTTCGAGAGACGGTGACAAGCAACGGGAACAGAAAACGCGTTTCCTGGCGTTTCTGAGGACATGCGAAACATCCAGTCTTCAGGCAGAACTTTCATTTCTCTTTAAGACAAACTGGAAATTAGAACACCTTGAAAGGAAGGAGTTTATCTAAGGCTGGGCTTGCTTGGTTACTATGTTTGGCCATATACTCAAGTCACTCCTTCAAAGTGAGGCTGTCTCTCATTTCTGTCAAGGGATCTGCTGAAACACTGGAAGCTTTTTTGATTTTTTTTTTCGTTTTATTGGAGCACAGTCGATTAACAATGTTGCATTAGTTTCAGGTGGACAGCAAAGTGACTCGGTGATCCACAGACATGTAGCCATTCTTTTTCTCATAGAGGCTTTTTGGATCTTCTCACTGTCTAAAACACGGAGCTGCTTTGGCGACTGCCCAGGGCCAGAGGCACTGCTTCCCTAACCAGAGGCTATGGCGACAGATCAAAGAATCGCCGCTGAAAACACGTGCAGACGCCTGGGAGAAACTGAAGAATTCCTGGAAGTCACTGTGGCTCGGACGACCTGAATTCTGAAGTGTGGATTTATCGTTCACCCTCTCCTGACTGACACAGGGGCCCACGGGTCTAAGGACAAGTCAGTGATGTGCCTGAACTCAACGCAAAGCATCTTTACGGTGAGCTTGAATGCGACACAAAGAATCTATTAGACTTTGACACATCTGAGCCTCACTCCACCACAGCAAGAGGTTCTGGCTTCACTGGAGAGGTGCACTGGTTACCTCCTGGCCACCCGGCTTTTTTCAGCCATTCTTGTGGTAACCGAGGCTGCCCAGGCTTCAGCCAGCTTTCTGGAGGTGCAAACTCATCTCGCACCTGCAAACCTTCTCTCTCTTCACACCCTGAGGTTTCTCTGATGACTCCCAGGGAACCCCTGTGGAAATCTACTTCCATTGCCCAACAGGCTTGGGGGAGATCACCCCCAGTGGACTCATGAGAGAGGAAAGTTGTTGAGGAAACGGTCACTCCATTTTTCCCCTGGGAAGGTCCTTCAGGCCACTGGGTCCCTCATTGCTACGCTTGATATGTTATTCACAATGAACTCGTACAACATTTTCCCCTAGGTTTCTGCTTTTAGGGGAACCTGGGCTAAGAACGTACTCTTCAAGTCAGCATTTTCTGTATTGCCATGAAAATAAAAAATCAAGAAGGACTGGATTTCCGAAGTGACAGCCACGTAGCCACGTCAAACACCCAAGTCTCATTTTGAATTGAACTTCCAGGCAAATCCAGTTTTCACTAAAATGTTAGTGTACGTTCACTTCTCATGGAACTTGTACTGGGAGTCATTGTTTCATAAAAAGATTGTTAGCACATGCGTGCAAAATAGGATTCCGCTCCTGGTTATATATCCAAAAAAACCAAAACCACTAACTCGAAAAGAAACATGCATCCCAATGTTCATAGCAGCAGTAGTTCCAATAGCCAAGACATGGAAACAACCTAAATGTCCGTTGACAGGTGAATGGATAAAGAAATGTGGTACATATATACAATGGAATATTACTCAGCCATAAAAAAGAATGAAATAATGCCATTTGCAGCAACATGGATGGACCTAGAGATGATCATACCAAGTGAAGTAAGCCAGATGGAGAAAGACAAATATCATATGATATCACTTATCTGTGGTATCTAAAAAATACAATAAACTAGTGCATACAATGAAAAAGAAGCAGACTCGCAGAGATGGAGAAAAACGAGTAGTTACCCGTGGGGAGAGGAAAGGAGGGAGGGGCAAGATAGCGGTAGGGAGAAAAAAAGAGTTATTATGGGATTATATGAAATCGTGTGTGAAACCTCTGAAAACTGTAAAGCACTCTAGAATTTAACGAATCTTTAATTCAATTAAAAAGAAACAGAAAAAATAAATTAAAACAAAAGAGCAGAGGAAAAATAATGCTTAGATGGAGAAATCCCTTTTCCAGACCATCCGAGGTACTGACTGCAGAATTTCGTGTGTGTGTGTTTATTGCCTGGTACTCCCATCCCTTCTCATCTCTCAGGTTTTGGCCAAAATTGTTCTTCCTCTAGGAAGCCCTGCAGGCTGTCTCCAAGATCAGCTCAGATGTGGCTACTAGCTGCTCCCAAGCAGATCGTTGTTTTAAAAGCAGCATGAGACCAACCTCGTTTTAAACTAGTATTTATTTATTGTCTCTCTTCCCTTCTATCAAGAACTCTAACACCCGATGCAACACGCTGACAATGTTATAGACCTTCCAAAATCAAGTTAACACCTGGCTGCATACTGTACGTGTGGCCCAAAGCATTGACTCACATAAAAGATGGGCGTTATGTAAGGGTGAAGCCAACAGAAGGAAAGCAAGAAGTACATAGAGGATGGGGTCAGACAGGACACGACCCAACTTTCGCAATGATGGGAAGTATCAACAGGTTTTCCTGTATTAGTTGTCTGGCTAATCCTAATGAACAAAAAGAAGGTAGGAAGTGATTCATCGATTCATTCTTAAGTCTCCTGATCTCTAACTTTTGGGCCCATCAATTATAAACCCAGACTCTCGACAGTGGCAAACATCAGATGTGCGTTGATGACACGGGCACTTTGGGTTTATTCTCTAAGCAGTCTGGGTGAAAAATGACGCCAACCCCCCCCCCCCCAAGCAAAAAAGAGTTAGAGTGGGCCAACACCGTAGCTAAATCTACTGTCTATTTCTCTTTTGAAAGGAATGTTTTATTTTTTGACTGCGAACCTTTTCCGGATCCGTTGGCAACAGGTCTCCTAAAGAGACTAGTAACACCCCAAAGGGAAGGTTTCAGAACCAAGCCAGGTAAGATCCCAGCACCCGCTGATGGGTAGACGTGTCCTGGGTCTGGCCACTCAAGCAGCAGAGAAAACACTTTTCTGAAGCAGAAAAGGAAAACTCCCAGGTTTCACTCCACCACATGCAGGGCGGTGGATGTCTATACTCTCTTCGGCCAGGCCACATGGAAAGGGAAACGTGCAGCCCCAAGGAAGAGACCACGAGCCACTGGGGAATGATAGCAACATCTCTATCAGCAGACAGGTGTGTTGCTGAGATAGACGGCACTGCCAGAAGCTTCGCTTACAGCTGAAGAGCAAATCTCGGGTTAGAGGGAGCTGGAAGGATGCAGTGTGGACAACAGTTTCCAGAGTGCCCTGGCATGGAAAGGCATCCGCAGCGCTCTCCCCTGCCGGCCCAGGTCCCTCTGCCCTCACATCCCCCACGCAAGAGAATCCTGCCCACCAACAGTGAAGGCTCACAAGGAAGGATGCTGGGGACCCCCGCATGTGTACAGCTGAGCTATCAGAGCCCTGGGTGTCTGTGAGTCCCCCGTAACTGGGCTCCCACCTTACTAGCAGGTACCTCCGGCAGGTTGGTACTTCCTAATGTGCTGCTCTAGCCACAGGGAACCTTCATTCCTGAAATATATTTAACTGTAGAATCCTGAAGTAGCGAAGCAGCAGTGAAAAGCATCATCTTCAAAGCCCGGGTTCTACAGAGGTAAGAAGGGTCAGAAGTAGCAGTCTCACTACGAGAAGCACATCTGGGCAAAAATGCTGGCAAGAAAGAATGAAAGAAATGCTGATCTCGGTCTTGGAGGTGCTCCTAATGTCTAGCAAAGAGAAAGAGGCTGCGTGTGCCTTTGGGAGTCATGGTTCCCAAATCTTCGAGGGTCTCCTGTTGGGTGTAATTCTGAATAAAGACATTGCAGGGATTGGGAATGGAAGTGAAAGGGAAAGTGGGAGCGGAAATACAGGTTTCCTCCACTCTCTAAAAGTAGAGCTCGCCTATGGAACCTTCCAGAAGCCGAAATGGCATAAAGCCAAGAAGCAAGGTCCTCAGGACACACCTTGCTCAGGGATGCACACGAGAAACCGAAGTAAAGCACAGACGTTCACAGACACAGTTCAAGGTTACGGCGGCTGGATGCTGGGATACAGAGACGCTGAGTGTGTTCCCGGGGAAAGTGCTCGGCGGCGCCCCCTGGCTGCTGGGGAGCACGCTGCCTCTTTGCGCACGCTGAATGCCATTTTTGCTTTTCGCCCTTTCTCTTCAAAAATGAAAATCCTCCTCGAATTTCTTTAGGTTAGTGAAAACAGGTTCTGGTGTAGGTCTTCCGTAAAAACACGGTGGCGTAAAGTGAACTTTCAAAAGTGGGGAGGCGGGCTGGTCCCTGTACTTATTCCACTTAACAAAGCCAAGCACCTCATGATACCCACAAGACGGGTAAAGCCCTAAAAAGGTCGCGATGCACATCCCGGGGCCATTCCCAACTGTTGTTTTGTGATTTACAAAATGCTGTTGATTTCCTCATGCGGCTGTGTTTCAGGGAAAGAAAAAATATCTGAAAGCGCACTCAAGTCCAAGACACCCCTCACCTAATGTATGCCATTAGATCTTACATTCATCATAGATAAAATATCATATGCTGGGGATCTGTAGAACTCTAACCACAGCTAAACTATGACACAAATGAACTTACTGTATCAAACAGACTCAGAGACAGGGAACAGACTTGTGGTTGACAAGGGGGAGGGGGGTGGAGGACGGATGCAGTGGGAGTTTGGGGTTAGCAGATGCAAACTGTTACAAATAGGATGGATAAACAACAAGGTCCTACTGTACAGCACAGGGTGCTATATTCAATATCCTATGATACACCATAATGGACAAGAAAAAAATATACATATATAAAAAATTTTCATTTCCAGATTATTTCCTAAAACCTGCTCTAGATAAATAACACAATACGGGATTATAACCCCAGTATCAAATAAATATTCATTGGGTCCACCTTTGCAGAAGTAAATGATTGAATAAATAAATGGGGGAAAACGGACACATCTCTCAGGCAGCAGAACTTCAAATGACTTAGCTCATGTGAAGATACTCTGTCCTCGAGGAAAGAGAGCATTAAGTCCCATTCCTGAAGTGTGGAGTGCACACTACCGCCTTCTTTCCAAAGAGGACAGCAGGCGAAGGGGGAAAAGTCCCTTCATAGCAGAGAACCTGAGGAACATGACCTCAGCCAGGTGATCAAGGTCACACCATCAGTGATAAGTCGCATTGAGGACAGTATACCTCTTTGATGCGATGTGACCAGAAGGGCAGTGCACCTCTGTGGGCTTCCTCTGCTCTGCAGATCCACAGCCCCAGTCTAAGCATGAGGAAAACATCACACAAACCCTGATGGAAGGATCTGCTACAGGATAGCCGATCGGTCCTCCTCCAAACTGTCAAGGTCACAAAAGACAAGCAAAGGAGAGACTGTCACAGCCGAGAGCTGTCTAAGGAGCTATAAAGGCTAAATGTATTATGGGATCCTTGAACAGAACCACATAAACGATGAAAACTGAAGCAACCTGAAAAATGTGTGAACTTCAGTCAGTAACACTGTATAAACACAGATTCCTTAGTTGTATCAAATGTACCTTAGTACTAGAAGATGTTAATAATAAGGGAGTCCAGGGTGGTATATGGAAACTCTGTGTGTCCGCAACAACTTTGTAAATCTAAAACTAGAATTAAAAGTTTACTTTAAAAACAATTTTTGACAATATTTTCTCAGGAGTGTAATTCTTTCATAGTTTGTTTTCTCAGGAAAGTAATTCACATACCTAAAAACTGAAAAGAAATATATTTCAATTTATATATAACATATTTCTTTAAATTTTAAACTTGAATATTTTAGTAAAAAAGAAGAATCTAAAAATAGAAAGTAGTGGAAAAAAGTATTTATAAAGGAAATCGGTAGTTCAGGTTTTTAAACTTACTAAGTATTACAGGGAAAAAAACCTAGAGGAATTCACAACTTTGCAATAAATCCCAAATTCTGAAAGAATAAAAAAGACCCACATTTATAGCATCTAGCATCATCAGGGTCCTTTTGAACACCCTGGCTCTGACCAGGTCACTAAGGGTTCCTTAATTCAGGTTGGGACATGCTTGGTTCTCAAAAAATACCTAGGATACGATTTACAGATAGACTTGAAGACTCCCCTCAGATCTGAGCTATTGCAGATTTTCACAGAATTAGAGCTGCTTCTCTTAAACCTATGAATCTTAAGGTGGTCAGCACTTTCATATTCCCTCAGTTTCTTCTCCCCTGTTTCACAATCTAAAGCTTCAGAGACTTTAAACTGCTTTTGACAAGAAGCCTGTAGGAAAGAATAGTCTCAGCAGGACATGCGTCGCTTTTGTTTATTTATTGAATATACATTTACTGATGGAATTAATTATTGGGACAAATCCCAACGCTCAGCTCTTGTTTATAACCTGAGGCGAAAGCATCCTGTTGACCCGTTCCCATCTGGGTCATTACCAGATGCTGCTGACTGAAGTTAAGCCACATCCTCCCATGTTCCCTGACATACGCCATCGGTGTTACAACCACGTTAAACCTCTAATGTAATGGAAAGCTCTTAACAAGAGCTTTCCTCTGTAAAATCTCTTCCTATCCGATTTGGCAATCTCGCAATCTCTCTCTCACACACACACACACACACACACACACTCCAAAATTTGATGACCTGAACTACTGAAGTTGAATTCTTCTGTTCATTATTGACTTTTCTGCCTTGTTACTGTAGCGTCAGGGAAACTAAATATCAAACCACAGAATATTTTCCTTCACACATACAATTACTAAAATGAAGATACTTGGTACGGTTGTCAGTGCTGACTGCAGATGGACAACGTATTGGTGAATCTGTGAATTACTTTATCCTACAGGAAGTTCAGTAAACACCCTGCCCACGTTCTAAATGTCTGCCTTCTCAGAAAGCACCACCTTCATCTTGCAAACCACACAAACCCTGCTGACAAACTGCTACACGACATGTTCTCTCCTTCATTCCATCCAGAAAAACAATCCCTAACAGAAATACACACCAGTCACCATGTCTACAACTGCTGCCATCTATAACCTAGTTGTGAAGATCAACCCATTTTCTAAAGTGGGTCTTCATCTCTAAGTGGCTTCCGGGAAGACAAAAAAAATTGAGGGATAAGGACCCTGTGATGAAAGAGTGTGCTCTTTTATGAGCGAGCGGCGGAGAGGACCGTTTAATAATTCAGCAACAGGTACTCCAGGACATGCTCATTACTAGGAGTGGAGGTGGGGCTGGGAGCAAAAGGGATGAATTTCACATGATTGCAGCAGTACAAAGCAGAACAAAATCATCCCACGCCGGGTCTTGAAAATAGAGGCTGTGGCATGTGTCCTTTTCTTTTGATAAAAAGCTGGAAAGGGAATCTGAGTTCAGTGCGTGCATTTCTCTAACAGAGCTTATGGAACGCCTGTGCTATTTCAGGTGAAGCTGGGCGAAAACACGCCTATGTTTTCAGGGGCTTTGAGTCTCCTTGGACAAAAAGACAAGTCAACCCGAGACCTAGCATCCCAGTGATCGAGTGGGAGCTGGAACAGTAAATACTAGAAAGAAGCATTCAAGAACAGGGACGTGCAGAGACCCAAGAAAAGCACAGAGATGTATGGTCCCCGTAGCGAGAGAAATGCCTGGAGAAGTGGGGAGGCTAGGAGGCCAAGGAAGGCATTTTGGAATTCGTCAGAACGTTTCCAGGCAACACTCAGAATCGCCCCGGCATCAGGCACATCTGGCCACGCGACCTCCCCGCCCCGAGGCACGCCACCTGGGTGAGATGCCCAGTGGCTTCCTGTGCGCTGTTAGCATGCAGACAGGGTCTACGGTAGGGTGGTCCCACCATCCCGTACAGTTTTACCTTGTCTGTTTGCTCGTTGAGTTAGGGTTATTCTTACACAAGTAATAAAGAGGTTGATAAACACTATGAAAGAACAGGAGTTGGATTCACACACTCACTCTCATTCAACAAATATTTATCAAGCCTTACTAAAGGCCAAGTTATCCAGATTCTGGGGCTGTGAGTTCTACAATTAGCACACTTCATGGTTCTAGCTGTGTGTGTGTTTAAACATTATAACTGTGGTGTAATGGACTAAATGCATTTGTTTCTTAGTACCTTTAGATGTAATTGTGTGGCGCTGGCTTTTCCACATAACAACATCACGACTTTTCTCTGTTATTCTACGAGGACATTTCTACCCCAACAACTGCACTAACGTATCGGTTTAACAGCATCAGTCAGTCACTCTGAGAAGCTCACCTGCATTCCATACCTTCCAATCCTACCCCTTCCTGAAAGTGCGCCATTGGCCACAATGTGGATGGGCCTAGAGGGTATCAGGCTTAGTGAAATAAGTCAGAGAAAGCAAATACTCTGTTATCATTTCTATGTGGAATCTAAAAAATAAAACAAACAAAGGTATGTGTCAAAACAGAGAAAGACTCACAGAGAACAAATTAGTGGCTACCAGTAGGCAGGGGGAAGGGAAGGGAGTAAGGTAGGTGTAGGGGACTACGAGATACAAACTACTCTGTATAAAATAGTTACAAGAATGGATTATAGGGCTTCCCCGGTGGCGCAGTGGTTGAGAGTCCGCCTGCATGGATGCAGGGGACACGGGTTCGTGCCCCGGTCCGGGAAGATCCCACGTGCCGCGGAGCGGCTGGGCCCGTGAGCCATGGCCGCTGAGCCTGCGCGTCCGGAGCCTGTGCTCCGCAGCGGGAGAGGCCACAGCGGTGAGAGGCCCGCGTACGGCAAAAAAAAAAAAAAAAAAAGAATGGATTATACAACATAGGGAATCTAGTCAATGTTTTCTAATAATTTAAATGGAAAGTAAACTACAAAAGTATTGAGTCATTAAGTTGTACACCTGGAACTAATGTAATATTGTAACTCAACTCTATGCCAATATAAATAATTACATAAGTAACCGATACGAAAAGAAGAATCCTAGCCTTTCCCCTCCCCTACCTGCCTCGAGTCTGCCCACATCTTGGTTAGGTTTCCTGATCCATCCTTCTGGACGGCTCTCAAAGCATCACCTGTTGCTGGTTCCATCCAGCTCCTGCCTCCCCTGCACCTGAGTAGGAGGGTGTGGCCGGAGAAAGACCTCATCTCAAGGCACGTTCCAGAGCCTGTCACAGTGCGCTCTATCAACCCATCTCCTAGAGGACTATTCTACACCCTCTTCGCCAGCTCCTCCGCAGCCTCAGTCTCCGCTGAAGCTCTGAGAAAGCAGAAGCAGTCAGAAGAACATTGCTCCAATCTCCTGCCAGCCCAGCCTCCTGCATCTCGGCCAAGCGTCCCCTCCCCTCCCAGGCATGCGCAGAAAGGTCCCTTCTTTCCGAGCGCCCCACTCCGTGGGAGCATGCGACCCATCGAACTCAGTGACGTCACCCTGCAGTGGTCTCTTTCATCCTGTATCTTAACCTCCTCTCTTGACTCGATCACACAAACGTGCACTAGCCTTTTCCACCTTTGAAAATCTCCCCTCCTCCAACCCACCTTCCCTACAGCTACTGACGGGCCCATCTCTCTGCTGCCATTTACGGCACAATCGCTTGAACGGATTGCTTTCAGTTTCTGTTCTCTACTCTTTGCTCACCCCTTCAAGGACACTTTAGCCCTGACAAATCGATGACATAGCGCCTGCCAGGTCACCACGACCTTCAAGCAACAGGCTCAGTGGTCAGTCATTCCTGCCCCTCAAACCATTATACTCATCAGCAGCATTCAGCACAGTCAATCCTTTTTTTTTTTTTTTTCCTAAAACACCCCAGGCATCGCATCCTCGCATGCCTGCCGGAACCTCCCCAGAGGAGGGGCACGAGGTCTGAGCAACCTGACGTGCGTGGACACGGCACACCCCACACCGAAGCAGAAGCTTGAAGGATGGTTGCACGTTTCCCCTCTGCCACAGGGGCAGTTTCCTGGATTTGGGCGGTTCCCCCAGCTCGGATTCTGGAATGAAGACAAGGTGCAATGGGGGGAGGGCTGACACCAACCCATCACCGGGGTGGCATCAACAGAAAGGAAATAAACCACCCACACTGCAAATAACTGGGCTGTCGGTTTGGGGTTAGTGCAGTTGGACTCCATGTGTCTCTTTCTTTCCCCCTCTCTCCCCCTTCCTCTTCTTCCTTTCTTCTCTTCCTCTTTCTTTTTCTTTGGCTACACTTGCTTCTCTACACTCATTTCTCTTGAAAATATGATTCGGTCTCGTAACGTTAAATCCCACCTGCTTTCCGACGTCTCCTCAATGAGCATCTCCAGCCTATGCCTCTTGCTTCCCGTCCACACTCCTACAGCCAGGTACCAATCAGACACCTCTTGTGGTTGTCCTTAATTTGTACACAGTCAGTCCCCTTATTTCTACACTGCTCCTCCTACAATGTCCCTGCCCTCAGAAAATGCCAACCCCATCCTTTCAGATACTCTGGACAGAGGACCTAGCGTCAGCCTTGGGTTGTCTCTCATTTCACATCCACCATCAATCTCTTGGTTCTGCCTTGGAAACGCTCCCAGAATCCGAACACTTCACCTGGCAGCTCCCTACACCTCCATCATCTCTTGACTGCATTATGACAAGGTCCACCTAAGTGGTCTCCCGACGTGTGCCCACACCTCCTGAGAGCTCATTTTCCAACCAGAACTCACAGAGCTCCAAGAAAAATGGAAGTCATAGCTTGTCCCTCCTGTGCTCGGAGATCGGCCGAGGCTTCCCATCCGCATCACTGGAAAACCAAAGCCCTTTCAATGGCTTGCACGGTCGTGCACGGTCTGACGGCAGGCGTCTGTCTACTGTCATCTCCACTGCCCCACCTTCATCCTGCAGCTCCAGCCACACGGTCCCCGCGATAGTCCTTGAACACATCATGGTCTGCACCTCTTCAGGGACTGTGCACATGCTGTTCCCTACTTCCAGAAAGCTCTTCCCTCACTTCCTTCAGACCTCTCGGGCTGGCTTCCGCCAACCTCTGCGCTTAAAGCAACAACGCGTCAGCCCATTCCTGTTATGCCGCCTCCTTTAATCTGCATTATTTTCCTCCACAGCATGAATCGCTATCGAAAACACTAGATATTCTTTTCTTTATTCATTTAAATTCCCTAAAGGGGAAAGACACTGTCCACTGTAGTCTAATATTTTACTGCCTAGGAAAGTGCCACGCTCACAGTAGGTGCTCAATAAATACTTGGTGAATGATTAACTGAATGTCTATGCTTAGGAACAAAGTAGCTCACAGACGGAAGATATAGGAAGATAGGGATCTTAATCACACTCAGTGTCTACTTGGATAATTATATATTTATACACGTTAGGTCTCGATGAAAATATCAACAGAAATGTTGTACTCAGTGAAGCGAGCTGGTGGATATGAAAATGTTTGAGTCAATACTTGGTGTTGAATTACTGATTTTTTTTTTTTTTTTTTTTAGTGCGAGACAGCCATATGAGAAAAACATAAATTCAGAGATATTTTCACAAGAAATATAAGAGTCAGGTAAGAATTAAGGAGAAAAATATCAGGCAACACACATTCAACCTGAGTGTTGGGAACACATAAGGGAGCGGTGGGGAGTGTGGCTATGTGGCAAAGGGAACGCTGCCTCTGAAGGAAACACTCCCTCCTCATCCCCAGTCAACCACTGGTCCAGAGTTGCCAAACCTTACATAGTTTCGATACATGTTGTAAATGTGGATTTTGGGGGGTTTTTGGCAAAAATTTTCAGCATCTACGCATGGCCAGAAATTTTAATTCTGTACACTGCTTTTTCAGGGCTTGCAAAGTTATGAAAATGTGACCTCTGTAAGATACGATCAAGGCACCGTTATACAGATCTGCCTCAACTTATGATGGGGTTACATCCCAATCAACCCACCGTAAGCTGAAAACGTCAGAAGTCGAAAATGCATTGAATACACCCAAGCTGTCCGACATCATAGCTTAGACTCACCTACCTTAAATGCGTCCACAACACTCACATGAGCCTACATTTGGGAAAATCAACCAACACAGAGCCCACTTTACAAGGAAGTGTTCACTATCTCATGTAATTCATGGCATACTGTGCTGAAAGTGGAAAACAGGATGCTTGGATGGGTCTAGAAGGGTTGTCAGTGTATCTCTTGTTTACCCTCGTGACCACATGGCTCACAGCTCACCACCAATGCCCAGCAACGCGAGAGAGCACCAGACCGCATAGTGATAGTCTGGGAAAACCCAACATGCAAACTGTGATTTCTACTGAATGCGGATCACTTTCACACTATCAGAAAGTCCAAAATTTTTTTGCAAACTATGGTTTCTACTGAATGAGGATCGCTTTCACACCACCAGAAACTCCAAAATTTTTTGCATGTTCAACCATTGTCACATCGGGACCGTCTGTATTTATGTTACCGTTGGTAGTGCTGGCATATGTACTATGAGGAGAGCGACACTCCAGAAACAGCCCTAAGGGAAGAGGAGAGCAGTTAATTAATCCCCAGGAAAAAAAAAAAAAAATGCATTGTATCCTGTTACTGATTTGCAAAGTTGCTACCTAAGCTTCCCTATACAGAACAGAGGCAGGAATCAACATCTAGAGTACAAACGGGCATCTCCGAGCAGGGCAGAGAAAGGCCAGTCCACAAAAAGATGGGCACTTTGAATGCAAACACTGTTTTAGTTGCCTTCACTCACCCAGCCCCCAGCACAACGCCTGGCACTTACTTGGAGCACAAGAAAACAATCTGAGAGTCAGGTGAGTGAAAGAACAGTATGGGAGCAGGTGAGTTCCTTAGTAGCGCAGTCATCGTAAGGCTCATCGTTGCTGATAAAATTAGTAACTTCTGGCAGATGCAAACTAGTATACATACGATGGATAAACGACAAGAACCTACTGCACAGCACAGGGAAGTATATGCAATATCCTGTGATAAACCATCATGGACAAGAATATGAAAAAGAATGTCTATATATGCATAACTGAGTCACTTGGCTGTACAGCAAAATTAACACAACACTGGAAATCAACTATACTTGAATCAAATTTTTTAAAAAATTAGTAACTGCTGGCATTAATTAAAAACCTCCCATGAGTCAGGCGCTGTGCTACGAATTTGCACAAATTATCTCAGGAATCCTTACAAAAGCCCTGTGAGGTAGGCACAATTTTTAGCTTCCTTCTACCATCAGATAACTGAGGTTTTCAGAAGGCATCTCACCTGCTGAATGCCGGGCCTCAGGAGCAAGTGTATTCACAATTGGACTCCCTCACCGCATTTCCCCTGCACATTTTTTTTTTTTTTTGGCTGCGTCGGGTCTTAGTTGTGGCAGGTGGAATCTAAGTTGCGGTGCGTGGGCTTCTCTCTAGCTGTGGCGTGCGGGCTCCAGAGTGTGTGGGCTCTGTAGTTTGCGGCACGCGGGCTCTCCAGTTGAGGCGTGCAGGCTCAGTGGTTGCGGCGCGCGGGCTTAGTTGCCCCGCGGCACGTGGAATCTTAGTTCCCCTGACCAGGGATCGAACCCACGTCCCCTGCATTGGAAGGCGGATTCTTTACCCCTCGACCACTAGGGAAGTCCCTCTTTATTCTATGTCAAGTGGGACGCTGGTGAGCTTATTGACCAGATTTGGGGGCACAGATCATGTTGGGAAGGGCGGTGAGCACTTGTACGAAAGCAAAGAAGAAGAAAGAAAACAAGTACAAGGCAGGCAAGAGAATGACAAATCCGCAATTGTCTGACGCCATGTAACACACGCCCAAGGGACTTCAGGGAATACAGTTGGTCCTGCAGGCATCACCCACAGTAAATAATATCTATGATGAGAAACCTCAGTCAACAAGACTGGGTCTCTATCTTCTCACTTCTCGCTAAGGAAGCATGAATGTGTCTTTCAATGAATTACAAAAAGCTTCATCCAGAGTCTTTACATTCCAGGGAAAACCCTGTTTAAAGGGCTAAGGCCTCTAAAAACATAGCTAATTGAAATAAAAAGCGTATTACCCTAAGGGTTTCAGGTAGGAGAAATCTTACTGTAAAGCACCGCCTGGGTTTCCACGTATAATATTCTAGAATATTCAGAATGCTTTCTGTGGTGATTATCTTACAACGAAAGCCCACTGCGCTGTTTGTCTCAATTCAGGTCTTTGAGATGGTCATCAGGTCACTAAGTGCAGGATATGCAGACACCAATAGTAGGGCAACGATAAAAACACAACCTGACATAAGACAGGCATGTCAGGTTCGAATGCAATGAAAACTGTTGGCAATCCAAAAGCCTGACTTTTTGTAGGTCTGCTGGCCCACAAGTTTTTTTTTAAGACATCTGGAAACTGCTTCTTTTTATTTACAGAAAGAGCACAAAACCACTCTTCAAAACCCCTTCAGTCACAGAATTCTCCACTCCATCTTCTGAACAAGCCACCTCAATTCCTTTCTCTGTTTCTGTGACCCAACTCGTTACCTCTTCTGAGATCACTACCAAAATTGAGAAACGCTTGGAGAAATAAATAACAGTTGCATTCTGTGGTGAGACGAAGGTGGTGCCTAGGACCTGAGCCGCCCAAGATGGGCACGATGGGCGAGCTTCTGGATGGTGTCTTCAACCTTCCCTCTCGCTGGGTGTAGGGGTCGTGGCTTTTCCTCTCATCAGGACCCTGAATCAGGAAATTCATGGGGCAGACCTGGGAAGACCAAAGGTCCCAAGGTTCCCGGGCACTCGGCAGACATCTGGTTTCCCGCTGGAGTTGTAACCGAGCAGGACCCTACAAGGCCTTCCCAGAATAGACCCCCGCCTGTGTCCTTCGCCTGCCTTTTGTCCGTAGAAAAACTTTAGTCAAAAGAATACATTTAATCCGAGAAGTGAGAAGATGCAGAAAGACAGGAAAACGGTCAAGCAACACAAAAGAGTAATACTTTAGCCATTCAGCAAAGTCAAGGACCTTTAGTCCTTCCTCAGCGTTACAGATCATATTCCGAGCCACGTCCTTTGAGCTGTTATGCAGATACTGAAAGCTCCACTGGGCGGGAGAAGTTAACTGCGTGCTGCCCACCAGCACACAGACCACAGGCCGGTTGGAACCAGAAGGTTGATGATGCTGACTCCCGATGACCTCACCACCAACCAATCAGAAGAGTGTCCACGAGCTGACCACGCCCCGCTCCTTGAAGACTGTAAGACTTCTCACAACACCCTCCAGGGTGGGACACACAGTCTTGAGGGCGTTAGTCCACTGTGGCCCCCTTTGCCTGGAAAGGCAATAAAACTATGTCTTTGTACTTCACTCAAAGCTCTGTCTCCGAGATGTAATCCGGCCCCGATGGCAATTAAAACAACAGGCTAGTGAAACACCGGAGCATTCTCTCCCCACGCCCTCCATGCAGCAGGCTGCATATTTACGACTCAACTTTGTGGGTTTCTCAGAGAAGAACCTGCCTGTAGAGGGGAGAGGGGAGATGGCAGAAAAGGGTACAAAGTCCTTGGTTCAGGAGCCAGAACAAGGATTCCAGAGGCCCTCCTAGGGGGACCCCTCTCCCTTCTCCAATATACCCAGAGGCAGTAAATCGAGAGCAGGGCTTTTCAGTAGTCAGTGTATATAAATTACCCACCAAGGTACCTGCTAGCCTCAAGGAAATACATGATAAACTCACAGGAAATACTGTGGAGTCCGTCAGGAGCACAAACATGACAAAGAACTAGAATCATCTATTTATTAGAAAGACGGATGACCGGAATAAATATAAGGCATTCATTGAAAGTATATTAAATACCCCCCAGTGAATGGCAACAGAAACAGGAACAGTGAGGAAGGGGGTCAAAAGAGACACCGGGCAAGGAAAGTAAGATGGTTGAACTGAAAATTTCAAAGAACTGGCTGAAATGAAAGAATTCAGCAAAATCAGCCAGCGAATACATGTATGAGCCAAAGATAAAGTTATTTTCCCAGAAGACATCTGGGATGGAGAAACGGGAAAAAAAAAATCCCTTATATGCCAAGATATGGAAGACAAATACACACATCATCTAAGAGGACATTCATAGAAAGACAGCAACACAGATTAAAAGGCCGAGAGGAATTCTATTAGAAATAATGGCCAACACTCAACTGTATACTTTTTAAATGATTAAAGTGACTCATTTTATGGTTACATGAATTTTACCTCAATAAAGAAAAAGACAAAAAAAAAAAAAAAAAAAAGAAAGAAAAGGAATAACAGGCTGAGACTTTCCAAGCAGTAAAGAAAAATGTGTAAGGCTTAGGATTGAAAACACGCAAGTTCAAGAACGAGCTTATTTTTAAAATAAAACCGAAAAATCAACTTCTGGACCAATTACCATGATTTTTAGTAACATTAAGGACACACGGAATATGTTTCAAGCTTCCAGTGACAAAAACAGCAAATAACGTGCAAATGAAGGGAAATCACAGTAATACGGGCTTTTTCACACCAACGCGGGATAGAGACGGCAGCACGGGATCTAAGTGGAGTATTACTTTCTACAAGTTAAAGGGAGAGGAAGGAAGCCTAGGATTTTATATCCAGCGAAAGCATCTTTTAAATGAAAAGGAAAACAAAATTTGCAAAAGTCTTATAAAATTTACTGCCTTAAGCCCTCATGAAAATACTCTTGGAACGATTTATTTCTGCAAAGAGAGACATGGGTCCAGAACAAAGCATTATAATAAAGGTAAACATAGAGCATTAGTAGCCTCAGAAAACAGTCACTTAGAGCCAAAATCCCCTTAGCATCCAGCATGGTTGGGGGTGCAGGGGGATTGAGGAGCGACATGCAAAGAACATAGTAAGTCTGTATCTTGTTCTGGGGAAAATTACGAATACTGAAATGTTTGATAGGTAATACTAAGAATAGTTATAGGTCTTAGGTTAAAATCTAATTGTACACTACAATAAGGAGAGGAAAACTTGATGAATCCACCCTATAAGACGATAGAGGAAAAAAACAGTATAACAATGACGTTAGCAATAGAAACTCAGAGTTGTACAACGCGCGTTAGGAAAAGCAAAGGAAAAAAATGAAAATCAGGCAAGCGTGGTACACAGACTATACAAAAAAATGACATGAATTATGAGCTCTAGAAGAACTGTCACTGCAAAAATATAAGTGGGATAAACTGATACATTAAGATTACAAGCAGTTTTATCAACCTATTGTTGACAGCAGATATATTTAAAACCGAGGGCCACGTAAACGAGACAGAAGAGACTAAAAAGATAGAGTATGAGATAAGTTCACTGAAAAAATATCTGGGATGCAAATTTAATATCAGATAAAAAATCATAAATGTCATGATGGCATATTAAATGCTGGGGAAGGAGCAGATGAGAGAAAAGATGTAAATGACATACTTATGTAAGTCCCTCATAATAAAGCCTGAAACTGTGTAGAAAAGTAAATAATATATGTTATACATGTATATGAAGTATATGTAAGGTATGTTATTAAATAACATATTTATATATTATTTAAATATTGTATATTTCGATATATATTTTGATAAATATTCTGATAATTATACAGTTATATATGTAATCTATAATCTATCTATATAGTATATAATACATAATTTAATTATACATTTATTTATAGATATTACATTTAATATTATATTATTATAGATTACATATATTAGTGTATATTATTATAATATGTTATTGTATATTAATGTATAATGTTATTATATAATACATAACATTTAAGATAAAAGAAATGTAAGAAAAATAAAATATTACAAGAAATTAAAACAGCACCTTCTTGGAACCGATCAAGTTAGAGAGAAAACGTTATCTGATAGATATATACGGAAATCTACGCCCCTCAAAACACACACACAGACACGTATTTGTAAATATGCATCTGCATGTGTATAGCACGGTGTATGCGAGTATGTGTGTATGTGTGTGGCTTTCAAGCACACACAGAATGCTAACAAAATGTTCCACTCATAAGTCATACTTTAAAGAAGCAGCATGATACACCAATATATTCTTTGACCATAATTCAATAGAATTAGAAACCAATAGTTTAAAACATCCCATAAAAGTGTTAGGACAGGGCTTCCCTGGTGGCGCAGTGGTTGAGAGTCCGCCTGCTGATGCAGGGGACACGGGTTTGTGGTCCGGTCTGGGAAGATCCCACATGCCACGGAGGGGCTGGGCCCGTGAGCCATGGCCGCTGAGCCTGCGCGTCCGGAGCCTGTGCTCCGCAACGGGAGAGGCCACAACAGTGAGAGGCCCGCGTACCACACACACACACACAAAAAAGTGTTAGGACATTAAATATGTCTGTGTGTACACCTTTAAGGTAAAGTAAAGATACAAAATACTTGTCATTCAATGATGATTTAGGCATCAACTATAAATATTTGACAGGTCTAAAGAAATGCTTACAGGGATAATTAAAACTTCAAATACATTTACAAGATAACAAGGAAGATTGGAAATAAATGAGCCATGGAGGCAAATAAAAAACTAGAATGACAGTAAAACAGTAAACACCAAGTGAATAACAAAATCATGTCTGACAGAGATGAGTAGGAATCTGTGAAATAGGGAACAAGAAAACAGTTGAGCTAATTATGAAAATGAAACGTAATTTACTGAAAAGCTTCGTAATATAAGTGAACATCTGGTAACACTATTCGAGGAAAACCAAGAAATAATGAAAATAAATGAACAAAGGGGGAAATCAGTGTAAGTAATCCTAAATAAAGTAAAAATACAAACAAAGAAAACTTTAATAACATAAGCAATCCTGCTAGAAAACCTAAATTTAAATAGATGTTTGAGAACATACGAATAAAACTTACACACCAATAGATTTAAATAAACTAGCTAAGGACTATTAATAACATGAAGTAAATAAAAACCATCTCCCACATAAAACTCACCGGCCAAGATAATGTTCAGGCAATTTCTAGTATACGCCTTTCTACTGACACGTTGTTCAGAAAATACAGAATGAAATGAAGCAGCCAATATTTTCGTAAGATTAGTTTAACTTAGGTATCGAAAGCAAACAAGGACTGTGCGAGATCAGAAAACCACGTCTAGAAAGTGTGGATGAAACATGTCGCCTGCCAGAGCAGTAAACGCAGGGTACTGTAGTCATCAAGCCCTCAGCCACTGCAGCACAGCCCCGCTCCCCACCCCCAGCCAAGTTGAGCCCCGAGGGGACTCAGGATGGGAAAGAACAAGATGCTCCCCAGGTAGCTGAGGTGCAGTTCAAAGGAATGCTTTCAATGAGCCCAGACTCTTGCCTCACCCCATACACAGAAAAGTGCTAAATTCATTAACTGGAGGTGTCTGGTTTTCTTTAATTAACAGGAATCTTTTGATGTTCCAACTACCTGCATGTTGTTGCAAAAACTCCTCTGCATCCAGGCTCTTCCCCAACCTCTTTGGAGCAGTCCCTCAGCTACCTGAGACACTGTCTCCGGGGCTTGAAGTCCTCAGAAAGTCCACCGAATAAAACAAAACACAACTCTTAACTTTTAGGTTGGGCATTGTTTTTTCAGTCAACAAAATCAAATCAAATTCAAATAATATTATAAATCAAATTCACTTATGAATGTACTGATGTAAACATCCTAAGTGAAATATTAACAAACCAAATTTAAGAGAGTACTGGCCATTTTTTTAAAGTGTGCATTATGATCAAAATGGGGTTGTTTCCAAAATGCACTAATACAAAATAAATATATTATTAAATCAGGTGACTAGAGAAAAAAGAAAAGAGAGAAATCATGTAATCAACGGCAGAGATGCCAAGATGTGTTTACAACATTCACTACCTAGTTATACTTTAAAAAAAAAAAAAAAAACTTTCAACTTAGTAGAAAACTGGAAATCAAAGGTAATTTCTTTTATCTGATAACAGCCATTTGTAAAACATCTCTAGCCAAAATCACATTTATTTATCAAAGAGTGTTAGACTCATTTCCTATAAAATCATGAACAGGGATATAAGCTTGCACTAATGTAGTTCAATACAACACTGGGTGTCCAGGGTCAATGCAATGACACAAGGAATAAAGGCAACAAAAGTATAAATATTCAGAAGGAAGGGAGAAAATGGTCGTTATCTGTGGATAGTTTGATCACTGTTTTGGAAATCACGCACTTTAACAGGTAAGGCACTACAAATAGTAGACAATCCAAAAAGATTGCTCAATATACGATCAACGTACCACAAGTCAAGACATTCTTTTATACCAGGAGCAGGAAATGACACAGAAAATAAGGTAATATTTACCAAGAAAATAAATTGCCTAACATATAATTTTAATAGAGCTAAAGTTAGAATTCAATCAGTAGTGAACTATGCCAGTTTATGGCTGGGACGACATGAATTTGGAAAGGTATCTGTTCTTCTTAAACTAATCTTTCAATTCAATACAGCTCACAACAAAGACAGCAGAAGTTTGCAGAATCTGACACATTGATTTTCAACTGTATGTGAAAGAATAAACATCTTACAGAGAGGAAAGAGAACATTCAAGAAGAAAAAATAGATTATTCTATGTGATTCACATCTTGCTCTACTGCAGGAACTGACTGATGGATGGGACCAAATACAAAACCCATAGGTTGCCCTATGTATTTGTGGTGGACGTTAGTTTTTATTGGGTTATTTCTGGCAGGCTCTTTTTTTTGAAATTTATTCTCTCTCAGCTCCACAGGGAATCACTCTTGCCTCTGGCCTCGGCAGACAACAAGCAAGCAATCTGGAGGGCAGAAGGAGAGAGTACCCTGTACATGCAAGACCTCCTGGCAGGTATGCCTAGCACAACCTCCATGGGTATTCGTAACTCCACATAAGGGCTCCCTACTATAGCTATTTCAGGGTTACTGCATGACCCTGTGCTGGTTTCCCTATATCCTGCCCCCAATCTTTTAATATACTTCTTTGTATGTGGGTCATCTTTCCCTATCAGGACCCAGGCTGACACCACAAATCACTGGGAAGGGATACACTGTTTACCATGTATGTTGAAAACATTGGTTCACGATTTGGAGGAAAATAACCCTGGATCCCTACCTCACACCATCCATACAAATAAATTCTGTTTAGATTAAAAATGCATGGATCTGGGGGAGGAATTGGGAGGCTGGGATTGACACATATACACTATTGATACTATGTATAAAATAGATAACTCATGAGAACATACTGTATAACACAGGGACTCTCTACTTAATGCTCTGAGGTGACCTAAATGGGAAGGAAATCCAAAAAAGAGGGGATATATGTATATGTATAGGTGATTCTTTTTGCTGTACAGTAGAAACTAACACAACATTGTAAAGCAACTATACACTCCAATAAAAATTAATATAAAAAAAGGCTAGGACAAACCCTAACACTCCTAGAAAATTATGCAGGAAAACAATTTTGTGATCTTTGGGGAGATCAGGATTTCTTCAATACGTCCTGCTTCGAAAAAAGGTAAGGGAGAAAAACCATGTCAAGGGTTCGTCACTAAATCGAAACTCTTCATCTTTGTTTCAACAAAGGGCATCAGAAATAGGGGTCATGATGGGAGGGAACTGGGGGAAGATATTTGTACTGGAGAAAATTATCGACGGTTGACCTTTTAAACCAGACCATGCTCACCTGTGCGCCTGGCGCCCTGTATGTCTCAGCTGGAGAACCAAGACATGGGTTCATGAAGGCAGGTGTGGCCGGAAGGATACACAGCCGCCTGGCAGGCTCCTCCTATCCCTGGCAGCCTCTCCTCTCTACACCACTGTAAATATTCTCGGTACATACTGTGCCACCCTGTCATCGTTTTCTATTCTTGTCATAATAAGAAATAAAACTGAGAAGCCCTGCAGTAGATTATACAGGGGAACTTAAAAAGACTGCAAGTGCAATAGAAAATAATACTATTAAGATGTTTTTACAAAACAATCTACTCTGAATATTTCCCCATCACTACATATTATCCTATAATGCAATTTTAATGGCTTGTATTCCATGCTTATATTGTATCTATAATTACATAACAAATTCTAGACTGTTAAAAACTGTTGCATCCATTTTATTTTTCTTTTTGCTATCCTAAGCGCTTGGCAATGAAAATCCCTTATACCAGCGTGTTTCTGCACATGTCCAATGACCTCCTGAGAATAAAATTCCTTGTCGTGCAATGTATTCCTGGCACACATTCCTAGCATTTGCTACCTATTGCCATGCTTTCTCCCAGGAAGATTATGACAACGCGCAAACCCTCCGGCACTGCGTGTGTAGGCATTTCACCCTGTCCGCAGCTCATGGGGTCTTACGGGATGGAAGAGGAAATGATTCCATGAAGTACAACAGCTGCAGAGAAAACTGAAGTCCTCCTTCCAGACACAAAAAGAAAACACGGGTCTGATATTTATGCAGAAACTTATGTCCATTTAACAGATAATTAGCATCAGTTATACTTTGCATGCCTTGGTCATTAGCAACTTCAAAGACTTATAGGGATGAACACAACCCTTGCCTGTTGGTAGAGTACTACTTGTTGGTTTAGAAGGGAAGCAGGTCACCTAATGCAAACAGGAAAGGATGGAGAACAATTCAAAGGGCAGATAACCTCCTACACAGACAGGAGGTAGCTTTGAGGTCAGAGAGGCAGAGAAGGCATTTTGGAAAGAAGCTTAGTTGAATCCATTTATTGACGTGTGATGTTGCCTGTCTACATTTACAAGCTACACAAACAGGCATCCCTAAGTATACTTGTGCCTCCAAAGCATTCCATTCACAGGTAGCAGACTGCTTTTTAGCAAGGTCTTTACCTTGTCCTTATTTTTTGCAACGTTTCTCTCTTTCCGTTAAATGATAACAGATGGCAAGTGTAGGAGTTGCATCTCTGTGCCTGAAAGAGACTGCTTGCTTCCTGGGTCTCCATCAAGGGTGGGTGAAAAACTGAAGAAATCTGTCTGTGCGGAGTACGTTGTGGCAAACATGTATGCTAACGTTTCAAGATCCAATGAAAGAGTTCCCTCCCCCCCCAAAAAAAACCCACAAAGCAAATATAAAACAAAATCATACACAAACACCCCAAACTGACAATTTTTCAATACTAAAATGTTTAAAAAATCCTATTTGGGGAAGGAACCTAAGTGTCCATCAACACTTGAATGGATGAATAAGATGTGGCCTGTATACAATGGAATATTACTCAGCCATAAAAAATAGTGAAATAATGCCATTTGCAGCAACATGGACAGACCTAGAGATAGCAAGTCTAACAAAGACAAATATTATATGATATCACTCATGTGAAATCTAAAAACACGATACAAATGACCTTATTTACAAAGCAGAAATATACTCATAGACATAGAAAACAGTACAGAGGTTCCTCAGAAAACTAAAAATAGAATTATCATATAATGCAGCAATCCTACTCCTGGGCATATATCCAGACAAAACTCTGAACCCCTAGGTTCACAGCAGCACTGTTTACAATGGCCAAGATACAGAAGCAAACTAAATGTCCATCGACAGAGGAATGGATAAAGAAGATGTGGTACATATATACAATGGAATACTACTCAGCCATAAAAAAGAATAAAAAAATGCCACTTGCAGCAACATGGATGGACCTAGAGATGATCATACTAAGAGAAATAAGTCAGACAGAGAAAGACAAATATTATATGATATCTCTTCTACACGGAATCTAAAATATAATACAAATGAGTCTATATACAAAACAGAAACAGACTCACAGACATAGAAATCAGATGTATGGTTATCAAAGGGGGGAGGGATAAATTAGGACTTTGGGATTAACAGATACACACCACGATATATAAAGCAGATAAACAACAAGGACCTACTGTATAGCATGGGGAATTCTACTCAGTATCTTGTAATAGCCTATAATGGAGAAGAATGTGAAAAAAGTATACACACACACACACAGCTTTATATATATATAAAGCTGAATCACTTTGCTGTACACCTGAAACTAACACAATATTGTAAATCAACTATACTTCAATTTAAAAAAACCTATTTGGGGCTTCCCTGGTGGCGCAGTGGTTGAGAGTCCGCCTGCCGATGCAGGGGACGCGGGTTCGAGCCCCGGTCCGGGAGGATCCCACGTGCCGCGGAGCGGCTGGGCCCGTGAGCCATGGCCGCTGAGCCTGCGCGTCCGGAGCCTGTGCTCCGCGACGGGAGAGGCCACAACAGTGAGAGGCCCGCGTACCGCAAAAAAAAAAAAAAAAAAAAAAAAAACCTATTTGACTATCAAATGTATGGTATTCAATTTCTATACCAGTTGTGAAAAAAGCTCCCTAATCCTTACAGCACTCCCCATGCCACACTTGCTTCTAGAAATGTCCATCTTATAACTGGATTTTGCCCCAGTCACTCACACAACAGTGTCATCATATTTTACCATATTGAAATCCCACAAGAAACCTCCTGAAATGGAGAAAAGGACTCAGTGTGAATTCCCTATTGCTGCTGTTGTTAAAGGCCAGACGCTTACCTAAAGCAGGCGTGCTTTTGCAACCAAGCTTTCTTTTCATTTTTCAGAGTCTGTGCCTCAGCTGTTTCCCACTAAACTCTGCTGCTGGTGGCATTAATTCTGTTTCACGCACGCCTAATAAATCACTGCAGCTCCACTCTCCTGGCTCTTCTGTAAATCTGGCAACAATGATGTTAATTGTGCGTGAAAAATATATTAAAACTGTAAATCATCGCTATTTTCAAGCAGGATGCGAGTAACAAATGTAAAGTAACAAATCAATCCGTCTTCCCTTTGTCCGTATTTGGCCAGAGGCCATTATATTAAAAGCACAAAATCACAGGCTGTCCTTCATCAATTAGGCCTTACTGTTCGCTTCTGAATCTAATCAAGAACAATATAAAATGTACCACCGATCCCATGGTAATGACCACTGACTAATTTTGTTAATGGTGGTGGGAGATTCTCTTTGTATGGTGCATTCTCTGGAGTATTCTGATATGGGGACATTTTTGTACCAGTTGTATATAAAAGGGCCAAAGTATTTCTTTTTGATGTTTCCTGCTAGCTATAATCATGGCACAGAGGAAGGAGCTCTTGGGTAATTCTCTATCACTTCGTAATGGCAACAGCTGAATTCTACTTTATGTTCCAGGCAATAGGAAATAGATTATTTGTTCTACCAAGGATGAAAGATTGATCTTTTATTTTTAAATGTACCTATAGGTATTCCCTTCGAATCTTGCTACACCGCTCGATATAGACAGCAGCACAAAAAAAATTTTTATAACCTAACTTGGGAAGCAGAAGAAACCATATATAATATCTACCAATAGACTTTTCTCTGCCAAAATTAAAAATAAAAAGTAATTGAGACAACAGTCTCCCATTTTTCTTGTATGCGCTCTCTCCTCCTCTAAATGCTCCATGTCTGGATAAAGAAGGTTGGCAAACTAATCATCAGATAAATTAACCCATCCGTCAACTTGCTGGATGGGCGATCTAATCCATTCTCACTTCTCTGATGGTCCTTGGAAACGAGGTGGCACAATGGAAACAAGTAAGTCTTTCATGGTCAGAAACTCAGGCACGAGGCCAAGTCAACGACGGGACAGATCACCTCTGCAGAATACATCAAATGACACCATCGAGATGTCAGCTGAGGCCAAGATGAACGAGTGAACAAAGAACAGGCCGACTAAGTAATTAATCTCCAAATGCAAATCAGAGTCTGTCACCTGACTGCTTAAAAACGTTCCTTCATGGGACTCTGGCTGCCAACAAGACAATGCCCAAAGAGGACAAAGGAGATCGTACGTGAAACACGCCTGCTGTAGGGCCCGGCACTTGCGCACGTGGTGAGGCAACGTTGGGCTCTCTCTCCCCTTCACTGCCCCGCTGGAAATCTACTGCAAGTTGGCTGCAATCTGCCTCTGCGGGAATTTATCTGACGGATCACACTGTTCTCTGTCTCCAGCGTTTCCCAAGCACTCCAGCAGGTGGGCACCAGGGAGACCCCTGAACGTGCACATTGCACAGGACAGCTGCTCACGACAGAGGATGTCAGTAGTGCTGAGGCTGAGAAGGGCCAATGGCGGGACAAACAGTGGCTGAACGCTGAGATCATAATCACTTTGCCACCACTAACGTTTTAGGAATGTATGCATTTATCCATGAGGAATATGCACTTGCTAAAAATACTAGACCTACATATATATACTCTGCACACGTAGGTTTCTTTGATGCTGTTGTTCAGTGTTCTGCGATGAAGTTACATGAAGAGTTGTTGCAAAGATGACAAGAATGCGTTCCACCAAGAGCAGAGTGAGGTCTCGCTCCTATATTCCACACTGAGATGGTCTCACCTTACTGATGCGGCCCCCATGCAGAGGGCTGCGGATGACATGGGAGACATATATTTATACAGTCACATCTCCCGTGCACCACACATTAACCCGGGTACAGAGGATGTAGGGATCTCTAAAATGGGAAAGAACAGTGCCCGTTGAATATCCTCTTATCCTCATAGCAACCCCGTATCCAACACACCAGCCCTGGGCTCACTCCTAAGGCTTGCAGGTCAAAGTCTGACATCTATTATTTAATCATCTAATCATTTAGAACCTAAAGATGATATTACTGACTGAGCCATGGATTATGCATGTTAGAGGTCATGGGAAAATGACAGAATGGGTCTGTAATCTGTCCATGGTGTGTCTCAGGACATGCAGCTACCCATGCCTGAGGCAGGTTCTGAACACAGACCTCAGCTCCTTGTTCCTTCACGGTCAAGGAGTTCTAAGGAGACCCCTCTGTGTCAACTGTCAGCAGTGGGTGTGTCCCCAGCTACCACCTTCCATTTTCCATAGCTTCCGTGCATCACCTGCTAAGTTCCGGATTTGCGGGTGCCAGGGCAGGCATGTGCTGGTTAGGCTCCCTGGCTGGATGTGCTAGCCACAGAAGGGCCCCGATGGACTCCAAAAAGATCCATGCTATAGAGCCTGGATGCAGAAGCTGTAGTCCAAAAGGAAGAAGAATTCAAGACAGACTGGTTCTGCTCTCTGTACTCGACTCTGGTTATAGCCAACTTGCTCCCGTACTTTATATATTATTCGTAAGCGTGTACTTACATGCAATAAATGAAAGCAGGCTACAGTACTTCATTCCATGAATAGATCATAAATTACCTCTCACCTGTTTTATTTATCTTTTATTTCCCCTATCACAAATGTAAATTCTTAGCCATAAGTCTCTAGGCGCACTTAAAAAAATTATTTTGTTAAAATGGATTGCTTGAGGCAGAGCTACTGGTTCAAAAGTTATGGACATTTTTATTCTTTTCACACAACCTGCTATGGTTGCTTTTCCAAAAAACATGCTTTTGCATATACCAATTTAGAAAAATGCCTACCAAGAAAAGTCATGCATACACCATAAAACTCTTAAAAGAGAACACAGGCAAAACATTCTCTGACATAAATCATAGCAATGATTTCTTGTATC
The DNA here is from genome assembly GCF_964270905.1 of Leucopleurus acutus. Taxonomy (NCBI): domain Eukaryota; kingdom Metazoa; phylum Chordata; class Mammalia; order Artiodactyla; family Delphinidae; genus Leucopleurus; species Leucopleurus acutus. The sequence goes on from NC_139148.1 coordinate 3,868,294, forward strand.
AGTCTCCCAAGACAAAAGTAATAAGCGCATAAATGAACAAACGGGACCTAAACAAACTTAAAAGCTTTTGCACAGCAAAGGAAATCATCAACAAAACAAAAAGACAACCTACGGAATGGGGGAAAATATTTGCAAACAATGCAACCAGCAAGGGGTTACTGTCCGAAATATACAAACAGCTCACACAACTCAATATCAAAAAAAAAAAAAGTAAAAAAAAAAAAAAAAATGGGCAGAAGACCCAAGTAAACATTTTTCCAAAGGAGACATACAGATGGCCAACAAGCACATGAAAAGATGCTCAACATTGCTAATTATTAGAGAAATGCAAATCAAAACTGCAATGAGGTACTACCTCACACTGGTCAGAATGGCCAAAAAGTCTACAAATAATAAATGCTGGAGAGGGTGTGGAGAAAAGGGAACCCTCCTACACTGTTGGTGAGAATGTAAACTGGTGCAGCCACTGTGTAAAACTAAAAAACTAAAAACAGAACTACCATATGATCCAGCAATCCCACTCCTGGGCTTATATACAGAAAAGAGGAAAACTCTAGTTCGAAAAGATATATGTACCCCAATGTCCACAGCAGCACTTTTTACAACAGCCAAGACATGGAAACAACCCAAGTGCCCATCGACAGACAATTGGTTTAAGAAGATGTGATATATACACACAAACACTGAAATATTACTCGGGCAGCAAGAAGAATGAAATATTGCCATTGGCAGCAACATAGATGGACCTAGAAATGATCATACTAAGTGTCGTAAGTCAGACAGAGAAAGACAAATATTATATGACATCAATTATATGTGGAATCTAAAAAAATTGTACAAATGAACTTACAAAACATAAACAGACTCAGACGAACTTACGGTTACCAAAGGGGAACACGAACTTACGGTTACCAAAGGGGAAAGGTGAGAGGGACAAATTAGGAGTTTGGGATTAACAGATACAAACTACTATACATAAAACAGATAAACAACAAGGACCTATTGTATAGCACAGGGAACTATACTCAACATCTTGTAATAACCTATAATGGAAAAGAATCTGAAATATATAAAACGGAATCACTTTGCTGTATACCTGAAAGTAACACAATATCGTAAATCGACAAAAAAAGTCATGCATACACATTACTTTTGGCATAGAATACTGTTTTATTACATCTTTGCTGATCTTATAGGTGAAATTGTGTTTTCTTTTATTAAATCACGTTTAATTACTCTTAAGAAAATTACATAGGCAAGAGTCGGACAGACTTAAAGCCAAATTCTGGTTTTTTCCTTTTACAAACTGGCCAACTTAGATAAAGTATGAACCACCCCCCAGCTTCACTTTCCTCATTTGTGACATGGTATTTTGGAGTGCTATTAGGTGTCCTCACTGATAGAGGATGCCCAAGTTTTAATGCAAAGTGTCTGCTATACAAGCTCACTCACTGAATGCCACCTACTATCATCTTCATTACCATCACCATCAACACCCTCCTCACCTCTCTCACTGTCATTATCATGTCCATCATCACAGTCATCATCACCATGACCACCACCCACAATTATCAACACGAAAGCATCATCTCCATTGCCATCATCAATACCACCATCAGTAGCATGAAAATTAGGACCATCACTATCATCAGCATCATCACTACCATCATCATTATCACCATCAACCTCTTCATTGCCATCATCACCATCACGGTATCACCATCTCCGTCACCCTCATCTCGTCATCATCACCATCACCATCTTCATTGCTATCAATAACACCATCATCAGTATCATCAAAATTATGATCATCTCCATCATCACCACCATCATCATCACCATCACGGTATCACCATCTCCGTCACCCTCATCTCGTCATCATCACCATCACCATCTTCATTGCTATCAATAACACCATCATCAGTATCATCAAAATTATGATCATCACCACCATCATCATCACCATCACGGTATCACCATCTCCGTCACCCTCATCTCGTCATCATCACCATCACCATCTTCACTGCTATCAATAACACCATCATCAGTATCATCAAAATTATGATCATCTCCATCATCACCACCATCATCATCACCATCACGGTATCATCATCTCCGTCACCCTCATCTCGTCATCATCACCATCACCATCTTCATTGCTATCAATAACACCATCATCAGTATCATCAAAATTATGATCATCACCACCATCATCATCACCATCACGGTATCATCATCTCCGTCACCCTCATCTCATCATCATCACCATCACCATCTTCATTGCTATCAATAACACCATCATCAGTATCATCAAAATTATGATCATCACCACCATCATCATCACCATCATGGTATCATCATCTCCGTCACCCTCATCTCGTCATCATCACCACCACCATCATCATCGTTATCATCACCATCATCTTTCTCATTGCTCTCATCCTCAGCATCACCACCAGCATCACTACCACCAGGATCATCTATTATTATTACTACTGCTGGGATTATTATCTACATTTATTCATCTATGGGTTGGTTGTTCACTTTGGTCACTGGGATGTTAGTCTTTTATTTAAACGCATTTGATTTTAAAGATCTACCCAAATAAACCCTTGTTGCGTGTCCGTTATTAAACTGCCTACAGATACAGTTTACAACTAGATCCCCTAGGAGGTCACTTCAAAAAGCTACCCTAGGGTAGGCTATTTGGACCATGGTTTCCTAATTATCTCATCGTTTTTTCCTATTTTTTTCCTAATGGCAGAAAGGAGTATTTGTTTACACTTGGTTTAGAAATGTGTCAGGTCGAATTTTCTGAGGTCCTTTCTGTGCCTAGTATTCATACAATTTCACATATCACGAAACATATGATATTCAAGTAGTGATATAACAGGACTATTATTGTTATATATAAACACATCTTGCTCATGACTATTATAGAAAAGATCTTTGTCAGCATCACCTTTGGGGTCATTACAATGCATATTCTTGGGGCCCATCTGTCATCATCGTCTTCAGGGTCATTAAAATGCAGATTCCTGGGGCCCACTCCGCCAAGTTAGTGAGCCAGTGGGGGCCTGGATGAAGCCCAGGAATCTGCGTGTGAAAAATTTCCTGGTTAGTTTGGGAACAACTGCTCTGTAGCATGAACCTCTGGACTCTGTCCTGCATGCCTGTGTGTTAACTAGGAGATTCCCAAATGACTTCATGAAGGTATTTCTTTACCTCAAAGGTCAGCAAACTTTTTCTATAAAGGACAAGATAATACGTACTTTAGATTTTTAACCTATATGGCCTGTTTTGCAGTTATTCAACCCTGCCACTGTAGTGTGACAGCAGCCACAGAAAATGGGCCAATTATTGGGTGACGTTTTTTGCAAAGAGAGGCAGTAGCAGCCCCTGTGTTATACTGTCCACTCCTGCTTCACGTTTTCTGCAAGGCAGTGAGGCCCTCTTTTAGCGCAATACTTGCCCTTGCTGGGCTTCTCAATTTTCGTAAGAGCACATCTGTCGATATTCTCGGTAGCCCAGTTGATGACACAGCACGTTGCCGTGCAACTAACTGATCACAGGAGCTGCACTTCGCCTGCTTGAGCAAAGACTTCCAATTCACTCACTCGGTCTTTTAAACAATGCTCAGCTCAGAGAATCGATATGACCATCAGCCTCTGGGCTCCATCCTTGAACACGTGATTCATGCTCCGCACAGCCATTCGGTCAATCACTTGTCCTTCCAATTCCTCCTTAGCGTATTCTGACCCTGTGAGTCTGGGTGGGACCACATTCAGCAAAGTGGCCTGACAATTAGAAGCTGCCCAATAAGTAATTCACTGAACGCATGAATCCAAGGAAAAACTGTGTATGTGTTAATGTCAGGGCCCGTAGAGTAGGAAATGTTAACAAACAAAGCCACAGAAAGTCAGTGATGTAAGGTTACTAGTGGTCCCTGCTTGGATTTACAGAGCTGCAGCACAGAAGACCAGGCTTGACCACCATCCTGAGGAGCCGCCCACCTCAAACCCTCACAAGAAAAGCTCAATGGCCAGCAAGCAGCAGCGGGGTATGACCTCCTGTGCTCCTTGCAGAATCCCCTAATAGAGAACGGAGGAAATGAACTAACTTGTCAACCAATTTCCCAACAGCCGCCCCCCACCCCCCACTGCAACTTTTCCCGGTTAAAGGCTTAGGCTGAAATTCGTTCCAATACAGTTTCACTTTCCGGCAGGTCAACTCCCTAAATTGGCTGGTCCTTTAGCAAATCCAACCCTTCCGCTGGAATTTTTTTTTTTTTTTTTTTTTTTTTTTTGGCTGCACCAAGAGGCCTGCGGGATCTTAGTCTCCCGACCAAGGACTGAACCCGTGCCCCCAGCAGTGAAAGCGCACAGTGCGAACCACTGGACCACCAGGGAAGTCCCTAGCTGGAACTCTTAAAATAAATGGTGGGCAGATCAGGTTCCACCCTGTCCTAACCCGTCTGCCCCATGTCAGGTCAAGTTTTCCACCTGGAGTTACAGCGTATGTTACCCCTGATTCTGCCATCAGCAAACACATTCCAGACCCAGAAGTGTCTCTGGAGTGTGATGCCCAATGTGGCTCATGTCTCAACTTCCTCCTCGGCTGGACGTTCCTGTCACTTTATATTTATGTAACCAAGAGGTCCAGATACTTACAAAACAGCAGTTAACGCCTCGTAAGCGAGGTGTCTCATTTTCAAATCTCTAGGTCCTTCTTTTGGCTGAAAAGAAACCAGTCTAGGGAAGGCTTTGCCACCCAAGCTCACTTCCTATCCCATTACGCCACGCTACTCTTTCTTGTCTGGTTACTATCCCGAGTATGAGGAATAACAATGAACATCAATGAGTTCTGCTGGCTCAGCATTCGATTTCCCTTTGGAGAACCGTCTTTTCTGAATCTCCCCTAAGCTAATTTCCTGCTGGACTCACCCATCCCTCTTCCCCATCCAGAAACGTCTACCTAACCCAGGCCATGCCAATCCAAGGGACTCTTGCCTCTAGATACGGAAATTGGTTCAAAGTTGGCCTGTGACCCAAGCTGGGTCAAAAAAAAATCATCCCCAGGCCAATACGCTTCTCTGAGTTCAATGGTGACGTCACAGGGAAACGCCGGTGACCATTTTTTGCCACCAAATGAAGACAGCCTCTCTGAGAAGAAAGTCAACATAGAGAAAGAAAGATGGACCCAACCTTTCCGGTGACTAATGGCAATGATTCAGATCCGAGAGCACCATCTCTGAAGCTACAACCACTGCTAGAACTCTCAGTGCGCAGACCCAACGAATCCCTTTTTCCCCTTAAGTGAACTGAACTTGAAGTTACTTCACTTGCCATCTAAACATTTCTAAGTAATAACCAGTTTGATGAGCTCAAAATCCACATCCCTCCAACCAGTGGGACTTGAGTTATAATTTGGCCAAGTTTTGAAATCCATTTATTTTACCTATCACGTTTGCACCCATTATTGAATGCTTCATATAAAAGGAGCACACACCTAAATGGCTTACAGCCATCTATTTTTTTTATCACAGTTTCTGTGAGTCCAGGTACAGCTTCACTGGGTTCTCTGTTTGAGCATCTCTCATGTGGCTTCAAACGAAGGCGTTGGCCAGAGCTGGGGTCTCTTCTGAAATCCGAGTGACTGGGCGAGATCAGATTCCAAGCTCATGGATGGATTCAGTTCTTTGCAGCCTGTTGAACTGAGGGCTTCAGTTCCTTGCTGGCTGTCGAGCAGACGCAGCCTTCCGTTTCCTCCCATGGGGATCTTTCCAACGTGGCAGTTGATTCCAACAAAGCATGAAAACCAAAAAGGCAACAGAAATGATCTGCTAGTAAGACATAAATTCCAAGCCAGTGCAATGTAATCACGGCACTGACGTCCTATCCCCTCCATCATGTCCCATTGGTTACAGGGAAGTCCTATGTCCCGCCCACCCTCAAGGAGAGGGAACTCCACAAGGGCATGACTACCAGGACACTGGGGTAACGCGAGGCCTTGCTGAGTCAGTCCACCACACACGTCTACACCAAGTGGTGGTGATGCCTGGAACTTTCCAGGGAAAGATGAGAACACTTAGGGCCTGACAGATATGGACTGAGATGCCTCAGAGGGAAGATCTGGGCCTGCTGATGGCCTGAAGTTGATTCTCAAAGAAGAGAAGGAAGTATAGGATGCAGTAGTAGGATGAGTCTTTCCTCAGGAACGAGAGTTCAGTAGAAGGATGTCAAGTTCATCTTCTGGATCATTAGTGCATAGAATCTTCCATGTGGAAAACCACTGCCTTGGGGGATGGGAAGCCAAGATGTTCTTCCCTGGTGAGGCGAGGGGGAGAAGACATCCAGGAGACCACGAGGGTGTCAGGAGAGCTTCCCAAAGACAGAGACGGTTTTAGGAACCGTGAACGTGGACGACAGCTGTTCTAGCTTCTTCTGGCCGAGACAGGAGGTAAAGACAGAAAACAAAAAGTCCACGTTGTATTAAGATTGCTAGCACTATTGGGACAAATGACTGCCAACTGGGTGGCTTAAATCAACAGAAATTTAAAGGTCACACTGTTCTGCAGGACAGACATCCAATATCAAGGAGTCAACAGGCTTGGTTCCCTCTGTAGGCTCTCAGGGAGACTCTGTTCCTTGCCTGTGTCTCAGCTCTGAGTTTTTGGTGTTTTTCATCAATCCTTGGTGGGTTTGGGCTTGGAGGTGCATCTCTCCAATCTCTGCGTCTCTGCCTCCATCTTCCCGTGGTCTCCTCCCTGGGAATCTCTGCTGTCTTCATTCTGTTCTCCTCTTCCCCCCTCTACTCCCTCTTCCTTCTCCTCCTCCTTTTTCTCCTCCTTCTTCCAATTTAAGCACTCAATATCTATTTATTAAATTCACCATTTGGTCACAGTGCAGCTATGAACACCTGTGCTAAGATTCTAAGATCCAGTCTCTTACTTCTAAGAGCCTTTTTCCCAAGAGAGACAAGAAGGGCAAAGTGTTCTTGGTGATGTGTTTGACTATCTTTCCTAGGAAGGAAAGATTTAGTTTCTTTCTGACACGTTGAGGAAAACTCCACTTGGATTCCACGGGCGGAGCTTCACAGAGAAGGTCTGGCTTCCTGGAAGTTTGTTTTTTCTTTTTATGGAGTCCTAGACATGAAAGAAGTGAGACTTACAGCGCTCTTTTTCTTCTTCTCCCACTCCCAACACCCACCTCTGGTAACCATCAATCTGTTCTCAGTAACTATGAGCTTGGCTTTTTCGTTTTTTGTGGGGTTTTTTTTGGGGGGGGTTAGATTTCACATATAAGTGAAAAATACAGTATTTGTCTTTGTCTGACTTACTTCACTTAGCATAATGCCATTGAGATCTGTCCACATTGTTGCAAATGGCAGGGTTTCCTTCTTTTAATGGCTGAATAATATTCCACTGTATATATGTCACATCTTCTTTATCCACTCATCCATCAATGAGCACTAGACTGTTTCCGTATCTTGGCTATTGTAAATAGTGCTGCAATGAACATGGGAGTGCAGATATCTTTCCAAGTTAGTATTTTTGCTTTCTTTGGATAAATACCCAGAAGTGGGTTTGCTGCATCATACGGTAGTTCTATTTTATTTTTTTGAGGAACCTCCATACTGTTCTCCATAGTGGCTGCACCAATTTACATTCCCACCAACAGTGCAGGAGGGCTCCCTTGTCTCCACACCCTCGCCAACACTTTGTCTTTTCAATAGTAGCCGTTCTAACAGGTGTGAAGCGATATCTCGTAGTTCTGATTTGCATTTCCTTGATGAGTAATGATGTTGAGCATCTTTTCAAGTACCTGTTGGCCATCTGTATGTCTTCTTCAGAAAAGGTCTATTCAGATCTTCTGCCCATTTTTAAATTGACCTTTTTTTTTTTTTTTTTAACAAATATGGTGTCTTAAAAGGACACCAGTCATAAGGACACCAGTCTTAATAAGGACACCAGTCGTAATAGATTTAGGGTCCTGGCTAGTACAGTATGACCTCATCTTACCTTGATTACATTTGCAAAAGCCCTATTTTCAAATAAGGTGACATTCATAAGTACTGGGGGGGGGGAGGTTAGAACGTCAACATATCTTTTGGCAGGGGACACAATTCTACCCATAACTCAGGTCAACTCAGAACCTGTGACAAGAGAAAGGTCTGAAGACTACATACCCATGGCATGGTCTGTAAAAGTCTTTAAAAGATTCCGACTGGTATTCTGCAGTCTTAGAATAACCATTTCATATCTCACAAACCCCCAAATTCCTCACAGCACCTTCTCATAGCTTATCTAATTTAAATCATGACCACAGCAATAATAAAAACAACTACACAATCTTCATTTGAAGAAAATGCTAGAGGAAGTTCATTTCCTCCTAAGTCTAGAGAAAGGCATATGAGATGCTGAACTCTTTTCCAACCTGTGAACTTTAATTAACTTCTTGGAAATGATTCTACCTCCATTAAATCAAATTATAGATGATTGCGTTTATTTTTTTAATTTATTTATTTTTGGCTGCGTTGGGTCTTTGTTGCTGCACGTGGGCTTTCTCTAGTTGCGGCGAGCGGGGGCTACTCTTCGTTGCGGTGTGTGGGCTTCTCATTGTGGTGGCTTCTCTTGTTGAGGAGCACGGGCTCTGGGCGCGCGGGCTTCAGTAGTTGTGGCATGTGGGCTCAGTAGTTGTGGCTCGCAGGCTCTAGAGTACAGGCTCAGTAGTTGTGGTGCCCAGGCTTAGGTGCTCTGCGGCATGTGGGATCTTCCCGGACCAGGACTCGAACCCATGTCCCCTGTGCTGGCAGGCAGACTCCCAACCACTGCACCACCAAGGAAGCCCAAGACGACTGCATTTAAAATCAGGCAACCTATGGCGTTCCCCAAACTAGGAACCCATTACTGTGTTGGCCATTCTGTCACAATTTTCCACCTCCTTCCTTTGTAACACCTCCGGGACTTTGTATTTCAGGGAAACATGCAGTACAGAGATTTTGGCTGGGCTGCAGCTGGTAATTCTTGTGCAGGCAACGTCCTGTGAGAAAATCCAAGCCTCAGCTGCAGATTTCTTCATCCTGGCACATGCGATCCGTTTGCTGTAGGAAGCAGAGGGATCGTATTTTCTTTCATGTTCTAACTCGTGCTGTAAAATATATTATTGTTTTCTCAAAAAAATTATGAAAACATGCAGTTTCAGGTTCAATATACATGAGCCAAGAGCTGAAGGCATTTGCCAAAGAAAAAAACTAACATGAACTCCAGGTATATACAACACATATCATGATTTGAGAGCAAATGCATGCCTATGGGTTGACATCGGCAATAATTCTTGGTACCAAGACATCCACCTAAGAGTAAGACACTCAATTGATAGGCTCTCCACAGTTGGCTAGGGAAGAGGATGAGAGGGTCCTAAAGGCATCTGCAGGAGGAAATGAAGCCTGCTGAGGATGCTTGCAAGAGACAAGGTGGAACACAATATCTTGTCTTCAAAGACTTCCAAAGCAAGAGGCTGGGAGAGGAAGGAATCCAGTTGGCTTTGCTTTAGCTCTGTTGGTAGAGATGGCACATGGATAGATCACCAGCCCTTTCCAACGGTGAAAGGAACTCCCTTACAAACCTGCAAACGTCTGCATCGGCCAGCTCCAAAAAGGGCTGCGTGTCCAGGAACTGTCCGTCGTCCATTTGATCCATACATTCAAGTAGATGGTTCATTAAGTTCACAAATGCTTTCAAAGGTTTACAGTCTCCTGGGGGTGTAGCCTTGTAAAATGATTGGAGTGAAGCTCTAGGAATACGGAGAAGGATGTTTCACCTCTGCTTACGACTTCAGGGGGTTAATGACCAGAGGAATACTGCATTGAGAAAGTCTGGGTGAAACGGGTCCCACAGCTCCTTCTATGGGGAAGATTTCACAGTTCTGTGACTTATGTGCTAGTTGATGCCATCACTCACCCCCAGGTAATATGATGCTTGGGTAGTAGGATATTCAATGTACCACAATCCCTTTCTTTGAAAAAAATGCATGAGATGCAAACATCCTTGTACAATGTGCTACAGTGGAATCTGATCTCATTATCTGATTTAAACTCAGAAGGAAATATCTAATCTAAGCTAATATGTTTTTACCAGTGTAATTTTCTTAGGGAAGATACAGTTTTCTAAGGTTTAATACTCTATTTTTAAATCTAAACTACTTTTTTTAAAACACACAAAATATTATAGCAATATCACATTAGTTATCCGGAGGTACACAGTATAAAATATAGAGTTATGAAAGTATTTCACTAGGTAAAAATTTGGGGGGAGCAGTAAAGCTTTTAATGATTTTTTTAAAAAATTCCAGGCGATAAGTACATCTGAATTTGGTAAGAAAGGAACCTCATGTTCTTTGATTTAACCTTACTGCACAGTCTGTTGAGAAGAAAAATATGCATTAGCATTCCTTTGGATGGAATTCCATTTATGAATCCTCCAATGTCGAAAATATAACAATGCAAAATACACCCAAGTGAGTCCTCTGCGTGTTAAACTATACCATCAAGGCACCTTCCTATAGTTCTGTCATGATGTTATCCCTCCCTCTTTCCCCATTTTATACTTTTTATGTCTTGGTCCATCTAGAGAAGCAACAAATAAGCTTCATTTGGGGGGATTCAGAAAGCCCGTCTTCATTCCACAACACAGGAGTATATGCCTTGGATATTCATCTCAAGATTGGTGGAAACCTTTCCATCATGGCTCCTCCATGGAAAACATAACTTTCAAACTCTCTTCTTTTTTCTTTCTCTTTTCGTGGAAACGTAAAGCATTCCCTGCTTGAATTCACTGCGCCAACGGATCCGTTTCTGAAACTTTAGTTTTTGTTCGGACTCATTTACTTTCCCATCAAAGGGCTTACATTTCTTTACATCACCTCTTGGACTTACCCAAAGCCCTGCACATGTTAAATGCAAATAGTGATTTATCAATATTTTTCAATGAATCACCTAAAAAAGGCTGTAAAGAGAATAAGGAATGGAGGAGAGAAGAAAACACACACAAAGAATCAGAGTTGGGACCTGGAGATCCATAGACTATCTGGCTGGGGTACACTGAACTACAGTGTACACACGGGATGTGTAGATAGGGTAGATGGGATGTCAGGTGAATATGCTCATTTTTTGATGGAATGATGGATTATGTCATGTCATAAAACAGACAGAACAGAACATTGCTCAAAGCATACATTTTAAAGAAAACTGATAGCAGTGTTTCGGAACATGTAATTTTCAGATTGTGTCAAAACCAACTACAAAAGCTCCTTTGCTTGAGACAAATCAATGTCTTTCAGTGTTCCTCTCTTTCTGATGGGAACACACACTCTTCCCCGGGGCAAACTTGACTATTGTACACACAACCACATTCACAACGGATGAGCGAGCATCTTGATTAAGGTAAACTTCAGAGGGCTTGGAATTCAGAGACGAAGGCAGAGTCTCGTCATCTCCATGTGCTTTTTGGCTTTTTCCAGAAAATTGTAACACACTGGATCTTAAAGGAATCACGGATGTTTTTTCCTGTGGGCTTTCTTCCAACATCCTACACACAAACACAGCCACGCAGACACACACACACACACACACACACCACAAACTATATACCAATGCCAGTCATCACCACTCAAAATAATCAGACATGTGAAATCTAACAAGAAAAATTCTTTTCATTTTTTTTTCTCTGTTTCCAATTGTGGAAACTCACTTCGCCAAGCCTAAATAGAATATTCTATTGAATTAATAAGACAGAGACTACCGTGTCTCTCGTCTTCATTTTGTCTTAACAAGTGGTTAGCACATGAACAGATCACTCTTTTTCAGACTCTCTCTCTGCCTCGGTTGCCTGTGAGTTCCTGGATGATGTGTAGGTCTGATTTATTTATGCAGGCCTGCTGAAGACAGCCTGGTTTAGGAAAACCAAACAACAGACTAGATAGACAGGAACCTACTCCCCACCTGGGCACTCAAGGAACTTCAGTGTTCGAATGACAGATACTGTAATGAAATGAACACTGAATTACCCGAACATTACAGTTATAAGAACATACTAATTTTTTTCTTTTATAATCATTTCTTACACAGTCGCTTACTCCAACATCACTATAACCCTAATATTCACAGGAAGTACAGTACTATTATGATTTATAACTGAGGTCACTCAATGTTAAAAAGGTTGAAGGCTTTGCCAACACAGTATGCAAAAGAAACAACAGTGTCCAAACCAGCAGTGTCTCTGGCAACAAATGACGCTATTACATGTCCTGGGGGCGAGACTGCACGAGTAAATAAGGAGATTTCTGGACACTGATACATACTTGAGCAGACTAACTGCACCTCAACCTTCTATCTTGAACAGTTTGTTTGCAAAGTTTATAGTACGCATGCATGGCAAAGGGGGTTTTTAATACATCCTAAGTCATTTGGACTTGTTCTAATTGTGAAAAAACTTACAAATTGCTAATGGAATTGAGTTAAAACTCATGTTTTCGAAAAGGACACGTGTAAGGGGAAATTCTCTTCTTTAGAGAACAGTTTTTCTGAATTCCTCTAACAAGTACAAGGCGCACTGACCAAATAGCATTATTCATAATATATATAATTTCTAAACCCACCACGGGATTATTTTTCTGTTGGTGAATCTCTTAAGCTGGGAGAGAAACACATGTTGTCAGAAATCTACTCTAGTTTAACCGTGTTCACAAAATACTAAATTCTTTTCAATTAATCCTTGTCAGGGAGATACTTATTAAATAATCTTTCCTAATTATCTTCACTTACAAGCCACGGTCTACACAGCATCAAAAATCCCCCCGACAGATGAAAATGGGAATCAGTTAATGATTTTCACATAGCTGCCTGCTGATGTGGACCGGCTAAAACATCTTTCTCACTGTGTTAACTTGGTCAGCTTTTAGTTTTCGCCACTAAAACTAAACTTTGCCACTCTGCATACAACTACGCCACTCTGCCTGCAACGGAACTAGACTTTGCCACTCTGCATACAACCGAACTATTTGTGACGTGATGAAAAGAGAAAGGCAATTAATGTTTCCGTTATCTCACAGAAAAAAATAGTGCTATTGTCGTTGGATGTTCTCAGATCCTCTTCCAAGAAATGAATTTTAATGCTTTCTTGATGATTAATTTCTGTACTTCAAACAGGATGCTAAAAAATCCGTTTGACAGCTCAGGCTAAAAACGATAAAGCTTACGAATAAAGCAGAACAAGATAATACTCTGCTCTTTAAAAAAAAAATGCCATTCCGGAAATAATGCCATTTGCAGCGACATGGTTGGAGCGAGAGATTATCATACTAAGTGAAGTAAGTCAGACAGAGACAAATATGATATCACTTCTACGTGGAATCTAAAATACTACACAAATGACCTTATCTACAAAACAGAAACAGACTCACAGACAGAGAGAACAGACTTGTGGTGGCCAAGGGGGAGGGGGATGGAGGAGGGATGGTCTGGGAGTTTGGGATTAGCAGATGCAAGCTATCATATATAGAATGGATAAACAACAAGGTCCCACTTTAGAGCACAGGGAACTATATTCAGTATCCTGTGATAAACCAAATGGAAATGAATATGAAAAAGAATATATATGGTATAACTGAGTCACTTTGCTGTATGGCAGAAATTAACACAACATTGTAAATCAACTATACCTTCTATTTTAAAAATGCCACTCCTCAAAATTCCCTTTTGTTAAAGCCATACTGGGAACTGTCAGAAGTGATGGATGCTTGGTCCTGTTTCTTAAGCTGACCCCTCCAATACTACAGTAATTACTTATGTTATAGACAATACACATTTATTATGTACTGGACATTATATGAGACCAATATGCATATGCAAATTAGCTGAAAAGTTCTGGTTCTCTTTTCTACTATTAACTGTGCTCCACTGACATCAGATTACAGAGTCGTTATAGGTACAAGATACTAGACAAAGCACTTCACATGGATTAATACCTTAAATCTCCCAGCTCATCTTTATTTTACACACAAGGAAACTGAGGCATGTACTAGCCAAGGAACTTGTCCATAATCACTCAACTGGTAAGGGAACAGGCTGGCATTTGCCCCCTGGCAGGCAACTTCCTGACCAATCCTCCAAGCTGAGCTGAAGGAGTGAACCGAATTGACACTAGAAAGGGTACAGAAAACGTGTCTGCACCCCTCATGTTCACAGGGGTTCACAGGTTGTTTCCAAGCAATGGAAACAACCTAAGTGTCCATCTATGCGTGGACAGGTAAAGAATTTGTGGTGTAGATACACAATGGAATATCATTGAGCCATAAAAAAGGAAATTCCTGCTATTTGTGGTAACGTGGATGGACCTTGACGGCATCATGCTAAGTGACATTAGGAAATGGCAAACACTGTATTCACTCCTATGTGGAATCTACACCAAAAACACATGATATCACTTATACGTAGAATCTTAAGAAAATATTACAAATGAACTTATTTACAAAACAGAAACAGAGTCACAGATGTAGAAAACAAACTCATGGTTACCAACAAGGGGGAAACCGGGGGAGGGGTAAATTGGGAGACTGGGATTGACATATACACAACTATATATAAAACAGATAACTAATAAGGACCTGCTGTAGAGCACAGGGAACTCTACTCAATACTCTGTAATGGCCTCTATGGGAAAAGAATCTAAAGAAGAGTGGATCTATGTATATGGATAACTGATTCACTCTGCTGTACACCTGAAACTAACACAACATTGGAAGTCAGCTGTACTCCAATAAAAAATTGATTGAAAAAATAAACAAAAAACAAACAAAACCACCCAACTCGTAGAAAAAGAGATCAGATTTGTTGCAGCCAAAGGTGGGGGTAGAGGAATGGGGGATTGAATGAAGGTGGCTGAAAGGTACAAACACCAGTTCCACGACAAGTAAGTACTAGGGGTATAATGTACAGTGCTGATGACTCTAGTCACCACTGCTCTATGAGATACAGCAAAGTTGCAAAGAAAGTAAATCCTAAGACTTCTCATCATGAGGAAAAAAACTTTTCCTTTTTTTTCTTTTTCTCATACCTGTATGAGAGGACGTATGTTAGCTGAAACTACTGTGATCGTTTCACGATATGTGGAAACCATACCATCGTGCTGTCCCCCTTAAACCTGTACAGCAATAGATGTCAACGATATCTCAATAAAACCGGGGGGCGGGTAAGAATTAAATGACATTCTGTCAAATAAATTCATTAATAAATTATTTTTTAAAAGGATAGAGAATCACTTTCCCCATAACAGATCAGATCTTGAGGTCTAGAGGGAAGGAATGGGGAGCCCAAAAGATTTTGCTAACACAGAAGAAGACATTTAGAGGTACAGCTGCCATCGTGAGGGACATTTTGCAGAGACAGATGAGAAAAGACGACCATTTGGATGTTTTGCTCTATGCCATTCACTGACACCTACTCTGGACATCTGTTTTAGATGCCTGGGAAATCTTAAATACCCGTTCATTATGTTCCTGTGTAAAATCAGTGAATCTTTTGAATATGACATTTAGTAAGAGTTGCCATAAATCTGTTCTAAAACGAGGAGCCAAAAGTTGGGTGTCTACTTTCTACAGGTTAAACCTCAAATCTGCAAAATATCCACCCACCAACGGGAACCAACTTTGTCTCCTTGATATGTATAAGGGAAAGCGGCAAATGTTAACCACCCACTGCTAAAATGAGTGTGGGGGTGGTTTGTTTTTTAACCAGTTATTCTGGAGGTCGAAAGGGTAACAGATGAATTAGCATCTCAGAACGGGCAGCAACTCAGAAAGCTCAGAACAACTCTCCAGTGCTGTGTATGTTGCTTTCAATTAGGGTATTTATATTAAAGGCTGGCAAAACTCTATGAGTTTCCGTTGCCAATGTGACAAATTGGCACCAATGTTGCGGCTTCGAGTGGCAGATATTCAGGATCTTAGAGTTCTGAAGGTCAGAGTTCCACTGGGCTAGAACCGAGGGGTGGGCAGTGCTGTGCTTCTCTCTGGGGCTCAAGGAGAGAACCCATCTCTGGTCTTTTCCAGCTTCGACAGGCTTCAGGGTTCCTCAACTCTTGGCTCTGCCTTGTCCTCAAAGGCAGCCATGGCCACTGTGCCTTTCTTCCATTGCTTCCCTCTGGCCCTCATCACCTTTTCTGCTTCCTTATTCACAACAAAGCTTCTTTGTTATTAAATATGGACCCACCCAGATAAACCAGAATATATTCCCTCCATCTTAAAGTCAATGGATAAGCAAAAACCATAACAATAGGGACAGAGTAAAGGGACAAAGTAGGTAATTAAATAGTTAATCCCACTAGGGGATGGTACGTAAAGGAAAAAGTATGGGAGACCCTGTAAGTTAATGGTCACTCAAGAAAGCAGGCGTGCTGAGCCACAAAGCCAGGCAGCCTTATTAGCAACAAAACCATGCAACAGAAGTACAAGACATGCCCCAAAACAATAAAAAAAAAGGTGGCATGAGACCCACATCCTGCCCAGTGAGCTCAGTAAGTTAATGACCCCTAGGACATGCTCTCTGCACACATAAAAAGCAATAATTTATGAAACGGTGACATTTCAAAGTGAAAGACCCTCACTGTACTGAGACCTGAAATAATTCTTCCATGTGCCATGACAGTCCCAGCTTGACCATGTGGGGGACAAGAAAACTCCCCTGCCTGATGTGGTGGACAAGCTAAGGACGGAAGCCTGACGTCTACCCAAGAATGAGGAAGAGGGTGGTCTTCTCCCCCTCCCCACTTTTCCTTTGATTATGAAACTGCAGCCCAGGGCTTCCCTGGTGGCGCAGTGGTTGAGAATCCACCTGCCGATGCAGGGGATACGGGTTCGTGCCCCGATCCAGGAAGATCCCACATGCCGCGGAGCGGCTGGGCCCGTAAGCCATGGCCGCTGAACCTGTGCGTCCGGAGCCTGTGCTCCGCAACGAGAGAGGCCACAACAGTGAGAGGCCCGCGTACCACAAAAAAAAAAAAAAAAAAACTGCAGCCCACTAAGTTCTCAGTGGCTCACGGCACCCTCTCACCTACCTGCTTGTAAGCCTCACAAGTGTCCTATTCTAATAATCACTTCTTATCTATCACTTTGCCTCTCACTGAATTCCTTTTTTTTCTTTTTAATATTTATTTATTTATTTGGCTGTGCTGGGTCTTAGCTGTAGAATGCAGGACCTAGTTCCCTGACCAGGGATTGAACCCGGGCTCCCTGCATTGGGAGCACGGACTCTTAACCGCTAGACCACCAGGGAAGTCCCTTGCTGAATTCTTTCTGCACTGAGACATACAGAACTGGAGCTCCTCAGAGCCCGCCCGAAAATGCCACCTAGCGGTTTCAATTCCATCAGCAACCTTCATCCCCTTGGCCCTGTAAGGTAACGTATTCAAAGGTTCCAGGGGTTAGGACTTGCCCTTCTTTGGAGGAGGCGTTGTTCTGCCTACAACAAGTCTCTGTGTGTCTCTCGAAATTAAGCATGCTTGTCTCTGTTGCCATGCCAACATGTGAAGCTTGACTAGCCCAGGACAGGAACTCAGAACTATCATGGGTAGGGAAGTCAGATGGCCACACCATTGGATGAATGCATCACAACAAATCTAAAACAAATACTGGAGTACCAGAGTGGAATACTGAATTCCAAATAGCCAATACGGCTGTGCACACACTTAATGAAATGCACTGTTATGAATTAAGATATGCCCTAAAGCAAGGTCTTTGGAGAAATCAGCATGACGCCGTCATTTCCATGTGTTATTGTGCAAGTGGGGTTTATTCATTTAGCAATAACCAATAATTAAATATCTAAACCTCCATGTTGATTCACAAATGGATGCAAATCATCTATTTTTAAACCCTCAAAACTCCTGACCCAATAGGCTGTGATTTTCTGTTTCTGCAAACACACGGGCATATAGCTTCCCTCACCAGCAAAATTCCATTATGTATCTATTGTAGGGAGATCAAATTTACCTATTCAGCCCCTATTAGATTTCTGACTCTCCCGCCAAGATGCTGTGAGATATCGTGTGCCAGAGTGCTCTAAAAAGCCCAGAGGAATCAACAGGTAGCAGTGCCTTTATTCTTAAATTTAGATTGCTTCTCTATTAGGCAGCTTTTTTCGCGTGTTTCTATTCCCAAATTCCTATTCAATCCTGAACCACAAAGAAACGGCCGAATCGTTTATGGGGTCAGTCCACGCAACTGCACATCTATGGGTCTGTCATCAGGGAAGCTACTGATTTGTCTTCCTGGGCGGTGGAACTGTACCCCGACCTCTCAGAAGCAGGCATTCTATTTGAAGTGCATTCCTTGTTTGGAAGGTGAACGCTATAAAGTCACCGGTTCAGAGACACCAGCATATCAAATTTATGATGAAAGCAATTTTATTTTTTTTTAAAGGTTTTTTGTTTGATGTGGACCATTTTTTAACATCTCTATTGAATTTGTTACAATATTGCTTCTGTTTTATGTTTGTTTGTTTGGTTTTCTTTTTTGGCCATGAGGCACGTGGGATCATAGCTCCCGGACCAGGGATCAAACCGCACCCCCTGCACTGGAAGGCAAAGTCTTAACCACTGGCCCGCCAGGGAAGTCCCATGAAAGCAATTTGAATCCTTTACCCTGTTTTGTTTCCACCACCCTGTCTTTGCTTCTTTTTATTCCTTTCTTTGAATAGTTCATGATAAGAAAGACCATGACCTAGGTGGCTTTGGACTGAGAACTCTAATTGGTTTGGGTGGGGTTATCCATCCTCTTACATATGCACCAAGCAGCTACTGAGCACTAGGGCAGCTCAGCACAGGGCATGGAAGTAAGGCGTCCAGTGTCGGTTTAACCCCTTGAACCCTATTCAAGACCTAGACTTTACAAGGTAATTGTGAGATCTGTCACCATAGTGACAACAGCCACATGCCAGACGCTACTAACATAATGAAGCTCAACGCTTTCACTTTCTCTGGGCATTCCCTGTCATCTCCCTAACAGACTGCCCCCATCCCGGTTTCTCGAGAAAGGTGCCCACGCCACCTCTTTGCATCTGCACGGAGAAAGAACGATATGGCAGATGCGATCCGACTTTGGGTATCACTGAATAATGTCATCATTTATGGCAGACTTTCAGCCAAAGCTCACTGACAAACATCTCCCAAGGATTAAAGGTAAAAAAAGGAAAAGAAATGTCTGCATGAAAGTTACCAAGGACAAGGACACACTTCAGTTTCTATAGTACACAGTGGTCGCTATGATTCCTCTCAATTACTTTTTTTTAGGTTCCAGGAAGATTTCATTCTACGTTTTTCCTTCTCCTTGTATAAAAAAGAGCACATGCAAACAAGCAATGAGAAACGGACGTTCACTGTAGACTAACGTGAGTCTGGTTGGTCTTTAGCAGACATTTTAATTTAAGGTCTACTTGAACAAGGAGATATCCAAGTTTTACTAGTATTGGATTAAGTTAATATATGGAACATGATTGTTTTCACAGATTTTCACTGTTGTGTTCTCCAAAAGAAAAGGGGCATTTTGTTCAAGCAAGAAAGTCATTTTTCTAATGTAGTTAGAATCATCTGACGACACACATTTGCCATTTGATTGCAGTGAATATTGGCAGGAAATAAAGTCCAAATGTGTATCAACAACATGGATTCTAGACCATCAAGTCCAATTGTTTTATCAAATATCCCTTTGCTTGTGTATTTAAAACAATCAGTGGTCCCCTTTAAGACTCAAAAAGTGCTAATATCTTAAGGCATTAGCGCCAAAGGAACCATTCCTTGTATAATTTTCAGGTGCTCACTTCCGCATGCGAATGGTCTTAATTCTATTAGTTTCTCTAGATCCATTCCTTTACAGATGATTCAGGTATAACAAAGAACACTATATGCTCAGACTGGTAATCACCTGCAAATCAAGACGACAGCAATGCTAAAAAGGCAATATATGGAAAGAATTAAGTCATTAATTATGATACTCTCCATCGATTAGACACTGCGTAAATTCAAGTCGAACAAGTGGTACGTTACTGAGATAACTGAATATGAAAAAAAAAAGAATGGTTATAGAAAATACCACGCACAGGACATTATACAACCCTCTTGGCAAATCTGAGGCTGAGCGAGCAGGTGTTTTCTGTTTAGAATAAGTACTTACCATCCTCCGTGGGCACATAGATATTCAAATAAAGGCAGTCTTCATTCTGATCTTGAACGTAGGTCATCAGAGTATCCAGATTGGCAGTAAACCAGATGGGCAGCATGTCATGCAAGAGAGACCGCTCATCCAGGTGCTGGGGGCACACGGCAGCAAACTGAGTGGCGTTCCGAACCCCAGTCCACGAGGAGGGGGGTTCCGGGGGCTGAAACCGCCTTTCCCCAGTAGGAGGCGAGGCATAAGGGACCCCCAAGTATTGCTCCACTGGACCCAAAATCTCATTGGGCAGCGGTGTTCTCAAGCCCCTGATTTTGCCGTAATTGGTGTTGACCACAGGATACTGCGCCTGGCTGTCGATGAGCGTGAACTTGATGGCCAGGGCAGTGATCCACAGCAGGACGTTGGAGTTCACCATGACACAGACCGGGGTGAAGACCAGCGGAAGCCATAACAGTCCCTGGGGTCTCGACATGGTTCACCACCACATCCGCGGGCGTCCGTGCGATGCAACTCCAAGCAAAGCAAGCCGTGAAGGGAGCCTGCAGAGAGAGACGGCTTTCCAGGGACCAAGACCCTGGAGAGGGGAAGGGCTCGCTAGGAAGCCTCTTCGATGGCTCATAGACAGAGCGCGAGCTTAACAACAAACCCGGCGGTTTTCTCAGCAGCCCATTACGGGACAGCAGCCCTCTCTTAATCCTGGTGCCGAATTCCAGCCCGTGCGAGGCTCCAAGGAAGCGGTGACCATCCAACACCTCCCCGGGGCAGCGATCACTTAGGAGACCTCCAAGGCAGAGCGGTCAGCCTAATGGGAGAAAAAAGCAGACAAGGCTAAGGAAGGCAAGACCACTGCCACCAATGGCGTTTGCTGCGTCTTCCATGCAACCCTCAACATCACACGAGGAAATCTCATTCACCGATGAATCTGTAGAGCGGCATCTGCGGGCAGTAGCATTTCGCCAGACACCCGCTTGTCTTAATTCCTACAGTGAGTCCCATGAGCAAGAACGATGCCAGTACTCCGGAAACATTCAAGTCTTTGTTGAATGAACAAACACACTGCCAAAAGTTACACACATTGCACAGATAACTGTAGTGATGTCTCCTAATTGCACTATTATTGATAATATTAGCCCAGCAATGGATAGGCACTCCCAAAACACTGTTTCTCAGATGTTTAAGAAAACTGTCACTTTATATATAAAATAAACAAGGACCTACTGTATAGCACAGGGAACTATACTCGGTATTTTGTAATAACCTATATGGGAAAAGAATGGATATAGGTATATGTTTAATTGAATCACTGTGCTGTGCACCTGAAACTCAACATTGTAAATCAACTATACTCCAATATAAAGTAAATATATTTTCTCCCATTCTGAGGGTTGTCTTTTCGTCTTGTTTATGGTTTCCTTTGCTGTGCAAATCCTTTTAAGTTTAATTAGGTCCCATTTGTTTATTTTTGTTTTTATTTTCATTACCCTAGGAGGTGGGTCAAAAAAGGTATCACTGTGATTTATGTCAAAGAGTGCTGCAAAGCAGAAACAGAGACACAGATGTAGAGAACAAACGTATGGATACCAAGTGGGGAAGGAGGGTGGGATGAACTGGGAGATTGGGATTGACATATATACACGACTATGCATAAAATAGCTAACTAATGAGAACCTACTGTATAGCACAGGGAACTCTACTCAATGCTCTGTGGTGACCTAAATGGGAAGGAAATCCAAAAAAGAGGGGATATATGGATATGCAGAGCTGATTCACTTTGCTGTACAGTAGAAACTGTAATACAACCCTGTAAAGCAACTGTACCCCAATAAAATTTTTAAATAAATTCATACATACATAAATACACTAATAAACACATAAATAAATGTAAAAAAAAAAACGGTCACTTTTTCCTAAGGTATTATGAGTGGAGCTCTAAAAGTTTTCCAAGACGGGTAAAGGGAAGTGTGCAACCAGACCAGACTGGCTTCATGCCAGGTGGATATTTACCAGCGAACATAAAGGGAGCAAAACATGCAGTGGAAAGAGCATCGACACTGGATACTCATCCTCCTCGGGCTACGCGGGGGCACGTGTCTGTAGGCTCCAGACATCATCGCCCTGAATCTCAGCTTCCTTGTAAGAAACGGAACAAGATGCTGCATCTCAAGTACGCGTCGTAGTGCTTGTCACATCAAGACACCGTTCATAATTAAGAGTGTGGATACAGCAATCCCGATTTTCATGTAAAGCACTTCAAGGGTAAACCCTGCAGCCTATTTAAGAACCTTCTGGTACATCTGAGTCATCTTCCTACTGAGTCTGGGAGGAGTTAACTTTTAAAGACTGACCTCCTTGGGAATTCCCCGGCGGTCCAGTGGTTAGGACTCCGGCGCTCTCACTGCCAGGGCCGCGGGTTCAATCCCTGGTCGGGGAACTGAGACCTGCAAGCCACGTGGCACCCCCAAAATAAAGAAAACAAAAAGGACCACCTCAATTTGTCCCTACGGAGATCACACGACGACTCTCCCCAGATAAACCACTGCGCGTAGGACATTCAAGAATGTCGCACGTGAGTACCATAAATGATGCATTAGAGACAGAAAACACTTCATGAGGTGTTGCAGGGACTCTACCTTTTTTTATCAACATTTTTTTTACTGAAGTATAGTTGATGTACAACGTTGTGTTAATTTCTGCTGTCCAGCAGAGTGATTCAGTTATACATACACATAGTTTTTTATATATTCTTTTCCATGATGGTTTATCATAGGATACTGAATATAGTTCTCTGTGATACACAGTAGGACCTTGGTGTTTATCCATCCTATACATAAAAGCTCACATCTGCTAACCCCGAACTCCCCCTCCATCCCTCCCCCAACCCCTCCCCCTTGGCAACCACCAGTCTGTTCACTACAGGACTCTACCTTTAAATACAGCATTCTTCAGCTGAAAATAGACAGATGTGTTTCTAAGGACACAGATTATTCTGGGTTATTCAGAGTCTTTCTGGGCTAGAATATAATTATGCATTTCATTTCAGGGAATGGTTGAGTAGAATATGTCAAACAGATAATTTATTTTCTAATGAAACATATCTGAGCCAGACCTATCACGGAGCTAGAATACGTCTGGGGGAAATTTTGTCATCCGTGACATCCTGGGCCAAGTTAATCAGAGATGGATGAAAATGCACTACAACACGGGATGGTAGCATTGAGAGTGAAAATTCGCATCACACCCAGTGGCTGATTTATGTGTTTGCTTTTATCTTTGTTCTGGAGACAACATTTGGATTTCTGCCACAGCATGATCCAATTGCTGAATAATTAAGAGACAGACAGAAAATGTGAAAGAGGTGCTGACTTGTCTGAAATCTTGTGCTCCTGAAAGCCCTTCTGGTTTACAACCAGCATCAGTACTTCCTTCTCAAGCCTTCCTCATGGTCATAGGACATGCCAGTAATTTCTGATTCTCATAGACCTGGGTCCCCAAATGCTACCTCTCTGTTAGCTGGAGAAGTGAGTCAGCCTCTCTGAGCTTTAAGTAGATGGCATGTCATGCCTCCTTTGTGGGGCTGGGCTGAGCCCCAAGGGAGCAAAGGGGCAGGGCAGAGAAAAGGTCTCCCCAACACCCACGAAATGCTGGGATTTTGAACACAGACCTGCTCAAAACACTCCCGGGTACAGAGACAACATGCACTGAAGGCAGCCCAGGGTTGGCATGAAGCAGGTATAGAGCGAGTACTTTAAATTCTTTCAGCTCCTCTTTACTTACGTGTTTCTAACTCTCTGGGAACTAACTGAGCTGGTCCACACAAGGCATCACGTAGTCCCTGGACCACAGAATTCCATAAAGGTAGAATTCAGTTGGTGGATTTGTCCCAGGACTTACACCGTGAATGCCTTGAGGAAGTCTGGTCCACTCCATCATTTTTCCAGCTCCATGTGGAAGACAGCACCTCTGTGTCACATATTTGTTAAGACTGAGCAAGTGAGGGCACACGTACACTTCCTGCTTCACCTGTGTGATCAAGCCTACCTCCCCACGAGGTTCTGAGGGCCAGAGAGAGACCATGAACCAGCCGGACCTAAGAGGAGGGGAATGGGGGGGCGGGTATCTGGACACTCGTGAAGCCCAGGCTAGGCATTCAAAGTAATCATACGTTCCGAGCCATCTTACTTCCCGATGCTCTGGAATTTGGCACTTTGCACGCATGGAATACCACCAATGCCGAGCACTGTTGCACAGACTCTGCACTGCTGACATCTGGGACCACACTGCTCTTTGTGGTGAGGGCCACCCTGAGCCCTGTAGGGTGTGTAGTAGCACCTCTGGTCTCTACGCACCCGAGGCTGGTAGCACCCGCCTCTCATTTTTAACAATCAAAAATGTCTCCAGACATTGCTAAGTGACCTCTGGAGGCAAGATCATCTCAAGGTAAGAATCATCAAATATGGGATCATGGTGGCCACGTAAATGACTAAGCACCTGTGGGTACATTTGAAAATGATCATCAGTGGCACTAGATTTATGTTTGTGTGTGTATATATATGTGTGTGTTTGTGTGTGTCACATTCAAATATTTGGCAACTGTAAAAGTTTTAGCAATGAAGGTTTAAAAAATAAACCTATTTTAAATATGCATCCTCATTTAAAAATCATTATAAGTTTATTTTGGGGAGGACCAAAAAAAGACTTCTCAGGTAAACGTCACACTGAAAATAATTTTACAAGGAGTGAAATGCTGTTATAGCTACACATAATATATATGTACAGTTAGGATATGTATAATACACATATTTATAAATATGTTATCTATTTTCTCTATAATATGTATTTATATATTTTCAAATTTTTCCAAAATAAAAACAACATACTACAGGGCTTCCCTGGTGGCACAGTGGTTGGGAGTCTGCCTGCCAGTGCAGGGGACGCGGGTTCTTGCCCCGGTCCGGGAAGATCCCACATGCCGCGGAGCGGCTGGGCCCGTGAGCCATGGCCGCCGAGCCTGTGCGTCCGGAGCCTGTGCTCTGCAACAGGAGAGGCCACAGCAGTGAGAGGCCCGCGTACCACAAACAACAACAACAACAAAAAAACAACAAAAAAACCCACAAGATACTACAAAGGAAATTCCTGAAGAAAAAATTTTAATGAAAAAAATGAGAACAAAAACTGTCACTTCACTGCATACATACAACTGGGGAGTTAGGAAGGCCTTGACAGCATGTTCTCCCTGCAAAAGCTGCACACAGACTAATTTCTCAGAGTGGCATTTCGACCTGATTTATAACTTGATTAGGTAGTCTCGAATGATCTCTACAGGACAGTCGTTCTGTATGAGGCTGTAATTAAGACTTGGCTCCAGCTACTCAGGCAAAGCTAAACTATAAACGAGTCAAAACGAGAACTGCAGTAAATTTCCCTCCAAAGTGCAGACCACTCAAATTGGGATTGGTTTAATTTTACAATATATATTCAATTTAGGTGAGCCCTGATCAAATTTATCTTGGTGTTTTGGCCTTCCAAGGAATAAAATCATGTCTCCTGGGCGTTCACGGCCTCACCTTTCTGTGGCTGCGAAATACATTACAAGACAGAACTCTGTGGATGCATCTTCCAAGAAAAAAAAAAAAAAAAAGAGAAGAAAGGAAAAAAACATGAGAGGATTAAAGAGGTGGCACAGCGCTCCCCTGATGTGACTCTCAGCTCCATCGAAGGTCTGGGACGTGCTATCTGCTACCAACAGTCTGCTGACCCCAAGAGGCACTTGGAAGATTCACTTTCATCTCACATCCCAAAGCATCCGGAAACCAAGAACAAGAGATGCTGGTAAAATTAATGAGCTTGTACAACAATCCCGCCACACTGTTTCCTCGAAAGTCTGCAATAGCCATTCCCCAAACTACAACCTGTAGACCTCCCCAGTTTCATTTTTTCTTTTGTTTTTGGTGAGGACACCAACGTTTCATGGTACCCAAGTGGGGTATGGTTCATCTTTTATCCTACAACACAGATGTCTACCGTGAGGTGGCCCAGGGCACCTGTTATCTACGTGAACAACCTCGACATTCTGCACGTGGGCTGACAACACACACGTGTGCACGCGCACACACACACACACAATCCCTATTCGAGATTCCTTGATGCTAGCAGTCAGCCAGTTATTACACTTCTGTGTATTTTTAATATGCTGGCTTTGACTTTATCTCCCAGATGGGCACAGTCACAATCTACTGTGTCTTTTGTCAAATCTTCTAGCTCTCTGCACATCTATCCCTGTACTTCCTTTCAGTTCTAAAAACCAGATCCCATCAAAATCCACCCTTTTGAACCAAGAAGTTTAGATGTAAATAATTACAGAGTGAAGATGCCATATGTACTATCTTCAAGGTTGCCGTATGCCCAGTGGGGGCTTCAAAGCATCAACTCCATCACCTCCGTCACCATTTCTGTGCTCACACTGAAGTTTAATGGCTCAGGAAAACAACAGGGCCACAGTCGTAGGAACTGGAGTTTGCAACCAGAGCCAGAACCCAGACTAAACCCAGGAAAAAGAGTTAATGGCTTATATGTGGTCCAGTCAAGACACTGGACAGACTGGGCATATATCTGGACAAAATTATAATTCAAAAAGATAGATGCACCCCTATGTTCACAGCATCACTAGTTACAAGACATGGAAACAACCTAAATGTCCATCAACAGAGGAATGAATAAAGAAGATGTGGTACATACATACAATGGAATATTACTCAGCCACAGAAAAGAACAAAATAATGCCATTTGCAGCAACATGGATGGACAGAGAGGTTGTCATACTAAAGTGAAGTAAGACAGAAAAAGACAAATACCATATGATATCACTTACATGTGGAATTTAAATATGACACAAACGAACTTACCTATGAAAGAGAAACAGACTCACAGACATAGAGAACAGTCTGGTGGTTCTCCAGGCCAAGGGGGAGGGGTTTGGGGGAGGGATGGATAGAGAGTTTGGGGTTAGCAGATGCAAACTATTATATATAGGATGGATAAACAACAAGGGAACTATATTCAATATCCTGTGGTAAACCATAACGGAAAATATAAAAAAGAATGTATACATATGTATAACTACATCACTTTGCTGCATAGAAGAAATTAACATTGTAAATCAACTATACTTCAATTAAAAAAGGATTGATTGGATAGAAAGATACACCACGGATATGTAGGCCAGAGATATGATCAGGAATAAAGCATGGATGTTTTTTCTAGAGCAATGATGTGGACAACAGAATCTACAGTGGTCACTGAAATAAAACACCAACACTTAGTCATAGATCAGTAAGTATTTCATAAAGATCACTATTCTAAGTTACTGGGACATAGCGGGAGATGAGACAGAATTCCTGCCCACTTGAAGATTATACTCTCATGAAAGTGTCCCTAAAAGCGGTGCTTTTTTCCTTATTCATTGTGTGTACATCTAAAGCAAGCACAGGGCCTGGCATGTATTAAAAGCTCATTAAATGCTTGACTTTCTGTGTCTAATTCAACTGATACCTCACCTGATTTCCAAATCTAAATCAAATGTTCATAGAAGCACTACTACTTACGATAGCCAAGACATGGAAGCAACCTAAATGTCAACAGACAGACGAATGGATAAAGAAGATGTGGTACATATATATACCATGGAATACTGCTCAGCCATCAAAAAGAATGAAATAATGCCATTTGCAGCAACATGGATGCAACCAGAGATCATCAAACTAAGTGAAGTCAGTCAGTTGGAGACAAATATCACACAATATCTATCACTTATATGTGGAATCTAAAAAAACATGATACGAATGAATTTACATACAAAACAGAAATAGACCCACAGATAGAAAACAAACTTATGGTTACCAAAGGGGAAGGGAGGGAGGGATAAACTAGGAGTTTGGGATTAACAGATACACACTTCTATATATAAAATAAATAAACAACTAGGTCCTACTGTATAGCACAGGGAACTCTGCTCAATATTTTGTAATAACCTATCAGAGAAAAGAATCTGAAACAGTATATATATATGTATATATATGCGTGTGTGTGTGTGTGTGTGTGTGTGTGTATATGTATATATATATATAAAACTGACTCACTTTTCTGTACACCTGAACCTAACACAACATTGTAAATCAACTATACTTCAATAAAAAATAAATTTCAAAAAATCTATTTTGATCACTGTAGCCCTAGGGCAAAGAAAAATGTTCAACACTTAACAGAAAATTTAATAAACACATGCTTAATTTTTAAAAAACTATTTATTACCAAACATGATTCCCAAATCTAAATCAAGTAATTTGCAAATATGTCCAGGGTTTGTGTGGAGCTCTCTCACCAAACTCAAGTCACAGATCATCAAGGTCAAACTGTCATGCCTTCAAGACATCTGGCCTCTGAAAAATCTCATTTCTGTGCTCCTCTAACTGTCTCCATGCTTTTGTTCCACAGTTCAGTAATTAGTACCATCCTTTTTCTAGTTATTTAGGTAAATGCAAGGCCACCTGTGGTGGCTCTCTTTCCAAGATTCCACATACACTAAGTCCTCACATCTGCTTAACACAGGACCAGAGACGTGGTTACCGGTAACCTCACTGGTTACTGGTCAAAGAGAGGAGAGATCACAAAGGGTTAGCGAAAATGCAAAAGCCCAATGGCACCAAATGTTGAGCACGGATGTTGAGCCCTTCCCACGCCACGCCGGTGACAAGTAGTGTGGCCACACAGGAAACTAATCTGTGTCACGGAGGAAAGTCGAGCGTGCAGGAGACTTTGGTGTAGATCAGCGTACACACACATATATACAAACTATATAGTTAAATTGTTTCTATCTGTCCCACAGAACTTCTTGAATATTCATGTCGGGAGATAGACATTTCCATTTGCAGCCGTAGTCATAGTAAGAAAGGAACAGGAAGAACCCAGACATTCACGAAGAGGTGAATGGATAAATGCTGGCATATTAAAACAGAATACTACACACAGTGAAACATAAAAAACGGATCTGTAAGTTAAAACGGATAAACCCCCAAATAAAAAGTCACAGAAGAATACATATGGTGTGATGTTACTGATATGATATTACATAAAACAGTACCTTACTTAGAGCTGTATTTGTACTGAAATACAAAAAACAGGAAGGGCATAATTAAAACCAAATTCTGGGACAGTTAACTCCTATCCAGGGTCACAATTCACAATACAAAGATATTGGTAATGTTCTATTTTCTAGTAGGGCCGTATGTATATTTGTTTAGCTTCTATGTGGGTATTTATATATTTCCATGTAGTGCACATTTTATGAGCATGGTTATTTCACAGTGCAAATTTCCATCAAGAGATGCATGTCTATATAGGTTTGCCCTCACTTTATTTTCCCAAGCACTTAAAAAAATATCTGAGGGGGCTTCCCTGGTGGCGCAGTGGTTGAGAGTCCGCCTGCCGATGCAGGGGACGCGGGTTCGTGGCCCGGTCCGGAAAGATCCCACAAGCCGCGGAGCGGCTGGGCCCGTGAGCCATGGCCGCTGAGCCTGTGCGTCCAGAGTCTGTGCTCTGCAATGGGAGAGGCCACAGCAGTGAGAGGCCCGTGTACTGCCAAAAAAAAAAAGAAAAAAATCTGAAATTTTAAATGAAAATATCTGAAATTTTAAAAGGGAAGGAAAAAGATCAATGCCAAGGTTACATGCCAAGCCCAAGGCAATGGGCCATCTGCCCACACAGTCCATAAAAAGCAGCAGTGGCTGACAGCATCGCTAAAACTAGAGTCAGGTCACCTAAGACGCTACTGCCTAGGTCGCTAACTAGCCAGACGACCTTTGACCCGTCACTCAGCGCCCAGAGCTTCAGCTCCCTGGACCGCGCCATGAAGACCTGGAGGACGTGCCCTCTGCTGTGGCCTTCAGCCTGAGGATCCTCGGGAACCACAGACGGCTATCCTCAAAACCGAGTGTACGTGAAATAGGGAAGCGGTGGGAACAGAAAGTCCTCCAATGAGGCAGAAAGCCATAACTCAGGGGAGACCATTGGCACTGCAGAATACGGGAAGATGCGCGGTGTCAGAAGCAGATAAAACAGGCTTACAACCCTATTTCTAAAAAATGTACTCTTCAGGACCACAAAACCTCTACGGGCAGGATAAAAATGTCACTAGATTTACATTCACCTGAATTCTACCCCCACATTCATAATGAATATTAATTCCCCGATATTCATGGATTCCCTGTACTCACTATCCTATACAAAGAATCCATTGCCGCCTTCTCATATCTGACCATATGGGGTTATTTTGCAAGAGTTTGTACTGGAAATG
Source organism: Leucopleurus acutus (assembly GCF_964270905.1). NCBI lineage: Eukaryota > Metazoa > Chordata > Mammalia > Artiodactyla > Delphinidae > Leucopleurus > Leucopleurus acutus. Next base: position 3,898,864 of record NC_139148.1, read on the forward strand.
ATGCATACATATAACTATATGTATATAGTTTTAAAATATACACATATCTACATGTAAGCTAATAATATAATATGATGCACGTGTGTGTGTGTCTCTCCAAACCAACCCACTGAGGTATCAAAAGTTCCTTTTGTTCAGGTACTATGCCTTCTCCATTCTTTGTAAATCTCTCTGGCACCTTGTGCAAGGCCCTTCATGTTGTACATGATCAATAAAACATATTATACGTGATGCCGATTACCCATTGCTAGATAGTTCGGTCTAAGCGTGAGCAGTCTGAGAAACAGGCTCAAATACACACCGCTGGGCATCGCAACAACTACTCATCCAGCTGTTAAACATCTGGAAGGAGTACGGGCAAGGGTTAGGGACGTGCCTTCTGGACTTGGGCTGCCTAGAATTCAACACCGTCAGCAACCACTGAAGGCTGGAAACCATCGATGCCTCCACATTCCTACCTATAAAATGGGCACAGCATAGGATGTAACTTAAGGATATTACCGCACGTAGGTATAGGGGCATATACGTGTGTGTGAATACATACACCACATATGCATATGTACGTGTACGTAAATATATATACATGTGGAACAAGAAGTGTTCCCCAAAGAAACGAGAGCTAATTATAACTACTTCCTGACGTTTTACTCAATGCTTCCACTGGGACCCACTTTGATCAATATGACGATACGTAATCAAACTCCCATCTGAATATAGTCTACATTCCAGATGATGAGGTCAAGGCTGTAATTTAAATCACTACAATTAAGCAAATGCGTGCTCCACTTCTTCCCAGCCCCTCCTTCTGTGGGACTGTGGGCTTCTGCAGGTTGGAATTTGGAATGGAGTGTCTAAGAGACGCACTGAAACTTCTAGATACGTAGAGAGAACTGGCCCCAAGGGCTTCTGTCAGATGGTAACAGAGGAGTGAAGGACTGAAACTCAAGAATGTGAATACAAGCTTACCAAGATTTACAGACAGTGAGAAAGATGTACCAGGAAGGAACACACATTGTTTCAGAGTCAATTCACATTCATTGCTAGACGATGAGCAACTGAAAGGCAAAGACCACAGATGATTAACAGTTAAACTTGGGAAAGCGAAGGTCCTCAGCAAAGGTTATTCAATCAAAAGAAGAGACAAGATACTGAAGGAAGCCATAAGGAACCCGGACAAGAAAGGCAGAAAAATGGCAAGTCAGCATCCACGATGCTCTCCTTAGCTGATTTCCTGTGGGTACCATAGTAAACCCCCTACCAGCGACTCCATTCGTACCCCCAACATAAACCTCCTGTGGGCCCCATGCTTTAGCCCCTACGGTTTTTGCCTGTATGAGTTTCATCGTGAAGACAGAGTGTCTTGGGTTTGCCCTTTGACACAAGAATGAAAAGTGTTATTCTGTGGCACTTTACCAGTTTCAGTCAATTTTGATGGAACCTAACTTTAAAAACTAAGGTACAGATCCATTTCCGAGGATCTATGTGTGAGATCTCTGCAAGTAAAGTAAGGAGTCCCAGATGTTAAGCACTCTATTTTCTTTTCTGCTTATTATATCTCTTTTAGTCATTTTTAAAATTGAAGTATAGCTGATTTACAATGTTGTGTTAATTACTGCTGTAGAGCAAAGTGATTCATTTATGCATATATATATGTTCTTTTTATATTCTTTTCCATTATGGTTTATCATTTATGGTTTACTGAATATACTTCTCTGTGCTATACAGTAGAACCTTGTTGTTTATCCATCCTATATGTAATAGCTTACATCTATCTGCTAACCCCGACTTCCCACTCCACCCCTCCCCCAACCCCTCCCCCTTGGCAACCACCGGTCTGTTCTCTATGTCTGTGATTCTGTTTCTGTTTCATAGATAGGTTCATGTGAAGCACTGTTAATACTATTCACTATAAAAGGCGTTCCCAGAGTTGTATGACAGGGGCTGAAGTGATCTTGATCAACAAAAGGAGGTATTTACGACAAGAAGTTGAGTGAGTTCCCCTGCAAAGGAAAGCTACTAGTGTGAGCAAAAAAGAGGAGTCTATTGATAGACAGCCCAGTTTGACCTGGGGTCAGTACCTTAGATGTGGCGGGACCTCACCCAGTCAGACGGGGGGCCTGCCGATCGATGGCTGAACACCTGGACACTTTGGGGTTAGTCTGGATGGGAAGAACCGAGTCTTCCCAAAGGAGACAACGATCAAGAACCATTTCAGGTGATAATGATAAGTGTGTGTCTCTGAGTCTGTAACAAGTAGCTTTGAAACGGCTGCTTATAGCCTCTACCGACGAACTGTACAGTGTCCAACAACAGAGAGCGTCTTCAGCATGTTTCCTGAGACACCATCCATGACTCAAGGACTGGCTCAAGCTTATATAGACCCCAGCTGGAGTGTCCCACTTTTCCTCTGAAGCCTGTGTCCTATTTGCCTAAAGCATACTTCATCTTATGGGGAAGGCTGTTTCATCGTACGTGGAAGACGCTGCATCTTGGAAATCACTATTTTCAGTGTGGTGCTCACTGTGACAGGTGGAATTCTTCTCTCCTGTGTTTCTGACGGTGTCGAGTCACTTCAAGTGATGAAAGCTGATGTGCTTATACACCGTAGGACTCTGGGTGATTAAACAATCCTGTTCCCACACACTGTACTCGCCGAGCACAACTCTATCTAAGCTCCCAGAAGAGGCGGGTTTGTTTTCTGTCTTGACCACCACCATCTCCACCCATTCCCCAGCACGTTTCCTCTGTCTTCCTCAAACAGGAAGATTCATGTGTGAAAACCAACCCTTTTCCCAGGGATGGAGACACTCCAGAGAGGTTTCCTGTCTTAGCATCAGAAACTACCTGAGTTGAGACCTTCCATCTCTAGGAATTGACTGGGTCATCCAAGATGTGGAATGTAGGCGAGGGCTCTTCTTCCCTGAAAACCTTTGTGTCTCACATTAGTGTAGAGAGGGAGGAGATGAAGGAAGGAAAGAGATGCAAAAGGAAGGAGAGAATTCACAGAGGGAGTAAAGGATAAGAAGTCTGTAGTCAAGAGACAGATTCAGGGTCAAGGCTCAAAGGCATCTCCTCGTTAATCCCCCAAAGCCTTACAAGCATTATAACAAAAGTACAATTCATTCAAATGAAATGTATGGTGCCAATAAATGCAGTAAATAGCGGTCAACTATCATTGCCCCTGACACCTTTACTTTTTAAAGAAAAATGAGGGAAGATTCGAATCCACTAGATTCCTTACTTTATCTTCACATGCAAACACTCTCACACTGTACCCTCTCTATTGGAGCCTAATTACTCTCTCACCCCCAGCCTCTGGCAAAATTCCTACCTACACATGCAGGTTTCAAAAAGAAAAGCTGAATAAAGTAAATTTTTAAATCCTTTCCTCTACGCAGTTCCAAATTCAGAGTTTCTCTACCCAGAGTCCCTGATTCCCATGCCCACCCAGGTGCCCCTGAATAGAACCCAGGGGTTCTATAAACTAGAACAGATGAGAGAGATTACATCTTTGTTTTCAGTAAATGTGAACTGAAATTTAGGCTTTGCTTCTTATGAATGTAGGTGTAACAGACACACACACACACATTCAGTAACAGGAGAAGTCCCTGTAACTTTCCCCCAACAGAAGTCACATATTTTCTTATCAAATTAATGCTATGGCAGATATCACAAAATGCTGTCTATAGTCACCACTACTTTCCAGTTGCGACAATTATCGGCCTCTTAACTAGATCTGGTTACTTAATACACAAAAAGGAAGCACATAAAATACTATGACACATTTTACAATCCAGCAATCCCACTCCTGGGCATATATCCAGAGAAAACTCTAATTCAAAAAGATACATGCAGGGACTTCTTTGGTGGTCCAGGGGTTAAAACTCCGTGCTCCCAGTGCAGGGGGCCCGGGTTCAATCCCTGGCCAGGGAACTAGATCCCACGTGCTGCAACTAAAACAAGATCCCACCTCAATGAAGATCCCGCATGCAACTAAGACCCAGCAGTCAAATAAATAAATATTAAAAAAAGATACATGCACCCCAATGTTCATAGCAGCTCTATGCACAACAGCCAAGACATGGAAGCAACCTAAGTGTCCACTGACAGATGAATGGATAAAGAAGATGTGGTACATATATACAATGGAATATTACTCAGCCATGAAAAAGAGTGAAGTAATGCCATTTGTAGCAACATGGATGAACCTAGAGATTATCATACCAAGTGAAATAAGTCAGACAGAGAAAGAGAAATACTGTATGATGTCACTTATATGTGGAATCTAAAAAAATGATAAAATGAACTTATTTACAAAACAGAAACAGACTCACAGACAAAGAAAACAAACTTATGGCTATCAAAGGGGAAAGGGGGGAAAATAAATGAGGAGTTTGGGATTAGCATATACAAACTACTATATATAAAACAGATAAACAAGGTCCTACTATAGAGCACAGGAAACTATATTCAATATCCTGTAATAGACCATAATGGAAAAGAATATGAAAAATAACGTATATATATGTATAACTGAGTCACTTTGCTGTACAGCAGAAATTAACACAAGGTTGCAAATCGGCTATACTTCAATAATAAAATACTACGGCACATTTAAAGAATATCTTCATAACTACGTCAATAAAACTGGTTTCCTTTTAAGGTTATTTATCTTATGACTTAAAATACTATTTTCAGAAAGGGTGTATAGTTCTCCCCAAACTGACAAAGGGATCACACACACAGAGACACACACACACCCCAAGTAGGCACGGTTAAAATCCCTTGACTACTTGCCAAACTATTGATACCGCCTGCATCTCCAGCTACCCTGAACTGGTTATAGGAGGGCTTTCTGCTGGTGGATACGGTACATGTGGTTGAGTGAATAAAGACCACACACTCAGCAATCTTGCAACAAGGCTTTTCTGGCTCTTCTGCCCTCCCTTCGGATAAAGTGCCCTGAGCATAAGTCCCCTGTGAGAAGGCAGGACACCTCCACCTGAAGGTCTTGCCTTGCTGTGGTCACACCTGTCCAGGTCAGGGAAGTCTTCCTGGGCATCCCTCCCCACAGACCTTGGCTAGAACCTGACACCACCTCAGTCTGGCTTCCCTAGTGGTCAAAGCTATGCCCACAACAAGTGACTGATAGGAACACTGGGACCAGGAATTCACCCTTTATCTACACCACTTGTATACGGAAGAGGCAGGGATCAGCTCCAAGGCCAGGGCACCCTTCACCTCTGGAATGATTCCAGCAAAGGCAGGGTCCTTCTCTCTTTCTGAACCAAAGCCGCTTACATTTTAAACCTAAAACTTGAGAATAAAGGAACGATGAAAACTCACACGTCTTTCTAATCCTAGATACATAGAACACGATAGCTAATGTGAGTTTCCATTTGAAATACCACCAGTGGACGGAGGAAGGGAAAGAGTCAGAAGAAGAGAAGTTAATTAATTTGCCACTGGACTCAAACCGGTCAGAGTGGCCACCATCAAAAAGTCTACAAACAACAAATGCTGGAGAGGGTGTGGAGAAAAGGGAACCTCCTACACTGTTGGTGGGAATGTAAATTGGTGCAGTCACTGTGGAAAACAGTATGGAGGTTCCTTAAAAAACTAAAAATAGAGCTACCATATGATCCAGCAATCCCACTCCTGGGCATATACCCTGAGAAAACCATAATTCAAAAAGATACATGCACCCCAATGTTCACGGCAGCGCTATTTACAATAGCCAGGAGATGGAAGCAACCTAAGTGTCTACTGACAGATGAATGGATAAAGAAGATGTGGTACATATACACAATGGAATATTACTCAGCCATAAAAAAACAAACAAAATAATGCCATTTGCAGCAACATGGATGGACCTAGAGATTATCATACTAAGTGAAGCCAGACAGAGAAAGACAAATATCTTATGATATCACTTATATGTGGAATCTAAAAAAAGGGTACAGATGAACTTATCTACAGAACAGAAATAGAGTCACAGATGTAGAAAACAATCTTATGGTTACTGGGGAGAAACGGGGGGAGGAATAAATTGGAACACTGGGATTGAAATATACACACCACTGTATATAAAATAGATAGTTGATAAGAACCTACTGTAGAGCACAGGGAACTCTACTCAATACTCTGTAATGACCTATATGGGAAAAGGATCTAAAAAAGAGTGGATCTATGTATATGCATAACTGATTCACTTTGCTGTGCACCTGAAACTGACAACACTGTAAATCAACTATACTCCCATTAAAAAGAAATTTGCCATCGGATGCTGGGTCACCAGAGTCTGAACTCATGAAAGCCACCGAGAAGAAATCCAGGGATGAACAGCATTGATGGAGGCGTGCATAAACCCACTGCTACTCTATGTGTCCCACCTATTCCCTACGGTCCACTTCTAAGACAAAGGATGCGGGAAGACTCAATGTTACGTAAGCTCCAAAGCGTTTAACAAATGACAAAAGCCTGAAACTCCACAAAGGTAAGTCTCTCCCTTCTGACTCACAACCTGCACCACCTCCCTTCTGCATCTGAAAACTCTCTGTTGCTTTTCTTCAGTGTACATGTGGGAAGATTTCTTTCTTCCCCTCACCTCTTTCTGTACAGAGAAGGATATAAAAAGGTTGATTTTTTTTTCCACTACCATAATCAGATGCCCCAGGTTTTTTTTTTTCTGCCATGAATGCTTTCCTTGGCTATTTTCAGACCTCCTATTAAGAGCTAGTCTCTCATTCTGCCCTATTCCTCTTAACCCAATTAAACCCAATTAAAGCCTCTGCCTTGATGGTTCTACTTCCCCTACGTTTAATTATCCTTTAACTAGTCTGTTACTGCATGTTCTTTTCCACTGGCCCACCCCTGACGGTATCACGAAGAGGACGTGATACACACACGTATAAAACCTTGATGTTAAACTTTCATGTGGCAAATTCCCGAGTGGAAAGTTACCAACAGCCAGGGTGCCATTTGAAGACTAAAGTCCTCTGCAGCTTCAACTATTGGAGGAGCACAGGCTGATGCGTCAAAGAGGTTTTAAAACGACTACATGCAAAACAATCGGCCTCTGTTAAGAATGTCCTTTGAGTTAATTAGGTGATTAGGAAAACACTGAATTTATGGCAGCTCAGATAACTGCCTTCAATATGTATTAACAAATAAACTTCACGTGTGTACCTGTGTATGTGTGTACGTGTGTACGTGTGTGTGTGTGTGTGTACGTGTGTGTGTGTGTGGCTGCTTTCCCCGAGATTTTTACAGACTAGATTAAAATGAGAAGTCTCCTTCTGAGGAGGCCCATTTTGATGCTTAATTTTACTCACAAATTAAGAGCTTTTAAAAATATACTCAAGAACATCAGAAATTCATTACCTTTAAGGATATTCTAAGAGTAAAGTTAGGAAGCCCGAACTCTTCAAAACAGGTAAAGGAAAATCAGAAGAGGCAGGATGGAGACAGAGCCCTGCATCCAAGGAGAACCGTCTCCTGGAAAGAGGCTGGTTTTCCAGATCACAGGACGGGACCTCAAGGCAGGAGGGAACACAGATGTCTGTAACCGAAGACCAAGTACATAAGTTCTAGTGACATTCATCACTTAAGAGACTCAAGGATTAGATCATATCACAAAGCCAGCTCTAACTGTCAGCACTGCACGGATTTCGTGAGTGGGCTTCTCCTGGGATAAAAGGGACTTTTCAAAAATAAACACTTCGGGGATTTCCCTGGCGGTCTAGTGGTTAAGAAAGACTGCGCTCCCAATGCAGGGGGCAAGGGTTCGTTGGATCCCTGGTCGGGGAACTAAGATCCCGCATGCCACGTGCTGCAGCCAAAAAATAAAATAAAATAAAAAATAAACACTTTGGTGAGCCCCTGGCTTCTCAGCTAATAATACAGAGACCTACACCCCACCTGATATTTATCGCGTATAAAGTGCATCGAAGAAATGTAGGCTATACTAGCTGCGAAAGATAAAGCGTGCTATTCAAAATGGCCAGGGCTCACTGGTAGAAAATACTCCTCACTGTAGCAGCTCGGGTAAGGCCAGATTATACTGAAAGGAATTCTGGCTTCCACGCAAGCATGCTCGACCACTGAACACATTTCTAGGGCCAGCAATGATGTCCCTCACGCCCGAGTGAAAGGGCCTCGTGGAATCAGACCAGCGCAACCCAAGGAGCTCCTCCAAGGAGCCACTTAGGATGACCGACTGGCCGGGAAACACGAACTGAGATAATTGTATTTAATTCAACTTCATGCGCCATTCCAGAAACAGGAAAAAGTGGAACAATTAAATCGCAACGGTGCCATTTGAACCAGCCCAGTGGGCTTCCTGTAGGACAGACAAAGTGCTCCACAACGAGAACATTCTATGACTTCGGTTTAAAAAAAAAAAAAAAAAGAAAACAACCAGAGAAATGAAAGGCTTTTTGAGAGAAGCATTAGGTCATTTTTCAGCAATGACTGCCTTTCTATAAAGAACACATCCGATAATAAGGGATAAAAAACAACTGAGTAATGAAGTTTGCTCAGGTTATATCCTCATTTTATCCTTTAAGGGAAAGAGCCTTACCTCGGTGAAGGGAACCGTGGATGTGATTTTTAAAGAGGCAGGAATCTGTGTGACTGTAGGTCCCTGGTTCTCAAAGCTGGCTGTTTATTAGAATCCTCCGGGAGAAGTGAAAAATGCCACCACTCAGGCTGCACTCCAGACCCACTCTGTCAGCATCTCTGGGCTGGGGGCGGGTCGAGGCACAGGTGTTGGCATTTATCAAATCCTCCAGCTGATTCTAATGGGTCGCCCGATTGGCCAAATGATGCTTTAAAAAAGGGTATCCACCTACACACCCTGGGAAATTTGGGTCTTGTTTTATTTTATTTTTCCTTTAGAAAAATTTCCTTTCAACAAAGAGACTGGTATGCTGTCTTCAAAGCCAAACTATAAGTATTATTTCAGCAGCAACAAAAACATCAAAGAGCAAATTCCTCCCCCAAGGTCCACCCCCTCCCCCATCATCATGGCTACCTCAGGAGGGGAAAGATTTTCAGGTGTCTCAGCTTTACTTCTTAAAATATGCTCCATCCTAGTTCTAAACAGTTTGCTCCTTTTTCTTGACAAGTCTTTTTTAGATCCTACCTAGAGATGATCCATCCTATTTGCCTCTAAATTTCCCAATACAGTTCCAACACTTTTGCTTATCTCATTTTCTAGTACAAACATCATTGTAACCGTGCAATTAATGGTCACTCTTGAACCGAGCTCTGTACTCGGACAGAATCTTCTTTTTTGAATCACCTGTTTTAACTGGAGACAATAACAGCCTCAGTTTCACTTTCATACTTTCTGGGAATCTACTGTCCATTTTTCTAAACGCTCCCACAGAACGCACGCTCATCTCAAGGACTGTCTCCACGGGATCAAATGCTTCATTTCCTTTTCGTTTATCTTTTTTCCTAGATGTCTCTCGGGAGCATCCTTTTGTGTCCCAGTCTCCGCCCGGAATGCACTGGGGACTCAACTCCTCTGGCTATTCTCTGTGAAGTCCATTGTTTCTTGGAAACCATTTCCATCCATTATGTATTCTGCTATTTGAAGGAACACATTATCGCACGGCCTTCTGAGAAAAAAGGCATGAAAAGTCGATCTTTGGAGACCAAGCACGAGTTCAAATTCTAGACTCTGACCTCACATGGATGGTTCGGTTCAGAGTGGAGTTCTAGGTGGGTAATCAGTTCTATCTAGGGTTGTGGAAGTTTCTGTCGTTGAATCTTTGGGAAAGACTTTGAAGGGCCTGTGGCATTCTAACTAGTGATTATTCGGGTTTTTTTCTCTTTTTCTACTTGCCCTTCCAACGGCTCTGAGGATCCCAGGCTCTTAGGATCTTCTCTGTGTAGCAGCTGTTCTGAAATTTCACAGCAGTGTGCTTCGGGCGTGAATTTTCATTTCATTCTCACGCTGGGCATCCAATGTGCCATGTAAGTGTGAAAGCTTAGATCATTCAAGGATGGGGGTAAAATGAAAATTATTTATAAGTCTTTTCTGCCCCTTTTATTCTTTGTCACCCTCTGCTGGAACCACTGTTCGGGTGATGAATTCCTAGATTGAGACTTAATTTTCTTTCTTTCCTTTTTTTCCCATCAGGTTTTATCCATAGGAAATATCTTCATATGTACGTCTGGATCCATTTTTTTTAAAATTTGGCTATTATGTTACTTTTTCATAGGATTCCCACTTGTTTAAAGGATTGGTATTTTAGCATATCTCCCACAAGTTATAGATGAGAGGGTTTTTTTTCTTTTTTTCACGTTTCTAGTTGCTGCTGTGTATGTTTCCTCCAGATAACATTTTTCCATTTTTCATTTTTTTTTAAGACTCCCTTATTGGAAGCTACCCTAAAATATCTAGGACGTAAGGCTATCTTTTCTCATTGACGAATAAGCTCTGTGTCAGTAGGCTGTGGTCCTCAGCAGGTGGACTTCTACACAGTGAGAAAGCAAGTTACTCAAATGGCTTTCAAATGCTATTTATGGAATTCTTTTCACCGCTCACTCAGTTTCCCCATAAAAAGGTGCCTCTCATACGTGTTTGGACAAGTCTAGTGGCTTTCAACTTGGGAGGGAAGTAGGGTGCAGTAGGATACCACTTGCCACTGGGATGCAGAATGTATGTAATTCCCTAATTGTTCTGTCTGGAGACTGAGTCCTCACTCCACTAATTCTGAAGTCCCTGGGTCCTTCTCTCTTGCATTCAACTCCTCCAAATAAACATCTTCTATGTCCTTGGCAGTAGGGGGGAAAACAGTACTTTGCCACATGGATGGAAACCTCTGGTCTAACAGAACATCAACTGAGCTTAGAGTTTTAAAAGAGGTTAAAAAATGCTTATGTTCAATCTAACTTGGATTTAAAAAAATACGTGTGTTCAATCCAAATTCTGTACCATCCAAGGAAGTCATTTATTTTTCTTACTCTGAGAAAAATGCCACTAGACAAGGACCTGGATTTAATATAAACGGCATATAAATGGCAGGGTGGCATTAAAATTAGGTAGTATTAACAAACTAGTGAATACAACAGAAAGGAAGCAGACTCACAGATATAGAGAATAACCTAGTGGTTCCCAGTGGGGAGAGGGGAGGTGGGAGGGGAGATACGGGAGGAGGGCGGTAAGAGGAACAAACTCTTAGGTATAAAATAAGCTCCAAGGATATATTGCACAACACGTGGAATATACCCTAAGTTTTGTAATAACTATAAATGGAGTATAACCTTGAAAATTGTGAATCATTATGTTGTACACCTGTAACTTATATAATATTGTACAGCAACTATACTTCAGTAAAAAACAAATTAGGTGGTATTACACCACCTTCAAGTAGGGAGAATGCACTCCATGAAATAGAATTCATTACATTGAATTAAATGCTTTCCAAAGTCATTGAATAAATAGCTTGATGTCATGTTTTTCATGTACATATCAAATCCTAAAGCATTTAATTTCTTTTCTTCATTTTTATCTGGCAAAGATGCCTCTAAGAAAAAAGAAAAAAAAAAAAGGGAATTCCCTGGCAGTCCAGTGGTTAAGACTCCGTGCTTTCACTGCAGGGGACGCAGGTTTGACCCCTGGTCTGGGAACTAAGATCCCACGTGCCGCATGGCCAAACAAAATTTTAAAAAGGATTAAAACAATTTTTAAATAAGTAAGAAATAGGACATCTGCAGAAACATGGATGGACCTAGAGATGGTCATACTGAGTGAAGTAAGTCAGCCAGAGAAAGACAAATAACATATGATATCACTTATATATGGAATCTAAAAAAAAAGGGTACAAATGAATGCACTTATTTACAAAACAGAAATAGAGTCACAGATGTAGAACACAAACTTATGGTTACCAAAGGAGGGGGAGGGATAAATCGGGAGATCGGGATGGACATACACACTACTATATATAAAATAGATAACTAGTAAGGACCTACTGTAGAGCACAGGGAGCTCTACTCAATACTGCAATGGCCTATATGGGAAAATAATTAAAAAAAAATAAAAGAATGGATATATGTACATGTAACTGAATCACTTTGCTGTATACCTGATATTAACCAAACATTGTAAATCAACTATACTCTGATAAAAATATGTTTTTTAAATGGGGAAAATAAAACCAACCTCAAAAGAAGTAAGAAATAGGACTAAAAGTGAAAATTTACACAGAAAAATTATCTGGAAGCAGGAATGAGGGTAGGTATATTAGATGCTCATCAAAATACATTTGGCAACATTGAGCTCTGACGTTTCCTCAGTGAATTTCCTCACGTTCCGCCATCTTTGTCATCCAATCAATTCAAGATCACAAGCTGTATCTTCTCCTGTTCATTTTACTTCTAAAGGTTCGTAATGGCCATGAGTGTTTGCACTCAGCCCAGCGGTCTTTAATCAAAATTGAGTCAGCATAAACATAGAGAACAGATTTGTGGTTGCCAAGGGGTGGGGGGAGGGGGAGGGAAGGATTGGGAGTTTGGGGTGAGCAGATGCAAACTAGTATATATAGGATGGATACACAACAAGGTCCTACTGTAGAGCACAGGGAACCATATCCAATCTCCTGGGATAAACCATCATGGAAAATAATATGAAAAAGAATATATATGTGTATAACTGAGTCACTTTGCTGGACAGCAGAGATTGGCCCAACGCTGTAAATCAACTATACTTCCATAAATTTTTTTTTTTAAATTGAGTCAGAACCTCATTTGTATCTCTAGAAAATACAATATTCAGGGACTTCCCTGGTGGCGCAGTGGTTAAGAATCCACCTGCCAGTGCATGGGACACGGGTTTGAGTCCTGGTCCGGGAAGATCCCACACGCCACGGAGCAACTAAGCCCGTGAACCACAACTACTGAGCCTGTGCTCTAGAGCCCATGCGCCACAACTACTGAGCCCGTGTGCCACAGCTACTGAAGCCTGCAAGTCTAGAGCCCGTGCTCCGCAACAAGAGAAGCCACTGCGACGAGAAGCCCGCGCACCGCAACGCAGAGTAACCCCCGCTCGCCACAGCTAGAGAAAGCCCGCGTGCAGCAACAAAGACCCAACGCAGCCAAAAATAAATAAATAAATTTATATATTAAAAAAAAAAAAGGCAGTTGGAATAGGTGCCAGCACAGAGGAAGAGCTATGTAATTGTTAGCCTCTGCTATGACTGGTAACCCAAAGAGAGAGGGCCAAATTCAGGAGGCAGGATGCTAGGGTGGCAAAGCCCAAGGGGAAATGATGATATGGGGGCAAACACTTACTTAAGTAAATATGATTCAGTTAAATAAATACCCTATTTGGAACCACCCTGCAGTGCTGGTGGGAATGTAAGTTGGTGCAGCCACTATGGAGAGCAGTATGGAGGCTCCTCAGGAAACTAAAAATAGAGCTACCAGATGATCCAGCAATCCCACTCCTGGGCATATATCCAGACAAAACTCTAATTCAAAAGGATATATACACCCCAATGTTTATAGCAGCACTATTCACAATAGCCAAGACATGGAAACAACCTAAATGTCCACTGACAGATGAATGGATAAAGAAGATGCGGTACAAATATACAATGGAATATTACTCAGCCACGAAAAGGAATGAAATAATGCCATTTACAGCAACATGGATGGACCTAGAGATCATCAATACTAAGTGAAGCAAGTCAGACATAGAAAAACAAATACCATATGACATTGCTTATATGTGGGATCTAAAATACAACACAAACGAACCTACCTATGAAACAGAAACAGACTCATGGACATAGAGAACAGACTTGTGGTTGCCAAGGGGGAGGGGCGTGGGAGCAGGATAGACTGGGAGTCTGGGGTTAGCAGATGCAAACTGGTATATATAGGAAGGATAAACAACAAGGTCCTACTGTAGAGCACAGGGAACCATATTCAACATCCTGTGATAAACCATAATAGAAAAGAATATAAAAAAGAATGTATGTAAATGTATAACAGAATCACTTTGCTGTATAGCAGTAGTTAACACAACATTGTAATTCAACTATACTTCAATAAAAATAAATTAAAAAGATAATACTCTGTTTATCATCATTTTTGATGACACAAGCATAATACGTTGATGTGTGGTCAAGATCTATGAATAATATGTGACATAACTTAGCGTGATTAAATGTGATCACGTTTACCGACTGAGTTCTGATACTTGACTAAGTATCACAACATGTTTTACTGTGAATACAGGTGGATTCCTATCTGCATTAATATACTGATTTTGCCACTCTCAACTCCCTGTGGGAAGGCACCATCTCCTAGGATCCTTCTGTACACAATGGAGAAGATAATCACCGGAAATGAGCCCACGGTGACTTTTTTCCAGCAACCATTTCAAGCCCTTACACCTCAGGATGTACTCGTGGAAAATGGACAAGATATGCCATCCTAACCTGTTGCTAGAACCCAATAAAACCATGACTATGGAGGCAAGTTTGAGAAGTGTCAAGCAACACGTGCATGCAAAATTATTCTAGTGGGCACTGACTCATTTATTTGAAATAGAGTATTGCAACGTAGTGGTGGCCACCATCAGAACCGTGGTGCACATGATTCCCCCATCATGCTTGGAGTCCAAAAGAGCTGGGAAGAAAACACTCCTTCGATGACTTTTTCTAAAAAAAGGGTAAAATATAGAAATGCTAAGCATATATTCATCTTTGTAGCTGTGTGGTGCGGTGGTGTGTGCGCGCACACCACGCACACGTGTGCTAAAATAGTTTACTAACTCAGGTAAAACAGAGGAAACCTAAATTCCATGGGACTCTGGCAACGACAGAACGTCAACTCAATCTTTTGAAGTCCTGAGCTAAGAAAGCTCCCACAGACTAATAACTAAAAGACACCAAACCACTGATTATAGCATGACAAGGGAAAAAGGCAGATTTTGTTCACCAAGGTTACGAAACATTAATAAACTCAAGCGTAATGGATAAGGCTTCAGGTCATGTCATCTTACCATCAAGGTCATTCCAGACACATGGGACTGGAGTATCCTAAATGTCAACCATCTCCTGTGAGTGTCAAGGGCTCAAAGTAACTCACTTTTTAAAACCATGATAGTAGGCTAAAATTTAGAATGTTGCTACTTGCATAAATTTTGTGGCATTCCAATACGAGGAGAGCAATCTCGTGGTGTGCATGAGGGGCACCTTGGTCTGATAAGTGGATGAGGGTGCTCTGACTGTAATGTCCCAATGCGATCAGTGCTGGGTTCACACCCTATTACACGGCTGTCACTGATGGCAGGTTTATCCATCATGACCACTGGGCACTTGAAACCCGACCTCTCAGATCCGTCAGCTGGAGGGAGCAACTACGTCTCTCTCAGGACTAAAAAGCAATTGCAAATCACAGAGATGCGAGCAAAGCTCCGGTTCATGTCGTGGGCAGAAAAGAAGACGGAGAAAGAGGTGGCTTGTTCTTGCCGTACAGGGTTGAGATGCGGTCTCCCTTTGATCCTTTCTTCCTTCCCAGAGACATTTCCTTACTACTCCCTGTCATCTAATCGTTACCAGGCTGAAGGCAGCTACCTTTTTTTAAAAAAAAATAAATGTATTTATTTAATTTATTTATTTTTGGCTGCGTTGCGTCTTCGTTGCTGCACGCGGGCTTTCTCTAGTTGCGGCGAGCGGGGGCTACTCTTCATTGCGGTGCACGGGCTTCTCATTGCGGTGGCTTCTCCTGTTGCGGAGCACGGGCTCTAGGCACGCGGGCTTCAGTAGTTGTGGCTCGCAGGCTCTAGAGCGCAGGCTCAGTAGTCGTGGCGCACGGACTTAGCTGCTCTGCGGCATGTGGGATCTTCCCGGATCAGGGCTTGAACCCATGTCCCCTGCACTGGCAGGCGGATTCTCAACCACTGCACCACCAGGGAAGCCCGGCAGCTACCTTTTTAAGAGTACATAGGAAATGACTGATAAGTTAATGTCCAGACACTAAGAGCCCTTCAAGTTTTAAGTAAATTTAGCTCCTTTTGTCTTAGAAAATTAAATGTGTAGCTTTAATTCCAATCCTGGCTCCACCACTGTGTGCTGTGTGCCCTTGGGCAAGTTGATTAACGTCTCTGGGCCTCAACTCCCTTATCTGTAAAATGGGAATAATAATAATAATAATACGTAGCTCAAAAAAAAATGTGTACCTTTAGGAAATAAGTTCAGTTTAGAAATTAAAACAAGAGCCCTTCGAGAGAACAAAAGGACTAATTGAATTTCCACATGGGAGAGGCCTCAACTAAACCTTCCTTTATAAAACTACACCAGGGACTTCCCAAGTAGCGCAGCGGTTAAAAATCTGCCTGCCAATGCAGGGGACACGGGTTCGAGCCCTGGTCCGGGAAGATCCCACATGCCACGGAGCAAGTAAGCCCGTGCGCCACAGCTACTGAGCCTGCGCTCTAGAGCCCACGAGCCACAACTACTGAGCCCGTGTGCCACAACCACTGAAGCCCGCGTGCCTAGAACCCACGCTCCGCAACAAGAGAAGCCACCGCTCACAGCAACTAGAGAAAGCCCGCGTGCAGCAATGAAGACCCGACGCAGCCAAAAATAATAATAATAATAAATAAGTTTATAAACAAACAAAAAACTACACCAGGATACAAATTAAGATGAACGTGTTCCAATGTAATGTGTCCGTTTATTATCATTAACATCGGACGTGTCTGTTTACTATTTATAAAAAGAAGGTTAGCAGCAGAACTGGGTTAAGAAAAAAAATCTTTGCCTAGGCCATTCCTCAAAAAAGTTAGTGCTCATAGCTGCAATAACTCCAGTTAAGCAATTCTCCACATGACCTTCAGAAGGTCTAAATTGCTGACAGCATTTTTTTTTTTTAAAGTTCACTTTCATCTCTCGATGGTATTTTGAAAATATTACTCTTTAGTATCTTCCCTGGAGCAGAGTCCTATCTGCAAGCACAAGGTTATCCGTTCATTTCCACCACCCTGGCCGACATTTTTCTTTAAGTAAAGTGAAGGCAAAGCATTCTTGGAGGAAATCACTATTGCATTGGGAGACACCAATATTTTGCCTAATTCCCTTGGCGTGACAGCAACAATCATTCTCTGTGCTCAGGACGGGACATAATTCTCACCTCCCTTGGGCATCGACAGCGCTCAGGAATATGAGGACCAACACGTGCAGAATGAGGCGCGCTCAGGTCATCCGGAACCCGCCCTCTTCTGACAACTCCGCACAGACTCCGCTCAGTTTTAGCAGGAGGCACAAAGAACTCTCTAGAGGATCGTGACTTCTTCAATAATCTGTTATAATTTACACAGATACACGTACTACGGAAATAATACAAACACATAAAACTACAAGAGACTGAGGGCAGCGCAATGAGATTACCTCTAAACACAGTCTTCGTCGCTACTAGTTTATCATGACATTAATTTGATCAATAATTTTTCACTGTGTAGGGGACACTGTGTCAGATGAGGTGAGGGTTACAGCAATATAAAATATTTCCAATACTTAGATTTTGAGTCTAGGAGAGAAGTGAGACATTAAAGAGGCAGGGGGACCCCATTATCACGGAGATGCTCTCTTCAGTAATGGATTTTAGGGGAGGAGCGAGGCTTCCCTGAGAAGTGATGTCCAGGTGCAAATGGAATCAGAAGGTTGAAATGAATTTTTCCAGCTACAAGAATGGTCAGCTGAGGGAGGAAAGGGGGGGGGGCATCCCTGCAAGAGACATGGAGGTCTGAAATGGAACAGGGCTGGGTCTGGAAGGTTCTGAATGGTATGACATGCCTGGGACAGAGTGTATGTGGAGGGATGTCAGAGATGGGGTAGAGAGGGGAGCCTGAGGTCAAAGGCCCCCAGTCTTTGTTCACACACGTGAGGCTCTCGTACACACAGCCTCCATCAAGGGCAGAGGGCGAGATTCCAAAGGGACAGGAGCAAAGAAGAAGGAAGGGGCGTAGGGAAGAAAGGAAGTGAAGAGGATGCTAGCAAGGGGGGAAAACGAGAAACAAGAATGTTGTCAAAGATGTGGAGGAGAGGGGACTTCCCCAGCGGTCCAGTGGTTAGGACTCCGAGCTTCCACTGCAGGGGGCGCTGTAGGTTCGATCCCTGCTCGGGGAGTTAAGATGCCGCATGTCGCATGGCACAGCCAAAAAAAAAAAAAAAAAAGAGAGAGAGAGAGATGGAGGAGAGAGCATGCCAGTGAAGGAGATGGATGGTGTAGAGGTCCCTGAAGGTGACAGGTGAGACGTATCTCCTGGCACTCACAGGATCATAGCCTTCTAAGTGTGGCGGGTGGAACAATGCCCTCCAAAGTCAACTGCTTCTGACTTCCCAGAATCCCTGAGAACATGCAACCTTCCCTGGCAGAGAACTTTACATGGACTGTGCAGATGGGATTAAATTAAGGGTCTTGAGATGGGGAGATGCCCCCGGGTTATCCGCGCAAGCCCAGTGAATTACAAGGTCCTTCAGAGGAGGGGGCAGGGGGCAGAGTCAGAGAAGGAGATGTGAGAACTGAAGCAGAGAGAGGTGGTGATGGGATGTGGGACCATGAACCAAGGTACGCTACAAATGAGAGAAGGCAACACAATGGATCCTCCCCTACACCTTCCAGAAGGAACCAACCCTGCTGACACTGGTCTTTGCCCCAGACATCTGACCTCCAGAACTGAATTTGTTAATAATGTGTCCTGTGTGTCAAACCATTAAGTTTGAGATCACCAGTTACAGTGGCAGTAGGAAATCAATAGATTGCAAACAGAGTGGAAAGTGAGGAAAATGCATTTTGACTTCTTCGTCCTTCAAGAAGACTGGCTGAGAAAAATACAGCAGATGTAGCGGTGAGGCTTCAGGAGGGTGGCCTTTCAGATATGAAAGACTGACACCGCATCTCCCAATAGAGGGGCCCTTAGAAAGAACTTGATCAGAAAGATTCTCAACCGGCAGCTAGCGGAAAACATTTCTGAGAAAGTCTACACCACCAGAGCTTTACAGTGGTCTCCCTAAGTCCTGAAACATCACATCATTTTGATGTTTCTTTCCAAAGCAGTTTAGCCATTTCAACATGAAAAAGAATGATTCCAATTTATCCCGAAGATAGAAGATCAATTCATTGATCTTCAGCTGTGCAGACACAAGACGGCGCCACTGTGGAAAATGACTTCCACTGCTGTCTCTGTACTTTGAAAGGCAATGCAATGAAATGGACTTTATCCTCAAATCACTTCAATTCTGGTCAGATATCCCTGGATCCTCGCTCATCCTGTGCTACTTCACTCCCTTCAAACAAAATTTTAAATGGTTCACGTCACATCATTTCAGAGACGGGTTCAAAGACTTGACCACTGAAATGGTAATGATTTAAAAACATCCGAGGAGATTAAGCTACAGGAAACAACGGTCAATACTGGGACTGGTTTCAGTAAAATGCTCCAACGACAATCTGACATTTCCAAGCATAAAATAACAAATGACCATGACTCCACGTTCAGCCTCAATCTACCCTCATTCATGGCTTTTTTGAGCAAGTACTTGGTTCAAATATTTTAAAAATAGAACTCACAATATCAAAAGAATTAAATTAGTTGAGATTTTTAATTAACTATGGATTATAAAAGACTCCATGTAAATACCAGCCGCAAAGGAGACCAAAGGACCACCTGTTAGGAAATTTAAACTCCGTAGCTGATGTATTTCCCAGTTTACCCTCATGATGAATCTGCAAGTTTGGGAAGCTGAGAAATTAATCAGGACACGTATCCAGGACGCAGAGTGCTCATCGGACACCATTTGCGTATTACCGTGCCAGATTTTGTTAACCTTCTTCCCAGAACGGCATCATTTGAACAAGCCAGTCAATTACCATTAAAAGGACAATTGAAAGACTAACCATTCCCCAAGGAAGGCTTATATTCTCTAAGTAATTGAGAAGAAAATATATCAGCTAAAAATCATAGTCTATTTCGAAGACTTAATTACAGATAAGTCAATGCTAGATAATTTATATTCTTCCATGCATATTAACCAGACCGGAACAGATAGCAGGAAAAAAAAAAAATCTCTAGAATCAACACTCCACTGCTTCCAAGTTATCACCCGTAGAAAAATGTCACGAGCCACGGCATATATTTTCTTCTCCACCCAGATCCACAAAATGCAAGGAGTGAAATAATACCGATTCATCCCTGGGTGAAAAGAAGATGTCTGGTTTCCTAAAGCATAACTAACATGGGCCGGAATGACTTTGTTTTCTCCATCTGATAGGAAAGGGTCTCAGAAGGATTTTCTGCACGATGGAAAAGAGCCTCATCCACTCAGAGGCTGGGCAGCTCCGGACCAATGTGCAGGGAAACGTCTTGCACAGGACAGGACCTTGTGTAGCTGGATAAAGCTGGCATGATGCAGGCTGAGGGCACAGGAGGGGGTAAGAGGACCAGTCCGAGGTCACTTGCCCACTTGCACTCCTCAGCCCGAGCTAGCCCTTATGGCTACTGGTTTCCAGGAAGCACCTGTCCCTGTTAAACTACAGTGTGAAGCATGCTGACCTGCATTTATCCAGTATTTACTGAGAACCTTCTACATGCCTTGTGCTGTGACAGGAACAAAGAAGACTGAATTTTCTCTACTTAAATTTCCAATCGCCTGCCAAGAAGGAGCCTGGGAAGGTTCACGTAAGGGAACGGGACCATGCCTCCAGTCCCATGAGCTAACAGTTCTCATGTAGATTATGTTACATGCTGCCTCACTGAAGTCCTACGTGTTCCATGTTCCCCAATGCCCCACATCATGCTTAAATAAATATGTAGGAACACAACGGAAAATCTTATATCAGCAGTCATCGTGGAAAGGGAAAAGAAGTAGGGCATATTAAAGGCGTGTGCTTAGGCAAACGATCCTTAATCATCTACAACAAAAATATACTGTGTTAATAGTTACTACAGGTCCACAGCACGCCCAAGTGTGTGACATTCAACTGCCTGCCAGAGAAAGACAAAACTATTCCATTCCCTCTTGATATTAATTACCCACTTCAAGGAAGCGTGCCGAGTCAGAATTACCTGGCTTGCCAATGCTCTCACACACACACACAGATGGAATCAGTGAACTCCCTGGTTTTAACGGTATGGAATGCACTTCATTAAAAAGTTGAGCAAGGGACTTCCCTGGTGGCACGGTGGTTAAGAATCCGCCTGCCAGTGCAGGGGACACGGGTTCGAGTCCTCGTCCGGGAAGATCCCACATGCCGCGGAGCATCTAAGCCCGTGTGCCGCAACTACTGAGCCTGTGCTCTAGAGCCCGCGCGTCACAACTACTGAGCCCACAAGCCACAACTACTGAAGCCTGCGCGCCTAGAGCCCGTGCTCCACGACAAGAGAAGCCACCGCAGTGAGAAGCCCGCACACCGCAACGAAGACCAAACACAGCCAAAAATAAATAAATAAAATAAATATTTATTAAAAAAAAAAAGTTGAGTGAAGCAAAATTTAAAAAATCACAATAATTGCTTGTGCTTAAGCAAGCATTCCCTTCCTCTAGATCACGAAACACATGAACAAAGGCATGGCAAAACCAGTCAAGATGGTTCCCCATGGTCAAGGGCCTAATTATGAACCTCAGCCTAAAGGATCGGAGAGCCATGCGAAGCTATCACTACAACAGCCAGAGGCGACCCACGCTAATCAGTGTGGCTGCGCCATGTACGCTTTCTTGTGGATGGCCCTGGGTTCTCCCCCTGGTGCATATACAGTCGGTTCACATGTACACTTCCAGGGAGCTCCCAGACCCCAGGGACGCATGTGTCCCAGATTCCCGCTTCCAAACACCTGCTGTACGAGATGGTAGCGGTGCATTCATAGAACTCCTAACATGAAAGCAGGTATCTACAGTATTGATAATTTGTTATATGTTAATATTTGTTAGCAATTTGCGGATCCAAAATAATCACCGTGAACTACCCTCCCGACTCCCCGGAGAATCCGATCGTGGCCTTGAGCACGGATCAGCAAACTCACTGTGAAGGGTCAAGGGACGTAAAGAGTCAAAAGTGATGGCCAGGCCGTCTCTACTGCAGCCATTCAATTCCGGCACTGTCGTATACGAGGCGCTACTCCTAAAAACGCAGTCACCCACAGGCCACAGCTGGCTCACCTTAGCCGAGGTCATGTTCCATGGTCACGTACTCAAGACTGAGTTTACTGATCGCCTCCAAAAGCCAAACAAAATTAGCTTATGCATAAAAAAAAAACTTATAGGGACTTCCCCGGCGGTCCAACGGTTAAGGCTCCACGCTTGCACTGCAGGGGGTGAGGGTTTGATCCCTAATTGGGCAACTAAGAACCAGCATGCCACATGGCATGGCCAAAAAAAAAAACAATTATAAATAGTATAAGATGATCTCTTTAATGATACATTTGCCCCTTTTTTCCAGTCTAACATATACCTTTTCAGCAGAAAGGAAGCATTAAACTAGGAAAAAAATAGGCAGTGTAGTATTGGTACGAGGTAATATTACGGGTTTGGATAATAGTTAAGAAGAAAAGGATCAAGGAGCCCCCAAATAATTTCTATTTATATTAGTTTATTGTTATATTTGTAAAATATTTATATTATACATAATTATATATTACCTATATTATATTTACATATATATATATTTTTTTTGCGGTACGCGGGCCTCTCACTGCTGTGGCCTCTCCCGTTGCGGAGCACAGGCTCCGGACGCGCAGGCTCAGCGGCCATGGCTCACGGGCCCAGCCGCTCCCCGGCACGTGGGATCTTCCCGGACCGGGGCACGATCCCGCGTCCCCTGCATCGGCAGGCGGACTCTCAACCACTGCACCACCAGGGAAGCCCTATACTATTTATTAACATTATTATTTTTAGCATTGTATTTAAGTCTATAACTCAGTTACTATACCAAATTGATTTACATAACTAATCTGTGTCCCTCGGAATCACAAAATGTTTTAATAAAAGATTCATTTGGACAATGTGTGTCCAGAACTAAGTAGCATATAAACAAACTACCTCAATGTTCGAATGTATTAGCCCCTAGCATAACCCTGAATGTCAGGATCTTCAATAGACTAGCAAATTCAGTCCAAACATCAAATGCCAAACATCCTAATTCTGGTTCATCCCTCGATCCCTTCACTTAGAAATGAAAATCATGGTTTCAGGAGTGCCTTGAAAGGCATTGTTCTTGGTTGTCAGTTTCAAACTGAACTAAGCCATCTTTGGGAAAAAATTAAGGAATGTCTAACATCAGTTACACCAATAGCATCCCCGATGACCACGAAAATCCATTGCAAAGCATTTCCTTTAACAGGGTTACAAAACCAGAAAGGGTTCAGTCAGCGGTGTATGCAGAATTAGATCCAACGGGCATACGTTGAAACGTTCAAGTATTCAGTAGGCTTAATGAATTCTTTCTGCTTCCTAGACAGATGTTTTTCTTCATTTATAACCAGAAATTCTCCATAGTGAAAAGGTTATAAATACATACATCTCTATTATTTAACCATGTCAGAAGCCTGACCATCGAAAACATGCTAATGAGCAGCAAACCTGGATAACAACAGAAGTGCCCTGATTCACAGGTCTTTGTGTTTCCCCACTGAACCCTGTACCCCTTGTAAATGACAATCAGTCCAGTTAAAGAGGCACAGAGGGCCAGAAAAAGAAACGAAACTGAGTTATTTGTAGTGAGGTGGATGGACCTAGAGTCTGTCATACAGAGTGAAGTAAGTCAGAAAGAGAAAGACAAATACCATATGCTGACACATATATATGGAATTTAAGAAAAAAAATGTCATGAAGAACCTAGGGGTAAGACGGGAATAAAGACGCAGACCTACTAGAGAATGGACTTGAGGATATGGGGGGGGGAAGGGTAAGCTGTAACAAAGTGAGAGAGAGGCATGGACATATATACACTACCAAACCTAAGGTAGATAGCTAGTGGGAAGCAGCCGCATAGCACAGGGAGATCAGCTCGGTGCTTTGTGACCACCTGGAGGGGTGGGAGGGCGATGCAAGAGGGAGGGGATATGGGGATAGATGTATACGTATAACTGATTCACTTTGTTATAAAGCAGAAACTAACACACCATTGTAAAGCAAGCATACTCCAATAAAGATGTAAAAAAAAAAAAAAAGAACCTGGGGTAAGACAGGAATAAAGACACAGACCTACTAGAGAAAGGACTTGAGGACATGGGGAGGGGGAAAATAAAAAAAATAAAGAGTCACAGAGATTTTAGTTGTCACTTGGGGTCTTGAGGTTTCTGGGAAAGGAAAACTCAAAATTCTGTCTTTAGTTTTTCAGCCAAGCCATCCTTAGGAGACAATACAGTTCCAACACAGCATCACCGCTCATGAAGCTCACCCCAGAACTGGCGCTCCAAAGGGCTGCCCTTACCAGAGACGCAGTCAGACTCTAGCAGAAACGCACAGCTGGATAAACACCCAGTGCTTTTAGATGCAGAGTATGGACACCAAGGGGGGGAAAGCGGGGAGGGGGGTGGTGGTGGGATGAATTGGGAGGTTGGGATTGACATATATACGCTAATATGTATAAAAGAGATAACTAATGAGAACCTGCTGTATAAAAACTAAATTAATAAGATAAAATAAAAAACCCAGTAAGGAGTCTTCCCCAGTTCATAAGTTCTCATTTCCTTCCCCCTGTGGTGTGCTTTATATCACGTTCCCTTCGGGTTTCATAATCCAAGCTGTCATGTTCGGAGCTGTGCTGTCTACAGCTCTGAGTCTGATGTCAGACACATTATGACCACTTCTCCTCAGAACCAGGATCGGCTGGTTACATTAAACTGACTGCTCCTTGCACGGCAGCTCCTGAAATGGTTACAATCGAGGCTGCATAGTAGGCTTGCTGTTCGAAAGGCTGGTGGTGCGACAAGGAAGACAAATACTTGTGCAACTTCAAGCCTTGGTTATACATTAATGCTCCTCCAGATTGAAAAAAGAAAATGACAGTGAAAAAACAAAAAGGGGGTTTCGAAATTCAGAAGACAAAGGGATTTACATAATGTGCTCTTACGGATTGTTGAACTGTATATCCTCATCTGTTTCATCTTCCAAATCTGCATGTTAACCACAGAAAGGGGGACAGTAGTAGTCTTTCTTTATTCATTACAAATTACCTTTGGGGAAAAAAAACCTAGCACTTTTTTAATAGCAGGAAATAGGAAAAGGAGTTTGGAGATCTAGTTTTTAGAAATAGGAGTTCAATGAAGGACGTGACCTTGACAATCTTTTAGAATCCAGGAAAGGTGCAGAAGTTTGTCACAGAGTAAGAATAGGGAAATCAGGTGGTTAACTGTAAAGAGATACTCAAAAGCCACTGGTGGTCTAAATTCCGAAAAATGTTTAGAAGTTACGGCACGCAAAATGGTAAGAAAGTAGGTAAACAGCCAGTATTTAATCCACGTAATCATGTAAACGGCCTCAGCAGGGCTTGAATTGACAGCTGAGCCATGAAAAGTCTCAACCATTTACTTGAAATATATTAAAACACATCCTTTCTGAAATTTAAATGGGGGGAAAGGGTCCCAATTTTGACTTGTAAAATATCTTCATTAACGTATGCTCACAAACACAGATCGTCAAAGTATTCTACCCATTTCCCCGTCCTTGGGCTGTGCTCTATTTCTGGCTTTCAGAGAAAGAGAAGGATCCCGTGGCCTCAGTGGGCCCACAGCCTGCATTAGAAGCACGTCTGATATTTTGGGTCGCCCTCTTCAGGGGCTACACACAAAAGCGATAAAATGAAATGCTGAGGCCATTTAAAGGCCCCAGTGGCTTGAGAGGCTTACTGTAGAAGAAAGTGGGTTTTCAGTGGCCAGTAGGGATGAGGGTGAATTTCAGAAGGAGGGCTGACTTTCTTGTCTCATCAATGAGATATACTCTGCACTGTGGCTATTTGGAGAAACAAATAATTCTTATTCTAAATTCACAAAGCATGCCAGTACGTATACTCCCAATGAGCTTGAAATCTCTGCTTTGTACTTCGATGAATTTCAAATAGATTATTTTTAAAAAGAGAACAGTTTTTACCACCAAAGTAATCTGAAAGCACGGCCAGGTTTGAATGAACCAGGCTGTAAACGCACCCACAAAATAAGCCAGCGGAGAGCAATGATTATGTTTTTCATACTTACCATGACATTGTCTTTCTAAGAAGATGCTTTTAAAAATGCCACCGTGGAAATCCACTTGATTTCTTTTCCATCTCAGCACATTTTTCCCTGTAAAAATAAAACAGAGAGAGAAAGACAGAGACAGAGAGAGAGACAGAGAGAGAGACAGAGAGAGAGAAATACACTCAGTTAAAGAGCTGGCGC
Source organism: Leucopleurus acutus (assembly GCF_964270905.1). NCBI lineage: Eukaryota > Metazoa > Chordata > Mammalia > Artiodactyla > Delphinidae > Leucopleurus > Leucopleurus acutus. Next base: position 3,925,262 of record NC_139148.1, read on the forward strand.
CATTGTTTCAAAACCCTTGTTACACTCCTTCTAAGCTTTCTTTTGGGTAATTACAAAAACTAGCTAGTAGTGTCATAAAGTAATTCTTAACTGATTCCCTAACAATTCAAGCAACTAGTCAAGAAAGGGCACCGACACAGTTATGGCAAACTGTAGATTCTATATCCAACCAGTTGAGTCCACAGGCAATTAGAGAATTCAGAATAAAGCGGGACAGCTGGAGGTCACCCATCTACGTCTCACCTGCTTTCACCTGGCCACCATGAAATTTTCGTCCAAGATGAATAATCAGTTTAGTCCATGTCTACGTTCGATGTAGTTTATTTAAATTAAGAATTTAAAATCTTTGCACAATTTAATTTGCGAAAGCCGCTCACTGTGTTAGATGTCGTTTGTTTGCAAGAACTGATCCTCAGCCTGCAGAGATTTTTTTTTTCCCCCTTACAGCAGTGGGTCAGATGGGCAAGATCCACGCTGCCTCGTTCTCTCGGCTCTCATCCGACAGAACGAGGCTCTAACTGACCAGTACTCATATTAGTACCAAGCACGTAAAGTCTTTGGGTTTCATGGCTAATGAGTCAGCCCATTATTAAGTTGTAGGAAGGTAGGGTCATAGTCTGATTATGGTTTTGATAGAACATGTAGTTACTATTTCATAAATACTGTGTTTCTTAAAATTTTTATTGGTGTGTATAGTTGCTTTACAATGTTGCATTAGTTTCTGCTGTACAGCAAAGTGAATCAGCTATACGTATACCTCTATGCCCTCTTTTTTAGATTTCCCTCCCATTTAGGTCACCACAGAGCACTGAGTAGAGTTCCCTGTGCTATACAGGAAATATTGTTGGTTAAAATACATTTGTGGAGATGACTTCATACGCACCCACAATCTTAATTGCATTCATTGTTCCTGACCCTTCTACAGCGGCGCAGGGTACGTAGCATAGCATGTATTTTGCATTTAGGAAAACTGATATTCAGACGTTAGCTCACACGATACGCTGAAGCCGTAAGGCAGAGTCAGACCTACGTCTATCCTGCGTTCAAAGACCACACGCTTTTCACAGAATCAAGCCGCCTCCTCGTCCAAATAGAATCGGAATTGTTATAGCAGGTAACATGTGTATGGTGGGTCAACCTTTAACATACCGTTTTATACGTGGACTCTCTACTTACTTATTGATTTATTTGGCTACACAGCATGGCTTGCGGGATCGTAGTTCCCGGACCAAGGATGGCACCCGGGGCCCCCAGCAGTGAAAGCGCTGAGTCCTAACCACTGGACCGCCAGGTAATTCCCATACAGACTCGTTTTAATCTTCTCAGTGAGCACAAGAGCGAGCGTTATCTCCATTGTTTTAAAAAAGCGAAATCCGGGAGGTATTAGCGAACTGGCCAAGATCACAGAGCTCTCAAGAGTGGGGTAGGGCTCAAAGCAGGTAGTTCGGCCATCAGCACATATCGTCTCAGGTGGAGCCACTAATATCCTTTCTCTTCCCCACGCTCAGTCCCCACTCTGTGGGAATCTACACCTGACGCAGTTTTCATCAGGGACAAAAAGGTTATTTGGTATCAGGACCGAAGACAGCCTCACTGCATGAGTGATGCATACAGCAAACACTCACGTAATATTAGCTATTCTAACACTGCATGATTAATATCCCAACTTCGAAATTGGCTCTGTTTCTGTTTCACTTCATCAGAGGTCATATTTGGTTCACACCCACAGGTAATTGTCAAATTCACAGCTGCAAAGTTAACTAGGTGTGTGTCAGGAGAGGTCTACAGAAATTAGCGAGTTATGTCTGGTAGATGACTCTTTTCTGCCTTGGGATAGTGTTGAGAAACATGTATTTGAATTATTATCTTAGGGTGAGTTCTCCTTTGCCTCTTGGCTTGCTGGATTTCGTGTATGTGTTTTTTTAGGTGCACAAGAGAGAGAAACCTTCAGTAACTAGTATGTGCATGAGTTTCCTTTTTTTTTTTTTTTTGCAAATCTGATACTGATGGAACAAAATATTCACATCCTGTAGGGTTTAATTCACATGTCAGGAATGATTCCATCCACCCTGCTTGCCCATCTCACCAACTCCACTTCTCTCACTGGGCCCTGGTCACTACCATCAACCCAGATTCCATAACCGAGCAGGACCCTAGGGGCCCTTCCTGGGACAGAGACCCCTCCCCCGCATCTCCTGCTGCAGCTCCTCTCTGAAGTGCCTAGTGTATCTCATGCCTATTTCCTGAGTTTTTTCAGATGCTAAAAACCACCACATGGAAGAAATTAACTATCTGATGACCACCAGCACACAGCCCCCAGACCAACCGGCGCCCCTGTGACACTGCCCTGTGACCTCATCATCAACCAGTCAGAGAACGGTGCATGAGCTGAACACGCACACCCCGGGATGCCCCTCCCTCACCGGGCCTTTAAAAATGCGTGGCTAAAAGTTGTGGGTTTTTTGGAGAGAAGCCACCTGGCTCCTTTCATGGCCCTGCAGTAAACCTCTGTCTGCTCCAAACTCCGAAGTTTCGGTTTGTTTGGCCTCACCGTGCACAGGGCAGACGAATCTGTGTTCGGTAACAATTCTACTATTTTTCCTGCTATGCAAGGCGAAATACATTCTAATTTTTTTATTATTATTATTATTTCTTCTCAAAGGATAGCCCCACATGTGTGAATTTACAACATAACATTCTCCCAGACGGCTTTTGGTAGCAGAAACCTCCAAACACCAAAGGGTCAGAGAAGGGCAATGACCATCTATTACGCCCGCCTGTTACGGCATTTTGCTGCTCATGACTCTGTTATCTAAGCAGAATGCTGATCGCTAACATTGACCTATGTTCAAGTAATCACGTGTTCATTTTTCTCATTTGTTTTCTGCTACATGATTCATGGCGGTCCATGAGGTAATAATAAGCTTTGCTGCATGTATCGGAAGCTAAGTTATAAGATAGAGTCGTGTGGCTAATAAGATATTTCAAAGGTTAAAGGCTCAGTTCTCTAGATTAAAACACTATTGATGTTACCAGTAAATCTGGGCTAGATGACCTACTACAGAAGTCCTGAAGACAGATAAATATGATGACAGATAGCTGATTATTCGGAACTTAATAAGAAATTACATTTTATGATTTGTCTTCATGTGAAACTACGCCTTACCGTATACAGACCATTTGTGAAGACTTACGCTATACTTAGTATGTTATCGACTCATCTATAAAAGCTTCTTGTAAAAACAAATATTGCCTGAGATGACTGATATTAAATACTCAAGGCAAACCAATATTTATGAGTTACCAATATATTAGCAAACATTACCATAAATATCTTATGTCATTTTATTGGAATTTTACCATACAGAGAATACACTAGTCAAAGCATACAGACCTTTGGCGGAATATCGGACGTAGAAGCTAAGAATGATCTATTCCACGCTACGACAATGTTTCAAAGAAGCCTCTCCGTATAAGTTCACCTTTACAACTAAAGACTTGGGGTTTCATAGAGACATTCACAGCCATTCCAATTCGCCCTGGGTAGGAGGTCAAACAAATACCTAGAACATAAGGTGAAAGTGTATAAATATTTTCATAAAGGAGGACACTGACGGAGTTAGGACTCTTCAATAGGTTACGGATATGATTTTATTCTCTGGTACCTAAATAATGTACAGTAAACTCTGTCTAGAAATCCTAAGATATTTCACTTCGCGAATGTGCGTTGAACACAGGCTGTGCGCAAGGTATGAGGATAGAAAAGAAATTCCAGAGATGAATGTGGCACAGTCCTTGTTCTCAAGGAGCTTGCGGTCTCCTGGCGGAAAACGTCATCAAGGCGAGGACTTAGATATAATTGCAGGAGCTCCCGTATCCAGAGATAAAGGAATAGAGAGGGCCACGCTCAGAAGAGGTAGCAGCTCTGGGAAACTCTTAGCATATGGCATGGAAGATGGCTTTGAAGGAGGAGAGAGAGGAGGCCCACGTTTGTCATGGGGAAAGAAGGAGATGGTAGCTACACTAGACTCTCCAGGGTCCTCACGAAGTCTGTGCCAGGATTACACCTAAGGGGTCCCAAGGTTTCGACAGCACTCATGACCAGGGTCTGCATCTAGCCCTGCACACACATACACAAAAACAGGAAAATCTAAACTTCTTTTTAAAACCTAAAGATATTTCAGAGGTATTTTAACTTAAAAAAAAAATAAAACTACTATCATTCATCATTTATTTAGTTGTCACAATGACCTGCTAAGTCTCTAAAAGAAAAATGGGAGAAATAAGTTTAATTTTGATAGACATTCATGAGTAGCTAAAAAAATAAAATAAAATGCACGCTCAGATGGGAAGAGGACTTATCGGTAGGTTTTTAGCAGGGTTGTCCTGGATATGTCTAGATGTATATATAAATGTTCCAATTAACATAAATCACTTGAACTTGCACCCAAATTTATCTAACCCAGACTTTATCTTTCTCTCAAACAGAACAATCTTCCAAACCACATTCATTTTTGAAAAGATGCATATTTAATAAAACATCTGTTTTCTGTCTTGGATTTGCTCCCAATTTTAAGCAATGCTCAAATTGTTTAATTTTTAGCATTAGGAAAATCCGGGGGGTGGAGAGAAACAGAGAAAAATTTTCCTGAGAAGTTAAAGTGAGTAACTGAAAATACAGATAATCAACTTTACACGGTTCTACTCCTCCCGAATCACCCCAGAATTCGGATGAACTCTCAAGAAATTCATTTCCTGTCCACGTTTCTAATTTTGATGCAAATCTTTACAACAAAATTAAAAAGTACTAATGTCATCATCCAGTGAACAGTGGAAACAAACAGCGCCACAGACTATATTTACAGCTTTCGTGTAAGACTTAAACTAGTCAAGGTCCAAAATCCTGAACATTCCTAAAATGTATGCCTCGAAATTTTCTAGGCATGGACTAGAATGGGAAACTTTTCTACGACACTGTCTTTAAAAGAAAAAAATACAGAAAAAAAATGTGTGCAAATTCTAGGGATGTGAATACTGGCAAAGATTTTAAAAGATAAATAGGCATTTAGAAACAAATCACGTACGTACGTTGAATGACCCATACGTTTCAGTAAATCATGCTAGCCTATAACCAACCTGAACCATCAAGGAAGAGCCCATCTTCCCGTAGATGAAAGACCAGCTCCTCTGACCACAAACTGATTCAATAATCAAAGGTGTTCTCTCAGTCTCTCTGACTTGGCTACATGTCTCAAAAAACTGTGATGCCTCGGGTGCTAACACTTGCTAACACGCAAGATTTGATATTCTCATTCCATCAATGAATATTTATAGAGTGCCTAACGACTACTCATTTCTTCAACAAATACCCAATGAATACCCCATCTAGGCTGGACTCATGAAACACACATTTTAAGGAAAAGCCGAAAAACATTTAAACACACACCACGCGTGGTCGAAAAGGAAAAATGCAGTCGAGTGTGGGTGAGCACAGAGAAGGAAGTAAACAGCAGATGAAATAGGAAAGGACAGAGCATGCAGCCCACTCGGAGTGGGAAGAGGGCAGGGGGAGTGGCACAGGCCGTGTCCTAATTTGCTTAGTTGGAAACCGCAAGACAACTGGTAGACCAGCAGCGCAGTCATCAGAGAACACTGCAGGGTGGCGCTTGCAGGTAGGTAGGAAGCCCATTCTGTGCAAAGCCAAACAGGTCACTGCAAGGAATCTGGAGTGAATGCGAAGCATAATACGAAGCCATTCCTTGTGAAATATTTTAGGCTGGCAAGGAGGAACATAAGGTCAAAGATAAATGACCTGAAAAGCCTGCCCCTAGTGGCTGTGTGCCTCTATTTTAAGGCACATTCGATGGTTCATTAACTTATTTTGCAAACACCTCTAGAGGTAGGTACTCTCGTATAACCCTCTTAACAGAGGAGAAAACAGAAACGTGAAAATATCAGCTACTGGAATTCACACAGCTAGGAAGTATCAGGTGGTCTGGCTCCTCTGGTGGGAACTGGTGAGTACCAGAGAGGACTGCCAATAATGCATGTCAAAGTGAGTGAGTGGAGGGCTTCCCAGATGGCGCGGTGGTTGAGAGTCCGCCTGCCGATGCAGGGGACACGGGTTCGTGCCCCGGTCCGGGAGGATCCCACATGCTGCAGAGCGGCTGGGCCCGTGAGCCATGGCCGCTGAGCCTGCGCATCCGGAGGCTGTGCTCCGCAACGGGAGAGGCCACAGCAGTGAGGGGCCCGCGTACCACAAAAAAAAAAAAAAAAAAAGTGACTGAGTGGAACAGAATCGTGGCCCCATGTGATAGACAAAGGGTGGTTATGTGTGAAATAGTGGAAAATATACATACAAGTCCTGCCCCCTGTTCTAGCACGGAGCTCCTAAGACCCTTGCAATTTCCCAAGTGACAAGAACACTAGCAGCATCTTTTGTTCTACTATTTGGTCTTTGCCTCTGGTTCCTGACTCAGAGCTCCTAAGTCCCTTGGAATTTCCTGGGCGACAGGAGTGTGTTTTGTTCTAATGAGATGACTCCTGGTGGGGTCCTGGGTGGCTTCAGGATGGGGGCTGAGCACCACAGAGTCCAAGCCATAGTGAGAAGCCTGGAACTTTCGGCCTCACCGTCCACACTCTGGACAGGGAGATGGGCTGCAGGCTGAGTCCATGATCGGTAAAGCCCACATGACGAAGCGTCCATGAAAATCCCCAGAGTTCAGGGAGCTTCCTAGTTGGGGAACACATCCCCACGCGGAGAGGCTGGTGCACCCCAACTCCGCGAGGACAGGAGCTCCTGCCGTCAGGCTCCTTCCACAGCTGGCTTTCTGGATCTCTTCATCTGGCCGTTCATCTGTATCCTGTGTCCTAGCCTTTATTATGAAATAACCGGGAAAGCGTTAAGGAAACGTTTCCCTGAGTGCCATGAACTGTTCCAGCGAATGATGGAATCCAAGGAGGAAGTTATGAGACTCTCCGATGTATAGCCAAGTGAGAGGAAGTTGTGGGTAAGCTGGGGACCCACTGCCTGCACTTGGCTTCTGAAGTGTGGGTAGCGGGGGGCCATCCTGTGAGTCCTTAATCTGTGGAGTCTGTACGAACTTCATATTAGTGTCAGACTGAACTGAATCACAGGACACCCAGCTGGTGTCACAGAGAATAGCTTGGTGTGCGGGGACCCGTGGGGGAGGGGGGAACACCACACACATCTGTTGTCAGAAGTACTGTCGACTCTGTGAGTAAAAGAATCTCAGGAGAGTTTTTCCCAAGCAGTATGGGAGAGGGGAATACAAGAGCAAAAGGTAGAGGCGTGGCGGTCTCCGGGGTGGAAGGCACTGTTAACCAGGAGTAGGTACCAACCTATGCGGGATGGTCTGGAAGCTGGAACTTAAGGAGCAACGTGAACTGAAGAACTCAGAAAAGCTAAGTAAAGGAATGGAGAGGCAGGAGAAGAAAGCCAGAGAGGAGAGTTTTGCAATGCAAGGAAGGATGAAGTCCCTTAGCGGAGGGTCAATGAACACGCCAGAGGCTACAGAGAAACTCCAAGGAGGAAGAGGGCTTTGTTGAGTGGTCAGCCCCTCCAGAGGGCAACTGATGGGGTCCAGGTGTGCTGTCTGAAAAGAAAGCAGAAGGGATGTGAGGGTAAATAAAGAAATGTTTCTTCTTAAGAGTCCCTTCAGGGCGTATGTGTCAGGGCACCAACAGGATTTTGGAAAGACGATTAGAGCCGCTGAGAAGGTCTTGATAATGAAAATGTCAGACCAGTTTCAAAAGGAAAAGACTATCAAGAGAATAGGTAGGATTAGGGACTTTCCTGGGGGTCCAGTGGTTGACTCTGCACTTCCACTGCAGGGGGCGTGGGTTCGATCCCCGGTCAGGGAACTAAGATCCCATGTGCCGCAGAGCGTGGCCAAAAAAAAAAAAAAGAAAAAGAAAAAGAGAGAGGGAGAGAATAGGTAGGATTAAAAAATGATCATCTGGGACTTCCCTGGTGGCAGAGTGGTTAAGAATCCGCCTGCCAATGCATGGGACACGGGTTCGAGCCCTGGTCCGGGAAGATCCCACATGGCCCGGAGCAACTAAGCCCGTGAGCCACAACTACTGAGCCTGCGCTCTAGAGCCTGTAAGCTACAACGACTGAGCCCGTGCACCTAGAGCCCGTGCTCCGCAACAAGAGAAGCCACTGCAATGAGAAGCCCGCGCACCGCAACGAACAGTAGCCCCCGCTCGCTGCAACTAGAGAAAGCCCGCGTGCAGCAACGAAGACCCAACACAGCCAAAAATAAATAAATAAATTTATTTAAAATAAATAAATAATGATTATCTTTTACAGTCTATCCATTTCATTCTAATCACCAAAAAACAGCACGTTCCCCATCAGTGTCATCGACGTGAGGATATTGCATCTGACAACGATGAGCTCCTCCTTGGCTTCGAGCCTTCTCTCTTCCCTTTGTTAAAGTACCTAAAATATCACCCCAACTTCCGACAGTTACTTCCTTGGCTTGTTCTCTGTCCAACAGGAGGCCAGGTCCCGCCAATACCATATTCCCAGCGCCTCTGGGGAATGTGAAAGCTTCTCCGTTTCCGCAGTCTCTGCCATCATTCCATCTTAATGTACATTATTAGCCTGATGTCTTCAATGTCTACCTACATTGCTACCTGCCTCAATCATATTCACCAGCACCAAGGTGGCGTTCCATAAATGATTCCACGCTGCTGAAGCCCTGACAGGGCTCTCCACAGCCTACAGAAGAACATCCATTGGCTTGACCATTGGGTTCCACCACCTACAATGCTCTGATTTCAGTTTAATTGTCTGTACCCAACAACAGGCACTTGAAAGCGCGCTCAGCCCATCCCTGCACTCAACACTTGCTGCATCCACGTGTTCACCCACTGTCCCCTCTGCCCTTCTGAAAAACTCCTCTCCATCCTCTGAGATGCAGCTCACAAGCTGTCTCCTTTGGAAAAGCTTTGGTGCTAGCCTACCTCCCAAGGTGTATCAACACCCTCCCGTTGACCCCTTCCCCAATGTACCTGGTCTGGACTGTGTGACCGGTAGCATGCGGCAGAAGTGATAGTGTGTCTCTTCCAAGGCCAAGGTATCAAAGACTACGGCGGGTCCTAGGATTCCTCTCAGCCACTCCGTCTTACCCTCCCTTCTCTCACTGCCCCGAAAGCCACTGCCAATGCCGTGTGAGCAGCCCTAAGGTGAGGTCCACAGGACAGCTAACTGAAGCCCTCTGCTGATGGTCACACACGTGAGGCTCTCTTATGCCTTCAAAGAACTGCATCCCTGGTCCACAAGTGGACGGCAGCATCCTGAGAGGCCCTGCATCAGAACCACCCAGCTATGAAGCTCTTGAATCCCTGACTTACAGAAAATGTACGAGATAAGAAATACAGGCAGTTTGGGGTCATTCTTTAAGCGGCCATTGGCAAATACGGAACTGTCCTACGTGACACCAGTTTCCTAGTGGAAGATAAGATTCTATACTCCCAAGGTCTGTGTGTTTCCCTTCTCACGGCATGTAGGATGTGCCTGCCTTGTGGTGTAGGTGTTTTCAAGGATTATTTCGTCTTCTCTACTAAGAATGTGATCTCGCTGGGATCAGGTCAGGGGTTGAATTGTATCAGTGTTTCTATGTTCTCTGGTATCTAGCACAGTGACCTTCTCCAAATAAGATGTGAACACATGGCTATCAGATGAATGAATGGATGGATGAATGAATGGTGAGAAATGAAAGGTGAGAAACTCTATTCAGTTTCTCACTCTCTGAAGGAGGAATAGCTCCACACAGCCCAGAATGACCAGAACTTTAAGACAGAAAGTGCTCTCGGGTCCCTGAAACGGGAAACAATCACTGTCTTCAAGTTCCTCTACTGTATTGAATTACGAGCCAAGCATTTGGAGGCCACGGAGGAATAAATAACGTCTAGCCTCTGATGAGGTTTTATGGAGGTCATTATTAATCTTTACACCCCTCACGGTCCATAGCACATGGCAGACGTCCAATAAATATGCACTGGCTTGAACGGTCCGGGGACCTGAGAACATAAAGATAACCTGTAAATCCAGAGCGAGCCTGAATGCCAAAAGCCAACGAGGAGACCCAGAGATTTTAATGCCACCTTCCGAACAGAAAAGACCAGCATGGGAGGTGGCCGTCAAAAATCAAACAGGAGGTCTGTGGACACGCAACCTGAAAGGACTGGAAGGCAGCGGCCCTCACCGTGTGACCCCTGCACCAGCAGCAGCAAGTTCACGTGGGAACATATTGGGTCCCACCTTTGATCTGGCGACTCGGAAACTCAGATGCGTGGATCGCAGGGGTCTGTGTTCAAGAAGCCCCCCAGGGGCTACTGGTGCTGAATTTGGAGAAACCCTGCATTCCATCATCTGCTCCAAAGGCAATAAAGATTTAAGACTTGAAGCCTTCTTCCAGGAATAATCTTTCCAACAGTATTATTCTGAAATCAGATTAGAAAATGGATGGGAATTGATCCCCAGGCCACGGACCTAAGGACACAGCAATCAGGCAAAACCAGGAGACCAGAAGCCAACTCTTTCACCCACATCACTTAGGTCTTTTCAGCACCTGCTTTGAACCCTACCCGCTTCTGTCCCTCAAGTCTTCCCCTCTCCCACCATCCCTTCAAGACCCTCCCAGTTGGTGGTCTCAGTTCCTTCCGAAGACGTCCCGTGAACCAGACCTAAGGCAGCAACCCCCACCAGGGACCTTCCCGTTTTCCTGGCTCTGTACACACTGACTCTGCTACCTTCATTAAAGGAATGATGTCACCTGCACGTATGTCATCACCTGAGAAGCGTCATGCTCCTCCAACAGACCACGTTATCCGTGACGGAGCTGGTGTCTCCCTCTTACCTACCGACCACCACGGAAAGTCCAGAGCCTGCCAGACATCAGACACTCAATGCCCCAGGTATTAGACATACGATCGTGCTTCTAAAGGTTCTGACATTCATGCCGACTGGGAGATTTTTAAAGTTCCCGTTCAGCCACTTTATAAAGGTCAAGAAATACCTCCTCGGGGAGAAGAGAAGAGAAGGCCTGAATAACTGGACAGCATGTCACGCCGTGCACACGAGCGGGGGAAAGACAAAATGCCTGCTCTCTCGCTTAATTGTTTACAGAGCGTAAGCTACACGCGGAAGATATACTGAGGCACACGGACGTGGGACCCTGTATTTCCCCAGCACCAGACACAGCGGAAAAAGAGGCGAAGACGAAATACGATGAATCGTCCCTCCCTCCAGTTTCAGTTTTAGTGCCATTTCGATCTTCTAACATAAGTGCCGCCCTATGCTTCGCGATCCAGGCTTTGGACGGGTCACGTGTCACCCAGAGGTCCATCCCTCTGAATTCGCTTTATTTTTCTTCCTTTTATTTATTTATTTGCTCTGTATTTTTTTTATTTTATTTTATTGGAGTATACCTGATTTACAATGTGTGTTACTTTCAGGGGTACAGCAAAGTGAATCAGTTATACATAGACATGTATCTATTCTTTTTCAGATTCTGTTCTCCTATAGGTTATGACAGAGTATTGAGTAGAGTTCCCTGTGCCACACAGTAGGCCCTTATTAGTTATCTATTTTATACGGAGTAGTGTGTATACGCCAATATGCATTTGTTTTAAATGACACAATTCTCAGTTGCAAACCCCCTCCCCTCCCAGTTTGCCTCTGACGTTTCACCAGGTCACAAAGAAGTTTACTGAGAAAAATCCCTGAAGCCTGTGGGCTCGCTAATTATGGTGTAAAATGAGCTGTATTCACATCAAGAGGCTTAATTACAATGACCATGGCTCTCGATTCAGGTGGATTTCGAATGGGAAAGGACATGGAGATGGGTCCCACCCACTCACTTTACAGTTGAGGGGCAGGAACTTGTTTCCCTTCCAAGAACTGTGATTAAAAAAGGGGATCCCATGCTGTCTCAGCAGGTGTGATGCTGTGAGAGGATGCGGCAGCATCCTTAAAATCTGAATGAAATGGAGGTGATCGTGGGAGACAAGTATCCCCCCGCACCCAACCCCCCGACTGGAGGAATGTATCGGAGAGACAGGACCAGGCTGAAAATAGGCACAAAGCTGGCTGAGGGGTCTGCACTTCACCTCAGCTCTACCCCAACGGGCTGAGGCAGTTTGGATAAATCCTATAGAGAGCTTTGCATGCTGGTGTATGAGATTCCTAAGGCTGCTGTAACTAAGGGCCACAGGCTTGATGGTTTAAAACAACAGGAATTTATTCTGGAAGCCGGAAGTCCTAAATCAAGGTGTCCCAGGGTCTCCCGCCTTTCTGAAGGCTCCCGGGGAGGGTCCCTCCTGGTCTGTTCTAGATTCAGGTGGCTGCTGGCCATCCTTGGTGTTCCTTGGCATGTAGCTGAGTCCCTCCAGTCTCACTCACGTAGCCGTCTTCTCCCCCTGTGACCCTGCCTTCACTCTGGCTCCCACTACGCGTGCCTGTGTCCTCTCGCAGCAGTTTTCCCTCTTAAAAGGACCCCAGTCGTACTGGATCAGAGCCCACTTCGACGACCTCATCTTCGTTACATCTGCAAAGACTCTACTTTCAACCTCAAATTCTGAGGTCCTCTGGGTTAGGAATGCATCACATCTCTTGGAGAAACACAGTTCAACCCACCATACTAGGTTTATTTGTAAAATGAGATGGTCGGGCTCATGAATTTTTGGCTTTAGTTTCTAAGTGTTAAACCTGAAAAGAAATTTATGAACACTGCTCTAGTTCTCTCTTTCTCTCTCCTCCTCTCCTTCCCTCCTTCCCTCCCTCCCTCCCTCCCCGCACCGCACCTCCCGCACACATTTGGAATTGTGGAATAGGAACACTCTGATGACTGGCTGGATGTATTTACCTTCAACCAGGTACTTACTGTATTTTTTATACAAAAACCACCTTCTACACATTTGCATGAAGCCAGAATGTGTGCTCTCTGCAGAATTCACAGCCACACATGCATCCCCGAGAAATGTAAGGATAACTGTCACCAGATTGCACGTGGGAACCACATACGTACAGGCATCAAAAGCTCTTTGCAATAAGGGCATAAGAAATTCACTTTTCCTTGTCTCTTTGTACTTTCCTGGAGCCCAGCTTCTTCACCTCTTTCCTTGTGGAGCAGACACTTATTTTAAGTCTGTTCCATTGATTAATTTGAACGTGGTAGCCATGGCATCAACATCTCAACCATATAACCCAGTCTTAAAAATGCAGACAGGGAAAAGTAAAACATTTCAATTTAGGAACTATGAAATGAATACAATGAAATACCATTCATTGTAGCAAACATAAATACTGAAGAAATGCGTAAGGAAGAAAGAACAGCCTACATCTCCACAATCTAATTTTACAGAATCAAACTCTTAGTCATTAGTTAGGGTATGTCATCCATTCTTTCAGGAACAATTATGGAGTTGATATCAGCAGTTTAAATGAAGCACGGCATCTGAATAAAAATCGCTGTTTTTGCATAATCCTTTTATCATAAAAAATGTAGACGGTGCTCATTTATTATTGAAATTTAAAACAATAATACAAAGCAACCTATTATGCAGTCATTTATGACAAATCTTACACTGCCTTGTTTGGGGTGAGTGATATTAACTCTGAGCCTCTAATGTTAACAATACATTTCTCAAAAACACAATCTTCCATACAAATCCATCCTGTATTCACTCAGAATATTAACTCTTCTTATGTCGAAGGATCTAATTTTAATCCATCAATGCAACAGTTCAGAAAACATAACACCATTTTCAAGGAGTCTGAAATTCTCTGCACCGAACGTTTCTACCGTTTCCACTGATGTCAATAACTTCTCAATAACGGACAGCGCTCACCAACTTGTGCTCATCTATAGAACTGCAAATCACATTCTGGGCGTCAAGGGTTCACATACTGTCTCCCCATCTACTGAGCTTTCCAACTGCAATGAGATTTTGCCCAATTTTAGATAAGCTAGCTGCATTTATCTCGGCCCTTTGTTCTGAAAGATACCTATCGAGGATTTTTCTGTTCTTGTTTTCTGTTTTTATTTGCTCGAAAGCTCTCCCTTACATAAATCAATTCCATCTTCCTCTGTGATAAAGTGCACGATAATCACTATCCCCAAACATCCCCCTCATTACAGCCGACACAATTCACAAAGTCGACTCTGTATGAAAAAAGAGCTTCCAAAATAATACGGTTACTACCTTTCACGGGGAATAGTTTGCCCAAGTGTTCTGATCACACCCAGCACACATATGGGCCATTAGAATCCCAAAGACAATGAAATTCCCTGTGTAAAAACTCATTTTATAACAGAGGTCCTTCACGTTGATGCATTTTTACCCCCAGGGGACGGATGTGTCACTGACACCTCGAGGCTTGAGGGACACGACTAAGCATGTGACAAGGCACAGGCCAGCCACCTACAAAAACGAATTAGCCACGCCAGTATCAAGAGCACCCAGGTGCATACATCTTTCATAAGAAAGGTGTGTTCCTGCCATATCTGAGTAAATCAAATCACATTTTAAATATTATACGGCACTTACTAGATTGCAAAATTCTCTAAAGCATCCTTCTGCAATAGACTCCAATGATCTTCTACCAACGGCGGTTTAACATCCCTAATCTATGTTATGGGAACTTGGGTTTATGAAGCGTGTGCGTGTGTGCACACACACACACACACACACACACAAACGTACAAATATGTGTAGGGCATATCTTGCTGTTTCTTGCAAGACCATTTTTTAGAAAGGTTGATATGTCATTCATTTTATTTTGCTCTATAAGTTAAATACCTAATAAGTATCATTTTTCTCAAATATGCAGTCTTTTACCGAAAGGGTCTGTGCCATTGCGCTAAAGGATGAAATAAACTTAGAAACAAAGAGCACAACGGTAGTTGCCAGGGGCTGGGGGCTTGAGGAAGTGGGAAGATGGTGGTCAAAAGACACAAACTTCCAGTTAGAAGATGAATAAGTCCTGGGGTCTAACGTACAGCATGGTGGTTCTAGTTAACAGTAATGTCTTAGACATTTGAAAACTGTTGAGAGTAGATCTTCAGTG
Organism: Leucopleurus acutus; assembly: GCF_964270905.1. NCBI lineage: Eukaryota > Metazoa > Chordata > Mammalia > Artiodactyla > Delphinidae > Leucopleurus > Leucopleurus acutus. Next base: position 3,940,365 of record NC_139148.1, read on the forward strand.
TTCTCACCACAACAAAAGACGTGGTAATTATATAGCACGACCGGGGTGTTAGCTAATGCTAGGGCAGTAATTATTTTACAATATATAAGTGTATCAGACCATCACATAGTACACCTTCCACTTACGTTATGTATCAATTATATCTCAATAAAATGGTGGGGGGAATAAGGATGAAACAAACCAAGAGTGATGCGAGACCATCTTGGTCAGACACCTGCGCCTAAACTGTCTTAATCTGGGGCATAACTATGGCAGCATGAGAATGATGTCCAGCTATAATTGTGTAGATTAGGTTGCTACTGCTTAGTCTTTATTTTTGTAAATGTGATACGTAACACGGACTTCAATCAAACTGATATAATTTGGTTAAGTATGAGTTGGCAAAGCGGAAAAAATTGCAGGTGTGTGTGTGTGTGTGTGTGTGTGTGTGTGTGTGTGCCTGTGTAATGATGGAACAAAGGTTACCCTCCCCCTCTCTCCATCTTTGCCTGTCCTCAGTACTATGGGTACCAGATTAAATGAGGTCCAGTAAGCCCAGAGGGCACACACACACACCTGGCCATACTTACACAGCTTTCCTTCTGGGGACAGCACAGCCTCACGTAAGCCAGGCTTCCTCCCTAAGGAGCTGGTAAGCTAAGACCGAGTGTTATGGAAAACACTCAGGTTCTTTTAAAAATAACCTGAGTACTCCATTTTGCTGAATCTATAACCTACTTTCATAGAGAGTAAAAAGAAAGAGCAGTTCCTTCAGGAAGAATTTGCATGAAAATGATGGAGAGGGACACAAGCTCATGAAAAGAAACTCAAAAGATAAATCAACCTACTGCGATGCACAGACTTCGGGTGAGCTAGCAAACTAGTAAAAAAAAAAAAAAAAAAATCACCTTTGACTTTTATGACTCGATGGTGATACTGAGGAATTGTTGATAATTTTAGGAGTGGTAAAGATACAACGGCTATGTGGGAAAAATTACTTCTTTTATTTTAAAGCAATATACTGACATATCGTGAGATGAATTACACACTGCCATAATGAGAATGGGGGAAAAGGATGGGCTTAAATAGGAATGCTTAGGTTAGGCATTCATAATTGTTAAGGGTGAGTGATGGGTACATGGGATTCATTATTCCATTTCCTTTCCTTTATTTCTTGCAAGTACTTGAAATCTTCAACATTAAAAGATTCCATAAGATTTCAAGCACACACACAAGTTTTTTCTTAAAAAAAAGACAAAAGAAAAAATGTTTATGAATCAAAACAATATACACGAATCTACAAAACAAAATAAGTAATGCCCCTTTGTTGAAGAATGTGGGATTGATATAGATGGCTTTGAAAATAAGTTATAGGTACAAAACTATATAAACCTGTCAAAAAATAAGGAAACTGCATATAAATCAATGAAGTTAGAACACTCACTCACACCATACACAAAAATAAACTTAAAATGGCTTAAAGACTTAAATTTAAGACATGACACCATAAAACTCCCAGGAAAAAAAAACATAGGCACAACATTCTCTGACATAAACATAAACTGTAGCGATGTTTTCTTTGGTCAGTCTCCGAAAAGCAAAATAAATAAAAGCAACAATAAACAAATGGAAACTAATCACACTTAAAAGCTTTTGCACAGCAAAGGAAACCACAGACAAAATGAAAAGGCAACCTACAGAACTGGAGAAAACATTTGCAAATGATGTGACTGACAAGAGCTTATTTTCCGAGATAAACAGCTCATACAACTCAATAACAGAAAAACAAACAACCCAATCAAAAAACGGGCAGAAGATCTAAACAGACTTTTCTCCAAAGAAGACATACAGATGGCCAACAGGCACACGAAAAGATGCTCGACATCGTTAATTATTAAAGAAATGCAAATCAAAACCACAATGAGACACCACCTCACACAGGTCAGAATGGCCATCATCAAAAAGCGTACAAAATGCTGGAGAGGGTGTGGAGAAAAGGGAACCCACCTACACTACTGGTGGGGCTGTAAACTGGTGCAGCCACTATGGGGAACAGTATGGAGGGTCCTTAAAAAACTGAAGATACAGCTACCAAATGATCCTGCAATCTCACTCCCAGGCATATATCCGGAAGTGACATACACCCTCATTCGAAATGATACATGCACCCCAATGTTCATAGCAGCACTATTTACAATAACCAAGACATGGCAGCAACCTAAGTGTCCATCAACAGATGAATGGATAAAGAAGATGTGGTACATATACACAATGGAATACTACTTAGCCATAAAAAAGAATGAAATCGTGCCACTTGCAGTAACGTGGACGGACCTAGAGATGATCATACTAAGTGAAGTAAGTCAGACAGAGACACAGAAATATTATATGATATCACTTACACGTGGAATCTAAAAAACTGTACAAATGAATTTACATACAAACCAGAAACAGACTCACAGACATAGAAAACAAACTCAGAGTTACCAAAGGGGAAAGTGGGGGGACAGATAAATTAGCAGTATGGGATTAAGCAGATACAAACCACTATACATAAAATAAACAACAAGGACCTACTATAGCACAGGGAACTATATTCAATATTTGTAATAACCTATAATGGAAAAGAAAATAAATGATTTAAGACATAACCTCCTGAGAGAATTAATCATGAAAAATAATGCTTATGAAGATCTGCACCAATCCTAAAGAGGTTTTTGCTACAATATTTTGGGAAATGTGAAGTTCAGAGTGGCATAGATATATTGGGTTGGCCAAAAAGTGCGTTTGGGTTTTTCCATATCATCTTACGGCCAACCCAACAGATATATAGTATGTACCTAAATAAAGATATGGATAGAGATAGAAATATGGATGTAATTCAGACATAAATACAGGTAGGAACAACATGATGTAAGTAACAGTTACAGACATGATATGGTTATGATATAGATTGATATAGATGATACAGATACATAGATACTGATGGAATATGCATGTATATATACACATACATTTATACACACATACAAAGATGTACATATAGATAGATAACTAAAATATTAAAATATTCAGATAATTAAAATATTAAAATGCATGAAAAATTCGGAGAGAAATTATACAAGCTGTTTAGTGTTTAACCACTGGTTTATGGAACGAAGATTGATGTTTACATTTTTTCCCCCCAAACTTCTATATTCCTATAACACTCTTCATCCCTTCTTCGTAAAGAAAATCACACTGTCCTTAAAATCTCCTTGAAAAGGCTACAGTGTGCTTTGATGACTTATTCATAAAATGGACCCACAGAATTCAAAAGAGAAGGTTTCTGAAGATACACTTAAGCGATAACCACCTGTGTGCATATTAAAATTTTATATTAAAACCCACACCATAATGTTAAGAGGATGAGATCACTTTTTAAAATATCGATCATGGTGAAAAGACGGCCACACGCCTATGGGCATTTCGGAATCTAACCTCCACGGGGTGCCAGTGGAAATCTGGTCAGGAATGTGTTCCCTTAGCTTTATGCCTTTTGATAGAAAACTATTCGGACGAGTTGTGAGAAGGCGTGAACCCCAGGCCACGCTGAAGCTGTGCAAAGGGCGCCTTGCTGGCTGCCCAGGAGGGCTACAGGTTAATGCAATGAGGGACCGTGCAAAACACTGTGGACTCTGCCAGTCCGCTGGGTTTCCAGATGGAAGGCGGCCGTTCTGTAAGCTGCATACCCCCCAGTCCAGCGGGCTGAGCAGAGCTGACCCACACAAGCAAGAGTCTCAAGTAAACAGCAGAGTCACGTTTGCTGTCCCAGATCTTCCGAGAACAGAATCCTCCTTCCACGTCCAAACCCTGGATGGGAGTTTTCCTCTAGTCCTTCTACAACGGAGCATCACTTAGCAACTATCAAAATGAAAAGACTCTCGGGTGTCCAAGCAATAGCAACAAAGTACAGTAAGTAACCAACAGAGTAACAGCGACACAGTATTGGATTGTAATCCTACGATGTAGTTAGTATCCCAAGTATACAATAAATATCCATGAGTCCCGACAGATATAAAGGAATGAGTCAATGAATCAATAAATGAATGAGGGAGAAGGGACAGATCTCCCTTTCAGAGGAATTCTAAATAACTGACGTCAATACTCCATCATCCAAGACATGCAGCTGAATCGCCCCACCTCCCCACCTTGAGGCACTTTAAATGACTGGCTTCCGAAGAACAGACTATGAAAAGGTGAGGGGGGTGGTGTGAGTCCACAGTGGAAAAACCCACTACCTCGGCCAGGGGATCAAGGTCAACATCAACATGTTGAGCGGCTGTGCCCTTGACAGGATGAGAAAGGCAGCTGACTTTTGCGGGTTCCCTCCTCCAGAAATGTACCCCAGCCTAAAACATCACACAAACTGCAACTGGGAGACTTCCTACATAGCATCGCAAAACTATTAAAATCATGGAAAACAAGGTCACAGAACAGAGGAGAAGAGGGAAACATGAGGGCTAAATGCACCGTGTTGTGCTGGAGGCGATTCTACGACAAAAAGGGAGCATTAGGTAAAAACTGGTGAAAATCACATCAGGTCTGGGTCTTACTTGAAAGTATTGTGCCAGCGCTGGTTCCTTAGTTCCAACAGATGTCCCGTGGTAAAAGACGACATTAAGAGGATATGGGGTAAACAGGCACTCTCTGTACTTTCTTTACAGGCTGTTTTGTACATCTAGAACTATTTTTAATTAAGCTTATTTTAAAAAATGAAAACAGTACAGGCATACCTCGGAGATACTGCAGGTTCAGTTCTAGACCATTTGTGTAAAGCAGGTCACACAAATGTTTTGGTTTCCCAGGGCATATAAAAGTGATACTTATACTACACTGTAGTCTATTGAGTGTGAGACAGCATTATGTCTTTAAAAATAATGTACAGACCTTAATTTTAAAATAACTTACTGCTAAAAGATGCTCTCCATCCTCTGAGCCTTCAGCGAGCCATAGCAGTAACATCAAAGATCACGGGTCATGGATACCATCACACATACAGTCATAATGACGAAGTCCGGAATACTGTGTGAATTACCAAAGTATGACACAGAGACACAAAGTAAAAAAATGCTGTTGGAAAAATTGTACCGAGAGACTTGCCCGACACAGGGTTGCCACAAACCTTCAATTTGTAAAAAACAACAACAACAACAAAAAAAAAACACACAGTATCTGTGAAGTACAATGAAACCAGGTCTGCCTGTATTGCAAAACTGTCCTAAAGAAAATAGGTTTCTATTTTGTGAAATTCATCAACATGGAAGAATCGGAGTGAGCATTATAATCTCAGTGAGGCTGGGATGCTAACTTCCCACCCTGAAATGTTCTGTCCAATGGAAAAATCAGCTTGTTTCATCCTGCAGAATCAAAACCCCATATAAGCAATAACAACATAGTTAAAATTTTTAAAAAATGCTTCTTACTGAAGTGAGAAAGGATTCATCTCAAGTGCGTTTACTTTAGTGTATCTTCTTTTTTTTTTTTTTTCAGTACGCGGGCTTCTCACTGCTGTGGCCTCTCCCGTTGCGGAGCACAGGCTCCAGACACTCACGCTCGGCGGCCATGGCTCACGGGCCCAGCCGCTCCGCGGCACGTGGGATCCTCCCGGACCGGGGCACGAACCCCCGTCCCCTGCATCGGCAGGCGGACTCCCAACCACTGCGCCACCAGGGAAGCCCAAGTGCGTTTACTTTAAAGCATCAATGGAAAAACAGCGGGTCTTGACAGACACAGAGATCTTTACGTAACCCTAGCTCTGTGCTCGGGTTCTTAGGTGGGTAAGAGTAAAAAAGCATAAAAAGGCCATGACAAAGCAGGTGCACAAAGGTGTGACACTAACACTCCAGGCTTCTTGGACGCACATTACAACAAACCGTTATCCAAACATACGGGGGGTCATGGGGACCTCCGTGGTGGTCCACTGGTTAAGAATCGGTCTTGCAATGCAGGCGACACCGGTTCGATCCCCGGTCGGGGAACTAAGATCCCACATGCCGCGGGGCAACTACTGAACCTGCGCACTGCAACAAATGAGCCTGCGCGCTCTGGAGCCCCAGGGCCACCACTAGAGAGAAGCCCACGCGGTGCAACGAAAAGCCCACGTGCCACAACTAAGACCCAAGGCAGCCAAAAAATAAATAAATAAATATTTAAAGAGAAAAAACAAAAACATGGGGGTCAGGAGGGGACCATGTTGATGCATAAGGTAGAATAGTATGTTCATGGTAAGTCAGCATCCCCTTATCCTAATGCCTGTTTCCCTTTGGATCAGCCCTCGGATACAGGTGAATCCTCATAAACATACACATTCTACCGAGTCACCTCCCTACTGGAGAGTCAACAATGGCCCTGGAAACTCCTCAAGGTGAAATGACACAGACCAGCCCCTGTGAGTTGACTGACCTTCCTGTTCTGCCTTCTCTCCCTCCATGCAGAGGAAGACCCCTCTGTTCACCAGAAAGAGGGGCTCCTGGTGCTTTGTGCCTCTAGGACCCTTTGGCTTTCTTTAAAATTTAGGGGATGGTAGATGTTTCTTTCCTCTTGAGTCTATCTCAACGGACTAGAAAGACATGAACAGAGAAGTAGAATCCACTAGCGTTTGCAGAGATGAAAGATACAAAGTTTTCATCTTGGACAAAACACTATGGGGAGGGACTTCCCTGGGCACAGTGGTAAAGAATCCGCCTGCCAATGCAGGAGACAGGGGTTCGAGCCCTGGTCCGGGAAGATCCCACATGCCATGGAGCAACTAAGCCCGTGTGCCACAACTACTGAGCCTGCGCTCTAGAGCCAACAAGCCACAACTACTGAGCCCACAAGCCACAACTACTGAGCCCACATGCCACAACTACTGAAGCCCACATGCCTAGAGCCCACGCACCGCAATGAAGAGCAGCCCCCGGCTCGCAGCAACTAGAGAAAGCCCATGCACAGTAACAAAGGCCCAATGCCACCAAAAACAAACAACAACAAGAAAATCCTATGGGGAGAGAGGAGACCGCATCCCTAAAAAAGTTTCATCCCTTCCTACAAATGTGTGAAACATGGCAAGGTGTAATAAACAAGTGCAATTAACTAACGTTTCAAAAAACTGCAGAGGCCTTGGGTTCTTACAGATAATTAAGAATCAAGAGACAAGGAAGATCAGAGGCAGCTAAGCTGCTTTCATAGTAACTCAGAAAAAAAAAAAACACACACACACACCTGCGTTTCAAGTAACAAGTTTTGCTTTCAATTTTGGAGGGTTTTTTCCCTGTGTCCTCCCCTAGTTCTTTTCGTCAGAGATTTCTCTTTTTCCATCGCTGCGGCACAAAATACAGAAAAGTAGCTTTGAAAATGATTATGTGTTTTGCTTTATTAACGTTTTTGATGATGTCTCTGATTTCATATGCTTCGCATAAAACTGGCAAAAATACAGATATCAAATCCTGAACTTTCAGGTATTTAATCTTCATTTCCAGAATAGTGTTTAAAAGTACTGTCCAGCTGTGTGGTTCGGGGATAAATCACTGGACCTCTGTGTGACTCAGTTTCCTTCTGTGTAAATGAATGAATACAAATGATTATTCAGTTTCTTTCAAATCCTCATAACCTGTGATTCTAAGGTATTTTCTTATTTTATCACAAATAGCCCAACCAACTATACTTTTTATATTTACTATAGGCAAGTCAATCATGGTCTAAGCTCATTTTTATATTCCTGGAATTAAAGGTGGATAAAAAGGCATACTTTCCTAGAATTATTGCATCTTCCATCTCCCCACCCCATAAGCTGTAATAGCCCCCCCCAAAATGTATAGTATCTGCTTGAATACTGTTTTTTTTTTTTTTTTTTTTTTTGCGGTACGCGGGCCTCTCACTGTTGTGGCCTCTCCCGTTGCAGAGCACAGGCTCCGGACGTGCAAGCTCAGCGGCCATGGCTCACGCGCCCAGCTGCTCTGCAGCATGTGGGATCTTCCCGGACCGGGGCACAAACCCGTGTCTCCTGCATCGGCAGGCGGACTCTCAACCGCTGCGCCACCAGAGAAGGCCTTGAATACTGTTTTTAATTTGAAGAGAGGATTTGTTTTTCCTGCTGAGTAGGTTTGTAAGGATAGCAGACCAGAGGAGGAACAGCAAGGAGGGGAAACAGCTGTGTTTCATCTGACCTGCTCCGGTGAGAATCCCAGCACCACTGAGACCCAGAGGGAGCCACCTGCTCCCCTACCCTGGCTGTGACATCCGCAGCAACATGCGGGTAGTTCCCTCTGAAGAAAGGCCACCCTCAAGGGAAACCGGAAGAAGTAAGGACCATCGCTTGGGAATAGATAGTTGTTTCAACACCAGTAAATCCGGGGATGCCCACCTAGGTGTGACTAAACTCCCCTGGGCTCAGCTCCACGCTTCAGGGATGCCCTTAGGCCCCATTAGATGCTGTGGGTTTTAAGACTGGGCTGTGCAAGGAACACCAAAGATGACAGGCATCCACCTGAAGCCAGGAAAGAAGCACAGAACAGATTCTCCGTCACAGGCTCAGAAGGACCCAACCCTGTGGACACTTTGATCTCAGACTTCTGGCCTCCAAAACCCTAAGACCATACATTTCTGTTGTCTAAGCCAGTCTGTGGTATTTTGTTACAACAATCCTGGCAAATGAATACAAACACTGTGTTCTTTTTTTTTTTTTTTTTTTGCGGTATACGGGCCCCTCACTGCTGTGGCCTCTCCTGTTGCGGAGCACAGGCTCTGGACGCGCAGGCTCAGCGGCCATGGCTCACGGGCCCAGCCGCTCCGCGGCATGTGGGATCTTCCCGGACCGGGGCACGAACCCGTGTCCCCTGCATCGGCAGGCGGACTCTCAACCACTGTGCCACCAGGGAAGCCCAAACACTGTGTTCTTTAATTCTTGAACCTGATAAAAATGTTAATCGCATTTGGGGCATTTTCAAAAGGAGGTTTATCTCCAAAGCAATTTCAATACCCCTCTTTCATTTTACCTTCATAAGACCCTATTAAAAAATAGATACTAACATTCCAGTGTTTAAAAAAAAAAAAAAAGACTGGGTTGTGATTTCTCTAAATTAACAGCATACAGGGGTTAGAGGAGGGGAGATACAGTTCACAGTGAAATATAATTTTTCAAATTCCTTCCCCTTTCACTTTTCTCTTCCTTTAGTGACATTTAAAGAGAAAAAAGGTAAATACACATCTTGGAATGATTTAGCAATAGAAATGTTAACAGTCAAGTTCTGTCAATACAAATAATGCATTTGGATTTTTCTGTTGATTCTGTTATGGTATTGCACAGTGCAGAGAAACTATTCTCTTTTTATTTAAATCTTCAGGAAGACGTGCCGCGATAAAAAGTTAGCTATTAATATTTATACATATGTCAATATATATGTATGTGTTTATATAATTTATATATGTCAATTATATATAGACATACATCTATTGATTTAATCCGGTCACATCTAAATGAACAAGAAATTGGCTGGCTCTACAAATGGCCAACATGTATCCTGGTATTTTATACATATATTCATAGAACTGAGTCATTTCTTATCAATTTGGATGTGATCAGATTAAACACCCCAAAACCTGTGAAATTAAGACACATGCTTACTGATGTTATTTTAATATAATTTTGATAAATTTTAACAGCTGATTCTTGTTATTCATCAAAGGGAGACTTTTCAATCAATATAATCACCACATAAATCCGTGGACATCACTTTATCTGTGAAATTGTTTTAGCAGAATCATCACGAAACACCTCCACTCAAATCCAAAGCGAAGCAATGTGTAAAGTACACGTTTCTCCCCATAATATGCTGCTGTTTCCATGATTTCCACCATGAACCAAAACTGTCCGAAGACGCGTGCTGAGATGGGGTTTTTCCCGGGATAGGCATTAAGACGCTCCTCCATTGTCGTGTTTTTATAACAGCTCTATTGTGACGCATCTACAACTCACCTACCTATCACCCTTTCACTGAGGCTGGTTGGTTTCATGTTCTTAACACACTCACATTTCTCCCCCATTCTGTGTTGCCATCATAGCTTCTCTGTCTGATAACTTCGTCTTCTCATTTTAACTACTATTTAACTTTGTGTAACTGTTACTTTTCCCTGACCCTCGTATTCAGGGAGAAGTCTTTTCTCCTGCCTGGCCTGCTGGGTGACATCACAGCTGCTAACCCTCAGCTCTGTGCTAAGAGGCAAAGATCAATCCATAAGGAAGGTTTGTGCCTTGTGTTCTGTATTTGGTTTTTGTTTTCAAAATGTCCTCTCCTTTTCCATGGTTCTGATTCTCCAGGAGTACCAGTTCCAAATAATTTTCTGTACTGTGATCTGAACTATTCCAGCGTAAGCTTGGCTCGCGGGTAATGATACAAGATGTAAACGCAGACAGACCCAGCCTGCTAGCTAAGGGCTGGGATACAGGTACCATCCCGGGCATCCACGAGGACATGTAGCCTTCTTCTCCCCGAAGCCCCTGGTTAATCCCCTGATCCTCCACCAAATCACCTCTTTGCTAATTAACCCTAGTAGCCTGTGCTGTTGAAGAAGCTAAAAATTTGAAGGTATGTCATCTCCCGCTGAAAATTATAAAATTCCCTACCTTCTCAATATTTCAGCTATATGGCCCTAATGATCTTGCCTTCAACTACTTAAAAAAGATTTGAATTAAGTTGTTATTTTCCTTAACACTGGATATAGAACATGAGAAATTCAACACACACCCAATACAACACACTGACACACAGACACACACACACCCTCCAGAAGGGAGATTCTGACAGAAAACTTCTTTGTTGTTAACTTTGAGTCTGTTTCCTGTCTTGTCGTGCCCACCCATCCCCCACACACTATTTTTCCTGGGGGGCTTTGTCACATGGATAGTACATGAAAGATAAACAACCTGGTCTTCTTCATCTGCCCCATGTTTCAGCCCTCAATCAATGCTGGATAAGTGAATGAAACAAACAAACAAAAATACCAGTAAGTTCATTTTTCCAGATTACCTTGGCAATTTAAACACTTTCAAGTAATCTTAGATCCCCTTACCTCTGTGTCAATAAGATGTCATGGAAGCCTGCTATGTGATTCCAGTTAGGTAATTTGGGTAACACTTGTTCCAAAGAATCTCAAATTATGCTACATCTCCGGAATCCATCAGTGTGAGGCTCTTCGAGTCCTTAATGTGTCTGTTTTCCGTGTAAAAGTCAAGACAGGGGTACGACAGGTATTAGAGAGGCTCCCAATTATTTGATCTGGGAGCCTCTCTAAAAAAAAATCACTTAACGAAGATGTGGTATATATGCATAATGGAATACTACTCAGCTATAAAAAAGAATGAAATAATGCCATTTGCAGCCACATGAATAGACCTAGAGATTATCAGACTAAGTGAAATAAGTCAGAAAGAGAAAGACAAATATACAATATCACTCTGTGGAATCTAAAATAATACAAATGAACTTATTTACAAAACAGAAACAGACTCACAGACATAGAGAACAGATTTGTGGTTGCCAAGGGGGAGGGGGGCTGAGGGAGGGAAAGACTGGGAGTTTGGGATTAACAGAGGCAAACTATTATATATGGGATGGATAAACAACAAGGTCTGGGCTTCCCTGGTGGCACAGTGGTTGGGAGTCCGCCTGCCGATGCAGGGGACACAGGTTCGTGCCCCGGTCCAGGAAGATCCCACATGCCACGGAGAGGCTGGGCCCGTGAGCCATGGCCGCTGAGCCTGCGCGTCCGGAGCCTGTGCTCCACAACTGGAGAATGGGAGAGGCCACAACAGTGAGAGGCCCGCATACCGCAAAAAGAAAACAAACAAACAAACAACAACAACAAAAAAACAACAAGGTCCTACTGTATAGCACAGGGAACTATACTCAATATCCTGTGATAAACTGTAATGGAAAAGAATATGAAAAAGATTGAATATATACGTTTAACAGAATCGCTTTGCTGTACAGCAGAAATTAACACAACGTTGTAAATCAACTATATACTTCAGTAAAATAAATTTTAAAAACAGACAATCCCTGATTTGGGAGCTCTTGACAAAGACCTTAACTAGCTGAAAAATAGATTATACGAGGGGTGGTGGAGTTTGAGAACATTATCTGTGATTTGACAATCTTTGAGACTCCAGTACATCAGAATTCATGATATTTTTCATTATCACAAAAAAGCTGAAATGTCTAACTTGCTTATTGAGTTTTATAACGACCACAGAATACAGTCATTAATTAATGAGGCTAGATCCACTACCTTATGTTTAAAAAAATATTTGATGGGCCCTCAATTCTCTGTTGAATCAAAGTAATCTGTTTAAATATGTATTCGCTCACACAATTTAATTAAAATGAAAATCAATGTTTCACAAATATACGGTTTGACAACTTTTAAAAATATAAGCAGCTAAACAAATAGGGCATGTGAAGAATTCTATTAAGTTGTCCTGGAAAATCTTCTTTGCCATTTCATTTTTCTATTCTTTCCTGACTGATGGAAAGAGTTATTCTCTATCTAGTTACCTTCATTGGTCCTTTAATACTTTAAGGACCTCTGAGTTCTCATCAGTCAGCAAACAGAAGAAAGTGAGGGGGGAGGGGGGAAGGGGGAGGGAGGGAGAGGAAGAGGGAGGGGGAGAAAGGAAGGGGGAGGGGGAGAAGGAAGGGGGAGGGGAGAGAGGAAGGGGGAGGGGGAGAGAGGGGAGGGAGGGGGAGGCGGGGAGAGATTAAAGAAGGAAAAGTCCATAATACGTACCAGAAAACAGGAAGGGGTGATACACACGTGAACTAAATATCTTAACAACTTATTTATGAACATTCACACACAGGCAAGGATTTTTAAGGCAGCATATGCCTAAATCATCTCAACATTACCAGGGCTAAATTTCCTTCCAGGCTTGCAACTTGGACATGCTCAAGAAAAGTGATGAATGAAAGAAGGAACAGGAGTCAGAAGCTAGTTTCCACAAAAAGATGCGTATACCTCAGTCACCGAATTTCTTTCTTGCCAAGGCTAAGGAGCTCCATTCCCGAGCCTACCATATTGATTTCCCATCTTGAGCAAGGCCACACGAGACACCTAGCCCACAGGATCTAGCCCCCAGAATCTAGCCCCCAGATGCTCAGATGGAGAGCCATGGCGGCCACCACCACCAACCCGTGCCCGTGGCGGGCAGCACTGACTTACTGTGGCGTCTATCCTGCTGAGATAGATTCTCGGGTCTTGAGTTCTAGGGGCAGAAGACGCCTATCCATCCAGGCAGGAAAGATACAGGGCTTGACTTGATACGTATGTTTCCACTGACATGAGGTTGCTTACTAATGACGTTTCAGTGAGGGCTCGAATAGGCTTGTTACCATAGTAACATTAATAACGCCTCAACTTCACTTGAAGGCGAAGAGGTAGTTTCTGTGGACCATTAAATGTAGATTCTGGGGACCAGCCTGGAAGTGGTCTTACCAGATATGACACAGTTTCTTCTGGAAAATGCACATCAAACTATCTATTCATCCATCTATATATGTAGTCTCTACTTGTATTAATTTTTTTTTTTTTTTTTTTGCCAGTACGCGGGCCTCTCACCGTTGTGGCCTCTCCCGTTGCGGAGCACAGGCTCCGGACGCACAGGCTCAGCGGCCATGGCTCACGGGCCCAGCCGCTCCGCGGAATGTGGGATCTTCCCGGACCGGGGCACGAACCCGTGTCCCCTGCATCGGCAGGCGGACTCTCAACCACTGTGCCACCAGGGAAGCCCTGATTTTATATATATACGTTTATTTCTTATATAAGTTAAATATGTATATACATTATGTAATACACAATTATACTTATATAATACATTGCATGGCTAAATGAATTATTTTCATTATCTATATAAAGGCTCTCCAATGAATTTTAAGATAAAGCATGTCTTGGGACTTCCCTGGTGGCACAGTGGTTACGACTAGGCACTCCCAATGCAGGGGGCCCGGGTTCCATCCCTGGAACTAGATCCTGCATGCTGCAACTAAAAAAAAAAAAAAAAGGGATCCCGCATGTGACAACGAAAGATCACGCCACAACGAAGATCCTGCCCATAAGACCCGACCCAGCCAAATAAATAAATAAATAGATAGATATTTTTTATAAAAAATAATAAAGTAAAATAAAGCATGTTTTGATGAGTCTTTGATCAATTATATAAATTGTATGCAAATACAAATATATAAAATGCATAGTGTATACTATATATAGATAACCAACAAGGACCTACAGTATAGCACAGGGAACTACACTCAATATTTTGTAATAACTTGTAAGGGAAAAGAATCTGAAAAGGTGTGTATATATATATATATATATATATATATATATATATATGAATCAGTTTGCTGTACACTTGAAACTAACACAACATTGTAAATCAACTAAACTTCAACTTAAAAAATGCACATAATTATATAAATATAGAAATACAACATAGCAATAATTATACACATACATATTTAAATGAAATTTAGCCAGTTCAGAGGAGGAAGTCTCTCTAGATATGATCTGACAATAAAACCACCCTGTGCAAGAAACAGCTTTGTGGTGCTGTGGCTCTAACTGTCCTGAGACCACTTGGGTCCACACGCCAGCCTACTGACATGTCAGGGACCTACGCCTGTTTGCAGTCTACGTGCAATCCTAGTTCCAAAGAACCTGAGCCCATGGGCAAAGTGACAACCCAGGACAGGAAATCCTCTGGCATCAGTTCACGGCTGCCGTGGCCTTCCTGTGAGCTGGGGTGTGTCCGTGCTTCTCGGTAGGTGCACCGTGGATGAGTGCTGCATGTGAAACTGGCATGCAAAGGGAGTGCGGGAAGGCAGGGACCCCGAACCACAAAGAGACTATTATGAGCTCCTCAACTTTGGGGACTTCCAGCTTCTCAGTGTTCACGGCAAGTGGACTCTGGGTTCGTCTGCTGTGCTGATACGATGCTTCTTCGACTGCGCCAGGAGCTTTCCATGGCGACAGCCTCTCCACAGAGTCCTTACCTACCAAGAGACACCAAGGCGTGCATCTCCTACCAGGCAGATAAAAGGGCTATTTAGTTTCGCCTTTTTAAAAAAAGAGTGTCCAGTGTGATCCTTGCAAACATTGTCAATTTCTCCATCCCAGTATGTAACCTGGAGGAAGATGGATGGACATAAAAGGGCAGCGTATTATCACTCCTACCATATAGATTATTTCACCCTGGACCTTACGATGATACCTTGTGAGAAACTCTTACTCATATCAGAAGAGAAAGCTTCAGGGAAAGTTAGAGAAAGCAGGTGCTTGTCCCTCAACATACACTCTCAAATCATTTAGGTCTCAGTATCCTGTCATAAACCATCATGGAAAAGAACATGAAAAAGAATATGCATACATATGTATAACTGAATCATTGTGCTGTACACATGAAACTAACACAACACTGTAAACTAACGTCTTCCCCCTCCAATGAGGAGTCTTTTCAGGTCCGTCTCAGGTAACTTACATCATGAATTTTCTAATATCACTTATGTTTGGTGAATGACGGAGAGAAGAAATGGAAAATGACAAAGACAAATATCTCATTTTTCATTTTGGTACTTTGTTTTTTTGTTTTGATCTAATGTGTTGCCGTGGCTGAGAAAAACCATTTGATGCAAGAAATTGCTCTTGGTTATGCGGGTGCATACAGGCATACCTATGTGTATAAATATACATAGACACACACAGACACGTTTCCCTTCTTACCACATGCCTTTAGGCCATGAGGGAGTATGCACCCACGTGAGAAAAGCAGTTAACACTGACATACTTGATATGCTTGAAAAAATGTGTTTCCTCAGACTCACAGATACAGAGAAAACAAACGAGTAACCAGTGCAGAAGGAGAAGGGGGAGGGGCAAGACAGGGATGGGGATTAAGAGGTACAAACTACCCTCCTACGCCTTCGGTGGGAATGTAAATTGGCGCAGCTACTATGGAGAACAGTGCGGAGGCCCCTCAGAAAACTAAAAATAGAGCTACTATGTGAGCCTGCAATCCCACTCCTGGGCATATATCCAGAAAAGACAAAAACTCTAATTCAAAAAGACACATGCACCCCAATGTTCATAGCAGCATTATTCACAATAGCCAAGACATGGAAGCCACCTAAATGTCCATCGACAGAGGAACGGATAAAGAAGATGGGGTACATGTATACAATGGAATATGACTCAGCCATAAAAAGAATGAAATCATGCCATTTGCGGCAACATGGATGGACCTAGAGATGATCATACAAAGTGAAGTAAGTCAGACAGAGAAAGACAAATATCATATGATATCACTTACATGTGGAATCTAAAAAAAGGATACAAACAAACTTATTTACAAAACAGAAACAGACTCACAGACACAGAATACAAACAGAATACACTTTGCTGTATACCTAAAACTAACACAACATTGTAAATCAACTACCCTTCAATTAAAAAGAGGTACAAACTACTATGTATAAGACACATAAGCCACAAGGATACATTGTACAGCACAGGGAACTATAGTCATTATGTCAAAATACCTTTTGATGGAGTATAATCTGTAAAAATATGGAATCACTATGCCGTCCATCTGAAACTAATAGAATTATGTAAATCAACTTAAATTTTTTAAAAATGAGTTCATCGCTGCCCACCACCTGGCCCATTCACAGAGGGTACTCGAGTAGGAAAAAACTGAAAACACTATAGGCACTCCATCTCAGTGGGTTCTGGTCTCCACACACACACCTCCCCAATGCCCCCGCACACCCCCATCCCCATTGGTTGTTTCTGAGACCACGGTTTGACACTGCGGCCTGAGTAGCTAAAGCTGGCGGACCGTCAAGGTCACATAATCCACGTCCCTGCCACGGGTCTAAACCAAACACTGGTGATGTTGATAGATGAAACCCGGAAACTGACACCATGTGCAAATCCCATCACCGCTGTAAGAACACAACCAAAGAGATCTTTTCCATGCCTTGCAAACATAAACAGCGACTCACGGTGAATACACCTCTCATCACTGCCCATCACAGTTTCTTTCACTTTCTTTTTTTTTTTTTTAAGGATCCAAAAGCTTAACCAACTTTCTTTTTCATGTAGAAACATCGGAGGTGAAATTCCCCATTTCAAAGAAGTGCACTTGGCAAAATACGACTTCTGCCCCCAACACCGCCCCCCGCCCTGGAAAAAAAGTTCCAACCAGCCAGACAAAAGCAAAAACGGTTACCAAAGGGGAAAGCGGCGGGGGGGGGGGGGGGGGGGGATAAATTAGGAGTTTGGGATTAGATACACACCACTATATATATATATATAAAATAGATCAACAATGAGAACCTCCTGTAGAGCACAGGGAACTACACTCAGTGTTTTGTAATAACCTATACGGGAAGAGAATCTGAAAAAAGAATATATGTATAACTGAATCACTTTGCTGTATGCCTGAAACACAACAACTATACTCCAATTTAAAAAAAAAAAATGAGAGATGAGTTGGGATGAGGGTGGATGCCTGCAGAAATCTAAGAGAGTCCATTTCACAGAACAAAAGAGTAGAATGGGGGTTGTCAGGGGGAAATGGCGAGTTACGAATCAAAGGTCATAAAGTTTAGATAAAGCAAGATGAGTATCTTCTAGATCTTCTGTACAATATTGGACCTACAGTCCACAGGACTATATCGTGCACTTAAACATGTGTTTAAGTGCACAGTATAGTGGATTCTCGTGTCACACGTTTTTACCACAAAGCAATAAAATAAAAAAACATACCCTTGGGATGATGACTTTGCGATGGAAGGACGACTTCATCATCCAATCAGGGATTAGCCTCTGGAAACCAAAATGATCACCGATATCAACACAGCAAAACAAGAAGGTCCAGTTGCCATCCAAAAAAGAGCGCTGTTACCTTGGTAAATCACGATTCATACCACACACGTTTTAAATAAGACCACCAAACAAAACGCTGGGTTCTTTCCCTTCATTTCCAAAGAGCTGTGAAAGCACATGCCATTTCCTTAATACCATCCTGAAATAAAGATCTGCCTCCGGTGAGGCCCTGTAGGGTTTATTCTTCCTCACTTCTTCCCTAATACGGTTACTCTTTTCTCCTCTGGAATCAATTCAACAAAACCTCACCTTACTGTACATTTCATGTTTGTTGGGGTTTGGTTCGTGTTCGGTCAGGCACCCCTTCTGGGAGGTGCAGGGGGGCCGGGGGCTGGTGCAGAGAAGATGCTCATTCTGGAAACTGGCCAATTTCCACAGGCAGGTGGCGCTCAGGGGTTCCACACACACCTGGGGCAGGTGATCTCAACAGTGAATGTCTGAAGTCTGAAATCAGAGCCCTAAGTGGCCTGGCTATTCTCCACTCATGTGCTGATTTCATGAGTCCTTTATTTCCTTTTTGTGTCGTATACCCACTGCAGACATCAATTCTTCTCAGAGGTATTTGTTCAAAGTCTATAAACGGCCAACCTCAAACTTCTAGGCGGTCCCACTGTTTTTTTCTCCCTTATTCATTTGTCCTACTCTGCCCGCCCCCAAGAAAAAGGAGGAAGGGTTTCCCATCCCGCCACTCACGGAGCACAGAACAGAAGGGGCTTTGAAAGGCCAAATGTAGGTTGTTTAGAGAAAAATGACAAAACTGGAAAATATTCATGGCGTGAATGGCCCATGAATGGTTTGCAGCCCACAACAGATGACCTAATTGCCTAGAACCACGTGGGCTCAATTTTGAGATTTTTCACTGTCTCCCCTTATCCGGCCCAAAGCGGAATATCTGGTTTGAAACTGGTAGCTGACAAGTTTAAGAAATCAGCTGTCACTACATCCAAGGCCTAGTCTGTCTTCGAATTTTTTAACATAATTAAGCGGAAAATGAAGTGTCTCTTCTGAAAAGATACAGTATCCAGGATATTTTTTTTTAAATTGGGCAACTGACTTAAACTAAACTCTGAGCGTATTTTTCTCATTTGGGAATAAATGTATACTCTTAAGCATCAAGAGCATTACAGAAAGTGTACAGTTGTGGTTGATATATTAAAACTCCGTTCCTTGCCCTTGACTTTCACATACAAAAATCAGCTCTCATCGGGTTTGGAATTTAAGTATATTTTAACCAGAGAAGCCTGTCATCAGGGTGACGGCATTAAAGGACTTTAAATATTTTCATACGGTGGCTTCACCGGAATCACATCAATTCTGTCAACAGGTTGTATTGTTGACAATACCTAGCTGTGCAATAAAGGTTTAGAATCTGGAGTACCAATTAAAACGGAAGAACAGTAAAGCCACGCCAGACTCTGTGCACTTGAATATTTACTTTTGTGAGAACCCTCTCTGGGTTTTTTTGTTGTGGTCCAGGCATCAAAGCACAATATTCTAAAGAGTTCTTAAAGAGATGCTTGCACATTCTGAAAGCAATGTAATGTGTATAGAGAGGAAACACTCTCATCTTTGTACAGAGACCAAGAAGCTTTCCACAAATTACTACAAAGGAAAAAACATGAAAAGGCCAAGTTCAGAAATAAAGAAAACCCCACATACTTACTGAGGGTCTACATTCCAGGCCCCAAAAAGAGAACTTTTATATTGCCCAGGTCTATTCACTTGTAAATTTCAGAGCATGGAAATACCTGCTCTATCTACCTTATGTAGCAAATCGTCACTTATCATGTATCATATCTATTTTTAGATTTGGGTATAAATTAGCTGGGTTTAGGGCCAAATGTACATTCAGCACTCTTTTTATTTAGGGGGAAAAAAAATACAAAGGAAAGCAACAATTCTTCCACCAAAGAAAAACGTGTCAAAACACCTTGAAAACAGCATCAGAGCCCAGCCATTAGTATGAAAATGCAATTATCATTAACTCCCTGCTCGAAATCATTCCGGTTTCCAAAAAATTAAACCTGTCATTTTAATCCAGTAATTTAAAACTGATGAAGTAATTTTCCACTTGCTACTTATTGGCCCTCATGATTTTCTTACATGTCAAGGAAAATATTCTTTAAAACTGCCAAATATATATCTATATATAGAGAGAGATAGATATAGTATAGATATATAGATATATCTCCAAGTACATTTCTTTGGGTAATAGAATATTGAAGTTTTAATCTAGAAAAAAAAAATATTTGCAGAGGCCTCCGTGAGATTCTTATGTTCTTACTTTAGGGATGCATTTTTAAAATCCACATTTTTAAAATCTGGAATTAAGGGATGAATGCAGCCATGTGCCAAAACACCCACCACCCCCTACACACACACACACACACACACACACACACACACACACACACACACACACACACCCCTTCTGCTGCATCTACACGAGGAAATCTACCCTGAGGATTTTCAAGGCTGGCTGTTAACCTCTTTCCAAAGCCCACTAAAGGCAACTAAAGGCATGAAAAATTCCCCAGCCCCTCAATCTGCCCCCAGAAAGATGCAGATTTCTGTGCCACAGGACCGTTTCTCCGGGCTCTCTCATTCTCTAGGAAAAACGCTAAGCATCGCCATTCAAACTACGCCGTTCTCTTAGCAGCTGAGGTTGCTTTGTTCTGATGCAAAGTCAGGTCTTGAAGCCCCGGTTAATTTCTAGCTGAAGTATATACCTACCAACGATGCCTTATGCACGCACTCCTACGTTGCCTGCAGAACCCTACACAAACTGGAAATTCTGTTCCCTCAGGATAACTAAGTCTCCCCAAACTTTCTTTTCTTTTTTCTTTCTTTCTTCCTCTGCGTCCCGTCCCTTCAATCGTGGTAAAGGCTGACTCCGAAAAGGAGCTAGCTCGTACCACCTCGCGTCACAAAATGCGTTAAACGCAGCGCGCTCAGGATGTGGAAGCCGGGTCAGCCAGGGGACCCCTTCAGACAGCCTAGGCTACGAGCACAGAAAGCCGTTTCCCCGCAACTGAACAAGTAGGAAAAAAAAGAAATCAAAGGAAGAATCCACACTACCACCTTGTGGATTCTGCTCGCAAGAACAGTACCTGCTGAGTTCGATACCCGCCACCGGACACACCTCACCCCAAATCTCCCAAGTTGGGTCCACATGACGGAGGGCGAGCCGCGGGCCCGGCTCACGGCAGGCGCGCGCGCGCTCTCGGCTTCACTCCTGACGCGCGCTCCCAGCACGGGCGCGAGCCGCCTTCCTCGGCCCCCCGACGCGGCCTCCTGCACCCCGCCCCCCTCCCGCCGGCTCGAGAGAGCGGCCTCGTGGCTCCAAAAATAGATGAAAAGAGGCCCACACCTGCTGGTCGGCTCAGAGAAGGGAGTCACACCAGAGGAAAACCCGCAGCCAAAAAAAAAAAAAACAAAAAAAAAACCCCACAAAAAAACAAAACAGAAAAGGGAGAGGGGCGGGAGGGAGGCAGAAGAGGTCCTCCGGACGCCCCTCGCCCTCCGAGGGGGACTTCCGTTCCCAGGGCGGCCCCGGCCAGGCCCCGAGGGTGCGCGGGGGCACCCCCGGCTCCCGCCCCCGCCGCTTCGGGGAGAAAGGATGCTGTGTCTGGCGGCGGGCAGGCTCCGGAATGGTGGGCCGGGCCCAGGGATGCGCGGGGCCCCGGGCCCGGATCCGGGGGCGCACCACTCGGGGGGGCCGCCCGGGAGGGCCGGGCGGAGAAATCCAACCTACCGGTTCTCGGAGGGACGAAGAAGCCGGGGGAGGGGAGGGGAGGGGTGCGGTCGGGGACGGGCGGGGAAAGAGGGGGCGTCTGGGAGACTGAAGGGTGCCCGCGCGCCCTGAAAAGGCGGCGGGCTTCCCGGAGAGCCGGAGCGGGAGGGAGGGAACACTCGTGGGCTGGGGTCGGGGTGCAGCCGGGACCTCGGCCTCTCCTCCGGCCGCCGCCGGCCCGCGACCCCCGCACCGTCTGCGGCCGAGCGGTACGCCGGTTCGGCCCGCTGGAGCGGGACGGGGGTCAGGCCGAGCCGCGCGGGAAAGGGCAGGGGGCGGCGGCGGGGCTCCGGATGAAATCGGCTGGGAAAGCGTGGGAGGCGGGCGGGATCTGAAGCGCGGGACGGCTGCGAGCTTTGGGAGACGGCGCGGGGGGGGGGGGGAATGGAGCGAGGGAGCGGGGAGGGTTGTCTGTTACGTGGCCCAAGGCTCTGCGGGTGGTCCGCACCTCCGAACCGAGTCCCCGGCCCTCCTCCCCCCGCCTCCGGCGAGAGGACCGGCCCGCCGTGCCTCCCGCGGGCTCTCCTCCCGGATCGAGGGTTCTCCGTGGGCACCGACGGGGGTCCGCATCCCCGGAGACCCCGGCTAGGACGCCCAGCGCCGGTCCCCGCAGCTACCAACTTTTGTGGTCCTCGGGGAGAAGCGGGCAGCTCGGGGACGGCGCTCGGGCGGCAGCTGCGTGCCCCGCGCAGACGTGCAGGCCAGACCCAAAGGCTCCCGAAGCAGCAACGCCACCAACCGCCCTCACTCCTCCTCGCGCCCTCCATCTCCCGCCGCTTGCCTTCCCACAGCCCACACGCACGGGTGAAGGGCGGATGGCAGTGGGAGGGCAGGTGGCCCGCTCCCCAGCTTTGCAGAAACGGCGCTAAGCTATTTCGTCTTCACCCGGGGTCTCCAGCGCGCCCGGGTCGCTCCCCAGCAAAGCCCAACCAGCCCCTCATCAATCACGTGCGTTATTTCGTGCATCACACAAGCCGTCATCTTATCCAAGGCCAGCAGAGGAAGGAGGGGGGAAAAAAATCGCTTAATGCAAACCCAGCCAAGCCTGTTTTCCTTTTTTCTCTCTGGTTAACCCAAAAAAATGCACCCCGGGAGGTGGTAGCTGACAGTTTCCTTAAAGAAGAAGGAGGAGAAAAAAGCCCGTGATGGCTCACAGTTTCCAGAAGTGCTCCTGGCTTCCCCGCCAGTCCTGCTTTGCAGACATCTGGCACTTCGCTCGTTCTCTCCCTGTACTGCAGATGTATTTTTTTTCCTCCTGTGTCCGCCACACTCTTCTGTTTATTTGTATGTAACAGAGCGCTATTTTGTAAACACCTCACACACGGCCCCAGAGCCGTTCAGATAGCTGATTGCAGCAAAACGCTTCCCAACCACGGTGGTCCCAATTTTTTTAAGTCGTAAGAAAAAATGTACTGTTTCTGTAGAGATGTGCACGAAGCTTGCACAGGACACGCCGTACATATATGTCCACACTCCCACCCACACCTAAGAAACGGAGCGACCGATGGAAGAAAAAGTGCTATGCAAATTTTCAAAATTTAAAAAAAAAAAATTTTTTTTAAATGTCGGATGAAGTGGAGCGCAAGCGTTAGCAGTCGGGCTTATCATCTTTTGCTGGCAAGCACACGAATCAAAACGTTAAATAGGCTTAAAAAAAAAAACCCACAGACACATCTTAAAACGGCACCTACCTTAGCCGTGGAAAAGCTGCATCGGCTGTAAGTGTTCTTTTTATGCATCCAGATTTTTCCAGGGACCGAGGCTATGATTCAGGAGGATGTACTAAGTCCAAGCGCCTTGGCTTTCTCGAATCTCAACTGGATTTGCTCCCCCGAAGAAACGCGAGGACCACAGACACTGCCGTTTGCAGGAAATTCGTTGTTTCTATCCTAGTCTGATGGGGAAGAAGAAACAGGAACACAGCCGGAGAAGGAAGGGCAGCGTTACGTCTGAATAAGAGCTCTGTATGTAGAGACAGAGACCCGTCTGCAAGAAAAAGAGAGATTGAAGCGAGAGTTCCTGATGGTTCCCAGCTCCCCCCTCTGCTATTGGACCAAACTGAATGAAATTTACAAAGCCAGCAGCCAATAGATCCCCGCGGTCGGCCCCATCGCTACAGAAACCACATCCACGGCTACAAGCGCATGCAAAGAGCAGCTAATCCCAGTGCAAACCAGCTGGAACAGAGAGATTCTGGTGCCGCCGGGGTGGTGGAACAGGTGAGCGCGCGTCTCACTGGGCCACCGTGCCAGAGCGCAGGGGAAAGCTTCCCTGCCCTCTCCAGATACCCTTCGGAGACACCACACACGGTGCCGTATTTGCAAACACCATTAACCCTTTAAGGCTATGCTATCCAAGGGTGAGTGCCAGCCGTGCAAGCTCTTCCCCGGGGGTCAGGCTGACAACTGTGTTACTGTTTCTGGATGGTATTCGGCTTGTACTGGGAAACAGTGATAGATAGATAGATAGATAGATAGATAGATAGATAGATAGATAGATAGATAGATAAATTAGCAAAATTAGAATGAAGACCTGTAAAGGACAGAACCTCTTTTATGCCCAGGTGATGGGTTAATACCTTTTGGGGTTCTTTTTTTTTTTTTGGCTGCGTTGGGTCTTCGTTGCTGTGCGTGGGCTTCTCAATGTGGTGGTTTCTCTTGTTGCCGAGCACAGGCTCTAGGCGCATGGGCTTCAGTAGTTGTGGCTCGTGGGCTCTAGAGCGCAAGCTCAGTAGTTGTGGCACACGGGCTTAGTTGCTTCGCGGCATGTGGGATCTTCCCGGACCAGGGCTCGAACCCCTGTCCCCTCAACTGGCAGGCAGATTCTTAACCACTGCACCACCGGGGAAGCCCCTGTTTGTTTCTTATACAGTAGTGGTTTTGATGAATAAAATACTGAAGAAGTTTCTAGCATCTGCGAGTTGTACTGAAATACCCCTCTTCACTTTTGGGATCCAGGATTTCATCTTTTCCAGCCAACTCAGAATTTGGTAATAGGACCTGGTATTTATCACTGGGTTCGAGGTAGCTGGCTGTCAGTTGCGTGATGTCTGAAGCTCCTCTCTGATAAATCAGGGAAGGCTATAGAGTGCTGTGGCAGTCTGAACACAGCTTCTCCAACTAGACTGCTTGGGTTCAAGTGGCATATGACCTTCGCTGTGTGTTTAAATACTTCGTCTGGGTTTCCACCTCTGTAACGTGGAGAAGACAAAAGTAATCACCTTGCGATATCCTTGTGATGTGACATGTGATACAGGACTAGGCATGCGAGAAGCTCCAGATAAATGTCTGCTTTTCTTAACCTTATTTCACAGGCCTAGGGACTTATTTCCTGAAGGAAAAACATAATGTCTTCTATCCATAGGACATCCTCACAATTGCTTCTGCATTTAGGCAGCGAACTCAGGCATCCAACCTGCTGTCATTATTTGGTGTGATGGCACAACTAGGGATTCCTCAGGAGTTTTAAGAGAAGGGCTCTTGTGGAACGTAGCCAATAGCGGGGAAGGTGATAAACACTGATTTAGGAGACCTAGCTTCAGACCAAGTGTCTGAACCCTGCTAGCTTTAACCTGTTGGAAAGTCCGTTAGGTTCTGTGAACCTTAGGGAATAGATCCTTTAAACAGGGATTGAAATAGCTCTCTGTGGTTCCTTGGGACAAATAAATGAGATAATAGGCACGAAAACATGCATCACCAAAAAGATGTCTATATATATCATACATACAGGTACAGAGAGAATGCTATTTTCATCACTGTTATATATACACAAAATAGTTATATAATCTAATAATAGAAGAAACATACATATGTTTTATATAAATATATCTTTTTCTTCTATTATTTAATAATTATTGAAGATCCAATAACATAATAGTATCGCTAATAAGTATAGTTTTTCCCCCAAATTAGTAACACACATAACTGTAGACACAAAAATATATAGACAGATATATATATATACATGTATAGACATCTATTCTTCCCAAAGTAGGGTTTAGAAGCAGAGACTTGAGTTAAACACAATAACTTAGAGCAGGCCAGAAAGTCACTGGCCTTACCGAGAAAGTGTGAATTCACTGATTTATTTATAAATTTATCAAGTATCTCTTGAGCACAGGCATAATCCGAAGCACTAAGAATGCATTTGTGAGTAACACACATCCACGTATTTTTGAAGAAGCATACAGTCTAGTGGATAAGGGAGCCAACGGCATAAGAAAAAAATCATCACCAGAAGGTGTGAAAATACCTATGATGTATGAATTCACAGGCATCCATGCAGATGGAAATGATGGAGAAAACAGTGTCCAGAGAAAGCGTGCTCTCAGCAGAGAAGGAACCGTAGCAGAGAAGAACAAACCTGACTCCCTGTCCAATCTATTCCATTAGCTCTAACCTTTGTGCTCTGCTGTCTGTGTTTAGTCAGACTGGCTCTGCACCTTCTGTAGAAGAAAGCTGCGGAGAGCCTGAAATATACATGACAGCATTCTCAAGGCTCTGCCTCCCAGGCTTGACCATTAAAGGCATAATACAAAGTTGCAGAACAGAAAAAAACAATTGTGGGTTGTTCCCTGGCGGTCCACTGGTTAGGGCTCAGCGCTTTCACTACCGTGGCCTGGGTTCAATCCCTGGTTATGGAACTGAGATTCCCACAAGCGGTGGTGGAAGGAAGGGAGGGAGGGAGGAAGGGAGGGAGGGAGGGAGGGAGGGAGGGAGGGAGGAAGGAAGGAACAATTGTTGAAGTTTTCTTGGAACATTGTATTGTGACCACAACCAGCCAATACCTCCTCCTGTTTTAGTGATAAAGAAGCCTGGATTCTATTCTAACTCCGGTCAGATGGTGCTTTGGGACGCTTCTCAGTCTCCTGGCTTCCCGAATAAAGTCCTTATTCGTTGCCCCAACACTTCCTCTCTAGATTTATTGGCCTGTCGTGCAGTGAGCAGTGCAAGCTTGGAATGGGTAACAGAATGGTAAATGAACATGCATCAGGGACAGAAGTTGGGGGGAAAACGTGGAAACAGCATGGATAAACTGTATGTGGGGATCTGCAATACACAGGGTTTGGTATGGGCAGGGTAGAGAGTGTGAAAAGAAGAGAGAGAAGACGAGAGGGTGAAGAATTCTTCTGAGACCTATTTATGGAGGGTCTTGAATACCATGCTGAATGGCTGGAATTTATCCAGCAGGCAGTGGGGCACCAATAACATATGTTAAGCAGCGGGTAGGGGAGGAATCATTAGATTTATATTTTAGGGCAACTGCTCTGGTGGCAATGAGAAGAAGGGGCCACAGGAGCAGAAGACAGAAAGCAAAGGTACACTTTCTGAGCGTGCTGCAAGGACAGATCCTAGAGAAATGAAGTCCTGAGTAAGAGGGAGAGAGACAGACAGAAAGAGAGACAGGAAGGGAGGGAGGGAGGGAGGGAGGGAGGGAAGAAAGAGAAAGAAAGAAGGAGAAAGAAAGAAAAGAAAGGAAGAAAGAAAAAGAAAGAAAGAAAGAAAGAGGAAGGAAGGAAGAATGACCCTGTTGAGATTTTTTAAAAGTACTTAAAGAGCCAGAGTATTATTTTAAGAAAAAGTGAACGTATACTTTTATGAGTTTATAATTTCCCCTAATCCCGACTTCCTCACGTAACGCCAGGAAAAGCAAGAACCCAACTTAACCATTGGGAGAACAGATTGTACGATAATACAACAACAACAAAGTTATACAGTTTTAAATCCGGGGTCCTTGGAAGAGAGAATTCTTCATGTTTCCATTTGAAATCTAATTATGGAGTACGGCGAGTTGGGGACACATGTCATAGAAAGGTATTAACGATAGGGTCCCGAGAAGGACCCAC
Source organism: Leucopleurus acutus (assembly GCF_964270905.1). NCBI lineage: Eukaryota > Metazoa > Chordata > Mammalia > Artiodactyla > Delphinidae > Leucopleurus > Leucopleurus acutus. Next base: position 3,967,946 of record NC_139148.1, read on the forward strand.
TGCTACAGGGGCTGGATCTGATTCACAAGAACAGGAAGCAGCCTGAGAAATAATCTGTAAAGTACCATAGCTCCCTCTGATGAGTGCAGCAGCCTCGAACGACTCTAACCTACATTCTGATAGAACGTTCGTGTTCCCATGGGCCTGACGTGTTCAACCCTAAACGCGATACTGCCTAAGCCAGGTAGATGATCAGGCAATACTAACTCATATTGGCTCTGTCAGTACAATGGGAAAAATAAAATAGAACTATGATTAGGTAGGATAATAAACATTAGTGCAATACTAATATATACCACTTGGTCTTCACACACACTATTGGAGATACAAATATGAATAACCTGTAAGGTGCTTAAAATCTAAGGCGGCGATAAAGCAGGCTCTTCGATTACTAAAATCCAAGGTCGTATATGGTCTGTGCCTTCTTAGAAGCATATGAGAGGCATAGCAGGCTTCCTGGAGGGGTGATGAGAAAATTCTTCAGAGATAAACAAGGTTTTCATGGGGAACTGGAGAGCAGAGGTGGGGAATCCCTCCAAATGAACCAAGTCTGGGAAAAAAAAAAGACATGGAGCGGGTAGGGGCTCTGAAAGTGGAAGGTACCTAACTGTGAGCCAGGTGGCTTGTTTAGCTAGCCTCAGTCCATCTTACTTTATACTCCAAAGTTCCCGAGAAACCTCGTCCTTCCAATGATACAACTGTCCTTCAGACCAGTTGACCTGGAATTATCGTGAATTCCAGGTTAATGTCAATCACTGAAATGAGGTTTTCACATACTAGTTTACTAGTATGTACCTTTTCATACATGTAAATATCATTATAGAAATTTAGTTAGAAGAGACACAGAGATGGACCCCATTGGTTTTGCGGGTGAAGTGTTTTCTAAGCTTTAAGGAGAGATGTTCAAGTTTATATTTTCCAACAAGAAGGTTGTACATTCCCCTCATTCAATTTTTGCATGTGAGAAATGAAAAAAAGAAATCCTCTTGGGTCGGAGTCTGCTCCCAGGCCCTACCATGCCCTTGTCCTTCTGACTGTTATTTTAAACCCCCCAAAACACCATTAATTATGTAAGACGCATATACTGTGTGGCAATATGCTCTGACTTTCCATCTGATTTTTAAAAATCCTTTGCTAGTTATTATTTCATCTCTGGACATGATTAGCCGAAATGACTTTTAAATGGCCCTGGTTTTTTAAAAAAGGGTTCAAGCTCCTGAATTTCAGTACATTCATTGAGGCTGAGAAACCCACTAGCTACTGCTTTTGTATGAAAACCAAGGACACTGAATCCCAGTAAGTGGCCCCAAATAGAGTTTGTTTGTTTATTTATTTATGGCTGTGTTGGGTCTTCGTTGCTGCACGTGGGCTTTCTCTAGTTGTGGCGAGCGGGGGCTACTCTTCCTTGTGGTGCACAGGCTTCTCATTGCGGTGGCTTCTCTTGTTGCGGAGCACGGGCTCTAGGTGCCTGGGCTTCAGTAGTTGTGGCACGTGGGCTCAGTAGTTGTGGCTTGTGGGCTGTAGAGCACAGGCTCAGTAGTTGTGGCACATGGGCTTAGTTGCCCCACGGCAAGTGGGATCTTCCCAGACCAGGGTTCAAACCCATGTCCCCGGCATTGGCAGGCGGATTCTTCACCACTGCGCCACCAGGGAAGTCCCCTAGAGTTCTTTTTTTTTTTTTTCCCCCGGTACACGGGCCTCTCACTGTTGTGGCCTCTCCCGTTGTGGAGCACAGGCTCCGGACGTGCAGGCTCAGCGGCCACGGCTCAGGGGCCCAGCCGCTCTGCGGCATGTGGGATCTTCCCGACTGGGGCACAAACCCGTGTCCCCTGCATCGGCAGGCGGACTCTCAACCACTGCGCCACCAGGGAAGCCCCTAGAGTTCATTTTTTAAATGAACTTGCAGCAACTTTCCCACTGTTATTGCCTAAGTCTTTATAAACTTCTTATTCCCGGGGTACTTATATATATAAGTATATACACTTATATATATATATACACACACACACACACACACACACCCCAATACACACACACACATATATTCAGGCATACATACATACATATACAAATGTATATATATAATACATAAAGTATATATAATAGAGAGGGGTTATATATTATATGTAAGGTTATATAATATATATAGTTATATATTATAGTTTATAATTTTTAATATATTTATATAATGTAAATGGTTCTATATAATACATATAATATACAGGCACACCTCCGAGATGCTGTGGGTTCAGTTCCAGACCACCACAACACAGTGAATTTCTAAATAAAGTCAACAGGTTGTTTTGGTTTCCCAGTGCATATAAAAGTTACGTTTAGAGTTGACTGTAGTCTATTAAGTGTGCGATAGCATTATGTCTTTAAAAATGTCCATACTTCAGTTAAAAAATACTTTATTCTAAAAAATGATAACTATCATCTGAGCCTTCAGCGAGTCATAATAGCAACACTAAAGATCATGTGTGTCACAGACACCATAACAAATAAAATCATAATGCAACACAGAGACATGAAGTGAGAAAATACTGTTGGAAAAGTGGCCCCGATAGACATGCTTGAAGCTCGGTTGCCACCAACTTTCAATTTGTAACAAAACAAAACAAAACAAAACAATATCTGTGAAGTACAATAAAGCAAAGTGCAATAAAATGAGGTATGTTTGTATAGCATTATATATGACACATACAGGGTTTTATATATACCTATGTTATATATAACCCCTCTCTATAATATGTAAATATATATATGTCATATATATATATATATATATAAATACATTATAGAGATGTTTATATTCCCAGAATCATTGATTGATTCCTGATTCTGTCCTTGTATGCTTGTTCTGTGTGTACACACGGCCTCACTTCCTACTTTATACCTTATACTTCAGGTAATCTATATTTAAAAAGAAAGGAGTTTACTACTGTAGGGACAAAATAAGAACTGGCAAAGATGTGCCTTGTTTATCGATGCAAAGAACCTTCTGTCTTATTAATGACCTGTACCATCTATACCAGTAGGGAAATAGAATTTCTCTGGTGAACAGAACATGGTTTATAATTTCAGTTTAAATAAGACGAGGTTGACCAAAATACTGTTAGCAACATTACTCTCTTGTATCCTTTCAAACTCAAGGTTTATTTTGGAATCTTTTCTTTAAAATCATCATTTCGATTTTTTTTTAATCCTTCCTTGAGAGGAGAGGGAAAGTATTGCCAATTGTGCTTTGCATGTGACATGTAAACATATGTGGATTTGCATACATGTGGAACTAGAGCAGGAAGAAGATGTATATTAATACGAATGGACTAGTTTTGAATAGAGATCAACTTCTGTTCTAAGGCATTGGTACAAGAGTAATAAGATAATGTTTTCCTGGAATAGTCATGAATGACCCAAATTACACAGAAAACGGTCACACCTGTGTAATATCTTCATATCAAGAAACTGATGTAAAATATGGCACAAAGGAACCCATCTACAAAACAGTAACAGACTCACAGACATAGAGAACAGACTTGTGGTTGCCATGGGGGAAGGGGAAGGTGGAGGGATGGATTGGGAGTTTGGGATAAGCAGATGCAAACTAGTATACAGAGAATGGATAAACAACAAGGTCCTACTGTATAGCACAGGGAACCATATTCAATATCCTGTGATAAACCATAATGGAAAAGAATACGAAAAAGAATGTATATCTATACATATAACGAGTCACTTTGCTGTACAGCAGAAATGACAACACTGTAAACCAACTGTACTTCAATTTAAAAAAAAAAAAGGAAAGAAACTGATGGTATCTTTTGGCCAAAACTTGGTGAAGAACTGAAATCCTCAGTCCAGTAGCCTGTGAGAAACTGAATCCCACCAACCACCATGGGATAGAGGAAATGGATTCTTCCCCACTCGAGTTTTCTGCTGAGACTCCAGCCCCAGCTGACACCTGGATTGCAGCCTATGAACATCTTGTTGCAGAGGACTCAGCCAAGCTATGCTCCAGCTGTAGCCATTGTGTGTCCCAGCCTCTCCATCTGATAATTTGTTACGCTGTGACAGATAGCTAATGTTACTTAAACACACAGGTATGCCTGCATGGACGCATGGATGTATATGCATGTGGAGGGCTGTAAACAAGCTGTAGCAATCAGGATCGTAAAAGAATGTTGATCAGGTCCAACCAAGAGGCTAAAGATTTTACAGTTTGCAGATGGTTGGGACAGCTCTTCGAGAGACACCGCAGATGAATGAACCAGAGGAAGAAGTACATCTTCTGTTCACGACGGCTGACAAAAGGTATCAACTTAGGGAGAGGCAGAACTTGACAACCAAATCTGTACCTCCTGCATCCAGCAAAATAGATTTTCTGTGCTCTGGCTGAGAATTGTTTAACACTCATCAACACCCTTGATGTTTGCACAATTTGTCACATCAGGGAATGATTAGGGAACCCACCCTCTATATGGTCAGCTCTGTGCTAGCCAGGACGTGAGAGTCTTGGAGATACTAAGCAATTCCAAAGGATTTATAATTTCTTGATATAATCACTCATTCCCTCCACATCCTCCTGCAGAAAAATTCATCATTCCACCTCCCCTCATTTCAAAGTATGTTGACCTTCTGACAGCACTTAAACCACCTACTCCCGGTGGCACACAGAGGGTGTGTGTGTGTCTGTGTCTGTGTATGTGCATGCATCTTGTCCACTGGACTGTAGGCTGCATTTAGATATCTATCCCTAATGCCTCACTTTAAAAATGTTTGCTATTTTTTCGAGTTACCATATGATCCAGCAATCCCACTCCTGGGCATATATCCAAAAAAGACAAAAACTGTAACTAGAAAAGATACACATACCCAAATGTTCATAGCAGCACTATTTACAATAGCCAAGACATGGAAGCAACCTAAGTGTCCATCAAGAGATGAATGGATAAAGAAGATGTGGTGCATATATACAACGGAATATTACTCAGCCATAAAAAGAATGAAATAATGCCATTTGCAGCAACATGGATGGACTTGGAGATGATCATACTAAGTGAAGTAAGTCAGACAGAGAAAGACAGATATCATATGATATCACTTATCTGTGAAATCTAAAAAATTATACAAACTTATTTATAAAACAGAAATAGAAAACATCACAGACATAGAAAACGAACTTATGGTTACCAAAAGGGAAAGAGGGGGAGGGATGACTTAGGAGTTTGGGATTAGCATATATAAACGACTATACATAAAATAAACAGCAAGGTCGTACTGCATAGCAACAGGGAACTAAATTCAATATCTTATAATAAGCTATAATGGAAAATAATCTGAAAATATATATATAACTGAATTACTCTGCTGTACATCTGAAAGTAACACAACATTGTAAATCAACTATACTTCAGTTAAAGAAAAGGTGTGTTAGTTTTAATATAACAAAATGAAATGTAACAAAAGTTGAATTTTGTTTCCTCTTTTTCAGTTCACTTTCATCTCATAAATTGGGCAGATTCATCCAAAAACATCAGTGGAAATTTACCGGGAAGGATAGATGTTACCTTGTCTTCCTACATCTCATTCCTGAGGGTTGAGATTTCCACCTTGGGTAGACCACAATTAAGTCATTTGCCAATGTGATCTAATCCCGTCTTACAGTCATGAGCCTTCTGATATAAAGTCACATGACTTTACTAATAACATGAAAGGGCTGAAGTCCCAGATCCACACAATCCCCTTGCCCACTGCATTGCCATTTTCTAGTCACGCTCGAACATAGCTAGCATGATTAAGGATTATAAACAAGCCCTCTCTGTTAGCAATTGGGGATCAAGAGTCTTTAATGGGGGCACCTAGCACACGGGTTGCAAGACTACAGAGGAATATATTTATTCCAAGTTGACCAATTTAAATAAAGTAAGAATTACTTATAGATCATATTTTTTGTTATAAATTTATTATTTTTTTTTATTTTACTTTTGGCTGTGTTGGGTCTCCGTTGCTGCACGCGAGCTTTCTCTGGTTGCGGCGAGCGGGGGCTACTCTTGGTTGCGGTGCGCGGGCTTCTCATTGTGGTGGCTTCTCTTCTTGTAGAGCACAGGCTCTAGGCGTGCAGGCTTCAGTAGTTGTGGCGCGTGGGCTCAGTAGTTGTGGCTCGCGGGCTCTAGAGCGCAGGCTCAGTAGTTGTGGTGCATGGGCTTAGTTGCTCCATGGCATGTGGGATGTTCCCGGACTAGGGCTCGAACCCCTGTCCCCTGCATTGGCAGGCGGATTCTTAACCACTGGGCCACCAGGGAAGCCCTAGATCATATTTTTTAATTCACATGAGAAGTGTGTTTCATAGTACTAAGGACAAATAATCTTTCCCTCACTCTCTCTCTTGGTCTCTCTTGCTTCTCCCCCTCTTCTCTCTCTCTCTCTCTCTCTCACACACACACAAACACACACACACACACACACACACACATTTTTTTTAAGCCCGGGCAGCAGGAAGCAGGGATTAGATCTTCGAGCAACTTCTCCTGTTTCTTTCAGGGACCTCACAGGTCCTCCAGGCTTCAGGATGCATCTTGTTTCTCCCTTGAGAAGCCCTGGACAGCCTCAGACCTCAGCCTCTCTCAGACCCGTCCATTTGTCCATGGGCACTTGGGGCTGCCCCTTCCAGGACAGCCTTCCCTTGACCAGTCTCCAGGCCCCTGCAGCCACCCTCCCAAGCCTATAATGGTGGGGGGAGGATGAGACTCAGAGGTTGAGGGGTCCCCAGACTGAGATGCTTTTGGCCATAAACAATCACTGTGGGACCTCCCTCACGGTGCAGTGGTTAAGAATCCACCTGCCAATGCAGGGGACACGGATTTGAGCCCTGGGGTGGGAAGATCCCACATGCCATGGAGCAACCAAGTCCGTACGCCACAACTACAGAACCTGCGCTCTAGAGCCCGCGAGCCACAACTACTGAGCCCACGTGCCACAACTACCGAAGCCCGCGAGCCTAGAGCCCGCGTTCTGCAACAAGAGAAGCCACTGCAATAAGAAGCCCGTGCACCGCAACGAAGAGTAGCCCCCGCTCGCCGCAACTAGAGAAAGCTTGCACACAGCAACGAAGACCCAATGCAGCCAAAAATAAATTAATAAATAAAAATTAAAAAAAGAAAAATAGTAAACATTTAAAGAAAAAGAAATGGGAAATGACAGTGACAAATAGGAATGGAAATTACAAGATCTGCATTCTCAACAGGGGTGGTATGTGTCACTTTCAAGGGGGTAAAAACTTGTTCTTAAGGGGCAATAATAATCTTACTCTTTGAATATATATATATATATATATGTATATACACTCAGTTATATATATGTATATTTATATATACACTCAGAATAAGACATATATATATATATTCCATATATATGGATATATATGGATATATATTCCATAAGCAAATGTAGAGAATATCTGTGATCCATGGTATTAAAATAACATGGGGATGGGAAATTTGCAGAACACGTTTACAAATTCTCCCTAGGGGTAATGGGTGGATAATTAACAATAGTTTGATCAATACTGCTACAAGGCATCGAATCTATGAGAGAAGGGACAAATTATATATTAGTTTCTTCAAACAGCATCAGTAGCCACTCGCCAAAAGTAAAGGAAGGAGAATTTATTAGTGTGTACGAGCTCCATACACTGCAAGACACTTGAATGAGTTCCAAAAGTGGAATTAAGGCATGGTCCTCAAGAAACGTTAATTTATACACATGGAAAACACATATGTGAAGCACGACATCCCGCTGAAAAATATTTAACCATCGGGTTTCTGGGAAACCTGATATATCAATGATTTCCATGGTGAAATACTTGGATCTTGGCCAGTTTCCTATATGAACATGAAGTCCCAGAGCTTGGAAACTGGAAGATGTTCAGGGGTGTTTAATGATAGAGAATTTCCACCATGAAGCTACAGTAGACTTAATAACCTCGAGAGCACGGAGAAGACCAAAATGCAGTAAAATAATTAGTCACTGATGAGTTTCAGGCATTTATTAGCATTTTAAATAATGTATTTAATTTTAAGATTATATAATTAAGTTTTTAATGGAGGGCTACCTTTATCAGCGGCGTTTCAAAATTCCTAAAGAGTGAGCCATTGGTGATCTCAAGCCAGAATGAACTGAGTCAGCCACACCTGCAGAGAATCAGGAGATGGTGCCCTTCATTGTATAGGATGTCCTTCGAGAACTTAAAAATTAATTAATGGATGCATCAGCTGTTCAAATTAATAGAAGAGTTCCAATTCTGTTCCCTTCTGTCCTATCCATAACTACCTTGTTGTGGACTTGAACTCTTCTTTTGCTGAGTTTCTTTGGGTTTTGATGGTTTTTCACAAACTGACCTTGTTCCAGGTAGTTTTATTATATTATGTAAAATATTCCCATGAACGTGACTGGTCTTGTGTAAATCCTTTTAATCTGATATCTGTGCCCTTTCAGTATGGATCCAGAACTTTTTTCTTTCCAGTAATTGAGTTTTCATATTTAAAAAGACAGTCTCTTTAGCAAGTGGTGCTGGGAAAGTTGGATAGTCACATGTAGATCAATGAAGTTAGAACACGGCCTCACTCCATACACAGAAATAAACTCAAAATGGCCTAAAGACTTTAACATTAAGACGTGACACCATAAAGCTCCTAGAAGAGAGAAAGCATAGGCCAAACATTCTCTGATATAAATCGTACCAATGTTTTCTTAGGTCAGTCTTCCAAGACGACAGAAATAAAAACAAAAATAAACAAATGAGGCCTAATCAAACTTACAAACTTTTGCACAGCAAAGGAAAGCAGAGACAAAATGAAAATGCAACCTACAGAATGGGAGAAAGTATTTGCAAATGATGCAACCAACAAGGGGTTATTCTCCAAAATAAACAGCTCATACAACTCAGCAGCAATAAAACAAACAACCCGATCGAAAAATGGGCAGAAGACCTAAGTGGACATTTCTCCAAAGAAGACATACAGATGGCCAAGAGGCACATGAAAAGATGCTCAATGTTGCTAATTATTGCAGAGATGCAAATCAAAACTACAATGAGGAATCTCCTCACACAAGTCAGAATGGCCATCATCAAGAAGTCTACAAATAACAAACCCTGGAGAGGGTGTGGAGAAAAGGGAGCCCTCCTACACTGTTGGTGGGAATGCATATTGGTGCAGACACTATGGAGAACAGGATGGAGGGTCCTCAAAAAACTAAAAATAGAGGTAACACATGATCAATCTCACTCCTGGGCATATATCCAGACAAAGCTTTAACTCAAATAAATACATTCACCCCTATGTTCATAGCAGCACTATTTACAATAGCTAAGACACAGAAACAACCTAAATGTCCATCAACAGATGAATGGATAAAGAAGATGTGGTACATGTATACAATGCAATATTACTCAACCATAAAAAAGAATGAAATAATGCCATGTGCAGCAACATGGATGCAACCAGAGATGATCATGCTAAGTGAAGTAAGTCAGAAAGAGAAAGACAAATACCATATGATAAAACATATGTGGAATCTAAAATATGACACAAATGAACCTGTCTCCGAAGGGGAAATGGACTCACAGACATAGAGAACAGACATATGATTGCCAAGGGGAGGGGGATGGGGGGAGACTGGCGCTAGTAGATGTAAGCTATTATATATAGAATTATAGATCTATGGATAAACAACAAGGTCCTACTCTATAGCACAGGGAACCACATTCAATACTCTGTGATATACCATAATGGAAAAGAATATTTTAAAAAGTATGTATATATATGTATAACCAAATCATTTTGCTGTAGAGCAGTAATTAACACATTGTAAGTCAAGTATACTTCAATTTAAAAAGTTAGTAACTCTGCAAAATGAAACTTCATCAAACCTACCATGTGAACATGCACATTTAGATTTAAATAAAAATGCAGATTTGGTTATAATGTGATTGGTGATTGTTTCTTGTCTTCTCCTGAGACCCCCCAATTCTCCAAAGGAGATGGGGTCAAATCCTTTTGATTTGGAGGATGGGAGTGAGGATGATACGGGTGAGGGAGCAACTGAGGCACGGGATTTTATTAATAGGTTTAAGGAAAAGGTATTATTGGTTGCACTGGTAGTTCAATGCATTCGTTAATATCATCCTATAATTTATAGACTGCACTTCTTTTTAAGGATAATGTCTGAAGATTTTATAAGAACCTACTTTAGAAGTTTTATATTTCGACCCAATGGACAAAATGCAAGTGATAATTGTTCTAGGCATACAAAAGCTCCCTGCGTATTGAAGATTCCAGAAACAGCTCTTTACTCCAGTGAAACAATCCAGAATGAGAACGCTGACCTGCCTCTCTCCAACTGGAGATGAATCAGGCATGGTTACAGCAGATATTTGGACTCAGCTGGAGTCATCACGAGAAGATTCTACATCTGTCAGTCTAACTCGAGGGATGTCCCTGGTGGTGCAGTGGTTAAGAACCCGCCTGCCAAAGCAGGGGACAGGGGTTTGAGCCCTGGTCCGGGAAGATCCCACATGCCGCGGAGCAACTAAGCCCATGCACCACAACTACTGAGGCTGCGTGCTGCAACTACTGAAGCCCGTGCACCTAGAGCCCGTGCTCCACAACAAGAGAAGCCACTGCAATAAGAAGAAGCCCACGCACGGCAAAGAAGAGTAGCTCCCGCTCGCTGCAACTAGAGAAAGCCCGCGCACAGCAATGAAGACCCAACTCAGCCAAAAATAAAAAATGTAATAAATAAAAACAAAATCTAACTTGAGGGTTGGCAAACTTTTCATTTTTAATCATAAGCCAACGATATTAAATGATAATTAAAGAACACAAAATTAAAAGCAGGTTTTTTTCCGTGAGACTATGGAGGTTTGTTTTGTTGATGGAGAGGAATTGAAACATGTATCTCACACTTTAAAGGGATTAATAATGACAACACAGAATTTCAGTTGATTTTAGTAAAATCTTTTACACCATTCAGTTCTTACAATATCTCCCTCTTTCTCTTACTGAAGTAGACATTTCAGTAAAAGTAATGTCGTGATTGAATCTGAACATTTGCAATTAATGATTATTTCATTGCATGAGTGGAAAAAAAAAAAAGACAGGCAGGAAACAACTGGTGAACTCAACTATAGGAATGTGCTAAATTTGATTTCTTCCATTCAGTGATTACGGAGGATAAAATGCAGGAGGCTTTCACCGAGAAGACCAAGACTGTTATGCAGATTGCAACGCTCTATTTCTACAAGGTCATTCATATTTACTTTCATATTTCATAGAGTGTCAGTAGAAATGTTCTGTTGGTCAAGTTTGATGTTTTAAAAACACAGAAAGACACAGATGTAGAGAACAAACATATGGACACCAACGGGAGAAAGCAGGGGATGGGGGCGTGGGGTGGTGGTGGGATGAATTGGGAGATTGGGATTGACATATATACACCAATATGTATAAAACTGATAACTAATAAGAACTGCTGTATAAAAAAATAAAATAAAATTCAAAAAAAACACTTACGGAAACGATGTGACTTTTTTTTTTTTGCTGTACGCGGGCCACTCACTGCTGTGGCCTCTCCCGTTGCGGAGCACAGGCTCCGGACGCGCAGGCTCAGCGGCCATGGCTCACGGGCCCAGCCGCTCCGCGGCATGTGGGATCTTCCCGGACCGGGGCACGAACCCGTGTCCCCTGCATCGGCAGGCGGACTCTCAACCCCTGCGCCACCAGGGAAGCCCTACATTTTTTAAAAGGCTGTGCAAAGCCCTTGGTTTTTCAATGGGGGATATTTCTGGGAAGGCAAATAACTGAGATCAAAGATCTTTCTGCTGCTTTTAATGGCAAGCTTATTATTTCTTTAAATGTGTTCTCCTTTACCTGTGATTCACGGTGCGAGGTTAGCCATTTTACTGGGGATGAACATCAGAGAGCTACAGTTAAGCTACGAATGTGATTAAAACAAAAAATGTGCTAGAGGCTATTTTGTCTCTATTTCCACAACAATGTAGAACCGCAGTGAAATCTACGTCTGTATGGTGATAAAGTCAATGAGCTTATCGCAGCACTTTGTGTGTGTTAAGAATAGGTAGGTAATGTGCATTGTATGTGTTTATTTTAGGGTGTGGATAACCTTTGTGTAACAGCAATCTTCCACCAGAAGAATCAGTCACGGAATATTTCCACTGCTTCCCAAATGTTTGCGCCCTTAACCATCTTGACATAATGAGCTTCTTACTGTTGTCAAATTGGTTCCCTCTTGGCAACATTGCCTTTGCAGCAGACTTGAAGTTACAGAGGTGACCTCAAATGCACGTGGGAACCAAAAGATTCTCCCAGTCTGCACTGGTTGTTACCACATGGACAGAGTTGGCTACATGTGCCCTGGGAATTGGAGCTCTACCCGTCTTAAGGATGGACAAATACAAGGACTCGGCATTTAGCTGAGAAAAAGAGTTTTCTGAAACCTACACAGCCGCCAGGAACCCAGCTTCATTTTAATGTTTGCAAATCTCACTGGAGGTGGCGGCCACGTTGCTCTGTGCACTTTCATGACGCCTCCTCCTATCGAGATACACAAACATATAACTTATAATAACCATTTGGAAGAGTGTCTTCCCTTGGGATTTGGAAAATAAGGAGGAGAGGACAAATGATCTCTTATAGTCCCATCTCACACTCAAGAGTCTTCTGGCTAAACCATGGGTTGAAAGACTGAAGTGTTTAATCCCCAAACAAATCCATACACAGCCCAAGGAAACACTGCCCTGAAAGGCAGTATTGGGGATTTATCTTACAAAACCTGAAGCCAAAGACAGTCGATTCTGTTTCCGGGTAAGTCAGAGCTCACCCAAAGCTGAAATTAAGGTGTTTTTTGTTTTGTTTTGTTTTGTTTGTTTTTTAAAGAAGTGGACTGGCTGTCCTAATAGGTCTTCAGTGATCTGGATGGAAGATACACTCAAGTTGTTTGGGTAGACCTTGAAATTGCATAACCAATTTGGTCTGGCCATTAAGTCAGTTTTGATTTGGTCTGGGCATTAAGAAAAGCTTCAACCAATCTGAATGATTTAACAAAAAACAAACAAAATAAACTTTTAAACTCAGTGTTGTGCACCATTTACAAAAAGTTTTGCTTTCAAGACTATAGAAAAAATAATAAACCACATTAAAGCTTTTTCCCCCAGAAACTCAAGTATGAAGAATGATGTGAAGAACTCAATTTAAGAACGTTTTTCTCCACTTTGATGCGATGGGATTTCCCACCCTACATTTATGCTTTTCTTCCTCCCATTTCATTCTTTAAAAAATTTAGAGACGGGTTTCCCTGGTGGCGCAGTGGTTGAGAGTCCGCCTGCCGATGCAGGGGACGTGGGTTCGTGCCCCGGTCCGGGAAGATCCCAAGTGCCGCGGAGCGGCTGGGCCCGTGAGCCATGGCCGCTGAGCCTGCGCGTCCAGAGCCTGTGCTCCGCAACGGGAGAGCCCACAGCAGTGAGAGGCCCGCGTACCACAAAATAAATAAATAAATAAATAAAAATAAAATAAAATAAAAAATTTAGAGACAAAAATAGAAGAAACCTCTACCCATAGTTACACTGGGCCTTAAACACTGAAGTCATTTATTTAAACAAGGACTATTGCTGTTAGGCTAGATAAGACTATTGCATGCATCCCCTGTTCTAAATGCACTACCTGTTTCACTCTGCGGACAAAGCATCCAGCATGAAAAATGGACAACCCGATACCTCTTCATTCTCCGTGGGGCATCGCGTTTAACATAATTAACATGCACTTCCCGGAAGGATGGGTTTGCTCTATGCCATAAATTCCAACATAAACCGTCAGGATCACCATAGTTACCTGCAGCAGTAGACTCAGTGATGTGTGTGCCTAAAATATCTAGGAAAGTTGACTGTGGGGTTGGGCAGATTTTTTTTCAGCCAAGAGGTAAAAGGGTAATGAAAAAAATTTTTAATAAAAAAATTACAATAATTTAAAACAAAAACATCAAGAGAGGCTGGCGTCATAAACTTTCAGTCATGGATTTATGCTCAAACGATCTGTCTGCTGATCATGAGAAAGAGGGTGCTTGCAATCTGCAGTTGTTTCCGAGGCCAAGGATGGGGAAAGCAGAAGTTTCTAGGGCAAATCTGGTTCCTTTAAGCACCCCTTTATCAACTGACATCAACCTCTGAATTGAAGATTGAGTGCTGACCACAGCACGGCAGAATGATTTTCACCTTGGGGGCAATCCCGTAGTGGCAACTAAAACTTGCGAATGATACCGTATCCATTAATTACTCATAAAAGTCAGAATGAAGGACAGTCAATATAGTCAAACTCCATTTCTCTCTGGGGGTGCTTTTAGCAATGATTGGAAGACATTTCCTCATTCGAGGATCGAAGAATCGTATCCGAGCCACATCCTTTCCGTAGACTCTGCATTTGCAGGAAACAGCACAGAGCGCAAAGATGGTCTCTCTTTACGTGCCTTTGGCTTTTCTGCTGAAAAATCCACAGAACTGGGCAAGAGGGGTATTACTATCATCATGTCATTTCACACAGGAGTTGTTTCTTGAAGGTGCACAATAAACGTGTGTGAATTAGGTCTCAAATCCTGTTTTTCTGCTTGTACCACAGAAATGCTGTTCCTCTTGAGGTTGTAAAATGTTCTAAATGTTATTTAAAAAATCAGCCAGCAGTGATCTTCACATACCGGGGGTCGAGAATCATAGCAAAGGAGAACCTTATCCTTAAAAACAAGGTTTGGAAAACAATGGTCCCTGGCAAAGTTTAACATCTACCTGTATCTGTATGGCTACAAGCTTGGAAAGGATTGTACGTTTTCGATGGTGAAGAATAAACATAAGAATCTTTGCTGACCCACGAAAATCATATGAAATTTTAATTCTGGCGTCCACCAATAAAGCTTTATGGGCACACAGCCATGCCTGCCCATGCTTCTCTGTGCTGCGTGGATGCCTTCATGCTGCCCTGGAAATTGGGAAGTTGCAAGAGACCAGAAAAGTCTAAAAGAGTCACGATTCCTGCCTTCGCAATCCAGCTTTGGGGAAATACCTTGAAATAAATACCTCCTCGGGTGTGAAGGGTGGTACCTCTGGGCCTGACCTGGAAAGAGAAAGACACAGAAAGCAAAAAATCAAGTGTCCTCCATCATTGAAGGATCTGGGGTTCCCAAGGACAGGTCAGAGGGCGAGTGCCGGGAAAAGATATGTCAGGGACGAGAGTTGGGGTGGGGGAGTAGCTTGGAAAGATGCTGCAGCGGAACATCCATCCAAGTAGAAGGAGGCGGACGGTGTAGAAGTTCATGGTCAGCATGAAATTCCCGAGTTGCCAAGGACAACCAAAGATTGTGAAGATCAGAGCTTCCAATATCTATTCCATAGGAATTGGTCCTGATGTCCTCTCTCCTCAATGCCCTACACTTCCCATGGTCTTGGAAGACACCTTCCATTGGAAGGTCTTGTCGACTGGAAAAAAAATGCACAACCTAAAATTTGAGGATTATGGTTTATTTGGCGGACTTCCTGAGGTCTTAAGCCCGAGACGCAGCCCCTCAAACAGTTCTGAGGGACTGCCCCTAAGAGGTGAGGGGGGAGCCAGGATATACAGGAGTTTTTGCAACAAAAACCAGGTAGAACATCAAAAGATTACTGTTGATTAAAGAAACCAGGCATCTCGAGGAAACGGATTTAGCATTTTTCTCTGTATGGGAAGATGCAAGAGGTTGGGCTCACTGAAATCAGTCCTCTGATACGCACCTCAGTTATCTTGGGCCAGGAGCCTGCTTTTCTCCATCCCGAGTCCCCTCACGGTGCCCAGTCTGGGGCAGCTATGGTGGTTGATGGCTCGATGGCTGCAACATCCTTTGTTACTGACAGGGCAGGCGCCGGTTTTTGTCCACAGTCTGAAGTTACTGAGGGAGGGGCTGTGCGTGACAAAGAAGCCATGGCAAGTGCGGCCCCGTGACCCTATGAGAATGGTGGTGGGCCGCCAAGGCAGAATATGGGATGAGCTCCCTGATCCCTCCAGAGGCGCCTCAAAAGACAGGAGGATCTAGGGGCAGGCTTGTCGGTGACGCCCAGTTACATTCTGCGGTTACAAAGTGGAAAATACTCAGGTACGTGGCCTGCATAATGGCAATTATCCAATTATTAACTTGAATTTGACCTCTTCTCTTAGCTATTAAATGTTCGGAGCACCTACGCCTGAATCACTCTCCAAATATATTTTTGGATACAGAAAGGAGATAGGAAAATAATCATGTTTTCGAAAAGTACCAAATGGATTCTGAAGAAAATCTAATTTCAGAGAAAATAATTAAATGAATGTTGTTTTCTCTTTAATTGCTTCACGCTTACAATCAAGTGTGCTTGGGTTAATACTTTTCGACTTCTAATTGAATTTTCACTGTTCCTTTTTTCGTTCGTTTGTTGTTTTTGCGGTACGCGGGCCTCTCACTCTTGTGGCCTCTCCCGTTGCGGAGCACAGGCTCCGGACGCACAGGCTCAGTGGCCATGGCTCACGGGCCCAGCCGCTCCGCGGCATGTGGGATCTTCCCCGACCGGGGCACGAACCCGTGTGCCCTGCATCGGCAGGCAGACTCTCAACGACTGCGCCACCAGGGAAGCCCACAGTTCCTTTTATTATAAGATGAGGTTATAAGGAAAGGTGCTGACTTTTCAGGTACCATATGGTTTCTCTAGACTATTAGGCAATGTTTGAGGGGCCCAAAAGATGTTTCTAAGACTAATGCTTGTTTTGAAAAGGAAGATTCTACAGGCAAACTTGTGAGAAGCACAGCAATGAAGAGCAAATGCTTCTATCAGAGAAGAAAATGAATCAATAATCCAAGTAGTGACAACTGGGCAGCCCTGTTTCCCTATGATTTCGAAGTCCAGAGCCCAGGGAAACATAACAGGCTGACCATGCTATGCTATACTCAATACAGATAAACATGTTTCAGAAACTATGATCCAACCTGTGGAAAATCAGAATTTATGAGAAAACCTGAATACTTTTAGGTCTGTATGAACAGTAACAGTAGGTAGTCGCTATAATTGCCCTGAGAAATGTGTGAATTTAAGTTTCCAGAAGGCTTGTCCTCAAACCAAGAATTTAAAATCATTCTTCCATGTTTCCTAATAATGACTCAAACACTTTTTTCTCCATTCCATCTTCCATCCAGTGCGCCCTGCATGTTTTCATATGTAGCAGTGGCACTATGATATATTTAGATTCTGTATATATTTTACACTTTTTTTTTCTGTGGCCACATTGCACAGGTTGCAGGATCTTAGTTCCCCGACCAGGGACTGAACCTGGGCCCCTGGAAGTGGAAGCACGGAGTCCTAACCATTGGACCACCAGGGAATTCTCTATTTTATATTTTCTGATTGTTGATATTTAATATAATTGCACAATGGATAGTAAACGATGTCTTGATGGTTTTGATGCTTGGATTTTTTTTTTTTTTTGAGCTGTCTTTTGTAGCACACGATTCAGATCAGCACAGGTTAAATTTTGTAAATGATTCAGATGCCTTGCAAAAATAATACGTAACGTCTTTTTTGGTTATATATATATTTCACTATCTTTGGGGGAATCTATCAATTAGATGAAGCTTCTTAATTACAACCTTCCAGGTTTTATCCTTGCTTTGTTTTTTGTTTCCTTTCGCAATACTTGAGATGCATTTAATTCTCCCACTAAAGATATGTTTTAAAAATACCTTTGGGGGATTCTGTCATTTTAAGCTTTATGTACGTCGAGACCGCTGTCACCATTAGAAAGCAAGTTTGAGATTACCGTGATTTTTAGTAGGATGATTTTCAGACTATGTGGTATCCCTAAACTCTCTTCCCTGCTTTTGGTTTCAAGTCAATTGTATGTCAGTTTCATTTTGGTTATTTTTTTCCGGGTGTGAGATTTCCATTTCTATCATTTTCAAACTCTTTTTGTCACTTTGTTATAGGTATTGTCACCAGTAAATCATTTAGAGATGCGTTATTATTTTATTTAGTTAGTTTTAATCCAAGCAGAGTATGTGTGCCTCTTACTATGTTGAAGAGGTTTAAGCTTTTATATCTATGGTGATGACTGACGTAATTGTACATATTCCTACTATTTCAAATTGTGTTTTCGTGTCTCACCCTGCCCTTTATCAGGCTTTTTAAAATTTTTATTGGAGTATAGTGGCTTTACAATATTGTGCTAGTTTCTACGGTACAGCAAAGTGAATCAGCTATACGTATACATATGTCCCCTCTTTTTTGGATGTCCTTCCCATTTAGGTCACCACAGAGCACTGAGAAAGTTCCCTGTGCTCTACAGTAGGCTCTCATTAGTTATCTATTTTAGACGAAACTGGGTCACTTGTAGAGACGTAGATGGACCTAGAGACTGTCATACAGAGGGAAGTAAGTCAGAAAAAGAAAAACAAATATCATATATTAACGCATATATGTGGAATCTAAAAAAATTCGTACAGATGATCTTATTTATAAACCAGAAATAGAGACACAGACATAGAGAGCAAATGTATGGATACCAAGGGGGAAGGGGGGTGGGTGGGATGAACTGGGAGACTGGGATTGACAGATATACACTATTTTTATTTTTATATTTTTTGCGGTACGCGGGCCTCTCACTGCTGTGGCCTCTCCCATTGCGGAGCACAGGCTCCGGACGCGCAGGCTCAGCGGCCATGGCTCACGGGCCCAGCCGCTCTGCGGCATGTGGGATCCTCCCGGACCGGGGCACGAACCCGCGTCCCCTGCATCGGCAGGTGGACTCTCAACCACCACGCCACCAGGGAAGCCCAGATATACACTATTGATACTATGTATCTGGCTTCACTTTATCTGTCTTCTTGACATCTGGTGATTTTCTTCATTGTTGGCTTGGTTTCCTTACTTTTTCCTACTTGTTTTAAATATTCAAATTTCCAATCCCTTAATGAACTTCAAAGCTCGTTAAGTATGATGATCCTCTTTCTGCAGCAGACAAGGGCGGCAACATACTCCACCGAGTCAGATACCTACCCCCGCCCCCATTCCTTATTCATATTATTTAGCATTTCTACTCCAGCTTAGATATTAGTATAAAAAAAATTATTTTGGGCTGCGCCACCCAGCATGTGAAATCTCAGCTCCCTGACCAGGGACTGAACATGCACCCCCTACACTGGAAGCATGGAGTCTTAACCACTGAACTGCCAGGGAAGTTCTTTTTTTTTATATATATATAAAATTTAAACATTGTATTACAACTGTTTTTGCAAATTAATACATATTTATTTATAGATTTACCACTACGGCTCATAGTGGTCTTTCCTTATCTTTCACATTGAATCCAGTATTTCCTATCATGTTTATTACTCTGGGCTAAAGTATATCTTTTCATAGTGTCTTTATAAAGGATCTTTGCGTAAAACATTTTTTAGAGTCATTTATGCATGAAGAATATCTCTATTTCTTTTATTCGCTGTTACATTATCGATGGCTGTGACTGGAGTTTTATATTCTCAGATTTTGTGCACACACAGTTCCAATACACTGGCTATTTCTAAGGTGACCCCAATGATCCTGGCTTCCTGCTGTTCATAACTTTGTGTGATCTCCTTCCATAGAGTGTCGGTGGTCAAGGAGATTTGTTTCTAGACATGGAAAATTTTAAGGGAGATTGCAGACAGTTCCACATTAACTGACTTTGAGTTCATCTACAGGAAGGTTATCATGGGTGGGTCTGACTTTATCCCATGGAAGGTTTTAAAGGAGACAATGGGTCCTCCCTAAGAGAAAGGCTCTCCCCGTGGGTTGGTGAAGTTGAAGACATACTGGAGATGTCTTGGGCTCCACCTGTGCTGGACAGATTGTAAGACGACCCCCAGTGACCCCCCATCTTCTGGTCTACCTTCTTGTATACGTCCCTGTGCTTGGGTGTGCCCAGGATCTCAGGATGTGACTTCTCTCTTTCCTGATGCTACATTACACTCCATCTTGCTAGCAGACGCTCTTAGAGACATTTTCTTGCTGACGCTGAAGAAGCAGGGGGTCACGATGCTGGGCCCACACGGTGAGCTAATGAGTCTGGCCTCTAGGACATGAGCGTGGCCTCTGCCTGAGAGTCAGAAATGGCCAGAGCGTTCAGTTCTACAGCCACAAGGAAAGTTAACTGGGTCCTTCTCCTCTTGAACCTCCAGATGAGAACACAGCCGACCAAAGGCTTGATCGCTCCCTTGTGAGACCCTAAACGCCACACTCACCCAAGCTGTGCCCACATTCCTGACCCGTGGAAACTGTGAGATGATGGATGATTTAATTGAATAAGTGCTTTAAGCTGCTATGTTTTGGGATGACTGTCACACAATTAGCAATAGTTAAGGAGTCCATGAATGATCCCATTACAACGTCCGTGAAGCAGAGAGTGTAAGACCTTGGTTCTGAATCCAAACAGACTTTGCTTCTCTCTGACTTATTCTGCTCCATCTATCAACTGGGATAAATAACAGTCCCTCCACCCTAGAGTCATTATACAGATAGTGTTGATTTTAGAGCCCTGACAGAGGGACCTAGGGTATATATTTAATAAAGCTATCATTATTATTTCATTGTGCTGATTCTTATTCCAGGAACTGAACATGCAGAGTGGTTAACGTTGCTCCACTAGTATTTTTTCTACTTCTTAGGTCAAACAGGAATCTTACTCAGACAGGAAGGACTTCCCTGAAGAGCCATGCTTTCCGAACATGGGACCCTCTCTGGGTTATGTGACAGGTTTAAGTATCAGGCCTCGACTCATCCAAGGTCTCTGTAATTACGTGCCTTTTACACTCACCCCCAAACTTCAACAATCTATTGATGTTTGAAGGGAGCACATTGATTTTCTCTCTCTCTCTTATAGTACAATGCCAACGGCTTTTACTAAATGAGCGGGTGGCCTTCATGTGAACACAAGTCCCCTTGACGGGGCAGCTATTAAGATAGCAGCCAGACAGATAAGCAGAATCATTGCTAAGGCTCTGGCATTGAAACTCTCGTCATCTAGGCTTGTAAATGCTTTGACCGTGACCCCCGACCAAAATCTAAAATACAATGCTCTCCTCTAATTATGCAACTCTTAACGTCATAAATTTAAAAAAATTGTAATTGCTTGTGCATGACTAGCCTTTGTGTTATTTACGAAAATTTCTTATGTTCCCAAGTTACTTGATTTTATAAAAGGAAATCTTCAACTTTCCTTATGTAAATTACTACAGCCACTGTGGCAAACAGTATGGAGACTTCTCAAAAAACTAAAAATAGAGCTACCATATGACCCAGCAATTCTATTCCTGGGTATATATCCGAAAAACACAAAAACACTAATTTTATTTTATTATTATTTTTGGTCACACCACATGGCTTGTGGAATCTTAGTTCCCCAACCAGAGATTGAGCCCACGCCTTCAGCAGTGAAAGTGCAGTCCTAACCACTGGATTGCCAGTGAACTCCCCTAAAACACTAATTTTAAAAGATACGTGCACCCCCGTATTCATAGCAGCATTATTTACAATTGCCAAGACATGGAAGCAACCTAAGTGTCCATCAACAGATGAATGGATAAAGAAGATGTGGTATCTATATACAATGGAATATTACTCAGCCATAAAAAAGAACGAAATAATGCCACTTGCAGCAACACAGATGGACTTGGACGGTATTATGCTAAGTGAAATAAGTCAGACAGAGAAACATAAATACTGTATGATCTCACTTACATGTGGAATCTAAAAAATACAACAAACTAGTGAATGTAACAAAAAAGAAGCAGACTCACAGATACAGAATGAAGCAGTGATTACCAGTGGGAAGGGGGAAGGGGGAGGGACAAAATACGGGTGGGGGATTGAAAGGTACAAATTATCAGGTATAAAATAAGCTACAAGGATATATTGTACAACATGGGGAATATAGCCAATATCTTATAACAGCTATAAATGGAGTATAACCTTTAAAAATTGTGAAACAGCATATCATATACATGTAGTTATATAATAAGAAGAAAGAAAAAGAAAGAAAAGAAAGAAAGAAAGAGAGAGAAAGGGGAAGGAAGGAAGGAAAGAAAGAAAAGAAAGAAAGGGAGAGAGAGAGAAAGGGAAAGGAAGGAAGGAAGAAAGGAAAAAAAATCATGCTATGTTGTGTCTGGGGCTAGGACTTTCTCTTTAGCTCTCAGCCACTGTTTAATTCTGAACATGAGATTATTTTTTTACATTTTGAATTTTTATTTAATTTTAATTTTTATTGGCTGCACCGCATGGCTTGCACGATCTTAGTTTCCTGACCAGAGATTGAACCCATGCCCCCTGCGGTGGAAGCGTGCAGCGTTAACCTCTGGACCACCGGAGAAGTCCCTACACCTGAGACTATTTTAAAAAAAATACTGATATGTATGACCTCTGCCTTACCTTTTTTTTTCTAGACACAGGCCGACTTCTCTTGTGACTGTAAAGATATAATAATTCCTAGGGTGCCTCATGCTTTCACTCAAACTGGATCCTAATCATTTTTGAAACAGTCATGGCCCCAGAAGGGAGAAAAAGAGTCATCTGAAAGTTGACGGCTTTTTTTTTTCTCTCCCTGAATTGGTGGAGCCTTAACTTCTCATTTGATGGAGAACAGCTCCACCTCTGGAAAAACAGACATGCTTTCTTGCATGGAAGTGTTTAAACACAAGGACGCCTGGGTTCTTCTGGGTTCACTGAGAAGGAGATTCCAAGATGCACCCTTGCAGAAGCAGACAAGACGTGACTCAACTGGAAAGGATTGTTTCAGGAGAAAAACCCGCGTGAGGGAAGATGGCAGAGGATCTGGGTAAGGCTGGGAGACCCAGCAGAGCTGAACGCAAAGTCTGACTTTTAGCAGAAGAGAGAGGAAGGGGGTAGGAAGATTGGGAAAGGCGGTCTCGGGGTCTTGAAGCCAAAGGTGATCATCAGAGGAGTCTTCTGTCTCCCCAGAACTGTCCTGCCTGACACACTCAGGCATTAGGGGGCAATTAGTCTGGGGGAAGTATGGCCACCATACAAACGAGGTGATGGCTTTCGGAGCACAGCCGCTGGAGCCCCTGGCAACCACACTCTCTGCAGTGGAGGACCTGAGAACCACATTTTTATAGCTCTTCAAGGGGCATTTAGTCACAGAGTTTCTCCTGGACCCACAGCACCTGATTCCAGAGCGTGGAATGGCAATGCAGGTGCACCCAGGAAGCTGATTCCTTTTTTCTTCTTTTTTTCTGTATTGTCAGCCTCAACTGCTTTAACATCAAGTTTTGTGTAGTGTCCCAGCTTAAAATTTGCTGAGCTGTGGGAACTGGAAGGTCCAGCATGTGTCCAGGCTTGGTATAGTGGCGGCCCTAAGGATGCCTGGCCTGACAGGGCGGCAGGAGGGGCCCATACAGAAGCTGAAGGCTGACCACTCAGCTGCCCTGCTGGCAGGGGCTGGGGGAGATGGGGCCAGACCTCTGGGGCTGGGTGCCTACTCTTTGCAGATGGCTAGCTTTGGGAGAAACGCAGTACCATGCCGGACTTCCTGCCGGACCCTCACGTGTGAGTCTCCTGGTTATATTTTGTTTTATACTCTCCTTTTTCCCAGTAGGGGCAACTCACATACATCCATTGAAACGGCCTCATTTATTCTGTAAGATTGTGTCTACCAGAAATAATAAAATCTCACTGGGAATGCACATTTAAATTCTTATCGAAAGAGCATGGTTTTCTTCTAGAGACTGCTGCTCTATTTTGTGAACTTCCACACAGCTGGGCAGTGGGGTCCGTGTCAACCTTTCACATTTAGGTTTTGCTCTAATATAATTACTCCAGGGAGGTCCAGCATGTTTTTCTTGAAATTTCTTGAGCTTAGCCTCATCCGCGATTCAGATGTTCTGCCCATGACCAAGGAAATCGATTTCTCCTTCTTCATTGTCCGCCATGGACGTTCTGGAGTGATATCACAGTCCTGACTGAAATTTCTCCTCTCTCAGTTCTGGAGGCTAGAAGTCTGAGATCTCCGTGTGGGCAGGGTTGGTTCCTTCCAGGGCTGTGCCAGAGAACCTGTTCCATGCCCTTCCCCTAGATTCTGGTGGCCTGCTGGCAATATTTGGTATTCCGTGGCTTGCAGAAGCGTCACCCCGATATCTGCCATCAGAGTCACACCGCATTCTTCCTGTGTCTGTGTCCAAATTTGTTCTTTGCATAAGGACAGCAGTCCTACTGGACTAAGCCCATCCTAATGACTTCATCCAAATTTAGATACACCTTCACTGACCCTATCTCTAAGTAAGGTCACTTTCTGCGGGACCTGGAGTTAGTCAGGTGTTCAAGTATGAGTTTTCAGTGTTAACCCACAACTCCAGTGAATCAGACGTAACTCACCATTTCAGGACCCGACTTCAGCCGTGACTGGGTTGCCCAGGGATGCTCAAAACTTGGCAAAAGAGCGGCTCGATTCCATGACAAAAGCTGGCTCAACTTTTGAAAGAAGCATCCTGCTTCCGCCTTGCCAAGCTGTCAGATTTCCTGAATTACACAGCACAACCTCCGAAATTCACTTGGTATCTAGAAATTATCCCAAGTCTGGCTGATCAAAGGAGCTGTGCTGAATGCCAAAGGTAATGAGTTCAAATCTGCACTGTTGTATTATCCACCTTGGGAACTCTTCACTTTTTAACGTAGCATGACTATATAGATGTCAAGTCCTTTATTTTCTGCACATTCCTCACGTGTGTTCTTAACAATTACAGCCTGTCTCCTCAGCACCAGCATTGACAATTGTTGGCACTCGAGAATATTTTAAGTTTGTCGTGCTTCCTGGCAGAATTTTTAGAACCTGGATCAAAACCTGCGAGGCTAAGAACTCACGATTTTCCCTTAGTAGTTATTTAACCCAAGTTTCATGGTCCATATTTACTACTAATGATTCCTTGTGTATCTATAAGCATAAAACACAGGTTTAAAAGTGTGCTCAGTAATTAAGTCAGTAGTTATATAACCGTGTGTGTGGACGTGGCAAATTTTAACCCAGGCCTCAAAATGTAGGTTTCTTATGTAAAAGGTAGAGGTTAGGATGTAGGTTTCTTATGTAAAAGGTAGAAGTTAGGATGGGTAATCTTAAGAACTGGATGTTTCCAAGATATTTCATACCTTCAAGGAAAGGGTGAGATTTTCTTTGTCCAGAGATGAACTCATGATTTATCTGTATCATACATGGACCTGCATGTGAAGCAGCATTTAATTTTAAATTACTGCTTCAGCAGGAGGGATGCAAATGAGCAGAGTCCACCTACAGAATCCAGCAAGTCTCTTCTGTAGACTGCCATAGCAAGTCCATGGCTATTTTATTAAAATGGAACCCAGTATGGCATTGTGTTAACTGAAGGAATTCAAGAGTATTTAACTGGCGATTTTAACTGACAGAGCACAAATGGGAAAATTAAGTCCAAGAATACACAGTTATATAAGCAAGAATTAAACATTCTTGGAGAGCAGATTCAGTTACTGTTCTCTACAGGCTGATACAAATTTCTCTTCTAAGCTTCTGGAAATAGTATAGGTTAGTATACAGTACACACGTGAATGCACGCACACACACACACACACAGGCAATCTTTTTCATGGCTGCCTAATATTCCATTTATGAATGACTGTCATTGGACTTCCATCAATGGTCATTTTCGTGTTTTTCTGCACTATTACAAAACAGTTCTGTAGTGTATGCACCCCAAATCATAGATCTCTCTGTCACATGGGTGTGTGTATTTCTGAGTGCGTCCCTAGAAGTGGAAGGAGATGCTGAGTCCCAGGCCATGTGCATTTTTTTAATTTTATTTTTATTGGGGTATAGTTGTTTTACAAGGTTGTGTTAGTTTCTACTGTACAGTGAAGAGGAGTTCCCTGCGCTATAGAGCAGGTTCTCATTAGTTATCTATTTTATACATATTAGTGTATACATGTCAATCCCAATCTCCCAATTCATCCCAGCACCACCACCCACCCCCACCTTGCCTCCCTTGGTGTCCATACATTTGTTCTCTACATCTGTGTGTCTATTTCTGCCTTGCAAACTGGTTCGTATGTACCATTTGTCTAGATTCCGCATATATGTGTGAATATACGATATTTGTTTTTCTCTTTCTGACTCACTTCACTCTCCGCCTGACAGTCTCTAGGTCCATCCACGTCTCTACAAATGACCCAGTTTCATTCCTTTCTATGGCTGAGTAATACTACATTATACATATGTACCACATCTTCTTTATCCATTCATCTGTCAGTGTACAGTTAGGTTGCTTCCATGTCCTGGCTATTGTAAATAGTGCTGCAATGAACACTGTGGTACATGACTCTTTTTGAATTATGGTTTTCTCAGGGTATATGCCCAGTAGTGGGATTGCTGGGTCATAGGGTAGTTCTATTTTTAGTTTTTTAAGGAACCTCCATACTGTTCTCCATAGTGGCTGTATCAATTTACATTCCCAACAACAGTGCAAGAGGGTTCCCTTTCTCCACACCCTCTCCAGGATTTTAAACATTTTATTTATTTATTTTTGGCTGCGTTGGGTCTTTGTTGCTGTGAGTGGGCTTTCTCTAGTTGCAGTGAGTCGGGGCTACTCTTTGTGTGGTGCGCGGGCTTCTCATTGCGGTGGCTTCTCTTGTTGGGAGCATGGGCTCTAGGCACGCAGGCTTCAGTAGTTCCAGCACATGGGCTCAGTAGTTGTGGCACATGGGCTCAGTAGTTGTGGCTCGCGGGCTCTAGAGCACAGGCTGAGGAGTTGTGGCACACGGGCTTAGTTGCTCCACGGCATGTGGGATCTTCCCGGACCAGGGCTCGAACCCATGTCCCCTGCATTGGCAGGTGGATTCTTAACCACTGTGCCACCAGGGAAGTCCTGCAGCATTTATTGTTAGTAGATTCTTTGATGACGGCCCTTCTAACTGGTGTGAGGTGCTACCTCACTGTAGTTTTGATTTGCATTTCTCTAATAGTTAGTGATGTTGAGCAGCTTTTCATGTGCGTCTCAGCCATCTGTATGTCCTCTTTGGAGAGATGTCAACTTA
This sequence comes from Leucopleurus acutus, assembly GCF_964270905.1. Taxonomy (NCBI): domain Eukaryota; kingdom Metazoa; phylum Chordata; class Mammalia; order Artiodactyla; family Delphinidae; genus Leucopleurus; species Leucopleurus acutus. The sequence continues at coordinate 3,995,103 of NC_139148.1, forward strand.
GGTCTTCTGTTCATTTGTTGATTGTGCCGTTTGTTTTTTAAGGGTGAATCTTCTTTGCCAAATTTCCCTCTCAAGGGGCTGATTCACACTTTTACACACTTATTATCAAAACATCTCCTAGGTGTTATCAATTTTTTAGTTATCTATTGGAAGGTTAAAAATATGGGTTCCCACCCACGTTTGGATTTGCATTTCTTCCCTTATGAGGGAAAAAGAGAATTTTTTCACTTATTTAAATTTATGTGTATTTCTGTTCTTCTCAAACTCTCTGTTCAGGCTTTGTTGTTTGTGGTTAATATTCTGGACATATTTTAAGTATGGTAGCCCACAGTCTGTTATACAGTTTAATGGTTAGTGTTATGTGTTGCATTAGTCTGCTAGGGTTGTCATAACAAAGTACTCCAGACCAGGTGGCTTAAACAACAGACATTTATTTCTCTCCGTCCTGGAGGCTGGAAGTCTGAGATGCAGGTGTGGGCAGGGCTGGTTCCTCCTGAAGCCTCTCTCCTGGGCGTGTAGATGGCTGTCTTCTCCCTGTGTCCGTCTATGTCCTAATCTCCTCTTCTTTTAAGGACACCAGTCCTATTGTATCACGATCCACCCCAGTGACCTCATTTACCTTCACCCGCTCTTTAAAGACCCCATCTCCTAATACAGCCACATTCTGAGCTTCTGGGGCTTAGGGCTTCAGCCTGTGAATTTGGCGGGGGTGGGCACAATTCATCACATCACATGTTAGCTGGGTTAGGCTATAGTTCCCAGTAGTCTAATCAAACACTAGTTTATATGTCGTTGTGAAGGTATTTGATCGATGTGGTTAACATCCAGAATCAGTAGACTTTAAGAAAAGCAGAGTGGCAGGGGGGGATAAATTGGGAGATTAGGATTGACACATACACACTACTATATATAAACTAGATAACTAATAAGGACCTAGTGTATAGCACAGGGAACTCTACTCAGTACTCTGTAATGGCCTGTATGGGAAAAGAATCTAAAAAAGAGTGGATATATGTATATGTATAAATGATTCACTTTGCTGTACACCTGAAACTAACACTACGTTGTAAAGCAACTATACGCCAACATAAACCTTTTTAAAAAGATGCAGGAAAAGCAGATTACCCTTGACAATGGAAGGGGTTCTTTCCTGGTCAGCTGAAAAGCCTTAAAATCAGAAGTGAGATTTCCCACAGAAGAAGATATCCTGTCTCATGACTAAAACATCAGCTCCTGCCTAACTTTGCAGCCTGCCTTACCGATTTTGAATGTCACAGCACCCGCAAACGTGGGAGCCAATCCCTTGAAAGAAATCCTAGGTGTGATCTATAAAATGAAAAGTGTACATAACGTATAATAGGTAATATACTTTTGTGTTTATAATATAAATATATGTGATATGTATATACATCTTTAGATAGATAAATAGAGTTACCTCCTACATATATATAAACCACATATTATATGATATAAGATACGGATCAAGGTGTTTTGGGGGTTGGTTCCTTCTGGGGGCTGGGAAGAAAGACCAGTCCCAGACCTCTGTCGTGGGCTTGTTTTTGGTTTTATTTTCTTAATATATTTATTTATTTACCTATTTATTTATTTTTGGCTGTGTTGGGTCTTCATTGCTGCGCGGGCTTTCTCTAGTTGCAGCGAGCGAGGGCTACTCTTCGTTGCGGCGCGCGGGCTTCTCATTGCAGTGCCTTCTCTTGTTGCAGAGCACGGGCTCTAGGCGCACGGGCTTCAGTAGTTGTGGCGCACAGGCTTAGTTGCTCCACGGCATGTGGGATCTTCCTGGACCAGGGCTCGAACCCATGTCCTCTGCACTGGCAAGTGGATTCTTAACCCCTGCACCACCAGGGAAGCCCTGTGCATGTTTAATATATAGAACTTAATGACATGTGGAGATGGTGTCTACTCCCATGAAACCATCGCCACAATCTCTGCCATAAATGCAGCTATCACCTCCAAAAATTTCCTCCCATTCTATTTATTACTACTATTTTTTGTGTGTGATAACATTGAACATAAGATTTAACCTTGGGCTTCCCTGGTGGCGCAATGGTTGAGAGTCCGCCTGCCGATGCAGGGGACACGGGTTTGTGCCCCGGTCCGGGAAGATCCCACATGCCGCAGAGTGGCTGGGCCCGTGAGCCATGGCTGCTGAGCCTGCGTGTCTGGAGCCTGTGCTCCGCAATGGGAGAGGCCACAACAGTGAGAGGCCCGCGTACCACAAAAAAAAAAAAAAAGATTTATCCTTTCAGTACATTTTTAAGTCTATAATACAGTATTGTTAGCTATAGGCTCTATGCTGTACAGTAGATGTCTAGGACTTAATTTGTCATGTATATGACCAAAACTCGGTATCCTTTGAACCCTCCTACACTGTTGGTGGGAATGTAAGTTGGTGCAGCCGCTGTGGAGAACAGTATGGAGGTTCCTCAGAAGACTAAAAATAGAGCTACCATATGATCCAGCAATCCCAGTCCTGGGCATATGTCCAGAAAAGACAAAAAGTCTAATTCAAAAAGATACATGCATCCCAATGTTCATAGCAGCACTATTTACAACAGCCAAGACATAGAAGCAACCTAAGTGCCCATCGACAGATGAATGGGTAAAGAAGATGTGGTACATATATGTAATGGGATATTACTCAGCTACAAAAAGGAATGAAATAATGCCATTTGCAGGGACATGGATGGACCTACAGATGATCATACTAAGTGAAGTAAGTCAGACAGAGAAAGACAAACACCATATGATATCACTTATATGTAGAATCTAAAATACAACACAAATGAACTTATCAACAAGAGAGAAACAGACTCACAGACATAGAGCACAGACCTGTGGTTGCCCGGGGGAGAGGCATGGGGGAGGGGAGGACTGGAAGTCGGCCTCTGGACAGAAGTCTGCCCTCCTCCCTGGGTGCTGACATTGCAAACAGAGCAGACTTTCCTTTCTACCAACCTTGCCTCTTTACTGGCTTTGGAGCAGCGGGCAGCCAGACCCCACTTTCGGTAACAAAGAGAACAGTCTGAAAGCCGCTCAGCATTCTCTGAGCCCCTTGGGTGTAGGCAGATGTCTGCAGGTGTGCGCGTTGCTTCTTTCAGGACCTATGAGCACAAAATCTGCACGCCCAGAGAAGGGAGGAACTTTGTCTGGAATTCCCCGCCCTACTGAGTAACAGGGCTTTGGTCTCTGGAATCAGAGCAGTGCAATGCTCACCATGAAAACACTTTGGGAGTCTCCCCGTGTCCTGTTCAGCGGTTACCATCTGCCTGTGGCTGTCCCCGCTTGGCATCTCTACCACGAAACTCACTTCTTGTAACGTGCCCCTCACCATCCCCATCAGTGGAGTTAATGTTTCCGTAATATTAGGAAACATAGAGCTTGGTGGTCACGGTAATGTCTTTTCCTGCAACATCCTAAACGGAACGGTGGCCACGGAACAACTGTGTTGATTAGCTCCTGCCTGCTGGTCCCCAACGCAAGCAGGCTTTGGGAGAACAAGAACACCCGGAGGACAAAGGGCAACAGGAAACTGCACTGATATTTATCGATTCTCTACCTTATCTGGAGAAGAGTGAATAAAAGGCAGGTACCGGAACTGCTCAATACAGGGATACTAGTTGAGCATGGCTGCAAGAAAAGACAGAGGACCCCAAACTGGTGATGAGAAACCCTTCTGTAAACTACTGGCAGCCTGAATCAGCACACCGCTCCCCCTTCTTTCAGCGACTCCCAAGCTCGGAAATAAGAGGTGAAAACGACATGACTTTTGCTCTGCCTTGTCAGCCATGACATGTTACAGCAAGGCTGACCCTCCGCCAGGGTCCTTTTGTCGATGCAGGGGAAGCAACCCCACTGCTGGGAAAGCTCAGCGGGTTACTAGGAAGCTAGATGCACGTTATTAATTCCTGCCTCAGTTATTTTTCACACCACGGAAATGATTCTAAAAATAACCTGGAGAATTATATAACTCTCTTTGCCATTATACTCTTGCTTCCCTGATTTTTTTTTTTTTCTTTTTAAATGAACTTCTAGACAGATCCAGAATGGGCTGCTTTCGCTAGAAGCAATACAAAAGATGTTTATTTCAGTGGACCCTTCTTCCTCATGAAGTTCTAGAGCTGCACTGCTCCTGGGACTTATGACTTAATCTCTGCAGTCTTGGCTGTGCCGTTGAAGCAGTGGGTTAAGTTGTAAAATGAGTGTTTTAACATCTAGTGCTCTAACAGTGAGATGTAAATGTTTTCACTGCCTTTCTACAGCCCAGATTCTCAAGAAAGTAAAACAGGAGAGAGACGGTGAGCTCATCATTTTGAGGATGTGATAGACCAGGCTGGGTTCACAGAAGAGGACAGACTGCAGGGGGGAAAGCCCCCAAGCTAATGGCGTTGGAGAATTTTGGAGGGATTGACATCTTCTAAGTCTACCCTTCGATACCCACTGGTATGAAATCCAGCCTTTGGGGGCACTGTACAGTTTGGAAGTCAAGATTAACCTTCCCTCACCATGGTTCACCTTGTTTCAAAAAGGTTTTCTTCCATTCCTTTTTAACGAAAGGAAAGTACTCAAAGGCATCTTATTACGACAAGGAAATCTCAAATTGCCATTCAAATATACTCCGAGGTACCTGGTACTGTGGATTTAAGTCATTGATGGAACCAGAATGGGCTGGAAAAACAACTAGAAGCCCCCAGGAGTGCCTTGAGAGCTCCAAACAAGATAATTTAACCTATTTTTCGGAGATGGAGCACGTTGAATCCATTGTGCATTCCTTTTAAACTCAACGTGAAATGCTCTAGTGAACACAGGATTTTAGTGAGTAGAGAGCTGATCTATGATTTCTGTGTTTGCTCAGTTTTACTTATCATTGGAATTAAATCATTCAATGGAATCTATTCAGTTTGGTGAGAATCGGAAACAGGTGGCAGCAAAAACACGTGCCATGTTTGAAATCTGTTTTTTCTAATGCTTTAGAGCTTCAGGGTCCCTAAATAGATCTTGTCGAGTGTTTTTTTTCCTTGAATTCCCATCTGTATTTAGTGTTTGTTTTTAAAGTAAATTCATTGAGGGCAGAACTCTACCTTCTTTCATCCATAAAAAAATAGATTATTCTCATTTTCCTTCTTGAGTGAACCATGATAGCAATTGAATTAAGTTGACCCAGGTACACATACTTCATCCAAAGTTCAGTTTAAGGGATTAGATGAAAGCGGGTATGTTGTACTTACTAGTAAAATGGGCAAAAAATCTCTTAGAAGTATCATCTTAAAGAGCATATATTCCAAAGTGATGTGAATGTGAAAAGACACTGAATATCAATGAAAAATTTGGCCACACTGACTCAGAGCAAAAGCTGGGAACATATGCAAACCATCTGCTTTCAATTCTTCCTCTAAGTTTAGGAAGATAGGGCTTTTGCTATCAAATTCCTATTCATCTTATAACTAGGAATGATACTTAGATTAATGTAGCATCCTGGCCAACTCTGCTCTGACCTTTACCAGGTATGCTGCAGAATTCCGTTGCTGATACACAATAAAATCAAAGGGAAATGTTAAGGGTCAGAACAATCGAAACTCTTTGAAGAATTATGGCCAATTTTCTATTTTTTTTTTAATCCACAGAGTCTATTACCATGCTTGGCCCAAATGATGTTCTCAATACACAGTTGAACCTTGAACAACATGAGTTTGAACTATGCAAGCCCACTTATACATGGATTTTTTTTTTTAACAGTAAATACTACAGTTCTAAGTAATCCGAGGTTGGTTGAATCCCAGGATGCAACCGGGGACACAGGGACCCAACTGTATGTTACAGGTACACTTTTTACTGTGCAGAGGGTCACTGCCCCTAAGCCCCATGTTGTTCGAGGGTCAACTGTGTCGTTATTGGGTTGCTGACTGAATGAATGACTCCAAGTTATACTGCACCTTGCAATTTGTGAGACCACTAGCCATCGAGATAGAGACATGAAGAGTTCTCTCCCTCTACTGAAAACCCCTCATAGCAGGGAGCTTACCATTTGTGGCCCTTCTGCAGGAGAGTAATAAAAATACTAAGAAAAACAATAGGATGCCTGGAATAGAATGCCCCAGATTCATCTTGTTTTCCAGAGAAACATAATGGAGGGTTGCTACAGTTAATTAATACTGCTCCTTAAGAAAAGGGAGCCCTCCTGCACTGTTGGTGGGAATGTAAACTGGTGCAGCCACTATGGAGAACAGTATGGAGGGTCCTTAAAAAACTACAAATAGAGCTACCATACGACCCAGCAATCCCACTCCTGTGCATATATCCAGAGCAAACCATAATCCAAAAGGATACATGCACCCCTATGTTTACTGCAGTGCTATTCACGATAGCCAAGACATGGAAGCAACCTAAATGTCCACTGACAGAGGAATGGATAAAGAAGATGTGGGGGGTATATATATATATATATATATATATATATATATATATATAATGGAATACTATGCAGCCATAAAAAAGAATGAAATAATGCCATTTGCAGCAACATGGATGGAACTAGAGATTGTCATACTGAGTGAAGTCGGCCAGATAAAGACAAATATCATATGATATCACTCATATGTGGAATCTAATTTGAAAAAAAGATACAAATGAACTTATTTACAAAACAGAAATAGACTTACAGATACCAAAAACTTAATGTTACCAAAGGGGAAACACTGGAGGGAGGGATAAATCAGGAGCTTGGGATGAAAACACACACAAACACACACACACATACACACACACACACACACACAACTATATATAAGATAGATAACCAACAAGGACCTACTGTATAGCACAGGGAACTCTACTCAATATTCTGTAATAACCTATATGTGAAAATAATCTTAAAAAAGAGTTTATATATATATACATATAACTGAATCACTTTGCTGTACACCTGAAACTAACACAACATTGTAAATCAATGACACTGCAATAAAATTAAAATTTTTAAAAAGTCAGAGATCCACCATAGAACACTGGGCCTAGAACTAACAACATTGTGCTGTACATTTAATTTGCTAAGAGAGTAGATCTCATGTTAAGTGTTCTTAGACAATAAATAAAAATACATATATTTTTAAAAATGCTGCTCCTTAATACTTCTGGGAAGAAAGAAAGGGAGTGAAATCACCTTGATCAAGCTCCTAGGATACGGAGAACAACCTCCAGTGCTTTCAGAGGTGCCTGCCCACTGCCTACTCTGGGTAATCGCCTCTCCGTGACGTATGATTATCTGCACTGTTCAAATAAGGAATTGGAGACTGAAGAAGGTTAACTGTGCTGGTAGTTTCAAGCAGTTGATAAATGGAAGCACTGGGGTTCTAACCCTTATCTTCCACGCCCAGGTCCAGAGCTGTTCCCTCTTTACTGATATCTATTGAATGAACACGAATTAGTTCATGCTACACTTGTCTTCACTTTAGAGATTTCTCTGGCGTCAGAAAGCATTTAGAAACAAGACGACGCCCTTTGCAGAATGCAAAGCAATTCGTTTCCAGCCCATGACTTCTCCCTTCTTTGCTCCTTGAAGGCATCCTTCCCATTCAAGACATCGTTAGTATACTGTGTTCAGGGTCCACACTGAACTGAGCTGGTGGCAGTAAGCAAAGGGCTCTCCCTTCTCTGAGAGACATTGTGACTTATGCCTGATCTCACAGCTTCTGCAGGTCATGAGTTCAGGCACAGATGAATCCTCTTGGTAGAGGTGGGCGAGGCTTCCGTAGAGGTGCTGGGCTGGGCTGAGCTCTCATGTGGAGGACTGACAGGGGAAGAATCCATTCCCAAGCTCAGGCAGGTCACTGTAAGATTCTGTTGCCTAGTGGCTGTTGGTTTGAGAGGCCACCATCTTGCTGGTTACCACCCAGAAGCCACCTGCTTTTCTGGGCCATCCTCAGCTCACATGGCCTCCCAGCATGACCATCGACTTTTTCAGTGTCAGCAACAGAGAAAGTCTCTAGAGAGAGTCTGCTAGAAAGATGCAGTTTTATGTTGTATAAACACAGGAGTGACATCATAAGCCTGGGTGCACTGGCGGATACAAGGATACAAAGGCCGGAAGTCAAGGATTACTGGGGTGGTTTCCTTAAAGTCTGTCCAGCATAGGAGGTTGACCAAAAAAGTTATCAGTCTGCTTGTCACTATATACATTTGCCCAAACCCATAGACTGTACAGCACCAAGAGTGAACCCTAATGAAACCTACAGACTCTGGGTGATGATGATACGTCAGGGTAGGTTCATCCGTTGTAACAAATGCCCCACTCTGCTGGGGGATGTTAATCATTAATCTCCCAAGTCTGACTTTCAATTCTTCCATCATCTGGCCTTGACCTACATTTCCAAGCTCTCAGCGTTGGGCGCAACACTTCTTTCCTTTCCCACACAAGACCTGCATCACTTCATGCCTTGCCTTTCCTTCCTTGTTCATGGGGCTGTTCAGTGTCAGGTCAGTGGGTATGCATCTTGCCCTGTCGCTGTCACTGACTGGTTGTGTCTGGTGGATACCCGTTTTGGTTCCATCTAGTTTATCCCAGTAACTACAGCTGTTTCTCTTTGGGGGACCAACTGTTTTCTGCCCTTCGGCTCAACATTTCTGATAGACTTGAGTCCAACTCATGCTCCACAGTGGAACTTATAACCTAGATTTCAGTCAACCAGGAGGTTATACTTCCTGACCACGGAGACTGCTTCACAGATCATCACGGGACCCACAGTGAAGCAGACTCCATGAGAATTTGATGGGAAATGCTGACATACAGATCCTTAGTCAAGTGTGAAAAGATATAGCCCTTGATGCTACTGGTAACCAGAACATTAACACTTCGCCGTTTAAGAAGGATTTTAAAAATGCTATTATTTAAATACCCCAATACATATGTATCCTATTTATTTATATATCTATATTTATGCATGCACTGTATAGAGATCACATATCTGGATTATTTATACATTTTAAATATGGAAAAACATATTTAGGTACAGGTTTCCCTGTGTCATCTGACACTCCAGTACCATGTGTTCCCAAAGAGCAGGATTCTCAGTCAATGATTACTTTTTGATAGAGTTGTCATCCGTGTACAGTGATGCCGATACTGTTTTTTAAATATCTTACTGATTATTGCCCTTATTATTTTGTTTTTAAAAGGGTAGAAAAGGGAGCCATGAAGGTGTTAGTATTATAACATGAAGTACAGGGAAGTTCCTGGTGGTCCAGTGGTTAGGACTCAGCACTTTCATTGCCGCGGCCCAGGTTCAATGCCTGGTTGGGGAATGAAGATCCCGCAAGACACGCAGCAGAGCCAAAAAAAAAAAAAAAAAAAAAAAAGATGTACATGTTTCAAAAAGTTAATGAGATTGAAGACCAATGTGAACATCATTCAGTGAGATGAAAAAATGGAATCTCCAGCTTTTGGGACTCAGATTTGCCAATGGTGTGCGCCATTCTGACGGAAATGAACACCAAAAAACCAAAGAAGTGTGAAACGCTGGTCTACTGTTATTGGTGATTTTGCCTAAAATAAATATTTCAGTGTTCATTTTTTGCTTTATGGACCTACGGTTCTCTTTTCAGCGTGGAGTTTGTTATCTGATTTTCTCACGTTCAAATGTTGTGTGGGACTTCCCTGGTGGCCCAGTGGTTAAGACTCTGTGCTCCCAATGCATGGGGCCGGGGTTCGATCCCTGGTCAGTGGACTAGATCCTGCATGCAAGCCACAACTAAGAGTTCGCATGCCGTAATTAAAGATCCCGCATGCAGCAATGAAGATCCCGCATGCTGCAACTAAGACCTGGCACAGCCAAATAAATAAATAAATAGAAAAAAAAAACCCAGAAAAAACAAATGTTGTGTTAATTTTTAGGAACATTTTGTGTAAGAAAGGAAAAGCTGCCTACGTGACTTAAAATCATCCTCACGTTATGCATGACACATACTCTACTCGGCTACTAGCACATGCCTGGGACTTTAAGAGAATGCATTTTATGATGTCCACGCCCTACCAAAAAAAATGTCCTGGCAAAGAATGCTACCTAAGGTTTTCTATGTTGGGGGACTTCCATGTGTTTTTTAAAACAGTACCATTTTCCTGTTATTTTTCCCTTGTTCCCATTAATTCTTTTCTGCAGGAGGCTGAAGGATCTAAGCTGTCTTTAATTCTTTGTCACAATAATGGTTGCCTCTTTCTACGTTATCAGTGTGAAGTATTACCAAGAAATAAAAAGCTCCTCTTCAGGACAGACAGAGCAGCAGGGAAGTCGGTTTTTTTTTCTTTCTTTCTAATGTTTGTCACGTTATGAAACCCACTTTGGTTGGATACAGGTCCATCCTGAATTTCCTCCATTTAAAGTAAGTTCAGGGCTTCCCTGGTGGCGCACTGGTTGAGAGTCCGCCTGCCGATGCAGGGGACACGGGTTCGTGCCCCGGTCCGGGAGGATCCCACGTGCCGCGGAGCGGCTGGGCCCGTGAGCCATGGCCGCTGAGCCTGCGCGTCCGGAGCCTGTGCTCCGCAATGGGAGAGGCCACAACAGTGAGAGGCCCGCGTAGCACAAAAAAATAAATAAATAAATAAAATAAGTTCAGTCAGACTTGTGGTTGCCAAGGGGGAGGGGGTGGGGGAGGGATGGACTGGAAAAGTGGGATTAGCAGATGCAAACTATTATAAATAGGATGGATAAACAACAAGGTCCTCCTGCACAGCACAGGGAACTCCATTCAATATCCTCTGATAAATCATAATGGAAAAGAAGATGAAAAAGAATATACGTGCCACATCTTCTTTATCCATTCCTCTTTCGATGGACACTTACTTAGGTTGCGTCCATGTCTTGGCTATTGTAAATACGGCTACAATGAACATTGTGGTACATGACTCTTTTCGAATTTCTCTTTTCGGTTTTCTCAAGGTATATGCCCAGTAGTGGGATTGCTGGGTCATATGGTAGTTCTATTTTTAGTTTTTCAGAAACTAACACAGTATTGTGAAGCAATTATATTCCAGTAATGATGTATGGGGAAAAAAGAAAGAAAAAGAATATCTATAACTGAGTCGCTTTACTGTATAGCAGGAATTAACACTGTAAAACAACTATACTTCAATAAATAGATTAAAAAATAAAATGGAGATTCAGTCAACGACATGGCTCAGAAGGCCAGTGCTCTAAGAGACTTTTACTCTAAAACAAGAGAAGAGGTCCACAGATGATAGCCAACAAGCCAAATCTAGCCCACTGCTTGTTTTCCATATAGGAGCTCGGTCTACTGAATAAGACAGACACATAAGAGTCGCCATATGACCCAGCGATCCCACTTCTGGGCATGTATCTGGACGAAAACTATAATTCAAAGAGATACATGCACCCCAGTGTTCACAGCAGCACTACTGACAATAGCCAAGACATGGAAACAACCTAATGTCCGTCGACAGACGAATGGATAAAGAAGATGTGCTATATACACAATGGAATACTACTCAGCCATAAAAGAGAATGAAACAGCCATTTGCAGGGACATGGATGGACCTAGAGGTTATGCTACTAAGTGAAGTAAGTCAGATGCAAAAGGACAAATACCATATGGTATCACTTACATGTGGAATCTAAAATATGACACAAATGAACCTATCTACTAAACAGAAACAGACTCACAGACATAGAGACCAGACTACTGGTTGCCATGGGGGAGGGGAGTGGGGGAGGAATGGAGTGGGAGTTTGGGGTTAGCAGATGCAAACTAGTATATATAGAATGGATAAACATCAAGGTCCTACTATATAGCACAGGGAACTATATTCAATATCCTGTGATAAACTATCATGGAAAAGAATATGAAAACGAATATATACATAACTGAGTCACTCTGCTGTACAGCAGAAAGTAATACAACATATTGTAAATCAACTATACTTCCATCAAAAAATAAATTTAAAAATAAAGTTCAATCTACTAACCACCTCCTTATGCATATTCTTGTTAAATTATTCAGCCGTTTGCTTTTTTATAAAAATTCCCTAAAATAAATACCTTTCCCTTTATCAGTGTTGCCATCCTCAGACTCCTTAAGTTAAAACAAAAAAAACAAAAAACTATTCTACTCAGGAGGAAATGGGTCTGCTGTAGTCCTGCAGACTTTTCAATGAAATTTCTCTGTATATTTCAGGATTCGGAAGCCACATTTTACCTTTTCAAGGCCAGTAGATTTTCTGCAATGGAGTTCCTGCACCCCCGAAGGTTTTCTCAGAGAGGCAATGGGGTATTTAGATTGGTGCCAAGTGCAATGGCTAGCAAAGGATCCCATATCATATTCTCATCCCACTTGATTTAAGACAGGCTCCATAACAAGCACATCTAGATGCAGAAGTAGTTCACTCCGTCCTTCCATCACAGGCTCTGTCATTTCCACGTTCCAATAAGTATATCAAGGAACTCTGAGACATACAGATGACCAAGAGGCACATGAAAGGATGCTCAACATCCGTTAGAGAAATGCAAATCAAAACCACAATGAGGTGTCACCTCACACCGGTGTGAATGGCCATCATCAAAATATCTACGAACAATAAATGCTGGAGAGGGTGGAGAGAAAAGGGAACACTCCTGCACCATTGGTGGGAATGTAAATTGATACAGCCACTATGGAGAACAGTATGGAGGGTCCTTAAAAAACTACAAATAGAACTACCATACGACCCAGCAATCCCACTACTGGGCATATACCCTGAGTAAACCATAATTCAAAAAGACACACGCACCCCAATGTTCATTGCAGCCCTATTTACAATAGCCAGGACATGGAAGCAAACTAAATGGCCATCAACAGATGAATGGATAAAGAAGGTGTGGTACATATATATAATGGAATATTACTCAGCCAGAAAAAGAAATGAAATTGGGTCATTTGTAGAGATGTGGATGGATCTAGAGTCTGTCATACAGAGTGAAGTCAGTCAGAAAAACAAATATCGTATATTAATGCATATATGTGGAATCTAGAAAAATGGTACAGGTGAACCTATTTGCAGGGCAGGAATAGAAAGGCAGACGTAGAGAACGGACGTGTGGACACAGAGAGGGAAGGGGAGGGTGGGATGCATTGGGTGATTAGATTTGACATATATACACTACCATGTGTAAAACAGATAGCTAGTGGGAACCTGCTGTATAGCGCAGGGAGCTCAGCTTGGTGTTCTGTGATAGTCCAGTGGGACTGGATGGAGGGGTGGGCGGAGGGAGGTCCAGGAGGGAGGGGATGTGTGTATTCGTGTGGCTGATTCACTTCGCTGTGCAGCAGAAACTAACACAACATTGTAAAGCACTTATACTCCAATAAAAAATAAAAATTAACAAAAAAGGAACTCTGAGCTCCTGGGTGGCGTCAGCAACTCAGAAAGCCTTCATTCAGCACAAGTGCACATGTGCGTTCTGTGCATCGCTATACAGTAAGTCCCTTACGTAGGAACCTTCAAGGTGCGAACTTTCAAAGATGCGAATGTGCATCTGGTTCCAGCAAGGAATGAGAACCTGTGCCAGCAACGTCAGGAGTGAGTGACATTGCAGCTCGCCCTCCGTCTACTATTGCTGACGATCCTTCAGCTCTACCATCTCCCACCTCCTCTCCCTCCTCCGGTCAGTAACTCTCCTTGCCTGTTCCCTCGATGCCAGCCCCTGGATGCCAGCTGTTGTACTGGACTGCTGTGCTTTTCCAGGTACTGTGCTGTAAGATAAATGTTTTCTTTATTGTGTTTGTTTTTTATGTATTATTTGTATGAAAAGTATTATAAACCTGTTACCGTACAGTACTACATAGCCCATGGTGTTAGCTGGGTACCTAGGCTAACGTTGCTGGACTTACAAATGCTCTCTTGGAACGGAACTTGTTCGTATGTAGAGGACTTACTGTACATCCTCCAAACTCATCAGGAGATACAGGCAGCACCTGCTCCCTAGCTTAACATCCCCCCCCTCCAAACTCAACTTTGGATTTTCCCACTCAAAATTTTGTGCAAGTGTAACAGTTGTTCCACTGGAGAAAACTGCCTGGTTGTAAAAACCCTTCAACTTTATCCATCTGTTATCATTGCAGCTTTTCTTTAAGGAATCATCAAAAGAGAGAAGTGTCCCAGGGGATAGTACTGGCATAAAATAGCAGACAGCCAAGTAGATAAAAGTTTAATCAAACCTTTTTGGGCTTAGATGGGAAAATAAAATGTAAATCACTGAAACGTTAACTTCAAAAAATTTAGATGTAAACTGCTCTCTTCAGAGGCCGCCCATATTTAATTTTTATGTTTTATAAAATAGAACCATGTTTTAGTTAGTTGTACAAACACAGGTTAAAACAATCCTCTTGAACAGCCATGTTCAAATTCATTGGGCTTGCTGATTCTGCATTTACAGACTTCTAAACCCCTAGTTCTTGGCACAAAGAGGAAGCATGGACTTTTTTTTAGAGGGAATTTCCTGGACATAGCTGAACACTATGGAACATGTTATGCACTTTGAGTGAATCTCTACGGGACAGGCCTTACAATTTTTTAAAAAATATATTATTAATTTTTATTGGCGTATAGTTGCTTTACAATGTTGTGTTAGTTTCTACTGTACAGGTCTTACAGTTTTAAGGGTAGCAAGATTTGACTCTCTTTTCCTTAACTTGCGATATGAAAATAGTTTTCACAACTGAGAATGTTCTTTCCAAGCTACATGCATGCACCTAACATACCTACATTGAAAAAAAGACTCCCAATAAATATCAACACGTAAGTATCTACGTTGCAGAAGCTGGTTAGGTGCTGAGTGTCGCCATGTGCTTTTCCTGGGAGCACGGCAAGACCATCTGCTAAAGAGACCCGCATTACTTTGCTTGTAACCCTGATGTTCAAAATCCGGTCCGTGGGCTGTAACACCAGCACCGTCTGGGAGCTCATTTTAAACAAAGCGGACTCTCAACCTCATCTTACACGTGCTCAGAGTTTTCATCACAACAAAACCCTCCCTGCGATTCCTGCGCACGTTATCTTACGAGAAGCTGCATGTAGAGAAAAACGGACGTCTCTGCATCCAAGGGAGAGTCAGCGTTGGCAGGGGTGAGTCACAGAGATGGAATTCTTTGATACAACAACTACAATTAATCACACTCACCAATACCTGGTGAAAGTCAAACTGTCACGTGACTCCTCAATTCTACACCTGTGTTGGGACAAGGAAGCCTGGGCTTTCGGTGCTTCCTTAGTGAAGGATCTAAGCAGAGCTGGGGCTTGGGGTGGTCGGTTAATGACGTTACAAGGTTTGTTTTACAGGCTTCTCGACCAAATTCCCCTGTCTCTGGGGATAAGGGTGTCCTTCTATCTCCAAATGGTGGGGGGCGGGCACCTTTCACTGGGGAGATGTCTCTCCTGCTTCAGGGAGACCGAGAGAAGGGTCAGCGTGTCCCCCTTGTATCGGCCATTTCTTAAGTAACTTTAATTAAAAATAATCAGTATGCCATGGAGGCACATTTTGGGGGTGGCCTGCCCTGGGCTCCAACACCTGGAATCGTCTTACTGTTTTACGCAGAAAAACCCACATTTACCCACACACAAGATCCCGCCCCCTTCCCCTGCCCATCTCGGTTCACCTGGCATTGTGTCTTGATGCCTGACTATCATCCCCATCTACCTTCTCCGAGAGCACAGAAGAGCAACAGGCAACTCTTCTGCAAGCTCCAGAAGACGGCATTTGTGTCTCTCAGATTCAGAAAGGATGGGGCATTCAGAGCCCAGAAGGGAGGCGTCCTTTCTGAAGGTCGTATCAGGGCTCATCCACAGAGTCTCAAAGTCAACACAAATCAGTTTGGCGAGACAGAATTTAACCTTTCCCCAATTTTTATTTTAGGGAGCAGGCGGGAAGCCACCTGCTCTAAGTCAGCAGTCTCCATCACTTTTGACCTAGGGAGCCACTTTACCTTCTTAGAAATGACTGAGGACCTCAAACACCACCTTTAATGTCCGTTATATTTATCGATATTTCCCAAAGTAGAAGTGAAAACCTAGACACGTTAGAAAATATTTACTTATTAGTCTATTAACTTTACATATAATATAATGAACCCTCTGTATGCTAACATAAATTACATTTATCATTAAAAATGACGATATTTTAAGAAATAGTGATGATTGGGGCCCCACTGCTTTGTGTTTGTGCAAATCTCCCAAGTGAGCTTGGTAAAAGACAGCTGGAGCCTCATATCTGCTTCTGCATTCAATCTGTTATAATATCACATGGCATGCAGCCTCTGGAAAACTTTACTGTCAACTCACGAGGGAACGAGGGGGGAGAAAAGGCAACAGTGTCTGAGAGTTATTACGAAAGTGTTTTGTCCCAAGGACCCCTTGAAAGGGTCTCGTAGACGCTCAGGTCCTGATCGCGGTATGGAAAACATGTGCTTTAACTGGTTGAATGGTGGCTCTCGCAGAGACCAGGATCAGCTCCGTCATTTTCAGGGATCAGGGCAAAATGCAAATGGGGAGCCCGTGGATCAAACATCATCATGCATTTCAAGATGGCGACAGGAGGGCGTGAAACCTCTCCTGTGGGGAGCCTTCTAAGAATGGGTCACATGCAAATGAAGCTAGACCACGTAAAGATGGAAATAAATTGTATTTTGCCCTGTAATGGCGGGGTTGAAGAGAGCTGGGTTTGAGATAACTTCAGGACACCACAAGACTCAAATGCGTCTGGGGCTGAGGGCTCTTATTATGTACTTAGGCAGGAACTGAGGAGGCTGGATGGCTTTCTCCTGGCTTCTGTTTTGTCTTCGGCTTTCGGCTTCCCTACCCTCCTTCCCCTCATAGAGGGGATATCTCCATGCTCTTCGTTTTCTTCCAGTATTGCATCGATGTTGCGTGATAATAGATGCTAAGCTCATGGCAGGGATGGGCAGGGTGAGGGGAAGGTGTAGTGCTCTGTCTTCGTCAACCAGCCTCACACTTGGGCAGGTCCTATGCTCACAAAGTTTGCACCTGAGACATTCTCAGCATCCCTGGCTTCCTTTCCATGGCAGCCCATGGATGTCTGGGCTTCACCTGGCATTGATGTTTGGTCTTGGGTGGGACAGAGTTGATGCCCTATACCTGAAGGTAGCAGAGCTCTGCTTGTTATCAACACAGGATCCTCGACAGGATGAGAGGGTCCGTCTGCTCTCCTGACCCAGCTAAAAAAGGGTTTTTGCCTGGGCCCTGGGGGTGACAGGTTTTGCTGCACCTTCTATCAGTGGTTTAATATTTTTCTTCCTAGGAGGAGTGCAGGAAGCCTGTGGTGTCCGTGCCTTTCCCCAGGCAGCTGTTGGGTGTTTCCTTCAAGTCTGCAGCACTGAGGTGAGCTCTCTCACCTCTCCCACACTGCCTCTAACCTTTCTCATGAGGAAACAACAGGACCAACTGAGATTCTCTAAGCGCCAATTCCCCTTGTGTTCGGGGTCCAGAGGACACCGGCAAAACTGAAAGGTACATTCATGACTTTCATTAAGATATAAACTAAGCAAGTGCTTATTCGTGAACGAGGGAATTAGTAAGACATACAATTGTGTTGTACCTTTGTACATCTACTGTGCGATAAAGAATGCTGCAATTAATTTCCAAATGGATGTAAAACTGACCACCTGCTTGCATTCGTGGGCTGCTGTGTGGCTTAGCCAAGCTGGCACATCGGAAGAAAAAACATCGCACTGGCAAATTCTACATGGTGAGAAGCATTTGCATTCCACTGGACATAATTTACATTGCTTTGGGCAGGAATTATTTGCACTGCTATCAATTTGCTATAATGTAGAGGGTTGTAAATAGCCTGGTCAAAGGCCAACAAAGGAATAAAGGACCAAGATGAATGAGGCAGTTTGGACCTCCATGACATTTCAAATGTCTGCACCATTCTGCATTCTCACTACCAGTGAACAAGCCTTCCTGTTGCTTCACACCCTCACCAACACTTGGTGTTGTCTGTGTTGCAGATTTTGGCCATTCGAATAGGTGTGTAACGGTGTCTTACCCCTGTTTTAATTTCCACTTCTCTGATGACAGATGATACGGAGCATCTTTTCATTAAATCCCTTGTTTCTTTTATTGCAGGCAGACAGGTTAGCTGGTACCCAAAGCCATGTTATTCTTAGGTCACAGTTAGAAATAAAATGGGACTCAGAGGCTTACTTAACTCTCTCAAGGTTGCAATTTTGTTCGCAGCAGACAAGGTGTTAAAACTCAAAATACTTTCTCATCTCTCATCTTTCTGTTCTTTCTGATTGCAGAACCTTGCCCTTCATATCAAAGAAAACATTTTAAAATGGATCTAAGTCACCTGTAGAAGAAAATATCATATCCATATGGGTGTTTTATTTCCTTTAATTCAAGATAAAATACGGCAGGGTCAACATAAGAAGTTGCTATTTCTGGCAAACTCTTTTGTGTAACGTCTGAGTTATTTGGACAATTATCTCCAATGTTCTATCCTACAGTTTTTAATGCACATAGAGTTTAATCTCCAGTTGTTTGCCTTGTCCTCTGTACTGGGGAAACTCATTCCGTTTAGCTTATTTCCACTAATTGGCTGACTGACATTTTCTTCAAGGGATGACTCAAACCTGAAGTAGTACTTTGTTGTTGCTTCAGGTTCTTCCTTAGTTTTGCTTTATCATGGCATTGTAGGGCCTGTGTAGATACAGAGCGAAGTTGTTTACTTTTATTAAAATTTGTATTTTATTTTTTGGCCATGCCCCGTGGCATGCGGGATCTCAGCTCCCCGACCAGGGATCGAACCCACGCCCCCTGCATTGGAAGCGTGGAGTCTTAACCACTGGACCGCCAGGGAAGTCTATACGAAGGGAATTTGAAAGAGCAAAGATAAAATGATGGGAAGCCATCCACACGCACTTACCACACACACTCGCTTTTTACTGAGCACACACGAAGGTGCCCCAAAGACACGGAATATACGCCCATCTTGATATGCCTGGCTAATTACTGCTCTGCCTTTGTCTTGACTCACAAGTAGGTGCCGTCATCTCTCACTCTGCACTAGGTCCAAGTCATACCAATTTTTCTCTAAGAAAGTGATTAGCAACTTCATTTCCTATAGTCAAGAGTGCACAGAGGATACTGACGTGGTATGTGTTTGTGACCTGATGGGGAATACATAGAAGGACCACACTTGGCAAGTAAACGAACCCTGAGCTCTAGCCACGACTTGGCCGAGATCCCAATACTGTTAGCCTCCTGAGATTTTTTTTTAAGTACTTATTCCTTTAATTAATTAATTATTTATGTCAGGTCTTAGTTGCGGCATGCAGGATCTTCACTGAGGCGTTCAGACTTCTCTCTAGCTGTGGTGCACGGGATCCAGAGCACGTGGGCTCAGTAGTTGCAGCGCTCAGGCTTAGTTGCCCTGTGGCACGTGGGATCTTAGTTCCCCAGCCAGGGATCGAAGCCGCGTCCCCTGCACTGGAAGGCGGATTCTTAACCACTGGACCACCAGGGAAGTCCCAGCCTCCTGAGATATTTAGAGCAATTAAATGAGTGACACGCATACAGCGCATTATTCAATAAGGAGTATTATAGTTATTTTCAGGAATTCACGAACCCAATGAACATATGCTTTTAAAAATCATCCAATGGTTTCAGGGGGAAAAAAAGATGGGAGAAAAGAACTAGATGTGATTTGAAGCCAGCATTTGTTTTGCTCCCTTGCCGTGCGATGCCTTAAATGGTGACAGGATGATTCATCGTGAGTACTAGCAATTAACTAAAGGTCTATTACTAAAATGGTCGATGGTTCTATCCATTGATTTTCAATCTCGGTGACTACCAGGCTCACGGCCCTGTCTACAATCCCCCGTTTGAAGGACCTGCTATGAAGAGTGTTCTTTTAATGCCCTGAATACTGTTGATTGGACCAGAGGAGGGAATCTGACCCAAGAGTAAAAGAGAGTTCGGATACCTCAGATGTGGAATGGTGTGCAGGGGCGAGACAGGCGAGTAATATGCTCCTTTCGGACATCTCAACTAGATAACTCTTTGAAAATGAGATCTGGAAGAATGACAGCTGGGTCTGTAAGAATGCAGAAGGAACATGAGGTCGGAAAGGGATCATGGCATGCAACACAGTGAGGACGCCCAGGCTTAGGAGTTAGTAGGAGAGGTTAAGAGGTAGACTGTAGGGGGAAGGAGAAGAGGAAAAAAGTGAAGGAGCTGGTAACCAGGGAAGAAAGGACCAGACACGAGACACAAGCATAGGGGCCGTCAGTGTCAAAACGAAGAAAGAACTGGGCAGGCGTGCATGCAGTTAGCCCAGTGACAACCTGACAACGAGGTACAATGTCTTTTTTCTTTTTTTAAAATAAATTTATTTAATTTATTTATTTCTGGCTGCATTGTGTCTTTGTTGCGGTGTGCAGGCTTTCTCTAGTTGTGGCGAGCGGGGTCTACTCTTCGTTGCGGTGCGTGGGCTTCACATTGTGGTGGCTTTTCTTGTTGTGGAGCACGGGCTCTAGGTGCGCGGGCTTCAGTAGTTGCGGCACGCGGGCTCAGTAGTTGTGGCTCATGGGCTCTAGAGTGCAGGCTCTGTAGTTGTGGCACGCAGGCTTAGTTGTTCCATGGCATGTGGGATGTTCCTGGACCAGGGCTCTAACCCATGCCCCCTGCACTGGCAGGCAGATTCTTTTTTTTTTAAATTTATTTTAACATCTTTATTGGAGTTTAATTGCTTTACAATGGTGTGTTGCTTTCTGCTGTATAACAAAGTGAATCAGCTATAAATATACATATACCCCCACATCCCCTCCCTCTTGCGTCTCCCTCCCACGCTCCCTATCCCACCCCTCTAGGTGGTCACAGAGCACCGAGCTGATCTCCCTGTGCTATGCAGCTGCTTCCCACTAGCTATCTATTATACATTTGGTAGTGTATATATGTCCATGCCACTCTCTCACTTCGTCCCAGCTTACCCTTCCCCCTCCCCGTGTCCTCAAGTCCATTCTCTAGTAGATCTGTGTCTTTAGTCCCATCTCTTGCCCCTAGGTTCTTCAGAACCATTTTTTTTCTAGATTCCATATATATGTGTTAGCATACAGTATTTGTTTTTCCCTTTCTCACTTACTTTACTCTGTATGACAGACTCTAGGTCCATCCACCTCACTACAAATAATTCAATTTCGTTTCTTTTTATGGCTGAGTAATATTCCATTGTATATATGTGCCACATCTTCTTTACCCATTCATCTATTGATGGACACTTAGGTTGCTTCCATGTCCTGGCTATTGTAAATAGAGCTGCAATGAACATTGTGGTACATGATCCCTTTTGAATTATGGTTTTCTCAGGGTATATGCCCAGTAGTGGGATTGTTGGGTCATATGGGAATTCTATTCTTAGTTTTTTAAGGAACCTCCATACTGTTCTCCATAGTGGCTGTATCAATTTACATTCCTACCAACAGTGCAAGAAGGTTCCCTTTTCTCCACACCCTCTCCAGCATTTATTGTTTATAGATTTTTTATGATGGTCATTCTGACCGGTGTGAGGTGATACCTCATTGTAGTTTTTGTTGTTGTTGTTGTTGTTTTTTGCAGTACACGGGCCTCTCACTGTTGTGGCCTCTCCCGTTGCGGAGCACAGGCTGTGGACGCGCAGGCTCAGCGGCCATGGCTCACGGGCCCAGCCGCTCCGCGGCATGTGGGATCTTCCCAGACCAGGGCACGAACCCGTGTCCCCTGCACCGGCAGGCGGACTCTCAACCACTGTGCCACCAGGGAAGCCCTCACTGTAGTTTTGATTTGCATTTCTCTTATGATTAGTGATGTTGAGCATCCTTTCATGTGTTTGTTGGCCATCTATATATCTTCTTTGGAGAAATGTCTATTTAGGTCTTCTGCCCATTTTTGGATTGGGTTGTTTGTTTTTTTGATATTGAGCTGCATGAGCTGCTTGTACATTTTGGAGATTAAGCCTTTGTCAGTTGCTTCGTTTCCAAATATTTTCTCCCATCCTGCGGGTTGTCTTTTTGCCTTGTTTATGGTTTCCTTTGCTGTGCAAAAGCTTTGAAGTTTCATTAGGTCCCATTTATTTTTGTTTTTATTTCCATTGCTCTAGGAGGTGGTTCAGAAAGGATCTTGCTGTCATTTATGTCATAGAGTTTTCTGGCAGGCAGATTCTTAACCACTGCGCCACCAGGGAAGTCCCTCCAATTTCCCTTCTAGGCATGAACACCTTGAGAGTAAAATGATCTTTATTTCGACGGCCGTTTGAGTAAATATCTATTAGCTGCTGATAAATGAAACATAAATAAATCAAATATTAAAGTTCGATTTTCCTGTATTAAATTAACACAGTCTAAATGTGGAAAGCTTTACATTTCAGATAATTAAGAACGGGGGGGAAAACATCATAGTAAGTTCCGTGATATAAAATTACTATTAAGTCATGCCTATTTTTCATCCCACAATTTTTTCAAGGCATGTTTTGATATTCTGTCATCTTTATATCAAACTGAATTTATTTAATACTTAATATAGTATATGACAGTTTCTATATTTGTATATGCCTTTCAGTCTTTATTTTTGATATATAACAACCCATTGAGTTGATATGATATGATTTATTTGAACATGTACCAACAGTCAACATTTAAATTATTGACCTTTTTGCACCCTCACTTTGTTTTATTTTCACAGATGAACTACAAGTACACATGACACCATACAACCATTTTCCTTAAAGGCTCTGCATTATTTTTAAATAATCTTTTGGTATTTGTTGTGGAAAAACCTTGAGGATAATCTATTTTTTCCTTCCATTTTTTAGGTCATGTGTATTTCCTGCTCGAATGCATACAGGTTATTCTTGCCCTTTCCTTCAATTCCTGGTGAGCCTTCTTAGTCACCAAACTCAATTATTTTCTCAGCTTAGAAAAATGTCTTCTATGATGTGTTCAATATTTTCCCGTCTTCCATTGGTCTTTGTTTTCCTAAGTTCCAAGTATATTATTTGGAGTTTAAAGTAAGGTTCTGGAGGACACTTTAGCCTCAAGAAATCAAATAAATTCCTCTCATTTCACTAAAAAAAAAAAAATCCATCCATTTCCTTTGCATTCATGTACAGTGTCTCAAATTATCTTCCAAAGTACCAAGTTGATCTCTCCAAGTTTCGCTGTTTCTTTTTACCCATTGCAAGCGAATCTTCATCTTGGTAGAGCATTTCTGAATTCCACAAACTCTCTCTCTACATCCTCATGCTATTCATCCGTCTCAGCCTATCGCTTCCTTGCCTGTTGCTTTTTTTATTCCTCATAAGCAATCTGATTCTATATTTAGCACCTCAGAGCAGTCATTCTCCAACAATCTCTGTTCTTGTCACTCCAATCCATTCACTAAGAACGCTTCCTTGCATCCCTCTGAGAACTGCAACGCTTCCTTCACATGCGGAGTTTTGTCCTAATCCCCGTGCAATTCTCCGACCCCAACCACTGACTCTTTCACCTGTTTCTGTCTCCAGGTTCACCTCCTGGAGCCCTTTGCCTCTCACTTCACACTTTAGGTATTCTTAACTACTCGAACTTAGAAAGCGCACCGGTCATTTACAAGAACATCTCCCTCACAAACGTAAGGACCTCAAAGACAGCGGCAGGACCTTCCTCACTGGTACATCCTTCATATCCAGCTCTTATTGGTTGCTCAAAAACCTCATTAAATCCATGAATGAATGGACACATGAATGAGAGCAGGAACTCACACTTACACTGTTACCATATACTGGTCAGGATTCTAAGCCCTGCAACCAATAAGGAGGGTAATGCAACTGGGACCACCAATTAGGAAGCGCTGGAGCCAGTGCGTAAACTCACGGCGTCTGAAAGGCTTTTGCTAAAGGCATCACAATAATATTTCAAGACTCACACAATTATGGACAGAAATAATCTAAGTATTCATCAATGGAGGAATGGGTAACGAAAATGTAAATACACACACACACACACACACAGGAATATGATTCAGTGTGAGAAACAAGAAATCATTTGTGACAACATGGATGGACTTGGAGGGCATTACACTAAGTGAAATAAGTCAGAGAAAGACAATTACTGTGTGATCTCTCTCTATATAGAATCTAAACAAAACAAAACAGCAAACTCATAGATACAGGGAACAGACTGGTGGTTTCAGGGAGTGGGGAGTGCATGATGGGTGAAGGGGGTCAAAAGGTACAAACTTTCAGTTGTAAAATAAACTAGTCCTGCTGGGAGAAAATATCTGCAAACGATGTGATCAACAAGGGCTTAGTTTCCAAAATATACAAACAGCTCCTACAACTTAACAATAGAAAAATGAACAACACAATCCAAAAATGGACACAAGACCTAAATAGACATCTCTCCACACAAGACATACAGATGGCCAAGAGGCACATGAAAAGATGCTCAACATTGCTAATTATTAGAGAAATGCAAATCAAAACTACAATGAGGTATCACCTCACACTGGTCAGAATGGCCAACATCAAACTGTCTACAAACAATAAATGCTGCAGAGGGTGTGGAGAAAAGGGAACCTCCTGCTCTGTTGGTGGGAATGTAAGTTGGTGCAGACACTATGGAGATTTCTATTTTTAGTTTTTTGGAGGTTCCTCAAAAAACTAAAAATAGAATTACCATATGATCCAGCAATCCCACTCCTGGGCATTTATCCAGAGAAAAATATGGTTTGAAAAGATATGTGCCCCTCAATGTTCATTGCAGCACTATTTACAGTAGCCAGGACATGGAAATAACCTAAATGTCAGTCGACAGATAAATGGATAAGGAAGATGTGGTACATATATATGATGGAATATTACTCAGCCATAAAAATGAACAAATAATGCCTTTGCAGCAACATGGATGGACCTAGAGATGATCATACTAAGTGAAGTAAGTCAGACAGAGAAAGACAAATATATGGTATCACTTCTACGTGGAATCTAAAATATGACACAAATGAACTTATCTACAAAACAGAAACAGGCCATTTCCAACCATTATTTTACGTTTGATAAAGGGTCACTGATTTCCTTATTCAGTTGTGTTTCAGGAAAAGTAAAAACATATAAGAGAGATTTTGAAGATTCACTCAAGTGCAAGATACCCCTAACCTAATGTACGCCATTAGGTCTTAATTCATCATAGATAAAATATCATATACTGGGGATTTGTAGAAATCTAACCACATCTAAAATATGACACCAATGAACTTATCTATGATACAGAGACAGACTCACAGACATAGAGAACAGACTTGTGGTTGCCAAGGGGGAGGGGGTGGGGGAGGGGTCGACTGGGAATTTGGGATGAGCAGATGCAAACTAGTATATATAGGATGGATAGACAACAAGGACCTACTGTAGAGCACAGGGAGCTATATCCAATATGCTGTGATAAACCATCATGGAAAAGAATATGAAAAATTATATATATGTATAACCAAGTCACTTTGCTGTACAGCAGAAATTACCACAACATTGTAAATCAACTCTACTTCCATAAAATAAATTTTAAAACGTTATAAAAAGTAAAATAAACTAGTCCTGGAGATACAGTGTACAGCATGGTGACTACAGTTATCAAGACTATTATATATTTGGAAGTTGCTAAGATGGTAGACGGCAAAAGTTCTCATCGCAAGAAAAAAAATCTGTAACTGTGTGGTGATGGATGTTAACTAGACTTCCGGTGGTAACAATGTCACAGTATATACACATATCAAATTATTATGCTGTACACCTGAAATGAATATGATGTTATAGGTCAATTATACCTCGCTTTGAAACAAAAAAAAAGAAGAAACCAAGCCTTTGACATCTTGAACTTCTGGCTTCCAGAATTATGAGAAAATGAATATCTATTGGTTAAGCCGGAAAAGGAAAGTAAAGCAAGGTCCCTTCCACCCAAAGCTTTGGTCCACACTAGCTGTCTGGGTCACTCTTTCCTCTTCCCTCATCCGCCAGGCCCATCCTTATTCTTTCTCTTTACAGATACATCATCCCTCCCAAGAAGCCTTTCCTACTGTCCTAGGGGGATGTGCCCTGACACCCGTTAGGTGTTCCTCAAATGTGTTCTGGGGTGCTCTCCATATGAACCAGCAGAATGCCCCCAGTATAGTTTAAGCTCTACAAAGGCAGGAAAAATATGTCTTGTTCATCAGTCTGTTTACACGGTCGGTCGAGAGCATTATCTCACTGCATCTTAAGCAAGGATGATTCACCACCTCTCTTGCAGCCATTAAATATTTACGAACGTCTCCTCTGAGTGAGGGAAGAGCTTGAGTGAGGTAAAAGCCATAAAAGCCTGATGTCTGCAGAGAGTGGATCAGCTCTGAGCCTCGTCATTGGCAGGTTTGCTTTCAAAATCCAATTAGCATCACGAAAGTACCCGATGCAACTTCTAAAAATAGGTTTGAAACAAATCAGCATTTTTGAACCAAGTTTCAGGATGCCGGGCGAGGAGACACCTCTACTTCCTGAGGCGTTGATGTCTGTCAGAAGTTTCTCAAATATGGTCCATTTAAATCTTCAGAAATAATTTGTAATGGAGATATGCATAGTTCCATTTTGAAAATAACGAAAGCGAACGAGAGAGGTCACCCAGCTACTGCTATGTCCACCAGGTTTCGACTACCCTTGCTCTGAGTTACTTGGTGCTGTTTTAATTATTTAAGGTTGAAACCCAGATTTTGCACCTCCATGAAAAGCTGGGGCTGCACTTTTTTAGGAGCTTTCCTTGATTTCGACCACTGTGTTTGCCTTACTGTCTCCCCACTGGGCTCCACATCCTTCCAGGTTGTGACTGGTCTGAGAGCATTTCCCCTCAGAAGAGAGTTGAGAGTCACCTCTCCCTGTCTCCGTTCATTACGGAGGAGAACATCCTTTCCAAAGGCTTCTTCTTCTGCATGGAATGGTACCCACCTGGCTTCTAACACCACCCGCCCCTCTAAGAATTACCGTGTGCAATCATAGAAGTCTTCAACTCAGCCATGACATTTTTAGTTAAATTCACATGGAGTAAATGATCATCTTTCCAGTCAATGACTATGATGCCATAAAAAAAGTTTTCCCCTTCAGTATTCCCTACATGTTACACTCTAGTCCATCTTTATCACGACTAAATAGAAACATGGAGATCATCTACTGTGAGGTGGAAACTGTTTTCTCCATGAACTTGGTGCTCATAGGGAATTCTAGAAACAAGACTTGAAATGGCTCTGGTCACATATTTGCACTCATGTGGAGGGGTAATGCAGCAGCTGTAGTCAACTGGAGAGACAACACGGCTGCTGATGTAAAACTAATGTCGTTGTGCAGGTGACTGGCCAGGACACTCCATCTCTCATGGTAGAAATGCTGTTCACTTGATACCAGCTTCGGGTGGAGCTCTGTGACCTCTGTCTTACTTCCCCTGATTCCTCATCCTTTCTCAGTTAATCTTGATATTTGGACCAGACCCTCTCACCCCTTACTCTTTCGGAGTTGACTTACCGACTGGCAAAGTCTGGTAATGCCAGAGTCTCAAAAAAAAAATATATATATATATCCTTGAAAATTCTTTCCTCAACAGCAGTTCTGTACTTTAAAAATATTTACTAACAATTAGTGCTATTAGTTTTGAATCAATAATCTATAAAAAATGTACTGAGCTAAAGATCTTACCACGTAGTTCTTTCCTGATCTACAGACAAAACTGATCTGCTAGATATGATCCATTTAACGTGAGGAAAAGGAAATGTTTCCCAAGAGACACCAAAGGACTTGGAACAAAGAAAGTTAGCACATGAATCCCTTCCTTTAGTACAGTACAGCTCCCAGCCTAAGCATTCAGTAAACACAGTCACTGTCATGCTTTACATGGTTTTCTTTTTAAAATTTACACAGTTGACACTGTCTAGATAATGTTAGTTTCCAAAACACATTCATTGGAAGTGGTGCTGGCAAGAAAATACACAAGGTCATCTGAGTTATCTTTCCTATTACTCAACCCTGAGATTCACTCCAATAAAAAGAGGGTGTAAGCTCCCAGAAACTTGGCTTGTGCCAGGAATCTACACTTCTGATAGCACTATTTTTAATGAGTCCTTGGGTTTATGCAAAATTGACGTGTTTACACATTTTGGTCAACAAGCATTTATTGAAGTTTCTGGCCAAAGGTGGTTGAGTAAAGACTCTCCTTCCTTAAAATTTCCATAAAGAAAATAAATAATGAAAACTAGAGGGAAAAAAAATAACCTTTCTCTCTCCCTCTGTTTTTATAATAACCTTTCTCTTTAATATGTGAAAATTTCCACAGACGCCCATCATAATGAGTCATGCCTGCAGACTGAACATGAAACCTGGATTTCCAAAAATTAAAAAAAAAAAAAGATGGGTCCCTTGTTCTTGGAGAAGGAAACACAGAAAAGCTAAGAAATTCTCCAGGGTCCTACTGCCGGCAAGAGAGTTCATCAGAAAGCCTGATGCTAGCAAGAAGGTGGGGAGACGGGAATAAGGAAATAAACCACCAAAGAGATGAAAGCCACCTTAGAAGGAAAAAAGGACAAACAAGACTCATACAACCAAAACAACATTAAGATTCTTTCTTGTGCAGAACGACCAACCCTCATTCTTTCATTTATTTCTGCAGCTCCACCAATTTGCCTGTTGTTTCATTTCTACCTTGCCTGTCTTGAGCCTTTGAGAGACCACATTTTCTTTATTTGCTTTCGTGGTGACTAAGAATATTAATGCTTGACGTTATTGTAGAATTACTATCGAACACAATACATCGGAGAAAGAAATAAAATATGTACCTACTATAAAAGAGGAGGTGAAGTCATTATTTTTTGACGGGTTAGTTTTATAACAAAAACCTAGGAGAATCCACCAGAAAATAAAAATGAAGATATTAAGACATTAAAGGAACATGGTTATTTATGACGTTAACACAGAAATTCAATATCTTCCCCAGATATGAGTAATAATATGTTAGGGAATAAACTGACAGGAAGATAACTCATATTACCCAATACACAAAATAAAGTACCTCAAAATTAACTTAACAAGCCATGTGCAGTAGAGACAGAAAAATGCTGAAACATTATTGACACATATAAATAAGAATTAAATAAGTGGAAAAACATGTTATTTTCCCTTGACTCAGTATTGTAAAGATGTCAATCTCCTTAAATTAATTTGTAAATTGAAGGTGATCTCAATAGAAATGCCAACAGGATTACTTTGAAACTAGAAAAGCTAATTCTCAGACTAATGAGGAAGGACCAGCCCCTCGAGATATTCAGACGTATTATAAAGCTACATTTATTAGACCTACTTGATGTTGGTACAGGAATATACGCAGAGAGCAACAGACAGGACAGAGGCCATAAGTAGACTGACATACGAAGCGGAATTTAGTATATGTCAAAGAGAACATCCTAAATCAGTGAGGAAGAGAGTACATTTAACAAATAATAGTGGGACAGTGATGTGGCCATCAAGGGAAAATACATATATGTGCACATGTACATACACATATATGAGTATATATGTTTATTAAACTATATCTGTTACTATATATAGTAACTATATACTATATATACACAGACTATATACTAAATAGTATCTGTGTGTAGATAGATAGACAGATAGATAGATGATAGATATTTTCATTTCCATTTATTTACCTATGGCTTATTTTATTCCTTATATAAATTTAAATATGAGGGTAGAAATTCTAGAAGGGAACAGGGCTCATTTTACAAGTACAGTGCTGAAGTGGAGACAACTTTCAAAGCAAGACATGAAACTGGGTGCCATATTGATTTAGCCACTCTAAACGTACAATCTGTGCATTCAAAAATAAGCTATACTGACATTAAAAGACAGATTTTTAACAAGACATATCTCTTTGCCTAGTCATACAGGATCTGAGGACAAAGATGCTTCTCTTTGTTCATTTAGTTATTTAGTATCGTCAAAAGCCCTCAGCACAGCACGCTGAATAAACAATCACTCTATACACATTTAATCATCAATTCATCGTGCTGATCAGAACTCCGTACTCTCAGATAGGAAATTTTTTCTCCAAATCCAAGCAGGAAGGAATTGGTTCACTTATCCTAAGAAAGTAAAAGCAGCTGAAGTTCCCAGAATTTGTCCTCTGTCTCAGCTTAATATAAGCTGTGGGATACAAGAGGAAAAATAAAACACCGAGAACTGAATCGATTATCAAAAGTGATCCAAGCTACAGAACTCTTTGATTTCCGCAGGCTTTTGCTTTTGGTGGTTTTTTTGGTAACACCTTTATTGAGATATAATTCATGTACCACACAATTCACCCATTTAAAGTACAAATCAATGACCTCTAGCACATCAGAAGAATTGCTCAATCATCACAGTAAATTTTAGAATATTTTCATCATCTGAAAAAGAAAACCTATACACTTTGGCTGCAACTCCTCATTACACCTCTTCCCAACCCTAGGCAACCACTAACATACTTAACATGTCCATCGATTTCCCTATTCTAGACATTTCATATAAATAGAATCCCACCATACGTGGTCTTTTGTGACCAGCTTCTTCATTCAGCATAATCCTTTGAAGAAACATCCAAACGGTAGCATGAATTAATTCTTCATTTCTTTTTATGGCTGAATAATATTCCACTGCACAGATAGACCACACTTGTTTAACTATTTATCCATTGATGGACATGTGAGTCCTTCAGCTTTGTTCTTCTTTTTGAAGAATGCTTTGTCTATCCTGGTCCCTTACAAGTCCGCATAAATTTTAGAATCAACTTTTTCCATTACTGATATGGACCCCTGAGATTTTGATGGGGATTTCAACGAATCTGTAGATCACTTTGGTGAGTACTGCTTATCGTAACAATATGAAGTCTTCCAAATCATGAACACAGATGTCTTTCCACTTACTGGGGTCTTCCTGACTTTCCTTCAGCAATGTTTTGTAGTTTTCAGAGCGTAAGTTGTACATTTTTCATATAATTTATTCCTAGGCACTTATATTATTTTCAATGCTATCATAAATGGGAATTGTTTTCTTAATTTTATGTTTCATTGAAAATGTACAGAAATTTGATTGAGTTTTTATGTTGATCTTATAGCCACAGAATTTTCCATATACAGGATCATGACATCTTCAAACAAAAATCATCTTACTTCTTCCTTTCCTAGTCTGCATGCCTTTCATATTATTTTCTCCTTTAACTGCCCTGGCTGTAATGTCCAGCACAACCTTGAACAGAAGTGGCAAAAAAAACCCTGTCATGTTTCCAACCCTTGAGGGAAGGAAGCCAGACTTTCACCATTAAGTAAATAGCTCTTGTTTTTTGGACATGTCCTGCGGAGATTTTTCTACACATGTAAGAAGAGTACTCAAATCGTGTTAATGGTCTGTGTTCAAATTCTGACATATATACAACCACTCACTCTTACAAAATATAGCCACTGTGCTACTATTTAACAAATGATCTTAAACTTGTGTTAATAAACTGCAAATTCCCAAAGAGCACTAAGAGAATTTGACATTTACCAAAATTCAAATTCCATTTTAATGCTTCCCCCAAACTAAAAGACATTAAAAAATAACAACAGACGTAAGATTGACCCCGTGATATTCAAATTCTAATCATGATATAGCAATACTAACAGCATTATTGGTAATCTTTAAAATTACTGAAAATAGGTTAAGAAAAATGTATTTTTAAATTATACTAAGTGGCTTAATTCACTTATCCATTTCAGTTGAAAAACAATAATGCTATCTTACAAACATAATCTCATTTTAATGCTCAGTTTTTTGTTTGTTTTTGGTTTTGTTTTGTTTTTTTGCGGTACGCGGGCCTCTCACTGTTGTGGCCTCTCCCGTTGCGGAGCACAGGCTCCGGACGCGCAGGCTCAGCGGCCACGGCTCACGGGCCCAGCCGCTCCGCGGCATGTGGGATCTTCCCGGACCGGGGCACGAACCCGCGTCCCCTGCATCGGCAGGCGGACTCTCAACCACTGCGCCACCAGGGAAGCCCTTAACTCTCAGTTTAAAAAAAAATTATTTTATTGAAGTCTAGTTGATTTATAATGTTGTTAATTTCTGCTGCACAGCAAAGTGACTTGGTTATACATAGTCATACATTCTTTTTCATATTCTTTTCCATTATGGTTTATCACAGGATACCGCATATGGTTCCCTGTGCTGTACAGTAGGGTCTTGTTGTTGACCCATTCTAAACATAATAGTTTGCATCTGTGAAGCCCACACTCCCAGTCCATCCCTCCCCGACACCCCTCCTTGGTAACCACAAGTCTGTTCTCTATGTCTGTGTTAACTCTCAATTTTGAGAGTAGTACAGCACATATTCATTTGAGGAATGAGGAAACTGTGTTTCAGAGACATCTATTAGCTAATGTAAAGGATAGTGTTTTAGTGGTGAAGTTTGTCCTAGAAATTAACTTTCCTCACTCCCTTCCCAGAGTTCTCGTCTCCACTCAGTGCTCCCCCACTTGACCTGGTGTTGGCAGAACTGCCTGTCAACCTTACCACCACCTGTAGTTTTCATCAGAGAGCAAAAAGGGGAGAAGTTGAATGTTATATAAAAAAAATTAAAAGCTCAGGAATTCAAAAGAGCATTCAACGGAAAATAAAAACTGTATTTAAAAGTATGATTATGGGCTGTTGGCACTAATTAATATTAATGTATTTTTACTATTCAGGTGCTTAGCTGGGGTGAGTTAATTGATGTAGGATGCCAGTTCGAAACTTTTTAAACACAAATTTTAGGTTAAAAAACGCTCCAGGGCTTCCCTGGTGGCACAGTGGTTGACAGTCCGCCTGCCGATGCAGGGGACACGGGTTCGTGCCCCGGTCCGGGAAGATCCCACACGCCGCAGAGCTGCTGGGCCCGTGAGCCATGGCCGCTGAGCCTGCGCGTCCGGAGTCTGTGCTCCGCGAAGGGACAGGCCCCAACAGTGAGAGGCCCGCGTACCGCAAAAAAACAAAACAAAACAAAACAAACAAAAATGCTCCGATTTCCAGGATGGAAACTATTTTCTCAACAGCTGGAGATCAACTATTTTCTAAACAGTTGGAAATCAACAATTCATAATTAAATCAATTTAAAAATGTTTAAAGAGACAGAAACGCACTCTAGCGAGAATTCAATATATAGTTCTGTCTTTAGTTTCAAGACCTCTAGATAATACTAAATAACTCGAAGATATTAAAGAAAAGAGTTTTTTTCCCCTGAGAATTTTCTTGTAAAGAAGGCATTTCACGAGTTACCATGAGCTATGAAGTGAAAATGATCCAGTCAGTAATAAAACGGGTTGACAAGATGAACCGTTATTCATCGTGATGGAAGCATTTTCAGATTTAGGGCCAGGAGGCACTTTTGAAAGCGACACTGCTTGTGAACGTGAAAGTGAGGACACCTGCTTGTTAACGGAAAGGTAAATGATGACCCTGCAAATTTTCTGACAATCCTTTAAGTCTGATTTGTCCCAAACACTTTTGCTTATAGTGCCTGTGGCACTATAATAGCCAAATGCCTTCCTGCTACCTAGCCAGCCACATGGGGCAAATTCTCCTTTCAGGCACCATGGAAATGGCCAAAGAACTGGTGCAGCGCTTGGGGACCTGGTA
The DNA here is from genome assembly GCF_964270905.1 of Leucopleurus acutus. Taxonomy (NCBI): domain Eukaryota; kingdom Metazoa; phylum Chordata; class Mammalia; order Artiodactyla; family Delphinidae; genus Leucopleurus; species Leucopleurus acutus. The sequence goes on from NC_139148.1 coordinate 4,028,822, forward strand.
CTGCAACTATCAGAAGCACCAGTGACAGCCCAAGAGCTACCTGTTTGCACTGAAATCGTACACACATCCTGCAACCTACAGAGGCATAATCACATATTAGCTTGGACTTGCTGACGGCAATACATGGTTTTGTTTGGAAAATATCGTCAGAAGAGGGCATGAGTCACATCTGGCTTGTGTTTTGGGTTTCCAGACAGCAATCCGAGTCGGTCTGAGAAATAAATGGGGAAGTTGGCAAATACGCTAGTTCATTATTCTGCAGGTCTTTTCCCGTGGTTTACTCCTTGGCATACCTAAGTCATGCTAGGGTTAGCTTAGAAAAGATTACAGGATGCTTTGGTCAGGATTCTCCAGAGAAACAGAACCAATTTCACATATATACACATATAATTCTCTGCTATATGTAGCTATACACGCAATTAATATACACACTATATTAACATTAAATACTGGTGTCATCCAGGGGAAATAAGCATATCTAAGGGCTTCTGATGGGAGGCAAGTTGTTACAAACTTTCCGGAAGGAAATATACAGCAAAGGCTTTAAGCAAATGGATATCCTTTGACCTAGCAATTCCATTCCAAGAAATACATCTTAAGCAAACAATCGCTGATGTGGGCAAAGATTTAATTGTATGTTCCTTCACATTCTATTTATTAACAGTGAAGCGATGGTCAGAAGCTGAACGCCCCAAATGAAGAACTGTTAAAATAAAAATGAGTTGAACTTCAAGGCACCTGTTTAATGAAGGTGTTTCAGGACAGCTAATGACGTAGACCAAAGGTTCAGTATATGAATTAACAAAATAAGTGAAAACTATTGGCTGGATACAAATATAGAGACACAGACACAGATACATTTACCCCTATAGGGGTAACTAAAAGAATATATACCCAACAGGTAACAGTGGCACAATTACAGCTAATATAACTTTCTTCTTTGCATATTCTGTGTGTATCAAATATATTATTAAACAAAAAACAGTAACTTTACGGTGGAGAAACCTAACATACTACCTCAGCCAGGTTATGAAGTTTAACAGCAATTGTGGTATCATGTTGATAGACTGTACCCTTCCTCGGATGTGATGAAAACTGTAGCTGCCTTTCTTCTAAACCTTACAACCCTTATTATAACATGAGAAAAATCCCAACTGAGTGACATCCTACAAAATACCTGAGAAGTCCTTCTCCAAACTGTCAAGGTCATCTGAGAAACTGTCACAGGCAAGAGGAGCCTAAGGAGACTGAGGCCTGAATGGAATGTTCTAGCATCCCGGACAGGATGCTAGAACAGACAAGGGATGTTTGGTAAAAAGGAAATAGGAATAACGTACGGACTTGAGTTAATGATCATGTATCCAGATCAGACCATAAGTTCTGAGGAATGTACAACACCTTTCCATATGGAGATGAACTTTGTGAAGGAGAGGGACTCCTTCAGAGTCTGTTTTCTAGTGGTAAAGGGTCTTCCGGCTTCAATCTCTTCACCTACGTATTCCCACTGCCATGACAGATGGCACAAGGGACGGTACCATTTGAAATGAAGATCCTTCTGGGAATCCAGTGTAAACATCTTTGATGAGCCTCCAGTCTGGAGTGTGTCCAATCCTTGACCAGCCTCCATCCATAAACACAGTTTCTATGAATTTTCTTCCATTTCTGTGCCCCCATGGATGTCTAACACCAGCCATGGGAGGAAAAGAGTGGTTTCTACTTCCTGTATCCTACAACGATCATTTTCTACAACAGGTCGCAGCGCAGGTGAACTGACACCTGTCCTGAACCTTCTGCTGGGCTGGACAGGACCAAGGCTGAGAGGCCTCTCTCATCTCTCAGTTGGGGCAAGTCCCAGCCCATAGTGATGTCATGGTGCTGTAGCCCTGCCCGTCTGTGATATCAGCGGTTTCCAGGAGATGGGCCATGATGCTCACACTAGGAGGACGGCCACCTTGATTCATCTACAGTGTTGACAAGCAACAGTGGTCCAGCTGCTTGAAGCACACTGCTGAAAAGCTTTCCTCCCAAAATGACGCCGATTTGTACTCCGATTAGCAACAGCGCTAAGAGCTCTCCTTCTTCCTCTTCTCCTTCCTCTCCTCCTCCTACCCCTTCCCCTGCCCCCCTCCTTCTTCCCCTTCCCCTTCTTCTTCTTCTTCTTCCTTAAACTGAATTTTTTAAACTGCCTCTTAATATATTTTGATTATTCCTTTTTTGTTTGGATGGTTTGAGAGCTCCATCTTCCTGGAGCAGGTTTTTCTGGTTTACCTAGGAGACTGGGGCTGGGGGTGCAGCCAACATAGCAGGTATGGGCTCCGGGCAGCCCAGGCAGAGGGGTGCAGGAATAGATGGGACAGGGAAGGCTTGGTAGGAAAGGGGAGAGAAGGCAATCAGCTGTTAATGGGCAAAATATCAGAGTATGTTTCAGGGGAACAGACTTCAATCCTTACACCTTAATGATATCTTCAGATCAGCCAATCGTGGGGCTCAGCTTTGCCTCCTTACCCTGCGGGGACTGAAAAGTCACCTCTGGTTTCGGCTCTACGATCAAGTTCACAAAGATGCCAGGGACTGGTCCTGTCCAAGAGGGAGCTAAACCATTATTAAGTCAAAAAGGCCGTGTAACGGCATTCTCACGGGATTTGGATTATCTGCTCAGTACCTGTACCTTCGGGCATGATCACGTGGGAGATGATGGAGCAGAACCAGTAAGGATATCATGAGACATGGTGGGATGAGCAAATCGTGGCTGGTGTGTTCTTTCAACGAAAAATGGATTCTTAAATCTTCTGTTCAGCCGTTCCTCTGTTAGGAGGTGAGGATACATCGAAGGATCAGGAGAGATGGGAGGGAAAAGAAAAGAGGAGAAAGTGAAGCACGGTGTGGAAATGATACAGGGGAAGTAGGAGCAGGGTGGTCGGGTCTGGAAGAAAGTAGAAAGTGCTTAGCTCTGATAGGGAGGGCAGAAGAATTCATACATGACTGAACGATGGGGCTGACTGTTGGTGAATAACATTCTTTCAAGTGCCAAGGTTGGGGAAGAGGTTTTGTGGTCCATCTGAAGAATCAAACTCACCACCCATAAAGCTTGAGAGTAGGATTCACACAGAGGTTGTAGGGCTTGAAGGTCAACCAGTAGGTCAGGTCAGATCAGAAAGGACAGACTATAAGATACTGAAGAATTTAAGTGATGTCTTGCAGGTAATGGAGAATTTAAGTGTATTACCCATGATGATTGGAATTATTAAGATTCTGGCAAAAATGTGGAGATTAAGAAGGAGGCAAGGCTGGACAGAAGCTGAATATTAAAACTGCATCAATAGAGGAAAAGTCAACAGTGTGAGAACTTTATATTTAACTGATAGCATACCCCACAGGTCGGGCTCCCTGAAAATAGCACAGCTTTGAACAGGTTTACAGCCATATCTCAGAGACAGCGTGGGTTCAGTTCTAGAGCACTGCAGTAAAGCAAGTCACACAGAATTTTTGTTTCTCAGTGCATATAAAAGTTACGTTTGCACGCGACTGTAGTCTGTTAAGTGTGCTACAGCATTATGCCTAAAAAAAGTATACACTTTAATTTTAAAATGTATATTTATATATATATATACACACATACAGTAGAATATCACTCAGCCATAAAAAAGAATGAAATAACGCAATTTCCAGCAACACGAATGGACCCAGAGATTATCACACTAAATGAAGTCAGACAGAGAAAGACAAATACCGTATGATATCACTTACATGTGGAATCTAAAATATGATACAAATGAACTCATTTACAAAACAAAAATAGACTCAGACAGAGAAGACAAACTTATGGTTATCAAAGGGGAAAAGGGGGGAGGGATAATTTAGGAGTTTAGGATTAAAATATACACACTACTATATATAAAATAAACAACAAAAGGACCTTCTGTATAGCACAGGAAACTATATTTAATACCTTGTTATAACCTATAATGGAAAAGAATCTAAAAGAGAATAGATATGTATGAATCTGTATAGCTGAATCACTTTGCTGTACACCTGAAACACATTATAAATTAACTATATTTCAATAAAAATTTTTTTAAAATGCTTTATTGCCAAAAAATGCTCACCATCTTCTGAGCCTTCAGCAAGTCACAGTAGTAACTATGTAGTAACTATCAAAGCTCACTGATCACAGATACCACAGCAAATGTAGTCATGATGAAAAAGTTTCACATATTGTTAAAATTACCAAAATGTGACACAGAGGCATGAAGTGAGCAAATGTTGTTGGAAAAATGGCCCCCATGGACTTGCTTGAGGCAGGGTTGCCACAAACCTGCCATTTGTAAAAAGTGCAGTATCTGTGAAGGACAATAAAATGAGCTCTGCCTGTATTAGCAAAAATAAATAAAGATAGGCAATTTAGCATTCATTTAAGAATGTTAAAGACAGATGAGAACAAATAGAAAGAATATAAATAATGTAAGTTAATGAATTAGAGAAGAGGAAAATGTATTTTTATAAAATCATGCTATGGGACTTCCCTGGTGGTCCAGTGGTAAAGAATCCACCTTCCAATGCAGGGGATGCAGGTTCTCTCCCTGGTCGGGGAACTAAGATCCCACATGCCACGGGGTGACTAAACCCACATGCCACAACTACTGAGCTCACGCGCCTCAACTAGAGAGAAGTCCGCCTGCCGCAAACTACAGAGCCCACGTGCTCTGGAACCCACGAGCGACAGCTACAGAGCCCACACACCCTGGAGCCTGCATGCCACAACAAGTAAGAGAAAACCCACATGCCACAACTAGAGAGAAGCCTGTGTGCCACAATGAAGATCCCACATGCCACAACAAAGATCCCGTGTGCCACAACTAAGACCCGATGCCACCAAATAAATAAATAAATATTTTTAAAAATTAAAAAAAATCATGTTAGATATGATTTTTTTGAACATTTAAAAAAATTTTTATTGAAGTAGAGTTGATTTACAATGTTGTGTTAGTTTCAGGTATACAGCAAAGTGGTTCAGATATTCTCTTTCAGATTCTTTTCCATTCTAGGTTATTACAAGATATTGAATATACTTCCCTGTGCTATACAGTACGTTCCTGTTGTTTATTTTATATATAGTGTGTATCTGCTAATTCCAAACTCCTAATTTATCCCTCCCCCCCCCCAGTTTCACCTTTGGTAAACATAGGTTTGTTTTCTATGTGAGTCTATTTCTGTTTTATAAATAAGTTCATTTGTATCATTTTTAGATTCCACATAAACGTGATATTATGTGATATTGCCTTTCTCTGGCTGACTTACTTCACTTAGTATGACAATCTCTAGGTCCATCTATGTTGCTGCAAAAGGTCATATGTGACAAACTCACAGCTAACATCCTGCTCAATGGTGAAAAACTGAAAACATTTCCTGTAAGATCGGAACACGACAAGGATGCCTACTCTTGCCACTTTTATTCAACATAGTTTTGGAAGTCCTAGTCATAGCAATCAGCGGAGAAAAAGAAATAAAAGGAATCCAAACTGAAATGTAAGAATTAAAACCGTCAGTGTTTGCAGAGGACATGGTACTATACACAGAAAATCCTAAAGGCACCACCAGAAAACTACTAGAGCTTATCAAGAAATTTGGTAAAGTTGCAGGATACAAAATTAATGCAGAGAAATCTGCTACATTTCTATACACTAAAAACAAAATATCAGAAAGGGTAATTAAGGAAACAATCCCATTTATCATCACATCAAAAAGAATAAAATACCTAGGAATAAACCTACCTAAGGAGGCAAAAGACCTGTACTTTATAAACTACAAGACACTGATGGAAGAAATTGAAGATGACACAAAACAGATGCAAAGATATACCATGTTCTTGGATTGGAAGAATCAATATTGTTAACATGACCAAACTACCCAAGGCAATCTACAGATTCAATGTAATCCTTATCAAATCACCAATGGCATTTTTCACAGAACTAGAACAAGTAATTTTACAATTTGTATAGAAACACAAAAGACCCCAAATAGCCAAAACAATCTTGAGAAAGAAGACTAGAGCTGGAGGAATCAGGTTCCCTCACTTCAGACTATACTACAAAGCTACAGTCATCAGAAGAGTATGGTAGTGGCACAAAAACAGACACATAAGGTACGACTTTCTAGGGAACAAATGACAAAATATGATGTCAGATATATAACTATAAAATATTTGTTTTTAAACTTAACAGATATCCAAAAAGAGGGAAGAAAATTATATATCAAATAGAGAAATTAAAACACTTCCCAAAGATCTTTCACATATTATAGAACATTTGGAAATGAGGATGAATTGGGGTGTTATTTTTGCTGAACAATAAATTATCAAAATTGACTCAAGAAGACCCATGATTTAGACCAATGACTCCAAAAGGAACTGAGAAGGCTGTCAGAGAATTATGTCATAATATATAATGAGCTGTTTTATATTTTGAAGAAGCACAGGATTCCTATGTGTTTATAAATTTCCAAGAATACAGAAAGTAATAATACCATTAAAAGAACAATGTCATTACCAAACATGGTTTAATTCAGGACTGCAAGGCAGGTCAATATTCCAAAATCCAAATATATAGCTCAATGTATAAATGGCACATGGCAGAAAGAGTAAGCAGTTTCCTTTACAAATTAGATAACATTAATAAATTTGATAAAATTCAATATCCATACCTAATAATTCTTAATAAAATAGCAAGAGAAGGAAACTTCCTAACATGATTTCAAAAAATATTTATTTCAAAAGTATAGTCATGTTAAAGGTGAAACACCAGACATTTTCCCTTAATGTCAATCAGTGATATGACAAGCATTCTCACTCTGTTTTTGTTTACAATTTTTCTTCAGAAAATGATAATGGGACACATCTGATAGGAGAAGCAAAATCACTGATATATGAAGATGGTCTAATACTTAACCAAAAGGCTCAACTTAAAATAGTCAAAATGATATATGTTCATGATGAAGCCCAGTGATAAAAGAGTTCATTGTTAAAAAAATGTTACTGTTAACTATTATAAAACAGAAAATCAATGTTTGCTTATGTTCAACCCCTAATCAGTTAGGAAACATAATGTTAAAATGTTACAATAGCTACAAATAGAGAGAGGAACAAAATTAATAAGTTTTGGGATCTATATGAAGAAAGATGGATTCCTAACTCAGGGGGAAGACCAAAAAAAAAAAGCCCTGACTGAATAAAAATCCCTGACTAGATAGGGAGAGATAGCTCCTGCAGGTCTAGGAAGGTCTTAATATTAAAAAGATGAATTCCACTGAAAGCAAATTAATGCAAATTCATTCAAAATATCAAAGTACTAACTTGAAGAAATGTTTTAAAATCCACTTGGATGAATACGTTTTATAGATGATTCAAGAAATTTTTGAAAAATTAAGCAAGGAGACACGTTTAAGACATTAAGATATTTTGTCAAGTTAAAACAATATATAGGGACTTTGCTGGTGGTCCAGTGGGTAAGACTCCGCACTCCCAATGCAAGGGGTCTGGGTCAGGGAACTAGATCCCGCATACTCGCTGCAACTAAGAAGCCCGCGTGCCGCAACTAAGGAGTCTGCATGCCGCAACTAGGAAGTCCACATGCCACAACTAAAAGATCCCTCATGCTGCAACTAAGACCTGGCACAGCCAAAATAAATAAATTAAATAAATTTAAAAAAATATGTAGAAAACTACTTGACTGTCAAGGAGAGGGGATATTTATTTCCTATATACGCTTGCACAGATATACAACAGAATACTCTGTACTCATCCAATAATGACAGAGCTCTAAACTGACATGGAGGGTCAGAATATATTAAGTGAGGAAAACAGGGAAAGGCACAGTAGGTACAGTGTGATCCGGTTTTGATTAAAAATACATATACACAAGTGAAGTAAGTCAGAGAAAGATAAATATCATAAGCTATCACTTATATGTGGAATCTAAAATATGACACAAATGAACTTATTTACAATACAGAAACAGACTCATAGACATAGAAAGCAAACTTATGGCTTCCAAAGGGAAAAGGTGGAGGGGAGGGATAAATTAGGAGCTTGGGATTAGCAGATACAAACTACTATGTACGTATAAAATAGGTAAACAACAAGGTCCTACTGTAAAGCACAGGGAAGTATATTCAATATCTTGTAATAACCTAGAATGGAAAAACATCTGGAAAAGAGTATGTGTGTGTGTGTGTGTGTGTGTGTGTGTGTGTATGCATATATATATATATACACATATATATATATGTGTGTGTGTATATATATATATATATATAACTGAAACACTCTGTGTACACCACATACTAACATGATATTATAAATCATATAAAATTATATGTTAAAAATTATATAAATTAAAACTAAGAATGAAGCAAATTATAGGCAGTCTCTTCTCAACAGCCTCTTTTCTACCCAAAATAGAAGTCAAATGAGGTAAGAGCTGACAGCTAATTCTGCCAACTAGCTCTTTCATGGATCTATAGAACACCATTTATCAGGAGAGAAGCCAGCAAAAATGAATTAATGAGATAATGTGAAGCAAACAAACCCACTTGCTCTTTGCCAAAGCCTGCCATATCCTACTAGAATCTGTTGGGAAAGGGATGAGATTAAAGACATGGCCCTATTTCATTCTTTCCTAAGACTGGCTGGTTATGTTTCAGTTTGTGGCAGGCAGGAAACTGGGGACCCCAAAGACACTTGCGCCCTGATCCCTAGAATGTGTGAATATATTACTTTACATGGCAGAAGAGACTTTGCATTTATTTTTGAGACTTTGCAATTTTGATTAAGTTCAGGATCTTGAGTTGGAGAGATTACCTTGGGTTATATTGGTGTCCCCAGCGTGACCACCGGGATCTTGTAAAGATAAGAGGGGGGCAAGGGGGTGATTCAGAGTGAGAAGGAATCCAAGTGCTGTTGCTGGTTATGAAAATGAAGCAAGGTCCCCCTGAGCCAAAGAATGGGGGCACCTTTTGGAAGCTGGGAAAGACAGCAGTAAATTCTCCCTTAGAGCCTCCGAAAGGAATAGAATTTTGCCAACGCCTTGATTTTTAGCCTGGCGAGACCCATGTCAGAATCCCGACCTCCAGAAATGTAAGATAATAAAGTTGTGTTGTTCTAAGCCAGTAAATTCATGAACCGTTTCTATCCACCTATGAGAAAACTCCCCTTTCTGTAAAGGAACGCAACTCTAGAAATCAGTCCGGATCAGGGTGGGCCATTGCCACATATCCAGATATATGGCATCGGGCATGGCCTCATCAGTCTTGTTCTGCGGGACAATTTTTTGGATACAACCCCTGCTGTGAATTCCCTGGGGCCAAGAGATGTAAAGAATTGATTGTCCTTCAGGGTACCTTGAATCATACCAGATTTCTTCATTGAAAATGGAATATTTTAATACCAAAAGTGGTATGTTAGAAGGGGCAACATCAATTCATTTTAAGATGTAATCAAATCTTAAGCAGCTTTTTTTCTTAAATGGTTACAAATCCTCTGAAGATTTTTCTATGAGCCCTTCCTTCGATAGAAAGCCTCGGCTATAAATTTATGTATTTCTAAAGCAACGGAAGGTTTCTCTTTATACTGAAGCCATTTCTCTTCCTTTTTTTTTCTTTATTTTCTTCTACAGCACACATAAGTATGTATTTATAATCTGTATCATACAAGAACAAGAAGAGGAAAATTGAGAACTTCGAATTGGTAATTAATTCCTGCATTCACACACCAACACACAAAAAAGGTAAGAACATTCTAAGTAACCAATTGGAGATGCTATGATATAAAACAGTAGTTCTCAAACTGTGGTCTCTACATCAGCAACATGAAAATGGTCCTGGCAACTTGTTATAAAAGCAAATTCTCAGATCCCATCGCAGGCTTACTGAATAGAAGCCACAGAATTAAGATGTAGAAGGAACCCTGGCTGTTATGCAGGATAGCGTGATTCCTTGAAAGATAGGCTCAAACACATCATCCACGGTTTAGGTGGCGTCATGCCATTAAACTGAAAATTAGTACCACGTCTTTGATTTTCAAATCTTACACATACTTGCATCCCCCAAATGGGAACCATACTAGAATCTCATTTCTCTTTACCCTTTAAGAAGAAAAAATACATATGTTAAAAATTTATACATCACAGGTTATTTGCTCTTTGTGATCCTTTATGAAAACTAAAGGATAATTAATTAATGAATACCATCCTCAATCCAATTACCATTACACAGACTTGAATATTATCACCACTTTTTAAAGAAGTATCACTTTTTTTTCCACCTTGTGTTTACTGCCAACTGCTTGCAAAATACCATAGAAATTATGGGACTCATGGAAGCATTATTACATTTTCAAAGAAAACAAATGAGGAACTTCCATCTTTACAAAGGCATTTTTAGAGTTATCTTTAAATTTAAATCACCAACAGATTATGGAAGCAGCCTGGATTTCATATGTGTTTATTCTTAATCTGTTATCTTGTTTCTAAATATCACTGTGGTTTGTGAATTTGCTTTGTCTTTTATAAAGCACATTTTTTTCTTCCCCTTTGCTTTTTCTATGGCCAATCTGTTGCTTTCTTCTTAAGCCTTCAGCTGTTAATTTGATTTGTGTCAAAATAACCTTACCTCGTAATTCAGGTCTCAACATGGCTTGGGCTCTGAATTAACAGAATCATTGCTCAATTTCCATTTCACTTTGGGGTGTTGGAATGTAACTAAAGAGTGTTTGAAAATCAAACATGTTTTGTGACAATTTCTTTTAAACCCTAGTCTTGCAAATTCTGCATGGGGATAGGTAGATAAATTGGCTTCTTAACTGAAGAAAACAGGTACACATTTTACCATGAATTACAAAGCTTTGCAATGCACATCTAAGTCAGCTGTAGAAGAAGTAAAGAATATCCAAACTATTCATCACAACCCCATATCCTTTATTGTGAAGTCACTGAGAAAAAGTTTAAAACATTCATAAAAGCAGTGCCACCCTACACTGGCAAATAAATATGTCTTGAAGATACTACTTATGATATAATTTACTCACCATACCCCTCACTTAAAAAGAAATACATTGGGACTTCCCTGGTGGCAAAGTGGTTAGGACTCTGCACTCCCAATGCAGGGGGCCCAGGTTCGATCCCTGGTCAGGGAACTAGATCCCCCATGCATGCCGCAACTGAGAGTTTGCATGCCACAACTAAGGAGCCGGTAAGCTGCAACTGAGAAGCCTGCCAGCCATAACTAAGACCCGCACAAACAAATAAATAATAAGATAAATAAAATTTAAAAAGAAAAGAAACAGGGCTTCCCTGATGGCGCAGTGGTTGAGAGTCCGCCTGCCGATGTGGGGGACACGGGTTCGTGCCCCGGTCCGGGGGGATCCCACATGCCGCGGAGCGGCTGGGCCCGTGAGCCATGGCCGCTGGGCCTGCGCGTCTGGAGCCTGTGCTCCGCAGCAGAAGAGGCCACGGCAGTGAGAGGCCCGCGTACTGCAAAAAAAAAAAAAAAAGAAAAGAAAAGAAACACATTTAAGGAACTTATGAACCCACGGTCTTTAAGGTTTTGCTATTAAGAAGTATGCCTCTTGGACCAGTAGCACTGTCATTGCCTGGGAGCCTGTAAGAGATGCAGAAACTTAGGAAGCCTCTTCCATCTATTATAGAATCTGCATCTGGATAAGTTTCCCAGGTGACTCATGTGCCCATTAAAATTTGAGAAGCACCTCTTTAAGGGAAACTATTTTCTGAAACACTGAAGATTTGGGGATTCCACTCTTAAACATCTGACTAGCTATTCTGGTCTTGTAGGAACTGTCGTGCATATTAAAGCATCATCAATCTTTGGTGTTAGGACACATGAGACGTGTGTCAGAGATGGGAGACCAACTCTGGACTTAAAGTTGCCACAACAATAAAAAAAAAAAAAAAAGAAAAGAAAGGGATTTGCCTTTCTGAATCCCATCCAAGCGACTCCCCTTTTTGGAAATATGAGGCGCTGAGTTCTGTCACCTTCTACCTTTGGCTACTTCCTGATCCAAAGACATGGACATCCCTATTTATTGTTTTCCTCTTATTTTTTAAGAAATGCAGAAAGATAAAAATCTTTAAAGCCAGTCACTCTCACTATCTAATTTCTGGCTCTTTTAAACAAATCTATAATTCATGATTGCATTCATTTTGCCATGTGTTTACTTTTAAAGGAGTAGGAAGAAAATCCTATTCTTTGTTGTTTCTTGAAGAATATAAACCAATGAATCTAAAGAATATTATCTAGCGTGAAAAAAATTCATTCTTCAGACACTCAAAAGCGTTTCTCTTTTCATCACTTATTAAACTAAAGCATCCCAGCACTATCTCCAGTGGCAATCATTTCTCTTTCGAAATCGTGGAAGAATAAACCCACCCCGGTGCGTACTTTCATTCGATGTGTGGGCTTAACAAGAGTCTCAAGATGCAGGGCAATGAAAGGAAGGTATTTACTCTCACTGCCGGGCAGGATGCTTACGTATATGTTGACTGTGGCTCCTGCTTCTTTTCTATTCCTAAAAATCAATCGGGGTGCTATCACAGAAGCACACCGCATACAGAATGCATGTAACTTTGTTACAGAGCTTTGATACAAGATACACCTAGAGATGGTATCAATATCAACAATATATTGATAGATAATATATAATCATATAGATATATCTATAGATATGTAGATTCGTACACCGATGGATATATATAGGATACAGAAAGATATAGATATTACATATATTCCATATAAATACTGGGTTGGCCAAAAGGTTTGTTCGGGTTTTTCCTTAAGATGTTACGGAAAAACCTGAACAAACTTTCTGGCCAACCTCATATACATAAGGCATATCCATCTATCTATGTACCACATATATTCTCTATATTTTATGTGTACATCATATATACACACACCACACACATATATATCTCCCTATCCAATATATCCTATAGATACAGATAAACTGATTCTACATATAAGCTATACTTCTCTCCAAGCCGTCACAGGCGTTGCAGAGTTACACACAGTTAGAGGGATTTGTTCCAGAGCTTTGCTGACACCCCTGCAGGGCTGGGCGAGCTGCTGCCATGAGGCTATTGTCTCTGCATCCGATGCTTCCAGCTGGAGCCGGAAGCCCACAGGGCAGCAGTCAGGAAGGGAAGAGGAGCCCCAGGTGGGAGGGATGGGAAGCAGGCTGAGCCCACAAGCACTAGCGGAACCACACAAGGGTGGACCGACGCTGGTCATGATTGCTGCCTCGACCCTGGCGATGAGGGCTTCCTGCAGAACGCGGGGCCCCTCCCCAGGGAGCTGACAGACATCCACGCCTGACCTGTGACTTGGAGAAGCTGCGGGGGAGCCGGAGAACGCGGAGGACGTGCAGACCCAGCCGCTGCTTCACACCAACACGTGAGTCAGTAGGTCGGAGACAACGGGGGTGACCCGCAAAATGGCGGCTGCTTCCCTCGCACCCTCCTGATTCCCTCCCCCCACCCCCAAGGATGCTCTCCTTTGTGGTGATTCATACAGGAGAGGGATTTCTGGGAAATGCCACTGAGCAAAGTCAAGATGACACATTACAAAGGCAAGCCTGCCTTCTCCTATTTCTCTGAGCTCATGTAGCATTCAATAACCAGCACCTTGCCTCTTGAGACTGGAGAATCAGAACTTACATAAACCCAAACTTCCTGCTGCAAGAACACCGACCTTTCAGAATACAGACAAGAGAAAATGCCCAAGTAAGCGTCCTCCTATAGCACCCTGTTTTCCCACCCCACGTGTCCAGTTCTTTCTGATCACCTGAGGTAGTACCTTGAACTCATGTCTCCTCTAAATCCATAAGTATCCTACATCTGGATGATGTTGTTTTATAACCACTGAATTGGAATTATAAAGACGTTATGGAGATGGCAGGATGAAGCTTTACATGCAAAAGGATTCAAGGCAGAAAGTGACTGGGTAACTCTGGGACAAGAATCTGAACGAACAGATACATGTACATGTATAACTGAATCACCTCGTTGTATGCCTGAAACTAACACAACATTGTTAATCAACTATATTCCAGTATAAAATAAAAAGTTAAAAAAATAAATTAAATAAATAAAAATAAGTTAAAAATAAATAAATAAAAAAAAGAAAGTGACTGGGTAATTAAAATGCTACCCCTAGTTCTTCCCACATTTGGATTATACCATCATGGTTGGGAAACCTCACCATTCTGTCCTGCCCTCCCGGGAAACACATGAAATACACTCAGTTTCAATGGCTATACATTCAATTTCAAACAGCAAATCTTAGAGAATGTGCTCTCCTGAACCCACCAAATGTTTGAGTTTCTGGACACTAACCTGATGCTTCCGTCAGATCATTTAACATTTCCCTTTTACGTACATGTTCATCCTTTTTCCACACAAACACAAAAAAACCCTTTCCTTTTTTTCTTTTGTTAGTGAGTCGCTGGAGGGTTGGTAATTACTCTATGTATTTAGTAGCAAGTATCGTTAGAATTCTGAATTAAAAATAAGATTAATGATTTAATTTCAGGCTTGTCGAGATGACTCATTTAAAAAAAATACGGATGTGATATAATGCGATAAAAGATGTAAGCATAATTTATTGATAAAACCATTACGACCGGAATGAGAGAGCTATCTGTCTACATAATGGTTCCTGAAATCACAGACAGTACTTTCCCATTATATCGCTGCAACATTTGTAATTCCTTTTTGGATTTACCTTTTTTTGTTTTTAACAACCATATGTGGTACTTATTAAGTGGCAGCCACTGGTCCAAATGTCTTACAAGCAGCGCTCACAATTGCCTTACAAGGCAGTTTTACTGCTACTCCTACATTACGCATAAGAAAATGCAGGCGTAGAGAGCTTTGGGAAGTTCCCCAGGGGAACACAGCAGGTGAGTCTGGGAGCCATGACACAAACCCACAGATTCTGGACCCTGACTCTACAACAGCCTCCTAACCCTTCCTCCACATTCCTTCTCTAAAACCAAGGGAAACTGGGCCTGAAGACAGTAGCAAATACATCTTTGCATCTGGGAAAGTAGCCAGGTGGCAATACTATTGGTGTCAAAAATGCTCTCAAATACAGAAAGTCAATAATCCTCATAGCCAGATCAAATGGTACAGAGATCTTCTCCTAACGAGGAATGATATTACTTGGGGTGTAGAAAGTTAAGACTTCTACTTCTTGGAGAGTTACTTTCCCAACAGAAACAAAAAGTAAAGCAACGGCTTTCAGGACACTGGATCTCAACGAATGGGTAATAGTGATTCCAGAAAGATGGGGAATCAATGAGATGAGCGCTCTGATGGTGAAGCTGCGGCACTGAGAGGGATTCTAGGTCATGGTGCAAGGAGGAGATCCAGGCAGAACCCAGCAGACGCCGTGATCTGAGGGGACGGACCTGAGAGTTTAGAGTGAACGAGGCAATGAGAGTTGCCAGGATAGAGTTTGCAGGAGAAGCGAGAGCTGGCACAGAGAACCCCAAAGGATTGCAGGGTCCCCCCGCCGGGTATTTAGCAGATGACTAACGAGCGAACACATATGACTAACACATTGCACGCCTAGGACCCACGGATGGGGATATGCCCCTCCAAAAGGACTCGGCAGAACGCTGCTCAGTGCTCACAGAGGACCCCAAATACTGCCTGTCCCCATCCGCTGGAAGGAAAAAAATCCCGCAAACCAAAAGACATTGCAGAGTGTTGAGGAAGGCGCAGCCTTGGTAAGAAGGAAATCATTCACCGTTGCCCGAGCACTGCTCAGGGTCTGCCTGCCAAACGTGCCAAGCAAGACTTGAAGAGCTCAATCTCCCTCCAAATAGCTTAACTACAGCCCAGAATAAAACCTAACATTTTTATAGGAATAATAATTACTCAACTCCAAAGTGGTAAGATCTACAATGTTCTATCAATACATTCAAACATTTGAGAATTTGAAGTATAGCAACATAAACTATCCAAAATGAAAAACAGTTGGCCCTTGAACAACCTGAGTTTGAACTGTTTGGGGGCCACTTATAAGTGGGGTTTTTTTTCCAATAAATACTACAGTGCTACACGATGTTCGGTGGATTGAATCAGCAGATGCAGAACAATGGAGATGGACAGCCAATTATAAAGTTCTAGGGGGTCACCCAGGAGTCAGTGCCCCTAACCCTCAAGTTCTTTAAAGGTCAACTGTACACAGACAGAAAAAAAAGCATAAATCAACTGTAGTACAGCATCAGGTATCCTTATATATTGGTGTCTGGAATACACAAAGGAAAGAGGACTGAAAAATAATTTGAATAAATAATGGCCAGAAATTTTCAAAACTTAAAAAAAGCCAGAAGCCTACATAGATCCAAGAATCTCAACAAACTCTGAGTGCAAGAAATGAGAAAAATGTTACCAAGACACATGATGAACAAAGTGCTCAAAACCAGTGACAAAGTCTTCACAAGCACCAGAGGAAAGAAGCATGTTCTGTATAAAGGATAAAGATCAGAACAACTTTAGACTTCTTAAATATGTAACAAACATATCTAAGGTACTAAAAAACCACAACAAAACCAGTCACGTACAGTTCTACACCCAGCAAAAATATCTTTAAGTCAAACAACGGTGGAGAAAAGACATATATATAAATCCAGAAAGAATTCATGACCAGCAGACCAGCACTACAATAAATGTCCAAAGAATTCCTTCAGGCGTAAGAAAAATGATATTAGATGGACATCTGCATTTACATAAAAGAGTGAGGAACACAACAGTAGCTCCTTGCTAAACCTATACTTTTTTTCTTATTTAAATATCTTTAAAAATAACTGATGGTTTACACAATTCAAAAAGACACATGCCTCCCAACATTCACTGCAGCACTATTTACAATAGCCAGGTCATGGAAGCAACCTAAGTGTCCACTGACAGATGAATGGATATATGGAATATATGGATAAATATTCCATATATACAGTGGAATGTTACTCAGCCCTAAAAAGGAATGAAATTGCGTCATTTGTAGAGACATGGATGGACCTAGAGACTGTCATACAGAGTGAAGTAAGTCAGAAAGAGGAAAACGAATATCGTATATTAATACATATATGTGGAATCTTGTAAAATGGTACAGATGAACCAGTTTGCAAAGCAGAAATAGAGACACAGATGTAGAGAACAAATGTACGGACACCAAGGGGGGAAAGGGGGGGTGGGATGAATTGGAAGATTGGGATTGACATATATACACTAATATGTATAAAACAGGTAACTAATGAGAACCTGCTGTAGAGCACAGGGAACTCCATTTCGCGGTACAGCAGAAACACAACACAGTAAAACAACTATACCCCAATTTTAAAAAAATGATGGTTTAAACAAAAATGATAGGAATGTGCTGTGAAGTTCATAATACATGTAAAACTGAAACATGACAACAATACTATATGCTGCCGTATACGACTGGAAAAATGAAAATATACTGTTGTACAAAACTGGACAGAGCACAGAACAGGAAACTATAGACCAATATTCCTCATACACATAGAGTCAGAAGTTCTAAATGCATGTTTAGCAAACTGTATTAAAACAGGGTAAAAAGGATAATACATCGTGACCAAGGAGGATCATTTCAAAAACGTCTGTTTTAACATTCAAAATCAATGTCTATTAACTAAAAAAGAAAAAAAGATCATCTTAATATTTTCAAAAAAATTTGCTGGAATTCAAAATGTAGTCCTAATTTTTTTAATTATGCTCAAAAAAAAGAAGGGTGGGCGGGCTTCCCTGGTGACGCAGTGGTTGAGAGTCCGCCTGCCGGTGCAGGGGACACGGGTTCGTGCCCCGGTCCGGGAAGATCCCACATGCCGCGCAGCGGCTGGGCCCGTGAGCCATGGCCGCTGAGCCTGCGCATCGGAGCCTGTGCTCCGCAACGGGAGAGACCACAACAGTGAGAGGCCCGCGTACTGCAAAAAAATAAATAAATAGAAGAAGAAGGGCAAGTGCTCCACACAATAAAAGGCATCTACATAAAACATACAACTAATAGCGTTCTTAATGGTGGATTCTTCGCCCATAAAATCAGAAACAAGCCAACTATGTTTGCTCTCAACACTTTTTTTTTTTTTTTTTGGATTCCCAGTTTTAATTTTTTTAAGATGTTCAGGTCCAGTGAGTAACGTTTCACCAAAAGGAAACAGTCTTTTCTGAGTCTTAACTGACCGAAACAGAAGAAGCACAGGGAAGGGGATCTATGGGGACAAAATATGCAAGAAGATGTGAAGAGGTTCTGTTACCTGGCTAAGCACTGCCCTTCTAAGGTACAGGGGAGAACTGATGAGGTCATGGGAGGGAAAAAAATCTTACTAATAATTCCGAAGCTGTCAGCACAGAGACTGTCACTACCATATACAGAGAAAGTATGCAGACATGATATATTAATTTCTGGGTGAATGACCAGACCACATAGCTCTGGGTATTCTAAAACGTGAAGGCAACTGTTGTCACAGCATTCTTGAAGTGATAACTCATGGGATGTTGCCCTGTTCGGGTGGTGTTAACAGAGGATGACACGGGAATAACAACTCCAGAAAGTCCCCCATGGTCCGAATGACGGCAGCGCCTGTGAAATTGTCTGGTCTATGGCTCAGCCATGGGGTCGTTGTATTGAACCTTCTGTTTTGAAAGCATCCAGCCTTGGATATGAAATGATGGATCTCCTTAGATTTTAAGCCCCCGACACTTTATTCTATTAATAAATATTCATTTTCCTTTTCTCCCTCCAGTAGCATTTTCTCATCAATCCCGGCTGAAGTCACAGCTGTGAAAGCCCTTTATCCGTTACTGTTCATCTCTACGTGATTCTGTGCATCCTTACAAAATTATGAAATTATTCAAGACTGAGTCTGAACCTCCTGTTTGGTGTTTTTGTTTTAACATCTTTATCGGAGTATAATTGCTTTACATTGTTGGGTTAGTTGCTACTGTATAACAAAGTGAATCAGCTATACATATACATATATCCCCATATCCCCTCCCTCTCGCATCTCCCTCCAACCCTCCCCATCCCACACCTCTAGATGGTCACAAAGCACTGAGCTGTTGTCCCTGAGACACATCACTTTTCTGTCTGGATGATCTGTCCATTGGTATAAGTGGAGTGTTAAAAGTCCCCTACTATGACTGTGTTACTATCGATTTCCCCTTTTATGGCTGTTAGCATTTGCCTATGTATTGAGGTGCTCCTATGTTGGGTGCATATATATTTACAACTGTTATACCTTCTTCTTTGATTGATGCCTTGATCATTATGTAGTGTCCTTCTCTGTCTCTTGTAATAGTCTTTCTTTTAAAGTCTGTTTTGTCTGATATGAGAATTGCTGCTCCAGCTTTGATTTCCATTTGCATGGAATATCTTTTTCCATCCCCTCACTTTCAGTCTGTATGCATCCCTAGTTCTGAAGTGGGTCTCGTGTAGACAGCATATATACGGATTTTGTTTTTATATCCATTCAGCCAGTCTGTCTTTTGGTTGGAGCATTTAATCCATTTACATTTAAGGTAGTTATCGATACGTATGTTCTTATCACCATTTTCTTAATTGTTTTGGGTTTGTTATTGTAGGTCTTTTGCTCCTCTTGTGTTTCCTGCCTAGAGAAGTTCCTTTAGCATTTGTTGTAAAGCTGGTTTGGTGGTGCTGAATTATCTTAGCTTTTGCTTGTCTGTAAAGGTTTTAATTTCTCCATCAAATCTGAATGAGATCCTTGCTGGGTAGAGTAATCTTGGTTGTAGGTTCTTCCCTTTCATCAGTTTAAATATGTCCTGCCAGTCCCTTCTGGCTTGCAGAGTTTCTATTGAAAGATCAGCTGTTAACCTTATGGGGATTCCCTTGTGTGTTATTTGTTGCTTTTCCCTTGCTGCTTTTAATATGCTTTCTTTGTATTTAATTTTTGACAGTTTGATTAATATGTGTCTTGGTGTGTTTCTCCTTGGATTTATCCTGTATTGGACTCTCTGCACCTCCTAGACCTGATTAACTATTTCCTTTCCCATATTAGGGAAGTTTTCAACTATAATCTCTTCAAATATTTTCTCAGTCCCTTTCTTTTTCTCTTCTTCTTCTGGGACCCGTATAACGCGAATGTTGGTACGTTTAATGTTGTCCCAGAGGTCTCTGAGACTGTCCTCAGTTCTTTTCATTCTTTTTTCTTTATTCTGCTCTGCAGTAGTTATTTCCACTATTTTATCTTCCAGGTCACTTATCCGTTCTTCTGCCTCAGTTACTCTGCTATCGATCCCATCTAGAGAATTTTTAATTTCATTTATTGTGTTGTTCATCACTGTTTGTTTGCTCTTTAGTTCTTCTAGGTCCTTGTTAAACATTTGTTTTATTTTCTCCATTCTATTTCCAAGATTCTGGATCATCTTTACTATCATTATTCTGAATTCTTTTTCAGGTAGACTGCCTATTTCCTGTTCATTTGTTTGGTCTGGTGGGTTTTTACCTTGCTCCTTCACCTGCTGTGTATTTCTCTGTCTTCTCATTTTGCTTAACTTACTGTGTTTGGGGTCTCCTTTTCGCAGGCTACAGGTTCATAGTTCCCATTGTTTTTGGTGTCTGCCCCCAGTGGGTAAGGTTGGTTCAGTGGCTTGTGTAGGCTTCCTGGTGGAGGGGACTGGTGCCTGTGTTCTGGTGGATGAGGCTGGATCTTGTCTTTCTGGTGGGCGGGGCCGCATCTGGTGGTGTGTTTTGAGGTGTCTGTGAACTTATTATGATTTTAGGCAGCCTCTCTGCTAATGGGTGGGGTTGTGTTCCTGCCTTGCTAGTTGTTTGGCATGGGGCGTCCAGCCCTGGAGCTTGCTGGCTGTTTGGTGGAGCTGGATCTTAGCGTTGAGTCAGAGATCTCTGGGAGAGCTCTTGCCAATTGATATTACGAGGGGCTGGGAGGCCTCTGGTGGTCCAATGTCCTGAACTCGGCCCTCCCATCTCCGAGGCTCAGGCCTGACACCCAGCCGGAGCACCAAGACCCTGTCGGCCACACGGCTGTACAGAATGCCCCATCAGGTCACCTCAGGATGTGATCCAACTACATATCTGGCCAGCCACTGCAGTATCAAGAAGTCATCAGTGCCCTTGAAACAACGTGTCCACTGTCCAAGAACAGGACCGGAGGGACTGCACCTGATGCCTGCTCTCCAAGGAGGCCAGTCTTTTTTTTTTTCCTTTGTGCTTAGTGTAGTTTCACTTGCTCATAGGGTGCCGAGTGCAGAGGCCTTGCACCTTGCACTCTTCAGACCAGGGTTTCTCGTGTGAAATGGCTGTGTCTGACACTTCGGCTCAGCAGACAGTGTGCGGAAGCACTCTCAGCCCTTCTAGTCACCAATGCACTGAAGATTCTACCCAGTAAAACAAGGAAGAAAAGTTTTTAAACCTCCAGATTGGAAAGGAAGAACTAAAACTGCATTTGCAGATGACATGATCATCTGTGCAGAAAATCCAATGGTATATACACAACTACTAGAACTATTATGTGCATTTAGCATGGTTGTAAGATAAAAGATGAATATCTAAATTATATTTCTATATACTAGTAATGAACACTCAAAAACTGAAATGAAAAATACAACCTCAGTTACAACAGCATCAAATGTATGAAATACTCTGGGATAATTCGGACAGAGGTGTGCAAGACCTGTGTACTGAAAACTACAGAAAAATTGCTGAGAGAATTTGAAGAACACCTAAAGAAATGAAAAGGTTACTCTGTTCATGGGTTGGAACATTCTGTATTGCCAAGATGTCAGCTCTCCCCAAATCAATCTATAGATTCAACACAATCCTAGTCAAAATCTCAGCAGGATATCTTTTTGTCAAAATTGGTAAGCTTATTCTAAAATTTGTATGTAAATTTAAAGAACCTAGAGTAACTAAAAACAAAACAAAAGAACTTGACAAAGAAGAACCAATTTGGAGGTCTCTCACTACCTGGTTTCAAGACTTATTCAAGCTATAAAAATCAGGACAGAATAATATTGGCATGAAGACAGAGAAACAAATCAACAGAACAGGTACTTGAGGAAAAGACGTGCACATATATGGCAAACTTCCCTTCTACACACACACGCACACGCACACACAGAGTCAACATGTGAGGTCATCGGGAGCAGGTGTTTGGGGCGCACACCACTAGATCATCTTTCAGCTCCCATGTAGACTAAATGATCAATACTGTTTCCAGCTAAGCCTTCATTCCTTCTCGGCAAAGAATATGATGTGGCCATTTCTACCTGATGACAAAACCAATCCACTGTCTCGGATGTTGACCAGCCCAGATGTCATTTTACGGGTGAGAAAACAGGGCACTGGTAATTGGGGATCATTAGAGGTTGATTCAGAACAAGAAATCTGTCCCTTAATTCCAATCCAGTGTCCTGTAGATGACGGGCCAGAGGACAGAATAACTCAAAACCCAGTAGGACAGGTGCAAAACATGGTGCAGATAAATAGAAACAGCTAAATTGTCCAAAATGAGCCTGGTACCATGGGGCACTTTTATTTGACCTACCTTTAAATTTGCTGGCTCAAGACATTTATGATCTAATAAGCACCTTTAACAAGAATGAAACTAGGAAGGCTAATCGTATATTTTCTGAAAAAAATACCCCATTGAAAATGTGCTCTTTCATATTCTTATTGGTTTATCCTACTATCTAAGCAATTTTCCAATTCTGTAAGTCATAAGCGTAAAAAGATTAGCTTGTTTTTATAAATGTATTTTTCCTCATTGGGTTACATGCCACCAATATGTTCTAACATGATGTGTCTAGGGACTTCCCTGGTGGTGCAGTGGTTGAGACTCTGCGCTTCCACTGCACGTGGTGGGTACAGGTTCAATCCCTAGTTGGAGAAGTAAGATTCCACATGCTGTGCAGCATGACCCCAAATTTTTTTTTTAAAATGATGTATCTAGATCAAATACAATTAATATCATTCTATAAAAGAAATTAAGATATATTTATAAAATGAAAATACAGCCATTCTATGGCTTCCCTGGTGGCACAGTGGTTAAGAATCCGGCTGCCCATGCAGAGAACATGGGTTTGAGCCCTGGTCCAGGAAGATCCCACATGCCATGGAGCAACTGAGCCCGTGCACCACAACTACTGAGCCCACATGCTGCAACTACTGAGCCCGTGTGCTGCAACTACTGAAGCCCACTCACCTAGAGCCCGTGCTCCACAACAAGTGAAGCCACCGCAATGAGAAGCTCGCGCACTGCAATGAAGAGTAGTCCCCACTCGCTGCAACCAGAGAAAGCCCGGGTACAGCAACACAGACCCAACTCGGCCAAAAATAAATAAATTAATTAATTAAATTAATTTAAAAAAAAGAAGGTATGGCCATTCTATACGTTAATGACAATTCATTAATGATATACACCCATTTGTAATATTTTCAGAATAAAATTCAGTCTCAATTTTTTTTATAGTAAAGAAAACTGAAAAGACTAGGAAGTAGTACAAAATAGGCATCCTGGTTTTTTAGGGTCTGACTTTTTAAAACCCTAAAATATTTTCCTGTTCCCTACAAATCTCTTTAAATAAAAAGAAAATATTTTGGGGTTTGATCAGTGGCATTCCATTAGTCAGGATTTTACTGCATTTACGCACTCCTAATCATTGTCAACAGAAAATTTATCAGAAAGCTTTTAATGATCCATTGACTGGGACAACTAAAAATGAGAATTAAAGCATCTTAATTGCAAAGGAATTTTCAAAATTATTTACTAACAATTCGTGATCAATTTTACCCATGGTAATAAACTAATGAGAGCTTTTAAGAGAGTACATTTTACAGCGAAAAACATACTCTACATCTCTCTTACACATTTAAAAATTCTCGTGAAATATCTGTTCTGGACATATGGGCTACTTGGAGACAGAATGTTTGGCTAAATACGTACTTCTTCTTCATTACAGTTCAGATGAGGTTCTTACTTGATATAATACATATAAATTGGCAACAGGGGACGACATGAGACAGCACGTCCCTCCTCCTGAGATTAACTGAACATTAAGTTACCTTTTGGTTTGGCAGTGGAATAGAACATCAGCAAGCCTTCTAATTCTCTATCATGTCTTCGTTTGTTTCTAAAAGACAATCCTAAAGCATTTCCACCTAAAGCCCTGATGCTCGTTCTGTTCAATGACAGAGGAGAAGATTTAACAGCCTGTGTCATTAGTAATTAAGAAATCAAGGTACTGCTGTTCCTTTGTACAGTGCAAATATAGAACGTGGATGTGTCTTCCCGTGAATGTATACAAATGCATTCAGAGGGACGTCAGTGGACTGAAGAGTGCTTGGGTGGGCTGATGCCTCTGAAGTTTTTTTTTTTAAGCTTCCAAGTTCAACAGCAGTTTTGGACCTAAAGGGTCCCAGCAATTCTGATTGTTTTCATTAAAAAAGCATGTTTTATCCAATCATCATGGAAAGCAACATGGAGGCTCCTCAGAAAACCTAAAAATATACGTACTCTATGATCCAGCAATTCCACTGCTTGGGAACATACCCAAAGGAAATGAAAACAGTTATTTCCAAGAGATCTATGCACTTCCCTGTTCACTGCAGCATTATTCACAATAGCCAAGATATGGAAACAACCCAACTGCCCATCAGCAGATGAATAAAGAAAGAAGATCCTGTATATATAAACGATGGGATGTTATGCAGCCAAGAGAAAAGAAGATATCCTGCCATTTGTGACAACACAGGTGGTCTCTGAGTACATTATGCTAAGTGACATACGTCAGACAGAGAAAGACAAGTATGGTATGATTAATCTTATACGTGGGATCTAAAAATGTCAAACTCGTAAAACATCAGAGAGTACAATGGCAGTTCCCGGGGGATGGGGTTGGGGGATAAGATCGATGTTGTTTAAGGTTACGAACCTGCAATGAGCAGTAAATAAGCCACAGAGATTTAATGTTCAGTATAAAAAACATAGGCAACAGTCCTGTATTATAATTATGTAATGTGATAAGTATCACTACAGTGGCAATCATAGTACATTATATAAATGTATCAAAGCAACAAGTTGTACACCTTAAATGTACACAATGTTTTACGTCAAATATATTCAATAAAAAAAATGCTGTAAAGAAAAAAGAAAGCACGTTTTTATACTGAAAAGTAAGATCTATGAGGGGGGTGGAGTTACACTGGATATTCGAATATACAAAATCTTTCTAATGATGATGATGTTGAAATGGCACAAAGAAACAAAGAATGGAATGGAATGGAGGAGAAAATAAGAGAAACAGACCCAAGGATATACTGAAATCTACTATCGGATGAAGCCGGATCTCAAATCCTTTGGGGAATAATGGATGTTTTAATGAATGGCTACATTGTAAATGTCTGCAGCCATTTGAGAGAAGATAAAAATTAGATTCATTCCTTACACCATACCCAAGAATGAATCCCCAGTGGACCCAAGATCTAAATGTTAAAAAGAAATGAAACCACAAAAGTACTAGAAGAAAAAGTGGGAAAATTCTTTTCTGAGCTGGGTGTAGGGAAATGGCTTTCTTAACAATGATGCAAAGCCCAGATTTAATAAAAGAAGGGATTGATAAATTTGACTACGTCCAAAAAAAACAACCTTCACGTGGTATAAAATTCCATAAATCAAATCAAAAACAAAGACGAATGAGGAGAAAATATTTTCACTATTTATTACAGATGAAGGACTAACACTCCTAATAGGCTAAGATATTGAAGAGCAAAAATGAAACAACTGGGGCAAAATACCACAGTAGATAAATCTGGACAGAAGGCACGCTGATTGTAGCATTCTCACAACTTTCGACTAATGCCAAGCTACAAAAAAAGAAGGCTTCTTTTAAAAAAAATTATGGTTTCCCTAGGAATAGTTTGTTCTTAGCACACAGTACACGCTCAACAAATGTGTCTTAAATCAGTATTGTAAAATGAATAAAACATATAGAATTTAGATTATATAAAATTGAGTTGGAATGTGCATATCATAAACTGGTCTTCAATAATGATTCCATTTAATTTTTTAAAGCATGTGTTTATAAAGGAATGTCTATTTGCATATTACCATATGGATGGGAATCAGAGCTCAGAGTCCTTGTAGTCTCAAGTTATCTTTTACATGTTAGTAACTGTCAGAGTCTCTGATGTTCTGACGAGGGGATGGACTGACGAGGGAATGGACTGAGGTCTGAACTCCCCGTAGGGAGTGAAGACCCAGCCGTGACTGGAGTCCCTTTTACTGCACGTTACTTTCCCAAGTTTCCCATGAGACTTCATATCTAAGGAGCCATCAGGAGTATGTCAGCATCAATCACACACAAAGATGACGGAAGTGCTGTCTCACCAACAACCATCAGCATCATCACTGAACGTCCTAGTTTACGGTCTTAATTGGTCATCACCAGAGGCTTTGCCCATCACTGTAGCCACCCTTCAACTGGGTCCTCTTTCCCTTTTGCCATCATCACTTTAGTAAAATACGGGTGAATATGATGAAACTTACCCAGGCAGCCAGGAACTTCTCAAGGCTTGGTAGAACTAGAGGTGCATGGGGAAAGAACTGCAGTGTTTGTGGGTAACACCAAGGCTTTCTAAAGAAAGAGAGAAAGCAAGAGAGAAACAAACGGGAGTTAGAACTATTCATGGAAGAGGGAGAAAGGACAAAAAGAGAGAGAAACTGGAATTTAGTCACATGGAAACATTCTATAATTATCAGTCATATATCACCCAGAATCCATTCAGAGATGCACAATGAATAAAGTAAGATAACTTCATTGTCTCCCTTCTTAAACACTCTCTTATCAAATATTACTTTGGAAACACCCAGCATCTCCTTTTCAAGACTTCTGCAGCTGTGACATTCCTTCTCTGATAAGCATTAGGGGAGTGGAGTAAGATTCTTTGTTGCCTAGTTTTATACATTTTAGCTAAAAACCACAGCAGACAACTTGGAGTTTTACATATTTGGATCTTCTCCTCAAATGCTGGACATGCTTTGTCTTTGGAGAAGCGTCATCTTCCAGAAAAAGAGAGGCTTAAAGGCCAACCGATGGAACCGCCGACACCTGGAATTCTGGCTGCGAGCCAGGGCATGCGGAGGAGTTTGCCAGACCGGGGGGAGCTCAGTGACCACACTGGGGTTCTGTGGAAATACTGTTGTCTTGGAATTTCCTGGGACCAGGATGTGCTGGAGAGTTCTGCGACTTCTGCTTTTCTGCTTGTAGTGAGAATTTTCATCAGCTGTTCACATCGCCTGTCTTCATTTGACAGCACTGTTGTTTCCTTGGATTTTTCTTCCTGTTCTCGGCATCTTGTGAACACAGCTTCTAGGTCTACATCACTTTCTACGGTGACTGTTCTAAAGTGTGGTCTTTCCAATGGATGATGGTGGTGGGGTGGTAGCATTTGGGAAGGGGAATCAATTTTCCCTCCTTGTTCCATTTTCCCCTAGATGGCCATGCCTTTAAGGGAACGTTCTGTTGATTATCTCCCCAAGGCAAGGCTGCTCTGCAGCTGCTACACCTGCACTCCTTTCTCTGAAGCCTGTTCCCTCTCATCACGTTTTGGGAGCCACAAAGACCCATGCTCAGTACTAGGGTGCTTATAATTTTTATGATGTATATAATGTTTATGTAAAACCTTTATTTTATAATTTACATAGCATTCATATAAAATGTAAAATCTTTGTTTTGTAATTTATATCATATTCACACAAAATGGAATGGTTATAATTTATGGTTTAATGTTTGTAACTACATTGTGGGTTTTCAATCCATATTATGGACTGAAGAATTTTAATGGCAGTGGAAGTAACACACTCTCAAATTCCAAATTCTTTGACAGAACTGTGAATTTTCTTTTCATTTCAGAGTCAATAAAACCTCTCATCTTATTGAAAACTGAAGCTAGCAGGTTACAGTGCTTGGGAATCAATACAATTCATTTTTGATTCAAAATGGAAAGTGAAAAACAAAAATCAGTGAATTCTGGCGTGAGATTATGAGCGTGCAATCGCAGAGCTTATTAGCTAAGAAGAGCAAGAAATTTAATAAATAAAATGGGAATGATTTATTATCATCCATCCTTTGGGAAAAGTGTGGAAGTAAGAAACGTATAAAAAAAATAGGCAAATGTGAAGGGACTTCAAAGAAACAGCAGCCAACTCCACAGCTGTGCTACCGTAACAATGTACACAGCATAATACAAGAGACGCAGAATCGGTATTTTTCAAGTGAGACATTCCACTAATATTTGAGTTCCAATATTTTGACAACTGCCAGTGTTGGCAGGTGCCTATAAAACTAGAATAAATGTTGTCGTAATACGTAGTTGAAATTTTACATTTATTTTTTCACAAATGGGAACTATGTTTTGGTGTTTTCCGAACAGACAGACAAATGTTCACCATCCGAAGAACGAAGACACAGCTATGCTACAGAGAGTACTGACCTGGAAGACACGACAGCAACTTCAACCACTGGGGCTCTTTGCCTTAATACCTCTGGCTCGCCCAGTGAACAATAAACAGATCAATGGTCCTGCCTGATCACCTCCCCATCGTAAGCTTCACATGCTGACTCTTCTTGCTCTCACCTACCTTCCCTACTCAAATAGATTCCCGCGTAACTGAATTCTAAAATGCATTCCTAGTTCACGTACCCAGGGCGTTCTATAATAAAATCAATAACCCTCAGACGCACATACATCTATAGTAAGTATCACACCCAGCACAGCCAATCTGTACCATCCTTGATAAATAACAAGTGCTGGCTTAGTATTCAAGAAAGAAAGCAGGTAAGTTTCTATGACTGCACCTCTTAACATTGTAGAGAACTCTTCACCTCTAGAGTATGACTTCATGGAAGAATCCCTGACCAATCTCTCAGGTGCTATTTTGTCCCGATGTCTGCTCTGCAGCAGGGGGTGCAAATTTAGAGGCATCTACCCCCGGTTGTAACCGTGAAAGTCACTCTCAGGAGAATATTCAGTTTTCGGGAAAATAAATGTGGAAGATACAGACACTGGAAAAACGACCAACATTTACTTTAAGCTGCAACTACTCTTATTCTGCAAGAAGTCATTTATGTGAAAGAGCCCTGTAGCTTTCCCACATTTCCAGGAATTATTCTTCGCTGAGACAACTCCCTCAGAGGCTGGGGAAGTTTGCTTTTATCGCACCTCCCTACAAGCATCAGCCCAACAAAATAATTCCTACAGGTCACGTGAAGTCTGTTCTTAGCCTAAGTGAATGAGAGCTCATTACATTGTAAGATGATTTAAATAATTTGCAAGGCCCCTTGGGTTAAATGGCCATGCCCAGCTATGTTGTAGAATTGGGGGCGAATAAATTATTTGGGGGGAAAATGGAGTTGTCATGGGAACCAATGGCTTGAAATTATATCAATATAGTCCCGCCTAGCCTGCACATGAAGGTCAAATAGAGATTTAGTTCAGGGATTCTCTGCTCAGAGCAGTAACAGGAATTGACAGAACCACATGTAAGTGGAAGAACCCAAAATCAGGAGGATGAAGATGTGGTCCTATTCCTACTTCTGTTATTTCTTACAGGAAAAAAAAAAAAAAAATCCCATTTTTCAGATAAGCCAACTCATTTCATAACTCCACACCCTCCCCACTTAATTATTTCTCCTCCAGCTTTCCCATCTTCTTCCAGTGCCACTCAAGCCCCTGCCCCATCAATTTCCTCTGGGGCTCAGTTTTTAAATATCACCCCTCCATCCAGACGCTGCTAACCTACTCCAGGGATGTCTAGATGCTCCTTCCTTTTGATCTGTCCTTGTTTTATTGTGTCCACTGCACTGCCTTTTATTTTAATTTTACATCTCTGCCATTCTGAGTATGTGTGTGTGTACGAGGAACATTTATTTATGCAGTAAGACGACATACAAAAGAAAACAAGAAAAGGATGAACGCAGGATTGAGGACAGCCGCTTCCCTGGATAGAGGAAGAGAAGGAGGTGGGGTGGGGAACCAGATAACAGTATGTGGGTTATTTTTAAGGTTCCGTTTTTGTGTGGTTGCCTCTTTGACGACTATAAACACACAAAGAAATGCATGAGCCATTTCTAGACTAATGATGAGAGTAGGTCGTGAGTCAAGACTCATGTTTCACATATGATTTTGGAACTGAGGTCCAGAAAACAGCAGGTGTTACATTTACGTCATCTTTATGTATTTTCTACTTCCCCACTGGGCAAAGCTCTTCAAAGATATATGACAAAATTCTTAGTTCCTGTGTTAATGTGGGCTAACACTGCATTTCCTCATCTGTCAAATGGGCAAAATGACAGTATCTAGTTCATAAAGATGTTGTAAGGATTAAATATATTAGTAGAGGAGACAGTTCTAGAGAGAGACCTGACACAGAGTGGACACTGAAGAAAAGTTAGCTCTTGTTCATGGGATTATTAAATGAATTCTGTTCCTGTCGTCATTTAACCCGAATTCTGGAGGGAGACGCGCATCTACTTTGGCTCAGGGGTCCTGGAATGTCAAAGTTACATGTGGTACCATTCTCTTGGTCTCTCTTTCCTTGACGGTCACGACATGTCAGCTGTAGCTCCAGCCATGTCTCCATCGCAGGCAGGAAGAAGGGAAAAGGAGAGAATAAAAGGGAAAAGTCAGCTAAATCCAGTTCAGGTCAAGGCACCCTTGTGGAAGCCAAAGCGATGATACCACCTAGGTTCAAGGGAAGATACACCATGCAGTCCTCTTCTACTGGGAGACATTACCACTCAGAACAAAGCAAGAGGACCACTCAGTTTGAGAGCAAGGACAATGAACGTTGGGCAGGCCACTTTCAAGAGCTCCCCGACTTCCACTCCTATCTAACCAGGCTCGTTTTATCCTGTCCAGCCCCACTGGAGAGAAGTTACGGACCAATTAAGCTTTGTTCTCTTCACCTGCAATGAAGACCATGTCTTCTACAGCAAGCACTAGGTTGTGTTATTGGTAGAACTATAAAATCCTACCAAAATGCTCTGGTAGAACTATAAAATTATGGACATGTTCGTTGTACTCAGCAGTTACGTAAGTCCCAACTTATTCTGAAACTGAGCTTCCTTGACACCCAACTTACAGTCCATGCCTGTCTGTCGTTTCTCCCTTGAGGGCTTGTCAGAGAAGGTGGACATAGTCTGTGAATATGCCAAAGTCAGAAACCTCCTAATCTGCAGCCTCAAGGATTGGGATTTTATGGGCAAAATGTCATTTCCAAGAATATCTATTCTGCCTGAGTAATTTTCTGTGGAGAATCTCAAGCTACAAAAACATAGTATATCAATTGATCGTTTGCCTAAAATCAAGCGGAAACACTCAAAGTTCCCCCTTGTATGAGTATGAGCGACTCTGCAAAGTGTCTGAATTGTACCTAATATCAAAATGTGAAGTTTTTTTTTTTTTTTTTTTTTTTTTTTTGCGGTACGCGGGCCTCTCACTGCTGTGGCCTCTCCCGCTGCGGAGCACAGGCTCCGGACGCGCAGGCTCAGCGGCCATGGCTCACGGGCCCAGCCGCTCCGCGGCACGTGGGATCTTCCCGGACCGGGGCACGAACCCCACGTCCCCTGCATCGGCAGGCGGACTCTCAACCACTGCGCCACTAGGAAAGCCCTGTGAACTGTTTTAAATCAATTCTTCCATCGTAGTCAGAATTATGTCCGACTAATGGATTTCCACGAGAATTCTAGGAATTAATAATTTAACCTACCTCTTTTTTTAAAAAATCACTTCTACATACCACTTTTTAAATTTTAAATTTCACTTAATGTTAAAATGAGTGAGACATCCAGATAATTCAAAACTCATGAATGTTTCTTTTGATATTTCATGCTCATACTTTTGTTTTCTCCAGGTAAGATTTTTAGGCACCCATCCAGTGTTTCCTTTATGCAAATGGAAGATGAATATATAATCCTTTTAACCCCTTCCCAACACAAAAGCTACTTTTCTACATACATTACTTTGCACCATATTTTTTCACCTAATATATCCTGAAGAATTTTTATATACTTAGCAGGATTTTACCTGCGAATTTTCACACTTTTTAATCTGTCCAGTCCTGCTCTGCTAAAAATCATTTACCCTGCACATCAACATCCATGGCTTTACCTGCCCTGGGCATGTACTTTGCATTTCTTTCACCTAAAACAGGTTTCATTACCCTTAAAGACCAACAAAGCTAGGCTAGGCATTGCCTCTTACTACCTTCAGAAAGTTTTGCAAGAGAGAAACTCCATGAGCACTTAAAAACCAATCTCAAACATACCTGGTCGCAGTCCCAAATCTAAGATGCATTCCAAACAACAAAAACAATATGATCTCAAGGCTCTCTGACATTAGAGAATCACAAGCCAAAATTTATGTCTGCAACACTCACGATCCGAAATCAACAATCTCAAGAGTATTCAACGTGCCTTTGCATCAATGTTTCCCTGGGAAAGGTGACAGGGTAACGGAAGATTGATTTTCTTCTACCAATTCAGCATAAAATTGAAAAAGCAAACAAAGGTCATTAGGGAGCTATAGGGTACGTGTTGATCGTTCTGGAAAGTTTAAGGAAGCAATAAGTCATGACTGCCTATTATAAAATCACGGCATTGGAGACACATATTTTCTTGCTCATGTATTCCAGAATTCCAAAACCAGGACACGTTCCTGGAAGCTGGAAGGTGATAGTTTTATGACAAAAGGACTCACTGTTTACACACCAGGCAGGGAGGATGTAGAACTCATTTCTGGAAGGGTCTATAACAGATGGAGAGTATAAGTAGGCATAGAAGGACCGTGATAAAATCAGAGAGGATGAATCACAAGGAACGTAGAAAAATAGTGATGATTTATATGTCTATCTACAGACACGACATTACATAGGATGTTTGCTTCATCTAAGCAACAGTCTTTACACAACTGTCCAAGATGGAGCGCCCGATGTCTTGTGTAGTTGGTCTGAACTAGTACCCTGTGTGCTAGGTTCTCATCCAAGGTGTTCATTTCCCTTCAAAGACTGGAGACCCCTCTGTCCCCATCACTGGACCAGGGCTGTGGCTTTGCCTATATTCTTGGCAGTAGGTTGGTAAACAGCTCATCAGACAGCTCATCAGAACTCGGCCAATCTTGGTAGTCCAAGCAAGTATGGCTGGACCAAGGGAGGCAGCTAATGGATGCAATGAGCCTGTAGGTGAAAATGTGGATTCAGAAGGTACAGCTGCCCCAGTCATGGAATCATCCCCAGGAGAAAGAGTTTATTGGGGACAGGATGCTGGAAATTGGTATAAATAGTTTATTGGAGAAAGATAATGGAAGGATTTGATATAGTTTATTGGGGACAGGATGATGGAAGTTGGTACAAAGAGTTTATTGAGACTAGTGTGATGGAAGATGGTGCAAATATTTTTTAGGTACAGGGCAAAGGAAGTTACTATAATTTGTATAAAACATTTTATTGGGAGTAGGATGAAGGAAATTGATATAGTTTACTGGGGACAGGACGATGGGCATGGTGCACATATTAATTTCTTAGAGATCTCACCCATGTTTGCTTCTACAGCTAATGCTTGTTCCTAGTAGCTTGTCCCCTTGTGCGTTTTTGTAATTTGGGTTTGTGTACTTATGCTAACGTGTGCTTTATCTGTGAGAAGCTTTCTGCTCATTTTGAGCATACATCCATCTAAGGAAGAGTCACTTTCTAGGTGCCAGGCACCCTGTGTCCTCACAACACTAGGGCATTTTAAGGTAATCATGTTCTTATTGTCTTGGGTCTTCTTAAATCATGCAAGAAATGTAAGGTCTAACCTCCCAAACTCTGCAACAACAGTTCTATAGTTACAAAGTCTTGGAGGAAACATTTTTCCAACCTGGATTTCAGATCAGAAGAGTAATTTTCTTCTTCTTCTTTTTTTTAAATATTTATTTATTTATTATTTATTTATTTGGTTGTGCCGGGTCTTAGTTGTGGCAGGTGGCCTCCGTAGTTGCAGCTCGAGGGTTCCTTAGTTGCAGCATGCGGGCTCCTTAGTTGTGGCATGCAAACTCTTAGTTGCAGCATGCATGTGGGATCTAGTTCCCTGATCAGGGATCGAACCCAGGCCCCCTGCATTGGGAGCACAGAGTCTTAACCACTGCGCCACCAGGGAAGTCCCCTGCGTATATTTTCTTCTTACTTCCTTGTTTTAGCAGGTGGGTTTTTCTTTTCTAGTGCAATGTTTGACTGGCAGAAGAGCCTTCTGAGTTCCTGGCTGCAAAAGGGGATCTCAATTTCTACTCCATCCTTGGTATAAGACCAAGGTCTTGTGTACTCCCTTTGTTACAAGTGGAAATGTCTAATCCCTTCAAAGAAGTTTTGAGTCCTCTGAACATCTTATTCCCTGTCCTGTTACATTTCTCTCCCTGGCAATTAATTACTTCCACTTCCTTATAATCTGCTGTGTGTTTTTTTTTAAACATCTTTATTGGAGTATAATTGCTTTACAGTGATGTGTCAGTTTCTGCTTTATAACAAAGTGATCAGTTATACATATACATATGTTCCCATATCTCCTCCCTCTCGCGTCTCCCTCCCTCCCACCCTCCCTATCCCACCCCTCTAGGTGGTCACAAAGCACCGAGCTGATCTCCCTGTGCTATGTGGCTGCTGTGTGTTTTAAAGAACGTTTGCCATGCCTTATCCAGAATTTTTATGTATTCTCCAGTGGGAATGTTGCTTTGGTAGAAACAGTCTGCCATATCGGTAGCAACGAAAATCCTACACTTCTTCCTGTCCGTGCATCCTGCCTTTATTTCTCCTCCTCACGTTCTTGAGTGAAGGACACCAGCGGCCTCCCAATGAACTTCATTGACTACAGACTTTTTCTTATTTCTGTCTACTGGCAATGACCTCTGAGCTGAATTTTATTGAAGTTTTATTTACGTGCCAATACCCTGCTCCAAACCTTACTATGCTCTTCCATTGTCCAATTAGAGAACCAAATTTGAGATGTCTAGGTCTATATCAGTTTTTACGACTCTACTTGGACAAACTCACGTTGACTGCGTCTCCATGACTGGGCTCTTTTTTCATCTGTCTGATTTAAGGGAGGTCTCTCAAAACATTCCCTTCTCGTTCTCAGTGCCGTTGGTCATTTTATCCTTTTCTTCGGTGAAACAACGTCTCTTCTTCTTTATCTTGGAGGTAAATCCAGATCATTCTGCGGGTCCATCCTTGTTTAGGAGGCTTTTCACTCATCAAGGTAGCTCTGATCCCAATACTACCCTGAAGCATTTCTTGTAATTGCTCCGAAGGAACAGGTAAACACTGAGACTTTTACTGTTCGTTGTTTTATGGGCATTTACCTCATGCCCCCAATTAGTTTTAATTGTAACAAAGATTTTAGACAATGGTCCATTCATCACAAAGTGCCTATCCGAATGTTCATTGTACTTAACAGAAGAGCCACAGAAGGCATGCTTGAAGAATGGTCTATGTAAAGTAGTTGCAAACTAATGTTTAATTATCTCTTTTTCTGAGAATGGAGAACACGGCATTTCTTCAATTAGTTAGGATACTGCCTGCTAGGATTGGGCACCACTGAGTTCACAGCAGATCCATCGCTTAACATGCAGCATGGTGGGCGGGGGAGGTAAAGCATTCTCCATGCTCCCAGATCTCTAGGTCCATTCTTCTCTCCAAGACCATGAGCTCGTCCAGCAGGTGCACCGTGTCTCCATGGGCTGTACCCTAAACAGAAGCAGATGACACAGTATCCAAGCTAAACTTCTCTGCCATTTGGTGCCATTCAAGAAAATGTCCAAATAAACGGGGAACAGCAAATCCTTGATGTTTCAGAAATCTAGAAGGTAGCTGAGCTACTTACTTCTCTTTCAATTAATCCTCATTAAGTTAATTCTTCAGAATGGGCTTGATGAGAACTTGGGCAGGAGACACTGTGGGAATTTTTTTTTTCTGATGAGTAATTAGAGTTCACTCTTCCCTGATGCCGAAAGACAGTGGATCCACACACTTCAAGGATCATGAAACACAGAACAGTATCCACATCCTATATTGCAACTTACGGATTCTAAAGAAGACTCATTTGGGTTGACGGAGGGCAAAAAGGAATTACTTAAGCTGATGAGAGCCAAAGAATAAGAAAAAAAACGTAAGCAATCTATATTCCTTCAGGAAGGTGAATACACATAACTAACAAAATTCCCTGGTTCTATTCCCTGAAACAGAGCCAAGAAAAATGCATGATTTGACTTTTATAACAAGAAGTTATTTAATCCATGCCATTTCTCAGAATCTCTTTGGTCTAAAAGTTACCAACTTTTACCAGCAGAAATCAAAGATGATATTTGCTTCTCAGCAAGACAGACTGTGCAACACCAAGATGCTGAAACATCACCATTTTGGTAGGCTGGGTGCATTGGGGACCCTAGGAGAACACAGAGGAAGAAAATGATTGATCTTAACACACTGTTGGTGGGCGAGGTTGCAATCCCAGTGGCATGTGAGGCAAGCAGACATGGTAACCACAGACGTCATGAATAGCCCCGTGCAGGAAAGTGGCATGGCCATTGTTTGCAAGGGACTCCAGGAAGTTTCTTTTGTTGGAGCAAAACTGTTTTTCAATATTGAAGGCAAAAGACATCTCTGGTAACGAAAACCCTTTCAATCAACGCTTAGTAAATGTGAAGGAAATGGACTCACGTACCGAGTCAAAGAAAATAAGAATGTTCTAGGTTGGAGGAACATTTCA
This sequence comes from Leucopleurus acutus, assembly GCF_964270905.1. Lineage (NCBI taxonomy): Eukaryota > Metazoa > Chordata > Mammalia > Artiodactyla > Delphinidae > Leucopleurus > Leucopleurus acutus. The sequence continues at coordinate 4,065,685 of NC_139148.1, forward strand.
ATGACGTCAAGAACAAAACAAATTTCATGAAAGAGGAGTAAAGTATGCCTGTCTTGTTAAAGGTAGGACTTAAAAAAAAAATTAAATCTCTCACTACAAGGCAATTTTCCTAAAACCTCTCAACATGGGTCTACCTAAATTTTGAGAAGAGTTGTTCTAAACCTTAAGAGACAAAAATCTCCCATGTATAGACAGTATTGTATACATTGCTTGCATATTGTTACATAACAAATATTTGAAATACACCTCTTATTCTCACACTGATATATTAATTCATATTAATAACGAATGATAACGATATTGATGGCTAACTTTATATAGTGTTCACTAGGTGTCAGGCACAAATGTTTTACACACAAAATAGTAACTCACTTAATTCTCAAAAGCTCTAAGAGGTAAGTCATTTTTTATCATCATTCTATAGATCAGGAAACTGAGGCACAAAGGTAAAGGAATTGCCCAAGACCGCAAAGGTTATAAATGATGACATATGAAACCACCACTCTTACTCATTATGCTGTAACTTATTATTTAATAATAACAGTAAATTCCCTAATTACAGTATAAACAAGAAATAAATGGAAAGTAATATGTGATAATATAGTACGTATTTTCACCACATGACATAATGAAGTGGTCCAAAGCTTTGGGGGTTAAACTGCTTGTGTCAGTGACTCAACTACCATGAGCAGTGTTGGAATTCTTCTAAAATTGTTAACGACTCTTGGTAAGTTTCCAAACTACAATTTTCCCTCTAATTACTTGGCAGCTGTGCTCTTGGAAAATTCAGTGCCTATTGTAACTGTGAAAAAAAAAAACACGCCTTGAATTTAGATATAAAATGCAGTTAGGTTCTAGGTTCAGATAATTACGGAGAGCTTTTTTATGTAAACAGATACTTAGAGGGATATTTCAAAGTTGTGCGGGAAATGGTACAATTCTTTTTTGCTTCTTTTAAATTACGTTCTGTTTCAATGTTATGGACACTGCAGAACTTTGTATCATTCCTGGCTGCCGCCTGCTAAATGACAGTAGTGACACTAAATTATCATGACGACAGTAGTAACAATAAAATGCCATAACCCTCTTTGAAGAGCTACGATCCTAAGGAATCAATGGATAGAATTCAGGATGGCCTGAACTCTGCAGTTCTAGGCAAAACGTTGGGTGTAGGTGCATTCTTCTTGGGGAGCTATCAGTAACATTCAGCAAATTCTCAAATCGTAATCAACATCTATTCCCCCAAAAGTTAAGAACCGTTGATCTTGGGTATTCCACGATATTCTACTTTTTCCAGTCCCTTTTCCATCTGGTAACCATTCTTTCTGGTTTGCAGAGGACACTCTGCAAGTTAAAAACTTGCATGATTTTGACTGTTGCCTCAGCATCCTTCTCAATTTAGCATCCATCATAGACTTTGGTTTTTTTTTTTTTTGGCCGCACCGCGGCCATGCGGGATCTTGGGTTTCCTGACCAGGGACTGAACCCACACTCTCTGCAGTGGAAGCACGGAGTCTTCGCCGCCGGACCACCGCGGAAGTCTCTATTACAGACTTCTCATTTCCAGGAAACAACGCCAAACACTGCCCATAGCTGCATTAAAATGAGCTATAGGACAGGTGGAGTTGAGCACCACCCAGAAGTTCCCAGATTCTGCCGTGACTTTTCTGCTGGTTCTACGTGCAATACAGAGGTGATCTGTAGAGTCATCGCTTCAACATACAGTTACATTTGAGGGGCAAGCTGCAGAACCTCTTCCCCCAACCTGTTCCAGGTGCGAAGTCACGAGCATCTCCTTTGAAGGGCAGTATGCAGGGTGCCGGCTAATAATGCAACTTGTGTTGGGGCAGAAGCTGGTGCTGTGGACTCTTTCTGGTCTCCGATGATGGTGTCCAGTAGTACTGGCTACTTGGTATACCAGTTGAGCCATGGCTGCTGCCAGGACCCAGACTATACGTGAAGCCATCAGGGCCAGGTTCAGGGTAGCAACAGGACATTATTGCGAATATGGCAAATGTGTGCTGGAGAAAGGAAGGCCCAACAGTACTGTCTTAGTGCATATAAATATTCTGTGAATTCCTGTGATGGGAGTTTCGCCATTAATGCTATAGTATAAATCCGCTGTTATTTATTTGTGTTTGCGCATTCTGATAGATACGCACTGTCCATTTCACGGTTAGGGTCTTCAGCTACCTGTCCAGATTTTGTAGCTGCATTCAGTGGGGGTTACTACGTACTGTTCCCATGTGTTACAGGCTAAATGAAGTCATTAGGGTGGGCCCCAGGACCTCAGGATGTGTCTGTATTTGGAGATGGGGTCTTTAAGGAGGTGATGAAGGGAAAATGAGGTCATTAAGGTGGGTCCTGATCCCACAGGACTAGTGTCCTTATAAGGAGAGGAGATTAGGACACAGATACACAAGGAGGGATGACCATGTGAGGACGCAGGGAGGAGACGGCCATCTACACACCAAGGAGAGAGGCCTCAAGAGGGACCAGCCCTGCCCACACCTTGTTCCTAGACATTCAACCTCCAGACCGTGAGAAAATAAATTTCTATTTTATTAAGCCACCCAGTTTGTGGTACTTTATTATGGCAACCCAAGCAGGCTAATCCACCATTTTATTGAGAACTAAAATGCAAGGAACATATATATGTGTGTGTGTATATATATATATATATATATATATATATACACACACACATATATATATATACACACACATATATATATAATTTTTTTTTCCTTGTGATGAGGACCCTTAGGATTACTCCCTGTTAAGAAATATTTTTAATGATATGTGTGTGAGCAGAAATCCTTTTTAAGAGACTATATAGCTCCATCAATTCAATAAAATTTATTTCGCAGTCAATAATTTTTTAAACAATTAATCATCAAATTTATAAATTTATGCTTCTGTTTTTGTGTCCCCATTTCTCTCAAGAGACCTAGCGGAATGGTGAAATTATATAGTCACCTTATTCAAATTCCTGTGAACCCAGACACTCCCGAATTCTCATTCCTTTCCTCCTCATTTCTCTCCTTTAAACGGTTCGTCGTTTACAGAGAATATCGAACACCATTCTCTGACAGTCCCCTCGTGGGCGGCCTTCCCATAATGGCATTAACCATCGATTAAAATCTTAAAACGTGACCTTAATGTTTCACAATATTAACAAAGTCTTTAATCCCTTCTGGAAAGTTAAATCCGTATTTCTTCCTGGTGGACTGTGTGACAGCTATCGAACCAGCTCCCCAGTAGCCAGGCTCCTGGGGTTCCTCCCCGGGCACCCCTGTGGGTCCTGTCAACCCTAATAAATGAATCCCGGCTGAGAGGGATGAGTCATACGACCAACTGGAAAACGGTTTTGGGTGGACGGTGACCTGTTTACACACTGTTCCCTCCCAGGGTCGATGGAGGAAGGCACTCAACACAAAGGAGTGAAATTTCAGAGTTTTGATCCGCAGTAGGATCCTCTGTGTATGGAGACTTTGAAGGAGAGATCACAGTTGCCCTAGAGAGAGTTTCCCTCGTGCAGCGACCATTCACGTCCACCCTACAACGTGCTGGGGTGGGAGCCTGAGGAAGGCTGGAGGCCAGGACCTGGGGCAAGGAGACGATCTCCAAACCATCTATGTGACCTTGGGTAATGCCTTGAGCATCAGAGCCTTGGTTTCATCGACTTGTCTGTAAAAAGAATTATAGGCACCCTACCTATGTCCTAGTGTCAGAATGAAATAAAGACGTAGGCATAAAAGTGTTAAGTCCATTATGGAACATTATACAGTGATAAAGCTGAAAGACTCCCTCCTAATAATAATTACTAAGTGATGCCTTTTTGAGAATGGAAGCGGGGTGTTCTAAATTCTGCCTTGTCCTTTACGTCTGGGATCCAGTATTATTATCGTACATTTTTCATGCATTCTCATGGTGATTGCGTTAGTCCTCCTCTGTAACTGTTAATATGTGGGCAGGCTTCCAAACTCCTCCAAATGCATGCGTTTAGGATAACCATAAATCAACAGATTTTTACTGAAATAATGAGTTCTAATTATGAATATGAAATGGATTAAAAGACAAGACATGTCTACCCAGCAGTTGACCAGATTAGTGAAAAAAATAGAACCCTATGGATACTCATTCTCATGATTTATTGCAAGGATACATAAATCTGTGCTCTAGAGTCTGAACTATATATTTTGCACTTGATTTATAAAACCTGCTAATAAATCCAGTTCGGCTTTTCATTGAGAAATCATTATTCTAAGCGTCAACTCCAGCTAAGTACGGGGACTTATAAGCCTGGAAGATACATGCACAAAAGGAACCCCAGGGTTTGAAACTGGACCCATAAATCTTGAAAAAAAAAACAATAAACTTTTTTAAACAAATCCTTCCCTTACAGTTGGGATATAAGCGAAAGATTCAGAAATCATGACCTTAAATATATACAACGATGGCCAGCATAAGCCATCCCCTAATCTGAACTGAACACAGGAGAATTTCCGAGTGGCAAGTATTAGGAATCACAGCGGGAGAAGTATTATTTTAAATGAACGTTTAAAGAGATGTCTACTTGCAGGAGTCAGTAGGGGGATCGATGCTGTTCTGACCCCTTGGCCACACCTTCACAGGGCAGATGGAGATCTCTTCCAGCCGTTGGAACTGGGTGCTATTAACAGGTCACAGCTGCTCTCCTCTGTAGAGCACTGCCCTTGGTGGAGAATAAGTTGCCCTGCCTGGAAAGTTGCCCCCTACCTACCCACCCTGAAGACCCCACAGCCAAAGACCTCCTGGCGTGGGGGCTACAAATGGTGGTCCTTCTCGCTTCAAAGCCGGATGGTACAATCTGTGCTCCAGGGGCCCTGCCCCCATGACATCAGACGAAGGCTCTATCTTGCCAGAGGCTGCTCCTTTCTCTTTTCTCTGCACCTTCCTTGCTGGTTTTTCCCTCAGTGAATCAATGACACTCAAATTCCTGTCTCAGGTTCTTCTTCTAGGGAACCCAACCAAAGACTCCAGCTATTTCCAATGATTCTTTACACGCGTACTGCCATTCCAGTTCACCTGGATAACCAACACCCATTTAAGATAAGCGGGATCACCTTTCAAGTTGCAACAAATTCTTTCTTTTCTAGTGAAGCTCCTCGGTCAGAGTCTCAGCATCTGAACGTATCAAAAGGATCTTCTTGTTTTCCCATTTTGCGATTGCTCATACAAAATTCAGACGTGACTGTAAGTGCGATTATTATCCTAAAAAGGGATATTGATGTTTCATTTGGTTTCAGTAAATGAAGCGAAGTCTTGGTCATTTGAGCTTTACGTATCGGTGTCTGTTTTTTTTTTTTTTTTTTTTGCGGTACGCGGGCCTCTCACTGTTGTGGCCTCTCCCGTTGCAGAGCCCAGGCTCCGGATGCACAGGCTCAGCGGCCATGGCTCACGGGCCCAGCCGCTCCGCGGCATGTGGGACCCTCCCGGACCGGGGCACGAACCCGTGTCCCCTGCATCGGCAGGCGGACTCTCAACCACTGCGCCACCAGGGAAGCCCTCAGTGTCTGTTTTAAGAAGGGTGAAGACATCTCCACCTGAAGAAGAGGCTGCAATGCGACACGGGCTTTCTGACTGCCAAAGCCCCTGTTCCCCATCACAACTTGGAAGCATCATTAAGAAAGTACATTAAGAGCACAAGACGTTCTGAAATGAGCGCACAGCACTTTGGTCGCTAGCAAAACATTTCCCGTTACTTGGCCAGTGATGATGAATGTAGCTGTGGATGAGGATGCTAACAATGGGGCTTAAAATATTCACGACATCAACAACGTTCCATACAGGAGCTACTTAAACAGATCCAAGGCTACTGGTGACTCTCTTTGGCGATGAACTTAGAGGCATCTAACGTTTTTCCTTTGCAACATCTGTATCCCTAGCAAGAGAAACAAGATCTACAGAGCACCTTCTGTCATCCTCTTTTGGCTCTGAGGTGCACGTGCACCCATTATACAGAGATTTGCTTCCGTACATATAAGAGCAGGAACGGATGTTGAATCTACAGGGTGAGGATGAATCTTGAAGGCTAAGTTCAACATGGCGGATCTCTGTGGATATCTGTATCCTCTTGAGGTGCCGTCTTGCTCTTGGGGAGAAGTGGGAACCAGTGGTGACTTCTGACAGCACATGCTGGCTGGGGGAGGATCTCTGGACCACACTGCCTAGAATCAAAACACTGCTTGCACTCAGCACTTCTTACTTGGTACGGATGCCTCTCTGGGCATCGGTGCTCACTGTAAAAACGGGTGTTAAGAGTAACTTCTGGCTCATGGCTGTTGTAAAGATTAAATTGTGAAGTTAGCAAATGCAGCATACTTAGAAAGCTACGTGATGTGAAACACTCTAAATTCTGTGCAAAAATATTAATCAGTATACTAATTATTATATATACATTATTGTGTACTATATTCTATATACATGTATAATTATACATATTATATGTAATTATACCTTATATATTATAATTATAAACATACTATGTAATTATAAATTATATAGTATGTTATATATTATAACTATACATTATATGTAACATAATATATAATTACAATATAATTATCAATTTGTTAATATACAATATAAAATATATAATATATTAACATATAATATATGAAATATAAAATAATATAAAGTATATAATAAATGTACGTATATAAAAAGAGGCAAAGAAGAGATATATAGACATATGTGTACCTGTGTGTTGTATGTATATAAACAGTACATGCAGTTAACAAGTCTCTTGCATTCTTCGTTTTCAAACAATAATGACCTGACAAGGGCCTGTATGAGCTGGTACCACTTCTAGGCTCCTTGTCACAGGACATCTGTGTTCTCTTCTCACACATACTCCCTGAAACACCCAATTTTATACTCCTTTACACTGTATGAAGCATTAGATATGTTCATCAGTCCATTGTCAAGATTACTCTACTCAGAGAAAGGAAGAGGAAGTCCAGACTAGAACATCTGATCATGGGAAAGAAGTGACTTAGTAAGAATAGAAAGATACCATGGACAAGGATGTAGGTTTGTTAAATTCATGGATAATGGATACTTACACTCCTGTAACTGATGCTAGGAATGAAATCAGTGCAACTCAACTGCCACGACCGAATCTCTTTATCTAAGTACATGAGCATATGCCCACGTGTCTGAACATATGTCCAAGATTCCCAGGGGCCTTAGTCCTTAAAAAAAAAACTTTACATTTTCAAATGGGAAGATCTCTACTATTTATTGCTTGATAGAGTGTTTGCTGATATATAAAAATGACATTTAAACAGAAAAAAACCATGAAATGAATGAAAGAGGAAAATAGGGAATTATTAATTGGATATTTCTCATTGCAGTTGAAACTTAGGAGAAACTATGTCACACGAGGAAAATAATGCATGCAATTTTCCTCCTGTCCTAAAAATATGGTTTTTGAAGAGATAACTTGAGCTGTTTGATATTTTTGGAATGTAGCCTTGTATGTGCAGGGAGGGGGTGAAAAGAGTTCTGAAGTGGATGGAGGAAAGAATGGTGTGATCAGTTTTGCCATAACTCCTTCATGCCTTATTTACTTATTTATTTATTTGGTTGCACCGGGTCTTAGTGACGGCAGCCAGGCTCCTTAGTTGTGGCTCACCAGCTCCTTGGTTGTGGCATGTGGGCTCCTTAGTTGCAGCTGGCAGGCTCCTTAGTTGTGACATGCGAACTCTTAGTTGTGGCATGCATATGGGATCTAGTTCCCTAACCAGGGATCGAACCCAGGGCCCCTGCATTGGGAGCACGGAGTCTTAAACACTGTGCCACGAGGGAAGTCCCTCATGCCTTCTTTATGTTGGTTTTTAAAACATAATAGCACATTAGAGAAGTATTGTATTTTGAAGTCCCCTGTGTACCTGCCCTCAATTTCATTTCCCTTCTTCTCTTCCCAGCAAACTCAATTTGGTTTTCACAGTGTCCTGGATCCCTGAATTGTCTTATCATTCTAATATATATGTGTCTACCTTTCTATCAATATTTACCTATTCATTTTTGTTTCTTTCTTTCCTTCCATGTATCTATCCACTTACCATCTATCTAATCTATCATCTATTTATATCTATCCATCCATCCATCTCTCCTTCCTTCTTTCCTTCCTCCCTTCCATATATCTACCCATCTATCTATCATCTATCTCAATCATCTACCTCATCTATCATCTAGTTCTTTTTTTTTTTTGCGGTACGCGGGCCTCTCACTGTTGTGGCCTCTCCCGTTGCGGAGCACAGGCTCCGGACGCGCAGGCTCAGCGGCCATGGCTCACGGGCCCAGCCGCTCCGCGGCATGTGGGATCTTCCCGGACCCGGGCACGAACCTGCGTCCCCTGCACCGGCAGGCGGACTCTCAACCACTGCGCCACCAGGGAAGCCCCTATCGTCTAGTTCTATCTATCTGATCTACCTACCTACCTACATCTATCCATCCATCATGTACATGTCTATCCAACCACCTTCCTTCCTTCCTTCTCTTTTCTTTCTTCCTGTTTCCCTCCTTCCCTGTATCTATCCATCTACCTGTCATCTATCTATCATCTATCTCAATCATCTATCTCATCTCTCATCTATTTATATGTCTCAACATACCTACCTACATCTATCCATCATCTATCTATCTATCTATCTACCACCTATCTATTCATTTTTAAAACTTAAGCAAATGGTATCATGCTGAAGGTCACTTCTTTTATTCATCATTCAACTTGAGACTCATGAAACTGATACCTATAACTACAGTTTATTTATTTTACTTACAATTATTCCATCGTGGGTAGTTTCTAATTTTTCATTATGACGAGCAAGTTACTGTGAACATTCTTGTCCATACTCTGTGCACATGGCCTGAGCTTCTGTGGAGCAGACAGCTGGCTGGAGAGCTGAGTGCATCTTCAACTCAACTGATGCTTCGAGAAGTCTTCCCAAAGTGGTTTGGTCAGTCCACACGCCCTCTAACAGTATGGAGATCCATTTCTGCTTCACGATTTCCTCGGTGCTTGAGACTATCTGACTTAAATTTCTGCCCAACTTGAGGGAGTCTTATTCATGTTTTAACTTGAGTTTCCCTGTCCATAGTAATGCACATGGAATGTTATTGCCATTCAGGTTTTTGTCTTCTAAGTGCTATGCATTTCCTGTTTTCTGTGGAGGTTTTTTCCCTCTTCTTTTTGATCTGTCGTTATCTGTGCGTGCGTGTACTTTTATAAACTCTTACAAACACGTACATTAATTTACTGTCATTTTAAGCTTTAGGTATGTGAAGACTGTCGTCAGCATTAGAATGCAAGTTTCACCAGATTATTATGGATTTTTAGCGGGATGTTTTTAGGATGATGTGATGTCCCTAGCCTCTATTCCCTGCTTTGGTCTTCAAGTCAATTGTGTGTCACAGACATATAATATACGTATATTCTTATATATATGAGTGTATTATAATATATCCTTGACAGTCATCATAAACATTTGGGGTGAACAGTCTTCACAGATTCTTGGCTTTTCTCTTTGTTGATGGTAGATTTTATTTTTAGAACTATGAATCATCTGCATATTCAAATTAACCAATTAAAATAATTGGTTCTTTCTGTGTCTTAAGTTCAGGAAAGACTATCCCTTCACGATGCCGTTAAACTCTAGCTGTTTCGTATCTTTCCTAAATAGCACGCCTAGTAAGGCTTTTCCTATGACATGAGGACAAAAATGGGACGACCGTTTAAGAAGATGCCGACATTAAGAGCACGTTATGCCGTTGCTCTGGACTGAGCGCATGTGGCTATTACTGGAAGCAACTGCTCCAGAAACACCAAGCTCACCATGATCACATTACACAGATAGATCAGGGTATGTTTCCAAAGTACTTTTAAATCGTTTTTATGTGTTATTACCCTGTGCCCTAGTTTTTTTAATTGGAAAGCATTCCCTCTCAGTACTGAATTCCTCATCAAATCCCCAGACTACACTGTGACATCCGTCCCCACCTTTTTTTTTTTTTTTTTTACAGGAAGTAGACACCATTTGAAGGAGGAATGTGTGCATCTTAATTACGTTGTTCATCTTTGCACAACTAGGAACCCATCACTGGATTTTAGAAACATAAATTCTCCCCAACCTTGTTCTAAAGGTTTCTAAATTGGGGTTATTGTAGTCTATAATTCTATGCCTTGTGAAACAAGCTTTACAAAATTCCCTTGGCTAACCTTGAGTAATAAGATGGTCACAAAAGGACACAGTGGTATGATTCCATTTACACGAGGTGCCGAAAATAGTCAAAATCATAGAGGCAGAAAGTAGAATGGTGGGAGCCAGGGCCTGGGAGGGAGAATGGGGAGGTAGTGTTTCATGGGGCCAGAGTTTCAGTTGAGTGAGATGAGGGTTCTGGAGACGGATGGTGGGGATGCTTGCACAACAGTGGGAATGTACTTAATGCCACCGAACCGTACACTTCAAAACAGTTACAATGGTTAACTTGTACGTTATGTGTATTTTACCGCAATTTGAAATATTTTCACTCCCTTTAAAACTGATCAGTGCACTCTCATTGTACAAAGATAGCATAGGTGAGCAAAAGAAGAAATGATATCGCCTGAAGAAGTGATTTCCATTGGTCATTCCAGCATCCTCATGGTTTATGTTGGTCAAGTTTGTACGGGTCACACGCAAAGAAGCAGGCCCTCGCTAAGACATTTTCCAAGAGCGTTTTCCTTACTGAAATATATTGCCCTGTAACACTGTGTACACTTAAGGTGTACAACATGTTCTTTTGATATATTTCTGTACTGTAATATGGTCGCCATTGTAACAATAGTTAGCACCTTCATCACATCCCATAATGATCATGTCTTTTCAAGATATTTTCTATGGAATAGTTACAGTGCCGCTATTTCAAGAAGTACAGACCAGGTAATGGGAATCAAGTCATTTGTGTGCTAATTTCTAAAAGCAGGAGTTGGAGAAAAGATAGGCATCATAGCGATGGTTACACCTGGCCAGAATCTTAGAGCTCTTCCGGTCCAATTTCAAACTCCTGGGTGTGGAGTAGAGGGGAAAACAGGTTAACAACCATAGGAAGATCGCTGGTGGGTGAAGAGGCCGGAAATCCGGATCTTCCGACCTTGGGGTTAAAACTCGCTCCACCTTCAACGTCCAGAAACCAGTGATGCGTCTTCTGCCATGACCTTTACTGATCTCCCGTCTCCTGGCACTTTGATGAGATGACACTGGACATCTCGTCCATTATTTTTCTCTATAACATCAATTTTGAGGTTCTGCAGGGCAACTGTTTCCTGACCTACTTTTTCTTTTCTTTGATACTCAATACTTAATTTGACGATGTCGACTGTCTCACACATGAGGATGATTTCTGCAAGAAAAGTTTGGGCGTGCTTTACTTGGGGCTTCCAAAAAAATGCACAGGAGTGTCTGTGATATAAGTTGTACCTGTTCAGCAATCTTTAAAACCTGCTACTCGGTAGAGGATCATCAATGCCAATCAGGGAAAGTCTAGCGTTCACACTGGAAACCTGGCCACACATCTTTTATCCTTGAAACTCCTTCTGAGGATTACGTGGTATTGTATATTGCTTGTTGTTTTTCTCTAAATCCTGTCTTGTCGAGGGCAATGTCAAGAAGACAGTGCACGGGGCTGCTTGGACATCATGCCCGTGCCAGCTGATCCCACACATCATGTGCCTTTTATGAACATCTCAGACACAAGATGATTCTGTCCTCATTGAGTTTAATCAAATCGGTTCCCACCCCAAAGCTCCCAATGGAAAAGCACTTAGAATGATAGTTGGGAGGCGGGGAGGCGGCTGAATCACACAGGGTAACGCAAGGGAAATGAGTCCATCAGCTTTAACACGTGGCTTTCCGTGACTGCGATTATGGATGCTATCATTACAATTCAAATCACTACTAATGACATATTGTAGACCATTTTTGATACTTTAAAAATAGGTCTTAGCAAACTACAACCAGTGTGCCAAATCTGGCCAGCTGCTTGTATCTGTGTGTTTTAAGGGTTGGTGAGTTAAGAATGGTCTGAACATTTCCAAATGGTTACTTTTTTTTTTTTTTTTTTTGCAGTATGTGGGTCTCACACTGTCATGGCCTCTCCCATTGTGGAGCACAGGCTCCGGACGCGCAGGCTCAGCGGCCATGGCTCACGGGCCCAGCCGCTCCGCAGCATGTGGGATCTTCCCGGACCGGGGCACGAACCCGTGTCCCCTGCATTGGCAGGTGGACTCTCAACCACTGCGCCACCAGGGAAGCCCCAAATGGTTACATTTTAAATGGTTGTATATATGCCTGTGTTAATTGCCTCAACTTTGCATCTTGGTTCACCAAGTTGAATGTCTAAAATATTTACTTTTAAAATATTTAGGATTTTAAAATACTAAAATATTTACTTTAAGAAGAAGTTTGCAGAACCCTGCCTTACATTTATACATATTTAATTCAAAATGGGCATCAAAGGATATTCTACAGAACCTGCAAGGAGCGGGATGAATATTACACCCAGGTCAAATATTACTTTGAGGGCTTCCCTGGTGGCGCAGTGGTTGAGAGTCCGCCTGCCGACGCAGGGGACGCGGGTTCGTGCCCCGGTCCGGGAAGATCCCACATGCCGCGGAGCGGCTGGGCCCGTGAGCCATGGCCGCTGAGCCTGCGCGTCCGGAGCCTGTGCTCCGCAACGCGAGAGGCCACAGCAGGGAGAGGCCCGCGTACAGCAAAAAAAATAAAAATAAAAAAATAAAATAAAGTATTACTTTGAGCGTTTGTACAGTAGGGCCCATGTCGCTGAAGGATTACAAAAGAAATCCCCAAATATGTGAACGTGCTTTTCCTCTAGAGTCTATGAAACACATTCTGTAACGTAAAGGGTTTCACTTTTGCTCTGCTCCAGAGATAATTTCTCAAATAATTACTAGTAAAGTGGTTTAGCTGCAGAGAAGTTAATCTTCTGGAGGAAACCATTTGTCATTCTCCTAATACTATTTACACAATTCTTATTAAGGTATCAGCCTAATAACTTTCCCCCTTTTTTTTTTTTTTGCCTCTAAGCATTTATTTATTTTTTTGCATTCAGAATCTTTATTTAAAAAATATGGAACGCTTCACGAATTTGTGTGTCATCCTTGTGCAGGGGCCATGCTAATCTTCTCTGTATCGTTCCAAGTTTAGCATATGCACTGCCGAAGTGAGCCCCTAATAACTTTCTAAACAGGGTGACGGGTAACGGGAGGACGATTTCTAATCACTCAGGAGCCGTTTACGTCCCCTGTGCGCTTTAAAGCACAGCTACGCATTCCTCAAAGTGCTTGCCGAGAAAGTTCCCTCTATTTCGGGGGCTCTGATTTTCAAACATTCACATGTGTCTGTTGCCGAAACATCTTCCCTCACCCAACACTTTAACCCCCGAGAGAGTGTGCACAGACAATCATGAAAGGGTTTAAGCAAGAAATCATTTCTAGAAAAGACACATATGTTTGGCTTCTAGGTAACACATGTGGCCAGTCTGAACTGAAATCTGTACGAACAGAGACTCCATGAAGGTTCATCACCCACAAAATTCTTTACTCCTTTGTGCAGAGCTGCTGTTTTACTGAACGTTAACAGCATTTTGATCTGAACTGATAATTGTTTCTATAGCGGTTGTTTATTCCAGGTACACTATGTCTTAGCACTGTGCTCTACATGCAGACATAACAACAACAACAAAACACCCCCACAAACAACCCAATCAAAACATGGGCAGAAGACCTAAATAGACATTTCTCCAAAGAAGAGATACAGATGGCCAAGAAGCACATGAAAGATGCTCAACATCGCTAATTATTAGAGAAACGCAAATCAAAACTACAATGAGGTAGCACCTCACACCGGTCAGAATGGCCATCGTTAAAAAGTCTACAAATAACAAATGCTGGAGAGGGTGTGGAGAAAAGGGAGCCCTCCTGCACTGTTGGTGGGAATGTAAGTTGGTGCAGCCACTATGGAGAACAGGATGGAGGTTCCTTAAAAAAGTAAAAACAGAGCTACCATATGATCCAGCAATCCCACTCCTGGGCATATATCTGGAGAAAACCATGATTCAGAGAGATCCATGCGCCCCTATATTCACAGCAGCACTATTCACAATAGCCGAAACATGGAAGCAACCTAAATGTCCATCAACAGGTGAATGGATATAGAAGATGTGGTACATACATACAATGGAATATTACTCAGCCATAAAAAAATGAAATATTGCCATCTGCAACAACATGGATGGACCTAGAGATGATCATACTAAGTGAAGCAAGTCAGAAAGAGAAAGACAAATGCCATAGGATACCACTTATATGTGGAAGCCAAAATAGGACACAAATGAACATATCTATGAAACAGAAACAGAATCACAGACATAGAGAACAGACTTCTGGTTGCCAAGGGGGTTGTGGGTTAGGGGAGGGAAGGACTGGGAGTTTGGGGTTAGTAGATGCAAACTATTCCATATACAATGGATAAGCAACAAGGTCCTACTGTAGAGCACAGGGAACTATATTCATTATCCTGTGATAAACCATAATGGAAAAGAATATGAAAAAGAATATATATGTATATAACTGAGTCACTTTGCTTTACAGCAGTAATTAACACAACACTGTAAATCAACTATACTTCAATGAAAAAAAAAGAAATGTAAATGCAGACATGTAATTTCAGGGCTCACAGGAACCCCTATGATATAATGAGCGTCGTGTAATAGGAAGAGGTCCGCATGAGAAGACCAAATTCTGTTTATCCATTACTATCTGTGCCCCTATATGAGTCTGCTCATCTGTAAAGGAGAAAGTAAGAAAGAGGTGATGGTGGTACTAAAAATACCACGTAGTTTAAAGCCTAGACAAGTGCTGGAGGAATAAAATGCACCGATGTATATAGGAAAGCCTTAAAGCTGGAGTAGGAGAAAGTGAAGGAGGTCTGAAAACCTACACAGAAGGGTGTGTCGGGAAGTGCAGCCCAGCTCAGCTCAGATGACACAGTCCAAACCACCCCGATGGGGACTGGACGCTCAGACGGTGAATCTGATGTGTCAGCCTGACGGGGCCACAGGTGCCCAGACAGCTGGTTAGACATTAACTCTGGCTGTGTCTGGGCGGGTGTTTCTGGAAGAGGTTAGCATGGGAATCAGTGGATGAGGTACAGCAGACGCCCTGACCCTAGTGTGGGTGGGTGTCACCCAATCCCTGGAGAGTCTGCGTGGAACCAAAGGCAGAGGAAGGTTGACTTTGCTCTCTTCCCAACTGCGTGACCCGGGACGTCCGTCTTCTCCTGCACTGGGAGTTACAGCATCAATGTTCCTGGTTCTCTGGCCCTGGGGCACACCCATCTCTGGCTTCTGTCTAACCAAGTCACTGTCACTTCCCCAAAGATGCCCCGTGCTTCGTCACCTCCAGCCCCATCCCTCCACTTTTCATCCCTGCATCAACTCCCCTATATATTCTGCCTCACTTTATGAAATCTCAAGGCTCCCCCATCCTTCAGAAAACCAGAAGTCCCATCCTGAAACGAAAGCTGTCCCCCTTCAAAGCATAAGAGGTCAGTCACCCATGCAAATCTTCATAAACGCTGTTAAAGTAATGAGCTCAGGGCTTTTGTATGCAACACCCAACACAGGATTTGAACTTTTACCTGCATCGTCCTTGAGCCTTTTAGTGTGTGTTCATCTCATCCTCGTGTGCTCCTTGCAGGTTCCTTGCGTGGCAGGGTCCCTGGGTTCTGCTTCCTTGTACACCCCACCCTCTGCAAAAGCCTTCCGCAGCTGAAAGGTACACAGTACGTGCCTGTCAACGGGCTGATTCATGTTGTGATGGATAAGACCCATTCCCTGGTAACCATTTAAGGGCGCTGAATCTCTCCTACTGTTAGCAGCCATTCAATAATAATACCCAATCAGCAGAGATCAGAATCTCACCCCTGGTATAAACATTTCTCTAAACGGCACTGTGTCTAGGTCTGCATGGCAGGCTCCTTAAGACAGGACCACCCAAAACTCAAGGGCACACAACGTGTGCCCTGAGTGTTAATTTTGTTTCACTGCCGTGCTTTTCAGTAAAGCCCGTATTCTCACGTCTTGCTACTGCTGCAGGGTCCGAGAAATACCTCCCTTGGATGGGATGGCGATTTCCATGTTAGGCTGGGGCAACTGAACCGAGGGCAAGGTCATGGCCTGAACGCACTGTCTCATAAGAATTACAGAGTGGCTGTCAGCCTGGGCCTCCCACGTGTGAGAGGTGGTACTGAGCCACGGGGACCCACTTGGAGTTCCACAGACAGGGCATCCCCTCTCTTCCTACTCTGCTTGCGTACCTGCATCTCCATCCATTGGGAGCATCCCCCATGCACCTGTGCCCTTGTCCACCAGGCGTGAACTCAGATGCACCTGCCCCATGGATTCTGAGACAGGGCTGGGGAATGTCATACAGATTAATATAATAGAAAAGGCTTATATATTGCAGGCTGTCACCCCTCCTGAGGCTTTTTAACGCCACTGGTTCCCCCTCATTTTCTTGTCGCTGTTGCTGCTTCCTTTTCAGTAACATTCACTTTTTGGAAGAGACCCACACACCTCTGTACCGGGTGGTGCACGTGGCAACGTATGTCATCATTTTACTTACACCCACCAGCCCTAATTTCGGGAGCCCCTTAGCAGCCTGCTTCATCCTTAAGCCGTATGCGATGTGGCCAACTCTGCATTCCCTCTATATTTATCAACCTATTTTACTTTTAACAATTTTAATTTTTAAACATGGCTGATTAGCCTTTTAAGATAATGGTGGATGTAATGGTGTGTAACTGAACATAGAGGTTAGAATATTTCCTTTCCAGTCCTCCCACCCACCCCCCCACCCACCGGCCCCCAAGCTCATTCTGGATGCATCAGTTATTCGGTAAGATTTCTTTTAGCTTCCAGCTTCCAAAGAAATGCCTATGGAAAGCAGAAATGGTGCCTGAGCAGAAACATCTAAAAATTTATTTTGGCATCTCACTAAATACCTAGAAATTGGGTCTAATCTAAAAATAATTCGGTCATAGTTTTTCTTTCTGTCCTTTTGAGACCCCATCATTCTAAAATCCTGAAGCCATGCTCACCAATAAGAAAAGGAGTATTCTTTTTGGTGCCATTGTTCGGTCTGCTTAAGTCATCCGTTTATTCAATCCATGTCTCAGGAATTACGCAGTGGTGGAAAGCAGCTACGATTTGGAGGCATGGTGTCTATTAAAAATTAAACAAGCGTTCGCCCCTCTTGGTCACCAGTGACCTTTTTGTATCTAATCTTTTTCTCGGCACCTGTTAGCAGAGCAGACTCTCTTCACTTAATCACTCAAGGCTTTCTAGAAAAACCAGCTTGTCATGGCCAAACTTCAGTAGAACCCAGGCTGCTAGGAAAGCACAGGGAGATCTGGGCTTCGTGCATTTTGGGCAAAGCTCTTACAGTGCACAGGTGCACACAAAGGGGGGCTTTCCTGAAGCTTGAAACTAACAACAAGTGCAGGAAAATTAACTGGTCACTTGACATTTAAGAAAAGATCTCGTGCAGATACCGATCTGTCAGCTGGTCTCCTTCAGAAAGTTATTGATCCAGCAGTTGTTTATTGATTTTTACACCACTCCTGCTCTTAAAAAAAAAAAAAAAAAAAACCCTGCAACTAACTTACTTTATCTCATATGCAAATAATACAATTGTAAGAAAAAGCAGGATGCTTCCCAGAATTCAAATCCTTCGCATTTGTCTTATCGTTTCTTTGCTTTACAGTTGTGAGGGAAGCCTAGCTTACCTAGGAGAGGGGTCTGCACGTAGGGCTGCAGCCTCCCTCTGCCGTAGGTTTGGGATATGTACCACATGCAACAGACACAGAATCATGAAAACGGAACCCTGGGCTGTCAAACTGCATCACATCCATGGTGCTCTTGTACGTTCCTTACGAGTAATGCCTCTTCTTACCTTTCTCTGCTGCGCACAGAATTCTTATGTGGGATTTCCCACAAATACAAGTCTCAAGGGACTACAGGAAGTGGCAGTCTTTCCCAGAGGCAATCTGGAGTACTCCAATAGTGGTGCAGTTGCATTGGGTGGAGCTACCAACCTCAAGCCCCTGAACACATCTGCCCCAAGGCCAAGGGCCTCCCGTGGTCCTCTGTCCTCAAAACGGTGGCAGCCCATTGCCCCTGGAAACCCTGTTGGTGTCCAGACTTCACAACGGGGTGGTCTGCCTACTCTGGGGATCTTCTCCTGTTGGGAGGAGACGAATGGTCTGGTGAGCATGGAAGGTTTCCAACCGTCTCCACCAAGAGGAGCAAACACTGATAGGCACGTGCGCGTGAGAAGGCGTTCACCGAGACCGGCACGCGCGCATCCGAAGGGGCCCTCCTAGGCCGCAGAGCAAGATGCCTGATGAGATTTAAGAGAGTCCAGGAGGAGGCAGGGGTGACGGGATGCTGGGGAGGGTGGGAGTCCTCCGCCGCAATCAGAAATGTGCGAATGACATTTAAGTCCATGAAGGGTCCAGGGATCAAAGGGGCGATAGAAGTAAGGCCCGCGAGCAGGATTTGGGGTGCCAGATGTTTTCATCCAGCTTCAGGGCGGGGAGAAGTGGGGAGGGCACCCAACCCTACAGCCTCTTACAAACGCTAACGAACCTCAGTGGCACGGAGGACGAAGGGCTTCGGTAGCATCCCCCATCTTCCTCTTTAAAGGGGAGGACTGAGGACCACACAGCTCATCACCTCTGAAAGAGAAAGGAATTCCACGTTCAAGATGTAAATCAAAACCCCTTTAATCCCATTCATTCGCTCCTCTACGCAGAGGACCCTAGCTCTGGAAGCATATTCACAGCCACTCCCCCCAAGCCCCCGCCCGGCACAGAGCAGACAGCGCACAATCATTGCACATCCGATCCCTACTGATGGGGGGGGGGGGGGCGTGGTTTACAGAGCACGTGCGTAAATGCGCGAATAGCAGCGCATCTTCCAGGGATGCGCAGACACAGAAGGCCGCGCCCGGGAGCAGAGGCGCCTGGGCTTCAAGGATCACGTTTGGCGAAGTGATGTGCTGTGCTGTGCGGCGTCTGAAGGATCCTGAACAGCTTTACTTTCAAGGCAGAGGAGAGCGTGCAGCTTTCCAGGCCTTCCTGCGAGCAGGGGGATCCTCGGGCTTTCAGACCTCTTCCTCCTTTTCCTGGCCAAGAACGCCCCGTGGGATCCTTTGAACGCCCTGCCGGTTGCAAAGTGCCCTCATTTTCATGGATGCCCTTGAATGAGCCCATTCACGGAAGCTTTCCCACAGCCCGGAAAGCCATCTGGGCGCGCCCGCTCGGGTTTCGTGCGTCTTGGTGCCAGAAAGAGAAGAGGCACAGGCCTCTGCTTGGCTCCTGAAAGCATTCCTGGGCTGGTGCGTCATGGGTGTGAGAAACCGCCTGAGAGGCTCAGAGGGAAAGCTGTCCCCCCGAAACAGTCCCCGAACCCACTCTGAAACGAACCTTCTTGGAAGAACCTTACAGGATGGGGAAAGCAAGTCTTTCAGAGACTTAACACTGTTTATCAAAGTGGTGTTTATAAATAAGGGAAATGAACGGCAACTTGTCAACACCCTATTTCTTCTGCAATTTTATGTCCCAAAATATTGATGGAAGGGGTAGGGCTTTTCTTGCATAAACGAGGCCACCTAGTAGAAAATGTAACGCCTAGACTCTTCCCGAATTATCTCTGTGTTTATAAAGTCATGGGGCACAGACGGGGGGTTGGAGGGAGCCTGGCATTTAAAGCTTATTGTCACCATTAGGAGGAAAAACAGGTTATTCATTCTTTCATTCATACACATGTAAGGTGTCTGGCTGTGCTTAGCAGCTAAGGGGGAACCCAGCAGTAACTGGGCACCCCTCCCCAGGGGACTTTGACAATGTCTAGACACAGTTTCCACTGTCTGAACGGGAAGGTGGTCACTGGCTTCTAGGGAGTGGAGGCCAGGGACGCTGCTGAACATCTTACAGTGGCCAGGACAGCCCCCCAAGGAAACTGGCATCCGACCCGAAAAGTCAGTAGTGCCGAGGTGGAGACACCCTGACGCTGAGTAAGGAGGAAACAGCCATCCCAGCCTTTAGGAGTCACTTTGGCAGGTGTCATCGTGATATCAGAACTCAGTTTTTCCCGTCTGGTGAGAACTGTGTGCACCATGCAAAGGAAGGATTATCCAAATATCCCTCATATTTAGATCAGAGATGCAACAGGTATGTTTCAGTGGCTAAAATGTGGCTAAGTATGCAAGGTTAGAGAAACTGCATTTTCCACCTTAATCCTATCTGGATCCCACCCCCTGCCCCCCCCGGGGCAGAGCCAGCTGGACCAAAACCCAAGCCCCTGGGCTTCCCTAGTGGCGCAGTGGTTGGGAGTCCGCCTGCCGATGCAGGGGACACGGGTTCGTGCCCCGGTCCGGGAAGATCCCACATTCCGCGGAGCGGCTGGGCCCGTGAGCCATGGCCGCTGAGCCTGCGCGTCCGGAGCCTGTGCTCTGCAACGGGAGAGGCCACAGCAGTGAGAGGCCCGAGTACCGCAAAAAAAAAAAAAAAAAACCCAAGCCCCTAAGACTGACGCATGTTTTGTCTTTGTTATTCTGTTTGCCCCATCCGACCAAACTCCCTGTCTTCCTGTCATGTTCCTGTGGTTTGCAGGGTACAAATATCCCCCGCTTGTTCTCCTGGTTGCTTTTGGTGTAACGTCTTTCCGAACCTGTACAGGTTCAGGCAATACACGACACATTAAATACTGTAATTCTACTGGTACCCTCTCCTCTTCCAAAAGTACACCTCTACCTTCTTCATCTATTTCTAAATTTCTTGTCTCTGTCTGTATAAGGCGTCCCCCCCTCATCCTTTTCCCCATGAATTTCTCTCCTAATCAGTGGTAGATAGCGTGTCTCCTTTAAAAGCTCATAGACAATCTGAACACTACATAGGAAACCACATTTCTACATCATCCTGCTTTCTGAATCCTGCAGGGGTGGGAGCTTTAATCGCTCTCTGCGCTGCATCGCTTCCTGCCTATTCCTACATATCAAGGATTAAGCCGTTGACGTGTCATCTGAGGCCACGTGAGATCTGGAAAACATGCGTGTGTCAGTCTTGACGGCTTTTTACCTCTCGGTGAATGTTCTCTGTTGAACTGAGGCTGTCTGAGGACCTCACACATCAACAGTTCTTTCTTAGTTCTCTGCTCGCATTCTCACCCACAGAATGAGCTCCTCGCTTCCCTCTCTCTACCCAGATGCTACACAGCTTTGAGTTCCAACCCCAGGCCACGGCTTCCTTCTAGTTCTAGCACCTGTGTGGCCCCGGATGATCACAGAATCTCAGAGTTGGAAAAGGATCTTGGGTGTGATCTGCTGCTATTCTTTCATTCAGTGGGTGAAAGAAAAGGAAGCAAGAGGACGTTAGCACGTTGTCAAATATCAGGCCCTAGTACTGGCAGCTTTTGTCCCGAGCTTATTTGTGGCTGCCCTGTCGGAAGGCGGGGACGGTGGCACATCCATCTTCACCTGAAGCTACATCTCACTGTGCTGAGCACGCGATGGGCGCGCATCAGTCAGGCACAGCGTACTTTCTGTGTATGGGCTTCAGTCTTCTATGCATGCTTCTACCAGAGGAACTCACCCTACAGACCTCATGCCAGGCAAATGTTTAGAGGGATTTGGAAATAAGCAGTGAAGTTAGCCATCAAAAGTCAAATTCAAAGCGGGGATGCAAAAGAATTCTCTTTCAGACTACTGCTTCTTTGTCTTGGTGGGCAGATTCATTTCTCCGGCCGTAGAAACTGCATTCGTTTGCATCAACTCTTGGTTACTTCCCAGAGGCAAACAGCTGGAGGCCACTGTCGCCCTGAGATACACTTGCTTAAAAGTGTGCATCCCGTTTACAACCCCTCCCACGTGATTCCCTTTTCCCCAAACCCAGCTACCTGCCATTTTTTTCCATCTTCTGACGCTCATTACTTAACTCCATGAATGTGTTGAGTCATGACTTCTGTTCTATTTCTAGAGAGTCGAGCCTCCCTCTTGCCTAAGAGTTATTCTCTTAAGTAACACATGAGTTTTGACTCATTATATGTTTTTCTCAAAGAGAAGAGAGAGTTCGTGACTCAGGTGTGGTCATTCTGGTGTAATAAAATCAGTATCTTGTTTTCTAGCTCTTAGTTATTCTGATATTCAGGGCTGCTGCAAGCGCATCTGGGAACTGGTTTCAGGGTATACACGTTATTTCATTCAGAAATTTTAAAATATTCTTTATCTTCTTCAGGGGCCATGGTCTCAGCTGCCGCCCTGCTCAGTTCAGCGTCCGGCTGCCTTGGATCCCCATCTCACATACTACAGACCTGCTCTTTCTTGAGGAGCCAGAGAAAGGAGGTACGGGAATTTTCTCTTTGCTCTCCTTCTGGATAGCTCAACCATGCTCCTCTGAGAGCCTCAAGACAGAACCGAGCTTTCAACACGCACCCCAATGGAGAACCAGGCGTCCGCTGTGCACATTTGTTATTCTAGAAATCTACCTTGAGGTTATGCAATTTACAATGCTTTTCAGGAGGAGGAAAACCACCCGAAGCATTAACATTTGTAGCCAAACCTCAGCTTGGAAGAAGTGGCCCACAAAGATGCAATCATCCCCAGCAGCTAAGCTTTGCCCTCACCTGTCCTCCAAGCCGCTCACATAGTAAGTTAAAATGCATGACTCGTAACCTCCCTGCAAACGGTTCCACCCGGGAGATACACTGCTGCTGCCACTCCCCTTAAGCTGTTAAAAGAAAAGTGCCTAGGTCGGCCATTTATAAAAACACCAACGAAGAGAATTAATACAGAATCAGCCAGGAATCTGTGTCCCTCCTGAGCCATACTTTAGGGAAGATATACCTCTCTCTCGTTTTTACCCTTTTGTCTACGCAAACTCAATTCCTCTAACACGTACTCACGAACCATGCCTTATACATATTTTCTATCCCTTTACTGTGTGTGTGTTTTACACCCAAGAAAAGTATCATTTAATTTCCAGGTAAAGTATGAGAGAAACTAAAATGATGAAGAGAAAGACCGGGGCATGACTGCAACCAATCCTGCTAACTTAGCCCCCAGTTTAACATAGTACTACTACCGGGCTTCCCTGGTGGCGCAGTGGTTGAGAGTCCGCCTGCAGATGCAGGGAACATGGGTTCGTGCCCCGGTCCGGGAAGATCCCACGTGCCGCGGAGCGGCTGGGCCCGTGAGCCATGGCCGCTGAGCCTGCGCATCCGGAGCCTGTGCTCCGCAACG
Organism: Leucopleurus acutus; assembly: GCF_964270905.1. Lineage (NCBI taxonomy): Eukaryota > Metazoa > Chordata > Mammalia > Artiodactyla > Delphinidae > Leucopleurus > Leucopleurus acutus. Next base: position 4,089,092 of record NC_139148.1, read on the forward strand.
GGAGAGGCCACAGCAGTGAGAGGCCCGCGTACCGCAAAAAAAAAAAAGAAAAGAAAAGAAGATAGTACTACTACTATTTGAATATGTACTTTCATAAGTAACTAAGCTGTGTCATTACTTGAGCACGGGCTGTCTATTTTTCGCAGGGTGACAGGTCAAGCTTAACTGCCTGTTAGTAGACAGTCTCTTAACTCCTGTTCCATACAGGAAACACTATGCCCTGTGTCAGAATTTTCCTTTTACCTATTCCACTTGTGGACCGGACTCAGGAAGCTCAACAACTATTGCAAACCACACAGAAATCCAAGAGTCTGCAATCCCAAAGAATTCCAACCTAAGACAGGCAGGGTTTGTTCTGGTCAAGACAATAGTGAATTAATTGTGGTCTTACCTATTCTTTGCCTGGAAAAGAAGACACCAAACCCAGCTGCGTGAATGACCTACGTCCTTGTTATCATCCAAACCATGGAACTAAAAAGGTTCTGGTGACACGGCCAGCACATATTATTTCTAGCAAACACACACAACTGGACTCTAAAAAATGTACTTACATCATCACTGTGGAATTAGATATGCCTGAACGGGATTTTCAACTGTGACGCAGAGCAGAGGAAATTCTGCATAAGTACATTCCTACTAAAATATACTCACCCTAAGACGGAAGAAACTAACCCCCATAATTAGTGAACACTGTGCTTAGTAAAGTTCCTTTGAAAATATATGGAACACAAGCATTCATAGGGAACAGAAGTGCATAAGTAAGTACATGATATTTTATACTGAGAGTAACTGCCTTTCAAAATTTTCTCTGTATTTATTTTACATTGGAGCAATTTAAGACGTTTTATGAGAGATTCACTCTATAGAACAGAGAACTATATTCAATATCTTGTAATAACCTATATTAGAAAATAATCTTTAAAAATATCAATACATGTATAACTGAATCAGTTTGCTGTACCCCTGAAGCTAACACAATATTATAAATCAACTACAACTTCAATTTTTAAAAAAGATAATTTATAAGAGGAACATAATAACAGGTTAATAAATCTGTATTGACTCAAATATTAATAAACAGATACATTAAAGTTGGTTATTTTGGAAAATATGATCATATATTTTCCTCAAAATTCACAAATTGATCAAATTCCAGTAACGAGATTTACCTACAATTACTACATTTGCTATTATTATTATTTAATATCTAATTAGTGTTAAGAAAAATAACCTAGGAAAGTCATATATGTTCTTTCTAGAAATAAATAATTGCTAAAACAGAGTAAGTTTCCCCAATCTAAATATAAAAGGGGGCAAGTTAAAAGGTTAAAATCCAGTTTTCTACTTCCAACAAAAAGTGAATGGCTCATTCACAAAGAAAGAAAACTGCAGGCCAATATCACTGATGAACACAGATGCAAAAATCCTCAACAAAATACTAGCAAACAGAATCCAACAGCACATTAAAAGGATCATACGCCATAATCAAGTGGGGTTTATCCCAGGAATGCAAGGATTCTTCAATATACGCAAAACAATCAGTGTGATACACCATATTAACAAATTGAAGGAGAAAAACCATATGGTCATCTCAATAGATGCAGAAAAATCTTTCAACAACATTCAACACGAATTTATGACAAAAACCCTCCAGAAAGCAGGAGGATTCTTCAATGTATGCAAATCAGTCAATATGATACACCATATTAACAAACTGAAGAATAAAAACCATATGATCATCTCAATAGATGCAGAAAAAGCTTTTGACAAAATTCAACACCCATTTATGATAAAAACTCTCCAGAAAGTGGGCACAGAGGGAACCTACCTCAACATAATAAAGGCCACATACAACAAAACCACAGCAAACATCATTCTCAATGGTGAAAAACTGAAAGCATTTCCCCTAAGATCAGGAATAAGACAAGGTTGTCCACTCTCAATACTATTATTCAACATAGTTTTGGAAGTTTTAGCCACAGCAATCAGAGAAGAAAAGGAAATAAAAGGAATCCAAATCGGAAAAGAAGAAGTAAAGCTGTCACTGTTTGCAGATGACATGATACTATACACAGAGAATCCTAAAGATGCTACCAGAAAACTACTAGAGCTAATCAATGAATTTGGTAAAGTAGCAGGATACAAAATTAATGCACAGAAATCTCTTGCATGCCTATACATTAATGATGAAAAATATGAAAGAGAAATTAAGGAAACACTCCCATTTACCACTGCAACAAAAAGAATAAAATAACTAGGAATAAACCTACCTAAGGAGACAAAAGACCTGTATGCAGAAAATTGTAAGACACTGATGAAAGAAATTAAAGATGATACAAAAAGATGGAGAGATATACCATGTTCTTGGGTTGGAAGAATCAACATTGTGAAAATGACTATACTACCCAAAGCAATCTACAGATTCAATGCAATCCCTATAAAACAACCAGTGGCATTTTTCACAGAACCAGAACGAAAAATTTCACAATTTGTATGGAAACACAGAAGACCCTGAATAGCCAAAGCAACCTTGAGAAAGAAAAACGGAGCTGGAGGAATCAGGCTCCCAGACTTCAGACTATACTACAAAGCTACAGTAATCAAGACAGTATGGTACTGGCATAAAAACAGGAATATAGATCAATGGAACAGGATAGAAAGCCCAGAGATAAACCCATGCACATATATGGTCACCTTACCTTTGATAAAGGAGGCAAGAATATATAATGGAGAAAAGACAGCCTCTTCATTAAATGGTGCTGGGAAAACTGGACAGCTACATGTAAAAGAACGAAATTAGAACACTCCCTAACACCATACACAAAAATAAACTCAAAATGGATTAAAGACCTAAATGTAAGGCCAGGCACTATATAAAACTCTTAGAGGAAAACATAGGCAGATCACTCTAGGACATAAATCACAGCAAGATCCTTTTTGACCCACCTCCTAGTGAAATGGAAATAGAAACAAAAATAAACAAATGAGACCTAATGTAACTTGAAAGCTTTTGCACAGCAAAGGAAACCATAAACAAGACGAAAAGACAACCCTCAGAATGGGAGAAAACATTTGCAAATGTAGCAACTGACAAAGGATTAATCTCCAAAATTTACAAGCAGCTCATGCAGCTCAATATCAAAAAACCAAACAACCCAATCCAAAAACGGGCAGAAGACCTAAACAGACATTTCTCCAAAGAAGATATACAGATTGCCAGCAAACACACGAAAGGATGCTCAACATCATTAATCATTAGGGAAATGCAAATCAAAACTACAATGAGATATCACCTCATACCTGTCCGAACGGCCCTCATCAGAAAGTCTACAAACAATAAATGCTGGAGAGGGTGTGGAGAAAAGGGAACCCTCTTGCACTGCTGGTGGGAATGTAAATTGATACAGCCACTATGGAGAACAGTATGGAGGTTCCTTAAAATACTAAAAACAGAACTACCATACGACCCAGCAATCCCACCACTGGGCATATACCCTGAGAAAACCATAATTCAGAAAGAGTCACATAACACAATGTTCACTGCAGCTCTATTTACAATAGCCAGGACATGGAAGCAACCTAAGTGTCCATCGACAGATGAATGGATAAAGAAGATGTGGCACATATATACAATGGAATAGTACTCAGCCATAAAAAGAAACGAAACTGAGTTTTTTTGTAGAGAGTTGGATGGACCTAGAGTCTGTCACAGAGAGTGAAGTAAGTCAGAAAGAGAAAAATAGATACCATATGCTAACACATATATATGGAATCTAGAAAAAAAATGGTTCTGAAGAACCTAGGGGCAGGGCAGGAATAAAGACACAGACATAGAGAATTGACTTGAGGACATGGGGAGGGGGAAGGGTAAGCTGGGACGAAGTGAGAGAGTGGCATGGATATCAATACACTACCCACATGTAAAATAGATAGCTAGTGGGAAGCAGCTGCATAGCACAGGGAGATCAGCTCGGTGCTTTGTGACCCCTAGAGGGGTGGGATAGGGAGGACGGGACGGAGATGCAAGAGGGAGGAGATATGGGGATATATGTGTATGTATAGCTGAATCACTCTGTTATAAAGCAGAAACTAACACACCATTGTAAAGCAATTATACTCCAATAAAGATGTTAAAAAAAATTGAATGGCTCAAAATTAAAAAGCATGAGGCCTCCTACATAATAGAATATGTGAGTCCTGAAGTTAAAGCAGAAAAACAAAATAAGTGGAAATAATTACGGATTTGGGGCTACATCTCTTTCATATCTTCATTCTCTGAAGAGCAAATGAAATAGGATTATCATTGAATAATATCAGTCAATTAATTAAAGATCCAGAATCCAAATGACAAAAGTTTAGAAAGATGAATACCAGTACTGTCTATTTATAATTACCCTGGAGCACTTTTTAAAAAATTATTTAAAGTAGCTAAGCTCCCTGTAATTCCTGTGGGTAATCTAAGAACAGATTAATTTTTCAATTATAAATATAAACGTCTGTGTCAGGAAAAAACTTTATAGTTTATGTTTTTCTTCTTTATTTAGGGTTGATTATAAGTCTATTTCTTTCTTTTTTAATAAATTAATTTATTTTTATTTTTGGCTGCATTGGGTCTTTGCTGCTGCACGCGGGCTTTCTCTGGTTGTGGTGAGCGAGGGTTACTCTTGGTTGTGGTGCATGGGTTTCTCATTGCAGTGGCTTCTCTTCTTGCGGATCACGGGCTCTAGGTGCGCGGGCTTCAGCAGTTGTGGCACGTGGTCTCAGTAGTTGTGGCTTGCGAGCTCTAGAGCGCAGGCTCAGTAGTTGTGGCACACGGGCTTAGTTGCTCTGCGGCCTGTGGGATCTTCTCAGACCAGGGCTCAAACCTGTGTCCCCTGCACTGGCAGGCGGATTCTTAACCACTGCGCCACGGGGGAAGCCCCTAGAAGTCTATTTCTATCTTGAGAATATTAATGCTTTTATTTTTTAAACATGCCCAACGGAATTAAATCTTACACATTCTAAGATGATGTGTCAGTGGAAATAAGACATGGTGTTTTTGCTTGTTTGCTTTTTGGCTGCACCGCATGGCATGTGGGATCTTAGTTCCCCAACCAGGGATCAAACCTGTGCCCCCTGCACTGTTAGCACAGAGTTCTAACCACTGGACCAGCAGGGAATTCCCATGGTATCTTTAAAGTACAGGTTCCAAAAGCCCCGACGTTTTGCCAAACTTAGTACCAAAAGGAACATGCTCGAAGCCATTATCAACACTGAGCTAAACGTCAGAGAGGCTGAACATGGTAAGATGCGGATTAACGTGTTTGGTCTAACAAGTAGGTAGGACAGCAAACATCCTTCAACACCAGCACCCATGTAACAAGACTTATTAAGGACAGCAAGGGCTGCGTGAGAAGAAAGCAGCATGTGTGCACTACAGGAAGAAAATTTCATGCCCACAGATGCCTCCCTGCTGGACAGCACAGAAGGGTGAACACAGGTAAGACGGATGCTGCCATAAAGTTGGCTGCTAGTATAAAAGGAAGAAGAAAACAAAATGGGCAAGTGCCCAGAGTATATCGGTGATGCCCTTGAATTCTGCTGATTCCAGAGGACTGACATGGTTGGGTCCCTCCAACATCAGGAACTAAAAAAGCAACCCTGAGCCATTTCAGATAAGCTACGCTCAGGAGGGCTCTATAAAGTTGATTGTTCTGACATCTGTGATTCCTAAGACCCCGGGGACCGGGGGGAATTTAAGCTTGCCATTCCCGTGGTTACCTCCGTCAGAAAAGCGTATGTTCCAGTCCCCGAGCATTAAAACCGGGCACTAACCTCCTACTTGATGACAACTGCCCTACCTTAGCCCATGACAAAACCATGACAGTGTCATCGACACCTGCTTTCTGCTAAGGCAGGTGAGTGGTCCTCCTTACTGATCCCTTTAGGGAATTTCTGTAGAGTCATTCTCAATGTGTGTGGCATCACACTGGCTGCTGGGACACACTTTTTGTTACTGGGCAGCTATGAAGAGCCCTCAAGTCTTGGACATCAAGAGAACACCAACAGAACACAGACCAATCAGAGCCTTGATAAACGCCCAGGTGTTCTTAAGTGGCAACGGAGCTTACCCCACACTAACACGGGTCTGGTCTTACACTGAAAGGTAATTTGGACACGACTGGCCAACGGAACGCGTGATTCTTATATGAAGCTACCCGCCTGAGATTAGCGATTACAAAGAAACAAAATTACTTCTTGTTAAAAATCCTACAAATCTCCCTATTTGATGTGGGATCACCTAGCACCAGACTCTGTAGGCCATGTGAAAATAGAGGCCCTGCGTTGCCAGGTCTTCCAATTTTTAAGAGAAGCATAAAATCAAATTATAAAATCAAAATTTAACCAATTTTAAATGCTAATAAATTACATTTATACAGATAGCAGTTGTCATCACGGAAAAATGGGTGAAGGGTACACAGTATCTCTCTACTTTTTCTTGCAGCTCCATGTGAACTTATGATTATTTCAAAAAAAAAAAAAAGAAGACAAGCTTACGTTAAGAAAAACAACAAAATACGCCAAGACACATATTAATCAAACTGTCAAAAATTAAATAAAGAAAACATATTAAAAGCAGCAAGGGAAAAATAACACACAAGGGAATCCCCATAAGGTTAACAGCTGATCTCTCAGCAGAAGCTCTGCAAGCCAGAAGGGAGTGGCAGGACATATTTAAAGCGATGAAGGAGAAAAACCTGCAACCAAGATTACTCTACCCAGCAAGGATCTCATTCACATTTGATGCAGAAATTAAAACCTTCACAGACAAGCAAAAGCTGAGAGAGTTCAACACCACCAAACCAGCTTTACAACAAATGCTAAAGGAACTTCTCTAGGCAAGAAACACAAGAGGAGGAAAAGACCTACAATAACAAACCCAAAACAATTTAGAAAATGGGAATAGGAACACACATATGGATAATTACCTTAAATGTAAATGGACTAAATGCTCCCACCAAAAGACACAGATTGGCTGAATGGATACAAAAACAAGACCCATATATATGCTGTCTACAAGACACCCACTTCAGACCTAGGGACACATACAGATTGAAAGTAAGGGGATGGAAAAAGATATTCCATGCAAATGGAAACCAAAGAAAGCTGGAGTAGCAATTCTCATATCAGACAAAATAGACTTTAAAATAAAGACTATTAGAAGAGACAAAGAAGGACACTACATAATGATCAAGGGATCGATCCAAGAAGAAGATATAACAATTGTAAATATTTATGCACCCAACATAGGAGCACCTCAATACATAAGGCAAATACTAACAGCCATAAAAGGGGAAATCGACAGTAACACATTCATAGTAGGGGACTTTAACACCCCACTTTCACCAATGGACAGATCATCCAAAATGAAAATAAATAAGGAAACACAAGCTTTAAATGATACATTAAACAAGATGGACTTAATTGATATTTATAGGACACTCCATCCAAAAACAACAGAATACACATTTTTTTCAAGTGCTCATGGAACATTCTCCAGGATAGATCATATCTTGGGTCACAAATCAAGCCTTGGTAAATTTAAGAAAATTGAAATTGTATCAAGTATCTTTTCCGACCACAACGCCATGAGACCAGATATGAATTACAGGAAACGATCTGTAAAAAATACAAACACATGGAGGCTAAACAATACACTACTTAATAACGAAGTGATCACTGAAGAAATCAAAGAGGAAATAAAAAAATACCTAGAAACAAATGACAATGGAGACACGACAACCCAAAACCTATGGGATGCAGCAAAAGCTGTTCTAAGAGGGAAGTTTATAGCAATACAAGCCCACCTTAAGAAACAGGAAACATCTCAAATAAACAACCTAACCTTGCACCTAAAGCAATTAGAGAAAGAAGAACAAAAAACCCCCAAAGTTAGCAGAAGGAAATAGATCATAAAAATCATATCAGAAATAAATGAAAAAGAAATGAAGGAAACAATAGCAAAGATCAATAAAACTAAAAGATGGTTCTTTGAGAAGGTAAACAAAATAGATAAACCACTAGCCAGACTCATCAAGAAAAAAAGGGAGAAGACTCAAATCAATAGAATTAGAAATGAAAAAGGAGAAGTAACAACTGACACTGCAGAAATACAAAAGATCATGAGAGATTACTACAAGCAACTCTAGGCCAATAAAATGGACAACCGGGAAGAAATGGAGAAATTTTTAGAAATGCACAACCTGCCAAGACTGAATCTGGAAGAAATAGAAAATATGAACAGAACAATCACAAGCACTGAAGTTGAAACTATGATTAAAAATCTTCCAACAGGGGCTTCCCTGGTGGCACAGTGGTTGAGAGTCCGCCTGCCGATGCAGGGGACACGGGTTCGTGCCCCGGTCCGGGAAGATCCCACATGCCGCGCAGCGGCTGGGCCCGTGAGCCATGGCCGCTGAGCCTGCGCGTCCGGAGCCTGTGCTCCGCAACGGGAGAGGCCACAACAGTGAGAGGCCCGTGTACCGCAAAAAAAAAAAAAAAAAAAAAAAAAAAAGCTTGTCCAAAGCTAACTGTAAAACAAATTAAAATTATATTTGAATTATAGACTTTGTGCATCATAAAGCAGAATTTGGGAATCCACTTTCCCATGCCAAGTCTAAACTTTGTTTCCTGCGGTGTTTATGTAATTTTCACATTTAATAAATTTGGCTGGTCTCTCTGAGGAGCTTCTGGCATCGCTATTTTTTGAGATACATTTTTGACTTTCTAAGTTTGCTCGTAAATGTGTGGAGGATTCCAGAGTTCTGCTGATTTGGATCCTGAAGTGTGTATATACCTTCATTTGCAAATGTAGCAACTGACAAAACTGCTGATTTGGATCCTGAAGGTGTATATACCTTCATTTGTACATGAGAATAGCAGTTTTATCAGTTCACTTAGTTATGATTAAGGTCCGGGCCATCAGTTCCTATTAGCCAAAATCTAAAATGTGATAACACCAGTGAAAATGGCCATCATTAAAACACTCTACAAATAGCAAATGCTGGAGAGGGTGTGGAGAAAAGGGCACCCTCCTACACTGCTGGTGGGTATGCACATTGGTATAGCCACTATGGAAAACATACATGTAGGTTCCTCAAAAAACTAAATATAGCTGCCATATGATCCTGTAATCCCACTCCTGGGTATATATCCAGAGAAAACCATAATTCAAAAAGATGCATGTGTTGGTGGGAATGTAAATTGATACAGCCACTGTGGAGAACAGTATGGATGTTCCTGAAAGAACTAAAAATAGAACTACCATATGACCCAGCAGTCCCACTACTGGGCACATACCCTGAGAAAACCATAATTCAAAAAGAGTCATGTACCAAAATGTTCATTGCAGCTCTATTTACAATAGCCTGGAGATGGAAACAACCTAAGTGTCCATCATCGGATGAATGGATAAAGAAGATGTGGCACATATATACAATGGAATATTACTCAGCCATAAAAAGAAACGAAACTGAGCTATTTGTAATGAGGTGGATGGACCTAGAGTCTGTCATACAGAGTGAAGTAAGTCAGAAAGAGAAAAACAAATACCGTATGCTAATACATATATATATGGAATCTAAGAAAAAAAATAGGTCATGAAGAACCTAGGTGTAAGATGGGAATAAAGACTCAGACCTACTAGAGAATGGACTTGAGGATATGGGGAGAGGGAAGGGTAAGCTGGGATGAAGTGAGAGAGTGGCATGGACACATATACACTACCAAACATAAAATAGATAGCTAGTGGGAAGCAGCCACATAGCACAGGGAGGTTAGCTCGGTGCTTTGTGACCACCTAGAGGGGTGGGATAGGGAGCGTGGGAGGGAGGGAGATGCAATAGGGCACAGATATGGGAACATATGTATATGTATAACTGATTCACTTTGTTATAAAGCAGAAACTAACACACCATTGTAAAGCAATTATACTCCAATAAAGATGTTAAAAAAAAAAAAGATGCATGTACCCCAATGTTCACTGCAGCACTATTTACAAGAGCCAAGACATGGAAGCACCCAAAACATCCATCGATAGATGAATGGATAAAGAAGATGTGGTACATATATACAATGGAATACTACTCAGCCATAAAAAAGAATGAAATAATGCCATTTGCAGGGACATGGACGGACCTAGAGATTATCATCGTGATGATCATACTAAGGGAAGTAAGTCAGAAAGAGAAAGACAAACACCATATGATGTCACTTATAGGTGGAAGCTAAAAAAAATGACACAGATGAGCTAATCTACAAAACAGAAACAGACTCACAGACCTAGAGAACAGACTTGTGGTTGTCGGCAGTGGCGTGGTTAGGGAGAGACAGATTGGGAGTTTGGGATTAGCAGATGCAAACTATTACATACAGAATGGATAAAAAACAAGGTCCTACTGTAGAGCACAGGGAACTCTATTCAATATCCTATGATAAACCATAATGGAAAATATGAAAGATGTGTGTGTGCCTATGTACATATATAGACACACACACATTACATATATATGTATAACTGAATTACTTTGCTATACAGCAGAAACTAACACAACACTGTACATCAACTACACTTCATGTTTAATGTGACTATATACAGTAAAAAGCACAGGAGACTGACTATCGGAAGACGTCGTTTGGGAACCGGCAGTAACACTGCTTCACGGGTTAAGGTAAACTTGGGGAAGAGAAATAACACCTAATGCTCACTGGGCACGTACTGCACCAGGCTCTCTGTTAATTACTTTTATCGGCTCATCTAATTCTTTCTTCAATCCTGAGAGGGAAAGCTGTGTCCTATATTTTCTCTCAGGGAGAAGATGAAGAAATTGTGATTCAGATGGGTTAACTGGCTTTCCTAGAGAGACTCTTCTGTGTAGCTGGAACTGACTCCAAAGTTATGCTGTCAAATGCTCCAAAAAGCTGCCTAAAGAACTGTTGCAGTTATTTCTTCATCTCCTTCTCTGTTAAAACAAAAACAAAAACCTTTTACCTCCTTGCGCCAAGTGTGTGGGATCCAGGGATATTTAAGAAGATGTGGTAAACTTCAAATCACTATAACAATATGAGGCGTTACGTTTATCATTTTAAACGAACAGGCAATTTTTTCGTTTATGTTGGAAAATGTGTCTGGTGAAAGAACCAGGGCTGGATCTCTTTTCAGAACACACTTCCTGGTGGATAATTAATAATTCCACCCAGAAAAGTAAAATGAGAGGCTGGGAAAATGTGATATGCACACAGAGGGTATTTCTGTTTATCAGAGCTCCTGGCTGTAGGGCACACACTACTGTGCCGAATGTAACGCGAAAAACATACGTGTTTAAGTGCAGTTTACTCAGTCTTCCCAAACTTTCCTGGCAAGGGGGATTATTTTTTTATGGAATATTAATTTGTTAAGGCTGCTATAACAAAGGACCACAGACTGGGCGGCTTCAACAACAGACATTTATGTCTCCCAGTCCTGGAGGCAGGAAGTATGAGATCCAGGTGTCAGCAGGGCTGGTTCCTCCGGAGGCCTCTCTCCTGGAAGTGTAGACGGCCGTCTCCTCCCTGTGTCCTCACATGGTGGTCCCTCTGTGCGTGTCTGTGTCCTGACCTCCTCTTCTTATAAGGACACCAGTCCTATGGGATTAGGACCCACCCTAATGACCTCATTTTACCTTAATGACCTCTTGAAAGACCCTGACTCCAAACACAGTCATATTCTGAGGTCCTGATGAGGACTTCGACACGTATTTGCGGGGGTGGGCACGATGCAGCGCATCCGTAGCAAATACCCACTAACACTCTTCAGAACAGTAATCCTGAGGACACGCTGCGCATGCAGGTGTTGAAGGCAGTCAAGACTTCCTTGAAGTGGCTCTGAAAATGGTCTGCAGGGATTTGCATTAAGCACAGTGTTTGCTCCACCATCCAAAGCCACCAGTTCCTCTTGGACGTAACTGCCAAGAACATTAATAAGAACACTTAGGGGTTCCCATAGCGTTCCCTTATCGAGTTGGCGTACCTGTTGTTAAAAATTTATTCTCTAACAAACAGACCCTTCAAACAGAGCTTCCGTTTCATGTAAAATAAGAATCTACCATCCAAATATTCACAGCAATGCCGGCACTTTGCCTGTTAACTCAGGATCACAAAACGTCTCCAGCATACTCCTTGGCCCGTTTGGTCAGCCCTTGGGATTATAACTCGAAAGATCGTTAAGTCCCGAGTTCCCTGGGACTATCGGAGGGAGAGAGATGCTTGGAGATGTGCTCTGAATCATGCACCCCTATTAAAGCAATTATTGGATCAACTATAAAGCCAGCTGGATAAACTCAGACAGGGAAAATCCTCTTAACTTCCCTTCGCCTATAATGAGTTCACGTGCCTTCTCTCCTGGAGCTCACATTTACCTGACAGAATCATGTCGAGAGCTGGCCAAGCTTGAAATTACTGAATGGAAACGTCTCATTTTCGAAGTCCACAAGACTGATTCTCCACAAAGCCTTTCTGTGGGAAATAACACGCCGTCATTCAGAAATTAATGATGACAACAGCTGTCCGTATCACTTCGCCAGGCTACCTACTGGTGGGCTTTTGTGGTGTGTGTGCCAGTGAGTAGCACATAAGGTGGAGGGAGATTAGAACCCTTTCAGTAAACCGTAGGAAGCTCTTGACAAGACGAACCCTTTTGTATTTGCAAGGGTTATGAAAGCAAGTTAAGGAATGTCAACTTGTCTCTGCGTTTGTAAGAGCAAAAGAGAAAGTTGAAATTATTCCATGTGGTCCAGCAAGGGATGGAGAAGAAGTGCTTTGCACCTGCTCACCTTGGGCAACCTCCAGCAGGAGAGTGTGCAGGATGCCACTTTCAAGTGAGGTCTTTAAAACTGCACGGAACAGCTGAATCTCTTGCCTTCTTAATGGACCAAAGACATTATCCTTTCCAGGAGAACCTGGATTTTCAAACCGTTCTCTCTTTGTTTCCCAAAGAACAGGCTTACTCTATCACCAGTTAAGTGGAGAATCCAGAGTGCTTTTCTTTTATTTCGTAATGCTTTTTACTGACACACTGATGCAAGAACCTGAACTCCACTATTTAGTCATGCTTTCGCTATAAGTTTAAGCTGGGGGTCCAGCCTCAGATGCGTCCAATATCAGGAAAGCAAACACATTTTAGACAAAATGATCATGTATCATGGAAAACGCCGGGAATTTAGCGTTCCGTTTTCTGGAGAATGTAATTAAGATTGCATTGTATTTCTGAAATTGTTTTTGTTTTTGTTTTTGTTTTTGCGGTACGCGGGCCTCTCACTGCTATGGCCTCTCCTGTTGCGGAGCACAGGCTCCAGATGCGCAGGCCCAGCGACCATGGCTCACGGGCCCAGCCGCTCCACGCATGTGGGATCCTCCCAGACCGGGGCATGAACCCGTGTCCCCTGCATCAGTAGGGGGACTCCCAACCACTGCACCACCAGGGAAGCTCTGAAATTGCTGAATGTAAAAATTCTCGAATCACTCAATAAGCCTCTACCATTTGTTTGAACCCACTGTAGAGGTCTGTCATTTGTTTAGCCTATCTGAATTGATATGTAGGATTTTGTATGTCGGAAAATACAGTTAAGACAAATAGTTCCTTGTGCATACTTGAAAGACTATTTTCTTGCATGTAAGTGATCTGAAGCAGTGCAGAATATACGAAAACTACAGGCTGCCTTAAGTGTTATAAAACTGGCCACACACCAAATGCATCCAGTATTCACTGAATCAAAGGTACGTTTTATTTATTTATGTTTCTTTTTAATTAATCTGTATTTGTGACAAATTTTAAAGCGGAATGTGACTTGAGCACATTTCCACTGACGAAACTTGCTCTGAGTTACTTAAAACGTACCATCTTGAAAAGTAACACGCGATGTTAGCGATAATATTTACATTGCTCAAATCTGTAACATTGGAAATGTCTTCTCCATTTTTTATTCTCCAATCTACTCTTCTTCTTTGTGACATGACATCAAAAGTTAGGAGAATTCGACCTTTTCCTTTTCTAGGCAGTAGGTTTGCTCTTCATCTTCGAAGCGTGCTCTCTCTCAGATGCACATCCTTTGTTATTTTTATTCTCATTCATTTATTCATATATCCATCCAGTTGTCGAGCCATTCATCCATCCATTTATGTAGCATTTAAGCACTATCTTTGGGATAGGGAATTTTACATACCGGATAAACCCAATCGTTCAAGAACAGTGCTGACGTTTTTTGTTTTTTGGGTTTTTTTTTTTTTTTTTTTTGCGGCACGCGGGCCTGTCACTGCTGTGGCCTCTCCCGTTGCGGAGCACAGGCTCCGGTCGCGCAGGCTCGGCGGCCATGGCTCACGGGCCCAGCCGCTCCGCGGCCTGTGGGATCTTCAGGGACCGGGGCACGAACCCGCGTCCCCTGCATCGGCAGGCGGACTCTCAACCACTGCGCCACCACGGAAGCCCAGTGCTGACGTTTTGAGCACTGGGAATTAAGTAGTTAAAAGCAAAACAAACTAGAGGACACATCCCAACTGAGTGTATCAATCAAAACCACATGCTGTCCAATACAGGACTGCTATTGCAGGCTCTATGTGGTTGCCTTTAGACTGTTGTCTTAACGTCATTTGGCTTCAGAGTAAAGATGGCTTTCATGTACCTTTAGAAGGTCAGTGATGCCGGGTGATGGTGAAATGGGGGGAGCCCCTGCACCACAGAGAGACCTTCCCAGAAATCTTCTACAGTCAAAGGGTAAGACAGCATTCTGTGCGTCGAGAGGACCAGATGCTTCTGCGGGTGCTCCGTACTGGGTGAAACACGCTCCGGGAAAGTAAGAAAAACAGGAGCAAATGCAACTCTGCCAGAAGGTGAAAAAGACCTCGAGTCATTGACTATGTGAGAACCCTGCTGAGGCGCGGAGTAGTCGCGTGAACTTGGATATAAGCCTTGGATCCTTTCCACTCTCCTCAGTTTTCTCAGCTGTAAAACGAGAACTGGGCTGGGGTGTGGGGTGAGCTGGAATAAGAAAGTACAAAAAGGGCACTGGAAGCTGTGATGATTCTGTGCCTCGATCTCAGCGTGGTTTGAATGAATACCTTGTCAGACATGAGAATCTGCTGGGACAAACAGTGTTGGCCATTCTTCTTCGTTGGCGTGTATGAGAGACAGACTGTGTGTGGTTATCTCAATACCATATATACCACAACGTGTCGTGCCGTCACCTTGTTTCAGAATCTCTTGCAGTAACAATGTCTTCTCTGTTTCAGTAACAACACACATTTAAAATTGCTTACCCTTTCCTCAGTTTCTCCAAGTTTGACATTCAAGTTGGTCACAATAGCGCACAGCGTGGTTTCCATGGAGACTGAAATCTTTCTTTTCTTCCCATGTTTCCGTACAATTAACCACAATGCAGGTCAAAGAGCACAGAGAGCGTTATCTGTGGAGCGCAGCAGGTTTATTTGGGTCTCTCTTACCACAATTCCAAATGTGTCTTTTAGGATCTTCCTGGGAAAGTGGCATGTGTTGGTTATGCAGTGCTATCCAGACGTACCCTCACCTTCGATCTTGCTAGATGCTGAATACAATCGATGAAGCGCTAGCTGAAATCTGAACTTAGAACACAGCCCATCAAATGATGGCTTCTTATGGCTAAACAATGTAGAGACCTGTTATTGTAAATTCTAATAATTCTACTTTGAAAAACTGTAATAGCTCTAAACGAAAAGCCACTGAAGATTATTATCAGAGATGAGGGCCAGGCTTTTATTTCTGGCAATAAAACTAGACTTGGATTTAGAAGAATGAGGTCCTACCTGTGTCACTAACTATATTTATAACTTCTAGCAGGTCACCTGAAATCTTTCACTTTCACATTTCTCATCTTTAAAATAAGGAAATTGCATTAAACCTCTCTATCAGTGACTCTTATCCTGAGATTTTTTTAAGCCTATGGTTTGGACACTTTTATTTGCAAATGAAATTGAAGAGATAAAATTCATGGTAGAAACTGCACTGACTGCACGGTGTTCTATTGTTTTTCGATAACTTGCCTTAAAATGCCTCTTTATAAGCAGCAGTAATATATTTATGTATGAAAATTAACTTTACTTGCCACCTCATGTGGAAAGGTAGCATTTTAAGGCCCGTATCAGAAATCTAGAAGTATCCATAAGGGATATATTCCAAATATAATTTTGAAATCTGTAACAGAAGTTCCTTATTGAACATAAAAGATATTAGGAATAATTTTCCTCTGGTGATGGATGGAGACAAAGTCTGTGGTTTTCCCGTGTGGTAGGCAGGATAATGCCTGGCTCCAAAGATGCTCACGTATTAATGCCAGTACCCGTGACCATGTTCCCTCACATGACAGAGGGGAATTTAGGTTACAGATGGAATTCAAATTGCTCATCAGCTGACCTTAAAATAGGGAGATTCTTCCGGATTATGCAAGTGGACTGAAGAGAAGCCTAGAGGTCTTTAGAAGTGGAACTTCCCTGGTGGTCCAGTGGTTAGGACTCAGCGCTGTCACTGCCCGGGCCTGGCTTCAATCCCTGGTCGGGTAGCTAAGGTCCCACAGGCTGTGTGGTGGCCCGGGGTAGCAGGTGGGGTGGGGAGTGGAAGAGGGAAGCAGAAGAGGTCAGAGTGGTGCAGTGTGAGGACTCCAACTGTGGTTGCTGGCTTGGAAGATGAAGGACGGGACCACAAGTCAAGGAATGCAGGCAGCCTCTAGGTACTGGAAAGGGCAAAACACACATTCTCCCCTACAGCCTCTGGAAAGAAGGAAGCCTTGCCCACACCTTCCTACGAGCCTACTGAGACCATGCTGGACCTCTAACCTACAGAACAGTGAGATAATGAATTTGTGGCTATTTTAAGCCATCATGCGAGTGTCAAGGTATCTGAGCAGCCATGAAGAACGAATACACCAAGCAAATGTGCATGCTTCTGACAGACTGGCCAGCTCCGAACCCAGTTCCTCAGGACAATGTTCTTGGTCTACAATCCTGTTAGTCTCATGCCACGTCCCTCCCCCCAACAGACAGACAGACAGACAGACAGACACACACACACACACACACACACACACTTCAACGGGAGACTTCTGCCTGCACCAACCTAAATCGTGCCTAATCCTGCCTTCACCAGAATAAGCACAGGGAACTCGACTCAGTACTCTATAATAACCACCAGGGAAAAGAACCTGAAAAAGAATGGATACACGTATATGTATAAGTGATTCACTCTGCTGTACATCTGAAATGAATGCAACACTGTAAATCAACTACACTCCCATAAAATTAAAAAATATGTATCATTCTTTCTTGATGCGTATCTTTTGTGGAAAGGGCTTGTGTCTGAAGACAGAGACTGGAGACTTTCTTGAGTTCCTGAAAATGTGCCTGTTGGGCTATGAACGTGTGTACTGTTGGCAGGGCTGATCTTCGTGGTGACTCAATCACCTGACAGCCAAGGTAGTGGGCTGATATTAGGTCCAAGATTCTCCAGAGATGATGTAAAATGGAGAAAATAGATGCTAAATATGGCTCCTGCACTTACTATGTGATATTTAAGCTTCTCCAGGGCAAGCATCTCTCTGGTTTATTTTCTGCTGTATCCACAGCAACTAGAGCAGAGCTTGGAATATAGTTCAAGAAAAACGTACTGAATGGACAAATAACTGGAGCTATCCAATAATACTTTCTGCAGTTAGGGAAATGTTCCACATCAGTGTTACCCAAAATGGTAGCCACTACAATTTTCACAGAACTAGAACAAATAATTTTAAAATTTACGTGGAAACACAAAAGACCCCAAATAGCCAGCAAAGCAATCTTGAGAAAGAAAAACAGAGCTGGAGGAATCAAGCTCTCTGACCTCAGACTATACTGCAAAGCTACAGGCATCAAAACAGTATGGTACTGGCACAAAAACAGAAACAGATCAATGAACAGCATAGAAAGCCCAGAATAAATCCACACACTTATGGCCAATTAATATATGACAAAGGAGGTAAGACTACACAATAGAGTAAAGACAGTCTCTTCAATAAGTGGTGCTGGGAAAACTGGACAGCTCCATGTAAAGAATGAAATTAGAACATACTCTAGAACACTATATACAAAAATAAACTCAAAATAGATTTAACCCAAATGTCGACCAGATACTATAAAGCTCCTGGAGGAAAACATAGGTAGAACACACTTTGAAATCGGTCACAGGAATATTTTTTTGGATCTGTCTCCTACAATAATGGAAATAAAAGCAAAAATAAACAAATGGGACCTAATTAAACTTAAAAGTTTTTGCACAGCAAAGGAAACCACTGACAAAATGAAAAGACAACCTACTGAATGGGAGAAAAGATTTGCAAATGATATGACTGATAAGGGGTTAATATCCAACATATATAAACACCCCATACAACTCATCATCAAAAAAATAAATAAATAAACAACCGGATTTTAAAATGGGCAGAAAACCTGAATAGACATTTTTCCAAAGAGGAACTGCAGATGGCCAACAGGCACATGAAAAGATGCTGATCATCAGGGAAATGCAAATCAAAATTACAATGAGATACCACCTTATACCTGTCAAAATGGCTATGATCAAAAGGAACACAAAATAACAAATGTTGGCGAAGGTGTGGAGAAAAGGGAACCCTCGTACACTGTAAGTGGGAATGTAAAATGGTGCAGCCACCATGGAGAACAGTATGGCGGTTTCTCAAAAATCTAAAAACAGACATAGCATATGACCCAGCAATTTCACTCCTGGATGTAAATATGAAAGAAAAAAAAACATTAATTTTTTTTGTTTTTTGCAGTACGTGGGCCTCTCACTGTTGTGGCCTCTCCCGTTGCGGAGCACAGGCTCTGGACGCGCAGGCTCAGCAGCCATGGCTCACGGGTCCAGCCGCTCCGCGGCATGTGGGATCTTCCCAGACCGGGGCACGAACCCGTGTCCCCTGCATCGGCAGGCAGACTCTCAACCACTGCACCACCAGGGAAGCCCCCAAAACACTAATTTGAAAAGATACATGCACCCCAACATTCATAGCAGCATTATTCACAATAGACAAGATATGGAAGCAACTTAAGTGTCCACCAACAGATGAAAGTATACATGCCTGCACATACACACACACACACAGTGGAATACTACTCAACCATAAAAAAGAATGAAATATTGCCATTTGTAGCAATACAGCTGGACTTGGAGAGCATTATGCTAAGTGAAATAAGTCAGAGAAAGACAAATACTGTATGATATCACTTATATGTGGAATCTAAAAAATAAAACCAACCAGAGAATATAACAAAAAAGAAGCAGACTCACAGAACAAAATAGTGGTTACCAGTGGAGAGAGGGAATGGGGAGGGGTAATAAAGGGATAAGGAATTAAGAGGTACAAACTATTAGGTATAAAACAAGCTATAAGGATGTACTGTACACTGCAGGGAATATAGCCAATACCCTACAGTAAGTATAAACGGAGTATAACCTTTAAAAATTGTTAATCACTATATTGTACAACTGTAACTTATAAAAATATTGTACATCAACTATACTTCAGTAAAAAAATAAAAACAAAAAATTCGAATCATAAAAAAGCCAATATGGGGCTTCCTAGGTGGCGCAGTGGTTGAGAGTCTGCCTGCTGATGCAGGGGACACGGTTCCGTGCCCCGGTCCGGGAAGATCCCACGTGCCGCGGAGCGGCTGGGCCCGTGAGCCATGGCCGCTGAGCCTGCGCGTCCGGAGCCTGTGCTCCGCAACTGGAGAGGCCACAACGGTGAGAGGCCCGCGTACCGCAAAAAACAAAAAACAAACAAACAAACAAAATATGGTAGCCACTAGTCATATGTGGCTATTGAGCCCTTTAAATGCAGCAGATGTAAGTGAGGAACAGTTTTTTAATCAAAGAAAATTTAAATGGCCACAGGCAGCTAGTGGTTACCATAATGGCCAGGACGTGGCTAGGTGTTTACACTTGGTATTTTTAATACAGAAATGAAATGTTTATTTTCTCTTCCAGTGACTAGTCTATGTGCATTTAATTATCTCATAGGAACACTTACCAGAAAACACTAGTAAAGGAAAAACCAAATCTCACTTTAATACGATTCATTAATGGTGTTTGTTACCACACAGAAATTTTGATGAATCCATGTTTCTTTGGTGACATATTTATATTGCCATAGTTAGAAAGATCATCTCACTCCAAGATTATAAATTCTCCCATCCATCCTTCTAGTACACTTTATGGTTTAATTGTTTGTATTTAAATCATTGATCTATTTGGAATTTATCCTTGTGTATGCTCTGGGACATAAGATCATTTCTAATTTTCCCATGTGGCTAGCCAAACATCCCAACACATTATTCAAATTTATCTGTTTCCATTGATTGATGTGCTAGCTATTGGCGTCCAAAATTCCCAAATGCATTTTGGCCTATATCTGAACTGTCAAATCTGTTCCACTGGTCTGCCTCTGTGTCTTTTTGACAACATCATGTTTTATCATTGAGACTTTATGATATACTACAATACTACTTTAAAGGCTTTTAATCATCCTCACAGTTCCTATTTTTCAAAAGTTTTCTAGTTATTCTTCTTTGTTAGTTTTTCCATATGTTCTCCTAATTGGTTGTTGCTTCTCTATGTGAAAGTCATTTATTTTTATACATTAGTTTGTATCCCACAGTGAATTGCCAAACGGCAGGCTAGGAAGACAACACTGCCATTCATATCACAAGCAAAGGGCTGAACTTAGTCCCCAACCTAGGAAGTGATAATTACAAGACTGACAACCAGTAGATGGCAAAGGATATGAACTGACAGTTCACAGAAGAAATAAGGGAAGAAGGTGGATTTTGAAGAAGAGAAGGGATGCTTGTTAAAATAATAAAATTATTAAATAAGCAAGTATAAGTACTGTAAGGTACTGTTTTCAATCCGTCAGAGGTGGGTGAAGGAAACAAGAGTACATCAAGGGTCCATCAGTTCCTCCAGCAGGATGGCTGTCTTTCTTATTTTACCTGCACCCAACTTCCCTGTGCAACATATGTGATAAACAGCTACACATACATCTCAAGAAGAACATTCTGTGTGCAATTACAAGTGCTTGGAGGCTGGCTTCTCAGCTGTGGACACCTCAGTGCCTTCAGAAGGCAGTTTATGGGGAAGGAACACCACCTTGAGACCACTTTTGCTGGGACACATCCCATAATCCTATCCCTTGATGCCGTTTCTCTCTCTTTGATGGAGAAAAGAGAACCAAGCCTGCTGTATGTGGAAAATCTGGATGTCTCTTAGCCATGTATCACCTTCAAAGCAACAGCAAATGTTTTCTTGTCTCATTTCTGCCAGTGCATGGAGCTCACAGGAGCGGCTAAGTGTGGCAATAAAGAGGAGAGACCAGGCTGGAAGAAAGGAGACCATTTGAAATTGTGTCGCCATCAGGTAGAGGAGCTGAGTACTTGGGAGAGAGGGGCGGGATGATTGGCAAAAGAGGACCCTGCTTTTGCCCATCCAGAGTGTAAACAAATAGTAATAACAACAACAATAATAATAAACAGGTAAGATAAACTGGTGGGGGAGCATGATCATGATACCCCCAAGATCTCATGGACGTTGACTGTGGCTTTGATTTGACAGAGAAGCCACATTTAAAATGCAGAGACCCAAGCCACAGTAACAAGTTCACCAGACCTGCACTCTCCAATATGGCGGCCAGTCATCCCAAGAGGCAATGAAGCATGTGAAATGCGGTGAGTCTGAACTGAGGTGGGTTGTAAGGACCAAATGCGTACTGATTTCAAAGTCTGTGAAATATCTGCTCAATACACTTTTAATATTGATTACCTGTGGGGAGACGATAATACTTTGGATACACTGGGTTAAGTAAAGTATGCTGTTAAAAACATTGTCACCTATCTTACCTACATTTTTTTAGTATGGCTACTAGAAAATTTAAAATGACACATGTGACTTGTATTACATTTCCACTGGACAGATATCGTATGATATTGCTTATATGCAGAATCAAAAAAAAAAAGGATACAACTGAACTTATTTACAAAACAGAAACAGACTCACAGACGTAGAGAATGAACTTACAGTTAGCAGGGGGGAAGGGTGGGGGGGAGGGATAGATTGGGAGTTTGGGATTGACATGTCCACACTGCTATATTTAAAAAGGATAACCAACAAGGACCTACTATACAGCACAGGGAACTCTGTTCCATATTATGTAACAATCTAAATGGGAAAAGAATTTGAAAAAGAATAGATGCGGGCTTCCCTGGTGGCGCAGTGGTTGGGGGTCCGCCTGCCGATGCAGGGCACACGGGTTCGTGCCCCGGTCCGGGAGGATCCCACATGCCGCGGAGCGGCTGGGCCCGTGAGCCATGGCCGCTGAGCCTGTGCTTCCGGAGCCTGTGCTCCGCAGCAGGAGAGGCCACAGCAGTGAGAGGCCCGCGTACCACACAAAAAAAGAATATATGCATGTATACATAAAAGTGAGTCACTTTGCTGTACACCTGAAACTAACACAACATTGTTAATCACCTGTAGTCCAATATAAAATAAAAAGTTAAAAAAATAAAATCAATGCCATTTTATTTACATTTTTGTTTTTTAGTATGGCTACTAGAAAATTTAAGATTACACATATGACCTGCATTACATTTCCATTGGACAGCACCATTCAACGTGACCCACATTGGTTAATTCACTTCTCTCTTCAGCTCAGTTACTCCTGGCTTTGCCCCAGCAGGCAACTCCATGTCTCATTTGGGGCAGGAAGATGGTGCGGGTCCCCTTGGGTGTTCATGG
Organism: Leucopleurus acutus; assembly: GCF_964270905.1. Classification (NCBI taxonomy): domain Eukaryota; kingdom Metazoa; phylum Chordata; class Mammalia; order Artiodactyla; family Delphinidae; genus Leucopleurus; species Leucopleurus acutus. The sequence goes on from NC_139148.1 coordinate 4,111,971, forward strand.
ACGCCTCCCTAACTGTATCCCCTGAGCACTCCCTCTCCAGTGCGCTTCCTGTGCAGCCCGTGTCTCTCTAAAGCCCTGACTTTGTTCCCTTCATAACAGAAGTGTTCTCCTGAAGTCATTAGATTTATACCTTTCCTGAACCATGTGCTTTACCCCCTTTCCATATATCTCCCTTCTGCTCCCTACTCTGTGTCCAACATGCTTTCACCCATTACAGAACTGTCCCATCTTGGAGTGAGAAAGGAGGTGTTCTAACATCCCTCCTCCCTTTTCTCAGTTCAGAAGACTTGATCTCTCTCAAGACAAACTGATCCCCCCAGAAAAACTTCCTTCTAAAACCTTTTTCGTGGGAGTGGATGGAACACCTGAAAGATGTTGGGTGCAGGACTGGGATTAAAACCTGGGTTTCTAGAACCTTCTTCTCAAGTCCATTCTACTCCTAATCTACCTCAGGTGTGCGTCTACTTTATAAGAGTGGTGAGGACAGAGCTGTGACTCCTGCTGGGATATCCAGGGCCAAGCTCTGGCAGTCTTCCTGACACTGGCCAACTCTTCAAACAGCTACAAGGCCTTTCCAAATGAGTCGGGGGCACAACTTTGTAAGTAAATTGAATGTTGGTAAGACATCAGAATTCGTAAAATTCCCAGAATATATTTTAAGCATTTCTCAAAAAAAAAAAAAAAAAAAGTTTTTTCCTGGGAGAGAGAGATTTGGTCACTACTCCGTGACATGTTGCCAGCTTTATACTTTTATCAATGTTGGCCTCACTCCAACCAGATCTTCTTTCCATAAATAAAATTTTATCTGAAACACAGCAGTTATTGTAACATGTTGGCAGAATTGTCATGGACTATTTTATTTTAAGGAGACTTTAGAATACAATTTTTTACATCTGGTAAACCTACAAATGGTGGGAAATGACAGTTTTTGACATCTCAACATCTCTATCCACCCTTGTGAACCTCTGCTTGGCCAGACACGACCAACGGGAGTGTTTTAATCTCCTGTTGAAATGTAGATCTTAATTTAAATGTTCCATCCAGAAGGGACCTGTCTGAAGTAGAAAATTATTGTGAGACTTTGGTGTCTAAACACCCATCTTTAAAACATAATTAGGGGGCACACATGGCAGAGCTCTGAGAAAGCAGTTACCTGCCAACGGTATCAGAGCAGACATTCTAAAACTCTGTAAATCACAGTTAAAATCATCAATCACAACACATCTCCTCCTTGTCAGATGTCTTCATCAGCTCAGGCTGTCATAACAAAGTACCACAGACTGCGGGCTTAAACAACAGATATTTGTTTTTCACAATTCTGGAGACTGGAAGTCCAAGATCATCGTGTGGGCAGGTTTAGTTCCCAGTGAGGCACTCTTCCTGGTTTGTACAGCTGCATTCTTGCTGTGTCCTCACGTAGTAGGGAGAGAAAGCACTCTGGTCTCTTCTCTTCTTATAAGGACACTAATCCCATCACGGGGACCCCACCCTCATGACTTAAAGCTAATTAAATCCCAAAGGTCGCACCTCCAAATACCATTTACTGGGGATTAGGACTTCAATATATGAATCTTGGGGAGGGAGACACAAACATTCAGTCCATAAAACCAGGAAAAGTGAGTGAAGACAGAGCATGTCTTAGTTTTTTTTTAATTCACTCTTTGGAAGTCTGAATAATGCTCCCCACCCCCGCAACAAATATGTCCATGTCCTTTTCCCCAGAGTCTGAAAATATGTCACCTTACATAGCAAACGGGACTTTGGAGATGGGATTAAGTTAAAAATCTCAGGATAGGGAGATTTTCCTGGAATATGCAAGTGGATCTTTATAAAAGGGATGCATAGGGGTCGGAGAAGATGTCATGGTTGGAATGATTCAGGTCCATGAGTGCAGGAATGCCAGCACATGAGATACACCAATAGTAACAGGTGTATGCAAAATCTTCTAAAGCAAAGGCCTCAGCTAGGAATGGAGTGCTCGTTATGGGTACATGTGGGAAGAACAGAATATAAAGTAGAATTAAGAAATAAAGGAGAAACTGGTTTTAGGAAGACTGACAGTCTAGATGGACAGCATGGAAAAAGCAAATAGAAGGAAGGTAGTGTTTAAAGAAATTCAGACAGAGGAATTAGTACTGGATGCTGGCAGGTCTTTAAGTGTCAATGATAATCAGTTCTATATCCACTAAATATAAGCATAACACGTAGAAACCACATAGCGCAGTATCAGTGTAATTCAAAATAACTGTCCACGCACAGAGAGACAGCACTGCTGGCGTGAGTGCTTGCTGTGAAGTTACGATGTGAACCTCCAGGAAAAGCAGGAGTATTGGAAAAGACCTTAGCACCAGATCTGCTGAGAGGTACCTTTTTACCATGAGGGCTTCCTTAGGCTGCACCTCCTGAATATCTGTTTCTCTCCTCTGGAGTGATGTGCCCTTTGGGGTAACTCGGGGGAATCTGATCCTTTTACATCTAGTCATTTCATTCATCAGCAGTGAGGTCTTCAGCTGTTTGTGTCTTGGTCAGAATCCCCGACCTCTGTACTCCCATGCAAGGCTATTTTTGCTTCCGGCCTTATTCTTAATCATTCTTGCTGTGTCAGAGATTTTTTTTTTTTAATGTTAATGACCATTATTTATTGGGAAGTTGATCTCTGTGGTATTAAATATCTTTTTTTTAATTGGAGTATAGTTGCTTTACAATGTTGTGTTTGTTTCAGGTGTACAGCAAAGTGAATCAGATATATATATACATATCTTTTGTAGATTCTTTTCCCCTATAGGTTATTACAGAATATTGATTAGAGTTCCCTGTGCTATACAGTAGGTCCTTGTTAGTTATCTGTTTTATATATAGTAGTGTCTATATGTTAATCATACAGAGATTTAAACAAGTAGAAGGCTAGCAGTTGTTTAATAAGGACTCTTCAAAGGGGGCAGGGGAGAACACTGACTTGCAGTGTTTGCCAGTTTCTGTGGTGTCACTACTCCCACTGTGGCTGATTTCAAGCTACTACTGCGATGTGGCTGAGTGGGGAGATGGGAAGAGATGGACCCAGTTGTTTCGTGGGGACCACCCATAGTAAAGCAATGCCAGGTATCACTGATTGAAATCAAACCACATAGGACTTCTTAGGAAGGCTACCTCTAAACACATGGAAATCTGAGGAGACTCCATCACCTATAGTACAACGGCAATAAACCTGTAACTGTGAGGTTCTACACTGGGTATCTCAGTATACAGCTTGGACACACACAAAATGCAATGCACACAGCAGAGAATCATGCTGCTGGGTTTCAAATCTGGTAGTATACACCCACCAGCACTGATGCGCATGAGATTTACAGCTTTTCTCATGCCAAGAAGGAGCTGGCGCCTGTCATCAGACACGTGAAGAGGAGAGGAATGTGGAAATACTGACAGCCTTATAGCAGTCTACTAAAATTAGAGCCATGCTCCAGGCAAAAGACAGATAATTCATGCATCAGAGTCAATCCGACTCGGGTCTCACTCAACAGACCAGGGCATCCATGAACAACAAACAGGCGTGAAACACTTAGACCTTTTATCCTTTAGGGAAAAATCTGGCTTCCAGATAAGCATTTATATGTGTTTTTGAAAAGGCAGAAAGTCATGCTTCTATTACTTCAAAGGTATTTTCAGGTGACTTTTAAAAACCTTAAGAAAGATGTCAAGGAGTTGGATTATTCTTTCATTCTGTTGGTTTTAGAGATAGTGGTTATTTGGCTAAATATATTTCTATGTGGGGACATTACAACAAACACACATCAGTGACAGAAAGCAGCCTGGGTGAGTTAAGGGCAGGGAGAATGGTGGTTTTACGAAGTTACCCTGTGCAGTGGAGACGGAGAACTCTGGCGGTTGAGTGCCCCGGCACTTCAGTGCAGTTCCTAGACATACACTTGTTTCTTTGCAACGTTAGAAATGTTTTCTTTCCCTCCCAAGCACACACCATTCTTTGTATTCTGTACTGAAGATCAAGAACTAAACACTTTGCTTTCATGTCCCTCCCACGGCGTACTTGTAAATGAAGTTGGTCTCTGGCTATTCTACGTATTGTAATCCTCTGAGTTTAGTCTTCCTAACCATAAAGGCTACAGCTTACCAGCATACTGTCAGGTGCTGCTGAATGCTTGGAAGCCAGAGCCATCATCTTACTCGGCATGTGGATCTTCTCCTGCCTAAGATAAGCGATTAGGTCTGTAAGCTTTTATAGCAACTTGTTAGACTTTTCTTAGGAAATCACGGTGAATTTTTTTTCCTTGTTCATTTTCAAATAATATGAAATGATGGGAATTAAAAAGTAGAATTTTAGACCTAGGATGTCTTGAAATGAGGTTTTCTTTGTTTGTTTGTTTTTTGCGTTACGCAGGCCTGTCACTGTTGTGGCCTCTCCCGTTGCGGAGCACAGGCTCCAGACGCGCAGGCTCAGCGGCCATGGCTCACGGGCCCAGCCGCTCCGCGGCACGTGGGATCTTCCCCGACCGGGGCACGGACCCGTGTCCCCTGCATCGGCAGGCGGCCTCTCAACCACTGCGCCACCAGGGAAGCCCCGAAATGAGGTTTTTAAGACCAAGATACAAATAGGTGTTATAAAGGGTATATAACCAGTGTCTTAAGTCAGGTTTTCTAGAAGAAGGATTCTTGTGCATGTGAATTTTTGAGGGAGAACTCTCAGGGTGAGGGCAGGACAGCAGAAGAGGCAGGAGGTGAGGGAAGCCAAGGTAGACATGGTCCAATGTGGAAGTGATGGTCCCAGGTGGACATGTACTTCAACCGGATCCCACAGGGAGGTCTGGGGCATGACCTGCATCTCACAGTTAGGACCATGATCTTAGTCTGTTGTGCTGCTATCACAGAATACCACAGCCATAGCCTGGGGGGCTTATAAACCAAGATGTTTATTTCTCACAGTTCTGGAGGCTGAAAGTCCAAGATCAAGTCATTGGTAGATTCAGTGTCTGGTGAAAGTTTGCTTCCTGGTTCACAGACAGCATCTTCTCCCTGTGTCCTCACATGGTGGGAGGGGTGAGGGAGCTCTCTGGGGTCCCATTTATAAAGACACTAATGACATTCATGAAGGACCCACCCTCATGACCAAATCACCTCCCAAAGACTCCACCTCCTAATACCATCCCACTGTCAATTAAGTTTTAGCATATGAATTTGGGGGGACACAAGCATTCAGTCTATAGCATCCACCTTGAGGCAAAGGTACAAGCTTCTGTTCCCCAGGTTCAACCTGTCATTGGCTGCAGGCAGCAGACGTTGGTGGGCTGAGCAAAACCTCCACAATGAGATGATGTTTGCAAAGGATTTTCATAGCAAAGAAAACTGGTTATGATGTATACGAAGGAAGAGTATACAATAGTATACAATCTTACCCAGGCACAAAAATATGGTGAACCCAGAGGAGACAGAAATACACCAAAGTGTTATTAGTGACTGTCTCTGGAAGGCACATGACTGTCATTGTCTATAATTTTCTGTGTTTCCAATGTTTTCACAGCGGATCTTGTATAGTGAATAAGAACACACACTCAAGATGTGTTCAAAACCTTGCACAACAACACAACTAAGGTCTGACTTACCAACCTTTAGAAAAGGGGTTGGCAAACCATGACCCATGGACCAAATCCTGCCCACTGCCTGCTGTTACAAATAAAGCTTTACTGGGACACAGACAGGCCCATTCATCGGTACCATCCATGGCTGCTTTCATGTGGCTGCAGAGCTGAGCGGCCACAAATGAAGGCCATGAGGCCTTGCCAACTCCTGCTTTAGATCACGATTCCTCATCTGTAAAATGGGATAACAATCCTTATCTCACAGAATTCCTGAATGGTTTCAAAGAGAAAATGTAAGTCAAGAGCTAACTCTACAGATGGCCAAGAGGCACGTGAAAAGATGCTCAACATCACTAATTATTAGAGAAATTCAAATCAAAGCTACAACAAGGTACCACCTCACACCGGTCACAATGGCCATCATCAGAAAGTCTACAAATAACAAATGCTGCAGAGGGTGTGGAGAAAAGGGAACCTCCTACACTGTGAGTGGGAATGTAAATTGGTGCAGCCACTATGGAGAACAATATGGAGGTTCCTCAAAAATCTAAAAACAGAGCTACTATATGATCTTGCAATCCCACTCCTGGGCATGTATCCAGAAAAGATGAAAACTCTAATTTGAAAAGATACACGCATCCCTATGTGCACAGCAGCACTATTCACAATAGCCAAGACATGGAGACAACGTAAATATCCATCAACAGATGAAGGGATAAAGAAGATGTGGTACATATACACATATATATATAATAAATATAATATATATTTATTTATACACACACACACATGCACACACACACACACAATGGAATATTACTCAGCCATAAAAAAGAAAGAAATATTGCCATCTGCAGCAACATGGAAGGACCTACAGATGATCACACTAAGTGAAGTAAGCCAGACAGAGAAAGACAAACACCATATGATATCAATTATACGTGGAATCTAAAATTTGACACAAATGAACTTATTTACAAAACAGAAATAGATTTAATGACACAGAAACAACCTTATGGTTACCAAAGGGGAAATGGGGTGGGGGGGGATAAATTAGGAGTTTGGGTTTAACATATACACACCACCATATATCAAATAAACAACAAGATCCTATAGCATAGCACAGGGAACTATATTCAACATCTTGTAATATCCTATAGTGGAAGAGAATCGGAAAAAAGTGTGTGTGTGTGTGTATATATATATATATATATATATATACACACACACATATATATACACAAATAAATATATACACACACACATATATTTATATATATGTGTGTGTAACTGAATCACTTTGCTGGATATCTGAAACACTGTAAATCAACTATACTTCAATTTAAACCTGATGCATAAAAAAATTTAAAAATAAATAAATAAAATTCAAAAAAAAATCCAAACTACACTTCAATTTAAAAAATGAGCTAACCCTACTTTCCCTGTGTGGCGGTCACATCTATCTCTGCCACTATTTTCTAACAGAAGCACAGCTAGTCCTAGCGCCCTCTTATTACAAAGAATAAAATGACCCCCAGAGAACAACAGTGAATCACCTACATCCCCGTTCATCTCCAGAGGCTTGTGGAAGCAGACACACATCTGACTCTCATACAGCACCTTTTCAATCGGTTCATGACCCCCATGTACTAAGTGGATTATTTATTTGCATGTGTACCCAAGGTTCCCTCTGGAAACATACAAAGTTGCTTATATAGGTTCATTAAATCTTGATATCATTTTATCTTTCATATAGGACTGATCTGCTCAAGGATTGTTTCATCATTTGTGGACAATGTGGTTTTTAAGGTAAATCCTACCAAGTGATTGTGCTAACAATGTATGAATGTGTTTCTTCTGTATATTGTAAACAGATACAACTTTTTGTGAGCATATTTATGTAGGAATCTTTTGCTAGAAGAAAGAATGTAAAGCACACCAGAATTCACTACTTGCGTTCCTAAAGGGCAGGGGGGAAGGGTGAGCTGTGACAAAGCGAGAGAGAGGCATGGACATATATACACTACCAAACGTAAGGTAGGTAGCTAGTGGGAAGCAGCAGCATAGCACAGGGATATCAGCTCCGTGCTTTGTGACCGCCTGGAGGGATGGGATAGGGAGGGTGGGAGGGAGGAAGATGCAAGAGGGAAGAGATATGGGAACATATGTATATGTATACCTGATTCACTTTGTTATACAGCAGAAACTAACACACCATTGTAAAGCAATCATACCCCAATAAAGATGTTAAAAGAAAAAAAAAAAAAGAAGGTACAGTATCATGCTTGGGGATTCTATTAGATAATGCTGTCCTGGAGAGTAAAGGGCATCTGTAACAGACATTTTATTCAGCTGTTCCTACTATAATCACTGATCCCATACATGTAGGCATGAAAACAAAAAAATCAATGTGGCTGAATGAAGTATATTTCCTATGTCTTTACTTTTCACATAAAAATTTCATCTGGGGAACCTTAAGTATGAAATGCAGGTGGTTCTAAAACTATATGAAAAGGTGCCTCTCAATGTTGTTCCCACTTCTGTTCCTCCAACAAGCTGTTATCTTCTCAAATAACTGAGCATCTCAGGAATGGTAAGTTATAATGGCTTAGGATGTACCAGAAGAAGGGCAGACCAGAGTTATGATGCATTCAGACATGGACGGCAGGTCACATTTGGAAACAGGGTGCCCATCTGTAAACCATGACTCCTAGATGCAAGGCACCCCCTAAGAACTCTGTCAGTGAGACAGTCCCTGTATTAAATGTGCATAATATTTTTGTAGAAGATACAAATGTTTTCAGCAAATACCTACAGTACTGGGAATAGGTGATACCTTCAATGAGTTATATGACCATGACTGGGTATTTCTTATCTTACCAGGTCCTTTACTAGAAAGAGAAGCGGAATACCCCGTTCACTCTCTTCTGCTTGATATTACAAATTGTCTACATTAAAAGACTTCAAAATTAGAAAAGTAACCAATAAATAACTGAAGAACTTCTCTCCTTGGTATAGGGGGAGAGGCTGGGCTTTTGCATCAGCCAACCAGATGTGAGTACCATACTGGACATTGTTTTACCCTCCTGCCCCTGAAGTTAGAGGTGGGGAGAAAACTTAAGACCACAAGCCATATCAGTGAGCTGGGTGAACGGTTTACAGCAGCCTACTGTCCACACACTGAGAATATCTTGGACTCTTCCATGTCTCAGACATCCACTGGGTGAGTGATGGAGCTGCGGTGCCAGGTTAATGGTGAAAGATGGTATGGACCTGCCACAGCACAGGCATCTCAACTGAATTCAACTCAGCAAATAAGTATGGCATATCTATTACGTGCCAAGCTATGAGTTAGACACTACGGGGTATTCGAAGATGGCCAGACACTGACTATGTCTTAAGATGCTTATGAGGTTGGTGGGCGGGGGGAGCGGAGAGAACCAGGGTTATAAGGAAACCCAGAAAAAGCTTCCAAATGACTATCCTTAAAGTCCGGTGGTGAGTCAATGAGGAACCATCCAGGAAGAGTGTGTATCACAGAGGGAATTGAATAGAGGAGATTTGTAACATAGGTGATCTTCAGGGATGGTGAGGAAACTGAGAGACTAGTAATAAGAGAAAGCTGCTACCACCCTGAAGCTGGAGGGTCAAAGGTGAGGAGCGATGGTGGGGATCCCAGTGGAGGCTACAACCATGGAAGGGGCAGGATATTGAGTCATGGGGAGATACACCAGAACGGTGAGAAATACACTGGATTCCCCCCTGCTCCCCTCAGCCAACCTCCCGTTGGTGTCATGTAGGAGGAAGCCCGGTGCCATGGATCCTGGGAAACACTGCCTGCAGGGTTCAACCTCCCTGTGATGTGCAACAGAGCAGGGGAATGCAGAGGAGGGGAGCTGGGGCAAAGAACCCCGAGGCACACAGAGATGCACAGTGACGGACAAATACAGCACGACGGAGATTCAGTCAGCGGAGCTGGACAAAATGCGAAAAAGGCTTCCAGGATTCTAGATTGTGGAGAGCTTTGTGTCCTTTACGACATCAGTGCAGAAATACTTCATATATTGTAAGGAAATCAGAAGTACCTATAACGTTTTTGCAAAGAAGAGATACAGATGGGCAAAAGGCACATGAAAAGATGCTCAACATCACTAATCATCAGAGAAGTGCAAATCAAAACCACAGTGAGACATCACCCCACACCTGTCAGAATGGCCCTCACCAAAAAGAACACAAATGACAAATGCCGGAGAGGGTGTGGAGAAGAGGGACCCCCCCCCGCCCCCTACACTGTTGGTGGGAATGTAAATTGGTACAGCCGCTATGGAAAACAGTAAGGAGGTTCCTCAAAAAACTAAAAACAGAGCTGCCATGTGGCCCAGCAATTCCTCTCCTGGGTATATATCTGGAAACAAATGAAAACACTAATTAGAAAAGATACATGAATTCCAGGGCTCATTGCAGCACTATTTACAACAGCCAAGACATGGAAACAACCTAAATGTCCATCAACAGATGAATGGATAAAGAAGATGTGATTATATATAAATACATATATACAGTACACACATATTTATATATATACAGAATGATTACTCAGCTATCAAAAAGAATGAAACTTTGCCTTTTGCAGCAACATGGATGGACTTGGAGGGTATCAGACTAAGTGAAGTAAGTCAGAGAGAGACAGTGTACGATATCACTTATACTTGGAATCTAAAACATACAACAAACTAGTGAATATAAACGACAACAACAAAAAGCAGCAGACTCACAGATATAGAGAACAAACTAGTGGTTACCAGTGGGGAGACGGGAGGGAAGAGGGCGAGATAGGGGAAGGGGAATAAAAGGTACAAACTGTTAGGTATAAAATAAGCTACAAGGATATACTGTCCAACACTGGGAATACAGCCAATATTGTGTAATAACTATAAACGGAATATAACCTTTAAAAGTTGTGAATTACTACACTGTACACTTGTAACATATATTATTAATACTGTATATCAACTATACTTCAATTAAAAAACCCAAAAACCAAACAAGAAAACAAAAAGTACCTATCAATATATTTTATCTGAATCCAGGACCTAGGAAAACAAACATCCAGCACACGTCTTAAGGACCATCTTCAATCGGAGGTAAGTTTACCATCTAAAATGTTTACCACTTGCTTTCCCTGCTCTTGTCTTTGGCCTCAGGTCACTGTCAAATGTCATTCATCCTGATACAGGAAAAGATATACAAAGTTGAACCGGATATAGAGCACCCTGGTTGGTTTTATCTGCCATCTGGTCAAGTGACTTAGGTTCTAGGCTGCATCTAGACTGTTGCGTTTAGGGCTCTATAATTTTTCCAGCTGGAGGAGATCTATTTTAAGTAACAATCATAATAATTTAGCTTGGTTTCATGCTGTTTTCCTTATCGGCATGACTCAACATGTTCCACGTTATTTCCATCAGCTGAAAAACATCTTGACAAGAAAAACTTGTGTGTATTCTAACTTTCTCTGGAAAGGGCTGGATAGTAAATATTTTTGGCTTTTCAGGACATACAGTCTGTGTTAGAATTACTCAACTGGGCCATTATGGTGTGAAAGCGGCCATAGATGATATATAAAGAAATGAGCATGGCTGTGTTCCAATAAAACTTTATGTACAAAAACAGGCTGCAGGCTACAGTTTGATGACCACTCATCTAGATGTTATTAATTAAGTGCCTATACATATGCAGGTGTATCTGTGTGCAACTATCCATGAGCTAGTCTTACTCTAATAAAAAATAAAAAGGAAAGTAAGGTTGTCCATGTTGACTTTTAATAAAATCACTAGTGTTAAAAGAAGATATTTTCCATGGACTTCCAAGGCTGCCCTTCAAGATTAAATGTCTAATAGGTCATTCTTTAATTCGTTTTGTTGCTTTATAATGTTGATTCTTTATGTTAAACACATACATTTTACAATGATATCCGTCAGTCATAACAATGAGTAACACTATGCTCGTTTTACACATTGGAAACTAAGACTTAAAGAGAGCGACTAATTTAAAAATCCATTGTTATTAAGGGTGACAATTCAAATCTGGAGTAAGATCCACAGACAGAAAGTTTCTGTGCCTCCTATAAAAATACTCATAAGGCTAATTCTGTGACGCATATTAAGCATTTCATGAGAAAAACAATTTAAGATCTCTTCCCTTACTTCATAATATTTAATAATAAAAGAAGAGATGGAAACAGATGTCATTCCACTTACAAGTATCCTTAATACGGACAGTGGGACACCAAATGCCAGGACGGATATGTAGGAAATTCATCACTCATTCGGTTTCCACTTTGGGGAAAATTAAGTAGATACCTGAACTCCGGCAGCACTGATTTGACATCCCATCCACGCCAACTCAATTACCTGGCGTTTCTGTTGGAGAATTATGTGCTCAGGAAAGCTGATACGATGAGCTGTGTTTCACCACTTAGCAAGATCCAACACTCAGTTCAATGAGCTGAAATTAACTACCTCTCCCCAGCTGGTGAAGAAGCAAGCTTCCCAGACCATTTCTACAATAGTGAAGTGAATTAATTTGTTTCCACACTCGGAGGAATCTGTCTCTCTACCCACCCAGGGCTTCCTTGAACTGCAACTAGATTCTCTCTCCTCCCTTGACTAGTTTTTTTTTTTTTTTTTTTTTTCCTTGACTAGTTTTTAACTTAAAGAAACAATGTAGCTTGAGGGCAAATGCGGGGGGGGGGGATGATTTATCCAAGGAAGAGGTGAAAACCAGCACTGTCTCAGATATCGTCGGAATTACTGAACAATTTGCCATCTGGGTGTGGAAGAAGAGAAAAGATGCATTTCTTGGCTTTCAATGATTTAAGAACTTTTTAAAGGAAGTTGCCAAAAGACATTGTAAACGCTCTAATGTGTTCTACTTTAAGAATCTGGGTCTTGGAATTGATAAAGGAGATGACAGATTGACATTTCACTTTACACAATTTGAAAATTGATGAGGCATAATTTACTGGGTTGATGTTTAATCAATTTGAAAAAATCAATGGATGCAAGAAAACATAATTATCGAGCTCCTTCCCTCATACTGTTGTGCAAAATATAAAGGTAGGTGCTCCTTATTCTTCTAAGGAGGAGGGATGGGAACGATGTTTTGTACGCAGAGTTTTTGTTTTTTTTAATGTGTATTGTTTCATTTACATCCACAGCAATCTCAGAAGGCTGGTGTCGTGATCCACTTCTTAGAGGTGAGAAACTGGAGAAGAAGCCGCATCGCCACACGGTTGAGTTATGATTCAGAATCCGGCTTGCCTGACTCAAGAACCTGTGTGCTCTGCATGATGTCACATGGCTTCGTGGTGGAGAGGAAAATGCATGTGTGTGCTTGTGGGAATGTATGCAGAAAGTGCGCACACACACACACATGCACACAAATGCATGACCACCAAGCACAAGAGATGGGCAGCTGCACTGGCTGTGGCAGTATTCCCATCTGAGCTGGCTCTCAGAGCGGATGCAGAGGAATCAATACAGAAGCCAGTCACCTAAGTTATGAGAAGCGGAATATTAGTATTTGATGGTACTAACGCACGGGGTCGGGAAACTCAAAGAACATGGAAGCTTTGATCTGACCAGTTTGGCTGGAGCCAAGATCTGTCTTGAGATACAGAGGTTTGAGTCTACAAGGGGACAGGGATTTGAATCTTCAGCATAAAGGACACTGGGCTTTACATAAACCTAGTATTGGGAGGAATTATCAAACTCACATCCTTGAAAGTCTCCTTAAGATCTCATCAGAGTATATTTCAGCCCACCGAAGATTTTACTTTTGTGCAAAATTATCCCTTCATGAAGGCATTAGCAGAGAAAGATCCATTCTGTAACGGCTAAATTTTAGAACCTACGAAAGAAAAAGTCGTATTTTAGAGAGTGGAGGGGGCTTTGTACTATTTGATGAAAAAGTCTTAGCTAGACCCACATGAAGAAAAATTCCAGTCTAAATATATGGAAACAATTCCAACATGGAAACTAACTGTGGGGGTCACAAGGCTTACAGAAAGTGGGAGAATTGATTCCAAGAGCAAAACAATGGGCTTCTGCCTTAGGAAAAGATTCCATCCTGGAAAGGTCATTCCATCCTCTGTCATCAACTTGCTATAACTGATGTAGGATGAAGACCTACGGCTTAGAGATCAAAAGCTAATTCCGATCTCGTGACTTGAAAAATAGAGTTCTTCTTGAAAAATATGAAGATGCTGAAACCCGTCTTGGCTATCTGATTCTCGAGTGAAGGTGACCTTCAATTAGGAATGCAAAACTCCACTGCCCGAGTGCCATCAGAAAATAAAACAATACAGAAGAAAAAGAATCCCAGGCACTACCACCTGAATAACAGATATGACTGAACAAGGACTGCCGAGCCCACTGTATCCACCCATTCGACATTTTTACCGAGAAGAAATCTTCAACGAAAGGAAGACTTAAAATTATGACATGCTGAAGGCTGTGACACTAGAAATGACCTTTAGAAAGAATGTATTTTCTCTTTCGCAATCTCTTTAATAATTCAGCCAACGCTATCTCCAGTCCAGAGGATGTTTTAATGTGTGACTTAAATAAGTGCTCGATAATCTGAGTCAAAAATTGGTTGTGCAAATAAAGGCAGGATGAGAAGCATTTAGGAAGAAGGTAACACATCACACAAATTTTTATAACTTGAAACTTGTAGGAACTTCTGCATGTTTAGTATGTATTTACAGGCAAGTCTAGACACAACTGGGAAACATTTCTGTTTTTTTCAAGGATGGAAACAGAAAGCTACAGATGTTATACTGGCAATTATCTGAATTTAACCTATGTGCCTCAGTAATAAAGCTACAATATAGATTGTTGGTGAAAAGACTTTAACTGCTTACTAGTTTTCTGATGTTGTCTTATTGAAAAATTTATTTTATTGAAGTATAGTTGATTTACAATGTTGTGTTAGTTTCTGCCGTACAGCAAAGGGATGCAGTTATGCATATATATATTCTTTTTCATTCTGGTTTATCACAGGATATTGAATATAGTTCCCTGTGCTATACAATAGGACCTTGTTGTCTATCCATCCTATATATAGTAGTTTGCATCTGCTAACCCCAAACTCCCACTCCTTCCCTACCCCACTCCCCTCCCCCTTGGCAACCACAAGTCTGTTCTCTATGTCTGTGAGTCTGTTTCTCTTTCTTAGATAAGCTCATTGTGTCATATTTTAGATTTCACATATAAGTGATATTATATGATATTTGTCTTTCTCTGTCTGACTTGCTGCACTTAGTTTGATCATCTCTAGGTCCATCCATGTTGCTACAAATGGTATTATTTCACTCTTTTTTTATGGCTGAGTAATATTCCATACCCATTCATCTGTCAAAGGGCATTTGGGTTGTTTCCATGTCTTGGCTGTTGTAAACGGTGCTGCTAAGAACATAGGGGTGCATGTATCTTTTTAAATTATATCAACAGTTTTGTCCAGATATATGCCCAGGAGTGGGACTGCTGGATCATATGGCACTGATGTTTTCTTTCTTTGTTTTGTGAATATTGTGAATGGATCCCCAGATTTTGCTTGCCCATCGTTCAAGGTTTTGACAGCCGTACGGGCACATTATTAAAGGTATGTATGACTATATCATCATTCACATGAGGATACTAGGGTCTGAACTTAAGTGCTTGATTCTGAAAGCCAAGCATGCTCTTTTCTCTTTCACCACAACTCCTTTCAACATAACATGCATACTCTCTGTGAATGCTACAGATGCTAAAATGTCCCAGCATAAATGCTTGACCTTGTAAAAAGGGATGAGCCTGTACCAAGTCCAAGATTTCATCCATGGAGTGGGCTGGGCATTAGATGGTCATTATTATTAAATCCTTACAGCCACCCTGTAAGGTGAAACAAGTCAGCAACCTTCCAAGAAACTTGTCTGACTTCAGGTTGGTCTATAAGAGAAGTCCCATTTTGCCTCATACTATGTGTTTTGAAAACTTCTGAAAGGTGTGGTCAAGTGTCGTGTAGGTCTTACAGAAAACTGTAGCAATTTGGGGCAAGAGAAGCCGCCTGAAGACCTGAGATGTCTAATACTGAGCTACACGTTGAGTTGATCTTCACTCATGGCTAAACTGATGCCCTAAAGTTTTTACGTTTCAATGAGAAAATGTTGTCTCTGGTTCCAGAGTCAGTTAGAGGCCAATGTGCGATTTAATTAAAATATCTTGTATGTCTTTTCCTTTCTTTACATTTCTTGAGAAACAGAATGATAGAACAAGTCACCGCGTACAAGCCTAACTTCCCAGCATCTCTGTCCCCACTTGAGTGTACACACATCTTCAAAGAGAATCTCGTAGAACGAATGTGGAAACAAACATTATCTGACTCCTGGCATGATTTTCTCAAAATTCCCTATGTAGGACTCTTGCCAAAAAGCTTAACCTGAGTCTCATCATGAGAAGGAAGCAACGAGACAAATCCAGGTTGAGAAGCAGTCTAGAGAACAGCCACGAACATGGACTCTGCAAGCCGGTCAAGTTTTTAGAAACACACCAAAAATCGCAGAGGGGCAATCTGCATTTATAGAGGGTAAAAAGACATGACAGCCAAGTGCCAAGCATAATTATTAACTGAAGCTTGGGTTTATATGTAAGTATATCCAAGTTATTTACGTATATGTGCTCTGTATCATATGTATGAGATTTTTTGATAAATGGAAATTTAAAATTTTAGATATTATTGTATCCATTTTAAATCTCTTGGATGTGATCATGGTATTATGATTACATCGGAGAATGCCTTTGTTCTTAGGAGATGCACACCAAAGTATTTATCAGTAAAATGTCAGTACGTGCAAATGATTCAGAAGGCTCTGAATATACATACACATATATATACGTATATAACTCATATATGTGCATAATATATGTATTTTATGTATATTTTACATATAGATATACGTATGAGAGGATGCATAAGCAGAAATAGAAGGGAGAAAGTAAATGTGGGAAAATGGTAAATATTAGTAGCGACTCAAGGAAGTATATGCACGTGTTCATTGTTTTATCACTGCAACTTATCCATAGTTTTGAAGTTTTTCAAAATAAAAACGTGGTGGGGGTAATGAAATGAAGATCTGACACAGAGAAAAGCCTAAGTAAAAGTTAATAAGTGCTTTTCATAGCAGCTGTTCTCTACACTTTGTACTTTGGTTACACCATATGGTCCACATATTTTAATATAACTGCAATTGTTTTCAGAGGTAGCAACGCATTACTCTTCTGTCTTCAATGGTGATTTTTTTTTTTTAGCTCTGATGTGGCTTCTGATCTGGGAAACATTTATTCTGAGGCAACGCCTGTGAATATGGCGGGTAATCAAAATGGCAGCAGAACTTGGTAGGGAGAGAAGGGAAAGAGAGTTGGAAAATTAAACCAAGTCTGTGAGTTCTGCTATAATTCAGAGACTCATGGTCATGGGATATTGAACAAGTAATTGGATCCCTGTGCTTCAGTTTCCTTATATGCCTGGTAGTGAGTTGACACAGTGCATGTACAAGTGTGTTACAATGGTTAAGTTCGAGATAAGTAATGGGGCTCCTAAGTGTCATAGAGATGATGGGTAAAACAAACATTAGCAAACTGGGAAATACTGTCTTTGTTAGCGTCTAGACTTTTCTCTTCTTCCAGTTTTATTGAGATATAATTGACATACGGCACCGTGTAAGTTTCAGGTGTATGGCATAATGGTTTGACTTACACGCATCATGAAATGATTATCATCATAAGTTTAGTGAACATCCCTCATCACATATAAATACAAAATTAAAGAAATAGATATTTTTTCCTTGTAATGAAAACTCTTAGGATTTGCTCTCTTCACAACTTTCATATATAACACACAGCAGCGTTCATTATATTTACCACACTGTACATTACATTCCTAGTACTTATTTACCTTTTAAGTGGAAGTTTGTACCTCTGAAGCAATTAAACTGATTGTTTTGGGTATGCCATGTGTTGTCTTTTAAAAACAATTTATACCAAAGGAATTTTGAAAATAGTGGGGTAATGACAACACTGACAAATTACACTTGGATTCACGGCTTGGGCCCATTATTTTAAAAGAGTTCCATTAAGTGATTCATCATGCATTTATGTAGAATTACATTTGTATGAACATATGCACTTAGGTTCACAGTGATAAAAGCTTCAAGCATATGTGTGTGGGTTTACCTCTGGGCTTTCTATCCTGTTCCATTGATCTATACTTCTGTTTTAGTGCCAGTGCCATATTGTCTTGATTACTGTAGCTTTGTAGTATAGTCTGATGTCAGGGAGCCTGATTCTTCCAGCTCCATTTTTCGTTCTCAAGATTGCTTTGGCTATTCGGGGTCTTTTGTGTTTCCATACAAACTCTGAAATTTTTTGTTCTAGTTCTGTGAAAAATGCCAGTGGTAGTTTGATAGGGATTGCATTGAATCGGTAGATTGCTTTGGGTAGTAGAGTCATTTTCGCAATGTTGATTCTTTCAATCCAAGAACATGGTATAACTCTCCATCTATTTGTATCATCTTTAATTTCTTTCATCAGTGTCTTATAATTTTCTACATACAGGTCTTCTGTCTCCTTAGGTAGGTTTGGAACAGGATAGAAAGCCCAGAGATAAACCCACGCACATATGGTCACCTTATCTTTGATAAAGGGGCAAGAATATACAGTGGAGAAAAGACAGCCTCTTCAATAAGTGGTGCTGGGAAAATTGGACAGGTACATGTAAAAGTATGAAACTAGAACACACCCTAACGCCATACACAAAAATAAACTCAAAATGGATTAAAGACCTAAATGTAAGGCCAGAAACTATCAAACTCTTAGAGGAAAACATAGGCAGAACACTCTAGGACATAAATCACAGCAAGATCCTTTTTGACCCACCTCCTAGAGAAATGGAAATGAAAACAAAAATAAACAAATGGGACCTAAAGAAACTTAAAAGCTTTTGCACAGCAAAGGAAACCATAAACAAAACGAAAAGACAACCCTCAGAATGGGAGAAAATATTTGCAAATGAAGCAACTGACAAAGGATTAATTTCCAAGATTTACAAGCAGCTCATACAGCTCAATAACAAAAAAAAAAAACAACCCAATCCAAAAATGGGCAGAAGACCTAAATAGACATTTCTCCAAAGAAGATATACTGACTGCCAACAAACACATGAAAGAATGCTCAACATCATTAATCATTAGAGAAATGCAAATCAAAACTACAATGAGATATCATCTCACACAGGTCAGAATGGCCATCATCAAAAAAATCTAGAAACAATAAATGCTGGAGAGGGTGTGGAGAAAAGGGAACACTCTTGCACTGCTGGTGGGAGTGTAAATTGATACAGCCACTACGGAGAACAGTATGGAGGGTCCTTAAAAAACTACAAATAGAACTACCAAACGACCCAGCAATCCCACTACTGGGCATATACCCTGAGAAAACCATAATTCAGAAAGAGTCATGTACCAAAATGTTCACTACAGCTCTATTTACAATAGCCAGGACATGGAAGCAACCTAAGTGTCCATCATCGGATGAATGGATAAAGAAGATGTGGCACATATATACAATGGAATATTACTCAGCCATAAAAAGAAATGAAATCGAGATATCTGTAGTGAGGTGGATAGACCTAGAGTCTGTCATACAGAGTGAAGTAAGTCAGAAAGAGAAAAACAAATGCTAACACACATATATATGGAATCTAAGAAGAAAAAAAAAAAAGGTCATGAAGACCCTAGGGGTAAGACAGGAATAAAGACACAGACCTACTAGAGAAAGGACTTGAGGATATGGGGAGGGGGAAGGGTAAGCTGTGACAAAGTGAGAGAGTGGCATGGACATACATACACTACCAAACGTAAAATAAATAGCTAGTGGGAAGCAGCCGCATAGCACAGGAAGATCAGCTGGGTGGTTTGTGACCACCTAGAGGGGTGGGACAGGGAGGGTGGGCGGAGGGAGACGCAAGAGGGAAGAGATATGGGAACGCGTGTATGTGTATAGCTGATTCACTTTGTTATAGAGCAGAAACTAACACACCATTGTAAAGCAATTATACTCCAATAAAGGTGTTAAAATAAATTAATTAAAAAAAAAGCTTCAGGCAATTTCCTAGAAGTTGCCAAGCAGTGGGATATTCATGAAGTGAAGTGGAGTGAAACTGAATAAGAGTAAATAGTGATTCATTAGGGGTAGAACAGTGGATACATTTGGGCAGATGATGAGATTTTACAGAGAAAGTAAGTATATGGAAACTGTTTGGGGAATCGGCAGGCTATCCAAGTAAGAACTCTGCAGAAAAATCCCCTTTAGGGCGATAATACCACTTTCATAGTCATTAATTAGTTGCTTTTCTAAGGGTAGTTCTTCCATAATCATCAATAATCCCTC
This sequence comes from Leucopleurus acutus, assembly GCF_964270905.1. Taxonomy (NCBI): domain Eukaryota; kingdom Metazoa; phylum Chordata; class Mammalia; order Artiodactyla; family Delphinidae; genus Leucopleurus; species Leucopleurus acutus. The sequence goes on from NC_139148.1 coordinate 4,132,048, forward strand.
TTGGTTCAAATACCCTTGAACCTTAAGACTTAGCTTTTAGTTTTTTGAAATCAGATTAGAAGACGGGGTTAGCAGACATAAGCTATTAAACAACAAGGACCTACTGTATAACATACAGAACTATACTCAATATCCTACAATAGACTAGACCATAATGGAAAAGAATAGGAAAAAAAAGAATGTGTGTGTATGTGTGTGTGTGTGTGTGTGTGTGTGTGTGTGTGTGTGTATCTGAGTCACTTTGCTGTACAGCAGAAATTAACACAACATTGTAAATCAACTATACTTCAATTAAAAAAAAAGAACAGAAGTACAAAATATAGCCACACTCTTCCCAATACGTAGTTGACTTTGTTATTTTCAAAATCATTTTTCCACACCCATAAATATCTATGAAGCAGAAACAGTATATTTTATTAATTTCTCCTTCTTCCCTATTTTATTTCACCCAATCTGACTTCTGTATGCAATGCTCTCCAAATTCCATGCTTGGTATCTGATTCTATTTTAACCACCCATGTCCAGAGAACCCCCTTCCCGCCATGGCTGGGATGTTACTTTCCCTGAGTGAGATCCCATGGACCCGTGTGAAGAACTCATAAATAGGCAGCTGACCTGAACATCTCCGGGGCTTTCAAGTCACCCACCTACTCTGGGTTTTCCTGAGACTGACGGGGAACCACGGCAGGAAAACCAGGCAAAGCAGATTCAGGTCAGCAGGGAGAAATTTCTACCCAATCAAGACACTGTCAAAGATGGATGCCCATCAACTGACGAATGGGTGAACAATACGGTGTATCCGTGCAACGGAATATTATTTGGCCATAAAAAGCAATGAAGTACTAATACATACTACCACAGGGATGGACTTTGAAAACATTATTCTGAGTGAAAGAAGTCAATCATAAAAGGCCAGAATAGTATGATGCCATTTACATGAAATGTCTCGACCGCGCAAATCCGTACAGACACAGAGAGTAGACCAGTAGTTGCCTAGGGCTGAGGTGCATGGGGAAACTAGCCCCGGAACTGAAGGAGGCACACTGTCTTCTTGGCAGGTCACGAAAATGTTCTAAGATTGATGGCAATGGCGGTGGCACAACTCTGTATATATTCCAGAAGCCATCAGACTCTATACTTTGAATGGGTGAATTGTATGACTAGTGAATTGTATCTCAATAAAGTTGTTACCATAAAAAATACACAGAAAGCAGCCTTTGAGGCCATGTAAGCAGAACACTGAAAGGAGAAATGGGTGATGTTGCTCAGTCTCTGATTTTTTATTTCTGAAGCCAATGACTTGGTGTGCTAACACCTGCAGGATACACACCTGCAAGGCTTATAAAAGATGTTTATGGTGAGACATAAATGTCCACCGCTCTGCGGGGACTCTGGGTCGTCCACGCTCTAACTGCTACCCCGAGCAGAGCTGAACAATCCCGTTTATTGTCTCGGACAACTGTACACGAGAAGCAGGGGCACTGCTGCCCCGGGAAAGCTGTCTAACACGGATGTTGTGCGTCTTCCTTGACTTTTCCCATGCTACAAAATGAATCCATTTCACATGCTGAATATGTAAAACAGGAAATGCAGTTTTTTGTCAATGCATTTATTTTTCAGTCTCAATTTATAACAGTTTGCTTAATAAAATTAGTCAATGAAAAGGGATTTTGGTGGGACAAATGTAGACATTAGCAGATCGAGTAGCGGTGACAGGCGCAATCTTATGGCAACGTTAGTTTTCACAAATTTGAATTAAATGCTCCCAGGACAGCGGGAATACCCTCCTGAAACAAGAGTCCTTGGGAACAAGTTGGAAGAACGCTGTTCTAATTGGCGCATTTGCCATTTACTTTTGAGTACCTCCATTTCAGTTTCCTTTTCTTTAAAAATGAGTCTGCTTCTGGTGTGCTGACCTCATTTTTAAACTCCAACACTCTCTCTCTCTCTCTCTATATATATATATATATATGTATGTGTATATTATATAGTCGAAGGGTCCATTCCTGAGATGAAATAAAATATATATATACATATGTGCTTATATATTATACGTGTGTGTATATATTTTCTTATTTCATCTCTCAGGAATGGACCATTTGACCATAAAGCATAGAACAGAAAATTTTATAAAACACGATTTTTTGCTATCAGTAACCATACTCTTCATTTTAGCTGTAAAATTTTGTATCGAAAATTGGATTCACACAGAATCAAAATGAACCCATCAATCGTGCTTAATTTGACTACCATGAATTATACACCCCCTCTACACACACACACACACACACACACACACACACACACGTTCATGTGTAACTTTGTTTATTGGTCAAAATTTTTCAGAATCTCTGAATTTTGCCCTCTCTGTGCACATAACTTGCAGAAAGCATCTCTCGGGTCTCAGTTTCCTTCTCCCTCCTACTGTCACTCCCCTCCCTCTAGCTGTCTCCTTTGTTTTCTAAGGTTATACAGGAGACTCCTAAATGGTCTTGTTTTGGGGACTTCCCTGGCGGTCCAGTGGTTAAGACTCCGCGCTGCCACTGCAGGGGGCCCGGGGGTTTGATCCCTGGTCGTGGAACTAAGATGCCGCGTGCCACGTGCCACAGCCAAAAAAGAAAGAAAATCAATTGTATTTCTAAATGGTCTCGTTTTCAGTCCTGCCTGATGGAGCCCACCCTACCTTCCAGGGTCAAGCAAAGAAGCTCTTCTGAGACACGCACTTCACCGGGTCACGTATTAGCTGAGACACCTTGCTCACTTTCCCGTTCTTTATATCCGGGGACCAACACCCACCCCTGCAACTGGCCAGTTCTACTCCAATTATGCAATCCCAGCCCTCTGAGCACCACTGTCCTGCTCACACTGTTTTCATTTTTCTTGAGCTTTTTCCCCTGCTCCGAGACGTTTTCCCTGGGAGTGGTGGGGTTTCCATTCCTGATCGGGAGTGAAAAAACAAAACAAAACAAACAAAAAAGAACAAATCCCACCTAAATGCAAAGCTTGACTTTCAGCTGTTTCAGGAAGATTTTCCCATCATCCCACTGTCTCCCTCTACAGAAAACTCCATCCTGCATGGCCACCGTGCCCATTAGATATCTGCTACGTGGTGTTTTACAGTTAGGTGTCTTTCCAATTGACCTTTGGAAAGGTGAATTTCCATCCTGTCCTATGTGAAAGATCCCCGACCAGTGATGCTTTTCATATATTATTTGCACTCCTTTTATTCATGCACAGAGTATGTGCTGCACCCACACCTGTCAATGTGACGGTGTAAACAGAGCTATCCCAGAGCTGAGTAAGAGGAAACGTTCACATAACTTTGGCGGCCTTGCAATGAAAGAAGAAAGCACGTTTGGGCACAAGACTAACATCACATTCAGGGAGGCCTAATTCCTCTGCAATTCCTTATGTGACAAAAGGGGGGTCAAGTACCAAAACAGTGGCCTCATAGGACATTTTTTTCTCCGTGTTGCACTGATATGTGAAAGTATTTTCATTCAGTGCTGCCAGGGATCTCTGGGGAGTATTCCTTTTCTGTGACTCTGCAGCAAATTTTCTTTTTTGAAAAAAAAAAAGTTATTTATTTATTTGTTTACTTTTGGCTGCGTTGGGTCTTCGTTGCTGCGTGCAGGCTTGCTCTAGTTGCGGCGAGTGGGGGCTACTCTTCATTGTGGTGCGCGGGCTTCTCGTTGCAGTGGCTTCTCTTGCGGAGCATGGGCTCTAGGTGTGCGGGCTTCAGTAGCTGTGGCACGTGGGCTTCAGTAGTTGTGGCCCCCGGGCTGTAGAGCGCAGGCTCAGTAGTTGTGGCGCACGGGCTTAGTTGCTCTTCGGCATGTGGGATCTTCCCACACCACGGCTCAAACCCGTGTCCCCTGCATTGGCAGGCGGATTCTTCACCACTGTGCCACCAGGGAAGTCCCCTCCATAGCAAATTAACACAAACTTAGCACCCTGAAAGGACAGCCATGTATTAGCTTGCGATGTCTGTGGGTGAGATTTCCTGGACTAACGTGGCTCAGCTGGTCCTCTCCTTTGAGTTTCACAAGAATACAAAGTGCAGGCAGGGCTCTGTTCTCTGTGGAAGCTCTTGCTGGGGACGCATTTCCAGACTCATTCGGGCGATGGGAGGAACATAGTTGTACGAATGAGGCTGTTTCCCGGCAGGGTTCTCAGCTTCTAGGTGAGCTGAGAACGGACCGCATAATACAAGATATTGTATTTGGAGGTCAGCTGATTAAATCTTATCTCCATCGGCAAGGTCCCTTCTCAGCAGTGTCTAGGTTAGTATTTAAGTGAATCAAGAGGAAACATGACCCTTGAACACACGTCTTTTTAAGTTATGCAAAGATGGATACAGCTAAACCATCTCCAGAGACTCGAGAAAGCCAAAATTAAACCATGGATGGCATGCGAACAGAAGCCACAACCAAGATGGGGCACACTGATCAGAAGAGTTGGGCCATGCGACCTCAGACTGAGAAGAAATGCACATCGATGGCCGAATCCTCCAAGCTGGAGGGGGAAATACAGAAAGCAGTTTGAGACAGTGGTTGCACCTGTATCCCCAGCTGTTCAACTCTTCTTGAGGCATATCAAACTTCACGCCATGTGATATGTTCTCTTATCTTCCAGTGTTTTCCTTTGCTTTTCTCTCCACCTGGGCTGTCCTTTCTCTTGAGATGTTCGTGGCGATCCCCAACTCACTCTTCCAAACCAAGGTGGTCCTCCCTTTTCCAAGACCCCTTTGCTGGTCCTCTCTGGGCAGAGTGTGCCACATCATCTGCAGTGTCACCCTGCCAGGAGATCCCCACTTCTTTTACATGTAACATGTGCGCTGGACCTTTGTGCCTGCCTCTCTCCCCTATGCGACTGTAGCTCCCTTCTCTTTATTTCCGCATAGATTTTCATTGGTTTTTGAGATACGGGAGTCACTAAATCAGTATTTGTAGAATGACGTGTTATTATTATCCATGAGGGGGCAGGCTGGTGATAAATCGTGCTGCTGAACCACAGTGGGGAAGAGCACGTGTCATTATTATGCTGGACCTTTGGTGGTCTCATAATAAACCAAACGTTTAACCCACTTCTTTAGGGATAAACGATTTCGTGGGTAACAATAGCAGAAAAATACAATTTAATTTAAATATTTATGGTATATTAACGTGCTAAGTCTAAGTAGGCAGAAGAGCAATGCTGGAGAAAGCCACAAGTTGGCTCCAGGGGGAAACAAAATCCAGCTTGTGCTCCGCAGAGTTGCAGCTAATTTGCTGGAACAAATACAATCGCTTGGTGACAACTCCAGGAACAAAGGATACTGCCACTGGAGTCTTAGACCTTTAAGAGCTGAGGAGATTACAATACACTCGACCACGGAGGCTGTGCGGGGAAATCAGATTTTAGAAACTCTCCCTGTAGTCAACTCAGGTCGTTTTGGATCAGGTCTTTGACACAACGAGTATTTTACCCAGAAGAGGTGCTCACCACTGCACAAAAGCATTTTAAGTACCTTCACATCCGCTTTATGTATTGGCCTTTTGGTCCCCTTTGTACCTGCTTAAAGTATGAGGAGGAAACATCCATGATTTCAGCACTAGAGCACTCAAGAGCTTGCCTACTCATTAGTTAGTTTCAGGGCTCCACCAACTGTGGGTACCAGGTACGATTACTGTTGAAGGATAAAGATTATATAGGTGCATGTTTATTTTCTGCCGATGCTATAAGAAATTACAGCAAACTCAGTAGCTTATAGCAAGCCCCACAGCTTTTTTGAAAATTTATTTTATTGAAGTATAGTTGACTTCCAATGTTGTGTTAGTTACTGCTATACAGCAAAGTGACTCAGTTATACATATATACATTCTTGTTCATCTTCTTTCCCATTACGGTTTATCACAGGATATTGAATGTAGTTCCTTGTGCTGTACAGTACCACCTTGTCGTTTATCCATCCTATATATAATAGCTTGCATCTGCTAATCCCAAACTCCCAGACCATCCCTCCCCCGCCTTGACAATCACAAGTCTGTTCTGTGAGTCTGTTTCTGTTTCATAGATATGTTCACTGGTGTCATATTTTTGATTCTACCTGTGATATCATATGGTATTTGTCTTTCTCTGTGTGGCTTACTTGACTTAGTACGATAATCTCTCTGTCCAAATGGCATTATTTTGTTCTTTTTTACGGCTGAGTAGTATTCCAGTGTGTGTGTGTGTGTGTGTGTGTGTGTGTGTGTGTGTGCGCGCGCGCGCGCGCGTATATATCGCATTTTCTTTATCCATTCATCTGTCAGTGGAGACTTAGGTTGTTTCCATGTCTTGCAAGCCCCATTTCTTATCTCACAGTTCTGTAACCACGAAGGACAGCTGGTTCAACTGGGTTCCCTGCTCTGGGATCACTGGAGGCTGAAATCAAGGTGGTAGCCAGATCGGCTTCTTATCTGGAGGTTCTGGGGGAAAATTCGTTTTGAAGCTCAGGCAGGTCGTTGGCTAAATGCATGTCCTTGTGTGGAACTGAGGTCGCCCTTTCCTCACTGGCTGTCAGCCTAGAGTTGTTCTCCAGCTCTGGACCCATCCCACCACCACCCACCCCCATTCCTTGGCTCATAACCCGTGTCCTCCATCTCCAAAGCCAGCCGCTGCTGACCTACCCAGTGTGCTTCATGCTTCAAATCTCCCTGCCTTTTCTTCTTTTCTTCTGCTGCATTTCTCTGAACACAGCCAGGAGCGGTTCTCACTAGACTGAGCTACTCAGACAATCTAGGATAATCAGTCCATCTCAAGGTCCATGGTCTTTCTTTCACCTACAAAGACCTCTTTGCCATAGAATTCATTTGCCAGAGTATGACAAATGGAGTGGCTTAAACAATAGAAATGTGTTGTCTCACAGTCCTAGAGGCTGGAAGTCCAAGTCCAAGGCCTCACTCCTTGGCGTGTAGACGGCCCTCTCCTCCCTGTGTCCTCACACGGTCATCCCTCTGTGTGTCTGTGTCCTAATTTCCTCTTGGTATAAGGACACTAGTCCTGTGGGATCAGGACCCACCCTAGTGACCTCATCGTACCTTAGTTCCCTCTCGAAAGACCCCATCTCCAAACACAGTCACATTCTGAGGTCCTGGGGGTGAGAATTTCAACCTGTGAATTTGATGGGCTGTGGGGACACAGTTGAGATGACAATAGCCCATGGAACATAACATACCCAGAGGTCCCATGGATTAAGACGTGGACACTGGCGGTGGTGGGGTAATATCCAGCCTCCCACAGAGCTGAACGCTTGACAACCAGCAAACAATTAGGTATATAGTGAGAGGTAAGACCTAAGAATTCCTGACATGGTTCTGAAAATAACAGTACAAGTTTTCACGGACAGCTTCATGATACACAAGACGACCCTGTGGTTCTGGACCTCCTAACGGAAGGGTGCCCCGACATTTACGTGGGCTAACTTGCCAGTTCGGCACTGGCTCATAATGGAACCGGTCAACTATGACCTTGGATATCTTGATATACATAAAAACCCCTTTGTGTCATTATGTTTAGTTTTAAATAATCTAAGTTTCACGTTATTATTCAGGTTGATACCATCTGGTAAAGAGATCCCTGTGTCCGATACAGCAGCTCTAGCTAGCTGGGACAATTTAAGCTAAAATGGGGATTCGCTACCATTAAAGGCTGAAATTCAGTTCCTCAGAGGTACCCAGGCACCTTTCAAGAGCTCCAGAGCACGTGTGCCCGGTGGCTTTAACCCTGGGCAACAGATATAGAACATTTCCAGCACCACAGTCAGTCCTGTTGGACGGCCCTCGTCTAGACAGTAATATCATGATTTTTTCATGATGTGATTCCCTCAAGGTTATGTAACGTGATTAAGGGTATTACAATCCATATGTTGATATATTAGGGCAATATTTATAATGACTAATTTACACAAAGGAATAATTATCTACTAAATACAGACTAAAGAGACGAAGGCTGCCATTTATGTTGAGGACGCCAGCCAATAAGGAAAGGTAATTGCCGAAGATAGATGTGTCTGTCTCCTGCATCTGGTTCCACGTCCTGACAGATCTCCAGAAACGTCAGGCCGGGTTTCATCACTGATAATGGATTATGCCACGCAGACTCCCAAGCTCTTGGTTTCCAGGTGACTGCTTTCAGACGTGCTCTTCCTTGAAAACAAAGTTCAAGTAAGAGCTGGCAAACTGTGAAAATCACCTCCCGATGCAGACGCAGGCAGGGCTTTCAATAAAGAGAAAACCTCCCCTTCAGAGCACGTTAGCACAGCCTCGGGCTTTTACTATTTACTTGGTGGCCAAGAGCTGCGGACCACCATGGAAGCCCTTCAATTCATGTACAGACACCTCTACGTGCTTAAATACATTTTGTTTGTTTGTTTGAATTCACATACCCAACAGAGGCTTTAGAACAATTTTTAAAGTTGGACACCTCTTTAAAACAAAGGACGTTTTTGCACAAGCCCTGGTGGTAATGTGTGGATTTGCCTTGGACATCCAGACATTTGAATTACTTGAGCATAAACACAGACACAGCAGTGGCGCTCGGAGGACAGGCTGTTTGTATTGATCTATGCAATGTTGGCAGCTTATGGTCTGATAAACGTCTGTGTGCCTGGATGTTTGGTGAACTCACTGCTGGTATTTATAAAGTATGGGTACCGTCCAAACGTACAGGCGTGTACCTAGCTCTCTGGATGCACTCACCCTGCATGCACAAACCTGGGGGAGAGGGATCTTCTGCTCCGTCTGAATGGGAAGTCCTGGTCCATCGTGATTCTGCCAGCCTCGCTTACTAGACAAATACAGCACTGAAGCATCTTACCCAACTCCAGATTCTCTCAGCACCAGGAGATCCTTGACGCTACAAACGCAAGCCCAGGTGAGGTACCCCTCTGTTTCCAGAGCTGGAGAACAAAGCCCCACAATTAGAACCCCAGGACCGCAGACCCTAACGCCACTGTCTCTCTGTTGCGTGGTGTCCAGTAAACCATCTAACTACTCTGAGCATCTGATAAAAACTACAGGTACAAACACCTATCACGCAGGGTCCTTGGAAGTACTAGACAATGAGAATAAAGCACCAAGGATGCCTGCTCAGAACATACTATAACCCACGGCAGGGGTCAAAGGACATTCTCTGTCAAACGCCAGAAAGTAAACATTGTAGGCTTTGCGGGCCATTCAATTTCTGCTGTCGTGTACTCCGCTCTGCTATTGCAGTGTGGATGCAGCTACAGACATCCCGTCCACAAATAGCTACAGCTGTGTTTGCCTTCTGGGGGGTCCAAAGCGAAGTTCTGTGGTGATCATCTGGAATCAAGACTAGAGCTTCCCTGGTGGTGCAGTGGTTGGGAGTCCGCCTGCCGATGCAGGGGACGCGGGTTCGTGTCCCGGTCTGGGAGGATCCCACATGCCGCGGAGCGGCTGGGCCCGGGAGCCACGGCCGCTGAGCCTGCGCGTCCGGAGCCTGTGCTCCGCAACGGGAGAGGCCACAGCAGTGAGAGGCCCGCGTACCGCAAAAAAAAAAAAAAAACTAAATCCTGGAATGTCTTTGGTCCACAGATCACACGCATTCCTTGTACACACCACACGAAAAGAATCCTTCCAGGATACGTACGATGATGGTGACTTGGTAACATCCTCGACACGATGACAATAATGACCGGGACAATGCTGACTAAGCTCTTGATACTTGCCAGACGTGTAATCTTCCCAACACGACGAAGGAGATGTAAGAGCATCTCCATTTTACAAGTTCACGAAATGAGAGCGGGGCAGAGGTGGTCCGTGGACGTGCTGAGTGGTCATGTCAAGAGCCCAAGCGCTGAAGCCCTTGCACAACGCTGCGGGTTAGTCAACCCTGGCTCGGACTAAACTGCCCGGCGTGGGGACAGACATCGGGCACAGGAGCGTCGTAACCTCTCATCAAACGTACTTCCTGGTCCTTCACTCACGGCCATGTGATCTTGGACAGGAACTTTACTATCCGGTGTCTCTATTTCTTTACCGTAAAAGTGACAATGAAGTAACAGTATGTACCTCGTAGGGCTAGACGTGAACAAGTTGATTTTCTAAACGCTCATAAAAATCACTGCCCATGGTCGGTGCTTATAAATATTAGCTACTAGAAGGTGGTTGGATGCATGTGTCTGCAGCTTGGTGAGAAGCAAGGACCAGAGATCTAAATTTGGTTGTCAGCCCAGAGAGGTGCTATGTAAGGCCATTAGCCTGGGTGATAACTCCTCTGGTAAAGGGGTAAATAGTTTCTCCGTTCATTAAAAAAAAAAAAGAAAGAAAAAAATGGAAGAGTGACTCTATGGGAAAAAGGAGAAACATGAGGCTTACACCATAAAGCTGGGGCACAGAGAATCAAGCCTTTTCCAGCGGAAGGTCTTGTCCGGGAATGGAATGCTCTCTCTCCACGGCTACCTCATTTAATGTGTGTGAACCATGGTCCTTCTCCCTAGTATATGGGTTTCCTAAGGCTCCTGTCACAAATTACCGCAAAATCAAGGTGTGGGCAGGGTTGGTTCCTCTTGGCGGCTCTGGGGGAGAATCTGTGCCACGTTTCTCCCCCAGCTTCTGGTGGCTGCTGTCCATCTCTGATGTTCCTTGGCTCGTAGGTGCATCAATGCAACCTCTGTCTCCAGCTCCACGTGGCCTTCTCCTCTCTGCCTCTGTATCCAAAAATCTCCCTCTAATTTCTCTTATGAAGATACTACTCATTGGACTAAGGACCGACCCTACCCAGTATGATTTCACCTTAATTACATCTGCAAAGACCCTACTTCCCCAAAAGGATATATTTGCAGGTACCAGAGGTTAGGACTTGAACATTTTGGTTGGGGGGCCGGGGTGGGGGGACACAATTCAACCAGTGCACCTGGTAATCACCAGCTGAGATCATGTTTCTAGAAAACACGAACAAATGGTATAAACATGAACCCTAAATCTGTAACATCAAGCCCCACTTTATCACCAAGTGAACATTATCACAGCTGGGACTGGAAGGTCTAGTCCTTGGCAGTTAAGTGAAGAAGATAGGCGAGAGCTAAGATGTGGAGTTAGACCTTCTCATACTGGAGGGCCAGGTAGGTGCAGACCCAGCTGCCTGCCTGGCTGGGAGGAAATGGGAGGTGTGGAGAAGAGGATCATTCATCAGTATCACCAAAGAGCACAGGAGGGCAGCCAGTGGACACAGTGCGTGCTGGGCGTTAGCAGGGCCACAGGCAATGGTCCATGTCCAAGACCCAAACTTGGCTGTCATGAGTAAAATGGAAACATCAAGGCAGGACCCCTGTCTTGATGGGTCCAGGATTCTAAGGAAAGCAGAGAGGGCTCGGGCAAAGGTAGTGGTCGCTGGGCTTGGAGCACAGGTGGGGACCCTGTCTTGGGCCAAAAGCCAGTTATCAAAGCAGGAACGGTAGTCACAAAGGATGACAAGACTGAGTTAGAAGGTGACGTCTTTCAAATCTTTCTCCCTAAAGTGGAAACTGAAGAACAAGGTGATGAGAAGGAAAAGTAACGAACAATTGAACGTGCAAAGTCAAGGGCAGCCACATGGCAGGGCTAAGTGTTGGAGAGACTGGGGATAAATCTGGCTTTGCAAGTCTTCCTTTTATCACCAAAAGCCCCTGGGAAAGTCTTCTCTGGAGCTTTCCTGACATTCTGAGAAAGAGTCAGAAGACCATGACCCGCCCTTTGTCTTGGGCCCTTGAATATCAATATCCTGGTGTCAACCTGCAAATCAGTGTGGAAAATAAGGGCACAGCATAAATTCTTGAAAGCAACGCTCTAAAAATAAAATGCAATGGAAACTCATGTTTTAAACATGGACGGCTCTGGCACCACGGCAGCCCTTTGATATAGACGCTTTGCTGTAGGCTGAATTAATTAATTAATTTGCATCAGGCCTCCAAACTCCAAGTGCTTCTTTCTAAACTCATATGCATTTCCACAAACAAGTCTGTGAAACAGAAGGCAAAGTAGGACAGCAAGCCCCGCCTTGTTTAGAATCTGCTAGATGGCTTCAGTTCGGCAATCCGTACACCAAATCTTTTGACACAGTGGACTTTAATGCTTCATTGAAACATTTATTTGTCACTGGGAGGGATCCAGAATCCAGTACCGAATACCCCTTGAAGATATTTATTTTACGCTGTGGATACACTTGACGTGTGGTGGTGCAGAAATTTCTTTTCGACTTTGTTGTACGACAAATGTGTGGATGTTCAAGGTCATTGTGATTAGTTCTCACTGATGAGAATGTGGATTTTTATTCAAAGTTTTATTCTTTATACGACGCCAGACGCTCATGATATGGAGACGAATATTACCGAAACCCTTATCCTCAAGAGGCTTAAAGACAGAGATGGGAAACACACTAAGAAATATTTACACAGTATGGTTTAGACCAGGGATCCGCAGGCTGTGGCCTGCAGGCCACATTCAGCCTGCAACCTGTTTTGTATGGCCTGTAAGGTAAGAATTTTTGAAACTAAAACCTGGTTCTTTGAGAAGATAATGTTGATAAACTTTTAGCCAGCCTCATCAAGAAAAAAAGGGAAAGGGCCCAAATCAATAAAATCAGACATGAAAATGGAGAAGTTACAACCGACACCACAGAAATATAAAGGATCATAAGAGACTACTATGAACAACTATATACCAAAAAATGGACAATCTAGAAGAAATGGAAAAATTCTTAGAAAGGTACAATCTCCCAAAACTGAACCAGGAAGAATCAGAAAATATGAACAGACCAATTAACAGTAACGAAATTGAATCAATAATTTATTTTTCATTTTTTTAGCAGCACTGCACAGCTTGCAGGATCTTAGTCCCACCAACCAGGGATTGAACCTGTGCTCCCTGCAGTGGAAGCACAGAGTCCAAACCACTGGACCGCCGGGAAGTCCCAAGAATCAGTAATTTAAAAACTTGCAAGAAACAAAAGTCCAGGACCAGATGGCTTCACAGATGAATTCTACCAAACATTTAAAGAATTAACACCTATCCATCTCAAAGTATTCCAAAAAAATTGCATGGCAGGGAACTCTACTGAACTCATTCTATGAGGCCAGCATCAGCCTGATACCAAAACCAGACAATGATATCACAAAAAAAGAAAATTACAAGGCAATATCACTGATAAACATAGATGCAAAAATCCTCAACAAAATATTAGCAAACCAAATCCAACAGTACATTAAAAGAATCATACACCATGATCAAGTGGGATTTATCCCAGGGATGCAAGGATTTTTCTGTATCTCCACACCAATCAATGTGACACACCACATTAATAAATTGAAGAATAACCATATAATCATCTCAATAGATGCAGAAGAAGCTTTTGATTAAATTCAGCATCCATTTACGATAAAAACTCTCCTTCTGGAGAGGGAATATAACTCAACATAATAAAGGACATGTATGACAAACCTACAGCCAGCATCATACTCAACGATGAAAAGCTGGAAGCATTTCCTGTAACATGAGGTACAAGACAAGGATGCCCACTATTGCCACTATTACTCAACATAGTTTTGGAAGTTCTAGCCATAGCAATCAGAGAAGAAAAAGAAATAAAATTAATCCAAATTGGAAAGGAAGAAGTAAAACTGTCACTGTTTGCAGATGACATGATACTGTACATAGAAAATCCTCAAGATGCTACCAGAAAACTACTAGAACTCATAAGTGAATTCAGTAAAGTTGCAGGAGACAAAATTAATGCACAGAAATCTGTTGCATTTCTATAGATTAACAACGAACTATCAGAAAGAGAAACATTACATCAAAAAGAATAATGTACTTAGGAATAAACCTACCTAAGGAGGTAAAAGACTTGTACTTAAAATATTTTTAATAGTTTGAAAAAGACTGAAAGAAAAATAGTTTTGTGACATGTGAAAATTATATGAAACTCTACTCTCACGACACAATCTGCAATCATAATCTGGTATTTACTCAAAGGCGGTGAAAACTTAAGTCCACACACACACACAAAAAACTGTACATGGATGTTTACAGCAAATTTATTCATAATTGCCAAAACATGAAAGCAATGCAGATGTCCTTCAGTAGATGAATGGATAAAGTGGAACATCCAGACAATGGAATATTACTCAGCACTAAAAAGAAATGAGCCATCAAGCCATGAAAAGACATGGAGGAATCTAAATGCGTAGTATCAGGAAGTGAAAGAAAATCTCAAAAGGCTGCACAATGTATATGATTCCAACTCTATGACATTCTGGAAAAGGCAAAACTATGGAGACAGGGAAAGATCAGTGATTGTCAGGGGCTGGGGGGGAGGGATGAACAGGTGGGGCACAGGAGATTTTTAGGGCAGTGAAACTACTCTGCACGATGTTATAAGGTTGGATACATGTGATCCTACACTTGTCCAAACCCACAGAATAAATGACACCAAGAATGAACCCTAATGTAAACTACGGGCCTTGGGTGATGATGTGTCAATGAAGGTTCATTAATTCTAACAAATGTACCACCTGATGGGAGATGCTGATAATGGGGGAGGCTGTGCACGTGTGACGGCAGGGGGTGTACAAAAAACCTCTACACCTTCCATTCAATTCTGCTGTGAATCTAAACACTCTCTGAAAAGTGGCTATTAAAAACTGTATGATCGGGGCTTCCCTGGTGGCACGGTGGTTAAGACTCCGCCTGCCAACACAGGGGACATGGGTTCGAGCCCCGGCCTGGGAAGATCCCACATGCCGCGGAGCAACTAAGCCCGTGAGCCACAACTACCGAGCCCGTGTGCCGCCACTACTGAGCCTGCACTCTAGAGCCCATGAGCCACAACCAGTGAGCCCACATGCCTCAACGACTGAAGCCTGCATGCCTAGAGCCCGTGCTCTGCAACGAGAGAAGCCACCGCAATGAGAAGCCCTCACACCACAACAAAGAAGAGTAGCCCCCGCTCACCACAACTAGAGAAAGCCCACACACAGCAATGAAGACCCAACACAGCCAAAAATAAATAAATAAAATAAACTTATAAAAACAAAACAAAAACTGTATGATCCATCCATATCTCTGCAAATGACCTAATTTCTTTCCTTTTTTATAGCTGAGTAATATTCCATTGTATATATGGACTTACAGACTGTCATACAGAGTGAAGTAAGTCAGAAAGAGAAAAACAAATATCATATATTAATGCATATCTGTGGAGTCTAGAAAAATGGTAGAGATGATCTGATCTGCAAAGCAGAAAGAGAGACACAGACGTAAAGAACAAATTATGGATACCAAGGGGGAAAGGGGTGGGATGGGAGGAATTGGGAGATTGGGATTGACATATATACATGATCGATACTATGTATAAAATAGATAACTAATGAGAACCTACCGTATAGCACAGGGAACTCTACTCAGTGCTCTGTGGTGACCTAAATGGGAAGGAAATCCAAAAAAGAGGGATATACGTGTACGTATAGCTGATTCACTTTGCTGTACAGTAGAAACACAACACTGTAAAGCAACTGTACGCCAATAAAAATTAAGAGAAAAACTATATGAAACTCAAATATCAGTGTCTGTAAATGAAGTTTAATTGGGATGTAATCACAGTGATTCGTGTACACATCACCTGTGGCTGCTTTTGAGCTACACTGGCAGAGTCAAGCATCTGACACAGAAACCACACGACCTGCAAAGTTAAAAAACTGTAATAGATGTAGTACACCTGCAGATGTCTCTCTGTCAACTTGCACACCTAAGTACAAGTCACTGGTCCAACTGTCTCTAGAATAGATCTGTCTGTTAGGAAGGCTCACACCAGAGACTTAAAAAAAAAACATGAGTAAGTTCCTTATGCCAAATGGTAATGAAAATGTTTCAAGGAAGCTGAAAGGCACACCTACGTTCCCCTCTTGGAGGCGTGAGCAGTTAAAAGGCATCCAACTGGATGTCAAGCACTGCAGCATCTGCTTGTCCACAAGGCAGGACCAAGACGTGCAACCCGACTGCAGAGAAACATACTGGGCTTCTCCATGGTCCAATGCAGAAAAAATATATTGAACCACAAATAATGGATGACTAGATTCTCTACGCTGCTCCCAAAGACGACGAATGATGGTTTGCTTCCCCGGTGGGAGTTACTTATGGTGCAAAGCTAATCAGGGCCTCAGGACCAGGGCCTCACTGCCTGCTCTTTGCTCAGGTGGCCAGATTTCTTTCTAGATGAGAAATGCATGTGCCAAGAAGCATAAAGCGCACAGGTGTGAAAGGGACCTTGCCACACTGGCTCTCTTGGAGGAAATCCTCGGGGGGCCCAGCTCAGTCCTCCACGTGTCCTTGACTTTGGGTGCAAGTGCTTACGTGGCTCTGTAGTAAGGGGCTGGCAGGCACCATCAAGGGGGAGGCATTTCCTTCTGGGACTTTGACGAAAACAGGAATGACCTTAATTTGACATTTGTAAACCACAGCAACTGGCTACCAATGGCTTAGTCACGGAAGTCAGCTCGGCAGAGATCAACTAAATGGACCACACCAAATGGACATGTTTTGGAGACAGAAGGGATGCTGCTTCGCCCAAAATTTGTGTATCCTTACATCCAGGGTGAACGTCTTTCCAAAGGAGAGGCACTTTTTAGAACACAACACAACTTCAGCAGGTAGTTACTGCAATTGGCCGGGAGGGGAAAACAAGGAATTGGAAGCAAATGCTTTCTACTTAAAAAAAAAAAAAAAAATCCAGCCCCTCCCAAATGCCGTTGTATCATATTGAGAAGAGGTGAAATTTATATTTTGATTATGTGAATGCTCCCCAAAATGGGATGCCACTGTTATCCATAAGCTACAAAAGCTCTGTCTTATCTCCCTTACTGAACAGGCAAAGCAAAAGTCCAAATGTGATTTTGGTTCATGTATTTTTCTTTAATGACAAAGGCAAAATGGGGGGAAATGTGTGTGGTAATAATGTAGCAGCCTCCTGCGGAGTTTCTGCCACGCGGGAGGCCTGTGGTTCACAGGCGGCCTTCCTCTCTCTCTTTCCCTGCAGCAATTCTTCCTGCTATGCTGTCCATCTCCCTGCCCACTCTGTGCTTTTGTCCCTGCTGGGTTCCTGCAGCTCCTCTGCGTACGTACGGTCATTGCTTTACTCAGGAGCCACACAAACGGTATACCCTGCGTTAGTGGGTAAAGCAGTTACGTTCCTAATCAAATAAAACGAATGAGCTCAGGAAACAGACTAGATAATTTCTTGTTAAGAGCTAGCATCCCTTTGAAAAAGACCATAACATGTCTCCAGTTTTGTGCGCCAAATGGGTCTCTGAATGAGTCTAACCCGTTTAGCTATTTTTCTAAAAGTGACAGGTAATGCTTCTCCAAATAATTCAGTTTCTGGGGGTGGGAAAGCAACGTAAATCATCTGAACAAGCGTATCAGGTACCAAGCATATGCCTTCAGACCTGCTGGAATGCTCACATCCAAAGCATATGCCTGTTTTCCTGGAAGGAGACCTGGAGATGTGTTATTCATTCAGTCAGTTTTAGCATTGTTCACCTGCAAGGTTGAAATCAATTTTTCATCCTTTGTGTAAGTTGTATTAAGTTTCCCCTCCAAATACCAAATATGTTTCAACAAGCCTTGCACAATGAAATCATAATGCCTATAAATGCTCTTCTCCAAGGAGGTACTGGGATTTCACCTGCTCTTCAGTTTAAGATTTGCGGGCCATCTCCATTAGAGATGAGTTACTCTAAATGGGACCCAGGCAGTTCATCTGTTGCCATTAAACAGGAGCCAACTATATACCGTGCTGGCCTGCAGAGGTGCAGATCTTCATACTGACAACTAAACTCTGCTAAATCTACTCCGTAGATTGTTGATGCCGTATATGTTCCTCAGTGCACACAGCCAGCCACCTGTAATATTTTCAAGGGTTTCATTAATACCACCTTGGAATATCTGTCTGAATGTCAGAGACAGGAAATCAGAACACTATGAGAAGACCCATTTGTACAGGCACACATGGGTAGGAGGTAATACTTCATCTCTACAGCGAACATTCCAATTGCTTTCTCTGGAATTTATGCTTTATTTGCTGGTGAGGAAATGCCTCTTTAACTATATTTAAATGGAGGCTGCATGAATATTTAAAATGATTGTACCAGCCAAAGGAACATTTTCCTGATGGAATGAGCAACAGAGAAATTCTCCACTCTACTTTCTCGGTAGGGTGTCAAAAGCCGTAAGCCCCTTCTCTTGAAATGCTGGTATTCAACATGCTAGTTGCTAAAATAAATAGATGGGGAATAAATAGCCTAATCCTAGTTTTTTATACGACTGCATTAAAGAGACTATTAGCTAGACCCACCAAATACAGAAAGCTATCACCTAAACACTGACACAAATTTAGCAGAATAACCACGATGATGACCAGCCTACTCTTGGAATTTTTATGTGCTGCATCCTCACAGCCCCCATGCCAAAGGACTGCAACAATTATCTCTGCTTTGCAAATAAGGAACTGAGCCATAGAGGTGTCAAATAACTGCTTGGAATTCAAACATAAGGCAAGGAAATGGGTTATGAACCCAGGTGTGCCTAGTGGGCATGAACGCCTAACCATACCCCAAATTGTAGAGCATGACAATATTAGGGATTTCATAAAAATAACTGTGGTAAACATTTAATAAGTACCTGCTGTATACAAAAACACAGGGGAAAAGATTGTGCATCTATGAGCAAGACAGAAACCCTCCCTTTTTTTGCTTTTTAATATTTATTTATTTATTTGGTTGTGCTGGGTCTTAGTTGTGGCAGGCAGGCTCCTTAGTTGCAGCACATGGGCTCCTTAGTTGCAGCACATGGGCTCCTTAGTTGTGACATGCGAACTCTTAGTTGCGGCATGCATGTGGGATCCAATTCCCCGACCAGGGATCAAACCCGGGCCCCCTGCATTGCGAGCGTGGAGTCTTAACCCCTGCGCCACCAAGGAAGTCCCAAGACAGAACCCCTTTGAAAGCTTATGATGCATGGGAGAGAGAAATGAAGTCAAATACTTGTAGAATACAAGTTTGGTCAATAAGAAAAAACATGTAATTTAACTAGGATATACATTCTCTAAGGATTACCTTGAACTATTTTTGTGTTTGTTTTAAATGAGACTATCATAATCCTGCATCTATAATATCAATGAAATTTTTATACTTCTATTTCACTGTATATAAAGTTTAATTACAAAGGGCTCTTTAAATTCATAGGTGACAAATCTTATCCTAACTTACAATTCCTCTCTCTTGTATTGAGATCTGGGATTAAAGCCATTACAAAAACAAAACAAAAACAAACAAACAAAAAAAAAAAACCTCTCCAGAATTGGTCAGCATCTCTCTTGGGCACTTTTCTGAAGTTTACACAGCTGCCAATCAACTCTACTAATAGATATTTTAGCATCAGAAAGAAAACTGGACTAAGAGTCCGAAGATGGGGAAAAATACTTAATTACTACTTGTAGTATTTTAATAAAAATATTACTTGACTCCCATTTGATCGATCTGCAAACAGAAATTATAGTACCTTAGCATTTAGTTCACAGGATACACATAATCAAAGGCAGCATTTGTGAAAGTAATCTGCTAATTATAGACAAACTGACACATGAAATTAACCATCACACTGAGGATGAAGCTTTTATTTCACACACCTGTGTGTCCCCTTACGGGGAGCCTACAACCTGGGAAAAAACAACTGGCCAACAAACGTTTTCTGAATCAGTGAATACATTTCAGCATTCTCCTTCTCTAAGAAGTTTGCTTCCGACGCTTCAAGATTTTTCTCCAACGCAAAAGCACTGTACCTACCTCACGCTGAATCTTAATATATTGTAGTTATTCCTGCCCTGCCACTAGGTTCATCCGTACTGTTGTTTTAGATTCCATATATATGTGTTAGCATACGGTATTTGTTTTTCTCTTTCTGACTTACTTCACTCTGCATGACAGACTCTAGGTCCATCCACCTCACTACAAATAACTCAATTTTGTTTCTTTTTATGGCTGAGTAATATTCCATTGTATATATGTGCCACATCTTGTTTATCCATTCATCTGTCGATGGACATTTAGGTTGTTTCCACATCCTGGCTATTGTAAATAGTGTCGCAATGAACATTGCGGTACACGTATCTTTTTGAATTATGTTTTAAAGACGCAGACATAGAGAACGGACTTGAGGACATGGGGTGGGGGGGGGAGGGTAAGCTGGGACGAAGTGAGAGAGTGGCATGGACATAGATACACTACCAAATGTAAAATAGATAGCTAGTGGGAAGCAGCCTCATAGCACAGGGAGATCAGCTCGATGCTTTGTGACCACCTAGAGGGGTGGGATAGGGAGGGTGGGAGGAAGATGCAAGAGGGAGGGGATATGGGGATATATGTACACATATAGCTGATTCACTTTGCTATAGAGCAGAAACTAACACAACATTGTAAAGCAACTATACTCCAATAAAGATATAAAAAAACAAAAATAAAATTTAAAAAATCACGGAAAAAAATATAAATTGTAGTTAGTCATCACTTCACTCCCATTTCTTGCTTGTTTGTCCGTCTCAACTTCTACATCAATTTTACTGACAATGTCTTGCAGACAGAAATTAGAGCCATGACATTCACATCCAGTAAGGGAACCCAGGGAAAGACGTGGTACCCAGTGAAGGCTGCACCGATGTTGATGCTGACGCTGATGCTGGCAGTGATGCCGCTGGTTATGACGAGATGGATGAGGCTGACCACCACCAAGCAGTCACCCTACATTCAAAACCAAAGCTGACGGGCTTCCCTGGTGGCGCAGTGGTTGAGAGTCCGCCTGCCGATGCAGGGGACACGGGTTCGTGCCCCGGTCCGGGAAGATCCCACATGCCGCGGAGCGGCTGGGCCCGTGAGCCATGGCTGCTGAGCCTGCGCGTCCGGAGCCTGTGCTCCGCAACGGGAGAGGCCACAACAGTGAGAGGCCCGCGTAACGCAAAAAAAAAAAAAACCCAAAGCTGAGCTCACCGACTGGCTGACTTCTTTACCAGAGATGCGCTCGCCTATTGAGGTCTGTTTCTAAGCATGGTCGGGGGAAAGTCATCATGACCAATTCCAATTTTCTCAATTTCTGGAACAACAAGAGTTGGACTGTTTGATCACCATCAGATGGTGTCCTGGTTGGAGCTTAAGCACCACACAGAAAAAGCAACCTAAGCATTGCCATACACATCTGGAACTAGTGTATAAAAGGAGATTCAAACACTGTAGTTTTAAAAATGTCATTTATGTTGCTGGCCTCCACAGTGTAAAGTATTGATAAGTAGTATTTTTATTCGTCCTGCTCTTTTATCTTTAGTCAGGAACTGAGTTAGGGAGAGTTAGTGGTCCTACAGTAACGGTGGTAGAATATGGATATTATAATTTAAACTGACTTCTTGCTGCTAATATGTCACTAAATCCTGTAGCTACATATTTAACCATTAATTGGTACACAGAGGTTCAGTGATTGCATAATGACAAGCTTCTACCCCCACCGCTCCTGATTTTTTTAAACACAGAATTAAAGGGAGAAATCTTTAGGGTGGATAACCACTGAAGGATGTAATAGTAGGTCAGAAACAGATTAAATGTCATTAGAACCAAATGTTACTAGAGGCAAAATCCTTCACGATGATGGAATAATTTTAGAAAAACAAACCCGGTAGTATGCACTCGTTTGAGATTAAAGGTATGAATGGATAAGTGTAGGGATTTGTGACCAATATAACCAGCACTATTACAAATTTACAGGAGGTAACAAGTTACTTTCAAAAACTGCAAGGTTGAGTGCGAATCTGGGGAAGAATGTAATTATTAGCTATTCTGCAAAATATACTATCTCTGCAAATAAAACACAATGTTACTCACGTTCTATCTTTAGTCCTCCATGTCTGCACTTGCTATGGGGTAATGATTACTGAAGGCTGGCTTGACTTATCTTTCACCCCCTCATTTAAGTCTGACCCATCTTTTCCTCTTCCTTCACTTTCGCTTCCTGCTTTGTTCCATCTGTAAGGCGGAAGGACCCTTCACATAAGAGAGGCTGCAGCTTCTTTTACACAGAGGGATGCCCCATCTGAGTACCTCAGATTTCTTCAATTGGAAAATAAACCTTTTCTTCTGTTTTCTAAAGTAACTGAGGAGTTTTCCAGAAAACCCCATGGATAAGGCAATGCCTGAAGGCTTGTGGTGAAAAACTGAAACAGGAAAAAAAGTTCGTTTGCATTTTTCCGTAAGATGTTTCGGAAAAGTCCAAACGAACTTTTTGGCCAATCCAATATATAGGATGGATAAACAACAAGGTCCTACTGTATAGCACAGGGAACTATATTCAATCCTGTGATAACCAGCATGGAAAAGAATATGAAAAAGAATATATATGTGTATAACTGAATCACTTTACAGCAGAAATTAAGACAACATTGTAAATCAACTATACTTCATTAAAATAAATTTCAAAAAAAGATCTGTTCCATCATATTTCTCTGTCTCAATCCCCATGCCCCCCTTGCTCTGGTACAATTCTGGGGTTTGTCCTCTAGGACCACGACAGGTGGCTGTACAGATTCATCTTCACCTTGTCTTACCCTGAATCGCTCATTTTCAGCCTTTACGATCAGGCCCAACACAGCCACTCACACCCAGCTTCTTAAGAGCATGCTCTGCTTACAGCCTTAACATCTAGTTTCCCACTTCTCTTAAACCAAAGGAGACCGCCGTTATTTCTTTCCCTACACATGGAGTGCACTCCCATCAGCCCCAGAATCTCTGATAGACTTACTTCTCTGGCATGTAATGTATCACCCTCTGCTTCTCTTGTATCTAACAAGTCTTCAACTTCGTAGAAGTCCAGCTCAAGAATTTCACATCAGTGTAGCCAGTTAAGACCCTACTGAACCAACAAGTGTCCAGATAACAAGAATAAATGCCAATGAACTACCTGAAGTTAGACAAGGATAAATATAAGCACGCTGATTCTGGAGAGGAGTTGGCACTTGGAATAAACAAACCCCAAGATGAGATTTCCATTCTTGCAAATTTTAGCCTAAGAGCATGTCACAATGAACACGTCAGCTAAAATTCTAATAGAAAGCCCACCACTGTTCTGGTCAAAAGAAATAGGAGAATATTCTAATTTCATTCTTAGAACATTCTCTAACACCATATACAAGAATAAACTCAAAATGGATTAAAGACCTAAAAGTAAGACCGGATACTATAAACCTCCTAGAGGAAAACATAGGCAGGACACTTTTTGACATAAATTGCAGCAGTGTTTTTTTGGATCCGTCTCCTAAAGTAAAGGAAATAAAAGCAAAAATAAGCAAGTGGGACTTAAACTTAAAAGCTTTTGCACAGCAAAGGAAACCATCGATAAAATGAAAAGACAACCTACTCAATGTGAGAAAAAGTTTGGAAATGATATGACTGATAAGTGATTCAACATATATAAACAGCTCACACAACTCAACATCAAAATAACAAACAACCCAATTAAAAATTGGGTGGGGGTTTCCCTGGTGGCACAGTGGTTGGGAGTCCGCCTGCCGATGCAGGGGACGCAGGTTCGTGCCCCGGGCTGGGAGGATCCCACATGCCGCGGAGCGGCTGGGCCCGTGAGCCATGGCCGCTGAGCCTGCGCATCTGGAGACTGTGCTCCGCAACGGGAGAGGCCACAGCGGTGAGAGGCCCGCGTACCACAAAAAAAAAAAAAAAAAAAAAAAATGGGGGGAAGACCTGAAAAGACATTTTTTGAAAGAAGACATGCAGATGGCCAACAGGCACATGAAAAGATGCACAACATCACTAATCATCAGGAAAATGCAAGTGAAAACCACAATCAGATATCATCTCACACCTGTCAGAATGGTTATCATCAAAAAGAACACAAATAACAAATGTTGGTGAGGGTGTGGAGAAAAGGGAACCCTCGTACACTCTTGCCAGGGATGTAAACTGATGCAACCACTATGGAGAACAGTATGGAGGTTTCTCAAAAAACTAAAAATGGAACTGCCATACGACCCAGCAATCCCACTACTGGGTATATATATCTGAAAAAAACAAAAGCACAAATTCTAAAAGATACATGCACCCCAAAGTTCATAACAGCACTATTTACAATTTATATATATAACACAGTGGAATATCACTCAGCCATAAAAAGACTGAAAATTTCCACTTGCAGCAACATGGATGGACATGGAAGACATTATGCTAAGTGAAATAAGTCAGACAGAGAAACAAATACTGTATCACTTATATGTGGAATCTAAAAAATGCAACAAACTATTAAATGTAACAGAAAAGAAGCAGACTTACAGATACAGGGAACAAACTAGTGCTTACCAGTGGGGAGAGGGAAGGAGGGAGGGGCAAGATAGGGGGAGGGGAGTAAGAGGTACAAACCACTAGGTATAAAATAAGCTAAAAGGGTATACTGTATTGCACTCAGAATATGCCAATATTTTATAATAACTTTAAGTGAAGTAAAAATTTTAAAAACCGTGAATCACTATATTGTACACCAGCAACTTACAGAATATTGTACAAGTATACTTCAAAAATATTGTAAGGAAAAACAGAAATAGGAGAATGAAACTTTGAGGTAGTGGAACAAGCTCAAATTCCACATGCTGTTCCAAGCCTTCCTTCAAAATTCTGCTTGCTTCCCTAAACTTCACACCCCAGGACTGCACTGCTCTTTAGCACACAGCCCTTGCCATTCTGTGGTTATGCAACTTCCTAAGTGTGTCTTCTCCTTTCTCAAAGAGGTTGTGCGTCAACCTAAGGAGGACCAGATAACACCTTGTTTCATTCTTTTTCTACTACATAACATCCTCTATCTGCTGCATTCTCTGTAAGTATGTACTGATACACACCAGAGGCTTTACCCTACCCTGGAACTGGACAATTATTACATCACCAATTCATAATGTAACTAAAGAATACACAGTTCA
This sequence comes from Leucopleurus acutus, assembly GCF_964270905.1. Lineage (NCBI taxonomy): Eukaryota > Metazoa > Chordata > Mammalia > Artiodactyla > Delphinidae > Leucopleurus > Leucopleurus acutus. The sequence continues at coordinate 4,157,077 of NC_139148.1, forward strand.
TTAAAAAAAAATACCACAACAATGTCCACAAAACTTTCAGGATCGGAGGCAAGTTAAAACATTTGTTAAAACCATAAACGTTTTTTAAAATGGATCATCTGCATATTTGAGACCAAAAGTAAAATTTTCTGGATGGGAAACCACGAAGCCTTGTAAACATATGTAGAGTCCTTTCCTCTGAAGTCTATGTGGCCCCTGACACTTTGGGAAAAGCAGAGGCAGCACACATGGAAACTTCACCTTTGAGTTACAATTGAATCCAGTCACCTTGTTAAAACGCAGGTTTTTTCAACTCTCTCATAATCCTGGAACCAAGTCGTATTTCTCCATGAACTTATCGTGACTCATGGGGATCAACTGAATGTGCCTGTGTGGTCCATATCAAACCAGACTACCCCTCGGAAAGAGGGGCTCACACGTCTAGTGTTCCAGGCAGAACTGAGAATCACGATTCATAATTTTATCAGCAAACACAAAGGCCAGGTGGATATTTATGAAGGCTAAAACTCTGTAAGGAGTGCTAAGTTTAGTCTCACGCTTTTGATTTATTTTTCCTGTGAAGCGCACACACTGGTGTGTGTTTTGGTATTCATTCCCTACAGCCCTGTACTAGAGCATTTTTCCTAGGTCTTCATTGTTCTCTCTCGTTTCTTTCCCAGTGATCTTATACAACCCTCTGCAACACGACTTACGCCTCTGAGTTTATTATTAATAACGCTAAGAAGGTGCTTTGCATCTTCACATTAAGCTATTTTCCACTGTGGACGGTATTTATAAGCCTTGATCTTTGAAGGTTCTCAAAGACAGGAGACCTTGTTTTGCAATTTTATGTTTCAAGATATTTACCCCAAGTGCCTGATATAGTTAAACCATCAACCTATTCATCAACCGCAACATTCCTTTTTTTCAAATATCAAATAATTTCCTTTAAACGTCATTCATGTTTTCAATGGAGGGCCATTGTTACTGTAGGTCAGATTCTAGGGAAAATTTAGCAAGTCTATAATTTATAAAGGAAGAAAGAAAAAAGAAATCCACTGCTCACAATTAAAAACAACAGAAAAGTGCCTTTCAATAAAAAGCTGGAAGCATTATGTTTTCCCAATTGCCCTTGCGTCCTTCCATGGCCATCCCATTACTGTGATGAGTCTTGGAAATGAATAACTACCTGTATTATACTATCCTTTTATTTTAGGGATGGACAGTATCCTCAAGCTAACTGGTTTTCTTGGACTTTGTTATCTGCTACCATAAGCAAAGAGCCCTGCCTTGCTTAGAGCAAAGGCTCAGCATCAGACCCCCATCTTTGTACAGACGACCCAGTTCTCCAACATGATTGGCAGCTGTACTATATCTGGGCATCGAGTCCTGTCTGCTCTCTCTGTACAGTGAAACATGCACCCCTGTCTCCAAATCTGCTGCAGACTGCATGTTTGTGTTTTTCCAAAACTCATGTTGAACTCTAATCCTCAATGAGATGGTATTAGGAGGTGGGGTCTTCGGGGGTGATAAGGTCATGAGGGTGGAGCCCATATGAATGGGATTAGTGTCTTCATAAAAGAAACCCCAGAGAGCTCCCTCACCCCTTCCAGCACATGAGGACACGGTGAGAAGACAGCTGTCTGTGAACCAGGAGAAGGGATCTCACCAGACACTGAACCTGCCTTAGTCTTGACCTTGGATTTGCAACCTCCAGAACTGAGAAAAATACTTGTATGTCTTTTATAACCCACCCAGCCTACGGTATTTTGTTAGAGCAGCTCGAAAGGACTAAGACAGAACCTGATGCCATTTCCACTGCTTATCCACAGATGATTACAACCAGACACCCTGTCCTCCCTGCAAGCACTGAAGGCCCTCACTCGGTGTGGGCAAGGATGGATTTTTGGAGATCAACACCGTTTGCTCACCTGGGTTCTATATGCTCCCCAATCACTGCAATTTGATCTGATTACAGGAAACTTGCATTGACAATACCGCTTCCTAATCTCTCTTTTCCTCCCTCTCTCTCTCTCTCTCTCTCTCTCTCTCTCTCTCGCTCGCTCGCGCGCGCGCGCACACACACACATACACACACACACACACACAGTCTAGGGGAAACAGCAAGAGTATCCCCTTTTGTTTAATCTCCTGTCTGTCTATAGGGCAGACCTCCCATGAACATTTCCACACAAAGCTCCTCTTGGCTTGCTGGTTCTTCCCCCTGGCAGGAGGAAACTCTTTTAAGCAGCATGTACTTCACAGAACAATGCTGTTCACTGGCCAGCTCATGTGGTTAGTCCTTGATGATAACACCTCTCATGAATGAAGACATGCCAGATGCTACACTAAATATTTTACGTGTTTAACCCTATTTGTTCGTAACATCCATATTGTGGGCATTTCTATCTTTTTTTCCCTCTCATTTTACAGTTGAATGCATTGAGTTTTAGAGAGGATAAATGGCTATCTCAAAATGATACAGCTAAAAAATTGAGCTGGTATCTGACATTTGCGTTCTAAATGGTCCTGTATCCCTCTCACCTAGAGAGTCCCTGCGACTTAAACCTGTGATATTCTGATTAACAAGTTAAGCTGTTCACTGACAAGGATATTTTGATTATTTCTGAAAAAAAAAACCTTTTATGGGCACAGTCATTGCAGTTTTACGCTACCCAGTGTACATATCTAAATAATTCAGGAAAGATCCCAGGTGAATTGTGAAATTCCCTCCCTTTGTTTTTATTTCAGTCATTCTTTGAGCGTACCACTGCAAGGCTTTGCATGTACTTCAATGAGATGCTATAGATCAACTCACTCAAGCTTCCTATATTGTGTACTTTCCAGAAAATGGTATTTTCCCCATCTTCGTAAATCTAAATGAAGCCTCCTTTTGAACTTTAGTAATTCTTTCTTAATTGACCATCGCTGGTTAATAAATTCACTGTTTGAGAAGAGTGGATAGTTCAGTAATATTCAAAACATTCTCAAATCATCATTATAAAGCAATGACGTTGGTGTTATCTTTATGGCAAAAACAGTTATGTGTCCATGGCAACACTACACCGCCTCTTACACTAGATTTTGAATGTTGATTTATATGGAAGAGAAAATCGTATTATGTTTATTTTTTCATTTCACGTTGAATTCATCTTTTAACTAGTCACCATTTAATGTGATCCACATAAACTCATTTTTCTCCCACAGGCATATAATATTAACAAGACTGACTACTAAAAATGTATAATACCATACAACCAATTTTGTATTTTCTAGTTATGCTATTCTCATAAAAAATTTTCTTATACTAGGTCAACGTAAACTATCGATTGGACTCTTTGTTGAACTATATGTAGAAATTTACACTGTTTTCATATTTTTCACTTTCCCTTAGAAGTTATTTATGTTATGAAATTAGACACTGCTAATACATTTTATTGACCCCATTTAAATTTACCCAGAGAAGAATGCATTTACCTATAAACGTACTCTCTTTGAAGATGGAAAAATACAGAGGTACTATACTGAATGGGATTTAGGAATCATATTGCACTGAAAATAAGTATCAGCTAAGCTTTCACTTTTGAAGCGAAAATGTTCCTCAAGGTTTAGAGTTTCAAAAATATCCCAAATTTTAGAGCGGAGAGAGTTTTTGAGGGAAAGAAGAACTGTGAGAAAAACCCTGAAAACATTTTAAACAGAAATACTTTCAATATTACCTAATGTTTCTACCCAATAATAAAGGAGTAAACATTTTTAATCTTATGTCAAGAGTTTGGGGATGACCTTTTATGGAAATATGCAGCCATTGGCATACCCTTGAAGCAATGTACTTGTTTGATAGAGTTAAATGAGATATACAATGAAACAAGCAAAAGATGGCTTGTAGGGATTCTTGTGGCTCCAATTCTGAGCGAGGCATCGCCAGGGTCAACTCTGCTAAAGAACTAAAGCGTTTGCAGACACCACTTCCGCACCTTGCGCTGAGCAGCATCACTTTATTACGTCACATCCAATCCAGACAGCAGAGACGGTGCGAGAGCATGATATGCAATTTAAGGCCACAAGAGTTTGCCCACATCCCGCTGCTCTGCTGCTTCTTAACACCTACACACGTGGCACTGATTAGTTCCCTGAAAACACTGAAATACCGTTTTTCTCCTTTGTAAAGTACACGTATCACTGGACAAAATAGATGTGAAAATAATATTTTTGGTGAACTGTACTCTACGTTTTGCATACCCGAAACCTGGGTCAACGGTGCAGTGAACAGGAAGAAACATCCCTGACGCTTTGAGAAAAAAATCTCTAGAGGGAGGGTAAGCTTATGTCTGATCAACAACGTCTTAGACACCAAGCAAAGCTCCAGTCCAAGTCTACTCCTGAGGAATGAAGCAATGAGCACCGAATTTCCCCAGAAAACATTCCCTATGTCTCCACTGTCACCAGGAGTAAGGCAGGAGCTCATGCAGTGAACAGCTGTGGTACCTGGCAGCTCACCTCACAGCGTTATGGGAAATGCTCAGACTTAACCCTATTCGTACCCCAAAAGGAGCTGTTGTTATTGAGACCCTATGAAGGATCCCCTCAGGCAGCAGGAACTGTCTTGTCTTACAGTACGTACACGAGTGAGTCTCTGAACAAGCTTCAGAGGACCTCCAGGAATCCTAAGCACTAAGGAAGAGCTGTTTAGCATGACAGTGAAGAGCTGCCCAGTAGAAACCAAGAACTGTAGGCTGCTCTCCTTAATAGAGCAACACGGGGGAAACGGCATCCTGGAGTTCGGTTTTGGTCAGAAAAAGACACTTCGAGACATTTTGTGAGAAAGCAAGTTTGCTGTTAAAAGGGTAAGATGGAGCCCCAAACTCGGCTCCTATCGACATGTATAAATGCGCTATCGACCACAAATTTATCAAAAACCTTAACTTCGCTGCACTCTCTCTTGCCTGGCTGGAACATCTCCTATCACGAGGAACTGCATGGCTTTGCCTACTCATGTGAAAACAGACAACGTTTGGGGTCGTCGTACCAACACGATATCCTTCCCGTTTGGTAAAGGCAATAATAGAGGGTATTACTTCTCTATTCTCACATGACACGTTATCCCAAAATGTAGTGGCTTGAGACAACTCACGTGGATTATCTCACAGCTTCTGTGGTCAGGAATCTCGGCCCAGCCTAGCTGGGTCTTCTGACCACAATCATCTGAAGGCTGGACACGGGAAGGACCCACTTTCCAGCTCATGCAGCTGTGGGTAGGATTCAACTCTTCTCCGTTTCTCAGACTGAGGGCCGCAGTTCTTTTATGACTGTCGGGCAGAGGTTTCCTTCAGTTCCTTGACTCGTGGGCTTCGCACACATGTCAATGTGTATCATCAAAGTCTTCAAGCCAAGAAAACAACGGAAGTAGTCTACTACCAAGGTGGACGTCACATATTACTTTTATGACCTCATCACCTCTGAGTATCCTATTCATTAGAAGGAAGCCTTCAGGCCCCATGCACACACAAAGGGGAGGAATTACACAAGGGCATGAACGCCAAGGAGGTGGGGATCGCCAGAGCCATCCTAGAAGCAGCGCACAGACCTGCCCCATGGGACTGACAGGAGTATTCGAACAGATAATCAATGGAAAACACTTAGCACTGCGTAGATAACAATCAATGCATTAATGGTCTATGCGGGACCCACATCCTTTGCATTTTGAGTTCTTCCTCAGTGTTTCGGATGGGGTTCTAAGCAAAGTTACAAGAAAATATATTGGGAAATCATTTCCAATACTTACTTCATCCCCTCAAATGGAATAATACTCACCATGGCAATCAGATTTTCTTACATCTATTTATAAAGTGTTGGCTTAAAAGGATAACAAAATGAAATAAAGCAAAAAAAAAAAATTCTATGTCTGTTTAGCTCACAGGAATGATAAATCCATACCAAACAGTGTATACTTAGAGATAAATTCCAATAATGGATGACAGACAAGCATATCTACTATACAGTTGTTTACTGCATGTAATTTTAAATTGGAGTCATCATTAGGTTTTCAAAAAGTTTATAAGAAAGTACATGGTCACAGTAGAAAATACTGAAATGGTTCATGATGCGAACAGAAGTCTGCAACATCAAGAAAAACACATCTTGCTTTTTTAACAGCTTTATGCAACTGTAATTCTGAGACCATACAATTCACCCACATAAAGTAATGTACCTCTAGTGGTGGTTTTCAGTGTATTCACAGATGTCTGCTACCATTATCAGAATCAATTTTAGTCAATTTACATTTTAACATACAACCCCCTAGCCATTTTGTCTAGGCGTTAACATACATTTTTATAACCTGAATTTGCACTTAATATGTAGTGAACATTCCCCATGTCCATAAATATTCTTCAGGTGCATGCTTCATAACAGCTACACAGTCACTGAAGAAAAAAATCTTATTTCTCTTGACGGTCTACGTTCTGCCAGACACTTCTTTGAGTAACGGATTTTGTCGTTTCATTTTCACAATAATCTTATGAAGTGCTTACTATTCTTTACAGAGAACTGAGGATCACAGAGAAGGTTAAGGTTCTTGGCTACAGTTGTCAACATGGTGAGTAGATGAGAGATGTTCTCACCAAAGTGATTTGACTCCACTTTCTTCACACGATATAGTATCATATGGGTGGCTAAGCCAATGGTGTTGAAAATTTAATTGGTTTCAAATTTTGAGATATTTTAACTGTATCAGCTGCCTGATGGTGCATAAAAACCTACCCCCCCAAATGAGCAACTGAAGCAATAATTTATCTCATAGATTCTGTAGGTCAAAAATCTCGGAGTACCTTAACTGGGTCTTCTGGCTTAGGAATTCCTACAAGGCTGCAATTAAATGTCACCTGGGGCTGGGGTCTTATCAAAGACTAGATGGGAAGGATCCACTTCCAAGCTTGCTGACATAGTATCAGCAGGGTTTAGGTCCTCACAGGCTGTGGGACAGATGTGGCGTTTCTTCTACATGTGACCTTCTCTACGGGACAGCTCCAAATATTGCAGCTGGCGTCCCTCAGGGCAAGCAAAGCAGACATGATGCCCAAGATGGAATCCTAGTCTCAGAAGTGACCTCCCATTATTTTGCTGTATTCTTGGTATTAGAAGAAGTGACTTGACGTAGCCGAAACTGAAGGTAGGTGACAAGGTGAGGGTAGGAATATTAGGAGGTGGGGATCATCTGGGGCCATCTTGGATGACACCTATCACAACAACTAATGCACATTTGTAAATACATACATATATATATATACACACACACACACACATGTGCACATGTGATTATTTAGGAACAGAAGCAGCCAGCTAAGGTGTGTGTGTGTGATTAAGATGCATTGACAAAATGACTACAGAGGGCAGAGAGGTAGCCTCTGCACATTCACTTAATCCCCTTTCTTAATGCCACCCAAATTTTTATTTCCATATCCCTCTCTTATCCACATAGCCCACATACCCCAATAGAGCATGAACCTACTCACACCATGGCTGTGGTGTGCCTCAGCTTGAAGCAATCAGCACATGGAGGGCACATGACCCACATGGTCCAATCAGAGCTTAGCTTGGGACTCTAGCTTCTTAGGCATAGACAGGAGCACTTCCTCCCTTCTGTGGACACAGTGGTGTTTGGTGTGATGGCTGGATTGCAACAGCCATTTGGTACTATAAAACAGAGCAGCCTGAGAATGAAGCCGACCCTCAGAGCAAGACAAGGCCGAAAGGGCCTCAACAAAAATGGAACGCAAGCTTCCGGATAAGCCAGCCTTGAAAACTGCACTACAGCTGAATTCAAGTTCTACGCAACAATATATCAATACATCGATCCTTCTGAAAGCCAGTTTGAGTACTTTTTCAATATAAATTGAAAAATTTGCCGTCCAAAATCATCTAAATAAAGAATAATGTCTACAGAAGCCGTCTGCTACAATTCACACAACTAAAATGTTGGGTGAGCTGAGCCACTGACAAAAAGACGCAGAGAGAGAACTCTTCTATTCTAGGTTGGGACGTCAATTAGCACTAATGTGTACTTATAAAACACTAGTTAAATCACCACCAATTATTTCTTGGGACTCAGCTTCTGTGCCCATCAAGGCTTAGGGGACCTGGGAGGAAACACTCAGGGGGTGTGGGAGTGAATTCGCTACTTCCTGCAGGTCTCAGAAATGCCTAGAAGCAAGAGATAAGGTTATACGGAAACAGGACCACGTGAAATCAGAGTGGGGGAAACGCAGCTTTTCTAAGAGACACTTTGATGCCTATGGAATGAGTATTCAACGTGCAAAGGGCAACTCCATTCTCAACGTTATGAGACCAAAAATAGTCATCTTCATCTCCTTTCTCCCTCTCACATTCTTCAGTTAAGGTCAAAACTTACCGTAAACTGACCACTTCTCACCACCTCTCCATCCCAACCTGGTCCTAGCCTCCATCAAATCTTCCCCAGTTTACTGCGGTCACCTCCCTAACAAGGGTCCCTGCATTGACCTGCCACCTGACAGTCTACTCCCAACTCAGCGGCAGGTTAATTCTTTTAAAATGTAAGTCCATAATGAATCATTAATTTCATTAAATCCCTTGAATGGCCTCCATCTCGCTCAAACTACAAGTTAAATTCCTTACCATGGCATTGAAAGCCCTACTTGGCGTGGAATCCTGGTACTTTTCCAGTCTTGTCTCCACCTGCTGACTTCGCTCCTCCTATTCAGCTGTAATATCCCCCGTGCTGTTTTCTAAACACACTAACTACACACTCGCTCTCTGCACTTGAGCTTGGGGTCCTTTTACCTGAAATGCCAGCCCCCAGGTATCTGCGTGATTTCCTCACGGGATGTGCGTGATAAACTGTGCCCTCACAGGGTTGGTCATGGGGTTATTCTGGATACGTATCACAAGTTTTGTATAATGGCACCTATAAATCTTTATAGTTATAAGTCCATGATATGGCTGTGGGATTATGAAGGCTCCCCCTGAACATGGGACAGATATACTCTATATTATTTTATGGTTTTGAGAAAAAATTTTATATTAAAGTACAGTTGATTTAAAATGTGTTAGTTCCAGGTGTACAGCAAAGTGATTTGGTTATACACATGTGTGTATATACATGTATATATACGTATATGTATATGTATATATACCTTTCAGATTCTCATCCCTTACGGGTTATTACGAAGTATTGAGTATAGTTCCCTGTGCTACACAGCAGGCCCTTGTTCATTATCTAGTTTATATATAGTAGGGTGTATAATGTTTACTTGAAATATGAAGAAATATTTCGGACATGCAAATACACATCAGCTTGTTTTGTATGAAAGATTCACTAACATTGTAAACTGAGCTGGAAAGCTTTTGCCCTTGTTACATTTCTAAAAAATTGATTAAAACTAAGGGTTTGCTCTTTATACATCTTCTGACAAGATTCACCCGTAAAACGGGGCATGGTGCTTTTTAGAAGGGGTAGAGTCTGTTTCTGACTGCTAATTCAACACAATGCTGTTCCTGGTCACCATGACCAAGGTAATCAGGGACTTGTCTCTATTTCTAGAACATCATGGGAAGTAAAGAGAGAAAGAGGCGTGCTACAGCTGGAAGAAGTCATATTCTACAGTTCAGTGAGCAGTATCACATTTGCAGTTCGATAGCGCGCAATATACTGAGTTACCCATGAGACAGGTGGATTGGAGGACCAAAGTTAGCCACAACTGTTTGCCCGTGCGGATGTCTTCTGAATAGTCCCTGTTTGTCCTAAGAGGTCAGTTCTCTAGACCAGAGTTTCCTTGGAGTAAAAAGGGGTATTTGGACAAAACTCCACTTCCCACTTGATGCCTGTTATCCTAACACAATTCTAAATAGCATCCGTTTTCACTCTCAAAATCATCCTCCTTTGTTTGATCAGCTACATATCATACGGGTACCTTAGAACTGGATGGCTTCTAGCGTTCTCTTCGTATGCAAATATGAGAAATTATCTTTAATGTTCCTTCCAACTAACTTCATGTGTGCAGTAAAAAATTTCACATTGTATAAATCATTAATGATTAACAAACACCATTAGTTTCCTCTTCAGGAAGTTTCAGGCAGTGGATTACAAAGTGATTGAAATTTCATGTGTAAAATTTCTACATTAAGTAGGTTTGAAGTGATTTTATAATTGTATAATTTTCACTTTCTACAAAAATTGTATTCAGTAAATAGGACACTTATTTATTGCATATCATTTTATAGAAGATGAAAGGTAAAAATATTAAAATGTCTGGCACCAGACAAGAAGACTGATAATCTATTCTTTTTTTTTTCTTTAGATTTTTTTTGATGTGGACCATTTTTAAGAGTCTTTATTGAATTTGTTACAATATTGCTTCTGCTTTATGTTTTGGATTTTTGGCCATACTGTGAGGTGTGTGGGATCGTAGCTCCCCAACCAGGGATCAAACCCGCACCCACTGCGCTGGAAGGCAAAGTCTTAACCACTAGACCTCCAGGGAAATCCCAAGAGTGATAACCTATTCTTGATTCTAAAAGCACTACATTGCTTCTGAAACCAAAGAGACCATGACAAAAATGACTTCCTTTGTAAAATCATGTTGAATTCCCTGAATAAGACTAACACAGCAGCAAACAAATGATCACTTTTGAATATTTTCCAGAAACATACCAAAAGAAAGTCTCCTCATCTTCCTAACTTTGAGAGAAATAACCATGCAGCTAAAGGAGGTTCTTCTACCCAAATTTTCTCTTTTCCCTGTATTTTCTTTCACTCCTTGGCCTTCCCTAACGGAACCCATTTCAAATATGCATCTGGGGACTTCCCTGGTGGTCCACTGGTTAAGACTCCATGCTGCCAATGCAGGGGGCCCGGGTTTGAACCCTGGTCAGGGAACTAGGTGCCACATGCCGCAACTAAGAGTTCACAGGCCGCAACTAAGGAGCCCGCGTGCCACAACTCAGGAGCCTGCACAACTAAATAAATAAATATTCTAAATAAATAAAATATGCATCTGTTATTTTAAAATATTAGTGTTGTCATTCCTGGGGTCACGAAGTGGCAGGTAACAGGAAGACAAAAGATTTGTTTGCGGGGAGCCTGAACCAAGATGGTGGAGCAGAAGGACGTGCTCTCACGCCCTCTTGAGAGAACACCAGAATCACAACCAGCTGCTGGACAGTCATCAACAGGAAGACACTGGAACTCACCAGAAAAGATACCCCACATCCAAAGACAAAGGAAAAGCCACAATGAGACGGTAGGAGGGGCGCAATCACAGCAAAACCAAATCCTATAACTGCTGTGTGGGTGACTCACACACTGGAGAACAAACACTTACACCACAGAAGTCCACCCACTGGAGTGAAGGTTCTGAGACCCACGTCAGGCTTCCCAACCTGGGGGTCCAGCAACGGGAGGAGGAATTCCTAGAGAATCAGACTTTGAAGGCTAGTGGAAATTGACTGCAGGACTTTGACAGGACTGGGGGAAACAGAGACTCCACTCTTGGAGGGCACACACAAGGTAGTGTGCGCATCGGGACCCAGGGGAAGGAGCAGTGACCCCATAGGAGACTGAACCAGACCTACCTGCTAGTGTTGGAGGGTCTCCTGCAGAGGAGGAAGGTGGCTGTGTCTCACCAGGGGACAAGGACACTGGCAGCAGAAGTTTTGGGAAGTACTCCTCGGCATGAGCCCTCCCAGAGTCTGTCACTAGCCCCACCAAAGAGCCCAAATAGGCTCCAGTGTTGGGTTGCCTCAGGCCAAACAACCAACAGGGAGGGAACCCAGCCCCACCCGTCAACAGTCAAGTGGATTAAAGTTTTACTGAGCTCTGCCCACCAGAGCAACAGCCAGCTCTACCCACCACCAGTCCCTCCCATCAAGTCTCTTAGATAGCCTCATCCACCAGAGGGCAGAGAGGAGAAGCAAGAAGAACTACAATCCTGCAGCCTGTGGAACAAAAACCACATTCACAGAAAGACAGACAAGATGGAAAGGCAGAGGGCTGTGTACCAGATGAAGGAACAAGATAAAACCCCAGAAAAACAAGTAAATGAAGTGGAGATAGGCAACCTTCCAGAAAAAGAATTCAGAATAATGACAGTGAAGATGATCCAGGACCTCAGAAAAACAATGGAGGCAAAGATCGAGAAGATGCAAGAAATGTTTAACAGAGACCTAGAAGAATTAAACAACAAACACACACAGATGAACAATACAATAACTGAAATGAAATCTACACTACAAGGAATCAATAGCAGAATAACTGAGGCAGAAGAACGGATAAGTGACCTGGAAGACAGAATGGTGGAATTCACTGCTGCAGAACAGAATAAAGAAAAAAGAATGAAAAGAAATGAAGACAGCCTAAGAGACCTCTGGGACAACATTAAACGCAACAACATTCGCATTATAGGGGTCCCAGGAGAAGAGAGAGAGAAAGGACACGAGAAAATATTTGAAGAGATTATAGTCGAAAACTTCCCTAACATGGGAAAGGAAATAGCCATCCAAGTCCAGGAAGTGCAGCGAGTCCCAGGCAGGATAAACCCAAGGAGAAACATGCCGAGACACATAGTAATCAAATTGGCAAAAATTAAAGACAAAGAAAAATTATTGAAAGCAGCAAGGGAAAAACAACAAATAACATACAAGGGAACTCCCATAAGGTTAACAGCTGATTTCTCAGCAGAAACTCTACAAGCCAGAAGGGAGTGGCATGATACACTTAAAGTGATGAAAGGGAAGAACCTACAACCAAGATTACTCTACCCGGCAAGGATCTCATTCAGATTCGACGGAGAAATCAAAAGCTTTACACACAAGCAAAAGCTAAGAGAATTCAGCACCACCAACCAGCTCTACAACAAACGTTAAAGGAACTTCTCTAAGTGGTAAACACTAGAGAAGAAAAGGACCTACAAAAACAAACCCAAAACAATTAAGAAAATGGTCATAGGAACATACATATCGATAATTACCTTAAACACGAAAGGATTAAATGCTCCAACCAAAAGATACAGGCTTGCTGAGTGGATACAAAAACAAGACCCATATATATGCTGTCTACAAGAGACCCACTTCAGACCTAGGGACACATACAGACCGAAAGTGAGGGGATGGAAAAAGATATTCCATGCAAATGGAAATCAAAAGAAAGCTGGAATAGCAATTCTCATATTAGACAAAATAGACTTTAAAATAAAGAATGTTACAAGAGACAAGGAAGGACACTACATAATGATCAAGGAATTAATCCAAGAAGAAGATATAACAATTATAAATATGTATGCACCCAACATAGGAATACCTCAATACATAAGGCAATTGCTAACAGCTGTAAAAGAGGAAATCGAAAGTAACACAATAGTGGGGGACTTTAACACCTCACATACATCAATGGACAGATCATCCAAAATGAAAATAAATAAGGAAACAGAAGCTTTAAATGACACAACAGACCAGATAGATTTAACTGATATTTATAGGACATTCCATCCAAAAACAGCAGATTTCACTTTCTTCTCAAGTGTGCACGGAACATTCTCCAGGATAGATCACATCTTGGGTCACAAATCAAACCTCAGTAAATTTAAGAAAACTGAAATCATATCAAGCATCTTTTCTGACCACAAGGCTATGAGATTAGAAATGAATTACAGGGGAAAAAACGTAAAACACACAAACACATGGAGGCTAAACACTATGTTACTAAATAACTAAAAGATCACTGAAGAAATCAAAGAGGAAATCAAAAAATACCTAGAGACAAATAACAATGAAAACACAATGATCCAAAACCTATGGGATGCAGCAAAAGCAGTTCTAAGAGGAAAGTTTATAGCTATACAAGCCTACCTCAAGAAACAAGAAAAATCTCAAATACCTGATCTAACCTTACACCTAAAGGAACTAGAGAAACAAGAACAAACAAAATCCAAAGTTAGCAGAAGGAAAGAAATCATAAAGATCAGAGTGGAAATAAATGAAATAGAAACAAAGAAAACAATAGCAAAGATCAATAAAACTAAAAGCTGGTTCTCTGAGAAGATAAACAAAATTGATAAGCCATTAGCCAGACACATCAAGAAAAAGAGGGAAAGGACTCAAATCAATAAAATTAGAAATGAAAAAGGAGAAGTTACAACAGCCACCACAGAAATACAAAGCATCCTAAGAGACTACTATAAGCAACCCTATGCCAATAAAGTGGACCACCAGGAAGAAATGGACAAATTCTTAGAAAGGTATAACCTTCCAAGACTGAACCAGGAAGAAATAGAAAATATGAACAGACCAATCACAAGTAATGAAACTGAAACTGTGATTAAAAATCTTCCAACAGGGCTTCCCTGGTGGCGCAGTGGTTGGGAGTCCGCCTGCCGATGCAGGGGATGTGGGTTCGTGCCCCAGTCCGGGAGGATCCCACATGCCGTGGAGCAGCTGGGCCTGTGAGCCATGGCCACAGAGCCTTCACGTCTGGAGCCTGTGCTCCACAACGGGAGAGGCCACAACAGTGAGAGGCCTGCGAACCGCCCCCCCCCCCAAAAAAAAAATCTTCCAGCAAACAAAAGTCCAGGACCAGATGGCTTCACAGGTGAATTCTATCAAACATTTAGAGAAGAGCTAACACCCATCCTTCTCAAACTTCCAAAAAATTGCAGAGGAAGCAACACTCTCAAACTCATTCTATGAGGCCACCATCACCCTGATACCAAAACCAGACAAAGATACTGTAAAAAAAGAAAATTACAGACCAGTATCACTGATGAATATAGATGCACAAATTCTCAACAAAATACTAGCAAACAGAATCCAGCAACACATTAAAAGGATCATACACCATGATCAAACTGGATTTATCCCAGGGATGCAAGGATTCTTCAATATACACAAAACAATGTGATACACAACATTAACAAATTGAAGAATAAAAACCATATGGTCATCTCAATAGATGCAGAAAAAGCTTTTGACAAAACTCAACACCCATTTATGATAAAAACTCTCCAGAAAGTGGTCACAGAGGGAACCTACCTCAACATAATAAAGGCCATATACGACAAACTCACAGCAAACATCATTCTCAATGGTGAAAAACTGAAAGCATTTCCTCTAAGATCAGGAACAAGACAAGAATGTCCACTCTCACCACTGTTATTCAACATAGTTTTGGAAGTCCTAGCTTCGGCAATCAGAGAAGAAAAAGAAATAAAAGGAATACAAATTGGAAAAGAAGAAGTAAAACTGTTACTGTTTGCAGATGACATGATACTATACGTAGAGAATCCTAAAGATGCCACCAGAAAACTACTAGAGCTAATCAATGAATCTGGTAAAGTTTCAGGATACAAAATTAATGCACAGAAATCTCTTGCATTCCTATACACTAATGATGAAAAATCTGAAAGAGAAATTAAGGAAACACTCCCATTTACCACTGCAACAAAAAGAATAAAATACCTAGAAATAAACTTACCTAGGGAGACAAAAGACCTGTATGCAGAAAATTATAAGACAATGATGAAAGAAATTAAAGATGATGCCAACAGATGGAGAGATACACCATGTTCTTGGATTGGAAGAATCAATACTGTGAAAATGACTATACTACCCAAAGCAATCTACAGGTTCAATGCAATCCCTATTAAATTACCAATGGCATTTCTTATGGAACTAGAACAAAACATCTTAAATTCTGTATGGAGACACAAAAGACCCAATACCTGAATACCCAAAGCAGTCTTGAGGGAAAAAAAATGGAGCTGGAGGAATCAGACTCCCTGACTTCAGACTATGCTACAAAGCTACAGTAATCAAGACAATATGGTACTGGCACAAAAACAGAAATACAGATCAATGGAACAAGATAGAAAGCCCAGAGATAAACCCACGCACCTATGGTCAACTAATCTATGACAAAGGAGGCAAGGATATAAAACGGAGAAAAGACAGTCTCTTCAATACGTGATTCTGGGAAAACTGGACAGCTGCATATAAAAGAATGAAATTAGAACACTCCCTAACACCATACACAAAAATAAGCCCAAAATGGATTAGAGACCTAAATGTAAGACCAGGCAGTATAAAACTCTTAGAGGAAAACAAAGGAAGAACACTCTTTGACATAAATCACAGCAAGATCTTTTTTGATCCACCTCCTACAATAATGGAAATAAAAACAAAAATAAACAAATGGAACCTAATGAAACTTCAAAGCTTTTGTACAGCAAAGGAAACCATAAACAAGATGGAAAGACAACCCTCAGAATGGGAGAAAATATTTGCTAACGAATCAATGGACAAAGGATTAATCTCCAAAATACATAAACAGCTCATGCAGCTCGATATGAAAGAAACAAACAACCCAACCCAAAATGGGCAAAAGACCTAAACAGACATTTCTCCAAAGAAGACATACAGATGGCCAAGAAGCACATGAAAAGCTGCTCAACATCACTAATTATTAGAGAAATGCAAATCAAAACTACAGTGAGGTATAACCTCATACCAGTTAGAATGGGCATCATCAGAAAATCTACAAACAACAAATGCTGGAGAGGGTGTGGGGAAAAGGGAACCCTCTTGCACTGTTGGTGGGAATGTAAACTGATACAGCCACTATGGAGGTTCCTTAAACAACTAAAAATAGAATTACCATATGATCCAGCAATCCCACTACTGGGCATATACCCAGAGAAAACCACAATTCAAAAAGACACATGCACCCCAATGTTCATTGCAGCACTATTTATAATAGCCAGGACATGGAAGCAACCTAAATGCCCATCGACAGACGAATGGATAAAGAGGATGTGGTACATATACACAATGGAATATTACTCAGCCATAAAAAAGAATGAAATTGGGTCATTTGTTGAGACGTGGATGGATCTAGAGACTGTCATACAGAGTGAAGTAAGTCAGAAAGAGAAAAACAAATATCATATATTAACGCATGTATGTGGAACCTAGAAAAATTGTGCAGATGAATCGGTTTGCAGGGCAGAAATTGAGACACAGATGTAGAGAACAGACTTATGGACACCAAGGGGGGAAAGCTGCGGGGGGGCGGGTGGTGGAATGAACTGGGAGATTGGGACTGACATGTATACACTGATGTGTATAAAACAGATGACTAATAAGAACCTGCTGTATAAAAAAAAATAGAAAACACCTATTCATTTGGTTTATAGACAAGTGTGCAATTAAAAAAAGCACACACACTACTGTTACCTTGAAAAAAAATAAAACAAATATCTGAATCCTGAAAAAAAAAGAACAAAAGATTCATTTGCGGGACTTCCCTGGCAGTCCAGTGTTAAGACTCCATGCTTCCACTGCAGGGTGCATGGGTTTGATCCCTGGTTGGGAAATAAGATCCTGTATGCCATGTGGTGTAGACAAAAAAAGAGAAATAAATAAATAAATTTTTTTTTAAAAAAGCCTTATCTTAAAAAAAAAAGATCTGTCTGCATTTGAAATTCTGCATGGGCTATCGTTCAGTAAGAGCTACCATCATTGTAATAATATATCTTGTGGGCAATCAACCAGGAGTAGGCTTTCCGTTCTTTAAAAATCCCAGGGGTCCCATCCCAAACGCAACGAGGGACACTCAGGCTACAAAAGAGATAAGGAGAGTCAAAGCTAATTTGTAAAATCGGGTGCTCTGTGAAACTCTGCTCGAGATGCTACTTCTTGCTCTGATGAAAACCTATAGTTTATGGATTGGGTGGACTGTCCTTTGCCTCAGAGGCTATTGGTAAGAAGTCACATTGCTCCACTTAATTCACACTACTGTGAGATACCCTGGGCTGGATCGTACTGGGTACTGGATGTATCAATAGACACGTTCTAGGAGATGCAGACCATGGATGGCTCTGCATTTTCATCCTAGATGTTACAGGAATAAATGGCAATGTCACCAGCCCTAGATTCTTCCTGGAACCATGATGTTTAGCAGTTTTTTGGCCCCAAAGGCTTATTTCTTACATCACTCCAAGTATCAGAGTCCAACTTTGCTGCTAAGATGTAGGTTCTGGGAAGTACATCAAGGATCAGTCAGATCGCAGTCGCCTGCAACTACTAAAGGATTTTATTTGAAAGAAAACCTTATAGCTCTGAGAGAGAGTATGAATTCAAACTCAGAGGAGAGACGTCATACAGAAGAACAACAACTCTCCCAAGGACTGGGCCCAGGGTGTTAAAATTGATGTCCCCTGGTCGAAGAGAGGGTGTGGATTTTAAAGCAATTTGTCAATGAGGAAAATTGCCTGTCTCTTCTTTTCAGGGTCTGCTTTAGAAACAGCTTCAATGTAGGAAACAAGCCCACTGATTTTGGCTCCCCTGAAAACTCAACTGTTTCTTGTCAGAATGCCCATCACCAAAAAGTCTATAAATAGCAAACGTTAGGGAGGGTGTGGAGAAAAGGCAGCCCTCCTGCACTGTTGGTAGAAATGTAGATTGGTGCAGCCACTATGGAGAACAGCATGGAGGTTCTTTCAAAAACTAAAAGTAGAGCTACCATATGACCCAGTAATCCCACTCCTGGGTATATACTCCTGGGTATATATCCAGAAAAGACAAAAACTCTAATTAGAAAAGACACATGCCCCCCAATGTTCATTGCAGCACTGTTTACAACAGCCAGGACATGGAAGCAACCCAAGTGTCCATCGAGAGATGAATGGATAAAGAAGATGTGGCACATATATACAATGGAATATTACTCAGCCATTAAAAAGAATGAAATAATGCCATTCGTGACAACATGGATGGACTTTGAGGGCATTATGCTAATGAAACCAGGCAGACAGAGAAGGACAAACACTGTATGATCTCACTTATATGCGGAATCTAAACAAAACAAAACAAAAAAAACAACAAACTAGTCAATATAACAAAAGAGAAGCAGACTCACAAATATAAGGAACTAATGGTGACCAGTGGGGAGAGCGAAGGAGTGAGGGGCAAATTTGGGGTGGGGGAGGAAGAGGTATGAACTACTAGGTATAAAATAAGCTATAAGGATATATGGTACAACATGGGGAATGTAGCCAACATTTTATAATAACTATAAATGCAGAATAACCTTTAAAAACTGCACATCACTGTATTGTACACCTGCGACTTACGTAACAGTACAGCAAGTATACTTCAATTAGAATAAAAATAAAAGAGAAAAACAAACCTCAAATGTTTCTGCACTCAAATAGCCCTATATTTTCCAGGGATCAAGTCCATTGTCACTTCATTCATGAAGATGTTCCCGATTTTCCTATTTCGAAGTCAACTTTTTTCTCTAAAATCCAATATTGTGCTATTCCCCTTAAATTGCATGTTTTATACTCTACCTTGAATTATTATTTATCTGTGGGTTTGTTTTTTAACATTAACTATGCCACCATCTTGTTCCACGTTTTATTCCAAAGCTCTTAGGATAGAGTCCTGCAAGCAATACATGGAAAGACAAATAGCTGTTTGATGAATTAATAATTTGCTTCAATGAACCTTCAAATATAAATTTGGAGCAACCTGTAATTATCACCAAGTTTCTCATATATTACCAGGCCATATAAATAACTGAAAATGTCTACATCACAAAGAGTTTCTGCTATAGCATCATCCAAGAACTCTACTTCCCTCCAATTATGAAAACGGGTACCTCAGGTCAAACCCTCCCCTGCCCTCACTAGAAAATTCATGTCTTTCGGTTTCTAACCCTGCACATCAATAAGGACTCTGCTTGAAGCAACAGGTGGTTGCATTAATCCATTCACAAGGCTAGCCGCTCTGAAATATTTGCAAAATTACTTGTGAAATGTAGGCTGCTTCCTCGCAGAAGGCATTAATCCAAGCAAAAGTCTTTGTCTAATGCAACTAATTATCCTTAAGACTAAAGGATAAGCAAACAGTTCATGAATTTGCTGTTTTTCCATTCTTTGTACCTTTATATGGTCTTTACTTGTTAAAGATACTGTAATTAAGGGGAAAAAAGAACCGCTAACTTCCACTATTTCTTTTACTTTTCTCTGCTTTGTCCTTTTTTCTACAAGTCAACAGAGGATATGAAAAAGAAAAAAAAACTAGAACATAATTTTGTTCAATGAAAAAAGGTATTTGTAGTTTTTAAATTGACACACAGTATATGTTCACTTATACATCACGTGGTTACGGAAAAGCAAGCGCTAAGGTGATGACGACGATCTGATCGTAGAAGGGGTCTTGAGAGATCTGCAGGCCAGGAGGATGCACAGAGAAGTGATGTGGATGCTCTGATAAAATGGGATGGTGGCAGAATGGGGATAAGCGCAGGAAGCTTTCTGTCGACGCACACAAGCATCTCCCACACTAAACACGGGCAAGAAAGGGGCAGCTAAGGCATGACAACAGGGTGAACGCGGTTTCTAGGAAGGAAGAAGGGGAGCGGGAGAGCTGGTGTTGGCAGACCTCCGTCCAAGAGAAGAGCTTATGTAAAACCTCAGAAGCAGAACAAGATAGCACATTAATAATCATTAATGGGACTTCCCTGGTGGTCCAGTGGTAAAGAATCCGCCTTCCAACGCAGTTCGATCCCTGGTCAGGGAACAAAGATCCCACGTGCTGCGGAGCAACTAAGCCCACGCGCCACAACTACTGAGCTCATACGCCTCAACAAAAGAGCCCGCATGCCGCAAACTACAGAGCCTATGCACTCCAGACCCCACATGCCACAACTACAGAGCCCACGTGCCCTGGAACCCACACGCCACAACTAGAGAGAAGCCTGGGAGCCAAAACGAAGAGCCTGTGATGCAATGAAAGATCTCGCATGCCTCAACGAAGACCCCGCGTGCCACAACTAAGACCCGATGCAGCCAAAATAAAGAAACTAATATTTGTTTTATTTTTATTTTTTGCGGTACGCGGGCCTCTCACCATTGTGGCCTCTCCCGTTGCAGAGCACAGGCTCCGGACGCACAGGCTCAGCCACTCCACGGCATGTGGGATCCTCCCGGACTGGGGCACGAACCCGTGTCCCCTGCATCGGCAGGCGGACTCTCAACCACTGCGCCACCAGGGAAGCCCCCCTGCTGCCCTATTAATGGTCCCTTTTCTGTCTGTGTCTTATTCAACCCACCATCATCTTAGCTTGACTTCTTTGGCCTTGCCATCACATTGCATGGTTTTAAATATAGCAGTTCCCCCCAAATATCTTTGAGCATCTCATGTCGGATGAATAACTGGCCTACCAAAATGAGCGCAGCCCCTACACAACCCCTGGTTCCCTCCAACACAAACTCGGTATCTTGCCAATCTTTCCTACAGAGTGAATGGCACATCCAACCAGCAAAATAACCCAAAGTCAAGCGCTGTCTCAGCGTCCCTTCCCAAACGTGCTCACGGGCCCGACTGCTACCATTTCTGTCCACGCTGCCATGACGTCTAAGGGGGTTCCTGGAGGATCACAGCAGGACTATTTGCAAGCAGTTGCAAGAGCGGTCTGTATCAAACTGTTATTGACCCCGTGATTAAGAGGGCTTCCCACAGGAGACAGGAGAGCATCGAAGCTCCATACTGGCGTCTGGGGGGACTGCATGACCTGCTCCCTTCCCACCTTTCCCGTTAGGACTAACCCCCTTCCCCTTGTTTGCTGTGATCCAGCAAACACCCACCTCCTCCTTCTCTTCCCTCAAAGCCCATGCCTCCCTCAGGGCATCTAGTGCTCTGTCTACTGGCTAAAGGTCCAGCTCCCAGTTCCTCAGATGGCTCCTACTTCGAGCTCGGTGTCATGTACAGCCTTCTAAGAGCTCTCCATCTAAAGGACCTCCCTCACCCACCTCATCTTGCCTCATCCAGTTTTATTTTCTTTAACCACACTCAGAATGTCCAAAAGAGCCTGTTCATTGATTTGTTTGCTCCTGTATTGCTAGACCTCCCCTCCCCCACCCACCAGATAAGATCAGATCCATGGAAGATAAGATCATTTAAACTATTAGATCCATGGAAGATAAGATCCATGGAAGCAGAGACACCTCCCTCTGTTTGCTCATTGCTGTATCCCATTACCTAGAGTGATGCCTGGACTTAGAAGGCATGAGATGAATATTTGCTGAATTAATTATTTGCTTTGCCAAAAACCGTCTTCAAATGTCTCGGCACCCATGCATATGCATTATGCATTTATCTCAATAAATATACAGCCCAGGATGATCAGACTGAACCATCAATTGAATGCGGACTGAGACACCACTGATACGTTAGGGGTGTAGAGAAAGTGGTGTTTGATTCTTGGGTATTCTCTCATTAGGTAGCCTCTTGTCTGACCCATCATCATAGTGGAGCCTAAATCCTACGGGTGCTACCTTTACTGATAAGTTGTTTAATCTAAGTTGCAATAGTCCCCCCAGATTAAATTGCATTTCAAGATCCTAGAAACAGTGCATAGTGCTTCATCAGAACACAGCTTTTTACCCACAGGGTGTTATTTGAACCTGCATCACAGAAATTGGTCCTAGGTGACTCCATAACACAGAGATCCAATCGTGCAAAGGGGCAAAACTCATAATGATTTTACTTCCTGGGTCTGAAGTTATTGGGGTCTTACATTTACTTAAGCTGTTAGAGCAATTCCTTTGTGGTGGAAATGAACTCACTTGCAATTTTATAAAAATGAACATTTCATTTCATGACATGCTCTCTAATCTCTTTCCAGGACCACCATTCTCCTGATGCTGGAAGCTGAACAGCCCTGGTGTGATAACCTGATTTATGCAGAGCGGTGGGTCCCCCTTGTCCCATCTTCCACACAACAGAGAACCTCAGCCTGGAGGTGGTTCAATAACTAATTTAACCTCAAACCTAATTCTTTTAATGATGTATCCGTCACAGCCCCTTAAAATGCCCGCGTCAAATGCAAATGCACAGCTTGGGCTTGGATTTAATGAATGTATACAGCCTTCACTTTACCTTAATGAACCACCATATAAATGGACTGAATACTTATGAATAGACATAAATTTCAGGTCCAATTTTCTCTATCCATGAGAAATAAAGCCCAGTAAATTACAAAGTTATCGACCCATTGAGATATGTGATATTCTCTTCCCATGACGGGATTGGGTTGGAGAAGGAAAGATAGGAGAAAAAGAAGAAAGAGAAAAGAAAATTAATATTCCTAAGGACCTATGTTGGTACTTGGAAAGGTGAGATGATTTCTACAGAGATCTGCTTGGTTTTGAATGCATTCCCCCTTTTGTTCCCCAGTATGCCATGCTGCCGCTTTCCAGAGCTGGTCAACGCCAATGAGTATAGAAAAGAACTGAATGCTCATAGGGTCGGGGAGCAGGAAGATCTGGATTCTGGACCCAGGTGTGTTCCCTGAGTAGTTCTGGGTAAGAATCCAAATTTTGAGGACCCAGGGTTTTGCCCTTATGGACGTAGGCCTTTGATCAGGACGGTCTTAGATGTTAAACTTCAATTCCCATGAACCAGAGAGTCTCAAAGCTATTTGCTCTTGATTTCTGGGAGTCAGAACATCATGTTCGGTGTGAAAGGACAACTAAGATGGTCTGCTTTGGTTGTTACTTCATAAAGATGGATACTGTCAGAGTAACAGCAATAATGCCACAGAAAGACAGCTAAGAGTACACAGACCTCATTGTGCTGGAGCACGTGTTTATTCACTGAAGTAAACATGCCAAAACTTAAGGGTTTGTTTAAAACAAAAAGTTTAAAACAAAAAGTTTCTCTCTTGGATGAAGATATCATACTTGGAGTTTAGGAACTAGGAGAATATTTATTTATTCATGTAGTTTAATTTATGTCAGTTTAATTAAGATGAAGAAAAGGGGGAAATGGGGAGGATTTACGTTCATGTCCTGGACTAAATATACAATTTTATGGTCCCTGCTTGTGTGTGAACAGGAAGGGATGAAATACCTCCTCTTCTGTCAAAGTAAAGCAACATGGGGGTCTCAAAAAGTCAGGGACGTTGAATAAGTGTGTATTTTAGCCTGAAAATTCTGGTTAATGAGACATTTAGGCAGAGCTAAGCTAAACTCTGAAGCTGTGGATAGATTTTGCTTTCATGAATTTATTACTTTTTTTCTTCACCAATGACTCTTTTTTTCTTCAATGATCAGAATAGTTTAAATAATAAATTCAGATAATACAGACAAGTATCAAGACGATTCCAAAAGTCATCTAAAATAAGCATACTCAACATTTAGACAATACCATCTCTACATGCATATACACACCAAACGTAGGTAAGTTGATTAAATGCATAGAATCCATTTTTAAATGAGGTATGTCATATAGGCTTAGGAGAAAAGATATGCCTTTCACAGAAGAACCTAAAGTGGAGTTAAGTTGAAAATACTGATATTCAGAAAGATATTTCTTCTACTGTACAGTCTTCTCATGAAAAAAAATCTTTAAAAAGGTTGGAGATACTGTTTTTGTTAATGTCATGTTTTAGCTTTATGGGCAACAACTGACTTCCCCCTATGAAAGATGAAGGACTTTCTACAAATACTTTCCTGGTATCTTCTCTCTCCTCAGCTTTCCAATTTTGTTAATTTTAGTGTCATTTTGAAAAGGGCAAGTTTTGTAATAATCCAATTCAGTTGGTTTTCAAAATTCTCTCCATAATTTTACCTTGGAACTATATTAGGATGGATTCAGTACATACCAGCACCCCTTTTGATAAAGTCTCAATTTCAGAATTATTTTCCCATCATTTGTTTAAATGGTTTCATTCGTCAGTAGGTTTTTTTTTTAAGATATTTTTCTTTGATGTGGTCCATTTTTTAAAATCTTTATTGAATTTGTTACAATATTGCTTCTGTTTTATGTTTTGTTTTTTTGGCCACGAGGCATGTGGGATCTTAGCTCCCTGACGAAGGATCAAACCCGCACCCCCTGGGTTGGAAGGCAAAGTCTTCACCACTGGACCACCAGGAAGTCCCTTCAGTAGAGTTTTTAAAGATGATGTCACGGTTACTGTCAGATGTCCTTTACAGACCAAGGACCATTCTGAAGACCACATTCTTTCAAACGATATCCATTGCTCCATTACACTCAGACATCAAACGTCTCCATGAAAACGTCCAAGGCCAACCTGTTTTTCTCTATGTTACATAGGACTTACTTTTCTCTCCAAATGACTCTATGGTTCTCTCTTTATTTTTCCCATTTGGCAACATCACTAGGCTAGGTTTTGGTGAGAGGTTCAGTGTGTAACAACTGTTCCTAAACTAACTTTTGACGACTAGATTCAAGTGTCCCTTTATTTCAAGAAATTTCTCTTCTATCACATCTTTTTTTTGGACGACTTTATATTTCATTCTTAAAAAAAAAAACACAAAACTTTATTTTTTACATTTTTTACACAATTTTTAAAGGTTACACTCCTATTACAGTTATTACAAAATATTGGTTGTATTTCCTGTGTTGTACAGTACGTCCTTATAGCCTGTCTTACATCCGATAGCTTGCATCTCCCATTCCCCCACCCCTAAGTTGCCCTCCCCTCCCTCCCCACTGGGAACCACTAGTTTGTTCTCTATATCTGTGAGTCTGCTCTTTTTGTTACATTCACTAGTTTGTTGTATTTTTTAGATTCCACATGTAAGTGGTATCATATGATACTTGTCTTTCTCCACCTGACTTACTTCACTTAGTATGATCATCTCTAGGTCCATCCATGTTGCTGCGAATGACATTATTTCCTTCTTTAGTTTATGGCTGAGAAATATTCCATTGTGTATATACACCACATCTTCTTTATCCATTCATCTGATGATGGACACTTAGGTGGCTTCCATATCTTGGCTCTTGTAAATAATGCTGCTATGAACACTGGGGTACATGCATCTTTTCAAATTACTGTGTTTGGGTTTTCTGGATAAATAGCAAGGCATGGAATTGCTGGGTTATATGGTAGTTCTACTTTTAGTTTTTGAATGGAATTTTTCTTCTGTTCTCACCTTCAGGAACACCACTTATGTACACATTATACCCTCTTTGTCTCTCATTGCAATTGTCCTCCTGATTCTGAACATCTTTATCCTTTTTCATTTTGAGTGACTGAGTCAAACCTATCCTCTGCGCTGCAATATTTTAGTCTTTTTAAGTCTATTTTATGATATTCCAAATGGCTTTTTCAACCTTCGTAATTCTTATTTTTCCTCTTTCATTTCTTTCACTAGCTTTAGCAACTTCATTTACATACTCCTCTATTCTTCTGTAATTTTTTTGGAGACATTTTCCATCTTTCAATGAATTTTAAAAGAGAAATCATGTATTGAAAATTTGTTGCAGGTGATGAAGAAGTAATTGTCTGAAATCATCATTTCCTTAAGTTTATCGTTCATTTCCTTTTTGGTTATTTATATTGCTTGTTCCCTTGTGTGACCCTGTCTCACCTGCTTTCTTTGCAGTTTAGACAATTTTCTGTTGGCTCCCCTTTCATTTGGTCTTACCTGAGACTAGGTAATTAGCAATGCAAAGGGTCTGCCTTGCAACTTTGATTCACTTTGTCCTTTAAACTCCCTCTTTTCTGGGTTCGTGCCCCGGTCCGGGAAGATCCCACATGCCGCAGAGCGACTAGGCCCGTAAGCCATGGCCACTGAGCCTGCACATCCGGAACCTGTGCTCCGCAACGGGAGAGGCCACAAAAGTGAGAGGCCCGTGTACCGCAAAAACAAAAAACAAACAAAATAAACTCAAATTAAATGGGCTTCCCTGATGGCGCAGTGGTTGAGAGTCCGCCTGCCGATGCAGGGGACACGGGTTCGTGCCCCGGTCCGGGAAGATCCCACAGGCCGCAGAGCAGCTGGGCCCGTGAGCCATGGCCGCTGAGCCTGCGCGTCTGGAACCTGTGCTCCGCAATGGGAGAGGCCACAGCGGTGGGAGGCCCGCGTTAACGCAAAAAAAAAAAAAAAAAAAAAAAAAAAAAAAGAGTTCAGGGAGCTGGTACAGATTATAGGGAGCCTTTATCCCATAGTCAGTAGATACAGTCGTAAACTTAAAGTTAAGGATGCAATCGTCTCAACTTGCTTCACCTCAGGCAGCACCATAGAGGTAGGGATCTAAGATCCATGGAAACGATGGGAGTGACAGCTTTTTAAAAATGGAAATGCTTTCCTCGTTTTTATTTCCATCAACATAATTGCATCCCAAGCCTGTCCTAAGCATGTCTCTGCTAGGAGGAGGTGGAGGGAAGTTTACAGTCAGATTTCAGTGTTGAAAATAGGATTTTGCAGCAAGTGATACAGTCCTGACAGGCAGGCTTTGTTGAGAGGCAGGATTTACATATGCCCATTTGCATTCCTCTCTAATTCAGGTCTCTGATACTTTTTTTTTTCTAGGAGCTATTGATTCTGATGGAGGACAGACTGTCAGTATCTCCGTCTCCTTGGCTAGACTGCACACTTAGCCAGGAAGCAGTCTCTCTACTGGCCTGGAGTTCTCATTTCTTGGTTTCTTGGAAGACAAGGTTTTCTTCCATTTACTTTCTGAGAAAGGGATGTAAGTAAAACAAAAAATGCCTTTATCATATTTAACACGAGTAGTGGATTTTTTAATTTAAATGATTCATCTTAGAAGAAAGTCTGTAAACGCTTGACTTTTCACACCTAATGATCATTTTAAAGTGGTTCCTACATTTCTACCAGAGATATTCACAAGTGCCCACTACACGTCTGTGACCGTCCTGAATGTGTGTCAGTGAATAAAAGAGCATGGTTACTACCTTCTTATACCAGCGTAGTTTGAATTCATCTTCTCCACAACTCCCAAGATCCCTTATGTCTAGCAGAATTAGCTTTGTAAGCCAGTTTGCCATTCTGCACACAAAATATCTTTCCTCGTGTGAAACAGAATTGATTCTTCCTTGAAGTTAAATAAGCAAATCTATATTTGAGGAGTGCCAGCTATGTTCAATACCCCTCTCTCTCTTCTTCAATCCAATCCAGATTCATTTCCAAGTTACTGTCCTTTCTCATTTTATATCTGAGATTATATATATACATATAATTTTCAAATCATTTCTTTACATAGTTGATTCTATTGAATGGAGTTCTTCATCTATATTTTTCATGTATATTTAGAATGTATGTTAGCATTAAGCATGCTTGGCATTCAGCACTGAGTTTAAAGTGAATCAGATATTCAATAAATATTGATGGACGTTCCATAGTTTGGGGGAAGTCTGGATGTCCAATTTGCAAGAAGGAAAGAGCCACTTTCCAGACACGTTATTTTTTCCAATTTAACGTCTTAACTGACATGATTAGTCTAGAATATAGTAATTAAGATTTGTTTGCTTTAGTTAATAGTCATGAAAGCACCAATGTTTCTGTTAGAAAATTAAGCAATTAAGATGACTATTGCTCATTACGGATGGCAATATAAATGCTTATTTCCAAGGGGGAAGAGTTCTAAATATTTCATCAAAGTGCCTAATCATTTAATTGGGAATCTTGCCTACTGATAAATGACGCTTAAATCATGCAGATATAAACACACTGCATTGTTTGGAAAATTGCATCAATGTTGAATTTGAGCTTTTTTAAAAATTTATTTTATTTATTTTTTAATTTTGGCTGCATTGGGTCTTCGTTCCTGCGTGCAGGCTTTCTCTAGTTGCGGCGACAGGGGTCTACTCTTCATTGCTGTGTGTGGGATTCTCATCGCGGGGGCTTCTCTTATTGTGGAGAATGGGCTCTAGGCGTGCGGGCTTCAATAGTTGCGTTGCATGGGTTCAGTAGTCATGGCACGAGGGCTCAGTTGTGGGTCACGGGCTCTAGAGCACAGGCTCAGTAGTTGTGGCGCACGGGCTTAGTTGCTCCACAGCACGTGGGATCGTCCCGTACCAGGGCTCAAACTCATGTCCCTTGCACTGGCAGGCGGATTCTTAACCACCGCGCCACCAGGGAAGCCCTGAATTTCAGCTTTTAAATGGAAAGAAAGTATTCTAACTAAAGAAAATGACTACTCTCTAAATTGCTCAGGCATGTCTAAAAATACCGAGAAAATGAAAGAGCATGTTGTTATTAGGGCTGAGTTAGGTCTGGCATAGACTCAGGAAAAGAAAAGAATACAATTTAAAAACAATCACAACTCCATTATTTGGAATTTATCCTAAAGAAATAATCAGATTTATGAAAAGACTTGTGTATAAGGATGTTTACTATAATTTTACTGATAGTAGTGAAAATCGGAAACAAGTGCAAATGCTCAACAAAATGAAATTAGCTGAATAAATTCTGTGGTACTAATCAGCCACTAACATTAAAATACGTATCACATTGGCAGTTTTTTAAAGTACAGCATTTTATTTTTAAAGCAGGATGCAAAATTATATATACAGTATGATCCTAAATTTGTAAACACTTCCTGAGATGTATATATCACATATCATATTTAAATATACATTATAGGGACTTCGCTGGTGGTCCAGTGGTAAAGAATCTGCCTTGCAACGCAGGGGACGCAGGTTCGATCCCTGGTCAGGGAACTAAGATCCCACATGCCGCGGGTCAACTAAGCCCATGTGCCACAACTAGAGACGAGAAAATCCACTGCCACAACTAGAGAGAAGCCTGCGCACCACAACAAGTGTCCATGCGCTGCAACGAAAGATCCCACATGCCTCACCAAAGATCCCACGTGCCACAACTAAGACCCGACACTGCCAAAAAAAAAAAACTAATAAATAAGTAAATAAATCAATAAATATAAGCATTCTTGGCCAGCTCCAGTCTCCTATCTCAGGCTGGCACAGCTGCTTGTGCAAGAGGAAGACACACTAAAAAGGAAAAAAGAAAACAAGGTGCAATATGGAGTATTCTAGAGTACGTCCGAAAGAGAAAAGTCCTAAGGATAAACAGAAGCAGAGCATGGAAAGTGGGAATGATGTGTTGGACCGTGGAGGGAAAGCCTTGGAAAGTTCCCTGAGAAGGTATGTGTGGAGTAAAGATCCAGAGGGAGGTCGTGAAAGACAGAGAAAAGAGAAACAGCAGAAAAGAGAAACTAGGAGCGGGGAACACACCTAGTGCCCAAGAGAAGTATGGCGCCTGAGAAGGATGGGAAGCCTTCTGCCATTTAGAGCAAATGAGTAAAATTATCTGACACACATATTCCCAGGATCACTGACCACACAGTGCCGCCAAGAGAAAGCTCCCACTGCACGTGCCAACCTGCCCCACTGGTCTTTCAGAGCTGCCCGACATTTGGTATATGCGCCAGCATTTTCCAAGTTACTCCCATTTCCCCAAATCCACTTTGTTCTTGACTGCACAGTACTTCTGGGCATCCTGGTTCCTCTGGTGCAAAAGTTGTGGTTTCCACTCTTTGATTAGCCAGTTCCGACTTGGGCACTGAAACCACCAATTAGTGTTGTACTCTTTGTCATGACACGAATTGGATTTTATTTTAGCATCTTTTTACTTCTCTGCCTCTCATCTCAGACGGTGAGTGTTTTGAGGACAAGAACTCTTCTCAGAAGAACTCATGGTCATCCACGAATTAAAAGGAAGAATATTTGGAGAAGACCGCAGAAATCCCAAAACCAAATTTGGAAAATGGCAAATAGAGTGCTCAATAGGAAAAAGAACAGATCACCAGAAAAAGACACCCAGAAAGGCGAGATGGTAGATGGAGGCCCCTTGTTAATTTTGCAAGTGGAACAGACATTTCTCTGTCACCATATTAGTTTATCCTCCTATTATCCCTCCACAGACCTGGTCCAAATTGCATGCATCAGGAGTCTTAAGGATGGGAAATTTGGTAGGAAAGAAGGTTGTGCGAGAACCTTAGGATGACTGGGTTTCTCAGAGATGTTTTTACTGGACAAATTTTTGAGGGCTTTGAGGGGCTTTTGATTTTGAATATATAAGGTTTGTCAACATGAAGGTAGATCTTTCTCCTTATTACTTGGACCACTTCATGCCTTCTCCTTGGACAACAGTCTTAGCTCATGAGACCCCGAGACCTGAGGATGTAACTCCGAGGAGACAGGGTCCACTTTCCCTGTTCAAAGTCGCAATCCTAAAGAGGAAACTGTCTGTGAATTTTCATCCAGTTCAGCAGAAGTGGAGGCTCTGATGATGATACATGGCAGAAATGAGGACAGTGCATTGGGCTGAGGCTCCCTTATCCTTTGTCATTTTTAAAAAAATAATTTATATTTATATTTTTGGCTGCACTGGGTCCTCGTTGCTGCACACGGGCTTTCTCTAGTTGTGGCGAGTGGGGGCTACTCTTCGTTGCGGTGCACGGACTTCTCATTGTGGTGGCTTCTCTTGCTGTGGAGCACAGGCTCTAGGCGTGCGGGCTTCAGTAGTTGTAGCATGTGGGCTCAGTAGCTGCGGCTCGTGGGCTCTAGAGCACAGGCTCAGTAGCTGTGGAACATGGGCTTCATTGCTCCATGGCACGTGGGATCTTCCCGGACCAGGGCTCGAACCCACGTCCCCTGCCTTAGCAGGCAGATTCTGAACCACTGCACCACCAGGGAAGTCCCACCCTTTGTCATTTTTAACATGACATGGCAGACAGTTCAGGACACTGAAGAATCACAAAACATAAAGAAATATCAAGCTTGTTTACCATGCAATTCCTCCACAGAGGCTTCCATTTACGGATTATGGGGGTCCAGCTGATCTCTAAATTAAGAGGTGGTCCGACAAGATGATGGACAATTTGAGAAGTGTACACACTGATTTTTATTCTATTAAGAAAACACTGCACAACATCACTGAATTCAAAGTAGTAATTTTTAAGGTGTTCATTGTGAATACCAATTTGATTGGGTTTTTTTTCCCAGATATCAATTCATGGGGAGTGGAGTTAAATTTATACAGGGACTTGTACATTCTCACGAATTAAGTCTGCTTCAGAATCAGAATTTTTGAGATGCACCGAGGGGAAACAAATGGGGGGATCTATACGAGGTCGTACTCCTGATAAACTTGCACTTAAAAATGCCCATGTTATAATTCATCGTTCTCTCAAAGGCTTCCTTTTACTGACAAGTAGGTTCAGATTTTTTTTTTAATGTATTTGGATTTAAATAAATTCACTCAGTAAGTTCATACTCCATGGTATACACAAGAGTCCTCTGGCATTCATGAAAAATAAAAGTATTGTAGAACACATTAAAAAAAAAAGTGGGTATTGAAAATGAAAGGAAAGTTATGGTTTGCTCAGTGGTCTCCAAGTACTTCGTTTAATCAAATGTTTAATACTGCTAATCTCCCCTACTCTCTCATCCCACAGGACTGTTCATTTTGCTGGTTCTGGGCTCCACTTTTAATCAGTTCGGGCACTCAGTACATGCACTTAGGGAAATAATTTCCCTATTTCTATTTTCTCCTACTGCAGCAAAAGAGGAAATGTTTCCATTTCTAAAAGTTATTTGAGATGACTTCCAGTGAAGTGGATTGTGTAGATGTATGGAAAGTAGCATGAGTGTATTTTCCAGGGCAAGATTGTTCTCAATAAACACTCACATTTCCCCCTTGTTTTACAATTTTCAAAACCATTTCACATACATTATCTCATGATGAGATTCAATCCAAGGAGAAAATTAACTGGAAATACAGTTATTTCTATGATTTGAGCAACTCTGTTATTTTTGTGCATTTCTCTGTACCAGTGAACACACAGGGTAGAAATATAAGTAAACAATTTACAAATAGTTTAAAATGCCATTTACAAAACAAACAAACAAAAAAAGACACTTTGACTGAATGTCCATATTTCCGTATTCCGAAGCAGAATTTTCATATTATTTTTGGTATTCAAGATACACAAACTGTCTCTATCTTGATGTATAGAGATTATATATATAGTTATACATAGAAATTATACATGTAAATATATTCTAATTTAATTTTTAAAATAAGGAGCAAAATTCTTGAAACGAATCTGAAGAATAATGAAGGGAAAGACTTGTGACTAGATATATACATATATACATGTATACATAATGTTTTATTGGAGAAAAATTAGAAAAAATTCTGATTAAACAATTGTCCAAAAAACTCAGCCAATATTCCACATTAGAGATAAGAACTGTAAATCTTACCTGAAGTTTTAGTTTCCCAGTCACTAAACAATATGTTTGATTGTATCTGTGTTTATAATCAGATATAGTATTCTCTTATATGGCAGAAATGAACAGAACATTGTAAATCAACTCTACTCCAATAAAATAAATTTTTTTAAAAAGCACAAGGTGATACCATCACACATGTGAATTTAAGATACGGGTTATTTAATTAACCCATCTATCCTGGGGAAGTAAGCTATGCTGCTGCTTTGCTACTGTAAACCTCCTTGGGATTATGTATTTCCCCATTTGTGCTATTTTCCTTTGGGTTACATTTCTAAAATTATGTCTACAGAGACAAATTTAAGACTTTTTAAAGGTGTTTTATTATATAATTCCAAATGGCCTCCCAGAAAGGTTACATAAAATTATTCAAAGTGTCCAAGAGTACTACTCTTTACCACATAACACCACCCACATTTTCTATTGTTTCTTGTAATATGTTAATCTCGTCGTGGAAAATTTACACAGTGTTTAACTCTAAGCATTGTTTGTTTATTAGTGAATTTAAATATAAGACATGAAACACCACAAAACTCCAAGAAGAGAACATAGCCAAAACATTCTCTGACATAAATTGTACCAAGGTTTTCTTAGGTCAGTCTCCCAAGGCAATAGAAATAAAAGCAAAAATAAACAAATGGGACCGTGTCAAATTTACAAGCTTTTGTATAGCCAAGGAAACCATCAACAAAAGACAACCTACGGACTGGGAGAAAATATTCGCAAACAATGCAACCGACAAGCGCTTAATCTGCAAAATACACGAACAGTTCACCCAACTCAACAGCAAAAAAAACAAGCAACCCAATCAGAAAATGAGAAGACCTGAATAAATATTCTCCAAAGATGAAATACAGAGGCCCAACAGGCACATGAAAAGATGCTCAACGTTGCCAATTATTGGAGAAATGCACATCGAAACCACAGTGAGGTATCACCTCACACCAGTCAGAATGGCCATCAACAGAAAGTCTACAAATAACAAATGCTGAAGAAGGTCTGGAGAAAAGGGAGCCCTCCTATGCTGCTGGCAGGTATGTAAACTGGTGCAGCCACTATGGAGAATAGTATGGAGGTTCCTTAAAAATACCAAAGACAGAGATACTATATGATCCAGCAATCCCACTCCTGGTTATATATCCAGAAAAGATGAAAACTCTAATTAGAAAAGATACATGCACCCCAATGTTCATTGCAGCACTATTTACAATAGCCAAGACATGGAAGCAACCTAAATGTCTATCGACAGATGAACAGATAAAGAAGATGCAGTGGGGGGCTTCCCTGGTGGCGCAGTGGTTGAGAGTCCGCCTGCCGATGCAGGGGACGCGGGTTCGTGCCCCAGTCTGGGAGGATCCTGCATGCTGCGGAGCGGCTGGGCCCGTGGGCCATGGCCGCTGAGCCTGCGCGTCCGGAGCCTGTGCTCTGCAACAGGAGAGGCCACAGCAGTGAG
The DNA here is from genome assembly GCF_964270905.1 of Leucopleurus acutus. Lineage (NCBI taxonomy): Eukaryota > Metazoa > Chordata > Mammalia > Artiodactyla > Delphinidae > Leucopleurus > Leucopleurus acutus. The sequence goes on from NC_139148.1 coordinate 4,191,633, forward strand.
AGGCCCGTGTACCACAAAAAAAAAAAAGATGCAGTGTGTGTATATACACACACACACACACACACACACACACAATGGAATAGTACTCATCCCTTAAAAAGAATGAAACAATGCCATTTGCAGCAATGCAGATGGACCTAGAGATTATCATAGTAAGTGAAGTATGTTAGACAAAGATAAATACCATATGATTTCGCTTATATGTGGAATCTAAATATGGCACAAATGAGCTTATCTACAGAAACAGACTCACAGACATAAAGAACAGACTTGTGGTTGCCAGTGTGGGGGGTGTGGGCGACGGATAAATTAGGAGTTTGGGATGAGCAGATGCAAACTATCATATATAGAAGGGATAAACAACAAGGTCCTACTGTATGGCACAGGGAACTATATTGAATATCCCATGATAAACCATAATGGAAAAGAATATGAAAAAGAACATATATATATATATATATGTGTATATATATGTATGTGTATATATATATAACTGAGTCACCTTTCTGTACAGCAGAAATTAACAGAACATTGTAAATCAACTCTACTCCAATAAAATAAATTTTTAAAAAAGCACCAGGTGATACCATCACACTCATGTGAATTTCAAAGTTTACATAGACTCACAATAGTGAATGCTGCTAGGATATGAAATGGTGGTACCCAATGGAACTTTTTGGTGATGATAAAAGCTTCTAATCTGTGCTGCCCAATATGGGGGCCACATGCAGCCACTGAACACTTGAAATTTGGTTACTGGGACTGAGGAACTAAATTTTAAATTTTATTTCATAGTCATTAAATTCAAATGACCACATGTGGCTGGTGGCTACCATACTGGATAGCACAGATATAGAACATTAGGGGAATGTTGGGGGGAAGGGTGTAAATTAATACCAGCTCTTTGAAACATGTACATACAGTTGAACATACATATCCCTTAAGAGGCATCAGTTTCACTTTTAGGGATATATGCAAAATTGTGCTCGCCAGCATTATTCGTAATAGCCGCAAATGGGAAACTGGTGGATCTCACAAATGTAACGTGAAGCATTAGAAGTCAGATGCAGCAGAGTATTCTATGATTCTAGTTTTATAAATATTAAAAGGAGCCTAAAATAATCTGTGGCATGAAAAGTCATGATTGGGAGAAGTGGGCAGGGGATGAGTTGTTGGGAGAATCTTCTTGCAATGGTCAACTTTTTGCCCAAGGAGATGCATACACAAATTATTCACTTGTGATAACTCAAGCTTCGTAAGAATGATCTGTGCACTTTTCAGTTATATATGCTCTATTTTCATATAGATGGTGAACACAAAGCAGAGAATGACATATCAGCAACACACTAATGACATATAAGATTATACCATAGTGTCAGAAGATGTGAACATCAACACGTAAAGTTGTAAAAAAAAAAAAAAAAAAAGTAGGGACCCCTTCCCTAATTTGTCTTAGGTACACACAAAAGTGGTATAATAGCTCTTTAGAGTGCTGTTTGACTAAGTGTAACATAAAAATTGTTAAGTGGTAAGAAAACATTATGTTATTGGTTTGACTGGCAATGTTCTCTTTCAGAGAACCAGATAAAAGTGGCGTGTCATACGACCAAGCTTCTTTGGGTTCAAGGAAATGTAGTATCTAATTTTTGAGGTTTCCTAAAGCAACATAAGACACCTCCACAGAGTGGGCACCATACTACAGGATGGGTCATAAACCCATCGTAAATCAAATGCTACTCCCATCGAGGGGAGATCAGAAGTGAAGGAGTTGGGAAGCAGAAGAGGTGACCAAGGAGGCCCGCGGTAAGCAGTGGTTCCCAAAGGGAATTTGATGGGTATGTAAATAGGAATAAGAAGGGAACTTTCCTCGTTCATTCCATCAAAACTCCAGGGAAGTTTCTGTCTCATTTTGTCACTCCTAATGAATCATGGCAACTAAATTAACTATTTTGCCCAAGGGGTGTCTTTGCCTATGGGTGGGTAAAGACAAAGACAGATGTTTAGCAAAAAAAAAAAAATTGTTATTGAAAACTAGACTTACATGTACCTTGGTAATTCATTCAGAATAGCCTTTTTAGGTTGTCACATATCTGAAAATACTACAATGATTTACTGAAAACATTCACCCCTGTGTCAAGTGCAATCCGAACTCCAAGTTTATATTCTAAATGTTGGTAGGTTTGGATTGTAGAAACCAGGAATGCCCATAGACTGTTTCACCTGAATTCACGATGCTTTGTTTTATTTATCCTCAAGTCAACTGGACTATCTTTGACAAGCTCGGCATCATGGAATATATTGTGTAAAGACCTCTCGAATCTTGAGTCGGTGTCTTTTACGATAATTACAATGTCCGAGGAGTTTTCAGAACCAGAAGGCATTCGGTGATATTTTAGCCTTGTTATTTCCATTCTTCTTCTGACAAGAACTTCACCGTATGAAAAGCACCATTGTTTTTGAATTCCATCATGATCAGCAATGAAAATGAAATCCAAAGAACGCGTAAACTTTATCATGCTTTTTTCTCCCCTGACCTTTCCCAACTTCTGCTCAATTTGATGTAAACAAAGGCGGGCATTCATGATCATATATTATCAGAATTTTATTCTGTGAACAGCAAAAGCAAACATACCCTTCTAGACATTTGCACTGGAACACTGGCAGGGGTCTCTCAGGATGAATTTCCCCATTTATACTTCCAATTAGATGCATGATTTTGTTCACGTCTTCATCCCCAACTCCACCCCGGTGCGGCCCAGTGTCCACGGAAAAGCTGATGGCATCTTGGAGTGTCTGACTGAACCAGAGGCAATCCCTGTAATCTTGCTATCGTTCACCTCAGGAGTTGGGTGTGTTATGTGATTCTTGCTAATCAGATGAGGGACGTCTTCTGCAAGGGTCACAGGAGAGTGTCCTCCTAACTAGCAGAGATGCACAGAAGAGATGCTCTCTTTGCTGCTACATCACATCTCTCTGTCCTGAAGCCAAGCCTGTAACTCTGAAGCTGAAGACAGCCAACTCCCAAGATTGCAGAGCAGGAAGACAGAAAACACCTGGATTCCCGATGACCTCACTGAGTGGGTTGATTCTCTCACCTGAAGTCCACCTTACCCCTGGGCTTCCTGAGAACTAAAATCTGGACCTACCTGACCAGCTTATCAGACCCAGTGTCTGGCAGGTGGATGGAAACAAAATGAGGGCAGTTTATCATAGCTGACCAAATACAGTACCTATCCCTCACTATGCTGAAATTGTTTGAAATGAAACATTTATTTCCTAATACACTTGACCTGTTTATCTCTTAAAACACTTTTAAATAATGGGAAGGAAATTCAAGCAAGTAACAGATATTGTATGCTAAGTCCACAGATGCCCACGAAGCCCACCGATGCCCATTTGCTTAGCTCTATGACCTTAAAGGATGAGATTCCCTCCACTTTGATGAGAAGCAAACCAGGCTGGCTTAGCCAAAAGAAGACATGCCCAGCTGAGAAGCAAGGCAGACCAATTTTAGAAAAGCAAACGCTTCTCTAAGATGTACTGGTTTGTATCTGACAGAATATCTACACAACTTTTTTCGTTCGGTCTTGGCCGAACCCTTTAAACAAATTAATCTGACCAAAGAAGCAGCTTTTTTCCCCCTAGATGAAGAATGTGTCCCTGAAGATGAACAAGACAGGAAATGAGTAGCTAAAACTGTTTCTAAAGGAGAGTTCATTCACTTCACATAATTCTGGGGTAACTATCGTATCCAGGGTACTGTGTGAGGTCCCAGGAAATCACAGATGACAAGTCCCAGATTCTGCCATCCGTGGAGACAGCAAGGGTTCCTATGCAGAGAATAGAGAGCTCGTGCACACGTGAACATCTGTGCACACGCAGGCTGATTATGTGGGGCCACAGAGGTATCCTGCAGCGCGAAAACCAGATGACAGGCCAGGGTCAAGTCGGTAGGGTTTGGCAAGTCCAGAACTAGCCTGTTTTGACTTCCTCAGCTGACCGGTGTATTCACAGCCTCTCTGTCTGCTATGGACTCAATGTCTGAGCCTCCACATTAAGTCACTAACCTCCCAATGTGGACATGTTAAAATCAAGGACACTTACCAAACAACCGAATAGGCAAAGATACGGTTCAAGGCCTAGAGAAGATGGAGAGATGATTTCTAGCTGGGGTGACTGGGGAGGCTGATTTGAGAGCAATGTGGGCTGGGTTTCTTCCCACCAGGAGGAACATATAAAGCAAACAGGGTTGTAGAAGTTGGACCTCTTCCATCGGGCGGGTCCTTCCAAAAGTGTGTTCCACTTAATAGAGACCTTAGAATCCTTCCATGTTCAAAGCGTCTTGCATTGACAGCACTCGGTACGATGTACCCTTCTCTGAATGATCGAAGGCACACCAGTTCATTCAAGGTTCTGAGAAGTCCTGCAGATGCCGATCTAGAATTTCCCAACAGAATTTCTCAAATGCGTAACGAGTCATGAAAACGAGTCTTGGGAACAATCTTGTCATTATGGTGAACCTGGCAATGACTGTGGGCAGGAACGTGATAATCTGGGAGAGCTGAAATTGTGGGGAGCTAGACTCAGGGAATTAGGTGCCAGGGGGATAACTCAAGATTGGCCAAAAGAAAACACCCAAAAAACAAACAAAAACTAAACAGTGCTCAGTTTGCTGCTGCTTTTCTCACTGTAACTTAGTAGATAACAATCCCAGAGGTTCAACAGACTTTGCATAAGTGTGAAATTGCCAGAAGTAGAAACACAGTACAGACCAAATTAAAATAATTTCTACTTCATTTAGATGTGGCTGGTCTAATGACAAGACCCACTTAAAAAAAAACCGTATTTACTTAAAATTTGTCTGACAGTATTTAAAGATAAAGACACACATTAGCAACAGTTTCTAGAGCTGGCCGAGAGCCTAGCCCGCTAAAGCATGACCACACACTCCACAAATTTCTACGCCAACAGGAGTTGCCACCCTAGTCTCAAAATTCTGTGGAGATGGTGTCCTTTGTTGGGTTTGAGCTCTGCTCTGGTCTCGCATAAATCTTTGACTTGGGGAAGATTACTGATCTCACAACCAAAGCCAATAAGAGTGAACAAAATTGAGGTGGGCTTATTAAACCAGGAACAAAAGAAGGATCCTCACAATAGATATGATTATTGGAAATTCTGCACAATATATGAAACACAGAGTGGAAGGAAGAGGCACAAATATTGGAAATGACAAGGCAAAGTTGGATTTATTTACAGATGCTATGACAGTCCGCCTCGCCAAAGCATACGGGTCCGCTCTTAGAAGGTTAGGCACATTGATGAGTCCCAAACTATTTTAATCTGTTTCCTCTGGCAAACGTAAGTAAAAAAATACTGAAGCTCCTGAGGCAACAGGACACAGAACATAAACCCAGAGACGCACTCCGTGGGAGATCGTTTCCACCAGCCCCAACTCATGTTCATTATATCAGGAACCACCCTTCACCTGCGGCCCCTCCTCGGTCAGCAGGACAGGTGAAGGAATTTGTCCTTTTTTCTAACAGCCTTGGAAAACCACGGAGGGTTGAAGCAGGTACGGACATGATCTAATTGCTGCTTCAGACAATGCTCCGACTATAGAGAGAAGGTTGGCTTATGGGGAAAAGGCCAAGAGCAGAGAGGCCAGCCAGGAGGAGGTGTTTGCTCCAAAGGAGTAGAAAAAAATAGTAATTATTATTATTAAAGGAAAACTGTTTCTCTATTCACAGCACTTCCGACACCCAACGTGTGGCTCTTCCACACCGAGCAGGTCTCCAGTTCTCCTGCGACACCAGCTGGGTGCCGTCCACTTCAATTCAACTCTGGTAGGAGCCCGGGGGCGCGCAGACCTCACGGGGTAAAGACTCGGTGCCCCAGGACGGCTCCCACGTCAACCCCAAGCGCAGGGACTGGGTCCCCAGGCCGCCCACACTTGCGTCCGACAAGGCTACACACGGAGGGTCCCCGTGACGCCCTCCTCAGAGAACGCAGGCAACACGTGGCTGACTCACCCGTTTATCAGAATGGGACGAACAGCCAGAGAGAGCGGTGGAGGGCGAGGCCCGGCGGGGCCCCGAGCGCCGGAGCTCCTGTCTCCGTGGAGCTTGGGGGGCGTCACTCTGCCAACGTGCGGACGGGTTGCCCAACCCGGAAGCGCTCGGAACCCCTCAACGTAGAGAGTTTACGGGGCTGCAGCCAGGCACGACCGTCGGAAGCCGCGCGCACCTGGAGCCGCTCGAGCCCCGCCCCCTCGGCGCTCCGTGGCGCCTGGGGGCGGGGCTGAACGGGCCCACCCTCGCGTCACGTGGTTGGTTCCTCCGGGCAACCGGCCCGCACCTCGCAGGCTGCGCCTCAGCGCAGACTCGGGCGCGGCGCGGCTCGTTCCGAGGGTCGCAGGATGCTCCTCTGGCCTGCGTCACCCAGGAAGCTCCTAGGGTTTCGGGAGCTCTGCGCCAGGAGCCAGGAGGTGACCGTGCATTAGGATGCGCCCTAAATCCAATAATAAGGGTCCTTATGATAAGAAAAGAAGACACAGAAGAGGAGCCCCATGAAGACGGAGGCAGAGACGGGAGGGATGCGGCCACGAGCCCAGGGACGCCTGGAGCCCGCAGAAGCTGGAAGAGGCAGGAGGACCCTCCCCTGGAACCTCTGCAGGAAGCGCGGCCCTGCCCACACCTGGATCTCAGAGGTGTGGTCTCCAGGACTAGGGGAGGATAAATGTTTGTTGTTTAGAGCCACCTGGCTTTTGGTAATTTTTTGCGGCAACCCTAGGAAATTAGTACAGCCCTGTAGTATATACGGAATGTCTTTTACTCCATACCTTACCTCTTTCAGGGGTACTTACTTTTTAACTTTTAGTTCCAGTTATTTTATAAAAGACTCGGTAATCAAGTGAAGGGTGGAAATTCAGATAGCACCATGCAGTAGGGAGAGTTTTGTTTGGAAGAGCGAGCCTTTGTCAGCACACCGGAAATGCCGCTACTTAGGAGAGGAGAGAGGTCCTCCTGACACCTCCGCCTGACCCCTTGGTTCACAAGCACAGGTTACAGGTGAGCTGCATGTACAGCTACAAGAACCACCTGTGGGTGATTAAACCTGCCGGATGCCTGGGATGTCCATGTAGCTAGTCCTCTAATGCATGCCTCTCGTGTCCGTATTCCTAGTTCATTTTCAAACAAGGTAAGAGGGATTTTTAAATTAATTTTAATAAAGGGAGAAATAACCTCTACTACGCAATTCTAAGAAGACATAACGGGTGTGATGGGAACACCAGCAGCGGTGCCTACACCGATGTCATTCTTTTCTTCAATTCATGGTTATCAAAGCCAGAGTGAAAATATTGTAAAATGCCGAGACGTGGATAATTAAACAATACAGATTTTGAGAAGAAGAACACCTTGATGGAATGAATCATTATGAATCAGCAGACTGAAGTATAGAATTATTTGAACTATTGAATGTAACGATTTAGTTAAAATGGGAGAAATATATTGTAGGAAGTGGTTCTCAAGATGGGGTGCCTAGACCGGAAGCCTATCAGCTGCACCTGGGAACTTGTTAGAAATGCAAATTCTTGGGTGTCACCCCAGACTTGCTGACTCAGACCCTCAGGGGAGCCCAGCCTGCTCTTTTCTAACAAGCCTTCCTGGGGGGCCCATGCCACCCTCTGCTAATATGTGGCTAGAACGGAGTCATTTACCCTTCGATCTCTGCAAGCAGTGCTCCAGAGAATACGACCATGGTAGAAAAACAACAGGACATTGCCCCTTAAGAGAATCAAACATATAACCTTCAAACGGTTTATTAAAGAGACTGGCAATTTGGAAATCTGCCTTTTGTTCTGAATCCTTAGTCACACAGATGAAGCATGTACTTGAAAGGCTGGCAGAGCAATCTGGCCGCTGATAATTTAATTGGGCTGCTACCTGGTAGAGAGCAGTTTGCTGCATGAGGGTCCCCAGGGTGATGGCTGCCTGGAGGGCGGGTGGGGGGAGGGAACCGGGAATCAGTGGTGATGGTCTCCCAGCCAGAAGCACATGGGAGCAGAGTTGCCTCTATTAGGCTGCTTATCCCCTGACCTCCAGGAAAAGTCATTAGTGGCCCCAGAGGAGCAATCCAGCTTGTTTCCAGAGTCACATCCTGGGAGCTGCGCCTCCCCAGCAAATATCTGGATGACTAGAGGGGGATAGACAATTCCAGAGAGACGATGAAAAGCGTATTACCCGTTCTCTCCACAGGAAAGAGTGATATCTATCAGTGGGTTCCATGTCCCAGTTTCACAATCTTATTTAGGTTTCAAAAGTGCTTCGCAGACCCAGCTGTGTGGGTTACATAAAACCTGCTGGGCTTCTTACCGGTGACAGGCATAGCACATGTCAAAAAGCATGCACGTGAAATTAAATTCTCTCTTTGATAATGACAGGATTGCAAGCAGAGAATGAAACTTGTTTTCTCATTCGGTTATGCCAGAAAGGCTCCATTCCACTGAGCTGTCTCTCCCCCTTTCTCATGTGGAAATCATACGGAATATTTGCATGTGTGTGTGTAGGGAGTGCTTTGAACGGTCATATAACAGCAAGCAAATGGAAGTTACATTGACTTCTCCGAGTGTGAGAGAGAACTGAAGATAGGCAAGAAGCTGCTGGGTCAATTCCAGGTAACTGAAATTCAAAAGTGAATTCTTTCCTTTGACTTAATTATGATACAGGACAAAGTGAGGAGAAGCTTGGAAATCTTGAATATTGACATTCAGTTTAAAAACTAATGAAATTATATGTTTCAGAAATCTATAAACAACATAGATATAGCATCTCTCTTTCTCTGTCTCTCTCTCACACACGCACACCTTACGTCTGTAATTTATATACATACAGATGACCGATACTATGGCTCTGAGTATGGTATTTATAATGTAATACATGTGATTTTGACTATTCTCGACATTCTTTTTCAGAAAAGGGACATAAATTGGAAATAGATTACATTTATACATCCATATACACTCTTCAAATATGCAATCAAAATGAGACTATTTCCTGTGAGACTAAAAATAATAAAACTGTAGGTAATTCGAGAGGTGGGAAGAATCTTAAAATGAACATTAAAACATAATAAAAATACAGATAGAGTCTATCCCAGAACGCCCGCATTGCTCTCCCAGAATATGGTTTCAAAGAACGATGAGAGAAGATGCTTTAGAGAGAGAGTATAATGATTTTAGAAACGAAAGCAATTCCCAGGATAGGTCTTTCAGGGCAAGGAGCTGGAATTGTACCTTAAGCAAAGTTTCACTGTCCTATTGGTCTCTGGGGCATCCCTGGGGTGCACTAGACCTGCCCTACCGGGTTAGAAGGAGCCCATACAGAATCAGTCTAAGACCTACGTCAACTGATGGAGGAAACACAAAACATGTACACAGTGGGATCTTTGTACTTTCTCCATAGATTAGGTGTCACTTCTTGTAGTTGATGGCTCTTTCTACCTTTTGAATTCTGGGTGCATTTTTTAAGCACCAAGAGAATGTTTAATCTATTCTTAGAATTCAATGGCCACAACAAAAACCGTATATCAAAACACCACAGCTACCATCATACTCAGCAATGAAAAAGTGAAAGCTTTTCCTCTAAGATGCAGTACAAAGCAAGGAGGCCAACTCTCACCACTTCTCTTCAACAGAGCACTGGAAATCCAAGCCAGAGCCATGATGCAAGGAAAAAAAATAAAGGGCATCCAAATTGGAAAGGAAGAAGTAAAATTATCACTTATTGCAGATGACGTGATCGTATAAGTAGAAAACGCTAAAGACTCAACCAAAAAACTCTAATAAACAAATTCAGTCAATTTGCAGGATACAAAATCAACACACAGAAATCAGTGGCATTTCTATATGCAAATAATAAACTACACAAAAAGAGAATTAAAAATAGCCACAAAAACAATAAAATACTTAGGAACAAATGAACCAAAGAGATGAAAGATGTGTACACTGGAAATTATAAAATAATGATTGAAGGAAATGAAAGAAGATACAGATAAATGGAAAGATATTTACGTTCATGAGTTGGAAGACAGAATATTGTTAAAATGTCCATACCACCCATTGTGATCTACAGATTCAATGCCATCTCTATCAAAATCCCAGTGGCATTCTTTGTAGAAATCGAAAAAAAACCCCAACACTCCTAAAATTCATATGGAACCACAAAGACCCTGAGTGACCAGAGCAATCTTTCTCTAAGGAAACTGTGAAGAGAGAGTATATACAAATTAGGAGGCCAGTGATGAGAAGCTCCCCCCCCCCATCATTCTGGATACACTCTGAAAATTGGTACAACTGACATTCTCCCAGCAAGCCTCTTCATGGAATATGCTTCACGTTCTGATAGCCTGAAATGACCCTTTAAAAGCCAGGATTTCAAACTTGATGTAGCTATGTTATTTTAGGTAACATCTAACAGTAAATATTCATGACCAATAGAAATGATTTCCTTAAAGGAGAAAAGAAATAAATGGAAGATTTCATTGAAAATAGAAATTGGTTCTAATCCCAGAACAAAAGGGATTACTCGTAGGAATATTGAATTATAATAAATTTTGGCTTCCAAGTATACTGATGGTTTGCCGATAGAAATATTTCAGACGCTTAGGTTTTTAGTTTTTGCCTGACATTTTCAAATGAATGGATCTGAATATTTTGTAAAATTTCAATAAAGTATCAACACGAGTCTATTATTTCTTCAGATTCATTTGTAATAATTAATGAGGTTGGCACATAAAGCTCCATTAATTCAAAACAGACTCAATGAGTACAGGGGAGAGGGAGTAACTTTTTTTTTTTTTTTTTTGCGGTACGCGGGCCTCTCACTGCTGTGGCCTCTCCCGTCGCGGAGCACAGGCTCCGGACGTGCAGGCTCAGCGGCCACGGTTCACGGACCCACCTGCTCCACGGCACGTGGGATCTTCCCGGACCGGGGCACGAACCCGCATCCCCTGCATCGGCAGGCGGACTCTCAAGCGCTGCGCCACCAGGGAAGCCGAGGATTAACATTTTGAGACAATTTTTTTTCTCATCCCACAAATGGGTAATAAATAATGAGGATTCTGGAATTCCATTAGGCAGATTTACATTAATCCCACTTTTTAGTTTGAAAATATGTGTTGAATTAGCACATTGCATTTATCGCCAAGGAACTTACATAAAAACCTTTCAATGTCAATTATTTCTCTTTTCATATACATATATATATATGAGAGAGAGAGAGAGAGATTTTGCTATGGTTCTTGAGCACTTCTGAAGTTGTCGCTTCATATGTATATATGTACATATATGACATCATACATTCCTCCACAAACTATATATGTATGATGTCATATCTATATATCTACATACCTCTCTATATATGCATAGACAGAAAGATAGGGAGAGAGATAAGATAGATTAGATAGATCTGTCTATATTCTTATATATACATATTTATATAATGTAAATATATAGAGATCTAGGTATCTGGGGATAGCTAGATCTCTATATGTCCTACTGTCTCTGTTCCTCTGGAAAACCCAGATTAATACGACAACCTTTGCTTTTTATTCCTGAACAAATTTGAAATGTTTACGTATAGTTTCGTCATCTCTTAGTAGAGATGGGACAAGACTCCAGCATTTCTTTCCTTTTCCCTGTTGCTGACTTTCTATTAATGAGAAGCCCTAAGCAGCTCTGAGCAGGTAATTAATCATGAACCACCAAGTCAAGAGCGTTAAGCTTGTGAGTGGTGACTGCAGAGAAAAATATGTTGTGGTTGCCCGTTAGAAATGCCTTTCATTCCAAGGAGACCGAATTTGGCTTTCAGACTGTTCATTTGAGTCAAGTTCGAGCCTGTGATTGTAGTAGAAAGCAGACGGGATCCAGGCCCGAGAAGGATTACTGGATATAAGGCAGGAGAGACTTGTCCATGGTGGGCTGTGCTCAGAGAGGAAAGAGCACCTGACTGGCTTCCGTCCACAGCTCTTAACCCCACAGCACACTCTTTGACGACGTGCGCCCTGTTCTGCATCTGCACCAAGTGCGGCCCCTTGGGCTGCAAGTGCCTCTGTTTAACTCTCTTTCTTTCTCTCTCCTCCTTAGAGGAGAAAGGTGAACTTTATCTGACTTCAACAATGTCCAACAAATAAACCGCACCTACTTGAATCTTTCCATGACAGATGCCGTTTTTCCTTTAGAAATGGTCCCCTTCAGGTACTCTTTAAAAAACAACAACAAGAAAGGAAAACAAAATATAGGGAACGCCAATGATTGTCAGCCTTGGGGTGAGTTTGTCTGTCCCCCCCAGGGAGCGCTTGGCAACATCTGGAGGCATTTTTGGGTGTCACAACCAGGGGGAGGTGTAGTACTACTGGCATCTGATGTGTACAGACCAGGGATGCAGCTTTCCATCCTACAATGCATACGATGGCTCCACAACCAAGAATATATATTAAAAAAATAAAGTTAGCAAGATAGTAGAAAGAATAAAAAAGGACATAGAATTCTGCCAAAAATTTTTTTTTCAGTCCAAGGTTGAGAACCTGTTGGACTCCAATCTCCCTAAATCTAACTCACAGTGGAAGAAACATCAGAACAGAATTGATAGAGTCACATAACCCTTGACGAACACAGTCACTTGTAATAAACCTAACAGGTAGATGAGATTTTTGCAGTGCCTAGAATGTTTAAAACATATTTGTACACATTAATTCAGTTGCTTTGTTTTAATGAACCTTTAAAAAACTCCAATCATGTGCCAGGACCTGAGTGCACAAAGGTAAGCACAATAAATAAAATAAAATAGAATCTCAGACGATGCTTGAAGCCTGGTACAGGAAGTAACCCTACATACTACAAAT